>NC_058522.1:432936099-434280385 GCF_904849725.1 Hordeum vulgare subsp. vulgare | reverse complement strand
CATCTTCCTCCTCTCAGCAAATGGACACAGATACAGAGACCGCTGCTGGTAGAGGACCTGCCTCTCAGCCCCGCTCGTCTGCCATGCCATCGTGGGCTATCAAGTTGCAGGACAAGATGAAGACTCTCTTCTGTATGCAGGCCAAGGGTCAGTATCAGTCACACGTGGCTGAGAAGCAGAGCCGCCAGAGGCATAAGCGTGTTCTCAGGACCTTGGATGTGGACATCTCCAGTGGCTCAGAGGACGACATCACGCCGGAGGCCACCTGGATGCAGGCTCAGGGGTACCAGTGGTCGGGTGATGAGGCGGAAGATGAGGAGGAGACTGACCAGGAGGGGACCGACGAGTCTGGTGATCCGGAGGACGAGGAGTAGCTACCTGTGACATTAGGTGTGCCCCTTTTTGGTGTCTTGTGCCAAAGGGGGAGAGAGTCTAGGGATTTGATTTCTTTCGAACTTTGCATTGCTTTGCTGATTTGCTTTGAACTTGGTTCGCTTTGTTTGCTATCGTGTGTGAGACATGATCTACCCTATGTGAGTTTAGATTTATTTCCATCATATGCTGTGAGTCATATGTCATATATCTCCATCCTTTTTATTCTCATATTATTATCCATGCAAATCCGGTATTGTCATCAATCCACCAAAAAGGGGGAGATTGTTGAGGCATAATTTATGCGTAAGTAATTTTGGTGATTGATGACAGTACCGTACAGGACTAATCGTGTGTGTCAAGGTTTCAGGCAACATTCGTCAACGGCACAAGACGACACGACTCCTCTCTTCGGGAACGGAAGCACGGCGCTATCCTAGATTCTCTTCATCTGAGTCATAGGAAAGCCGTACTATTAAGAGGGGATCCGTAGTGGAAAGGTTTGGGTGGAATCTATCTTTGCACACGCACATCTCTATTTTCTCCCTTTCCTTTATCCTTGGAGTGGCCCTCGCCTGTTTGTTCTTTGCGTCTCGGCAAAATGGTCCCCAGCGGTAGTACCGCTGGTCTACCAGCGGTAGTACCGCTGTATCCAGCGGTAGTACCGCTGGCTGGCGGTAGTACCGCCCCTGTTCAGCGGTAGTACCGCCCCTGGTCAGCGGTAGTACCGCTCCAGGTGCCCTGTTCCACCTGCCTAGCGGTAGTTCGTGGACGGACCCTTTTGCGAAGACTTTCTCGGCGGTAGTAGTGTTTATACACTACCAAGGGCCAGCGGTAGTACCGCTGCTCCAGCGGTAGTACCGCTGGAAGCCCCAGCGGTAGTACCGCCAGACAGCGGTAGTACCGCTCCTTCCCAGCGGTAGTACCGCTGGATCTCGGGCAGAGAGTGGGAAAACGGTCTGAATTTTCCCCCCACTATATAAAGGGTTCTTCTAGCTGAGGAACCCTATCTCTTACCTCTCTAAGCTCCATTGTTGCTCCACAAGCTTAAAAGTGCCCGATCTCTCTCCCTAGCCAATCAAACTTGTTGATTCTTTAGGGATTGGTTGAGAAGGCCTAGATTCACACTTCCACCGAGAGAAAAGTTGATTCCCCCACCTATCCCTTGCGGATCTTGTTACTCTTGGGTGTTTGAGCATCCTAGACGGTTGAGGTCACCTCGAAGCCATATTCCATTGTGGTGAAGCTTCGTGGTCTTGTTGGGAGCCTCCAAGCTTTGTGTGGAGTTGCCCCAACCTTGTTTGTAAAGGTTCGGTCGCCGCCTTCAAGGGCACCTATAGTGGAATCACGGTACCTTGCATCGTGCGAGGGCGTGAGGAGAATACGGTGGCCTTAGTGGCTTTTTGGGGAGCATTGTGCCTCCACACCGCTCCAACGGAGACGTACTTCCTGTCAAAGGGAAGGAACTTCGGTAACACATCCTCGTCTCCATCGGTTCCACTTGTGGTTATCTCTATCCTTTACTTTGTATTTGCTTTCGCTTGTGACTATATCTTAGTAGTCTTAATAGCTCTCGTTGTTAGCTTCTATAGGGTTCACCTCATTGTCATATTATTTGTGAACCCGTATAGTGTTTACCTTAACTTGCTAAGATTAATTAAAAAGTGGTCGTTGTCTATTCACCCCCCCCTCTAGCCAACCATATCGATCCTTTCAATTGGTATCAGAGCCACGTCTCTTTATTAAGGGTTTAACCACCCGAAGAGTATGGAAGGCGAAGAGGAAGTGAACCATGGGCAACCCGAGGGCATGGACTTGACTTCGGTCACAAGGGACGACTTGAATATGGCTATGGCAGCCCTCAAGACGTCCTTGACGAGCGAAGTCAAAACCATGCTTAAGGAATTAATTGATGGTCTTAGAAGTTCACCCGAACCGGCTTTAGTGGTTAAACCCACCATTTCCGATCGGAGGCCAACTCCTCTAAGGAAGCGGCTAAAGGTATGCAAACTGCTTCACCTCACGAAAAGGATGGGACTGGAACACATGCCTCTGTTCCACCTCCCATGACTTATGGAGGACCCGTTCTCGCACCTCGTCTTAATCCTGTTGGTCCTCCTCCTAAACTTGTGAAAGGTGACTTTGCTAACTGGGTATTTTCTATTAAGTCTCATTTGAATCACAGCTCAACAAACTTGTGGAGAATTATCGAGCAAGGATATTACCCCCATGACCCAAGCAACCTCACTCCAAGAGAAGATGCAGACAATCAATATAATCACTCTGCGCTGTTTATCCTTCAGTCTGCTGTGCCACCTGAAGATCTTCCCCACTTACGTCCCTTCACATTGGCCAAGGATTGTTGGGAGCATATTATGGTGTTGTATAAGGGAAGCTCAAGTATTCAACGATCCAACTATGAAGTGATACTTGATCAGGCCGATGAGTTTGTGATGAAGGAAGAAGAGGACCCTCGTGATCTCTATCGGAGGGTGACTGCTATTGCCGTGGCACTAAAGGATCATGGAAGTAAGGATGTGGATGACACTTGGGTCAAACGCAAGTTCCTCAAAGCCATCATGCCTTTCAACAAAGCCATGTCATCTGTCATTCGTCAGCGGCCAGACTTTCACTCTTTGTCTTCCAGTGAAGTGTTGGATGAGTTCATTGCAATGTCAATCATGAACGAAACTGCCGACAATGCACTTGCTCGTGTCCGATCAAAAACCGCTTCACCCAAACTTGCGTTGAAAGCAAGATTAATGCTTGAAGAAGAAGAAGAAGATGAGGAAGAGGAGAGCTGCCCGGAAGACACAAAGTATGCCTATCATGAGCACATGGCTCTTGCATCAAGGCAATTCTGGGGAAATAAAAGGAACTCAAGACCAACCTTCAACAAGAACAACTCAAGTGGTTTCAAACCCAAACAACGAGTAAGGACATGCTATAACTGTGGCAACGTGAGTCACTTCGTGGCAGAATGTCCATATGAGAAGAGAGAAGACAATGGAGGCAAGCTCATTCGCAAAGACAGAACCAAATCATTTCCAATCAAGAACAACTTTGTGAAGAAACCTCACCCAAAAGGAATGGTGGCCCTGGAGGAGTATCCTTCTGATGATGATGATGATGATGATACAGTGGCAACGGCAACTGTTGCTATAGCCACTACCCCTTCCCAGAAGGTGTCTCTTTTCAACGCCCCCAACGAGAACCACATCACCAAGTGCCTCATGGCAAAAGGTACCAATCAGGTAACTTCTATCATTAAGACCAACATTACTTCTACTCCTTCATTGTTAAATTGTGTAGAAGATAGTGATGTTGGAGAACTTAATGAACATGATCTTGATAAGTTTCTATGCACTATTAAGGGAGAAACCAAGAAGCATTTTGTTGCTCTCTTGGAACAATTGGGTGAGGCCACTGACCTTATTGAGTCTCATGAGGAGACCATCTCCGAGCTTCATAGACATAGTCGTGACTATGCCGATGAAATTGCCGGATTATCTAGTACTCTTGAAGAAGAGCGCACTCTTCGTTTGGCTCTTGAGGAGTCATATAACGATGACTGCACTAAAATGCAAAAGAAACTGGATCATGATGTTGTTCTTACTCGCATGCTTAAATCTGAAAAGTATGCTCTTGAGGTTGGCCGTGACAGACTCAAAGAAGAGTTTGACATACTTGACAAGGCCCACAAAGCCTTGAAAGGTGCTCATTTCGCTCTGAAAGAGTCTCATGATCAACTCCAAGCAAAGCTTACCAAGGAGATCTCTACTTGTCCTCCCTTTGTGCTAATTGATAATACTTGTGCAACTAACCCTTGTTGTGAGCATGTTCATCTTGTGGAAGAAAATGCCAAGTTAAAGGAGAAACTTGAGAAGGGCCTTGTGTCATGCAGACAAGGTGAGAAGAGTCTGAACGATCTCTTGAGCACTCAAAAGGGTGTTGTAGGAAAGGAAGGAATTGGACTTACCTCCAAGTCAAAAGGTAAAAGAAAGAACAAGAACAAACGATCTCTCACCCTCATGGACATCTTTGTCAAGGAGGGTGAGGGTACTCAGAAGGTGAACAGGAACAAGGTGGACTATGGGAACCTCAAGAAGGGCATAGCCGCTCCTACTAACACAGCCGGCAAACTCAATTCCTCTTATGTGTTATGTTGTGCTAGTGATGGGCATGTTTATGCCAGATTTATTGGTTCCTACGATGAAGATATTGAATGGGCTATCTGGGTTCCTAAGACCCTTGTCTCTAACATGAAAGGACCCATTAAAAAATGGGTACCTAAAACCAAGCCTTGATCTATTGCAGGAGTTTGCTTCCGGTGGGGTGTCATGGTTGCTCGATAGTGGAGCAACAAATCATATGACCGGAAGCAAGGACTTAGTGGTGGATGTGCACCCTTCTCCATCTATGCCCACCCATGTCCAATTCGCTGATGCATCCTCGTCAAAGGTATTGGGATTTGGTAAGGTGGTCGTCTCTCAAGATTTGTCTATTGAGAAGGTCATGCTTGTTGAGTCTCTTGCCTACAATTTACTTTCCGTTCGTCAACTTGCAATCATGGGTTTTTCCACATTCTTTAATCTTGACACTGTGGTCCTCCTAAGGAGCAAGACTCTTAAAGTAGCCTATGTTGGACATGTCGAAAATGGTCTCTATGTGGTAAACTTTTCAAAGCGACCCACTAAGACTGCGACATGTCTAATGGCTAAAGTTGACGTGGGCTGGCTTTGGCATCGCCGTTTAGCTCATGTCAATATGAGGTCTTTGCAAAGTCTTCTGACAGGGGACCATGTTCGTGGACTAACAAATGTGAGCTTTGCTAAAGATCGTGTTTGCAGTGCTTGCATTGAAGGAAAGATTCATGAAACTGCTCATCGTCCATCAACTCTTATCTACACTAAGAGGCCATTGGAACTTCTTCACATGGATCTGTTTGGTCCTCCAACATTTGATAGTCTTGGAGGCAGAAAGTATTGCTTAGTAATTGTTGACGACTACTCAAGATATACCTGGGTATATTTCTTCAAAAGGAAGAGTGAAACTCAACAAACGGTTATCAACTTTGCCAATGAAGCGCAACGTCAACATGAAGCAAAGATCTTGATGATTAGGAGTGACAACGACACCGAGTTCAAGAACTACACCCTAGATGAGTTTCTAGGTGATGAGGGGATAAAGCACCAATATTCTGCACCATACACCCCTCAGCAAAACGGCGTGGCAGAAAGGAAGAACCGGACCTTGATAGACGCGGCAAGAACAATGATGGCAGAATTCAAATCTCCATACAACTTCTGGGCAGAGGCCATCAACACAGCATGTCATGCGTCCAATCGGCTCTACATCCGCAAAGGCTTGAACAAGACTCCGTATGAGATTCTAACTGGAAACAAACCCAATCTCAAGTACTTCCGGGTATTCGGTTGTAAGTGTTTCATTCTCAAAAAGGGAGCTCGGTTAGCTAAATTTGATTCTAGAGCACATGAGGGTATCTTTGTTGGTTATGCTACAAACTCTCATGCTTACCGTGTCCTCAACAAGTCCACAGGACTAATTGAGGAGACGTGTAACGTAGAGTTTGACGAAAATAATGGCTCCCAAGTGGAGCAAAGTGGTCTTTGTGATATAGGTGACGAAATTCCTCCCGAAGCCATAAGAAGAATGGGGATTGGTCAAATACTCCCCATTGAGGAACCCCTTGTGGCCGAAGGAGAAGGACAATGCTCTACTCAAGTGGAGCCATCACCCCCACAAGCCCCACACGCTTCCGATGAACAAAGAGAAGACTCTCAACAAGTTGATCAAGCTCTCGGTCAAGATCACTTGCCTAACAATGGTGATGTGCCCCATGATATTCAAGCACTACCCCAAGACCCCGAACCTACTCATGATCAAGATCAAGTGCAACCCCGAGATCTAGAACGAGTAGAAGCACAAGATCAAGATCAAGAGCAACCACTAATACAAGATCAAACTAGTGAACCTGCTCAAGTCGAAGGACAAGATGATCAGGAGACTGTCTCACAATTCCCGTCTGGAGCTCCAACAACCGGCTCAAGACGCAAGGGCAAACAGAAGCAACAAGTCGATGCTCCCCCGTTATCTAATGAAGAACTCTTGGAGCGCCGAGCAGCCAAGCATGCGAACAAGCTGAGAGTCAAGTCACATCTTATGAAGAATGTCCTTGGCAGCTTAAAAAGGGGAGTATCCACTCGTCAACAGCTTTGGAATTATTGTGAGCATCACGCGTTTGTCTCGTATTGTGAACCTCAACAGGTACAGGAAGCGCTCGATGATGAGGATTGGCTTATGGCCATGCACGAAGAACTTAACAACTTCGAGCGCAACCAAGTCTGGGATTTAGTGCCTCGGCCAACGGAGGAACATAATGTCATCGGGACCAAATGGATATTCAAGAACAAGCAAGATGCAAATGGAATTGTGATTCGAAATAAGGCAAGATTGGTGGCTCAAGGCTACTCCCAAGTCGAGGGTATCGACTACGGTGAAACCTTTGCCCCTGTCGCTCGTCTAGAATCTATTCGCATGCTACTTGCTTTTGCTTCTCATCATAACTTCAAATTACAGCAAATGGATGTGAAAAGTGCATTTCTTAATGGTCCTTTAAATGAGTTGGTATATGTCAAACAACCCCCGGGATTCGAACATCCCAAGCTCCCAAATCATGTGTACAAACTCAATAAGGCACTCTATGGTCTTAAACAAGCCCCACGCGCGTGGTATGAGTACCTTACTGAGTTGTTACAAGATCGTGGGTTTGAAATTGGGAAGATTGATCCCACTCTTTTTACTAAGAGGGTTAAAGGGAATTTATTCATATGCCAACTATATGTTGATGATATTATCTTTGGCTCTCCTAACATTTCATTCAATGAAGAATTTGCCGCGCTAATGACTGAGAAGTTTGAGATGTCCATGATGGGAGAGTTGAAGTTTTTCCTCGGATTCGAGATTAAGCAAGGTCTAGAAGGGACATTCATCAAACAAGCCAAGTACACTCAAGACATGCTCAAACGGTTCGAGCTCGAAGATGTCAAACCGGTCAAGTTTCCCATGCCAACCAGATGCAAGCTTGACAGTGATCCAAATGGTAAAGCAGTGGATCAAAAGGTATACCGCTCCATGATTGGATCCCTCCTTTACCTTTGTGCATCTAGACCGGATATTATGTTGAGTGTAGGGATATGTGCACGGTTTCAATCCGCACCAAAAGAAAGTCATTACATGGCTGTCAAACGAATCTTTCGATATTTGGCTCATACCCCAAACTTTGGCCTCTGGTATCCCAAAGGAGCAAACTTCAATCTAGTTGGCTATTCTGACTCAGACTGGGCTGGAGATTGTGTGGAGAGGAAGTCAACATCTGGAGGGTGCCAATTCCTTGGTCGCTCTTTGGTAAGTTGGTCGTCAAAGAAGCAGAACTGTGTCTCCTTATCATCCACCGAAGCTGAGTATGTGGCAGCTGCAAGTTGTTGTGCACAATTGCTATGGATGAGGCAAACTTTAAAGGATTATGGTGTCACTTGTGACAAAGTGCCTCTTCTATGTGACAATCAAAGCGCCATCAAGATCTCCCTCAACCCAGTGCAACATAGCAAAACCAAACATATTGATATTCGTCATCAATTCATCCGTGAACATATCAAGCTAGGTGATATTGAGGTTCATTTCATTCACACTGAAGAGCAACTTGCAGATATTTTCACCAAGCCACTTGATGAAGCAAGGTTCCGGGAGTTAAGGCACGAGCTAAATATCATTGATTCGAGTAATGTGGATTGAAACTAGGCATATTGTACCTCACTTCACATTTCATCTTGGTCTAGATGTAGGCATGGACATAGGGGGAGTGTTGTTCTCTCAATGAACTCTCCCTCCCCCCATTATGCGTAAATCAATCTAGTCTTTCACTTTAGCCATTTTCAAATGGCACTTGTGCCTCAAAGACGAGCATTGGTCATGAACCCAAGGATAATTCTTCGCGGTGTCATACCATTGTCTCAAACATAGGTGGCCTCGGCCACCGCCCCTCCATCCTCTCTTACGTATAAAGGAGAGGATATACTATGACAAGTCGATACCTCTTCTTAGAAGTCATCCCTTTTTTTTCTCACTTGTCATATGCCCAAGTTTTCCCGCCTTCCCTAGCCGTGTTGAAACATGTACAGCGGTACTACCGCCAGGGTAGCGGTACTACCGCCAGGGTAGCGGTACTACCGCCAGGACCCTAGCGGTACTACCGCCAGGGGTAGCGGTACTACCGCCAGGACCCCAGCGGTACTACCGCCATGGTTAGCGGTACTACCGCCAGAGTTCAAAATCGAACTCGGCCGGCCGGAATATTTCTAGGGTTTCGAGGGGGAGCGGTACTACCGCCAGGGGGAGCGGTACTACCGCCAGGACCCCAGCGGTACTACCGCTGCATCCAGCGGTACTACCGCTGCACTCCAGCGGTACTACCGCTGCCTATACCCCTTGGGCTATATAAAGGGAGGGGGAGCCCGATTTTCAATCTATTTCTTCTTCCTTGCGGCTCCTCCCTCCCCTACCCCGAAAACCTGCTGCTTGGATCTTTCTTGGAGGAGCTCCCTCTTCCCGTTGGTGTGGAAGGCTGATTTACTTCTTCTTCCTCCTCCAAAGCCATGAATCCCGGTAACAAAAGCTCCTCCCCTCTTCTATTTGGTTGTTTTTCGTGTTCTAGGGTTAGGAGCATTGGGGATGGCATTCATCTTGTTGATCCAATGGCTGGTTGCTAAGATTGCTGCCGTGGTCTATGGTTTCATCGTCTTAGATCGGATAGTTGAACCTTTTCGTTTAGATCTAAAATGTGCTCTCTCTCTTGCCTATGCATGTTTGTATCTCGTATTACTATGTGTTCCTTTTGACAATAGGGCTGATGGATACGTATTTATGATTATATATTCAGTCCATGCCCTAGAATACAAGTTTTATATGTCTAGATCCGACAGTCAAACCCCAGCGGTACTACCGCCAGGACCCAGCGGTACTACCGCCAGAGGTAGAGGTAGTACCGCTTTGACCCCCAGCGGTACTACCGCCAGGACTGGCGGTACTACCGCCAGGACTCCCAGCGGTACTACCGCCAGAACTGGCGGTACTACCGCCAGGGCCGACGGTACTACCGCCAGGTGTGGCGGTACTACCGCCAGGAGCATTCACGGTGTTTTCTCCTTGGGCTTAGCAATGCATGTTTTCTTTTGTTTCTTTTCTCTGCACTTTCAAGATTCATTGCCTTGACTTTTCGTGTTGCCTCTTTTTCGCTTTGTGGTCTGTGTCACAAGTGGCTCTGCTCGCCGTTCGAATCCCCCACGGGACACGGCATCCAAACAGTTTCGCAACACAGAGGCGCCCGAGGGGTCTGCCACGTCTGGTCTCCCCCCTAAGAAGAAGTCCTTCAAAAGGTTGCCCACAAGGACAAGAGGGTGAACATCCGAGCAATGTCTCCTAAAGAGTTTCTGCAGTTTCGCACCAAGAACCACTATCTCCAGGAGAGGGAGACGATCGAGGGAGTTGAAAATGTCTGGGTTAAGGACCATTGCAGGATATATCGAGATGTCATTGGAAGCTTCAAGAAGAACTACGTCTCTGTCCAGTGGATTGATTTGGCACATCTTCAGCGGCATACAGATTACTTTGGTGATGCTCTTGCTTTGATTGACAAGATGGGGCTCAAAAACATCATCACCTTCAAGACAGATTTTGATCCCACGGCAGTTGCTCAGTTCTACGTCACTGTTCATTTCTCCCATGATGAACAGCGCTCCATGATTTGGATGACTGGGTCACAGAAGATGACTGGTTCCTGGTCAGAGTTCATGCAGTTCTTGCACATTGATTTTCAGGGTGCTGACACCCCTCTTGGGCTGCGTCCTCACGCTCCAGTCCCCGCTGATAAGGGCCTTGCAAAGGACAGACTGCAGCAACTATATCTGAGGAAGGGGGTGCTTCCCAAGCACCTGGACATTATGCACCGCATCTTTCGGAACACCCTCTTCCCTCGGAGTGGTAACTTCGATGAGGTCCATGGCGTCTTGGCTGAGATGTTGTTACTATGTGAGGAGGCTATGTCTGTGGAGTCTGCTCAATTGGATATTGCAGATGTGATGTTCACAGAACTATGGAACTGCATCATCAACCGTAAGGTCCCTATCTACGGGCCTTACCTGTTTGCTTACATCTGCCACAAGTGGCAACAGGCATTTCCGGGTGAGGTGCTCTACGCACAGTCTGACTATATTGTGCATGACCCAATCAAGCTGCGCATCAAGGATAAGTGGACCAACCCATCTTCCTCCTCTCAGCAAATGGACACAGATACAGAGACCGCTGCTGGTAGAGGACCTGCCTCTCAGCCCCGCTCGTCTGCCATGCCATCGTGGGCTATCAAGTTGCAGGACAAGATGAAGACTCTCTTCTGTATGCAGGCCAAGGGTCAGTATCAGTCACACGTGGCTGAGAAGCAGAGCCGCCAGAGGCATAAGCGTGTTCTCAGGACCTTGGATGTGGACATCTCCAGTGGCTCAGAGGACGACATCACGCCGGAGGCCACCTGGATGCAGGCTCAGGGGTACCAGTGGTCGGGTGATGAGGCGGAAGATGAGGAGGAGACTGACCAGGAGGGGACCGACGAGTCTGGTGATCCGGAGGACGAGGAGTAGCTACCTGTGACATTAGGTGTGCCCCTTTTTGGTGTCTTGTGCCAAAGGGGGAGAGAGTCTAGGGATTTGATTTCTTTCGAACTTTGCATTGCTTTGCTGATTTGCTTTGAACTTGGTTCGCTTTGTTTGCTATCGTGTGTGAGACATGATCTACCCTATGTGAGTTTAGATTTATTTCCATCATATGCTGTGAGTCATATGTCATATATCTCCATCCTTTTTATTCTCATATTATTATCCATGCAAATCCGGTATTGTCATCAGTCCACCAAAAAGGGGGAGATTGTTGAGGCATAATTTATGCGTAAGTAATTTTGGTGATTGATGACAGTACCGTACAGGACTAATCGTGTGTGTCAAGGTTTCAGGCAACATTCGTCAACGGCACAAGACGACACGACTCCTCTCTTCGGGAACGGAAGCACGGCGCTATCTTAGATTCTCTTCATCTGAGTCATAGGAAAGCCGTACTATTAAGAGGGGATCCGTAGTGGAAAGGTTTGGGTGGAATCTATCTTTGCACACGCACATCTCTATTTTCTCCCTTTCCTTTATCCTTGGAGTGGCCCTCGCCTGTTTGTTCTTTGCGTCTCGGCAAAATGGTCCCCAGCGGTAGTACCGCTGGTCTACCAGCGGTAGTACCGCTGTATCCAGCGGTAGTACCGCTGGCTGGCGGTAGTACCGCCCCTGTTCAGCGGTAGTACCGCCCCTGGTCAGCGGTAGTACCGCTCCAGGTGCCCTGTTCCACCTGCCTAGCGGTAGTTCGTGGACGGACCCTTTTGCGAAGACTTTCTCGGCGGTAGTAGTGTTTATACACTACCAAGGGCCAGCGGTAGTACCGCTGCTCCAGCGGTAGTACCGCTGGAAGCCCCAGCGGTAGTACCGCCAGACAGCGGTAGTACCGCTCCTTCCCAGCGGTAGTACCGCTGGATCTCGGGCAGAGAGTGGGAAAACGGTCTGAATTTTCCCCCCACTATATAAAGGGTTCTTCTAGCTGAGGAACCCTATCTCTTACCTCTCTAAGCTCCATTGTTGCTCCACAAGCTTAAAAGTGCCCGATCTCTCTCCCTAGCCAATCAAACTTGTTGATTCTTTAGGGATTGGTTGAGAAGGCCTAGATTCACACTTCCACCGAGAGAAAAGTTGATTCCCCCACCTATCCCTTGCGGATCTTGTTACTCTTGGGTGTTTGAGCATCCTAGACGGTTGAGGTCACCTCGAAGCCATATTCCATTGTGGTGAAGCTTCGTGGTCTTGTTGGGAGCCTCCAAGCTTTGTGTGGAGTTGCCCCAACCTTGTTTGTAAAGGTTCGGTCGCCGCCTTCAAGGGCACCTATAGTGGAATCACGGTACCTTGCATCGTGCGAGGGCGTGAGGAGAATACGGTGGCCTTAGTGGCTTTTTGGGGAGCATTGTGCCTCCACACCGCTCCAACGGAGACGTACTTCCTGTCAAAGGGAAGGAACTTCGGTAACACATCCTCGTCTCCATCGGTTCCACTTGTGGTTATCTCTATCCTTTACTTTGTATTTGCTTTCTCTTGTGACTATATCTTAGTAGTCTTAATAGCTCTCGTTGTTAGCTTCTATAGGGTTCACCTCATTGTCATATTATTTGTGAACCCGTATAGTGTTTACCTTAACTTGCTAAGATTAATTAAAAAGTGGTCGTTGTCTATTCACCCCCCCCTCTAGCCAACCATATCGATCCTTTCAGTGTTGTTGCTTGATAACTGGATCACGTCATTGGGAGAATCACGTGATGGACTAGACCCAAACTAATAGACGTAGCATGTTGATCGTGTCATTTTGTTGCTACTGTTTTCTGCGTGTCAAGTATTTATTCCTATGACCATGAGATCATATAACTCACTAACACCGGAGGAATGCTTTGTGTGTATCAAACGTCGCAACGTAACTGGGTGACTATAAAGATGCTCTACAGGTATCTCCGAAGGTGTTAGTTGAGTTAGTATGGATCAAGACTGGGATTTGTCACTCCGTGTGACGGAGAGGTATCTCGGGGCCCACTCGGTATTACAACATCACACACAAGCCTTGCAAGCAATGTGACTTAGTGTAAGTTGCGGGATCTTCTATTACGGAACGACTAAAGAGACTTGCCGGTAAACGAGATTGAAATAGGTATGCGGATACTGACGATCAAATCTCGGGCAAGTAACATACCGAAGGACAAAGGGAATGACATACGGGGTTATATGAATCCTTGGCACTGAGGTTCAAACGATAAGATCTTCGTAGAATATGTAGGATCCAATATGGGCATCCAGGTCCCGCTATTGGATATTGACCGAGGAGTCTCTCGGGTCATGTCTACATAGTTCTCGAACCCGCAGGGTCTGCACACTTAAGGTTCGACGTTGTTTTATGCGTATTTGAGTTGTATGGTTGGTTACCGAATGTTGTTCGGAGTCCCGGATGAGATCATGGACGTCACGAGGGTTTCCGGAATGGTCCGGAAACGAAGATTGATATATAGGATGACCTCATTTGATTACCGGAAGGTTTTCGGAGTTACCGGGAATGTACCGGGAATGACGAATGGGTTCCGGGAGTTCACCGGGGGGGGGTGGGGGCAACCCACCCCGGGGAAGCCCATAGGCCTTGAGGGTGGCACACCAGCCCTTAGTGGGCTGGTGGGACAGCCCAAAAGGGCTCTATGTGCCAAGAAGAGAAAATCAAGAGAAAAAAAAGAGGAGGTGGGAAGGAAGGGAAGGACTCCCTCCCACCAAACCAAGTCCAAGTCGGTTTGGGGGGGGGGGAGTCTTCCCCCCTTGGCTCGGCCGACCCCCTTGTGGCTCCTTGAGCCCCAAGGCAAGGTCCCCTCCCTCCCACCTATATATACGGAGGTTTTAGGGCTGATTTGAGACGACTTTTCCACGGCAGCCCGACCACATACCTCCACGGTTTTTCCTCTAGATCGCGTTTCTGCGGAGCTCGGGCGGAGCCCTGCTGAGACAAGGTCATCACCAACCTCCGGAGCGCCATCACGCTGCCGGAGAACTCTTCTACCTCTCCGTCTCTCTTGCTAGATCAAGAAGGCCGAGATCATCGTCGAGTTGTACGTGTGCTGAACGTGGAGGTGCCGTCCGTTTTGTACTAGATCGTGGGACTGATCGCGGGATTGTTCGCGGGGCGGATCGAGGGACGTGAGGACGTTCCACTACATCAACCGCGTTCACTAACGCTTTTGCTGTACGATCTACAAGGGTACGTAGATCACTCATCCCCTCTCGTAGATGGACATCACCATGATAGGTCTTCGTGCGCGTAGGAAAATTTTTGTTTCCCATGCGACGTTCCCCAACAGTGGCATCATGAGCTTGGTTCATGCGTAGATGTCTTCTCGAGTAGAACACAAAAGTTTTTGTGGGCGGTGATGTGCGTTTTTCTGCCCTCCTTAGTCTTTTCTTGATTCCGCGGTATTGTTGGATTAAAGCGGCTTGGACCGGCATTACTCGTACGCTTACGAGAGACTGGTTTCATCGTTACGAGTAACTCCGTTGCTCAAAGATGACTGGCAAGTGTCGGTTTCTCCAACATTAGTTGAATCGGATTTGACCGAGGAGGTCCTTGGATGAGGTTAAATAGCAACTCATATATCTCCGTTGTGGTGTTTGCGTAAGTAAGATGCGATCCTACTAGATACCCATGGTCACCACGTAAAACATGCAACAACAAAATTAGAGGACGTCTAACTTGTTTTTGCAGGGTATGCTTGTGATGTGATATGGCCAACGATGTGATGTAATATATTGGATGTATGAGATGATCATGTTGTAATAGAAAATATCGACTTGCACGTCGATGGTACGGCAACCGGCAGGAGCCATAGGGTTGTCTTTATACTAACGTTTGTGCTTGCAGATGCGTTTACTATTTTGCTAGGATGTAGCTTTAGTAGTAATATCATGAGTAGCACGACAACCCCGATGGCAACACGTTGATGGATGATCATGGTGTGGCGCCGGTGACAAGAAGATCGTGCCGGTGCTTTGGTGATGGAGATCAAGAAGCACGTGATGATGGCCATATCATGTCACTTATGAATTGCATGTGATGTTAATCCTTTTATGCACCTTATTTTGCTTAGAACGACGGTAGCATTATGAGGTGATCTCTCACTAAAATTTCAAGACGAAATTGTGTTCTCCCCGACTGTGCACCGTTGCTACAGTTCGTCGTTTTGAGACACCACGTGATGATCGGGTGTGATAGACTCAACGTTCACATACAACGGGTGCAAAACAGTTGCGCACGCGGAACACTCGGGTTAAGCTTGACGAGCCTAGCATGTGCAGACATGGCCTCGGAACACATGAGACCGAAAGGTCGATCATGAATCATATAGATGATATGATTAGCATAGGGATGCTTACCACTGAAACTATACTCAACTCACGTGATGATCGGACTTGAGATAGTGTAGGTGGATCATGAACCACTCAAATGACTAGAGAGATGTACTTTTTGAGTGGGAGTTTAGCAAATAATTTGATTAAGTTGAACTCTAATTATCTTGAACATAGTCTAAGTCCACTTTGAATATATTTGTGTTGTAGATCATGGCTCACGCGACAGTCATCCTGAATTTTAATACGTTCCTAGAGAAAGCTAAGTTGAAAGATGATGGAAGCAACTTTGTAGACTGGGCTCGTAATCTTAAGCTAATCTTACAAGCTGGGAAAAAGGATTATGTCCTTAATGCTGCGTTAGGAGATGAACCACCCGCTACGGCTGATCAGGATGTTAAGAACGCTTGGTTAGCACGTAAGGAGGACTACTCAATAGTTCAATGTGCAGTCTTGTATGGCTTAGAACCGGGACTTCAACGTCGCTTTGAGCGTCATGGAGCATTTGAGATGTTCCAGGAGTTGAAGTTTATATTTCAGAAGAACGCCCGGATCGAGAGGTATGAGACCTCCGATAAATTCTATGCTTGCAAGATGGAGGAAAACTCATCTGTCAGTGAACATGTACTCAAAATGTGTGGGTACTCAAACCGTCTAGCTGAGCTAGGGATTGAACTCCCGCAAGAAGCTATCACTGACAGAATCCTTCAATCACTGCCGCCAAGCTATAAAGGCTTTGTGTTGAACTACAACATGCAAGGGATGAACAAGTCTCCCGGCGAGTTGTTTGCGATGCTAAAAGTCATAGAGTCTGAACTCCGTAAAGAGCATCAAGTGTTGATGGTGAATAAGACCACTAGTTTCAAGAGAAACGGCAAAGGCAAGAAGGGCAATTCGAAGAAGAGCGGCAAGCCTGTTGCCAATCCGACGAAGAAACCCAAAGCTGGACCTAAGCCTGAAACGGAGTGTTACTATTGCAAGGGTATGGGTCACTGGAAGCGCAATTGCCCCAAGTATCTGGCAGATAAGAAGGCGACCAAAGAAAAATCAGGTATCTTTGATATACATGTTATTGATGTGTACTTAACCGGCTCTCGTAGTAGTGCCTGGGTATTCGATACCGGTTCTGTTGCTCATATTTGCAACTCGAAACAGGAACTGCGGAATAGACGAAGGCTGGCGAAAGATGAAGTGACGATGCGCGTAGGAAATGGTTCCAAGGTTGATGCAATCGCCGTCGGCACAGTGTCACTTCAGTTACCGTCAGGATTAGTGATGAACTTAAATCATTGTTATTTAGTGCCTGCGTTGAGCATGAACATTATATCTGGATCTTGTTTATTGCGAGACGGTTACTCTTTTAAGTCAGAGAATAATGGTTGTTCTATTTCTATGAGTAACATCTTTTATGGTCATGCACCGAATGTGAGAGGATTGTTCATATTGAATCTTGATAGCGATACGCATATACATAACATTGAGACCAAAAGAGTTAGAGTTAACAATGATAGCGCCATATTTTTATGGCACTGCCGCTTAGGTCATATTGGTGTAAAGCGCATGAAGAAACTCCATGCTGATGGACTTTTGGAGTCACTTGACTTTGATTCACCTGACACATGCGAACCATGCCTCATGGGCAAGATGACTAAGACTCCGTTCTCCGGAACAACGGAGCGTGCAAGTGACTTGTTGGAGATCATACATACCGATGTGTGTGGCCCGATGAGCGTGGAGGCACGCGGCGGATATCGTTATTTTCTCACCTTCACTAACGATTTAAGTAGATATGGTTATGTCTACTTGATGAAGCACAAGTCTGAAACATTTGAAAAGTTCAAGCAATTTCAGAGTGAAGTGGAAAATCATCGTAACAAGAAGATCAAGTTCCTGCGGTCTGATCGTGGGGGTGAATATCTGAGTTTCGAGTTTGGTACTCACTTAAGACAATGTGGAATTGTTTCACAGTTAACACCGCCTGGAACACCACAGCGTAATGGTGTGTCCGAACGTCGTAATCGTACTCTATTAGAGATGGTGCGATCTATGATGTCTCTTACTGATTTGCCGTTATCGTTTTGGGGTTCTGCATTAGAAACAGCTGCATTCACTTTAAATAGGGCACCATCAAAATCCGTTGAGACGACACCATACGAACTGTGGTATGGCAAAAGGCCAAAGTTGTCGTTTCTTAAAGTTTGGGGATGTGATGCTTATGTCAAAAAGCTTCAGCCTGAAAAGCTGGAACCCAAAGCGGAAAAGTGCATCTTCATAGGTTACCCAAAAGAGACAGTTGGGTACACCTTCTATCTCAAATCCGAGGGCAAAGTGTTTGTTGCTAAAAACGGAGCTTTTCTCGAGAAGGAGTTTCTCTCGAGAGAATTGAGTGGGAGGAAGATAGAACTTGACGAGGTTGTCGAACCTCTCATCCCTCTGGATGGTGGCGCAGGGCAAGGGGAAACCTCTGTCGTTGCGACGCCGGTTGAGGAGGAAGTTAATGATGATGATCATGAAACTCCAGTTCAAGTTTCTGTTGAACCACGCAGGTCGACGAGATCACGTGCTGCTCCAGAGTGGTACGGTAATCCCGTCTTATCAATCATGTTGTTAGACAACAACGAACCTGCAAATTATGAAGAAGCAATGGTGGGCCCAGATTCCAACAAATGGCTAGAAGCCATGAAGTCCGAGATAGGATCCATGTATGAGAAAAAAGTGTGGACTTTGGAAGTACTACCTGAGGGCCGCAAGGCTATTCAGAACAAATGGATCTTTAAGAGGAAGACGGACGCTGACGGCAATGTGACCGTTTATAAAGCTCGACTTGTGGCAAAGGGTTTTTCACAACTTCAAGGAGTTGACTACGATGAGATATTCTCACCCGTAGCGATGCTTAAGTCCGTCAGAATCATGTTAGCAATAGCTTCATTTTTCGATTATGAAATTTGGCAGATGGATGTCAAAACGGCATTCCTTAACGGTTTCCTTAAGGAAGAATTGTATATGATGCAACCCGAAGGTTTTGTCGATCCTAAGAATGCTAACAAGGTGTGCAAGCTCCAGCGATCCATTTATGGACTGGTGCAAGCATCTCGGAGTTGGAACAAATACTTTGATGAGGTGATCAAAGCATTTGGGTTTATACAAGTGGTTGGAGAATCTTGTATTTACAAGAAAGTGAGTGGGAGCTCTGTGGCGTTTCTAATATTATATGTGGATGACATATTACTGATTGGAAACAACGTAGAGTTTTTGGAGAGCATAAAAGGTTACTTGAATAAAAGTTTCTCTATGAAGGACCTAGGAGAAGCTGCTTACATTCTAGGCATTAAGATCTATAGGGATAGATCAAAACGCCTGATAGGACTTTCACAAAGCACATACCTTGATAAAGTTTTGAAGAGGTTCAAAATGGAACAGTCCAAGAAAGGGTTCTTGCCAGTTCTACAAGGTACGAGATTGAGTAAGACTCAGTGCCCAGCAACTGATGAAGATAGAGAGCATATGCGCTCCGTCCCCTATGCTTCAGCCATAGGTTCTATCATGTATGCAATGCTGTGCACTAGACCGGATGTTAGCCTGGCCATAAGTATGGCAGGTAGGTTCCAGAGTAATCCAGGAGTGGATCACTGGACAGCGGTCAAGAATATCCTGAAGTACCTGAAAAGGACTAAGGAGATGTTTCTCGTGTATGGAGGTGACGAAGAGCTCGCTGTAAAAGGTTACGTCGATGCAAGCTTTGACACAGATCCGGACGACTCTATGTCGCAAACCGGATACGTATTTATTCTTAATGGGGGTGCGGTAAGCTGGTGCAGTTCCAAGCAAAGCGTCGTAGCAGATTCTACATGTGAAGCGGAGTACATGGCTGCCTCGGAGGCGGCTAAGGAGGGTGTCTGGATGAAGCAGTTCATGACGGATCTTGGAGTGGTGCCAAGCGCACTGAATCCAATAACCTTGTTCTATGACAACACGGGTGCCATTGCCTTAGCAAAGGAACCACGGTTTCACAAGAAGACCAGACACATCAAACGACGCTTCAACCTCATCCGCGACTACGTCGAGGGAGAGGACGTAAATATATGCAAGGTGCACACGGATCTGAATGTAGCAGACCCGCTGACTAAACCTCTTCCACGGCCAAAGCATGATCAACACCAGAACTGTATGGGTGTTAGATTTATTACAATGTAATTCACATGATGATGTGAGGGCTAGATTATTGACTCTAGTGCAAGTGGGAGACTGTTGGAATTATGCCCTAGAGGCAATAATAAATATAGTTATTATTATAATTCCTGTATCAAGATAATCGTTTATTATCCATGCTATAATTGTATTGAATGAAGACTCATTTACATGTGTGGATACATAGACAAAACACCGTCCCTAGCAAGCCTCTAGTTGGCTAGCTAGTTGACCAAAGATAGTCAGTGTCTTCTGATTATGAACAAGGTGTTGTTGCTTGATAACTGGATCACGTCATTGGGAGAATCATGTGATGGACTAGACCCAAACTAATAGACATAGCATGTTGATCGTGTCATTTTGTTGCTACTGTTTTCTGCGTGTCAAGTATTTATTCCTATGACCATGAGATCACATAACTCACTGACACCGGAGGAATGCTTTGTGTGTATCAAACGTCGCAACGTAACTGGGTGACTATAAAGATGCTCTACAGGTATCTCCGAAGGTGTTAGTTGAGTTAGTATGGATTAAGACTGGGATTTGTCACTCCGTGTGACGGAGAGGTATCTCGGGGCCCACTCAGTAATACAACATCACACACAAGCCTTGCAAGCAATGTGACTTAGTGTAAGTTGCGGGATCTTGTATTACGGAACGAGTAAAGAGACTTGCCGGTAAACGAGACTGAAATAGGTATGCGGATACTGACGATCAAATCTCGGGCAAGTAACATACCGAAGGACAAAGGGAATGACATACGGGGTTATATAAATCCTTGGCACTGAGGTTCAAACGATAAGATCTTCGTAGAATATGTAGGATCCAATATGGGCATCCAGGTCCCGCTATTGGATATTGACCGAGGAGTCTCTCGGGTCATGTCTACATAGTTCTCGAACCCGCAGGGTCTGCACACTTAAGGTTCGACGTTGTTTTATGCGTATTTGAGTTGTATGGTTGGTTACCGAATGTTGTTCGGAGTCCCAGATGAGATCATGGACGTCAAGAGGGTTTCTGGAATGGTCCGGAAACGAAGATTGATATATAGGATGACCTCATTTGATTACCGGAAGTTTTTCGGAGTTACCGGGAATGTACCGGGAATGACGAATGGGTTCCGGGAGTTCACCGGGGGGGGGGGGGCAACCCACCCCGGGGAAGCCCATAGGCCTTGAGGGTGGTACACCAGCCCTTAGTGGGCTGGTGGGACAGCCCAAAAGGGCTCTATGCGCCAAGAAGAGAAAATCAAGAGAAAAGAAAAAAAAAGAGGAGGTGGGAAGGAAGGGAAGGACTCCCTCCCACCAAACCAAGTCCAACTCGGTTTGGGGGGGAGTCTTCCCCTCTTGGCTCGGCCGACCCCCTTGGGGCTCCTTGAGCCCCAAGGCAAGGTCCCCTCCCTCCCACCTATATATACGGAGGTTTTAGGGCTGATTTGAGAAGACTTTTCCACGGCAGCCCGACCACATACCTCCACGGTTTTTCCTCTAGATCGCGTTTCTGCGGAGCTCGGGCGGAGCCCTGCTGAGACAAGGTCATCACCAACCTCCGGAGCGCCGTCATGCTGCCGGAGAACTCTTCTACCTCTCCGTCTCTCTTGCTGGATCAAGAAGACCGAGATCATCGTCGAGCTGTACGTGTGCTGAACGCGGAGGTGCCGTCCGTTCGGTACTAGATCGTGGGACTGATCGCGGGATTGTTCGCGGGGCGGATCGAGGGACGTGAGGACGTTCCACTACATCAACCGCGTTCACTAACGCTTCTGCTGTACGATCTACAAGGGTACGTAGATCACTCATCCCCTCTCGTAGATGGACATCACCATGATAGGTCTTCGTGCGCGTAGGAAAATTTTTGTTTCCCATGCGACGTTCCCCAACAGTATGGCTATCCTATGATGTTTGAGTAGATTCGTTTTGTCCTATGGGTTGATTGATGATCATGATCGGTTTGAGTTGCATGTTTTATTATTGGTGTTGTCCTATGATGCTCCCCGTGTCGCACAAGCGTGAGGGATCCTTGTTGTAGGGTTTGGAATATGTTTATGATTCGCTTATGGTGGATGGCGTGAGTGACAGAAGCACAGACCCGAGTAAGTAGGTTGTTTGCGTATGGGAATAAAGAGGACTTGATACCTTATAATGCTATGGTTGGGTTTAACTTAATGATCTTTAGTAGTTGTGGATGCTTGCTAGAGTTCCAATCATAAGTGCATATGATCCAAGTAGAGAAAGTATGTTAGATTATGCCTCTCCCTCATATAAAATTCCAATAATGATTACCGGTCTATTTATCGATTGCCTAGGGACAAATAAACCTTCTTGTGACAAAAAGATCTCTACTAAGACCAGCTTAGTTGTTTCTTTATCTTAGCAGCCCCTAGTTTTTATTTACGTGTTCTTTATTTTCGTGCAAACCTATCCTATCACACCCACAAAGTACTTCTAGTTTCATACTTGTTCTAGGTAAAGCGAACATTAAGCATGCGCAGAGTTGTATCGGTGATCGATAGAACTTGAGGGAATATTTGTTCTACCTTTAGCTCCTCGTTGGATTCGACACTCTTACTTATCGAGAAAGGCTACAATTGATCCCCTATACTTGTGGGTTATCATAGCGCAGCACAGAAAGATGTTTGTGTGGAACCTACGACAGTTGAAGAGGAATCTAATGATGATGATCACGAAACTTCAGACCAAGTTGTTATCGGACCTCATAGGTCGACAAGGGCACGCACTTCTCATGATTGGTATAGTAACCATGTCTTATCAATCATGTTGTTAGACAATGATGAACCTACGAGCTATGGAGAAGCAATGGTGGGCCCCAGTTCCAACAAATGGTTAGAGGTCATGAAATCCTAGATAGGATCCATGTATGAAAACAAAGTATGGACTTTGGAAGTATTACCTGAAGGGAGAAAGGCTATTCAGAATAAATGGGTCTTTAAGAAGAATACAGATGCGGACGGTAATGTCACCGTCTATAAAGCTCGACTTATGGAAAAGGGTTTTTCACAAGTTCAAGGAGTTAACTACGATGAGACTTTCTCACCTGTAGCGATGCTTAAGTCCGTCAGAATCATGTTAGCAATAGCTGCATTTTTTTATTATGAAATTTGGCACATGGATGTCAAAACAACGTTCCTTAACGATTTCCTTAAGGAAGAGTTGTATATGATGCAACCGGAAGGTTTTGTCAATCTGGAGAATGCTAACAAAGTATGCAAACTCCATCGATCCATTTGTGGACTGGTGCAAGCATCTCGGAGTTGGAATCATCGCTTTGATGATGTGATCAAGGCATTTGGGTTTATACAAGTTTATGGACAAGCTTCTATTTACAAGAAAGTGAGTGGGAGCTCTATAGTGTTTCTAATATTATATGTGGATGACATATTGTTGATTGGAAATGATATAAACCTTTTGGGAAGCGTAAAGGATTATTTGAATAAAAGTTTTTCAATGAAGGACCTGGGAGAAGCTGTTTACATATTGGGCATCAAGATCTATAGAGATAGATCAAGACGCTTGATAGGACTTTCACAGAGCACATACCTTGATAAATTTTTGAAGAAGTTCAAAATGGAACAGTCCAAGAAGGGGTTCTTGCCTGTGTTAGAAGGTATAAAGTTGAGTAATACTCAATGCCCAGTGACTGTAGAAGATAGAGAAAAGATGAGTGTCGTCCCATATGCTTCAGCCATAGGGTCTATCATGTATGTAATGTTGTGCACAAGACTTGATGTCAGCCTTGCCATAAGTATGGCGGGAAGGTTTCAAAGTAATCCAGGAATGGAGCACTGGACAGCGGTCAAGAATATTCTGAAGTACCTGAAAAGGACTAAAGAAATGTTTCGCGTTTATGAAGGTGACAAAGAGCTCGTCGTAAAGTGTTACGTCGATGCAAGCTTGACACTGATCCGGATGACTCTAAGTCACAAACCGGATACATATTTATTCTTAATGGGGGTGCGGTAAGTTGGTGCAGTTCCAAGCAGAGTGTGGTAGATGATTCTACATGCGAAGCATAGTACATAGCTACCTCGGAGGCGGCTAAAGAAGGTGTCTGGATGAAGCAGTTCATGACAGATCTTGGAGTTGTGCCAAGTGCACTGGATCCAATGACTCTGTTCTGTGACAACACTGGTGCCATTGCTCTAGCCAAGGAACCAAGGTTTCACAAGAGGATTAGACACATAAAGCGACGCTTCAATTCCATCCGCGATTACATCAAGGAGGAGTACATAAATATTTGCAAAAGTGCACACGGATTTGAATGTTGCAGACCCGTTGACTAAGCCTCTTCCACGAGCAAAACATGATCAACACCAGAACTGTATGGGTGTAGATTCGTTAGATTGTAAAACACATAGTGATGTGAGCTAGATTATTTACTCTAGTGCAAGTGGGGGACTATTGGAAATAAGCCCTAGAGGAAATAATAAAATAGTTATTGTTATATTTCCTTGTTCAAGATAACCGTTTATTATCCATGCTAGAATTGTATTGAATAGAAACTCAGATACATGTGTGGATACATAGACAACACATTGTCCCTAGTAAGCCTCTAGTTGACTGGCTCGTTGATCAAAGATGGTTAAGGTTTCCTAGCCATAGACAAGTGTTGTCACTTGATAAAGGGGTCACATCATTAGGAGAATGATGTGATAGACAAGACCCAAAGCATGTGATCGTGTCATTTCATTGCTACTGTTTTTCTGCATGTCAAGTATATGTTCCTATGACCATGAGATCATTTAACTCACTGACACCAGAAGAATACCTTGTGTGTATCAAATGGCGCAATGTAACTGGGTGACTATAAAAGTGATGTACACGTATCTCCGAAGGTGTCCGTTGAGTTAGCATGGATCAAGTGTGGGATTTGTCACTCCGTATGACGGAGAGGTATCTCGGGGCCCACTTGGTAATACAACATCACAACAAGTCTTGCAAGCATTGCGAATAAAGAGTTAGGCACGGGATTTTGTATTACGGAACGAGTAAAGAGACTTGCCGGTAACGAGACTCAAATAGGTATAGAGATACCAACGATCGAATCTCGGGCAAGTAACATACCGAAGGACAAAGAGAATGTTATACGGGATTAGCTGAATCCTTGACATAGAGGTTCAACCGATTAAGATCTTTCTAGAATATGTAGGATCCAATATGGACATCCTGGTCCCGCTATTGGATATTGACCGGAGAGTGTTTCGGTCATGTCTACATAGTTCTCGAACCCGCACGGTCTGCACACTTCAGGTTCTATGATGTTTCGGTATAGTTGAATTATGGATGTTGGTAACCGAATGTAGTTCGGATTCCCGGATGAGATCCAGGACATCATGAGGAGTTCCGGAATCGTCCGGAGATGAAGATTGATATATAGGAAGTATCCATTTGGCTTCCCGAAGGATTTCGGGCATTACCAGTAAAGTACCAAGAGTGACAAATGGGTTCCGGAGTTCCACCGGGATGGGCCACCCACCCGGGAGGGTACCAAACTGGCCAAAGGGTGGGGCACCAGCCCCTGGTTGACTCGGCGGCCAGCCCAAGTGGGCCTATTCGGCCGAAGTGGAGAAAGAGAGAGAGGTGGGCCAAACCGACTAGGAAGAGGAGTCCTCCTCCACCAAACCGATTTGGAGGAGGACTCGTCCCTCCTCCTTGCGCCGACCTAACCCTAGGGAAAGTCCCTAGGGCGCCATACCTCCCTCCCTCCTATATATAGTGGAGGAAATAAAGGCTTTTTGTTCCACAAGCCACGACGCAACCCTCTCTCCCTCCACATCCTCGTGACAACCCGTAGTTATTTCGGTACGATACGGCGAAGCCCTACCGGAGTAGCTCCACCATCATCACCGCCACGCCGTCGTGCTACTGGAGAATTCAGCTACCTCTTTGTCTCTCTTGCTGGATCAAGAAGGCGGAGACCGTCATCGAGCTGCACGTGTGCTGAATGCGGAGGTGCCTTTCATTCGGCGCTAGATCGTGATTGAGTCGTGTGATGGATTGCGATTTGTATCGCAAAGATGTTCGACTACATCAACCGTGTTTCTTAATGCTTCTCACTTAGCGATCTACAAGGGTATGTGAATCGGATCTCTCCTCTCGTAGATGGTCATCACCATGGATAGATCTTATGTGTGCGTAGGAAAAAAATTGTTCCCCATGCAACGTTCCCCAACACCTTTTGCTAGCCAAAACTTCGTACTAAGTAGAGATACTACTTGTGCATCCAAAAACCCTTAAACCTAGTTTATTGCCATGAGAGTCCACTATATCTACCTATATGCGGTATTACCCTGCCGTTCCAAGTAAATTTTCATGTGCCACCTCTAAAATTTCAAATGAGCATTTGTTTTGTGTGCCTGGACCGCTCATGGAGCGACAGAGGGCGGTCAGTATGTTCCATGTTAATTAGATTATTCTGATGATGAGTGTTTATTCACTCGTCCTTGCACGAGAGGGGCGGTAATAGGGATTCCCTGTCCCGAAGAAAAAATGCAAATAATTAAACAAAACTCCCCAGGAATGTTCTTGGTATGGATGGTACTCGTGGATTCGGCTAGACGTGGAGTATGTTTGTTTGTGGAGGGGGAGTAAACCTTTACTTTTACCGCTTGGGAACCGCCGCTAATGTGTTTAACATGGAAGAACGTTGACATGAAGGGTGCACCTCCCAAAATTACATATTCATCTCTGTTTTAAACAATGAGCTCTAGCACATATGCAAATCACTGCTTCCATCTTTGAAGAGACAATATATTTACTTTCATTTTATTTATTTTTCATGTTGAGTCAACTTCCTATTCCAACCTCAGTCTATTAGTTGGCAAGCATCATGTGGTGGGGAATGATCTCGGCACATACGACCAGTCAATTATATTTGATCATGACTTATTATTGTTGACAATTATCTCTATGATAAATGAATACGGAGGCAAAATATTAAGCCCCTGTATTTCTCTGTATTCGATGGATGCCATTTGTTCTAAAAATATGCTTTGGGTACTAGCAATCATCGAAGACTATATGATGATTGAGTATGTGGAGCTCTTACTTAGACTTTGTTGAGAATAAGTTGAATTGCAATTGTTTGGTGACTAAGAACATAGTTTGTTAAGTTTCAAGAGAATTCATTTTTTGAACCATAACATGTGAATTGGTTGCTGCTTTATCATGATGAGTTTTATGAGAAAGAGTTTCTATTATGATGATAGGAAAAGTGGTTGAAATTATCATTGACCAAACTTATGCACTATGCTAGCATTCACACTAAATAAATTATTTCTTTTATCATTTACCTGCTCAAGGACGAGTAGGAATTAAGCTTCGGGATGCTGAGACATCTCCAATGTATCGATAATTTATGAAGTATTCATGCCATATTCACTTATGTTTACAATACTTTTATATGGTTTCGATGCACTTTGCATGATTTATCTAGAACTAACCCGGACTAACGTTGTTTTCATTAGAACTACCGTAGTGTTTTTTGTGTGTGGAAATCAAAGTTCTCCAAATACACTTTTGTTGATTTTTTGATGATTTTTTGGAATAAAAGAGGCACTAGAAGCTTCCTTGGACGCCCATAAGAGCCACGAGGTGGGCACAACCCACCAGGGCGCGCTAGAGGCCCCAGGCGTTCCCTGGTGTCTTGTGCTCTCCTCGTGTCCCATCTTCGCGTGAAGCCGACGGCCAAAAATTCTATAAATACAGAAACCTCCAGAAATAACCCTAGCCGAGAAGTTTCGCTGCTGCAAGCCTCTGTAGCCATGAAAAACCAATCTAGACCCCGTTCCGGCACCTTGACGGAGGGGGAGATCATCTCCGGTGGCCATCTTCATCATCCCGGCGGAGGCCATGACGAGGAGGGAGTAGTCCACCCTCGGGCTGACAGTTTGTACCAGTAGCTATGTGTTCAATCTCTCTCTCTCTCTCTCTCTCTCTCTCTCTCTCTCGTGTTCTTGAGATGGCACGATATTGATGTATCACAAGCTTTTTTAATATACTTGGATCATATGGTATTTCCCCCTCTCTATCTTGTTGTGATGAATTGAGTTTTCCCTTTGAGATTTCGTTATTATCGGATCGAATATTTTTATGGATTTGAGAGCGCTTGGTATATGTCTTACATATGAATACTATTGGTGACAGTGGGGTATTATATTGATTCACTTGATATATGTTTTGGTACTCAATTCGCGGATTCTCGAGGTGACATTCGGTAATCTATGCATAGGGGTTGATGCACGTTTTCGTCCTACTTTCTCCGGTAGAAATCTTGGGGCACTCTTTGAGGTTCTTTGTGTTGGATTGAGTATTATGACTCTGAAATTGTTTGATGTGTATCGTATAGTTAACTCATGGATACTTGTGGTGACATTGGAGTATCTAGGTGACATTAGAGTTGGTCGATGTGTATCATATGGTGTTAATTTAGTACGAACTCTTGAATAGATCGATCGAAAAGGATAACTTGGTGTTATGTTATTATGAACTCTTGGATAGATCGATCAGAAAGGATAACTTTAAGGTGGTTTCATACCCTACAAACAATTTCTTCTTATGTTCTCCGCTAGATAAGAACTTTGGAGTGATTCTTCATTGCATGTTGAGGGATGGTTATGTGATCCAATTATATTAGCATTGTTGACAAATTGCACTAGCGAAAGTACGGACCCTAGGCCTTGTCTTCAAGCATTGCAATACCGTTTAGCCCACTTTTGTTACTTGCCACCTTGCTGTTTTTATTGTTACTATTACAAAATTCAATATCTACTATCATTACTACACTTGTATCACCATTTCTTCGCCGAACTAGTGCACCTATACAATTTACCATTGCATTTGGTGTGTTGGGGACACAAGAGACTTTTTATTATTTGGTTGCAGGGTTGTTTGAGAGAGACCATCTTCATCCTACACCTCCCATGGATCGATAAACCTTAGGTCATCCACTTGAGGGAAAATTACTACTATCCTACAAAACTCTGTGCTTGGAGGCCCAACACGAGTCTACAAGAAAAAAATGTGTGGTAGACATCACAGGCGGAGCCGATGACATTCGCGACGGCCTGGTTGTCCCACCCGTAGAGCAGAAGGCCCTCGAGACACAGCTGGACATGGTGATGGAGGTCCACGTTCTCCGTGTGTGCCGCCAGGTGCCAGGCCAAGAGCTGCAGTTTGGTGTCGCCGTAGGGATGCTTGTAGACGAAGCGCACCCGATATTTCTCCAGGAAATGCAGGACGACGATGACATCGGAGGTGAGGGTACCAATCTCGCCCGCGATGGCCGTGACGACCTCATTGGTGGAGGCGCGATGGGGGCAGGTCAGCAGGGCGGGGAGGAGCGGCTGCAAGGTGGACGGTGGCGCCGGAGTGAACGCCGCTCGTATGGCCGGTGGAGGGCGGGGAGCGGAGCCGGAACCGGACCCGGCATGGTACTCCAATTTGCAAAATTATTGTAATTTGGTTTTGGACAAGCCGGACGTGTACGTGCTGAATTCGTGTGGTGTGTATGTGTGTGTGTTTTGATGTTTGTTCTTTTTTTCATATAGAAGCTGAAAGGAAAACAACAACAAGGTTGAAGTCACGCTACGTCTTCATCTTCTCTTTGATTTTCTCTCCAAAATCAAAGGTAATTTGATTGCTAGAAAATCCTATGTTCCTCCAATGTTCTGCTTGAAAGATGATGTGCATGTTGAGTTGTTTTTGTTGAAGTAATACCATTTGTAGTTGAGGAAGTAATAACATTTGTACCGTTGCATTTCTTATCTTATCTTACCTACTAATAAAGCAAATACTGTTTCTATCGTACGTCATCAAAATTACCCCTAAAGTTGACATAAATTACCAACCATGCCACCCGTAAGTCAAAAAACGATTCAGTTTTTCTTTAAGTCACCGCCCGACGCACATTCCTTATACCGACCTATGCCAATGTATATTGATTGTCGAACACTAGCGGGATGGAGAGAGCCTTGCTCTTCTAACCTGAAGACCTAGGTTCGAATCCCTTTACTTCCTTTTTACTTTTCTATGCTTTTTTTTTTCTTTTTTAATGAGTACATGTTTCACACAGTGTAATAATTCGGTCCGGATTCTCTGTTTAACTTCTCTACACCTTTTTGGCAGATTAAATACTTTTTAAAATATTCATATATTACAAAAATAGTTAATCATGTTAATCATTAAAGTAGTTAATACTTTTTTACATAATAGACATTTTCAAGGGAATAGAAAAGGCTCTGACCGGCATATTATGGAGCATGCAGCCTATACGTACTTTTTTACACAATACATATTTTCAAGGAAATAGAAAAGGCCGGTATATATTATGAAGCGTGCAACCTATACATGCCCAATAGGCGTTGCGTCGTGATTGGTTTATTAATAAGTGATCCGTTAAATTGCAACGAACATAGGAGTGGCGCACTAGTTGGGGTACCAAACTTCTACACCTAAGATCCAGATTTGAGTCCTGCATATCTCACTTTTTTGTTTATTTTTTAAATCGGGCAAGTACACTCATATGACTTGGCGGGAAGCACATAAAATGTAATTTGGTATTATATGTGAAGCAATTGTAATCTGAAGCATCAAAAGATCAGTTTATCTTAAGTATTTTCAATTGCTGAATCTTTCAGACCGGGCCAAGGAAAACTATACCTTTTATGATTCTATATGAAAAACACATATGGGGATGTATCTGGTGCACCGGATCCCCGTTGCACATTCTAAAATGTTCGAAAAAATTCAAAAAAAAAATAGTGCATTGACACAACATAAATGTATGTTGCCACAAAAAATCAAATCAAAATTCAAAACATTGCCTATAGTGTCGAAACTGAAGATGGATCATTGTTTCTACTATAAACGACGTGGACGACAAGAATTGATCATGTTTGTTGTTAATAGATGAATATTACGGTCGTACAATAAAAATGCAATACAAATAAAGCATCATGTGTGTATGGATTTGTTTTATCCGTTGCAACGTACGGACATTTTTTGTTAGTAGATGAAAAAAAACAAAGACGTTAATTTAATTACGACCGAGGGTATGGGATCATGAAGCATGGTGATCTGTTAGAGCAAGGCCTGGTCCGAGTAGCACATAAGAAAACAACCGAGGTGGAAATCGAGGATCACCCAACTCATGTCCATCTATACGCGGGTTGAGCCCAAGTAGAGAGCCACTACTGAGCAAGCGTTCCTTCGGAACCTTTCATCAAGGACTCTCGCGCGCCGTCATTTGATGTGTTCTCAACCATCGTCATGTGTCATATTTTGAACGTTTCTTTTGAATTTTATTTTTTATTTTTCGCACACGTTTTCGATGTTTTAGATTGGTTTCTTTTTGATCTTTTTGGTGTACCGGAATTTTACCGATCATTCTTAGTTTTTCGACAAAATAAAAAATAAAAAAAGTTCGTGAAAAACACGTTTTTTTACGAGAGGCACAGTTTTACTTTCGCGAGAGGCAAGATTTTGCTTTCGCCGTGCCTCTCGGAAACGAAAAAAAACGTGTTTCTATTTTTTTACAAGAGGATGATTTTGCTTTCGCGGAAGGCAAGATTTTGCTTTCGCGAGAGGAACGGTTTTGTCTTCGTGAGAGGCACGGTCGTGCCTCTTGGAAAAGGAAAAAAACGTGTGTTCTGTTTTTTTTACAAGAGTCATGGTTTTGTTTCCGTGAGAGGCATGCTTTTGCCTTTGTGAAAGGCACGTCCGTGCCTCTCGGAAAGGGAAAAACGCGTTTTTTTTCTTCCAGAAGCACGATTTTCCTTCCGTGAGAGGCATGATTTTGCCTTCATGAAAGGCGCGGTCGTGCCTCTCGGAAAGAGGAAAATGCGTAAAAAACGTGTTTTTTGTTTTTTTCTATCGCGAGAGGCATGATTTTTTCGTAAAAAATCGTCAAAACCTATCAACATGGGATCTAGTTTTAAAGATCTCAACGCGAGAAATCCAACGGTGAAACCGGTTCGAGATTTGAACGCATGATTCAGGAGATTAAACGTTTTGAAAAATAAATGTACAAAAAAAGGAAAACTTTGAGGTTGCGACAAGTGGCATGCATAAAGTGCGTCACTTGTCGCAACCTGGATCGAAAGTTATCTTTAAAATGAATACTCCCTAATTAATAATTTTGACCCAAGTAGATTGGTTTTATGTTTTGTTTCTTTGATTATTCTTAGCTAGCGGGTTGTCTTGTGCATTAGGGGCAGCTAAAATGCTACTCTTTCCGTCCGGAATTACTTGTCATATAATTTTATAAAAATAAATGTATATAAATTTATAATACATCTAGATACATTCATTTATTCATTTTTATGACAAGTATTTTCTAACGGATGAAATACTTTGAAAAAACTAGCATAGCATTATGTAATTTTGAATATGTATTGTTTTTGTAATAAATGTACTTTTGTGCACTTCATTAGTAATATTAGACGCATAACATATATATACTTATGTATGCCAATATATCCTAAGTTTAGCTCAAGATCTCAAGGATATAAATACTCGAGTAGCTTGCCTTGACGATCTAGGCTACTTGGTTTGTTGTTAATTATAAAGTCGAACATTCTAATTTTTTAAATTATTACATGGGAAAATCTTCATGTGACATCAAGGTTAACATCTTTAGTCGTACTTCTAGTTTTCACCTTGATATGATGTATCCAATATTTCAGAAAACATGATTATATAGCCTTTTTAAATGCTAGTTTAAAAGGTAACCAACTAAGTGATAACAAGATATATAACAAAGAACAATATGACTATCATAAAGTAAAGTGCACAAGTAAAGGGTTTGGGTAAGAGATAACCAAGGCACGCAGGGACGACAATGTATCCCGAAGTTCACACCTTTACGAATGCTAATCTTCGTTTGGACCGATGTGGGGGCATAATGCTTCCCAAGAAGCCACTAGAGACACCATAATCTCCTCACGTCCTCACACAACGCAAGATATCGTGATTCCACTAAGGGGCCCTTGAGGACGGTCACCGAACCCATACAAATGACAACCCTTTGGGGCGGTCACCGAACCCATACACTTTGGCAACCCTTGGGGGCAGTCATCGGTACATGTACAAAATGCTCTAGGCAATCTCCACAACCTAATTAGAGACCCCGACGTTTGCTCGGAGCATTACACCATAATGATTGAGCTCAGAGACACTACCAACCATCTAGGGCGCCAAAGCACCCAAGATAAATAAGCTCTAGGATGCTCAAACACCCAAGAGTAATAAGCTTCTCAACTTCTCACTTTCACATGTCATAGTGGAAAACTCAAACCGATGCAATTAACGCAATGGCAAGAACACACGAACTGGTCAAGTCCCTCACACTCAAATCACATCACAACAACAAAAGTTATAAAGAAATATGAGAGGGAGAAACAGGAGCTCACGAAGAACTCCAATATCTAGATCCAAAGGGTTCCCCTCACATAGAGGAGAAAGTGATTGGTGGAAATGTGGATCTAGATCCCCACTCTCTTTTTCCTCAAAAAGGAGAAAGAATCATTGGAGGGATTGAGAGTTAACAAGCTCGAAGAAGGTCAACAATGGGGAAAGAACACGTGCTCAAAGGATGGGGACCATTGGGGAAGAAGCCCACAACTCGTGCTCAAGCGGTACTACCGCTCGGGGAGCGATACTACCGCTTAGCATGGTTAAAATAGCCCAACAAGACAGAAAAACATCAGCGGTAGTTCTGCCAGAGAGGTAGTACCGCTTGAGTGGTACTACCACTCGGGAGAGCGGTACCACCGCTAAGAGAGGTGCTATCGCTCTCTACTACCGCTCAAGCAGATTTGGCACCAGAAGCATAAAATAAGCAAAAGTGGTTGCGGTAGAAGGAAGCGAAAGTACCATTTAATAGGTACTACCACTCGGGGGAGTAGTACTACCGCTTAAAGGAGTACTACAGCCCAAGGAAAACCAAAGCGCCAAAACCGAAACCGTCATAACTTTCACATACGGACTCCGAAATGAGCAAACTCAAGCTTGTTGGATAGACGACAACTACTATCCAACAATGAATGGTTATAGAAAGTACAAAAAATGGAGAAAAAATGCCAATAGAATAAGGAAGATAACCTTCCGAAGTATTATTTGGCAAAATCTCCAACACTAAAAACACAAATATGATACATATGAAATCCATTTTTCGATGCGCTTGAACTTATCATGATGAAGGCCATAAGCTCCAAAACTCCCAAAGCGAAAAGCCAAACAAGAACCAAGAAAGTGATGATGCCAAGAATGCAATGATTTGAGCTCTCAACAAACAATACGATCAAGCCACTCACTCGAGAGCCTCCCCCCTTGATTGTACGGCTATCGATCCTATAACCCGGACTCCCAACTACAACCATGAGACCGGTAAAATAGAAAAAACCTATCATGGTCAAATCTTTGCCTTGCGCATAGTCCACATGAGCTAGATGATGACGATCTTATCCTTCTCAAGATGGACCACCTTTTTTGATTGCATCGTCCCGATGAAGACTAGTAGATTGCTCCCCCATACTCCACTATAGGCGAGCCTCTCTTCGGCACATCTTCACATGTACATTATCATCATAATGGACGACAAGATTCAAGCATGTGATCTCTTTGTGATTCTTCACTTGACCTTGCAAACCTCAATCGTGATGGGATCACCACTTAATGTCATCCTTCATGGGTCGTATGAGATCTTCCTTTTGACGCATGTCATGGAAACATACCTAACCCCATAAAGAACACTTACAAAGATCATGGATTAGTACACAAAGCATAATGGACAATACTTATCATACCATGAGATCACTTGATCCCACTTGGTACATCTTCTACGCTTTGTCTGCTGATCAACTTGAATCACTCTTTCACTACTCGAATTCACAAATTTGCCGTGTGCCTTTCCTTTGCCGTCAGCTGACACATGGCAAAGAGCTTCTTTGCCATCAGCTGGCGCAAAGCAGACGGCAAAGACAACACCTAAGGAAAACAATTTCTTTGTCGTCGGCCTTCCCTATGCCGTCGGCTAGCGGACGGCAAAGCAACCAAAGGCGGACGACAAAGGGGTGGCAGACGGCAAAGGTGTGCCACCGTACACCCCCTCCCACCCCATAACGGGCGCTCCCTTTGCCGTCTGCCCTCCTTCTCTTTGCCGTCGGGGGGCTGACGGCAAAGCGAGGCCCCCCTAACGGCCATCTCCCTCTCCCTCTCACTCTCATCCGCTCCAACAGCCTCCTCCGCTCCGACAGTTACTTCAGTCGCTCGTCCCCCGCCCGCCGACCGCCTCCCCTCCCGTCGGCCGCCTCCTCCCCTCCCGCGGCACCCCTCCTCCCCGCCCGCCGGCTGCCCCCTCCTCCCTGCGCCCTCCTCCCCGTGACCTCCTCCCCGCGCCCTCCTCCCCGCCGGCCACCTCCCCTCCCGCCCGCCGGCCGCCTCTGCTCCCGTCTGTCGGCCGCCGCCCCCTCCTCCCCGCGGCATCGTCCCCGCGCCCGCCCGCGGCACCCCTCCTCCCCGCCCGTCGGCCGCCTCTGCTCCCGCCTGCCGGCCGCCTCCCCTCCCGCCGCCGGCCGCCTGCCGCGCGCCCCCTGCCCCCCTGCCGTTGTCCACCGCCGCCGCCGCCACCCCCTGCCGTCGTCCACCGCGGTGAGTTGCAGTTCTTCTTCCTTTTCTTTTTAAAAAAGTGAATTACTTTAGTTAGTTTATTAGGTTAGTTTTTTATTGTATATACGGTAATTTAGTTAGTTTATTTGGTTAGATTATTAGGCTAATTAGGTTAGTTAGTTAGGTTAGAAGAAAAAAAGAGGAAAAGCAGAAGGAAAAAAATGAAAAATAAAAAAGGAAAAGAAGAAAATAATTAGAAGAAGAACGGAAAGAAGAAGGAGAAGAAGAAGAAGAGGAGGAGGAGGAGGAGGAGGAGAAAAAGAAGAAGAAGAAGAAGAAGAAGAAGAAGAAGAAGAAGAAGAGGAGGAGGAGGAAGAGGAGGAAGAGGAGGAAGAGGAGGATAAGGAAGAAGAAGAAGAAGAAGAAGAAGAAGAAGAAGAAAAAGAATAGGAGGAGAAAAAGAGGAGCTGAGTAGGAGGATAAAGAAGAAGAAGAAGAAGAAGAAGAGAAGAAGAAGAAGAAAAAGAGGAGAGAGGAGAAGAAGAAGGAAGAGGAAAAGGGAACCCCGGCACCCCGAAACTGACCCTCGACCCCGGACCCCTGACGGCCGACGCCACTGACCCCCGACCATCGACCCCCGACGCCACTGACCCCCGACCCCCGACCCCCGACGCCACTGACCCCCGACGCCACTAGCCCTCGACCCTCGACGCCACTGACCCCCGACCCAGACCCTCGGCCCACGACTCCCGACCCCTGACGCTCGACGCCACCAACCCCCGACCCCCGACGCCACTGACACCCGACATCACTGACCCTGGACCCCCGACGCCAGTGACCCCCCACAACCGACGCCACTAACCCCCCGACTCCCGATGCCACCGACACCCGACACCACCGACCCTCGACGGCACTGACTCCCGACGCCACTAAGCCCCGACCCCCGACACCTCTTCTGCCTTCTTTTGAACGAGAAGGTGCTTTTCGGCCTTCTAGAGGCCCACGAGGTCATAGTTTTGTAAATTATGAGTTAGGTCACATATTTTCTGATTATGTTAATTATAAAAACATCGTATTTGTGTTGATCGCGTGAATTTCAATGTGCAGTTGTTCGACGACCTTCACGTGCGTTGGATGAGCTCCGCCCTTGCGTTTGTTGGTGAGCACAAATGACTTCTCCTCCTACCCCCTTAATTTTCTCTGTCCCGATCTTCGTGCCGATGAAACTTGATAGCTATAGGTTTCTTCAATCATGAGTATGCGTGACCAGTATGCGTCTCCCGTTCGAAAGGGCAACATCTATAAATATGCATTTCTTTGCATATTTATAACCGCCATCCTTCCGAATTGTTCAACATTATCCATGGACAGCCCGAGTATGTGTAGATTGGGTTTGTTTTCCCGTATGCTGTGCTCCGTATCCGATGCGGAATTTCGTCAGTGCCCCCCCTGTTGTTCTCCGGGTACACATCCTCTCTGCTTATTGCCGAGACGTGTATCAGGAGAACAGCGGGGAGGTGCTACCGAAATTCTGCGTCGCATCTGGAGTAGAGCATGGGAAAACGAACCCAGTCTACACATACTCGGGTGGGATTAGGACATATCTTTACCTATTAGCGTGTAGGTTGCATGGACGTAATAAAACTGACAAACTTGATTAGCGTATGAATATAGATGATGAATTATATATTTATTTCTTGTGCCCCCATAGGTAGCTAGGCAACATGAGTGATCGTGCTTGGATGTACACTGGTCACCCTAGTCAGAAAGACATAACCCATGAATGGTTAACAAAAACCAGGGGGTTTGTGAGAGCCGCATTTGCAAATGGCCAGCAAAAAACATGGTGCCCCTGTCCCAACTGCGACAACTGGAAAAAGCAGACATAGTTTGAAATGGGTAAACACCTGCAGAAGTGGGGTTTTATGCCTAATTATACGGTGTGGACTTTTCATGGTGAGTCTGACTAACGTGCCAGAGCTAAGGTGATTCGTCGTCGCACCGATGAGCATGGTACCGGGATTGAAGACATGGTGCAAGACTTTGATGATGCTCGATATTCGGACGATGAGATGGAGGAATCTGCAAAGGCCTTCTATGAAATGTTGGAGTCTTCAAAACGTCCTCTCCACGAGCAGACTGAGCTTTGTCAGCTGGATGCCATCGTGCAAGTAATGGTCTGAAGGCTCAATTCAACCTAGGCAGAGAATGCTATGACGCGATGATGACGATATTTGGACGCTTTCTACCCAAAGGCCATGTACTGCCTGCAAACATGTACCAGTCAGAGAAAATCCTCCGTGTACTTAAGATACCCTATGAGAAGATACATGCCTGTGAGAATGGATGTGCCTTATTTAGGCTTGAGTATGCGTCCTTGAACTATTGCCCCATTTGCAATTCTTCCAGGTATATTGTGGTAGACAACGGCATGGGTGAGAAGAATCAGACCAAAATCCCCATTAGTGTTCTTCGTTATCTGCCAATCGTACCAAGACTTCAACGTCTTTTCATGGTCGAAGAGACGGCCAGACAGATGACATGGCACAAATTGGGCAAAAGAACCGAACTAGATGCGGATGGGAACAGGATGCTGGTACACACTTCAGATGGTTTCGCGTGGAGGCACTTCGATGCATTACATAAGGATAAATCGGAAGATCCAAGGCAACCTAGAGTTGCCATCAGCACGGATGGGTTCAATGTATATGGTATGACGGTAGCACAATACAGTTGTTGGCCTGTATTTGTCATTCCACTAAATTTGCCACCCGGAGAGATTATGAAAAGAAAGAACATTTTCCTGACGTTGATAATTCCAGGGCCCAACTATCCGGGGAAGAATATGAATGTGTACATGCAGCCGCTTAAGGATGAGTTGCAAGAAGCCTGGGATAATGGGATCAAGACCTACGACGCGGCTACCAAAACAAATTTCAAAATGCATGTGTGGTACATGTACTCGACGCATGATTATCCGGCGTTTGCGCTATTCGCTGGCTGGTGTGTGCATGGAAGGTTCTCGTGCACCACATGCAAGGCAGCTCTTCAGTTCCGTTGGCTGCAGGCTGGTCGCAAGTATTCTTGCTTCGACATGCATAGACAATTCCTGGATCCTGACCATAAGTTCAGAAAAGACAAGAAGAATTTCATCAAAGGTAGAGTTGTCAAAAACACCGCACCAGCTGCGTTGACAGGCCAACATACCCTTGATCAGTTAAACGCTCTCGAGCCTGATCCTTTGCGTCCAAGATACTTCAAAGGGTATAATACGGAACACGCCTGGACTCACAAGTCATGCTTATGGGATCTGCCTTACTTCAAAGACCTCCTTTGCCCACACAACATTGACGTGATGCACACTGAAAAGAATATTGCGGAGGCCATTTTTGGTACATTGTTCGGCATATAGGGGAAGTCAAAAGATAATCCTAAGGCTAGAATCGATTTGGAGGCTCTATGTGATAGACCGTTGCAAAACTTGCGACAACAGAAAGGAAAGCAAAGCATAGCGAAGCCAAAGGCATGGTTCAATCTTGAAAGGCCAGCTATGAGGGAAATGCTATTGTGGGTGAAAATGCGGTTGATGTTCCCCGATGGGTATGTTGCGAATCTAAAGAGGGGAGCGAGTCTTGAGAAATTGAAAATATTTGGGCTCAAGAGTCATGATTGGCACATATGGATTGCGCGGGTAATGCCGGTGATGTTGCGTGGCTTTATCCGTGAGGATGAATGGCTAGTACTTGCAGAGCTGAGCTATTTCTTCCGTTCTCTTTGTGCGAAAGAACTATCTCCTAGCGTGCTAGATGAAATGGAAGAGTTGGCGCCGGAGTTGATCTGCAAATTAGAAAAGATCTTTCCACCGGGCTTCTTTAATCCAATGCAACATTTGATTTTGCATCTCCCGACCGAGGCAAGAATGGGGGGGCCCGTTCAAAATTGATGGTGCTACTCAACTGAGAGGATGTAGAAGACGCTTCGAGCTAAGTGTAAAAATAAACGTAGAATTGAAGCATCGATGGCCGAGGCATTCATTACTGAGGAGGCGGCAAACTTCGTGACAGCACACTACGAAGCCAAAAATCATCATTTGCATAACCCGAAGCCTCGGTACAATGATGGCGATCGAAAAAAAGTTTGATCCAACCTCAGCCTATTCAAAGGGAAGCTCGCACCATCCGGTGCTTCGAAAGGAAAATCGTTGGATGTCGAAGAATGGCGGACCATTTCATTGTATATCTTCACCAACCTAACAGAAGTGCGGCCGTACATCAAGTAAGTTCTCGGTAATTTATTGTTCCGCAATTTCTAATTGCTTTGAACTACTGTTATTCCCGGATATTTGATATAGTTGATACGTCACCGAATTCTCGGATGGAGCGGTCATCGAAAAGGATTTCGTCAAAGAGTATGAGCTTCTCGCAAAGCATGGAGGCGACTGTCCCGGTTTCATCTCTTGGTTCAAACAAAGGGTAATTAATTACCATTAAGGGCCCATTTGATTTCTTGGTCTAATTTGCGGCTAATGCATCCATTCTTTCGTATTAAACTTGTAGGCTGATGCAGAGTCTATGGACGCCGAGTTGAGACAAGTCGCTAATGGTTTTGACTATAAGGTCCGTTCATTTGACAAATACAACATCAACGGGTATCACTTTCGTACCTTTGGCAAAGAGCTATCTATGCCCGACCTAAAGTCTACAAATTGTCCTGTCTCTGCTATCGGCAAAGGAGACACCGAGTATTATGGAAGAGTTGAAGCAATTTATGAACTTCTATTCTATGGTAAAAACCCACCGACCGTCGTAGTCTTCAAATGTTATTGGTTTGAGCCGAGGGAGACTAGAAGGACTCATGAACATATAGGACTAGTCGAAATCAACCAAAACACCCACTTAGATGTTCCCGATGTCTATATTATGGCTCAACAGGCGACACAAGTTTTCTATCTACCGTGGGCCTGCCAAACTGATCCAAATCTCAAAGGTTGGGATGTCGTTTATGAAGTGCCACCACATTTTAGACCACCTACTCTCAATGAAGAGGATTACGAACCTTACATTAACCCAGACACATATGAAGGAGAATTCTTCCAAGAAACACGTATGTCCAAAAAACATTTCAAGAACCACTCTACTTCACCCCAGAACATTGAAGTAGACAGCGACAGTGAATCCGTCTTAACCCCTGAGCCCGAACAGGAAGAGCTGGAAGAAGAAGAGGTTACTGCTGCGGATGACCTGTCACTTCTTGACCGATTACATAATGGTGGCCTTCCACATGTTCTTCGTGATAGTGATGATGATGATGCATTTATTGATGATAGTGATGATCATGATGCATTTATTGACCCCGAAGCATATATAGACGAGCACGATTGTTATTAGTTCATGTCAGGTATTCAACTATTATACTATATATAAATTTTGAGTTCATGTTAGGTATTCAACTTTTATTAGTCATGTTGGTATTTATGACGATGATACACTTAAATTATATACATTTTATTAGTCCTGTTGGTATTTATGTTGTACTAATTTCATTTACTCTTTGTCATGACAGGTGTTGAAAGATGGTGGGAAAGGGTCGAAAGCACTCCGCGGCTTCTTCTTCGTCAGCGGGTGATGGGATGGGTACTTCCATTCCTGCCTCGCCTCTTCAGAGAGTGTTGCTCTCTACTATGCAAGGAGCGCCCCTCGTGAGAGGAGGTCGACCCCCCGCGAAGCCGAGAGGCACTAAAGGTACACGTTGTATTCATGTTGGTATTTATGTTGTACTCATGTTGTATGCATATTGGTATTTATATACATTTTATTACTCATGTTGGTATTTATGTTGTACTAAAGGTACATGTGGCTGCGGGAGAGGTAGGGCGGTGGCTGCCACGCCTTCTAAGGTGGCGGCTACACGATCTCCGCCACCACCCCAAGCTGATTCACCTGAGCACATGACTTCTAGGGTGGATTCGTCTGAGGTGGAGGCTACACGGTCTCCGGTTCACGAGCCTCGGGTCGACGAGCCTTCGACCCACGAGACTCGTGTCCCAGAGGCTTCATTCCAGGTGACTCCGGAGCAAAGCAGGGATGAAGGTACGTCCCAAGAGACCCAGTGGGATACCTGGGCTAAGCCAAGTGGCCATGCTGGTAGCGACGAGGAGCTGGGTGAGGGGGCTACCGTCTACCAGCGTGGTAGTTTGGGGCTCCCGCTCGTGCCAGCGACCCCCGAGCAGAGGTGGTCGATTAGGCCAAATGGGGACAAGTAAGTTAATTTACTCTTATTTAAACTTTTGCCTTCGCGTTTTCTCAAATATCTAATGTTTTGGCTTTAATTTGTCATACTGTAGGGGTTGGATTGTTGCCAAGGGTGTCCGCAAGCCCAACAGCATCCTTGGTGTTCTTTGCCGTAAAAACTTCCCAGGGTTTGTTACGTTGCCCGGTCAGGAGCGAGAGGTAGGAATGACCTGGGAGCACTACTTGGGTGCCCCGGCCCCGCCGGAGGTGTAGATCGACGGTGTTTTGTGCGACACGAGGCGGACATGGTGATCCTAAAGTTCTCGGTAATTTCTCCTTCACATAATTATAAATCAACCATAGCTATTTATTGTACTAATCGGTGTTGTCTCGTTTGCAGACCTACTACAGGTGTGAGGAGGGATACGAGGAGGACGCGACAAAGGTTATCGAAACTGAATGTCGCCGCCTACTTCAAAACTTTCGGCACGAGGCTCGGGTGCAGGCTGTTCGAGACTACTATGCCACGCGCCGTATTAGGCTTGACAAGGCGAAGTGTCGTGATGCTAAGATGGAGAAGGAGCATTACATGAAGGTAATTACATATTATTAAGGCTTTGTAGTTAGTTTCCTTCATTTGGTTCTTACGCGCTCAAATTTCTCTTTATTAACTTAGGTGCCCCCGAGATGGTGTGTGGATAAGATGGATTGTTGGGAGGCCTTGGTGGATCAGTGGTGCTCCGAAACGTGGGAGGCCAGCCACAACAACGCCAAGGAGAGGCGTGGCAAAATGGTTGGCGTGCCACACCATCAAGGGAGCGTCAACTTAATCCAATTTGGCGAGAACTGGGTATGTGGTTTGCTTCATGCCTCATGCAATTCATTCTTAATGATATCTTGAGCCCTTTACTAATACAATTTTCCTCTCTCTCTTTTAGGCGCGCCACAATAAGACGGAGGCGCCAAAGATGTACGACCTGTATGCGATGGCCCATACTGCCTCGTACAAGAAGGTCAAGGCATTCTGTGAGTCTGACCTCGAGCATCCAGAAAACTTCACCAACATCTCCTCCCACCACAAGCTCGTGAAGTACAGAGATCACGGGAAGGCGAGGAAAGGGGAGCACTTTAACTCGAGCGAGGGGCCTATTGATCCAGAGCTGGTGATGATAGCTGGCAACGGGAGGCCCCATGGCTCGATCGCCATTGGAGACGGCCTTATACGTTGTCCTAGAACTCTCCGGCAGATAAAGGCATGCCAAACGAGCTCTTGTCCGGAGATAACACGTCGTCCACGGCCAGTCGAGCTCGCCATCGAGGTTAGTTTAATGGACTCAACTATCTTTCCGCATTATGTTGTGCGTTGGAACCAATATGATTACATTGCTAACAATGAGTTGTGTTGCAGGCTGCTATTCAGAAAGAGAGAGAGGCAATGCAGGCGGCTATGGCAGAGAAGGATAAGGAAATTAGGGAGCTGGAGGAGAGGACGACTGCATTGGTGGAGGTGAAGGGCACGGAATGATGCGTCTAACAAGGCCATATACGAGCTCTTCGTGGTATGTTTCTTCTTCATGTTATTTCAAATCTTGCATTTGAATGTCCGGTTCATTAATAAATAAAAAGTTTGACTTGTCGAAACCAAATGTACAGTCTATGTGCGAGAAGAACGGCCAAGTCCCTCCGCCGATGCCAGTCATTAACGTGGCGGGGACGGTGAGTTTCATTTCAGTGCAGTGATCTTAAGAGTGTCCTCATGCTAACTACACATTGCAAACGATGTTTGGTGCAGAATATCTCCCGAAACGCATCGCACGACCCTTCTACAGTCGAGCCTTCTCCAGGGCAGCCTTCTCCAGGTGAAACAAGCCAGGGCCACCGTGCTTCACCGCTGTGATGATGATAATGGTATGTTATTTCTAGTGTTTTAATAAAAAATACCTAGACTTCCATCTAAATGACATAATTAGCTTAGTTAGCTCCAAGAAAGGCTAAATTGGCTAATTATCCTACGAAATGACATAATTAGCTTAGTTAGCTCCAAAATGACCTATTTAATAAAAAAATGACCTACAGTTAGCTAAGTTATCTCCTAAATGACATAATAAGGCTTACGTAGCTGCAAGATGACATATTCCCCCTAACTTAGGTATTAAATGGCCTATAATTAGCCTAGATAGATCCAAAATGGCTTAATAAGCATAGTTTGCTCTAGAATGACTTATTTTACCCAAGTTAGCTCCGAAACGACCTATAGTTAGCTAGGGTTCCACCTAGATGACATAATTAGCTTAGTTAGCTCCTAAATGGTCTATTTAATAAAACATGACCTATACTTAGCTAATTATCCTCGAAATGACATAATTAGCTCCAAAAAGGCATTCTTAGTCAATTTAGCCCGAAGAAGGGGACAAGAGGAGAAGAAAGAGGAAAAATGAAAGGAAGGAAGGAAGAAGAAGAAGAAGAGAAGAAGAAGAAGGAGAAGGAGGAGGATAAGGAGAAGGAGAAGAAGGAGGAGAAGAAGGAGAAGGAGCTCCACCTTCTCCTTCTTCTTCCTCCTTCTTCCTCCTTCTCCTTCTTCTTTTCTTCTTCTTCTCCTCTTCCTTCTCCTTCTCCTCCTCCTCCTTCTTTTACTTCTTCTTCTCTTTCTCTTCTTCTACGTAGCTTAGACTCATCCAAGAAAGGCTAAATTGGCTAATTATCCTACAAAATGACATAATTAGCTTAGTTAGCTCCAAAATGACCTATTTAATAAAAAAAATGACCTACAGTTAGCTAAGTTCTCTCCTAAATGACATAATAAGGCTTACGTAGCTGCAAGATGACCTTTTCCCCCTAACTTAGGTATTAAATGGCCTATAATTAGCCTAGCTAGATCCAAAATGGCTTAATAAGCATAGTTTGCTCTGGAATGATCTATTTTACCCAAGTTAGCTCCGAAACGACCTATAGTTAGCTAGGGTTCCACCTAAATGACATAATTAGATTAGTTAGCTCCTAAATGGTCTATACTTAGCTAATTTCTCTCCGAAACAACCTATATATACACTTCTTAATCTAGTATTATTCTTCTAACTTTCTTATTTGTCATTTTGCAGATTACCTTCACTTCACGGGAAGCTTGGATTATATTGATGGAATGCTTGAAGATGTTTTCCTGTACCATGGCTTGTATTGAAACTATTGTAGTATATGGATATATATGAAACTTTGTATGCATGTGGATGAAACTGGTGTAATATATGGTTTGGTACGGATGCAACTTGCATAATATGTATGCACTATGGATGAGAGTTATTTTAATATGGTTATGAGTACGGAAAGAAATTTATTTATGTCAAATATATATATATATATCCTGATTATTGTTAAAAATGCTGGATATAATAAAAAATAAATTAAAATGGGGCAGGTTCCCCTCTTTGTCGTCTGCCCCCACATGGCAAAGGGGGTTGGGCAGACGACAAAGGGGGGAATCTGCCCCCTCTGTTTCCCCTCTTTGCCGTCTGCTCCCACATGGCAAAGGGGCGTGGGCAGACGGCAAAGGGGGGAATCTGCCCCCTCTGTTTCCCCTCTTTGCCGTCTGCCCCCACATGGCAAAGGGGGTGGGCAAACGGCAAAGGGGTGAATCCGCCCCCCTCTCTCCCCTCTTTGCCGTCTGCCCCCACATGGCAAAGGGGGGACGACAGACGACAAAGAGAAGACGCCTGTCGTTAACACTTAACGGGGCCGTTGCAGTATATGCCGTCCCAGTTAATTTGCCGTCTGTACCCTCATGGCAAAGATTCTTTGTCGTCCGCTTTACAAAAGCAGACGGCAAAGAACCTCTTCACCGGATTTTTTTACCGTCTAGTTTGCCGTCTGCTCACCGACGGCAAAGCCTTTGCCGTCCGTGGTTCCCCCCTTTGCCGTCTGCCATGGCAGACGACAAATTTCTGAATTTCAGTAGTGTTTGCCTTAGTCTTGATCAACCTTGTATCTTACCTTCTATTTTCATAAAGATGATGTCTTGAAGGTAACCATGAATGTTCACACTATCTTCGTCTTCAAGACATGCTTGCAATAAGCTCAACACTCACACGACCAATCTTTTGATAAATCCTTGAGTACCACCTTGATGACCACACAAACTCCTTAAAACCAACAAATGGACTTCAAAAAATGCCTATGAACAAATCCTCAAAATAAAACTCAAAGCAACCATTAGTTCATAGGGATGTCATCAATTATCAAAACCAACACATGGAGAAATGTGCTCTAACAAAGGCACATACAACTGGTTTAGGAGGGCAAAATTGACTTTTTGCATAGATTGTCGAATCAGAACCTTTTCTGATCGGTCGCATGTAAAAACTTATGAACTCCGACGTTTTTGGTTGTGAAGGTTGCATACACATATGCACTTTCATTTCTAATCAAATTACTATTTGGGTGTTATTAATTAACATTTACACTTCAAATGTATCTAAATGGGGCCGAACCCGAGGCAGATGGTTTGGGCATGTAGTTGGAAGATCAGCTCATGTATCCGTGTCCACAGAGGAATAGTGAGTCCGATTTGTAGCACGACTTTGGAGATCCCCTCAAGCACACATTGTGCTTTTAGTGCTGCTCGCAGTTGAAAGCAAAAAGGATGGGCATCCAAGAGATTTGATCCCACGACCTATTGAAGGGTATGCACAATAAATCTCTCCCTAATAATAAAGCAAATACAGTTTCTGGTCGTCCGTCGTGGCAATTTTGCGAAAAAGCCCCTCCGTTTTTGAGGATTCAACCCGCAGTCCTTCTGTAAGTCAAGTCGAACCGTTATTTTACGTTTTGCACAAAACCCCCTATATTTTATCTGAACTAACCCGTCCCTCCTTTTCCCCTCTCTCTCCCCACAACCCCCACCCCGCAAATGGCGACGCCGCCGGCTCTGGTAGGCGTAGAGGGACCTCCGCCGCTGCTCGCTCCTCCTCCGACCCGAGCTAGCCATCGTCGCCGACCTCTCCGCCCACGTCGCCGCCCGCTTCCGCCTCCACTGCTCCTGCCCTTGCGCCCTAGATCTGTCTCGCTGCCGACCCTGCACCTCCACCACGCCATGCCGCTGGCGGCCTTCCTCGTCGGACCTCCGGCCGCTCTGCCACCTCGTCGGGTGTGGGACAAGCTGGCGTCCGCCAGGGTCGTCTACCTCGGCGAGGCCGAGCTGGTGCCCCGTGCACACTCAGCGCTCAATCTTGCTACGCGATGCACACCCAGGTAGATGCGCTCCTCAGTACAACATGCAGCTTTGGAAGACCCATCGAAAAATCCGAAAGCTACCAGATCGTATGAAAAAAGCACTCGGGGAGAAGGTGGACCAGGCAAAAAAATCCTCTTGCTGATTTGAATTTGCAGTAACTAATTTTATTTGATTTTGTAATATCTATGAGATCCAAAAACATGAGATTGGGAGGCACAATTCATCTTTTTGCAGATTTGATATATGTGAACTCGAGCTCCTGTAGATTTTAATTTGTTTACTAGAGCTCCTGCAGATTGACATTCATGGACATATACTCCTGCAGATTTCATCCAAGGTATATCACACCCAGTAGTTAGACCATGGTGAGAACGATATGTAGCTGTTGTCTGCTGATGCCCAAGATTATATTACAACTAATTCCATGGCCTTGGCAGCTCAAAGGTGAGTGCAAGTGTATAATTTCACATGATAATTTTCTTGGAAAAAGTTACAACATACTTGGTATATAATAGCATTGCAAATTTTGGTAATCAAAAGTGTGTGCATATGGATACTTTGATTGTCAATGCAGGGATGCACTCAGTTTTCTAAAGGAAGACCCTGTACGCAGATACATCATACATGTATCACTTTAGAACATCAATACATGAACGACATTAATCTGCCTGAACAAAATCCCATGTGTGAAGAATGTGGTATTGTTTACCTCGACTCAATGTTTCTTGCTGTATAGAGATGTTGTATTTGGATGAAGTTAAATATTTGCATAGAAGAAATGAACATGTATATTTACTTTTACTGCTCCATGTATATCTCAGTAAGTTATGGGTCATACAATTTCCGTAAACGGACTCTAAGCTAAGGCTAATCATGTCTTATCATCAATTGTCTCCATAGGAGTTCCTGTTGTTGTTCACCTCTCACCAATCAATTCATGTGTAGGCGTGCTTGCAGAATGAGATATACATGCACATGTGGCGTTGCTGCCAGCGTACTTCTCCACGGCCAACCATCATTGTCCGTTGCAGGTATCTTGCTGATGTCTCAATCCACACGAGCTGTAATCCTGTGCTGAGTTCGTCTTATAATTCTGATGTTGAGTGATGGGTCGTCGACACCCACAACTTATGTGCACTCCCATTCTCACGTAGCAAATTTTATACTAATCGCCGAACTCAACATTATGTATACCATGGTGATGGATGCGTGTATTCTTATAATACATGAGGAATGTTGAGATAATATAGTACATCAAGCGTATGTGCTCACCGTGAAGATCGATGTGTGTTTTCTGTTAACTCTGGATATTTTTAATATATTTTTCTGTTCCAAATGACAAACTGCACGCATGATTAAGTTCATGGATCCATATTAAGGATCAATATAGTTAACAAGCATTCATATGCACTGGTTTCAATAACTTGCACAATCATAAGATCCATAGTGCATCAATGATTCAAGGTTTGTTCACGGTAATCACAAAAAGGTGTGTTCACTTAACTATTATTTAGTCCATTTAGCTATTAGTATAAAATTGCATGATATCAATATTACACAACCAAGATGCATGTAGTAATTGGTTTCGGTACAGGAGTTTTGCCCATTGTCAGGAGCATCACTATGCTTGCCTTGCAGAAATTATGCAGGGCAGCATGACTGTAAATGTCGGCCCTTCATTCTCTTTACTAGATAGAATCACAAAATGCCGATTTGGATGATCCTTGAACACGAACATGCAGTTTTTAAAGATAAAATGTGTGGATGCGATGTGTTTTTTCTCCCGGTGCAACGCACGGGCATATCTTGCTAGTAGTAGTTCATGTACATGAACAAAATAATATGAGGTAATAGCACCCCAGATCCTAGAACTTGCAATGAATGTGATGATTTGGTCCTACAACTTGCAAAGTGACCCTATTTAGTCCCAGAACTTGTAAGTTTTGTGCAATTCTAGTCCACAGCCAATCACAGCACGCCAAGTGGACAGGGTGGGTCAGGGTGGATCATTTTACATACAGCCCCTTACATTTGTCACTTATTAATCGGTATCTGAGAAACACCTACCATCATGTACCGGATGAGGTAATTAAATAACTAAAAAAACCTAATATAATCTTTCCATCATGCATGTCCTACGTACTACTAATAATATACTCAGCTCATTTCATTTGTTACTTATTCCCTGTCCTGTGAATGAACTATTTACTTACTTAATCCTGCATGAGGAGGAGGAGGAGGAGGAGGCAAAGAAGAAGGAAGAATCACCGGCACCCGCCGCCGCACCCGAAGCTGCACCGGCACCGGCACCGGCAGAGGAGAAGAAGGACGAAGCAGCATCATCACGACCAGCCGACCAAGACAAACCCAAAGAGGAAGAGGCATCTCCTCCGCGCCGGTGTCGGTGGTCCTGGGCGTGGAGGTGCACTTCACGGGCTGCGTCAAGCGGATCAAGCGCTCCCTCCTCCGCTGCAAGGGCGTGGAGGCCGTCGACGTCGACATGCCAGCCAACCAGGTCACCATCAAGGGTGCCGTCGACCCGCATGCCCTCTGCGCCCGCCTCCGCGCCAAGACCAAGCGCCACGCCACCCTCATCTCCCCCTTACCGCCTCCCCCGCCTACCGAGGGCGAGGAGCCTGCGCCGCCGCCTCCTCCGGCGCCGCCGCTCATCACCGAGGCCCGCACCATGGAGCTGCTCGTCAACATGCACTGCGAGGCCTGCACGCAGCAGCTGCAGACCAAGATGATGAGGATGAAGGGGGTGGTCAACGCCGAAACCGACCTCGCCGTCGGAAGGCTCACCCTCAGTGCCACCGTGGACGATGACAAGATCGTGCAGTACATCCACCGCCGCACCGGGAAGATCGCCTCCGTCGTCCCGCCGCCGCCGCCCCCGGAGCCGCCCAAGGAGGAGGACCCACACCCACCTGCTGCTGCTGCTGATGCAGATCAGCCACCCAAGGAGGAAGCACCAGCAGTGGACGGCGACAAGAAGGAAGATGGCCCGACTGCTGCAGAGGCCGGGAAGGAGAAGAAGGAAGGCGAGGAGGACCAGAAGCCAGGGAAGCAAGAAGGTGTGGTGGTGGACGGCTTCCCGCCGGAGGAGATGATGAAGCGGATGATGTACTGGCCCTATGGCGGCAGCATCCACTACAAGATGCACCCGGCCGACACCGAGGAGGCCATGATGGCCAGGAGGATGGCCATGCACGCCATGCCCCCACCTCTTCCGCCGCCACCGCAGCACCACCACCACAATCCCTACGCCATGATGCACCAGCAGCAGCACCAGTGGGCGCCTCCGCCGCCGCCTCCTCCTCCGATGTACAGCAACTACAACTACGGCAACAGCTACATGATGGAACGGCCGCCGCAGATGTTCAGCGACGAGAACCCCAACGCATGCGTCATCTCCTAGCTAGCTAGCTCGGATCCATGCATCCATCCATCCATCGAGACGTGGATCATATAGATCATCCATACACATTTGTATAAAATCAGGAATTGAAGAATCCCAAAAGCCTGATGATCTAGCTAGAGATAAATGATTTTTTTTTGCTAATCCATTTGCTACGTACCTCGTTTGCTTCACGAAAACAATTAATGGGTATAAGTCACCTTTGAGAAATCTCCTTGAAACTGCTTACACTCCATGCATGACACTTGACACATAAGATTATATTGGAAAGATGTATCCACATTGAAAGGATCGATATGGTTGGCTAGAGGGGGGGTGAATAGACAACGACCACTTTTTAATTAATCTTAACAAGTTAAGGTAAACACTATACGGGTTCACAAATAATATGACAAAGAGGTGACCCCTATAGAAGCTATCAACAAGACCTATTAAGACAAGTGAGATATTGTAACAAGGAAAAGCAAATACAAAGTAAAGGTTAGAGATAACCACAAGTGGAACCGATGGAGACGAGGATGTGTTACCGAAGTTCCTTCCCTTTGACAGGAAGTACGTCTCCGTTGGAGCGGTGTGGAGGCACAATGCTCCCCAAAAAGCCACTAAGGCCACCGTATTCTCCTCACGCCCTCGCACGATGCAAGGTACCATGATTCCACTATAGGTGCCCTTGAAGGCGGCGACCGAACCTTTACAAACAAGGTTGGGGCAACTCCACACAAAGCTTGGAGGCTCCCAACAAGACCACGAAGCTTCACCACAATGGAATATGGCTTCGAGGTGACCTCAACCGTCTAGGATGCTCAAACACCCAAGAGTAACAAGATCCGCAAGGGATAGGTGGGGGAATCAACTTTTATCTTGGTGGAAGTGTGGATCTAGGCCTTCTCAACCAATCCCTAAAGAATCAACAAGTTTGATTGGCTAGGGAGAGAGATCGGGCACTTTTAAGCTTGTGGAGCAACAATGGAGCTTAGAGAGGTGAGAGGTAGGGTTCCTCAGCTAGAAGAACCCTTTATATAGTGGGGGAAAATTCAGACCGTTTTCCCACTCTCTGCCCGAGATCCAGCGGTACTACCGCTGGGAAGGAGCGGTACTACCGCTGGCTGCAGCGGTACTACCGCTGGGCCGCCAGCGGTACTACCGCTGACACCAGCGGTACTACCGCTGGGGCTTCCAGCGGTACTACCGCTGGCCCTTGGTAGTGCATAAACACTACTACCGCCAAGAAAGTCTTCGCAAACGGGTCCGTCCATGAACTACCGCTAGGTAGGTGGAACAGGGCACCTGGAGCGGTACTACCGCTGACCAGGGGCTGTACTACCGCTGGACAGCGGTACTACCGCTGAACAGGGGCGGTACTACCGCCAGCCAGCGGTACTACCGCTGGCTGCAGCGGTACTACCGCTGGCAGTCCAGCGGTACTACCGCTGGGACCAGCGGTACTACCGCTGGGGACCATTTTGTCGAGACGCAGAGAACAAACAGGCGAGGGCCGCTCCAAGGATAAAGGAAAGGGAGAAAATTGAGGTGTGCGTGTGCAAAGATAGATTCCACCCAAACCTTTCCACTACGGATCCCCTCTTAATAGTACGGCTTTCCTATGACTCAAATGAAGATAATCTAGGATAGCGCCGTGCTTCCGTTCCCGAAGAGAGGGGTCGTGTCGTCTTGTGCCGTTGACGAATGTTGCCTGAAACCTTGACACACACGATTAGTCCTGTATGGTACTGTCATCAATCACCAAAATTACTTAGGCATAAATTATGCCTCAACAATCTCCCCCTTTTTGGTGGATTGATGACAATACCGGATTTGCATGAATAATAATATGAGAATAAAAAGGATAGAGATATATGACATATGACTCACAGCATATGATGGAAATAAATCTAATCTCACATAGGATAGATCATGTCTCACACACGATATCAAACAAAGCAAACCAAGTTCAAAGCAAATCAGCAAAGCAATGCAAAGTTCGAATGAAATCAAATCCCTAGACTCTCTCCCCCTTTGGCACAAGACACCAAAAAAGGGGGGGCACACCTAATGTCACAGGTAGCTACTCCTCGTCCTCAGGATCACCAGACTCGTCGGTCCCCTCCTGGTCAGTCTCCTCCTCATCTTCCGCCTCATCACCCGACCACTGGTACCCCTGAGCCTGCATCCAGGTGGCCTCAGGCGTGATGTCGTCCTCTGAGCCACTGGAGATGTCCACATCCAAGGTCCTGAGAACACGCTTATGCCTCTGGCGGCTCTGCTTCTCAGCCACGTGTGACTGATACTGACCCTTGGCCTGCATACAGAAGAGAGTCTTCATCTTGTCCTGCAACTTGATAGCCCAAGATGGCATGGCAGACGAGCGGGGCTGAGAGGCAGGTCCTCTACCAGCAGCGGTCTCTGTATCTGTGTCCATTTGCTGAGAGGAGGAAGATGGGTTGGTCCACTTATCCTTGATGCGCAGCTTGATTGGGTCATGCACAATATAGTCAGACTGTGCATAGAGCACCTCATCCGGATACGCCTGTTGCCACTTGTGGAAGATGTAAGCAAACAGGTAAGGCCCGTAGATAGGGACCTTACGGTTGATAATGCACTTCCATAGTTCTGTGAACATCACATCTGCAATATCCAGTTGAGCAGACTCCACAGACATAGCCTCCTCACACAGTAACAACATCTCAGCCAAGGCGCCATGGACCTCATCGAAGTTGCCACTCCGAGGGAAGAGGGTGTTTCGAAAGATGCGGTGCATAATGTCCAGGTGCTTGGGAAGCACCCCCTTCCTCAGATATAGTGGCTGCAGTCTGTCCTTTGCAAGGCCCTTATCAGCGGGGACTGGAGCGTGAGGACGCAGCCCAAGAGGGGTGTCAGCACCCTGAAAATCAATGTGCAGGAACTGCATGAACTCTGACCAGGAACCAATCATCTTCTGTGGCCCAGTCATCCAAATCATGGAGCGTTGTTCATCATGGGAGAAATGAACAGTGACGTAGAACTGAGCAACTGCCGTGGGATCAAAATCTTTCTTGAAGGTGATGATGTTTTTGAGCCCCATCTTGTCAATCAAAGCAAGAGCATCACCAAAGTAATCTGTATGCCGCTGAAGATGTGCCAAATCAATCCACTGGACAGAGATGTAATTCTTCTTGAAGTTTGCAATGACATCTCGATATATCCTGCAATGGTCCTTAACCCAGACATTTTCAACACCCTCGATCGTCTCCCTCTCCTGGAGATAGTGGTTCTTGGTGCGAAACTGCAGAAACTCTTTAGGAGACATTGCTCGGATGTTCACCCTCTTGTCCTTGTGGGCAACCTTCTTGAAGGACTTCTTCTTAGGGGGGAGACCAGACTTGGCAGACCCCTCGGGCGCCTCTGTGTTGCGAAACTGTTTGGATGCCGTGTCCTGTGGGGGGTTCGAACGGCGAGCAGAGCCACCTGTGACACAGACCACAAAGCGGAAAAAGAGGCAACACGAAAAGTCAAGGCAATGGATCTTGAAAGTGCAGAGAAAAGAAACAAAAGAAAACATGCATTGCTAAGCCCAAGGAGAAAACACCGTGAATGCTCCTGGCGGTAGTACCGCCACACCTGGCGGTAGTACCGTCGGCCCTGGCGGTAGTACCGCCAGTTCTGGCGGTAGTACCGCTGGGAGTCCTGGCGGTAGTACCGCTACCCCTGGCGGTAGTACCGCTGGGTCCTGGCGGTAGTACCGCTACCCCCTGGCGGTAGTACCGCTACCCCCTGGCGGTAGTACCGCTGGGGGTTTGACTGTCAGATCTAGACATATAAAACTCGTATTCTAGGGCATGGACTGAATATATAATCATTAATACGTATCCATCAGCCCTATTGTCAAAAGGAACACATAGTAATACGAGGTACAAACATGCATAGGCAAGAGAGAGAACGTTTTAGATCTAATCGAAAAGGTTCAAATATCCGATCTAAGACGATGAAACCCTAAACCACGGCAGCAATCTTAGCAACCAGCCATTGGATCAACAAGATGAATGCAATCCCCAATGCTCCTAACCCTAGAACACGAAAAACAACCAAATAGAAGAGGGGAGGAGCTTTTGTTACCGGGATTCATGGCTTTGGAGGAGGAAGAAGAAGTAAATCAGCCCTTCCACACCAACGGGAAGAGGGAGCTCCTCCAAGAAAGATCCAAGCAGCGGGTTTTCGGGGTAGGGGAGGGAGGAGCCGCGAGGAAGAAGAAACAGATTGAAAATCGGGCTCCCCCTCCCTTTATATAGCCCAAGGGGTATAGGCAGCGGTAGTACCGCTGGGTCCAGCGGTAGTACCGCTGACCTGGCGGTAGTACCGCTGGACTACAGCGGTAGTACCGCTACCTAGCGGTAGTACCGCTGGGGTGCAGCGGTAGTACCGCTGGGGGTCCTGGCGGTAGTACCGCTCCCCCTCGAAACCCTAGAAATATTTCGGCCGGCCGAGTTAGATTTTGAACTCTGGCGGTAGTACCGCTACCCCTGGCGGTAGTACCGCTGGGGTCCTGGCGGTAGTACCGCTACCCCTGGCGGTAGTACCGCTGGGGTCCTGGCGGTAGTACCGCTACCCTGGCGGTAGTACCGCTGTACATGTTTCAGCACGGCCAAGGAAAGCGGGAAAACTTGGGCACATGACAAGTGAGTAAAAAGGGATGACTTCTAAGAAAAAGTACCGACTTGTCATTGTATATCCTCTCTTTTATACGCAAGAGAGGATGAAGGGCGATGGCCGAGGCCACCTATGTTTGAGATAATGGTATGACACCGCGAAGAATTATCCTTGGGTTCATGACCAATGCTCGTCTTTGAGGCACAAGTGCCATTTGACAATGGCTAAAGTGAAAGACTAGATTGATTTACGCATAATGGGGGGAGGGAGAGTTCATTGAGAGAACAACACTCCCCCTATGTCCATGCCTACATCTAGACCAAGATGGAATGTGAAGTGAGGTGCAATATGCTTAGTTTCAATCCACATTACTCGAATCAATGATATTTAGCTCATGCCTTAACTCCCGGAACCTTGCTTCATCAAGTGGCTTGGTGAAAATATCTGCAAGTTGCTCTTCAGTGTGAATGAAGTGAACCTCAATATCACCTAGCTTGATATGTTCACGGATGAAGTGATGACGAATATCAATATGTTTGGTTTTGCTATGTTGCACTGGGTTGAGGGAAATCTTGATGGCGCTTTGATTGTCACATAGAAGAGGCACTTTGTCACAAGTGACACCATAATCCTTTAAAGTTTGCCTCATCCATAGCAATTGTGCACAACAACTTGCAGCTGCCACATACTCAGCTTCGGTGGATGATAAGGAGACACAGTTCTGCTTCTTTGACGACCAACTTACCAAAGAGCGACCAAGGAATTGGCACCCTCCAGATGTTGACTTCCTCTCCACACAATCTCCAGCCCAGTCTGAGTCAGAATAGCCAACTAGATTGAAGTTTGCTCCTTTGGGATACCAGAGGCCAAAGTTCGGGGTATGAGCCAAATATCGAAAGATTCGTTTGACAGCCATGTAATGACTTTCTTTTGGTGCGGATTGAAACCGTGCACATATCCCTACACTCAACATAATATCCGGTCTAGATGCACAAAGGTAAAGGAGGGATCCAATCATGGAGCGGTATACCTTTTGATCCACTGCTTTACCATTGGGATCACTGTCAAGCTTGCATCTGGTTGGCATGGGAAACTTGACCGGTTTGACATTTTCGAGCTCGAACCGTTTGAGCATGTCTTGAGTGTACTTGGCTTGTTTGATGAATGTCCCTTCTAGACCTTGCTTAATCTCGAATCCGAGGAAAAACTTCAACTCTCCCATCATGGACATCTCAAACTTCTCAGTCATTAGCGCAGCAAATTCTTCATTGAATGAAATGTTAGGAGAGCCAAAGATAATATCATCAACATATAGTTGGCATATGAACAAGTCCCCTTTAACCCTCTTAGTAAAAAGAGTGGGATCAATCTTCCCAATTTCAAACCCACGATCTTGTAACAACTCAGTAAGGTACTCATACCACGCGCGTGGGGCTTGTTTAAGACCATAGAGTGCCTTATTGAGCTTGTACACATGATTTGGGAGCTTGGGATGTTCGAATCCCGGGGGTTGTTTGACATATACCAACTCATTTAAAGGACCATTAAGAAATGCACTTTTCAGATCCATTTGCTGTAATTTGAAGTTATGATGAGAAGCAAAAGCAAGTAGCATGCGAATAGATTCTAGACGAGCGACAGGGGCAAAGGTTTCACCGTAGTCGATACCCTCGACTTGGGAGTAGCCTTGAGCCACCAATCTTGCCTTGTTTCGAATCACAATTCCATTTGCATCTTGCTTGTTCTTGAATATCCATTTGGTCCCGATGACATTATGTTCCTTCGTTGGTCGTGGCACTAGATCCCATACTTGGTTGCGCTCGAAGTTGTTAAGTTCTTCGTGCATGGCCATAAGCCAATCCTCATCATCGAGCGCTTCCTGTACCTGTTGAGGTTCACAATACGAGACAAACGCGTGATGCTCACAATAGTTCCAAAGTTGTTGACGAGTAGATACTCCCCTTTTTAAACTACCAAGAACATTCTTCATAAGATGTGACTTGGCTTTCAGCTTGTTCACATTCTTGGCTGCTCGACGCTCCAAGAGTTCTTCATTAGATAACAGGGGAGCATCGACTTGTATCTTTTGTTTGCCCTTGCGTCTTGAGCCGGTTGTTGGAGCTCCAGAAGGGAATTGTGAGACAGTCTCCTGATCACTTTGTCCTTCGACTTGAGCAGGTTCACTAGTTTGATCTTGTATAAGTGGTTGCTCTTGATCTTGATCTCGTGTTGGTTCAAGGTCTTGGGGTAGTGCTTGAGTGGGCATATCACCATTGTTAGGCAATTGATCTTGACCGAGAGCTTGATCAGCTTGTTGAGAGTCTTCTCTTTGTTCATCGGAAGCGTGTGGGGCTTGTGGGGGTGATGGCTCCACTTGAGTAGAGCATTGTCCTTCTCCTTCTGCCATAAGGGGTTCCTCAATGGGGAGTATTTGACCAATCCCCATTCTTCTTATGGCTTCGGGAGGAATTTCATCACCTATATCACAAAGACCACTTTGCTCCACTTGGGAGCCATTATTTTCGTCAAACTCCACGTTACACGTCTCCTCAATTAGTCCGGTGGACTTGTTGAGGACACGGTAAGCATGAGAGTTTGTAGCATAACCAACAAAGATACCCTCATGTGCTCTAGAGTCAAATTTAGCTAACCGAGCTCCCTTTTTAAGAATGAAACACTTACAACCGAATACCCGAAAGTACTTGAGATTGGGTTTGTTTCCAGTTAGAATCTCATACGGAGTCTTGTTCAAGCCTTTGCGGATGTAGAGCCGATTGGACGCATGACATGCTGTGTTGATGGCCTCTGCCCAGAAGTTGTATGGAGATTTGAATTCTGCCATCATTGTTCTTGCAGCGTCTATCAAGGTCCGGTTCTTCCTTTCTGCCACGCCGTTTTGCTGAGGGGTATATGGTGCAGAATATTGGTGCTTTATTCCCTCATCACCTAGAAACTCATCTAGGGTATAGTTCTTGAACTCGGTGCCGTTGTCACTCCTAATCATCAAGATCTTTGCTTCATGTTGACGTTGCGCTTCATTGGCAAAGTTGATGACCGTTTGTTGAGTTTCACTCTTCCTTTTGAAGAAATATACCCAGGTATATCTTGAGTAGTCGTCAACAATTACTAAGCAATACTTTCTGCCTCCAAGACTATCAAATGTTGGAGGACCAAACAGATCCATGTGAAGAAGTTCCAATGGCCTCTTAGTGTAGATAAGAGTTGATGGACGATGAGCAGTTTCATGAATCTTTCCTTCAATGCAAGCACTGCAAACACGATCTTTAGCAAAGCTCACATTTGTTAGTCCACGAACATGGTCCCCTGTCAGAAGACTTTGCAAAGACCTCATATTGACATGAGCTAAACGGCGATGCCAAAGCCAGCCCACGTCAACTTTAGCCATTAGACATGTCGCAGTCTTAGTGGGTCGCTTTGAAAAGTTTACCACATAGAGACCATTTTCGACATGTCCAACATAGGCTACTTTAAGAGTCTTGCTCCTTAGGAGGACCACAGTGTCAATATTAAAGAATGTGGAAAAACCCATGATTGCAAGTTGATGAACGGAAAGTAAATTGTAGGCAAGAGACTCAACAAGCATGACCTTCTCAATAGACAAATCTTGAGAGACGACCACCTTACCAAATCCCAATACCTTTGACGAGGATGCATCAGCGAATTGGACATGGGTGGGCATAGATGGAGAAGGGTGCACATCCACCACTAAGTCCTTGCTTCCGGTCATATGATTTGTTGCTCCACTATCGAGCAACCATGACACCCCACCGGAAGCAAACTCCTGCAATAGATCAAGGCTTGGTTTTAGGTACCCATTTTTTAATGGGTCCTTTCATGTTAGAGACAAGGGTCTTAGGAACCCAGATAGCCCATTCAATATCTTCATCGTAGGAACCAATAAATCTGGCATAAACATGCCCATCACTAGCACAACATAACACATAAGAGGAATTGAGTTTGCCGGCTGTGTTAGTAGGAGCGGCTTTGCCCTTCTTGAGGTTCCCATAGTCCACCTTGTTCCTGTTCACCTTCTGAGTACCCTCACCCTCCTTGACAAAGATGTCCATGAGGGTGAGAGATCGTTTGTTCTTGTTCTTTCTTTTACCTTTTGACTTGGAGGTAAGTCCAATTCCTTCCTTTCCTACAACACCCTTTTGAGTGCTCAAGATATCGTTCAGACTCTTCTCACCTTGTCTGCATGACACAAGGCCCTTCTCAAGTTTCTCCTTTAACTTGGCATTTTCTTCCACAAGATGAACATGCTCACAACAAGGGTTAGTTGCACAAGTATTATCAATTAGCACAAAGGGAGGACAAGTAGAGATCTCCTTGGTAAGCTTTGCTTGGAGTTGATCATGAGACTCTTTCAGAGTGAAATGAGCACCTTTCAAGGCTTTGTGGGCCTTGTCAAGTATGTCAAACTCTTCTTTGAGTCTGTCACGGCCAACCTCAAGAGCATACTTTTCAGATTTAAGCATGCGAGTAAGAACAACATCATGATCCAGTTTCTTTTGCATTTTAGTGCAGTCATCATTATATGACTCCTCAAGAGCCAAACGAAGAGTGCGCTCTTCTTCAAGAGTACTAGATAATTCGGCAATTTCATCGGCATAGTCACGACTATGTCCATGAAGCTCGGAGATGGTCTCCTCATGAGACTCAATAAGGTCAGTGGCCTCACCCAATTGTTCCAAGAGAGCAACAAAATGCTTCTTGGTTTCTCCCTTAATAGTGCATAGAAACTTATCAAGATCATGCTCATTAAGTTCTCCAACATCACTATCTTCTACACAATTTAACAATGAAGGAGTAGAAGTAATGTTGGTCTTAATGATAGAAGTTACCTGATTGGTACCTTTTGCCATGAGGCACTTGGTGATGTGGCTCTCGTTGGGGGCGTTGAAGAGAGACACCTTCTGGGAAGGGGTAGTGGCTATAGCAACAGTTGTCGTTGCCATTGTATCATCATCATCATCATCATCAGAAGGATACTCCTCCAGGGCCACCATTCCTTTTGGGTGAGGTTTCTTCACAAAGTTGTTCTTGATTGGAAATGATTTGGTTTTGTCTTTGCGAATGAGCTTGCCTCCATTGTCTTCTCTCTTCTCATATGGACATTCTGCCACGAAGTGACTCACGTTGCCACAGTTATAACATGTCCTTACTCGTTGTTTGGGTTTGAAACCACTTGAGTTGTTCTTGTTGAAGGTTGGTCTTGAGTTCCTTTTATTTCCCCAGAATTGCCTTGATGCAAGAGCCATGTGCTCATGATAGGCATACTTTGTGTCTTCCGGGCAGCTCTCCTCTTCCTCATCTTCTTCTTCTTCTTCAAGCATTACTCTTGCTTTCAACGCAAGTTTGGGTGAAGTGATTTTTGATCGGACACGAGCAAGTGCATTGTCGGCTGTTTCGTTCATGATTGACATTGCAATGAACTCATCCAACACTTCACTGGAAGACAAAGAGTGAAAGTCTGGCCGCTGACGAATGACAGATGACATGGCTTTGTTGAAAGGCATGATGGCTTTGAGAAACTTGCGCTTGACCCAAGTGTCATCCACATCCTTACTTCCATGGTCCTTTAGTGCCACAGCAATAGCAGTCACCCTCCGATAGAGGTCACGAGGGTCCTCTTCTTCCTTCATCACAAACTCATCGGCCTGATCAAGTATCACTTCATAGTTGGATCGTTGGATACTTGAGCTTCCCTTATACAACACCATAATATGCTCCCAACAATCTTTGGCCAATGTGAAGGGACGTAAGTGGGGAAGATCTTTAGGTGGCACAGCAGACTGAAGGATAAACAACGCGGAGTGATTATATTGATTGTCTGCATCTTCTCTTGGAGTGAGGTTGCTTGGGTCATGGGGGTAATATCCTTGCTCGATAATTCTCCACAAGTTTGTTGAGCTGTGATTCAAATGAGACTTAATAGAAAATACCCAGTTAGCAAAGTCACCTTTCACAAGTTTAGGAGGAGGACCAACAGGATTAAGACGAGGTGCGAGAACGGGTCCTCCATAAGTCATGGGAGGTGGAACAGAGGCATGTGTTCCAGTCCCATCCTTTTCGTGAGGTGAAGCGGGTTGCATACCTTTAGCCGCTTCCATAGAGGAGTTGGCCTCCGAATCGGAAATGGTGGGTTTAACCACTAAAGCCGGTTCGGGTGAACTTCTAAGACCATCAATTAATTCCTTAAGCATGGTTTTGACTTCGCTTGTCAAGGACGTCTTGAGGGCTGCCATAGCCGTATTCAAGTCGTCCCTTGTGACCGAAGTCAAGTCCATGCCCTCGGGTTGCCCATGGTTCACTCCCTCTTCGCCTTCCATACTCTTCGGGTGGTTAAACCCTTAATAAAGAGACGTGGCTCTGATACCAATTGAAAGGATCGATATGGTTGGCTAGAGGGGGGGGTGAATAGACAACGACCACTTTTTAATTAATCTTAACAAGTTAAGGTAAACACTATACGGGTTCACAAATAATATGACAAAGAGGTGACCCCTATAGAAGCTATCAACAAGACCTATTAAGACAAGTGAGATATTGTAACAAGGAAAAGCAAATACAAAGTAAAGGTTAGAGATAACCACAAGTGGAACCGATGGAGACGAGGATGTGTTACCGAAGTTCCTTCCCTTTGACAGGAAGTACGTCTCCGTTGGAGCGGTGTGGAGGCACAATGCTCCCCAAAAAGCCACTAAGGCCACCGTATTCTCCTCACGCCCTCGCACGATGCAAGGTACCGTGATTCCACTATAGGTGCCCTTGAAGGCGGCGACCGAACCTTTACAAACAAGGTTGGGGCAACTCCACACAAAGCTTGGAGGCTCCCAACAAGACCACGAAGCTTCACCACAATGGAATATGGCTTCGAGGTGACCTCAACCGTCTAGGATGCTCAAACACCCAAGAGTAACAAGATCCGCAAGGGATAGGTGGGGGAATCAACTTTTATCTCGGTGGAAGTGTGGATCTAGGCCTTCTCAACCAATCCCTAAAGAATCAACAAGTTTGATTGGCTAGGGAGAGAGATCGGGCACTTTTAAGCTTGTGGAGCAACAATGGAGCTTAGAGAGGTGAGAGGTAGGGTTCCTCAGCTAGAAGAACCCTTTATATAGTGGGGGAAAAATTCAGACCGTTTTCCCACTCTCTGCCCGAGATCCAGCGGTACTACCGCTGGGAAGGAGCGGTACTACCGCTGCCGGGCGGTACTACCGCTGTCTGCAGCGGTACTACCGCTGGGCCGCCAGCGGTACTACCGCTGGGGCTTCCAGCGGTACTACCGCTGGAACCAACGGTACTACCGCTGGCCCTTGGTAGTGCATAAACACTACTACCGCCGAGAAAGTCTTCGCAAACGGGTCCGTCCACGAACTACCGCTAGGTAGGTGGAACAGGGCACCTGGAGCGGTACTACCGCTGACCAGGGGCGGTACTACCGCTGGACAGCGGTACTACCGCTGAACAGGGGCGGTACTACCGCCAGCCAGCGGTACTACCGTTGGCTGCAGTGGTACTACCGCTGGCAGTCCAGCGGTACTACCGCTGGGGACCATTTTGTCGAGACGCAGAGAACAAACAGGCGAGGGCCGCTCCAAGGATAAAGGAAAGGGAGAAAATAGAGGTGTGCGTGTGCAAAGATAGATTCCACCCAAACCTTTCCACAACGGATCCCCTCTTAATAGTACGGCTTTCCTATGACTCAAATGAAGATAATCTAGGATAGCGCCGTGCTTCCGTTCCCGAAGAGAGGGGTCGTGTCGTCTTGTGCCGTTGACGAATGTTGCCTGAAACCTTGACACACACGATTAGTCCTGTATGGTACTGTCATCAATCACCAAAATTACTTAGGCATAAATTATGCCTCAACACACATTTATTTTGAAAATACCACCCCATGCATGGTTTCTCACTAGTGGAAAACGGGCCTTTGGCCGGGACCCTTTAGTCCCGGCCTGGCTCTGGGCCGGGACTAAAGGCCCGACCACGTCGCCCCAAATCGCAATGCCTCCCTCGAGGCTTTAGTCCCGGCCCGTAAGGAGCCTTTAGTCCCGCTTCGTGTCCCAAACCGGGACTAAAGGGCTACGCGGGGGGCAGTGGTGGTGGCAACCGTTCGTATCCCCCTTTAGTCCCGGTTGGTGGCTCAACCCTGGACTAAAGGCCTAACATGTGGCCTGCCGTAGTGGTGGCAACCGTTGGTATACCTCTTTAGTCCCGGTTGGTCGCTCAACCCAGGACTAAAGGCCCAAATGGTTTGCATCCCGCGTCGTTTCGGGCGATGAAAAGCACGAACCGAAGCAGAGTCGCCATTTCTCTGTTTCTTCTTCTCTCTCGCTCTCGCTCTGTTCTTCTCCTCTCTTCTTCCCTTCTCTTCTTCCACCATGCCAACTCGCTTTGGAGAGGTGCTCGCACATGGCAAGACCAAGCTCGATGTCGTGTACACGAACGAGAGCAGGGAGATGCCGTATTTTCTTGAACAGTTGAAGGAACGATGGCTTGACGCCGCAATGGATCATGAGAAGTTCTTGGGGCATGATCTGGAGTACACGGCCGATCAACGCGGTGTTGCCGTCATCCAACTATGCTTCGCACACCATGTCTTGATCTTCCAATGGGCGAGGTAAGTTTTGAGGCTTTCTTTGATCCAAGGTAATGACATTGTAAGTTTATTTGTTTCAATCATAATTGGTTCCCTTCAAATAGTTGTAGTGAAACAATTTTGATTAGTTGAAGGGGAACACAATCTGATTGGAATAGTGTTCCATAATCTGAAAAATCGTATTAGAATCAACTAGTGTTTAATATGTTCCATTGGAATCATAGTTGGTTCGCTTCAAATAGTTGTAGTGAAACAATTTTGATTAGTTGAAGGGAACACAATCTGATTGGAATAGTGTTCCACAATCTGAAAAATCTGATTGGTTCAATATGTTCCATTGAAATCATAGTTGTAGTGATACAATTATATGCGGTGTTCTTTGATCCAAGGTTATGAAAATTGCATATAGCTAGTTGTTAGAGCATATATCTCCATATGTGGTTTTGGTACTTGATGACAATTCCTATGGACTAATGGTTGCCTTAAGTTACATTTATAGGATTTGTCCATAGGCACTTCTTGAAGTCCATCTGTTGGGTTCAAGGAGTTTATATGATGACCAAGATGGTATTCAAGGTATTATCCAAAGAATGGTCATAGAGACACATGGTTGATCAAGATCTCAGACAAAGAGTAAATCAAGATGATCAACACACAAAGCGTACAAGATGTACCCAGAGGGATCAAGTGATCCCATGGTATGGTAAGCATTGTCCATTACGTGTTTGTGTACTAACCCATGGTCTTCGTGAGAGTTCTATGTGGGGGTTAGGTGTGTTTCCATGGGCTTGCGTCAAAGGGAAGATCTCATACAACCCATGGAGTATGACGTCAAGTTGTGATCGTCATCAAGATTGCGATGTGCAAGTTCAAGTGGATCAGCACGAAGATAGCATGCTTGAAGCTTGCCGTCCATTGTGGTGGCAATGGACTTGTGAATATATGCTAAAGAGTGGCTCACCCATAGTGAGTATGGGGGAGCAATCAACTAGTATTCATCAATCCAACGCAATCAAGAAAGGTGGTCCATCTTGAGGAAGCCAAGATCATCATCATCTAGCTCAAGAGGACGAGGTGCAAGGTATAGGTTTGCCCTTGATAGGTTTTCTGGTTAGGATAGATTGTTGTACTATCAAGGGGGGCTCTCAAGTGAGTAGCTTGATCGTATCGTTCGTTGAGAGCTCAAACCATTTGCATCCTTGCATCATACTTCTTGGTTCTTGTTTGGTGTTTCTCTTTGTGAGTTTTAGAGCTTATGGTCATCTTCGTGACAAGCTCGAGTTCATCGAAAACGGAGTCCATATGCATCTACTATGATGTTTTCGATGTTGGAGTTTTTGCCGGTTCTTCATTCATAGAGGACTCACATCTCTATATCATTGGCATTTTCATATCTGCATGGTCTTAAGATTTTGTTGTCCTGAATCCAACAAGCTTGGGTTTGCTCGATTTGGAGCTCGTATGCGAAAGTTATGGCCGTTTCAGTGGCGAGCGGTAGTACCGCTGGACCTAGCGGTAGTACCGCTAGAGTTGGCGGTAGTACCGCTGGCCCTAGCGGTAGTACCGCTGGCTGGCGGTAGTACCGCCCCTGGTCAGCGTTAGTACCGCTCGAGGAGCTTAGTACCGCCTGCCTAGCGGTTGTTCGTGGACGGACCTTTTTGCGAAGACTTTCTTGGCGGTGGTAGTGCCTTTGCACTACCAGGGGCCCAGCGGTAGTACCGCTGGGGCCAGCGGTAGTACCGCTGCAGTCAGCGGTAGTACCGCTGGAGTGCCAGCGGTAGTACCGTTGCAGCCAGCGGTAGTACCGCTCGAGCTCGGGCAGAGAGTGGGGGTAACGGTCTGATTCCTTCCCCCACTATATAAAGGGGGTCTTCTTCCCCCTTGGCCTTATCCATCCGTTGAGCTCTTGTTCTACCTCCATTGTTGACATTCTTAGAGCTTGCTTACTCTCAATCCCTCCAATGATTCTTGCTTGTTCTTGAGGGAGAAGAGAGAGGAGATCTAGATCCCCATCTCCACCAATCACTTTCTCCTCTATGTGAGGGGAACCCCTTGGATCTTGATCTTGGAGTTCTTTGTGAGCTCCTTGTTCTTCCTCTCATATTTCTCCATAGCTTTCGTTGTTGTGGAGGGATTTGAGTGTGAGGGACTTGACCACTTCGTGTGTTCTTGCCATTGCATTAGTTGCATCGGGTTGAGTTCTCCACGGTGATACGTGGAAGTGAAGTTTGAGAAGCTTATTACCTTTGGTACTTAGTACCCTAGATATTGTTCTTCGCGGATGCTTTGGCGTCCTAGAAGCTTGGTGGTGTCTCGGAGCTCAATCATTGTGGTGTGAAGCTCCGGGCAAGCGTCGGGGTCTCCAATTAGGTTGTGGAGATTGCCCCGAGCAATTTGTACGGGTTCGGTAACCGCCCCCAAGGGTTGCCACGTGTACGGGTTCGGTGACCGCCCCCAAGGTTTGCCATTTGTACGGGTTCGGTGACCGCCCTCAAGGGTCCCTTAGTGGAATCACGGCATCTTGCATTGTGCGAGGGCGTGAGGAGATTACGGTGGCCTTAGTGGCATCTTGGGGAGCATTGTGCCTCCACACCGCTCTAACGGAGATTAGCATCCGCAAGGGTGTGAACTTCGGGATACATCATCGTCTCCCCGTGCCTCGGTTATCTCTTACCCAAACCCTTTACTTATGCACTTTACTTCGTGATAGACATATTGTTTATTGTAATATATCTTGCTATCACTTAGTTGTTTATCTTGCTTAGCATAAGTTGTTGGTGCACATAGGTGAGCCTAGTTGTTTGTAGGTTTTGTGCTTGCCATATTAAACGTTAGTTTTATTCCGCATTTGTTCAAGCCTAAACCTTAATTATTTTAAAGCGCCTATTCACCCCCCCCTCTAGGCGACATCCACGTCCTTTCACTAGTGATCTCTCTAGGTTCCATTGGATAGCAATATGATATGTCATAGTCATGAAAATTGCATATAGCTAGTGATCTCTCTAGGTTCCATTGGATAGCTATAGTGATCTCTCTAGGTTCCATTGCATATGTTCTGTTTGAATCCTAAAGATAATTTTCTCTTTAGTTGTAGTGAAACATGTTTCCTTATTGCAGCAGTACGTAACATTTGTTCCATTTTAATTTGTTTCTGTTGCAGTAGTGACAAGCATTGTCCAGAACTCATGGACTTCCTTCGCAGCGGCATCACTTTTACTACCGTTGACATAACGAACGACAAGCTGAAGATGAGGTACAGCTTCGGTATTGAGATACCAACTGGTTACCTCATTGATCTCCAAACGGTATTCAGGCTTCGACATGTCAGGACTTCGATGGCTCATATGGCAGTTGCCTTGATCGACGAGGAATATGGTGATATGAAGACCAATTTCCCAAAGTCTCAGCACAAACTTTGGGAGAAGGCCCCACTTGATCGTATCAACATTGAGTATGCAGCAAAAGATGCATACGTTTCATACGAGTTGTACCGCAAGATTCGAGTCGTCAACTATGGCCAGCGTCACCTCGAATAAGGTGGACATTCTGATTCGAGTCGTCAACTATGGCCAGCGTCACCTCGAATATATATATCTATGATAGCTATTATTATGTACTGTTTGGACTAGTATCATGTACTGCTTGGACCAATTTATATATGTCTAGTTTCTGTTTGTGCCATTATAGTTTCCAAATTTGAATGGTTTAGCCCTTTCTAACTTCATTTGCTACTTTTGAATGGTTTAGCCCTTTCTAACTTCATGGTATCATGCATTTCGACCACATATATATACAAAAAGTCTTCAGTTCAAATAAGTTCAAAAAATGAAATCCCTTTTGTAACAGATCTGTTTTTGATTAAAACAGTCATTTAAAAATGAAAGACCATTAGTCCCACGTGGCGTGCAGCGGAACCACTTTTGTTGTGGGGGTCGATTTTCCTTCTTCTCCTTGTGCTAGATATTTGTTATGCATTAGGGAAAGAAGGAATAGCGACCATCATCGACGGTCAGAAAATCAGGTGAGGGAGTTCCCACCATACATGAGAGAAGAAGAATGCCGACTGTTGTTGTGGGGGTTGCTTCTCCTTCTTCTCTTTGTGCTAGATATTTGTTATGCACTAGGGGAAGAAGGAGTAGCGACCATCATCGACGGTCGATAAATCAGGTGAGGGAGTGTCCACCATACATGAGAGAAGAAGAATGTCGACTGTTGTTGTGGGGGGTCGTTTCTCCTTCTTCTCCTTGTGCTAGATATTGGTTATGCACTAGGGGAAGTAGGAGTAGCGACCATCATCGACGGTTGAAAAATCAGGTGAGCTAGTGTCCACCATATATGATTGGATGGTTAGAGGCACAGTGTCATTCCAGCCCATTAGAGTTTAAATCATGATGCTTACATCATTTTTGTATTTATTTCAGGATTTTTGATGATATGCTTTCAGTGGAAGGAGACGTTTCCATCAACAACGAGGCGTCTAAGATGACTTCATAAATGTCAAGATCATATGCCGGCTTAGTCCCTCGAAGATGCTCAAAAAATAAAATATGCGTGGGTATATTCATAGAAATAAGCATATGCATGTGTATATAAGTGTTTGCATATGTAGTGTGTTATAAAAATTAAGCATTTTTTTTGCAAGCGACCACATGTAGCAAGTTGAAGGCCTCGCCACGTGGCGCGGCACACATATCTTACCAAGCGTTCATGTTAATTCCACGTGCATCCAGTTGCCGACCAAGAAGCTTCAAGTGCCAGTGCCACCGCGGAGCACGAGCAGAGCAGCACACGCGAAGGATGACAACGCACGGTGCATGCAAGTGCCACGAAGCTCACTTGGGTGCCAGCCAAGCGGCTGTCGCCCGTCCTTAACCGAAGCGGCGGGACAAGACGGAAGACCCCCATCGACTCGACTTGACTGACATGACATGAGACGGAGAGCACTTATCATTCTCAGCTACTCCGCTCTATAAAAATCTCAACTCGTGCTCCAACCATCATTATCTCCGTGCAGTCTACACTCTTACACTAATAAGCAACGTGCAGGTGAGCGAGCTACCCTACCTACTTTAAGAATTTTTAATAAACATAGTTTTTAATTGAAAATAATAAAATAGATAATAGTTTGGATAGTCAAAATTATTAATTATGAAAATAGAAAATATTTTTGCATTATTTATTCAATTTCAAACACTTTTCAAACACTTTTCATTATCATAGTTTTGTCAAATTCTCAAATATGCAAAAAGAATTTTTAATAAACATAGTTTTTAATTGAAAATAACAAAATAGATAATAGTTTGGATAGTCAAAATTATTAATTATGAAAATAGAAAATAGTTTTGCATTATTTATTCAATTTCAAACACTTTTCATTATCATAGTTTTGTCAAATTCTCAAATATGCAAAAAGATTTTTTAATAAACATAGTTTTTAATGGAAAATAACAAAATAGATAATAGTTTGGATAGTCAAAATTATTAATTATGAAAATAGAAAAAAATTGAAACTATATGAGAATTTATAGAGAAAATTCAATCTAAATTCAAAGTGAACTCACTTTGAATTCAGGTTGAATTTTCTCCATAATTTCGAATATAGTTTCAATTTTCAGTGAGTTTAGGCCCGTAAGCCTCCTTTAGAGAGGAGCTCGATGGAGAAGCTGCGACGGGGCTTATAAACAAGTGTTAGTCCCCCTCGCTGGGCGAGGTGGGACTAAATCTATTGTCCAGCCGAGGAGGGGCTGTAGTCCCGGGTGGAGCCACGCCCTGGGACTAAAGACACCCTTTAGTCCCGGTTGGAGCGCCGCGCCGGGACTAAAGGCCCCTGCTTCCCGCCTTCTGGTCTGCCGAAAAAGGGCCTTTAGTACCGGGTCGTGGCTCCACCCAGGACTAAAGGGTGTCTTTAGTCCCAGATCGAGCCCCGAACCGGGACTAAAGATCCACCTATATAAGCGGGAGTTAGAAAATTTCCAACCCAAATCGCATTTCCTTCTCTCCTTCTTCCTCGTTCTCCTGCCCGGCGCGGCACAACGACGAACTCGACGACGCCGTCAGGCTGCCCGCCGTCCTGCTCGCCGTCGCCTGCCGTCCTCCTCGCCGTCGCCGTCGTCCTCCTCGCCGCGCACCGTCGACACCTTCGGATGGTAAGCCCCCCGCCCCCTCCTCCCCAACACTCCGGCCAGTAGAAGAAAAGAAGAAAAAGGAGAAGAAAAGAAGAAAAAGGAGAAGAAAGGAAGAAAAAGGGAAGAAAAGAAGAAAACGATTTTTTTGTCATTTAATTCCTATTGTTATTAGGTTTGTGCTAGATTATTAGGGTTAGTAATATTTAGAATTAGTAAAAAGGAAAATAAGAAGAGGAGGAGAAGAAAAGAAGAAAAAGGAGAATAAGAAGAGGAGGAGAGGAGAAGAAGAGGAAAAATAGAAGAAGAGAAAAAATTAGAAGAGGAGGAGAGGAGAAGTAGAAGAAGAGAAGAGGAGAAGTAGTAGAAGAAGAGGAGAATTAGAAGTAGAAGAAGAAGTAGAAGAAGAGGAGAAATAGAAGAAGAGGAAAAATTAGTTTAGGGTTACAAGAAGACGAAATATTGTATAGTGTATATGCTTAAGTGTTAATAGTGTTTCTTAGATTATTGCTTAATTTTTCTATTGCATATGCTTAAGTGTTAATAGTTTAATTTTTCTATTGTATATGCTTAAGTGTTAATAGTTTATTTTTAGCAAGAAAATTAATAGAACTAGTTTATTTTTTTAGTTCATTTTACGATGCCTATCCCGCATCCTCGTCGTCGACTCAGCGGAGGACACCTGCTTGATCAGAGGGGCCCTGTCCGGGACTCGGCTCCACCCGGCTGGTATTGGGAGGTGCTACCTTCCGGGGGGCGTAGGTTGGTGAGGAGCCAGCCCGTCGTTGACCCGATCCTTGTTTGGTGGCGATCGCGTGGGCCAGTGAGGGTGATGAGGCTTCCGGACACCGCGGAGGTGGTACGTCACCGTGTCACCGAGGAGGATGAGCACGTCCGTCGCTACATGGTTGCGTTGGAGGGCAGGTTCGAGCATACCTGGCAGGTTCTTCGGGGATCTCACTGGAGCTATGATCCTGTGATGGTTCCTTCTCTTTGGGTGTCCACCGCCCGCGCCGATACCCGTCGGGCGCTACGGTTCTAGATGTATCAGTGATGCTATATGTATGATAGTATTCGAGGAGTATTAGTGATAATATTCGACGATGTACGGACAAAAGAGATGATGTATTTGCTTATAATTGAATGCATGCTAATTTGAATACTACTTTATTTTACGATTTGGTTTTGCTTATTGAATGCTCAAATTGGAAAAGTACTCCTACTTTGAATACTATGCAGAAATCTAGGAGTCCCGGGTGGAGCCACGACCCGGGACTAAAGTTGTTTTGGAACGGAGTTCCTGATAGAATAATTCTTTTTTGGTACAAAGGTTAAGAGAACCCGTTTTTTGCAGAACTATCGATCCACATATCAGGAACCTCGAAGAGGAAGAACTTCTCGAAGATATAATCAAAGACAGCCCCGACGTTGAACCAGCTGAATCTCCGTCGTCATATCTAAACCCCTCCGGATATGGAACGGAGGTCGAGCGACACGAAGATGAAGCCGATGGGGCAGGAGATAGGTCCAACGACGGAGAAGGTGATAGCTCCACTGATGGAGAAGCCGGTGGAGAAGCCGCTGAAGAAATAATAAAGTCCGGCGAGGTATACATATGAAGTTCGACAATCACTTGTAATATGTGAAAAATATTGGAGATAGCTCTATACTGTATACATATACATTCATTTGACGAATGTTTCTCCCTCTTAGGCCTCCACATCGAGCAAAGCTACGAAACGAGGCCCGACTAGAAAGTTGGATGCACGGACGCATTACACCTTTGAGGTGATATTGCCTACGGGCGAACCCAAGCTTCCTAAGAATGATGCTGACACATTCAAGAAGCAATGCGGAGTTCTCGTTAGGGATCACGTCTCGATCAGCGTTCGGGAGTGGAACAAGCGCAAAGGGGCAGCCGATAGTGACTATGTCGCCGAAAGGTACAAAGATAATCTTTGGAATGATCTCATGCCACATTTCAACCTGTCAGAATGTGAGAATGAAGACGCCGCAGACAAACTGAGGGCCAAAGTCAAGCAGTGGACTCTAAAGAAGATGGCCGAACTGTTCCATAGCTGGAAGAAGAAGCTATGGAAAAACTATCTGAAGACAAAGAAAGTGTTAGTATTCGAGGGGTATCTAGCCAAGCAGGCGAATCACTGGAAGGCATTTCAAGAGTACAAGGAGTGAGAATATGCCCAGGCATTATCAGAAAAGAACAAGATAAATGCCGACAAGAAGAAATATCACCACAAGCTGGGGCCAGGGGACTATGAGACTGCCATCCCAAAGTGGGATAAGAAAGAGCAAGATCTACTAGATAAATGCATCGTACCTGAACCACTCCGTGATGAGTGGGAATTGAGAGCAAGAAATTGGTTCCTTGCGCATGGTGGGTCGTACGACGAAAAAACAGGGAACCTCATCTGAAGTGACGGTCTTAGGATACCCAGGGAGAATTGGAAAAGGATAGTGAAAGAAATTAAGGAGGGAAAAAGAAAGTTCACTGCAGATAGAGAGAAAGATTTGCTCACACTGGTCCTCGGCAATGACGAACAAGGAGGACGAACGCGAGGCTTCGGTCCTTCTTACCCGTGGTGGCTTGGGTTAGCCAGAGACCAAGACACTTACAGAAGCCGAGAGAGAGCAAAGAAGCGGCAGCAGGATGAGGAGAATGACAAGTTCAACCAGTTGCTTGCCAAGATTAACGAGCAACAAAAGCAGATTGATGAGCTTAGAGGAGTAGCGCGCCAGGAAGATCCTGCACTTGATATTACCGGCGCCCCATCTAAGCGGAAAATCAGCGTGGCTGAATCTGAGGCCCCGCCCGACGATGCACGAAGAATGATAGAGGGCGGTCCTAGCTACCCCGTGGATGGAATCAAGGAGTCAACATCATGTGAACTCCATCAGAAATTCAAGAACATATCCATGAAGGTGGCCATTGGACAAGCTTTCCTTCTGGCCCTGATGCACGCTGGCATGGCCGTGAGATTCCAGCTGGCTTTGCTAAAGTCGGGGGGGATGAAATCATGGCGGGGTTTCATGATATGGAGCTCGACATAGCTGGACCCGAAGATGAGAGGACACTCGGAGAAGTACTGGGTGGAGTCATCCTATGGGACAAGAACTACATCAAGCTTCCAGGCTCGGCCCCAAGGACAACACCGCCTCCGAGTCGTCACAGGTCACCTACACCTCCATTACCTCCAAGCCCTCCACATGACGTCGGCCAGCACAACACGGGTACATCTCGATCACCGCCGCCGGACTTGGGTCGTCCGTCTCCGCCGCCGCCCGCACAGGATACTAAGCGGAAGCGTGCCACCAAGAACGCTCCGCCGATGATTTCTATGCGACGGAGGCCCCCAAAGCGCAAACGGTCGCCCCTCCCAAAGGTACCTCATGCTAATCTTCCTATCAGACCTTATGATCGTACCCCCGAGGAAAACGCCAGGATAGCAAAGGAACATCATGATGCGCAGATGAAAAAGAAGGAACCCGAGCCCCGTCCGGAATACACCGAGAAGCAAATAGCATTTGCAAAATACTTCACGACCCTTCCATCACAGTATGGCTTACACCATAAGCCTGATGACTATACACGCACATTGCAGAAGGAAGTGAAAAAGAGCAGATCACGTGCAAGTGCAAGTGGGAGCAAATCAAGTTCAACTACATGCAAGAAAAAATCAGACGTTCCTCAGCTTGGACAACAGGCCAAACAGTCGATCCCACCCCTCAAGGTGTTAACCGAGAATGTTCCCCCTCCGGTGCAGGGGCAAGATTTTGAATTAGCAAAGAAGTGGGCGGCTGAATGGGGTGTCTCGGTTGAAGATGTTCTGGCTTCCCAAGACGACAGGTTACCCAAGGCCGTGGTAGCCCCTAAGCCACAGTTTGTCATGGGAGAGCCTTCGGTCAGCAAAGATGGTCTCCCAACAAATGTGCATTACTTGCATACATGGTACTTAAGTGAATCAAAGAATGGGAGAACGATGATCGTGGTGAGTGTCCCACGGGAGTACTACGGCCGCCCCGAAGAAATCCATATCGACTTTGATGAACTCTTCCAGATGTACAATGGCGACGCCCTCGACAAATCGCTTATGAGTTGCTATTGTCTGTAAGTTTTTCAATTCGTTGTCTACATATAACATGTTTAGTTATTTCAATTCATTGTCTATATATAACTTGTACTCTATTATGCAGAATGAAGATTCTGGATTGTAAAAGTAAGAACATCCTAAATATTGGGTTTATTGACCCAGATAAAATACATATAGCGACGCTAACTGATAAACCCAAGGAGACGGAGGAAAACCTTCTAAGGTTTCTAACAGATCAAAATTTCTGTGACCACATACTATTTCCATACAACTTCAGGTGAGGGTCTTTACTCCGTTGTGTCCATTCACTTATAAGTGTAATTGATAAGTTACTGACACACACATATATATATACATGTGCAGCTTCCATTGGATTCTGTTGGACATTCAAATTGATAAGGGAAGAGTTGATGCCTTCAACCCATTATCGAGACCCTTGGAACAGTTCCAAAGCCTGCAGGACATGCTCCAAGGGTAATTTCAATCATTCTTGCGCTCTATCGGTCTCTTTCGATGATTTTCTGATATATCAATTAATGAAAAACTTAGCAAATCATTATCCTTGTCGGGCAGGGTTTGGAAGCGGTTCAAGTGCGTGACTCCCGGTAACTTTCCTGAGAAGCTGACCTTTAGAGCGGCTCAGGTAAGTAGTAGTATGATATACTTCTATTTTCAATACATTTATGATGCTAGATTATTATTTTGATTATATATATTCTATTCTTGTAAAGTGCGACCAGCAGCCACGGGAAACGCATCTATGCGGATACTATGTTTGCGAGACCATTCGCACGTTTACCTCTGAGCACAAGGATCACAGATTCGACGTAAGGAATGAACATTCACACCTCTATTTTTACCCGTCATTCTTTGTTATCATGATTGATATTCATATTCATCTCCTCTTCTTATATAGTACACGGCCATGAGGACGAAGGTCCTACCAGAGCAACGCGCGGTTGCTGTTGCAGAGGAGCTTGCGACCTTTCTGAGGATGGAAGCTATAGATGACAAAGGACGATTTAGTGTAGCTAGGGGACATTACTGATGTTCGTCCATGTAATCGAATAGACGGGCTCTAGTCCCGATAATTCAGATCTCCATATAATTGTATATTTATGCTCGCTCGTAAGATAAGTTAATCTTATATATATATGCATAATTATTTCTATTTAAATTATATGAAAACTAATTCCCGAACACCAAACGAGGCATCACGTTAATCTCCCGAACACCTAAACCCTAAAACCCTAAAACCCAAAAAATAATTTCATTCAAAAAAAAACCCAAAAATAAGCAAAATCTGAAACTCTTTAGTCCCGGTCCGTGTAACGAGCCGGGACTAAAGGGCCTGTCCCTGGGGCGCTACGAGGCGCCCACGTGGAGCACCTTTAGTCCCGACTTGTAACAGGGCCGGGACTAAAGGTTAGGCCTTTAGTCCCGCCCCTTTAGTCCCGGTTGGTGAACCGGGACTAAAGCCCCTTATGGGCCGGGGCTAAAGGCCCCGTCCCCACTAGTGTCTTCAATTGATGATCATACTTCCCCACCGGACCTTTTGACGAATATGCTCCAGATAACCTGTGTTTTGATTTTTGACCCCAAAAACGGATTTCGGTCGTCACAGCCTGGGGTGGACAGTACCTTTCGACTGGCAAAAATAGTTTTTTTGGTCAAATTTCAGCCAACTTCTCGTCAAACTTCTGTTGAGTTTTTTGAAAATAGCTGAAATTTGGCCATCAAACAACCCAACCGGCAGTCCAAGTCAGCAGAAGTTTCAGCTATTTTCAAACCTGGGACGATTTTTTTTTCACAAACTGGAAATTAGGAAGTACTCACCCTGGGCCACCCTGTCAACCAGCAGTCCAAGTCAGCAGAAGTCAGCAGATCTTTCACAAACCTTTCAAAGATCAAGGAGATTAATAAGTGACAAATGCAAGGGGTTGTGTGCAAAACGACCCACCCTGTCCACTTGGCGTGCTGTGATTGGTTATGGGGTGCTATTACCTTAAATAATATATTGTAACTTTGTTTTGTTTTGAATTAAAAATCCATACAAATATCTTGGGCGAACAAATTCAAAAAAATCAATGTTTTTCAAAATCCGGTTATTTCGATCCCTACCGAAAGAGAAACAGTAACGAGAAAAAAAAAACTTGATGGTACCCCAACCCACCAAGTATCAAACCATAAGTTTGACATTTTGAAGTCTCATAAAGGTGGAATATTTGCCTAAAAAAAGGCAGAACATTTGTTTAGCAGGAGGCAATGTTCACTGATAGCAGCGGTGATGACTTCTTCAATCCTGGCTCAGCTCAGTCTCTCAAAGGTGCTCATAGAGGTAGGCCTATTTGTGCGTGTCTATGGGAGTGAGTGTTGTGTTCCTCAAAATAAAATTAATACTCCCTCCGTCTCAAAATAAGTCTCAATTTTGTACTAGCTCTAGTATAAAATTATACTAAGCTTGAGACAGTTATTTTGAAACGGAGGGAGTACAATTATAAGCCTTTAATTGCATTAGCACTTAAGTAATAATAAAAGACAAGATTTCCCTTTTTAATTTTCTGAAAGGGGTGTAATAAAGCAACCCTAATACAAAAAGGCATCAAGTTTCCCCTAAAAAGGGGGCCTCTACTTTATAATGCAGTCATTTTCATTAAATAAAACACAAGGAAACGATGAGAAGAATGATTCAACCCAATAAACCATGGAAAAAAATACAAGCCAAGTTTCAGGCACTGTGAATAATGCAACGACAACGATCTCAGCAAGCTGGACTGAGATAGCCTAGAATAATCTCTGATTTGTTTAGCTTCTGTTTATCAAACCTGCAGCTATATTTTAGTTTTGGAGTCATGCCCTTCTCATGTGTGAGCTATATATGTCCTGGGCAAAGCTGTAGCTGCTAACTGCTGCAACAATCACGGTTTTCGCCTGCAAATCAGTTCAGGCCCTAGAGTTGTGCAACTCATCAGCGCGTTGGTTCAGTCTGAGGGAGCTGAGACGTGCTCCTGTGCAGCCGAGACCCGGCCCTTTTGATATTCTTGCCTGTAGGGTTCTCCCTGCAGAATTAGTAAAGATCAAGACTTGGATTAGGTACAACCTACAGTCAAGTTCACATCAACTCTACTGTCTACTCTATCTCTATTGAAGGAACCCGTCGAAGTAAATGTAGGAAAGAAATGTTCAACGAAAAGGACACCATCAACCGTGAACCTACGGAAGGAATGGAAACCAGAGTAGTAAAACTGGGGTAATCACAAGAAGTAGAAAATATGAGAAATAAATAGCACATACTCAGTTTTTGGCTGGCTGGGCGCGAGCATCTTGGCCTTTCCGTCCCACCACTTCCTCAATTCTGTATCTTTCTCAATGACTGGATCCTTGAGTTTTTTGAGTTTGTCTATACCAGGCAAAGTTTTAATGCCCGGGCATTTGTCGATGGTCAGCTTCTCAAGAGAGGTTAGGCTTCCAAACCATTCAGGGAGTTTTCCCATGCTCTCACATTCAATAAGATGCAAGGTCTGAAGGGATGTGAGGAGCTTCATTCCGTCTGGCAAAGAAGTGAGCTTTTTACAGTGCTTAATCTTCAATTCATGGAGACCTGTGAGCTCACCCAAGTATTCTGGAAGTGAGCTTAAGTTGTCACACCAGGAGAAACAGATGGACTGGAGGGTGGATGGGATCCTGCTGATCCCTGGTGAGCCGATAGTTAAATGGTGGCATTCCTTTATTTTTAACCTACTTAGGCCTGGTAGGTGGTGAAGCAAACTCCAGTCGCCCAGCGGCACCTTGCAACTTTCGACCACCAGCTCAGTTGGAGTAGCAAGGAGATGCCCTGTGTGCCCCATCAATTGGTCGCTATCTGATATCACTAACCTTCGGGCTCCAGGTCCGTGCAGAGACCGGGGGTGTTTACCCTCTTTTGAGGAAGGAGGAAGCACAAAGCTCAACTTGGGGCATTTCCGAACCAACAGTTCGTCAATGGCAGGGGACTCAGCGGAAGAGGTCCAGGTTGGAAGATCTGTGCCGTTGTAACCATGCAGCTCAAGGCACCGCATATTACACGGTGCGAATGGAAGTAGTTCTCCCAACAAAGCATTGCTATCCACCGATACACGGCAGCCCTCAGTCCAACAAAGTACCAACTTCTCGAGCTTTTGTTTCCTCGCCATCCTTGTGCGACGTGCTTCCAGTACAGATTTCACATTCTCAAGGCAGCTAATCTCAAGTTCTTTACAACTTACATCCTCTAGCTGGCCCAGGTTGCTGCTGTATCGTCCATCATCACTCCGAACCATAAAAGGGTAACTCTCCAGACCACGGCAGTTCCTCACAACAATCAATTTCATTGAACCCATTTCACCTATCTTTTTGTCTATGCTCTTCAGTCTAATGCAGTTTGAGAGGTCTAGTGTACATAGGCTTGTAAACTCAGCTAGTCTTTTTGGTAGATCATAAAGGAACATGTTGTGAGATAAGTCCAAATGCTCCAGTTCAGAAAGTTCACAGATATACTCAATGCATTTCAAACTTTCTTCCCCTGGCTGGTAGCCAAGTATAGGAGAAAGGAACATCGATAAGTTTAGATATTTGAGTTTGGTGAGCTCGCCCACAACATTTATCAGCCCTTCGAGAAGTGATTGGGGTTCAGTAGGAAAGCAACAGGGGTGTGACAAGTTCAAATGTTTGAGATTTGTAAGGCCGCGAAGAATTTCCTTGATCCCTCCAAAACAAGACCAGAATGATAAGTCCAGATGTTCCAGTTGTCTGAGTTCCCCAAATGATTCTGGCAGTTTTACTAGTTGATGGCAGCGTGATAAATTGATATGCAGCAAACTTATTAGATCACCAAATGACTCTGGTAGAGTTTTTAGTCGGGTGCAGTCTGATAAACTGAGATGGATTAAACTTCTTAGATCACAAAATGACTCTGGTAGGTGCACTAGCCCAGAGCAGGCTGATAGATACATATGCAACAATTTTGTTAGCTTTCCAATTGATTCCGGCAGTTCTTGTAGTCCAAAGCAACCTGATAGGTCCACATGCTGCAGTTTTATTAGCTTCCCAAATGATTGCGGCAGATTAACCAGTCCAGAGCAACTTGATAGGTTGATATGGTGCAAATTTAATAGAGTCTCAAATGAATCTGGTAGAGCTGTTAGACTGGAGCAGCCTGATAAATTCAGATGACCCAACTGACCCTGTTGACAGACAAAATTTGGCAGCTTCTGCATGGGGCTCTCCTGGAAATACAAGACACGCAGGTTCCAGTTTGGATAGGGCAATTGATAACTACTGTCACCGAAATCCATTTTGCTGCAGTATAGCGCACTTAGCTGGGCGGCCGACAACAGACCTGGTGGCCTGTCACAAGAGTTGGTAAGCCGTGCATAGCGGCAATATTCGTTCGGGTGAGACGAATCCATTGCACGAGCAACAGCAATGAACTCCTCACTGACAAACTCTTCACCAACAGCTGCCATTGCAAGGCCATGCACCAGATCGTGCATAGTGAGCAAGACCGCACCAGCGTTGCCATCCTTACCACTAGTCTACAAGAAAGGGATAAATACATTAGTAATTGAATAAATGTCTAAGGCATAAACTGCATATAAGTGTCTCAACCAATATGTACGGCATAAGCTTCAACATGTTAAACACTTACACTTGAACCTACAAGATATCCTAGGGTGCTACCGGGATCCATATGTCATATTTTTCTGATAGGACGAATAAAGAGTTGCTGATTAAGGTCAGAGATGTGTAAATATCTAGCAAGGTCCGTATAACATTTCTAGAGTCGGATATCTCTTTTCAGGATATTATGTACTCCCTCCGTAAAGAAATATAAGAGTGCTTAGATCACTGAAGTAGTGATCTCAATGCTCTTATATTTCTTTACAGAGGGAGTAGGGCCTTGTTTGGAACCATCCAGATTATATAATTCTGTTTTTATAATCTATTCTGCCTTCAAACAGGACAGATTATGGTGTAGATTATAAAAACTAGATGAACAGATTATTAAAAACTCATAATCTACTCTACACCAGCTAAAATCAGATTATGGATTGCTAATGACCCATTACCCTTGTAAAGTTGGAGATAATTACATTCCTACCACCGCCACCCTCCTCTTTTTAAAAAAACAGAGGGCAGACAGGTCATTATGCAATGTAAAACCTGGATTACAGTTTATATAATCTGGCCTCCAAACATGTCCACCTAGATTATTTTTATAAACCAGATTATATAATCTATCTTCATAATCCAGATTATCATAATCTATTGTGGTTTCAAACAGGGCCTAGGAGACTAGAGTTATTAAAATGTTGTTTCTTGGAGCAGGCTTTCAGCCCTCTTTATATTAATAAAGCCACACAGCCAAACGATACAAGGTACCGAGGAAATCCCCAAGAGCAATTAAAAACAAAGAAACGACAAGACTAGCCCGGCGTCGCACGTTGCGACCATGATGCCCCCATCCAAGCATGGCATCCCAGTCTAGTCATTGCATCCTGCACTGCTCGTCACCGGCCAAAGAGGAAGGTTTCCACCACCAGCCACCGCGAGGGGCTCTGCCCTGGCGGCTCTGGCCGAAGGCGGCTGGGAGAGAGGGGAGGCAGGGCCACCGTCCTAGTTGCCAGGAGGAAGGGCGTCGTAGGGGCTAGGGTTAGGGTTTTTCTAGCTAGCTCTGGAGTTCATACAATGTTGTCTCTACGAGGGCAGTTAAAAAGACATGTTTCAGAACTTAAGATTACTATCACCGAAATTTTGGTCTTTATGAGGAAATTTGCAAACATGTGACATCGCATAGCTCTATCATGCGAGAAGGGTTGAGTAGTTTCTATGGAAAGTTAATGATGTAGGTAGTCCCTCTTTTGAATATTGTGTATAACTGTATATTAGTTTTGTCCTAAGTCAAACTTGTAAGTTTCGACAAAGTTTACAGAAAAGTTACCAATATCTACAATACCAAATAATTACCATTATATTCAAAATGGAATACTTTTTCCATATCATATATATTCGTTGTTGTAAATATACCTTTTGCAAACTCTGACTTGGGACAATTCTAATACTCCCTCCAGTTCCAATTACTTGTCTTAGATTTGTCTAGATACGGATGTATCTAACACTAAAACATGTCTAGATACATCCGTATCTAGACAAATCCAAGACAAGTAATATGAACCGGAGGGAGTATATAATTTTGACAAGGAGGGAGTACTATCGTTGAGCTATATCTAGCTGTTGACACCTGGTTTGAATGAGAGCTCAAGATATCCTCCATTGACACTTGTGTTAACTCTCTATGGCATGAAGAGTCAAAATTATTTGCAACTTATTACTCTATTTTTGTGCATATATAAGTACCTTCGCAGAGGAGTAAATAGCATAAAACTACTACAATTTGGATTAGGATTCCAAAAAACTACCGGATTTGTTTTTTTCGCTGATAACTACCAACATTGGGTCTGCTGTTTCAAAAAACCCAAATGAACATGCGATTCATAATCGATCCGGTTATGACAGGTTGGACTCACCCCTAAACAAATCGTTTGTTTCACCGTTAACTGACATATGGGGCCCACATGTCAGCCAGAGAGCAAAGAAGCGAAGTGACCTGTTTCAAAACAAAAATCAAAGCCACTCTGGCGAACAGGGGGGAACAGATCAAGGGGGGAGAAGGACTGCTCCCTTCGACACCCGCCCGCCGCCGGCGATCCCCGGGGCTCAACCCCGACCGCTCCTTCGGCCCACCTCCTTCTCATCCTACCTCTCTACACCCGCCACTGGGTACCGCCTCGTGCTGCGCTCGGCCGCACGTAGACGAAGCAGCCCAGACGACTCCCAATGACACGAGGCAGCGACCCTTTGGTGGGTGGCGACTCCAGATGGTGCCATGGCAGGCAACGGCGACTCCAGGTGTCGCCATGGCAGGCAACGGCGACTCCAGGTATCGCCATGGCAGGCGGTGACGACTACAGGCAGAGCCTCATGGCGGCACGGCGGCGACCACGGGCGGAGTCCCATGGCGGCGCGGTAGCGACCACAGGCAAAGCCCCATGGAGGCGCGGTAGGCGGCGGCAGAGACTCCATGGCCAAGATTTACACGCCAAATTGTTTTTTAATGTCCGAGGACTAGATTGCTTTTTGAAAATAATTGCAGGCACCTGATTGCTTTTTTAAAATGTTTGTAGGGACCTGGTTGCTTTTTAAAAATGTTTATAGGGGCTATTTTGTACAAAAAACTGCGGAAGAGAAACTGACATGTAGGCCCCACATGTCAGTTAACGGTCAAATAATCAGTTCACTCAATGTGCGGGCCCCAACTGTCCTATTCACGATCAATTGTAAAGCAGTCGGCTAGTTAGGTTTTTTGAAACAGCTGGCACCGATGTTGGTAGTTATCAGCGAAAAAATAAATCCGGTAGTTTTTTGGAACCCTAACCCGAATTGTATTAGTTTTATGCTATTTACTCCTTCATAGAGATGGCTAACCATTTATTTTGTTAATAACTTTGCATATACTAAACCTTAGCCATGTCCAACAGCCTCTCTAGCCAACATGCTAGGCTGCTAGCAACGCACTCAGGTGCCACATGGAGCCAGGTAATCGTCCTATGATTATTACAACTTTCTTTCGTTAAGCTATATGTGACATCAATTGTTGTTCTGCGGACCACCAGCCCCGCCTACTTCCTGGATGGACGTTCCGTCAGTCTGGGGAACAATGTAGAAGTACTTTCTAAACGGAGCTAATCCAGACTATGAAATAGTTGGGACTAAAAATACAATTCTGTCCTATTAAGACAAGGTTAACATGAGCTTTCCTAGATTTTCTCTAGAAGTCTATAAAATGCACATAAAATTATCCATTATATCAGTCAAGCAGGGATAATTTGAGTATCTATCTTTCTTTATACAACAAATAACACCCGAAAATAAGTAGTTTGGGTAATTTTTCGTTTCAAAAATTGTAGTTCATAACAGTGAACATGATGGTTCTTTGAACTTATAAGTTCTAGACAGAAATTTCTTAGACGCATGCAATGCAACTAGTAATTAGTGACTCACCAAAGACGACTTTGCAGTTTGAAGGAATGATATGTCCAAAAGCGTTCCGATATACTCCTCGGCGAGCTTTTTGGCATTACCCGATGGATGAATAAGATCGAGAGCAGTCCATTGATTAATCAAGTCATCCTTGACTATATTGTGACCCTTTGGAAAGATGGCACAATAAGCAAAGCATAACCTCAGATTTAGTGGCAGACGTCTGTAGGTTAACACTAAGCATTGAAATGAAATCCAGATACCAATCACTGACATTTTTAACCATTCTTCAGAATCTTCGTCGGATAGCCAGACCCCAAGTTTTTGAGCTGCTAGAGGTAGACCACCACAATTTCCAGCAATTTGCCATCCTAACTTCCTAACCTCCTCTTTGTCTTCTCTACCATCAAAGCCACTTGTTTGCTCGATTATTGTCCAGCAATTTTCTCGAGTCAAAGGATTTAGCTTGTATGGTTGAACAGTACAAATTTTCCTCGCAACACCTTCACTGCATGTGGTTACTATCACAATCACCTTGCTGGTCTTCCCATCTGGATTAAACATGCTCTTCAAGCGCTCCAGCTTATCAGAATCCTCCTCCCACAGGTCATCCAAAACAATGAGTACCTTCATACCATTATACAGGTGTTGAATGCGCTTCGATACATACTCGATGCCATGTGAATCATGGGGCTCTTCTCCCATGGCTAGAGAAACCAATGACCGGCCTATATCAAGCAAGTCAAATTTCGGTGAGACATGGACCCAGGCATGAAAATTATATTCTTTGAATTGGGTATCATTGAAAACAATTTGTGCCAAGGCCGTCTTTCCTATGCCTCCGAGTCCAACGATGGGAAGGATGACAAGCCCTTCTCTGATATTGCTCGCAGAGAGCTCAGCCAGGATACTTTCTTTATCCTCACCCCTTCCTAAAATCCTTGGATCTTCAACCTTTGGTGTTGTTTCTGTTACATCCATGTCTTGCTCGAGGATGGAAGAAATCGCCCAAATAATATCTTCTTGATTAGAGTCATCGGAACCGTGCCTGTCCAACTCATCCTTTATCATCTCCAGTTTTGCCTCCATCGTCTCCACCCCGTTGGCCATGGGATTCTTCTTGCGAAGAAAACCAAGACAACCGGGTTTCTCTGTCACCTGCAACATATTTCAATAAAAAAAAAATCAAACTTTATGCTCGAGATCCATAAAATAATAGGGTGCTGGGTGTTAGTCAAGTTCGTACATCATCGTTCCAGGCAGCACTATCCATCACCGCGGACCATCTTCTAGCATCTTTCGACTGTAGCAAGCGCCCAAGTTTTTTAGCTGCCAATGGTAGACCCTTGCACTTGCTTGCAATCTGCCGTCCGATATGCTCCAACTCTTCTTTATCGGATTGATCGTTAAATCCACTTGTTTGCTTGACTATTGTCCAGCAAGTATCATCAGTCAGGGGGTTCAGCATGTGTGGTTTGACAGTACAGATTTTCTTGGCGATGGTTTGGCTGCATGTCGTCACTATCACGACCACCTTACTGCCCTTCCCGCCCACACGTAGCATGTGCTTGAAGTTCCTCCACTCACTGGAGTCCCCCGGCGCCTCCCCCACGCCATCTAACACAACTAGTACCTTCATACCATTATACAGGCCATGAAGACGCTCCGTTATATACTTCTTCCTATCTGAATCAGGGCCAAACCCCTCTTCTCCTGAAGCTAGAAAAAGCAGTGACTTCCCTATTTCAAGCAAGTCAAATTTTTCCGAGACATCCAACCATGCACGGAAGTTGTACCCTTTGAACTGGCTATCATTGAAGACTTCACGTGCCAATTTTGTCTTGCCTATGCCTCCAACTCCAACGAGGGGAAGGATGATGGTGCCGCTGGCAGGTAGCGTAGCCATTATCCTTCTCTTATCCTCAATCCTTCCTACTATATGTTCTTCAACTTCTTGAGCCTCTGTCCTTGTTTCAGCTTCTGAATCGTTGTCTTCATCGATGGTCATCAAACTGGACACATCAGACGATTCCTGCTTGACTTGCTTGAAAAAATCATCCTGCTTCATCTTGCTAAGTTTTGCTATCATTTCTTTCATCTTCTTCGCCATGATAACATTCTCAGCTGCAGTCTCTGTCATCTGCTAGGTATCAATGTTCAAACGTAAGCATTTTTTAGCATATATGAACCTTCTAATCAATAGTATACTGCTGCTGCTGCTACTACTACTACTGGTTCATGTTTCCACGCAAATCTTTTATATACCGAAAAGCACAATACTGCAGAAAAATAGAGGGACTGCTATAAATGCTCAAAAAAGGAAACATCCAGCCATTGATCTTATAGTAATAATCAGGCACAACCAATGTATATTCATAATTAGACTTACATAGTAATTCTAGTTAGATCATCACAATTGTATCTAATATTGCCAAACGAATCACATCTATTTGTACAAGTCCCATGAGACATCCGCTCAATATTGCTCTCTTCCATCGAAAAGTAAATGAGATTACTGTAGAACAAGGTAAATGAGATCGAACCAACCCATCACCCCGTCGTCTTCTCCCATACCCCATTTCCTTCTCCATATGATCTCGCAAGTTTATTTCATAAGAGCATCACCCCAGACGCATGCTCAGCACCCATGGATTAAAGGCCATGCATGCGATCCTTAAGTGATTAGAAATCAGGCAAGTTGATCAGATCGGCAAGCTCGATCATGAAGGTGTTTTTTGTTCGTATTGGGGCCACAAGTGCACACAAGGTCGCACTAAGATTTCTGCAATTGGGTATGTTCACCAAATCAATTGCTAGGAAGTTGGTTACTCCGTGTACTAAGATTTCTGCAAATGAGTATGTCTTGCCAAATCAGCTGCCATGAAGTTGTATACTTGCCAAAAAGGCTGCAAAAATGTTGCCTAGCAGATTATTTCTTATTGAGAATTTGCGGTTAGAAAAATGAACTGATAGGTGTTAACAACACGCTCATCTCAGCTCGACGTGCTCCATCGCGATCAGCCTACTCGAAATCTTAAACAAACTTTCTAACTCAACAAGGCCAGCAAACTATCATAGTCTGTGATCACGCCATTCACATATCGTGTACCTGCAAACATATTATTTGAGCTATCCTGTTCCTATGCCAGATCAAGGTAATGGCAGTGCTTGTAGGCATTCAACGAACATGTATAGAGCAGGAAATCACAGCAAATAAAAGAAAGGTCCTTTTTTTTTTGCGTTGCCTCCCGGGAGATTCTGGGGCATAGGCACTGGGTTCGGTGGTTCCGCGGGTCACCAATGGGCGGGATGACGCGGGAAGGAAGGGGGCGTCCGCCGTTGGTGCCGGAAGCCGGAGGGGCCAGCACCGACGACGCAGAAGACGGCCAAAGGGGGGCGGTGCTGGATGATTCTCACGGAGGCAGTGCAGAGGCAAGGAGCGTGAACACGGAGGAACATGGCGGCCGGGAGAGGTGCATGGTGATGCGGCGGCGCCTCTCCGTGAGCTTGGTGCGGCTTGGGCGTGCTAGGGGCGGAGGCGGCGAGCCAGGCGCCGACGCATTAGGCTAGCAGTGGAGCAGTGGAGCAGCGGGAGGAGGAGCGCGCGGGGTGGCTTGGAGCTGCCGGAGTTGGCGCGCGATGGGGTATTGGGTAGGTAGGTGATGGATCTTGAGAGCGACGGCGTGGAGGTACTCCGGCGAGGTTCCAGCGCGGAGATCGGCGGCTGGGTAGGAACCGCGGCGGCGGATGTGGATGGGAGGCAGTGGCCGTGGCGGCGGCTGGGAAATGTTTGCCACCCGTGGGCGCGCGCGGGTGCGATGGCCCGTCCGCCCGTGACGGAAGCTTGGCACCCGTCTCGGTGCGCCCCTATGTCTCGCTTACAGCGAGATGCAGGGAAGCCTCGCGTTAAGGAGAGCGAGAGATGGCCCGGCCCAGAAGCGCGGGGGGCCACAGCCTAGGTTTTATTGAACGTTTTTTTCTCTCTTGACTTTAGATTATATACTTCTAAATATTCTAAATAAATATATTACAAAAAAGTACACAAAACATATGAATAAACGTTACCAAGAATTTGAAAATTGTTATACTAATATATATATATATATATATATATATGAAAAATGTATACAAAGAATATACAATGTGTGTGAAAAAAGTCAATCATAATCAAAGTATTTGAAAAACTTAATTAAGCATTATAAAATATTAAATATGTATAGAAAAAATATAAAACACGTATTAAAAAATATTAATCTTCTATTCAAAAAATATGAATCATGAATTTGCAAAAATTAAATGTGTATAGAAAAGGAGGAAAACTGGTGGAAAAGGCATACAAATTTTATTAAAAAAGGATAAAAAAAAGAAAACAAGGACCAAACTAGTTACGAGCACTGAACGATACTATTTCAAGTATATATACAATTTCAAAAAATTGTTCATACTATTATGTAATAATACGGTAAAGAGCAGTCAAACACGAAAATAAAATCATGCCTCTCAGAAAAGCAAAATCGTGCCTCTCAAAAAGAAAAAAGAAAACACATTTTTTTCGTTTTCGGGAGGCACCGATGTTCGTCTCGCGAAGGCAAAATTATGTCTTTCATGAAAAAAAAAATAGCAAACACGTTTTCCATGCAAGAAGAAATTAAAAAAATCGTCGAGAAACTAAAAAAGACCGATGAAAAACCGAAACACAAAACAATCTAAAAAGCCAAAAACAGGTGTAAAAAAAAAACGAAATCTGAAAGAAAAACGCTCAAAGCACGACACATGACGGTGGCTTAAAACGAGCCAAGTGATGACGCATGGGAGTTCTTGCTGGCAGGGTCTCGAAGGACTATTCGCTGACTAGTTGCTCTCAAAAATTTAAGTCAAGGAACGATTCCTTCTGTGGATCCGTCTCGCCCTCAGGGCCCTCAGCAACAAGGCATATGGGAAGGCCTGGTAACTTACGTGTTTTTCGTTCACCCAGGTCTAATCGATGCTGCGCACATTCCTTTTTTTTCTTCAGAATGTTTTGTTTTTCTCTGGTTTTCTATGCCAATTGTTTGGTTTACTCATGTTTCATTTTTTTCCTTATTTTTCATCAGTTTCCTTTGTTTCATTCTCTGCGTTCACTGACTTTAACTTTTCTTTCTGTTTCTACAATTCTTTTCTTCCTAGTTTCTTCTCAGGTTTTTTTAATTTTAATTTTTCCTTTTTCTTGTATGCACTAGATTTTCTCTTGTTTTGTTGTTTTCCTTTTTTCATTTTTTCTCTACAATTTTTTTGACACATCTCTACAGGATTTTTGGTTACATCAAGAATATTTTTTGACACATCTCTACAGCGAGATGCAGGGAAGCCTCGCGTCAAGGAGAGCGAGAGATGGCCCGGCCCAGAAGCGCGGGGGCCAAAGCCTAGGTTTTAATGAACGTTTTTTTCTCCCTTGACTTTAGATTATATACTTCTAAATATTATATATAAATATATTACAAAACAATACATAAAACATCTGAATAAACGTTAACCAGGAATTTGAAAATTGTTATACTCATATAGATATATGAAAAAATGTATACAAAGAATATACAATGTGTGCGAAAAAGTCAATCATAATCAAAGTATTTGAAAAAACTTAATTAAGCATTATAAAAATATTAATATGTGTATATAGAAAATATTAACCACATATTAAAAAAATATTAGTATTCTATTCAAAAAATATGAATCAAGAATTTGCAAAATATCAAATGTGTATAGAAAAGGAGGAAAACTGGTGAAAAAGGCATATATTTTTTATTAAAACAGATAAAAAAGAAAATAAGGACCAAACTAGTTACGTGCAGTGAACGAGACTACTTCAAGTATATCTACAATTTCAAAAAAACTGTTTATGCTATTATTATATAGTACAATAAAGAGCAGTCAAACGCGAAAACATCTTAGAAAAATAAATAGAAAATATGTTTTTTCGTTTTCGAGAGACACCGATGTTCGTCTCGCGAAGGAAAAGTCATGTCTTTCATGAAAAATAAAATAAAAAACATGTTTTTCAAGCCAAAATGAATGAAAAAATCGTCTAGGAACTACAAAAGGCCGGTGAAAAACCGAAACACAAAAAAAATAATCTAAAAAGCCAAAAACAGGTGCAAAAAAATAAAAAAATAAAATTCTGAGAAAACTTTCAGAGCACGACACGTGACGGTGGCTAAAAACGTGTCAAGTGATGGTGCGTGGGAGTTCTTGCTGGCAGACTTTCGAATGACTGCTCGCTAACTAGTTGCTCTCAAATTTAAGTCAAGGAACGATTCCTTCTATGGATCCGTCTCGCCCTCAGGGCCCTCGGCAACGAGGCATATGGGCCGGCCCGGTAACGTACGTGTTTTTCGTTCACCCAGGTCTAATCGATGTTGCGCACATTACTTCTTTTCCTTTTTTTTTCTTCAGAATGTTTTTGTTTTCTCTCTGGTTTTCTATGCCAGTTGTTTGTTTTACTCATGTTTCATTTTTATTTTTGTTTTTCCTTATTTTTCATCAGTTTCCTTTGTTTCATTCTCTGTGTTCACTGACTGTAACTTTTCTTTTCGTTTCTACAATTCTTTTCTTCCTAGTTTCTTCTCAGGTTTTTTTAGTTTTATTGTTTCATATTTCTTTTATGCACTAGATTTTCTCTGATTTTTTTGTTTTCTTTTTAATTTTTTCTCTACAATGTTATTGACACATCTCTACAGGTTTTTTGGTTACATCAAGAATATTTTTTAACTAGATTTTAACGTTTTTAAGTTAATAATTAAACATTTTTATATAAATATTTAAATTCTTATTTTCTTTGTACACATTATATATTTTTTATATCCGTCCAAAATAATTTTGATACAGGTTTAACATTTTTCATATATATGAATATATTTTCACGTATATGTTTTGATGTTTACTTTTATTTGCATATATCATATGATTTTTTATATATTTTATATATGGACCATGATAACTGACAACATTGTGGTTGTTAAAGCCTAACCATCCATCACACGTCCGCACCCACCCTCCGTCTCTCTAATAAATACATGCATTAGAATGATTCATGTCTTTTCATGCGCATTCTTTCTCTAACTAAATGCTGCGTATACAAAGGCACGAAAATGTTGATGTCATTCTAGATTCTTTCTATTTTAAAAATTCATAACTATTTTATAACTTTAACCGTCAGTCAGATTAAAAAAACATTTTCACCTAAAAGATTGGTCGCAATGATATATTCGAAATTAGATTCCATGTTGGTGCATTTTTGTAAAAAAATTATCAAAATTTACTGAGCTTTGGCTACACAAGTTATCACATTTGTGGTATGCAAATTGTCATGGTATTTCCACATAAGTTACCGGGCATAAAATGGTTCTCGCACCCTTCTCCAAATGCATATTTATGTCTGTATTAAAAGACAAAAATGTTGAAGTCATCCTAAATTCTTCTTATTTTATAATTAATATATATATATATAGCTCAAACCGTTTGCCGATGCAAAATCCATTTACATATCCCTCCTAGTCAAAGTTAATGTGTTTTTTGCACTTAATTTATCGGGATGTGGCTAGCATATGACCGTGATATTTTTACACAAGTTACATGGGGTATGTTTTTCAAAAACGTTTTCCCATTGGTCAAAATTACCACTGTGTTTGTAAGTAAGTTATCGGGTATGCAATTTGCACATTACTGTGCTATTTTCACACAATTTATCGAGGGGATGTTTTGAACAACTTTATTTCCCTTTGGTAAAATTTACCTTGATGTCTATCCGTATGTTATCGCGTATGCGATTCATATATTAACGTGTTATTTCTTACATAAGTTATCGGAGTGTGTGCTTCAAGAACTTTTTCCCACCTTGGTCATAGTTACCGCATTGTTTGTACATTAGTTATCGGGTATACGGTTCAGTTATCGGGTATACGGTTCACATATTACTGTGCTATTTTCACATAAGTTATTCGGGATATGTTTTTCAACAACTTTTTTTCCTCCTCGGTCAAACTTACCAGTGTGTTAATATGTAAGTTACTAGGTATGTTGTTCGTATATTATCATGTTATTTTCATATAAGTTACTCGGGGTATGTTTCTTAACATATTTTCACCTCCTTGGTAAAAAATACCGTGGTATCTGTATATAAGTTATCAAGGATGCGATTCGTGTATTATCATATTATTTTCAAATAAGTTATTAGGGGAGGGTTTGTGTTTCACAACCCTGGGCCGAAAGTTACCATGGTGTTTGTATGTAAATTGTTGCATATAATGTGTGTGTATAATTATGTTATTTACACATAATTTATCGAGTAATGTTTCTCAACCAAATTTTCCTCGGGTCAAAAGTTATCATGATATTTGTGTGTGAGTTATCAGGCCTTTGGTGCAAAAATACAAAGGTGGACATGGTAAGATGTGCACCCACGTGAACAGTAAATTCTAAAAAAATACTAGATTTTAAAAATAAAAATCTAAAAATCGAGAGTATCAAGCTTGGTTGGTCATTGTACTCACGTGTGAAGTTTGGTGAAGTATTGACACCTGTGGTATTCCTCGTGAAGAAAATACAATTGAAACCTTACTATTCAGCAAACGGTGTTTTTTAATGTAGCTTTGATTTTGACATTTTTGCCACGAATATCATAGATGTCAATTTTTCATGAAACTTCATACAATAGTCTATTGATCAACTACGTATGTTACAAAAGTTATTAAGATTCTTTTATTTGTTATAAATATTTCTTTTCAAATTTAATATTCATAAGGGGTGTGTGTGGAACCATGTTCACCAAATCCACGTAATATGATGATGTTTGCACAAAAGCTATGAGGGTATGTTTTTCGATAACTTTCTCTCCCGGGTCAAAGTTATCATAGTGTTTACGCATAAGTTATATATATGTGATGTGTATACTATCAAACTATTTACACATAAATTATTGTGTATATTTTCACACTATTTTATTATTTTTCGGATCAAAAGTTATTAGAGTGATTCTAATTAACACACTAACGTGTTCCCGATGAACACCGGCTCGCTGTCACACCTAGGGTGGGCGCTGACTAGGTGAAAGACATGCATCGGTTGAGATTTTTTTTCTTCAAAGTCTAAACTACACGCTACAAAAGCCATATGCCTGAGGATACAATGGGCCTCTCATCGTCGGCGTCGGATCAGGTCACCACCCCAGTTATGCTCCTCATCCCTTCTCTTCTCAACCTTTAGTTATGTTTATGTGCATCTTAGTTATGTAGAGTATGAGTGATGCTTATCGTGTTTTCTATCCGTTTGATGCTAAAATTTAAGTTAATAAAAGCGCCATTTATTGAAAAATGAAAAGAAAAACAAAACCATTGCGAACGATAACATTAGACTACATGAGCACAAATATAACCCTTGAAATTCACACTAACAAAATACATAGTTGCAACCAATAATTGTAAATTAGCACAATATTTTTCATATTGTCAGCAAAATAACGGTGCAATTGCGTTGTTGTGCTGACAGAAGACATAGTGACTAGCCAGCGGTGGCCTCATGAGTCATCCGGTTCTCAACCAACCCAATTAGTGATGGAGCATCTTGGGGACAATTAGGGCCCTGGCCTCCCCTTCCTAGATTTTTTTTTGTCAAATAAGTCTAATCGATCTATTAATCTTTCAACCTCTATAATCACCTTAGCCTTTTTTATGTCATAACCAATCACTTGGCCCCCTTAATATTTGGTTCATGCTCTGCCACTGAACCCAGCATCCTTTTTTCGGATGAACATACCCAACATCCAACTATGACGTTCTCTATGGCACTTTATCATGTACCGTTGGAAGAGTTTCCAGAGGAGGACCCACTAAACTTAAACCGTGTAGCCTATGAGGTGTTTGTAGTAATAGTGTGCGTCCAACATATCCTGTTCGTGCGTGGGACGCCTTGTACATAGAGCCTGGATCGGAATAAAGAGTTGGACTCACGACCAGTGACGGATTTAGAATTGGACTAATGTGGGGGCAACATTAAAAAAGGTAGATGTTTTTCTGTCAAAACACATTACAAATAGTTAATGAAATATTGAATATACAAATGAATGCACGAGCAAAAATTATATGCAAATTGTTTGTGGGGCCATGCCCCCCCCCACCCCACCCCACCCACCCCTAGATCTGTCACTATCTACAACCAGACTCATGCCTGCTCCAAATGTCCGACTAAGCTGCTTGGTTAGTGTCCGTAAAAACACGTCACCTAACCATTTTTTTATAGTCAGCCCAAACGCGTGGTCTGACTGGCACTCCTCATATCCTGTTCAAATTTGGATCGGATATGGGCTGTCCGGACATGTTCGAACACGCCCGTCACGTCGAGTCCGACCCAAGCCGGCCCGCCCGACCCCACATAAAATGGACCCTATTTACACCTTCGACCGAAACCTTAGCCGCATTCCAGTCCACTCCCCTCCCCTTCCGGCCACTCCCTTCGCCCACAAGCTCCTGTTCGGCGATCTCCCACCATCTCCAACATGGCGGGCAGCGGATCCGACTTCTACACCTCTAGATCCGTCGACCACTCATCTCACGCGGCCTTAAGGAGAAGATGACCGCCCGCCTTGCGCTCTGCCGCTCCCCAAAGGAGGTCACCCGACGACAAAGCTTAGACTCATTCCATCGGGAATCAATTGTGTCCGCCCAAATGGCACATGCATCCTGCAAGAAGTGTGTCATCGTTGCCTCACCAGAGGTGGTGAGGTCCGTCTCGCGTCCAAACTCCCGAACAGATGCGCAAAAATTTCGTAGCGTGATGAGGCGGAGGTGAACGCACGGACGTCTGTTGATGCAAATATGGCGCGGTGTGCGCGCCGTGCGAGGAAACAAACGCTGAAGGGCGTGGCAGACGTTGGCGAGGTGGTGTTGCATTCTTCGGCGCCCCGTGTAGTTCGCACCCATCCCAGGCGCCACAACCGCATCGTGGTGGATGTCACCTCTACTCCTAAGACGGATCCATCATCGATCTCACGTCCACCGACACCGTGAAAGTTTAGACTTTAACGAGGAAGAGTTGGGCATGGAAGACGAAGGAGCCTCGAGTCACGTGAGCCAGTGTGTGTCCCATATCCTATCCTACTCTATCTCGCCCGCGACCCGAGCAACACTTCGAGAGGCGCAGTCAAACGCTAGACAAGAGCACGGCGAAGATGGACGAGCTCCGCTTAGATTAGGTTTGCGTTGTAAGTAATAGTATGAATTTGATGATTTAAAAGTGATGTTTGTGGTTGAGAAATTAACTTTTTATGTGTTTTTTTTTGAAGAAACTTTTTATGTGTTGTCCGGTTTTTGTTGACGAATACATCCCGACGCATTCATCAACGTTTAGGGGCCGGATTTTGGGTATTACGGTTGTAGATGCTGTAAGATCCAACTCTGAACCTTCACTGAACGAGAGTTTTTTGGAACGTGAAAGTTTTGCCACATAAGAAGAGTTTTGCAACAAAATTCGATCCAAACATCCAAATTTCATCCATTTCGATGATGTCCAAAGAGCAAAGGAGAACGAATGCCAGAATCCTTACACAGATCGCATAAAAATAACTGAACTATTCGGTGCCACAAAGTAAGCAATGAGGTAGAGGGCAGCGGTACATGCCTTTTGCTCGTCGACCATGTGTGAGATGTCGTGGGCGGCGGTCCTGAGCCGCCTGAGCCATGCCCGCCCCGCCTCCTCGTCCACCGACTCCCTCTTGGCATCCTCCAGCGCCGGCTGCATGGCCTCCAGCGCCTCCAGCATTTCCTGCAGGCCGGGGGTGGTCTCGCTAACGATGGCTCTGAGCTTTGTGCATGCCCTTTCGACGATGGCTACTTCCATGGCTTCTCGCTCTCCGACGAGGCTTGGTGGTCAACGGTGGAAATATGTGAATGATGCCCAGCACAGAACCGCGAGCTTTAAGCTACCATTAGTCTGCTCTGTGGTACTTCTTCTCTCTTTCTTTCTTTTTTGGGACTGCGAATTGTCTGTTGTGTCCTTGCCCGTAACTTACATGCAAAGTAATTTAAATTCACCGCTGTCTTTCCATGGTTGCTTCAGTCTATAAACCACTGAAAAAATAGCACGCTACAGCACCGTTAATAATATGCTATAGCACAATTGTCGCTAGATTGATCAGTATATAAGAATATCTACAACAGAACCTCTTAAATGATCTATCATACACATGCATAATTATAGTTGCACACCCTAGCACATATGCACAACAACGTGTCCACCGGTCGCACAACTATATTTATATATTTTCTAAAAAATACAATATTTTATATATTTTCTAAAAAATACAATGAAAGTCAAAAAAGGAGAAAAAACAAAAATGTTCTTAGTCGATGTTAGCCAGATAAAATTTAGTTAATCCTCATTAAGATGAGAGCTAACTACTTGCCTATTCTGTATTGTCAGCTCCTCAGTTTTACCAAATTACAATATTTATATGTAGTAGTAAAAGTACAAATGATAGCAAATGAACCAGACAACACATTAATAATTTACGAACCAACTTATGATTGAATGGTTAGATGAACAGTGTTATTTTCAGTTCATTAAAGTTTAAGTCGTAAACTTGATATTCATGTTCGTATTTTTCTAAATTTATTTCAGGTATTTGAAAATGTGCGTTTAGTGGTAGGGGATATTCTCGTTGACTACAAAGACATCTGTGATAATTTCATCAATCTCAAAATGATGTGCCAATACTGTCTCTTGAATATGCTTATAGAAATATGTTGTATGTGCGTTTATTGAGATAAGTATATGCGTGTGTATGTATGAGTCTCTTCGTGTGCACTGTGCTTAAATAAACATAGGAATGGTTTTTTAACGCCTGGAAACACAAAATCGCACTTCCCTCACCTCTTCTATCATCTTTCTGTTAGTACTAAATGTTGGAGAATCAGTTGACTTCTAAAATATTCTCTTTACTGATTTTGGTGTTTATTTTGACAACATCAACTCCAACCCCTACCCAACAAAAAAAAGTCCGACCCTGCACCAGTTGACCATCCAGATGCTCTCCAATTGCAAATAATTTAATGAAGTATCACTTTTTTATCCTAAACATCTTTATATATTTATTTAAGTCCCTTTCCAATGCTTCATCGTGTACAAAGACTCATGCTGACAAGTAGGCATAAATGAAGGAATGAACGGTGGGCGACCGGTGGTGGCGGCCAGCAAAGAAGACCTTTGAGCTGACGGTCGCCGGCGGTGTGCCGGATGGCTGCCCCTCCCCAGATGCCCGCGCCAGTGGCGGCCTCTGCTGCGCGGCGCGACCCCTCCCTCTGCTTCCGCCGCTCTTCAAAATCATGGGCAGACTCGGCGGAGGAGGCAGATGGAGATGTCTTCGAGGGGAGCTCGGAGGAAGATGGTCCGGTCGAGCTTCCGGTCTCCCTCGCCCGGCTGCGGCTCGGGGAGTTCTTGGCGGCTGTGCGATCGCCTCATCGGCGGCTGGTGGCGGCGGCCAAGCGGCGGAACTCGGCGGCCCGGCAATGGCGGTCCTCCCTGGCTGTCCTGCCCCGCACCTCCCCTTCCCTGGCCCGGTCCGGTGCGCCGCCCGGGTTATCCTCCGTTGCGGCGCCCGTTCCTGGTGATGGCTAGGTCCGGCCTGGCGCCGGTGCTCCGTGCCCCTGTGCGCCGGCGGCGCCGGTGCCGTGGTCGGGGGTGGCCCGTGCGGCGCGGATGAGGGATCCGTGCCCTAGCGGAGTTGGGAGGCCTGTCGACAGCTGGGTCGGTCGCCCCCTGGCTGGGCCGGCGCGGGGTGGGCCTGGCACCCTTTCGGCCCATGAGGTGGCGGGGGCGGTAAAAAGGGCGCTACAGGCTTTGGCCGAGGCTAACCTGCGGTGGGAGGCGACCCAATGCGGCCCGGCCCAGTGGAAAGGCCTCGGCCCACGCGTGGGGGTGGCCGGCCTTTACCGGGGCTGCTAGGGTTTCCCCCACACCTCGCTCCTCCTGCGCGCCGCCTCCCGATCCCTGGCTCCGTCCCTGCCCAACCCCATGCACGCCGCCCCACCCGCCCTACTCACACCGCCGCCGGCAGCGCCAGCCGCCCTACTCGCGCCGCCGCCTTTGGTGCCCGCCCCTCTCCCTGCTCTACTGCCCGCCATCTCGGCGCCCGTCCTCCCCGCGTCGACCCGCGCGACCTCGGGCCCTTCAGCACTCGTCCCTGGGCTCTCCTTCCGGGACACCTTGATGACGAGGGTGGCCGGCGACGGCCAGCTGCGGCTGAAGCGGCCCCTCCCGGCGAACCAGCCCCCCTCCATCGTCCATCGACCGTGCGCCCATCCCGGAGGTGGGAGTCAGCGCGGGTTCCTTGCGTTCCGGCCGAGGTGGGTTCGACCGGGCGGTGAGGTCCTTGGAGTATTACTCCGGCACCTCCCTTCGCCGTCCCTGCCTCCCCAGGACCCGGATAGGGACACCCCCCTGCCGCTGCCGGGCTCGCTGGGGGATGCTCGCCGTCGGGAGGCTGTCCGCCTGCGGCTTGATGAAGTGGACAGGGATGATGCGCTCCGGGCCGAGCTGGTTGCGCGTCCCCCTGCGGCCGCTCGGGCCCGGGACGGCCACGTTACGCAGGCGCTGCCCGCGCGGGCACCGGCCGCTCGGTCCTCGGAGCTCGACTGCGTCAGGGTCGTCAGGGCGCTGCACGTGAGGCGCCTCGGGATGGTCCTGCTCCGCGGCGCGATGAGGGTGGCCATCGGTCGGATTGGCGCTCCTCTCGAGCGGAGGGATCAGACTGGCGTCGGGATGTCGGGTCCCCCGGGCGTATGTCCCCGGAGAGTCGATCTGCTAATCTGTCGGCGGTGCAGGCGCCAAAGAAGAAGAAGAAGAAGCCGAAGAAGAAAAAGGCGGCGGCGGTGGTCCCTGGGGTGGCCGTCGGACCTGCTTCGTGTGAGGCTCCTGAGCAAGCGGCTCCGGAGATCCCTCCTCGGGTTGGCCGCCAGCGAACTCGCGACAAGACAATGTGCATCAACTGTGGATGCGCGGGTCACTTCCGCTCCGAGTGTGAGGCCCCTTCGCGATGCCCCACAACCCTTGCCTAACTTGGGTACGGTATGGAGGGGGTAGTTTCTACTATGTGGATGCTGAGATTGAGGAAGAGGTGGTTCGGCCGCACCTGGCGACTGTCACTCTGGCCCCCGAGCAGGTGCTGCCACACGGGGTGGTTATCTCGGCCGACCTCATCCAGGTCGAGCTCGCCGCCTACTTCGGCAACTTCCGCGGCTCCGACTTCGCTTGGGAGGTGACCGAGACGGCTCCCCTCGTCTTCTCGGTCCCCTTCCCCTCTGTTGAGCTGCTCCGGGTGTGTTCTCACGACTTCATCCGCTGCCCCATTGTCACGCCCCAGATGCGACCCTATCCTTAATTTGGCACGAAGGCCTCGTCAGGGATAGAAGCGCATCTCGTCGTGTCGCAAGAATGGATATCGTTATGAGTACATGTACTGAAAAGAAGATATATATATATATATAGTTGGCTTACACTTGCCACAAGCTACATCAGAGTCACAGCAGTACAATACATAATCATCATGAAGAAGAGCAGGGTCCGACTACGGACGAAAACAAACGAGAAAAGAAGAACGACGTCCATCCTTGCTATCCTAGGTTGCCGGTCTGGAACCCATCCTAGATCGATGATGAAGAAGAAGAAGGAACTCCAAATGAACAATCAACGCGCTCGCGTCAAGTAACCTTTACCTGTACCAGCAACTGGTGTTGTAGTAATCTGTGAGCTACAGGGGACTCAGCAATCTCATTTCCAAAGGTATCAAGACTAGCAAAGCTTAATGGGTAAGGCAAGGTTTAAGTGGTGAGGTTGCAGCAGTGGCTAAGCATATATGAGGTGGCTAAACTTACGAGTACAAGGAATAAGGGGGGGGGGAGATCTACGCATAACGGACGTGAACTACTGGTGATCAAATGAATGATCCTGAACACCTACCTACGTCAGACATAACCCCACCGTGTCCTCGATCGGAGAAGGAACTCACGAAAGAGACAGTCATGGTTACGCACACAGTTGGCATATTTTAATTAAGTTATCTTCAAGTTATCTAGAACCAGTGTTAAACAAAGTTTCCACGTTGCCACATAACCGCGGGCACGGCTTTCCGAAAAGATTTAACCCTGCAAGGATGCTCCAACTAGTCCATCACAAATTACCACAAGCCGCATAGAAATCCTCGATCACGACACTCGCGATCTCGTCGGATTCCTTAGTGGAAAAACCTCAACTCTGAGATTACCCAAAGCATCATCGGAATCCCGATGCAGAAGATATCTCGTCAAAGGTAAAACTAATCCAGCAAGGCCGCCCGACGTGTCGACGATCTTGATAGGAGCCGCGTATCTCGTTCTCAGGACACGACGGACGGGTCACACTAGGAGAAACCAAACCTCAGGTTGCCCCGCGGTGGCCCCGTAGTCTGCCAGTTTGGACCAACGCTCATGTGGAGCACTGGCCCGGGGGTTGATTAAATTCCCTGGGTTAATTACTCCCTATGCAATTCATTAGTTATTAGGCAAACGTAGTACCAAAGTTGGGCCTTGCCAGACCAGCTTTAATCTAAAACGAATTATCAAGGGGGTCTCCATAACAACCCCGATAGTGTTAGGAGCGCTCAAATATGGAACATAACACCGGTAACCGAAACTAAGGGGGCAAAGGTGGAACAAAACACCAGGCTAGAAAGGCCGAGCCTTCCACCTTTTACCAAGTATATAGGTGCATTAAATTATATTGCATATAATATGGTGATATGACAAGGGACCCATGTTATCACATGGAAGCAACTGCACCTGCAACTAGCAACACTAACAACATGGTTAATCAAGCAGTAACATAGCCAATCAGTAGTTTGCTAGGTTGTGAACAGTTGAAGGTTTCATGGCATTGTTGAGAGGCTGATATTTAACATGTGGTAGGCAACGACACGTAAATGGTAGAAACGGTAAAACTAGCAGGGCAATGATAGTAATGGTATCCGGGGAAATGGTCATCTTGCCTGAGATCCCGCTTGGAAGAAGAACAACTCCGTGAAGTCGGCAAACCAACGTAGTCGAACGGGTCCTCACATTCCGATACGATTGCGGAACTCTATCGAGATGGAGCAAACCGAAACAAGCATCAACACAGATATTCACCACACGATGCACAACATGATGCACAACCTAATATGATGCATGATCAGATCAATAATGCAAGGGATGGCATGACAATTCACCTCACGCAAACACTACACATTAAGTGAAGCTCGATATGCAACGAGTTGCATATCGACGAAACTCCACGTTTAATTATTTAGTTCACTCCCGTTTATTTACTCGACAATATTAAAAGTTGTTAACATGTCAAGGGGTGAAGCGATGATCCTACATGACATCCTAATCTCTTAACACACGGGACATAGAACGGAGCTACGGTTACAAGAGACATGCAACACAAGAAATTATGCCATGAATGCGTCATGCATGCGAGTTCATAACATCACGGCAAGAAGAGAAAGAAGCACGTATCTCCACGCGAACGAAAGGGAACCATGGCGGCAAAACGGAAACGAAGCCACGACAACGTTCCTATCCCGATAACTCAACGAGATATCGGTGCCAACGAGTAGGGAGCGCGTGCGTGACAAGCCAAATAATGATGGGGTGATCCCGGTTACTGGGTTCCCATGTGTTGGGGGCACAACGAAAGAGGGACAACATGCAACACACAAACATATATGGCGCAAGCATACGTTCATCTCATACATCACATGTATTCGGTTCACGACAACGTTCCAACGTTATACCTTCGAAGCATGTGTTCGGGCGGATCGGGTCGTTGCGGCGTGAACATAGGTCATCGTGGTCGTCGTGGAAGTCGTGGAAGTCGTGGTACTCGGGTATCGTCGACGGTAGTCGTACACTTGGTGTCGGAAGACGTACGCTGCTCCCTAGGTGTTCGGGGTCGTCGAGGACGTCGTGGAATATGCGGCTCCCGGGTCCTCTCAGCCATCTCTACTGCAACTCCATGAAGAACACGAAATATTCCTGTCCTTGACATTGCAGCTAACCCTTGACCAATGTACAAACCCTTTCTCTCTTCATAATGTTCATCTGACTGCAACCCCTGTAGAACGACTCCTCGTGTTTTACCAACAACCCAACCACTGTCCTTAACAGGTTGCTCAATAGCAACTGACACTGCAATCTTATCACCCTTTCAACATGTGCACTACAAGCTAAAACACCAGGTACATACACCTTTCCTGCTCGAAGAACTGACTGTGCACATTTTCGACTTACAATTATCTCCTTCATAGAGTGACCAGGTAGCCCATCATAATGCAGAGCATGCGGTCCTGAACCTCGAACAAATACAACATTTTCAAGGCCAGAATACAGGCACTTGTCCACCTGGTAACTCCCTTCATGTGCTTGCTCTCCACCATTCTGCTCACCGATCTTCAAACCATAAAATCCACCAGGAAGTTCATTGCGAGGGCTTGGGAGATGCGGGCGAAGTGGTCGCGGCCGTACGCCGAGGCGAAGTACTCCTCAACTCCCGACTGCCACCGCAGCCTCGGCCTGAACGTGTACCGGTCCGTGGTGGCGACATCAGCAGGTGCAGGCGCAGGCAACAGCAGCAGCAGGCGGCAGCATCAGCAAGCAACGACAGCAGCAACGCAACGCAGCGCAGGCAGCAACAGCAAGCTTCGGCAACATCGGCAGCACAAGCAACAGCACGGCGACAGCAACAGCAGCAGCCGATCGAGGCGAGGGGGAACAGGGAGGCGCGCTCGGGTCGGGCGAGGAAGGAGGAGGCCATGGCTGCCGTGGCGAGCGGGACCTCTCCGGTGGCCGGCCATGGAGAACGGCGGCAGGGCGAGGAGAGCTTGCGGAGGCAGGCACAGGGAGCTGGAGGTGGCTCGCGAGCACGGCGGGGAAGCAGCGCGGGAGGGCGAGCACGACGGGGCGACGCGGGGAGGCGAGCACGGCGGCGTGCTCGGGACGAGGTCGCCAGGCAGAGAGCTCCTTCGGCGCGAGCGAGGAAGAACATGCAGAGGGGGAATCGGGCTAGGGGGAGGAATGATAGGGGGGAGGACGACGACGTAGGAGGGAATGAGGAGAGGGATCGGGACGAAGGGAGATGGGATCGGGCTGGAGGTTGAAGGAGACGGGGGATGGAGCTGCGCTAGCTGCCCGAGGAGGGGATCGGGCGAGGCTGCTCCTGATCCCTGTCGCTAGGGCTAGCGGGGGAACCTGGTTGGGCACTTGGGCCGGCTTGGCAAGCTGGGCCTCTCTCTTCCGAAACACAAAATAACAAAAGCCGGTTTTTAAAAGAAAAAGAAAAAAATACCACAACCAAAAGAAAAGGAATTTTTAACTAAAATAAAAATACTTTTGGGCTCCTTTAAACATGCCCCAATAAATAAAAATAGATTGGGACTTTTTGAAGAATAAAAATAAAACCCTTTAAAAGGAAAAAATGAGACTCTATTTTGAAAATAAACAAAAGGAGAAATAAAGGAAAACCCAAGGGGTTGGCCCCACATTTAATAAAAGGATTTTTAAAAGAAGACGAATTTTTTTATTGGGGTTAAAACTGAAACTCTAACGCAGCCACAAAATTGAATAAGAGATGAGAGAAGGGTTTATGTCCATGGTGGAACAAGGGTTTTGAAGTGGCTCTTGTTACACCCACTCTCATCACACCATAAATACAATGTCACACTCACAAGGCACTAACACCCCAAGAACAAGGAGCAACAAGCAACACAGACAAATAACACAGTTGTCATGATGCCATGCATGATGCCATGATGCAAACTAAATGATGATGCAACAAATAAAAATAACACACGGCGGAAACGGAATAGAAGGGAGAATCTTCTGGAACGTCGGCATCGGGCTGTCACAACTCTCCTACACTACAAGAGGATCTCGCCCCGAGAACCAAGAATGAAAGGGGGAGAGGATGAGAAAGAATAAGAGGTAAAAATTTAATTGCTTCTTTGACAAATGAGTGAAACCAACGATCCTTGAAGGTTGCAAAGAGATGAGGAGTGATATGAGAAACAAGAAAGAATTCACGGAAAATTTCGGCAACACTTCGGTCGGAAAATGGGACAAAAAATTCGATAAGAAGGGAGAATTAGACAATATTCATAACAAAACAACTAAATAGAACAAGGGAACACCATGATATTGAGAGAACAAGAAGCTAGACCCAAAAGAGCAACATCGAAATGCCTTTGGAACAATATAATAGGAACTAGCTCATACGGAAGAAGAGAATGAAGAAAAGAATGACAACTATTAACACAAATGAACTTGGCAACCATCCTTGCAAGAAGAATTGAACGGAGTTGTTGGAAAACAACAACGAAAAGAACAAGATAGTAGTGGGCTTATGGAACCTTTTCAAACTAATGAAGTGACAACCAGCCACTAACAGAAACACGGATTGATTGGGAGCAGCAAGATATGAACACTTCTTTCACCAAGAGGATACATTGAGAACTTGCATAAATGATAATTACCATAATAGCAACATCCTTAGACAAGCTTTAGGTGAAACCTAAACGAAGATACTCAACCCAGAAATCATGAGTTGAAAAATATCTCATGATCATAGAATTGGTGGATTTAATTATCTCACTCTTGAAAGAAAAACTCTTCGTGGCTCCTACACTGACAAGAATGCTATAATACCACCTCAAAGGATAAAGGAAGAACAAATGCACTGGAAATGGAAGAGAAAGAATACTTGAGGTATTCCAACATGAATCTTGAAGAACACTTTGAGAAAAATCACATCCTTGAAGAACCAGCATGAGGAGCCTCCATATCAAAAGGATTATGCAAGAATGAAGGATGAAAGAATAAGATTGAAGCCTTGCAAAGGCTTCGATGAAGCTTCACGAAGATATACTTGAGAAAACTTGACCTCCGAAAAGGAAAGATGGAGCACTTGAGATGAAGAGTTGACATCATGAGCCACTCCGAAAGAAGAATTGAAACCATTTGATGAATCAAAAATAAGAATTATGTTATGCTTATCCTTCATCAAGTTTAATTGATGACAAGCAACGGATTAGCGTACCACTTATTCTTCTAGAAATGAATCTTGAAGAGGCAGAGAGATAAGCACCACTTGAGGCATAATTGAAGGAAGCACCGGTACGAATTCACAATTGAATGGAAACACCACAAATTAATGGAGATACATGTGAATGAAGAGACCATAAGCCACCTGAGAGAAAACTTTGAACAAGGCACCGGAATAATAGAGACACGAACGAAGAGACAACAATTGAGAAGAATTGAGGATGAAAGTTGAAAGCTGAGAATGAAGATTCTTCTGAGTGATGGCCTTCGGAGGATCAACAATGAAACAAATGTGGAATGCAACAGTCAGCAAGAAAGGGATCACTCATGAATGAAAACAGCTCAGAAGACAACACGGAGCTGAAATGATATGTTCAAGAGAATGGACCAAGATTCGAGAAAACACTCCTTCAGACTTCCAAGCTGAGAATGAAGAGAAGAACACCACCAAGAATTAATGAGACACTCCAGAAGAACGAATAATGAAAGGTTGAGCCAAATAAGAAAATAAATTTGAAGCGATCTTGAAGAAGGAATATGACTTATGAAATTCATACTTACGTCATAGTTGAAAAGAATTAGAGATCTCCGGAAAAGATTGCAAGAGCTATATAAGATCCTAGGAAGAACCTGTGGGTTATGGGACCACTCAAAGAAACTACCGCTGAAAGGATTTCTTAGAGAGAGAGATATTGCATCGGTATAAGGAAAACTAGATGAGGTTGAGAACCTCGAAATAGTGAAAGATGTGAAACAAGAAACTATGAGATATCTTCAACACACCGGATAGAAAAGAGATGAATGAATAACAGGATAGGCTGATAAGAATCTTCAACATGGGAATGAATTTACAAGGATGAAAAGGATATGATGAACACGAACAACTGAATTAAATTCACCGGTACGGATGACAAGAATGAACAAATATGACACGAATCTCCTGAGAATCTTCACAATGAATCACCGGGTAAGAGAGAAAAGAACAGACAGCGGAAGCACAATGAAAAGAAAACTCTTGGATGAAAATTGAATCACTGAAGAAAAGGGTGGGAGGGCGGGGAAAACAAAGACAACTTGACACAGATGAGACAACTCCGGTAAGAATTGAGAGAATGATCTTGCAAATATTGGAGATGATCGAATTCACTTGGAGAGAGACACACCGGTTGAAAAAATTTGATATAACAACTCCGTTTGACAAGAATTGATAAGACACTTGATTAAGCAAAATGATTAGCACTCTCATATGAATATGAGAACACTACTTAGAAAAGATCTGAAATCACCACTTGACATCGAAGCAACACGAATAACCATATTCCAACAAAACAAGGATGCGGCTTGCAATTAGCCAGAACAAACTCATGAGAAAGATTTCGTCCAATATTTTCGTGGACAGGATCGCACGGGCTCGATCTTACAGTAGCCATCAAATGCAAGGCAGTGCACCCGACATACGAAGCGTCCCCGAGTCGTAGCAAGCTACAAGGACTCTTTAAGACACAACGAGAACTGCTGTAAGTCGACCGTCAACAAATGAATCCACTAGATGTCGAACCCCAACCTAACATCATGCATTTGTTGGAAGATTGTCCTATAAGTAACTACTTGAATTCCCACCTAAGAATTCCCGAAATTTCTGGTCATGCAATCTGGTACATGGATACAAGGGGTAATATTTCACACAACTCCTATACTAACCCGTCCAATGTATCACATCCGTCAACACAAAACCAGAATCTCGGACCTTCATCTACTACACACCCTCGTGATCACAACGATACAAAGTATGGCAGTACTCCCGAACAATCTGCACCAGTACTTGGGACATCGGGGTTATCTCACCACTACTAGTATTGAAGCAATTACGAACATCCTTCGTTCTGAGATACTAAGAAATCTGAATGATAGCGATGTGCTCGAGAATCCCCTGGAGCTCAACTCCCCGGAAGAAATCAAGTCAGACAGGAGGCACCAAGACAGAACTCCATCACATCGGCATCATATAGATTCCAAAAATATCCGCGTGATCCTAAATTTTTTTTGAGGGAGAAGAGGAGTAGAATAAATTATTACGTCAAGATTACTCACCAGAGCATAGAAGAGGAGAAAAAAGAATCCTACTCTCCTATATATAACTAGACTCAAAGTAGTTTTTCACTAGACTCGACTCGACGAAGTTCGATCAATCAAGGGGGCTCCTAGGTTGGTACTGCTCTGATACCAACTTGTCACGCCCCAGATGTGACCCTATCCTCAATTTGGCACGAAGGCCTCGTCAGGGATAGAAGCGCATCTCGTCGTGTCGCAAGAATGGATATCGTTACAAGTACATGTACTGAAAAGAAGAGATATATATATGGAGTTGGCTTACACTCGCCACAAGCTACATCAGAGTCACAGCAGTACAGTACATAATCATCACGAAGAAGAGTAGGGTCCAACTACGGATGAAAACAAACGAGAAAAGAAGAACGACGTCCATCCTTGCTATCCTAGGCTGCCGGCCTGGAACCCATCCTAGATCGATGATGAAGAAGAAGAAGAAGCAACTCCAAATGAACAATCAACGTGCTCGCGTCAAGTAACCTTTACCTGTACCTACAACTGGTGTTGTAGTAATCTGTGAGCCACAGGGGACTCAACAATCTCATTTCCAAAGGTATCAAGACTAGCAAAGCTTAATGGGTGAGGCAAGGTTTAAGTGGTGAGGTTGCAGCAGCGGCTAAACATATATGAGGTGGCTAAACTTACGAGTACAAGGAATAAGAGGGGGGAAGATCTACGCATAACGGACGTGAACTACCGATGATCAAATGAATGATCCTGGACACCTACCTACGTCAGACATAACCCCACCGTGTCCTCGATCGGAGAAGGAACTCACGAAAGAGATAGTCACGTTTACGCACATAGTTGGCATATTTTAATTAAGTTATCTAGAACCAGTGTTAAACAAAGTTTCCACGTTGCCACATAACCGCGGGCACGGCTTTCTGAAAAGATTTAACCTTTCAGGGGTGCTCCAACTTGTCCATCACAAATTACCACAAGCCGCATAGAAATCCTCGATCACGACACTCGCGATCTCGTCGGATTCCTTAGTGGAAAACCTCAACTCTGAGATTACCCAAAGCATCACCGGAATCCCAATGCACAAGATATCTCGTCAAAGGTAAAACTAATCCAGCAAGGTCGCCCGACGTGTTGACGATCCTGATAGGAGTCGCGTATCTCGTTCTCAGGACACGACGGATGGGTCACACTAGGAGAAACCAAAGCTCAGGTTGCTCCGCAGTGGCCCCGTAGTCTGCCAGTTTGGACCAACGCTCATGAGGAGCACTGGCCTGGGGGTTGATTAAATTCCTCGGGTTAATTACTCCCTATGCAGTTCATTAGTTATTAGGCAAATGTAGTACCAAAGTTGGGCCTTGCCAGACCAGCTTTAATCTAAAATGAATTATCAAGGGGGTCCCCATAACAACCCCGATCGTGTTAGGAGCGCTCAAATATGGAACATAACACCGGTAACCGAAACTAAGGGGCCAAAGGTGGAACAAAACACCAGGCTAGAAAGGCCGAGCCTTCCACCTTTTACCAAGTATATAGGTGCATTAAATTAAATAGCATAGAATATGGTGATATAACAAGGGACCCATGTTATCACATGGAAGCAACTGCACTTGCAACTAGCAACGCTAACAACATGGTTAAGCAAGCAGTAACATAGCCAATTAGTGGTTTGCTAGGTTGTGAATGGTTGAAGGTTTCATGACATTGTTGAGAGGCTGATATTTAACATGTGGTAGGCAATGAGACGTAAACGGTAGAAACGGTAAAACTAGCAGGGCAATGATAGTAATGGTATCCGGGGAAATGGTCATCTTGCCTGTGATCCCGCTTGGAAGAAGAACAACTCCGCGAAGTCGGCGAACCAACGTAGTCAAACGGGTCCTCACATTCCTACACGATTGCGGAACTCTATCGAGACGGAGAAAACCGGAAACAAGCATCAACACAGATATTCACCACACGTTGCACAACCTAATATGATGCATGATCAGATCAATAATGCAAGGGATGGCATGACAATTCACCTCACGCAAACACTACACATTAAGTGAAGCTCGATATACAACGAGTTGCATATCGATGAAACTCCATGTTTAATTATTTAGTTCCCTCCCGTTTATTTACACGAAAATATTAAAAGTTGTTAACATGTCAAGGGTTGAAGCGGTGATTCTACATGACATCCTAATCGCTTAACACACGGGGCATAGAATGGAGCTACGGTTACAAGAGACATGCAACACAAGAAATTATGCCATGAATGTGTCATGCATGCGAGTTCATAACATCACGGCAAGAAGAGAAAGAAGCATGTGTCGCCACGCGAACGAAAGGGAACCATGGCGGCAAAACGGAAAAGAAGCCACGGCGACGTTCCTATCCCGATAACTCAATGAGATATCGGTGCCAACGAATAGGGAGCACGTGCGTGACAAGCCAAATAACGATGGGGTGATCCCGGTTACCGGGTTCCCATGTGTTGGGGGCACAACGAAAGAGGGACAACGTGCAACGGGCAAACATATATGGCGCAAGCGTACGTTCATCTCATACATCACATGCATTCGGTTCACGACAACGTTCCAACGTTATACCTTCGAAGCGTGCGTTCGGGCGGATCGGGTCGTTGCCGCGTGAACATAGGTCGTCGTGGAAGTCGTGGTACTCGGGTCTCGTCGATGGTAGTCGTACACTTGGCGTTGGAAGACGTACGCTGCTCCGTAGGTGTTTGGGGTCGTCGAGGACGTCGTGGAATATGCGGCTCCCGGGTCCTCTCAGCCATCTGTACTGCAACTCGATGGAGAACACGAAATATTCCTGACCTTGACATTGCAGCTAACCCTTGACCAATGTACAAACCCTTTCTCTCTTCATAATGTTCATCTGACTGCGACCCCTGTAGAACGATTCCTCGTGTTTTACCAACAGCCCAACCACCGTCCTTAACAGGTTGCTCAATAGCCACTGACACTGCAATCTTATCACCGTTTCAACATGTGCACTGCAAGCTAAAACACCAGGTACATACACCTTTGCTCCTCGAAGAACTGACTGTGCACATTTTCGACTTACAATTATCTCCTTCATAGAGTGACCAGGTAGCCCATCGTAATGCAGAGCATGCGGTCCTGAACCTCGAACAAATACAACATTTTCAAGGCCAGAATACGGGCACTTGTCCACCTGGTAACCCCCTTCATGTGCTTGCTCTCCACCATTCTGCTCACCGATCTTCAAACCATAAAATCCACCAGGAAGTTCATTGCGAGGGCTTGGGAGATGCGGGCGAAGTGGTCGTGGCCGTACGCCGAGGCAAAGTACACCTCAACTTCCGGCTGCCACCGCAGCCCCGGCCTGAACGTGTACCGGTCCGTGGTGGCGACATCAACAGGCGCAGGCACAGGCAACAACAGCAGCAGGCGGTAGCATCAGCAAGCAACGGCAGCAACAACGCAACACAACGCATGCAGGCAAGCAGGCAGCAGCAGCAAGCTTCGGTAGCAGCGGCAGCACAAGCAACAACACGACGACAGCAACAGCAACAGCCGGTCGAGGCAAGGGGAACAGGAAGGCGCGCTCGGGTCGGGCGAGGAAGGAGGAGGCCATGGCTGCCGTGGCGAGCGGGACCTCTCTGGTGGTCGGCCATGGAGAATGGCGGCATGGCGAGAAGAGCTTGCGGAGGCAGGCACAGGGAGCTGGAGGCGGCTCGCGAGCACGTGAGGAAGCAGTGCGGGAGGGCGAGCACGGCGGGGCGACACGGGGAGGCGAGCACAGCGGCATGCTCGGGACGAGGTCGCCAGGCAGAGAGCTCCTTCCGCGCGAGCAAGGAAGAACATGCAGAGGGGGAATCGGGCTAGGGGGAGGAACGAGAGGGGGGGAGGACGACGGCGCAGGAGGGAACGAGGAGAGGGATCGGGACGAAGGGAGATGGGATCGGGCTGGAGGTTGAAGGAGACAAGGTATGGAGCTGTGGTGGCTGCCCGAGGAGGGGATCGGGCGAGGCTGCTCCTGATCCCTGTCGCTAGGGCTAGCGGGGGAACCCGGTTGGGCACTTGGGCCGGCTTGGCTCAAGATGGGCCTATCTCTTCCGAAACACAAAATAATAAAAGCCGGTTTTAAAAAGAAAAAGAAAAAAAATACCACAACCAAAAGAAAAGGAATTTTTAACTAAAACAAAATACTTTTGGGCTCCTTAAAACATGCCCCAATAAATAAAAATAGATTGGGACTTTTTGAAGAATAAAAATAAAACCCTTTTAAAGGAAAAAAATTGAGATTTTGTTTTGAAAATAAACAAAAGGAGAAATAAAGGAAAACCCAAGGGGTTGCCCCCACATTTAATAAAAGGGTTTTTAAAAGAAGACAATTTTTTTTATTGGGGTTAAAATTGAAACTCTAACGCAGCCACAAAATAGAATAAGAGAGGAGAGAAGGGTTTATGTCCATGGTGCAACAAGGGTTTTGAAGTGGCTCTTGTTGCACCCACTCTCATCACACCATCAATACAATGTCACACTCACAAGGCACTAACACCCCAACAACAAGGAGCAACAAGCAACACAGACAAATAACACAGTTGTCATGATGCCATGATGCAAACTAAATGATGATGCAACAAGTAAAAATAACACACAACGGAGATGGAATAGAAGGGGGAATCTTTTGGAACGTCGGCATCGGGCTGTCACACCCATCAACCATTTCCTGATCTCCATCCATGCGGCGGCGGCGGAGCCTGATCCCGTGCCCCCTTTGGAGAAGGTGTGGGTCCTTGTCTTCGGCTTGCCTAGCGGTGGCGGGTCGGCTCCGCGGGGCGGCAAGCTGACTCACATCCTCCAGGCGATCTCTGAGCCGGTGGGAAAGCTGGTGACCGCGGACTTGGCGTCCTTCGAGGATTATGGCCCCTCCTGCATCGAGATCCTCTGCCTTGTGCCGACGGAGATTGATGGCATGTCCCTTATTTTCTACTTCGGCGCCAGGGGGAGGTGCCTCATCTTTGAGCTTGAGTCTCCAGTTCCTGCGAATCGGCTCCAGCCGGCCCCCGCTGCTTCTGTGCCCCGCGATGAGAGGCAGGAGGGGGATGGGAGTTCGTCTGGGGAGAGCTCGTTTTGTGAGGAGGATGATGGTGATGTTGGGATCCCTCCGGCTCCGTCTGATGGCCGTCGCAGTCCGGGATCTACTGGTGGTGGCTCTTCCAGTCAGGCTGGTCAGCCTTCTCAGGTGGTGGCGTCTGGGGTTGTGGCAGTGGTGAGGGCCGACCCTCCCCTTGTCGCGACCACGGCGGTTGACCTTGAGATCGTGGAGGCGGACGTGCTGAGTGTGGGGATGGAGGTGTGCCCCTCGTCTTCGTCGCGCTCGCCAGGGGTGGTCTGCTACTCACGCTCGCTGGGGTCCCCCTCTTCCCCAGCCTTGGGGTCCCTGGAGCTGGAGCCGCTGCCGCCCGTGGACCTCGGCTTGCCGGTTGTGACCCCTGCGGCAGCTGGCCCCAAGGCTCGGGATGGGGCCTCTCCGTTGGTGTCAGCGCGCTAGAGTGCGAGGCTCAGCCAGTATCAGCTCCTTCTGGATGGCCGTGTCCCTACGATCCAGGAGAAGGCCACCTTGCGCGCGGCTACTCGTGACCTGTCCCCAGGTACTTCCACCTTCCCTCCCGCCACTTCTCTCGCTGACTCTCGGTTTTCTATTCTTAGTTGCGAGTTGGTGCCTCATCTGGATGTAGTGGCTAACGATAGTGGCGTTGTGTTCCGTGGTGAGAAGGGGCCCATGCTGGAGCAGATTTCCTCTATTTGCGCCAAGGAGAAGCTCGAGGAGGCGCTGGCGGAAGCCCGTGCCTGTCCTGCACGTGGTGTACCCAGCTCCTCTGAGGCCTCTGACCCTGGTCATAGAGAGACCAGGGGTGGTGCATCTTCCTCGATGGAGACTGTGGCTGGGACCTCCGTGTGAGTTCCCTCTCCTGTGAGGGCACTACGCGGACGTCCCCCACATGTCTCAATCCCACTGAGCACCGGCTCGAGGTGCATGGACCTAGCTCTAGGTCCACCTCCCTCAGACCAGGGGCCTCCGCTGCCCCCTCTGCGCGGCTGCGACGTGGACGCCCGTCTAAGGTTCTCCCCCGACCCGCGATTGACGGGCGGGCTAGCTCGGCCCCGCTTGCGGGGCCTAGAACTCCATCGAGGTTATTAAATGAAGCTCCTATGTTGGAACATCAGGGGCTTCGGCCTCTTTGGACGGCGACGGCAGCTCATCGAGTATGTGCGAGAGGAAGCGATTGACATAGTGGGATTACATGAGACGATTCGCCAGGATTTTAGCATTCATGAGCTCCAGAGGCTTTCCCATCACAAGTTTTCCTGGTAGTGGTTGCCTGCTGTGGGCCACTCTGGGGGCATCCTCCTCGGAGTTAGAGAGGATGCTTTCTCGTTTGAGGATATGGACCGTGGGGAATTCTTGGTGAGCATGTCCGTCACTAACCGACGAGTTCACCTCAGTTGGGAGGTGATTATCGTCTATGGTTCGACAGACCATGGCCGCTCTGCTAACTTCCTCGCCGAGTTGAAAAACAAGGTGGAGAGATGCACCTCTCCGGTGGTGGTGGCCGGTGACTTTAACCTCATTAGGTGGGCTTCTAATAAAAGCTCTTCTAATGTGGACCGGGCCCGAATGCGTCTGTTCAACGACTGCATTGCTGACCTGGCGCTCCGTGAGATAGCCCGCGTTGGGGCTAGGTTCATGTGGTCGAATAAACAGGCGGACCCCATCCGGAGTGTCTTGGATTGGGTCTTTGTGTCGGCTCAGTGGGAAGTGATGTTCCCACTCTGCTCCCTCAAGGCGGTCACTCGGATTGGCTCCGACCATATGCCCCTGATTTTCTCGTCGGGGGAGGGTTCCCCCTAAACCGCGTCGCTTCCGCTTTGAGACGTTCTGGCTGGAGCAACCAGGTTTCTTCGAGCTGGTTCGCGACCGCTAGCGTGAGGCGGCCTCGTCCCCGCCTCATGTGTTCTGTGCGGTGGATGTTTGGCATCACTGTGCTAAGCTGGCTTGCCAGGCCATGAAGGGCTGGGGGGCGACCTTGGGAGCTGACCTCCGGGCCCGTAAAGGGGCATTGCTGGATCATATTAGGATGTTGGATGACCTAGCGGATGGGCCGGGTTGTCCCCTAATGACTGGATCAGGAGATACTCCCTTGAGGCTTCGCTGATGGATATCTTCAAGAGCGAGGAGCTGTTCTGGCAGCGTCGAGGGGGCCATAACTGGCTCCTTAAGGGGATGCGAACACTGCCTATTTTCAGGCGATTGCTAATGGTCGTAGGCAGAAATGTGCCATTCTGTTTTTCAGGGATGGGGATGCTCTTCTGGAAAGCCCCGAGGATATCTCATCCCATATCTACTCCTTCTATAAGGAGTTGTTCTCCACTGAGCCGCGTGGAGGCTCCTCCCTATGTGAGGACTTCTGGACGCTTGCTGCACAAGTATTCGAGGTAGAGAATGCGGAGCTTACTGTCCCGTTCTCTCCTGAGGAGGTGGGTCGGGCGATTGCCTCTATGAAGGCTTGTTCGACTGCGGGGTCGGATGGTCTTCCGGTGGTTTTCTTCCAGAAATTCTGGGAGATCTTACGTCCTGTCATCATGCCCATGTTTCAGGAATTCTATATCGGCACCTTGGACATGGGTAGGATTGGCTATGGCGTCATTGCTCTCATCCCCAAAGTAGTTGGGGCCTCGGATATCCGGCAATTCCGTCCCATCACGGTGATCAACGTGGTGGCGCGAATCTTTGCTAAGGTGTGCGCGACTCGTTTGTCCCCTATGGCGGAACAGATTGCCCACCCCCTTCAGTCTGCGTTCCTGAAGGGCATGCGGATCCATGATGGGATTCTTGCCCTTCACGAGATTGTCCACAAGGTGGCGTCCAAGGGGCTTAAGGGGGTGTTCCTCAAACTGGATTTCCAGAAAGCGTATGACCGTCTCGATTGGTCCTTTTTGAGGTTGGTGATGCAATGACGCAGTTTTGACGAGAGGTGGTGTTCCTGGATCATGCAAATGATTAGATCTGGTCACGCTGCCGGAGAACTCTTCTACCTCTCCGTCTCTCTTGCTGGATCAAGAAGGCCGAGATCATCGTCGAGCTGTACGTGTGCTGAACGCGGAGGTGCCGTCCGTTCGGTACTAGATCGTGGGACTGATCGCGGGATTGTTCGCTGGGCGGATCGAGGGACGTGAGGACGTTCCACTACATCAACCGCGTTCACTAACGCTTCTGCTGTACGATCTACAAGGGTACGTAGATCACTCATCCCCTCTCGTAGATGGACATCACCATGATAGGTCTTCGTGCGCGTAGGATAATTTTTGTTTCCCATGCGACGTTCCCCAACAGTGGCATCATTGTTGGAAATATGCCCTAGAGGCAATAATAAATTAGTTATTATTATATTTCTTAGTTCATGATAATCGTTTATTATCCATGCTATAATTGTATTGATTGGAAACACAATACTTGTGTGGATACATAGACAAAACACTGTCCCTAGTAAGCCTCTAGTTGACTAGCTCGTTGATCAAAGATGGTCAAGGTTTCCTGGCCATAGGCAAGTGTTGTCACTTGATAACGGGATCACATCATTAGGAGAATCATGTGATGGACTAGACCCAAACTAATAGACGTAGCATGTTGATCGTGTCATTTTGTTGCTACTGTTTTCTGCGTGTCAAGTATTTATTCCTATGACCATGAGATCATATAACTCACTGACACCGGAGGAATGCTTTGTGTGTATCAAACGTCGCAACGTAACTGGGTGACTATAAAGATGCTCTACAGGTATCTCCGAAGGTGTTAGTTGAGTTAGTATGGATCAAGACTGGGATTTGTCACTCCGTGTGACGGAGAGGTATCTTGGGGCCCACTCGGTAATACAACATCACACACAAGCCTTGCAAGCAATGTAACTTAGTGTAAGTTGCGGGATCTTGTATTACGGAACGAGTAAAGAGACTTGCCGGTAAACGAGATTGAAATAGGTATGCGGATACTAACGATCGAATCTTGGGCAAGTAACATACCGAAGGACAAAGGGAATGACATACGGGATTATATGAATCCTTGGCACTGAGGTTCAAACGATAAGATCTTCGTAGAATATGTAGGATCCAATATGGGCATCCAGGTCCCGCTATTGGATATTGACCGAGGAGTCTCTCGGGTCATGTCTACATAGTTCTCGAACCCGCAGGGTCTACACACTTAAGGTTCGACGTTGTTTTATGCGTATTTGAGTTATATGGTTGGTTACCGAATGTTGTTCGGAGTCCTGGATGAGATCACGGACGTCACGAGGGTTTCCGGAATGGTCCGGAAACGAAGATTGATATATAGGATGACCTCATTTGGTTACCGGAAGGTTTTCGTGCATTACCGGAAAAGTTTCGGGCTCATCGGTAGTGTACCGGGAGTGCCGGGAGGGGTGCCGGGGACCATCGGGAGGGGTGTCACGCCCCAAGGGGTCTCATGGGCTATGGGAAGAGATAAACCAGCCCCTAGTGGGCTGTAATAAGTTCCCACTAAGGCCCATAAGGTTTGAGAAGGAAAAACACAAGGTGGAAAGAGTTTCCAAGTGGGAAGGTGGAATCCTACTCCAAGTAGGATTGGAGTAGGACTCCTCCACCTCCAATTTCGGCGAAACCTTTAGGTTTTGAGGCTGCCTCCTCCCCTCCCTCCCACCTATATATACGGAGGTTTTAGGGCTGATTTGAGACGACTTTTCTCACGGCTGCCCGACCACATACCTCCATAGTTTTTCCTCTAGATCGCGTTTCTGCGGAGCTCGGCCGGAGCCCTGCTGAGACAAGATCATCACCAACCTCCGGAGCGCCGTCACGCTGCCGGAGAACTCTTCTACCTCTCCGTCTCTCTTGCTGGATCAAGAAGGCCGAGATCATCGTCGAGCTGTACGTGTGCTGAACGCGGAGGTGCCGTCCGTTCGGTACTAGATCGTGGGACTGATCGCGGGATTGTTCGCGGGGCGGATCGAGGGACGTGAGGACGTTCCACTACATCAACCGCGTTCTCTAACGCTTCTGCTGTACGATCTACAAGGGTACGTAGATCACTCATCCCCTCTCGTAGATGGACATCACCATGATAGGTCTTCGTGCGCGTAGGAAAATTTTTGTTTCCCATGCGACGTTCCCCAACAGTGGCATCATGAGCTAGGTTCATGCGTAGCTGTCTTCTCGAGTAGAACACAAAAGGTTTTGTGGGCGGTGATGTGCGTTTTGCTGCCCTCCTTAGTCTTTTCTTGATTCCGCGGTATTGTTGGATTGAAGCGGCTTGGACCGACATTACTCGTACGCTTACGAGAGACTGGTTTCATCGTTACGAGTAACCCCCTTTGCTCAAAGATGACTGGCAAGTGTCGGTTTCTCCAACTTTAGTTGAATCGGATTTGACCGAGGAGGTCCTTGGATGAGGTTAAATAGCAACTCATATATCTCCGTTGTGGTGTTTGCGTAAGTAAGATGCGATCCTACTAGATACCCTTGGTCACCACGTAAAACATGCAACAACAAAATTAGAGGACGTCTAACTTGTTTTTGCAGGGTATGATTGTGATATGATGTGGCCAACGATGTGATGTGATATATTGGATGTATGAGATGATCATGTTGTAATAGAAATATCGACTTGCACGTCGATGGTACGGCAACCGGCAGGAGCCATAGGGTTGTCTTTATACTAACATATGTGCTTGCAGATGCGTTTACTATTTTGCTAGGCTGTAGCTTTAGTAGTGATAGCATAAGTAGCACGACAACCACGATGGCAACACGTTGATGGATGATCATGGTGTGGCGCCGGTGACAAGAAGATCGTGCCGGTGCTTTGGTGATGGAGATCAAGAAGCACGTGATGATGGCCATATCATGTCACTTATGAATTGCATGTGATGTTAATCCTTTTATGCACCTTATTTTGCTTAGAATGACGGTAGCATTATGAGGTGATCTCTCACTAAAATTTCAAGACGAAATTGTGTTCTCCCCGACTGTGCACCGTTGCGACAGTTCTTCGTTTCGAGACACCACGTGATGATCGGGTGTGATAGACTCAACGTTCACATACAACGGGTGCAAAACAGTTGCACACGCGGAACACTCGGGTTAAGCTTGACGAGCCTAGCATGTGCAGACATGGCCTCGGAACACATGAGACCGAAAGGTCGAGCATGAATCGTATAGTTGATATGATTAGCATAGGGATGCTTACCACTGAAACTATTCTCGACTCACGTGATGATCGGACTTGAGATAGCGGATTTGGATCATGTACCACTCAAATGACTAAAGAGATGTACTTTTTGAGTAGGAGTTCTTAAGTAATATGATTAATTGAACTAATTGTCATGAACATAGTCTAATGGTCTTTGCGAATTATGATGTAACTTGCGCTATAGCTCTACTGTTTTTATATGTTCCTAGAGAAAATTTAGTTGAAAATTGATAGTAGCAACCTTTGCAGACTGAGTCTGTAAAACCGAGGATTGTCCTCGTTGCTACGCAGAAGGCTTATGTCCTTAATGCACCACTCGGTGTGCTGCACCTCGAGCGTCGTCTGTGGATGCTATGAACATCCTACATACACGTTACTGATGACTACACGATAGTTCAGTGCAAGATACTTGATGGCTTAGAAGCAAGGCGCCGAAAACGTTGTAAAATGTCACGGAACATAAGTGATGTTCCGAAGAGATGAAATTGTGATTTCATGCTTGTGCCCTTGTTAAGAGGTGCGAGACCTCCAAACAAGATTCTTTGTCCACAAAGTAAAGGAGAAAAGCTCAATCATTGAGCGTGTGCTCAGATTGTCTGAGTACGACAATCACTTGAATCAAGTGGGAGCTAATCTTCCAGATGAGATAGTGATGGTTCTCCAAAAGTCACTACCACCAAGCTTTGAGAGCTTCGTGATGAACTATAACATATCAAGGATAGATACAATGATCTTTGAGAGATTCGCGACGTTTGACACTGCGAAAGTAGAAATCAAGAAGGAGCGTCAATAGTTGATGGTTTGAAAAACCACTAAGTTTTAAGAAAGGCGAGGGCTAAAAGGGATACTTCGTGAAACGGCAAAACAGTTGCTGCACTAATGAAGAGACCCAATATTAAACCCAAACCCGAGACTAAGTGCTTCTGTAATAAGGGGAACAGTCACTGAGGCGGAGCAACTCTAGATACTTGGTAGATAAGAAGGCTGGCAAAAGTCGAGAGAAGTATATTTGATATACATAATGTTGATGTGTACTTTACTAGTACTCCTAGTAGCACGAGGGTATTGGATACTGGTTCGGTTGCTAAGTGATTAGTAACGCGAAATGAAAGCTACGGCATAAACGGAGACTAGCTAAAGGCGAGGTGACGATACGTGTCTGAAGTGTTTCCAAGGTTGATATGATCAAACGTCACACGCCCCCTTTACCATCGGGATTGGTGTTGAACCTAAATAATTGTTATTTGGTGCTTGTGTTAAGCATGAACATGATTGGATCGTGTTTATTGCAATACGATTATTCATTCAAAAGGAATAATGGTTACTCTATTTGCTTGAATAATCACCTTCAATGGTTTATTGAATCTCGATTGTAGTGTTACACATTGGTGCCAAAAGATATTAGTTAAATGATGATAGTACCACTTACTTGTGGCACTGCCGCTTGAGTCATGTTAGTATAAATTGCATGAAGAGGCTCCATGCTGATGGATCTTTACTCACCTGATTTCGAATCACTAGTGACATGCAAATCATACCACATGAGCAAGGCCTTGTTTTCATTGAGATGAAACAAGATAGTAACTTGTTGGAAGTGATACATTTTGATGTATGCAGTCCAGTGAGTGTTGAGGCACGCAGTGGATATCATTATGTTCTTACTTCACTGACGACTTGAGTAGATACAGGAGTATTTACTTAATGAATCACAAGTCTGAAATATTGAAAAGTTCAATTCTGTTTCAGAGTGAAGTTCGTCGTAACAAGAGGATGAACTGTCTACGATATGATCATAGAAATGAATATCTGAGTTACGAATTTTTGGTACACAGTTAAGACAATGTGGAAATTGTTTCACAGTTCATGCCACCTGGAACATCATGGTGTGATGATGTGTCTGAACGTCATAGCCACGCACTATTTAGTATGGTGCATGCTGGGATGTCTCTTATCGAATTACCACTATCGTTTATGGGTTATGCATTAGAGACAACCACATTCACTTTAAATAGGGCACCGCGTATTTCCGTTGAAGATGACACAGTATAGACTGAGGTTTAGAGAAATCTAAACTGTCGTTTCTTGAAAGTTTGGGGTTTCGACACTTATGTGAAAAAGTTTCAGTCTGATAAGCTCGAACCCAAAGCGGATAAATGCATCTTCATAGGATATCCAAAACAGTTGGGTACATCTCCTATCTCAGATCCGAAAGCAAAGTGTTTGTTTCTAGAAACGGATCCTTTCTCGAGGAAAGGTTTCTCTTGAAAGAATTGAGTGGGAGGGTAGTAGAACTTGATGAGGTCATTGAACCATCACTTCAACCAGTGTGTAGCAGGGCGCAGGAAGTTGTTCATGTGGCGCCTACACCAATTGAAGTGGAAGATGATGATGATGATCATTGAGCTTCGAATCAAGTTACTACAAAACCTCGTAGGTCGACAAGGTCGCGTACTGCTGCAGAGTAGTACGGTAACCCTGTCTTGGAGGTCATGTTGTTGAGCAACAGTGAACCTACGAGTTATGGAGAAAGCGATGGTGGGCCCAGATTCCGACAAATGGCTGGAAGCCATAAAATCCGAGAGAGGATCCATGTGTGAAAACAAAGTGTAGACTTTGGTAGAACTACTTGATGGTCATGGGACTATTGGGTAAAATGGATCTTTAAAACAAGACAGACGATGATGGTGATAAGTCACTATTAAGAAAAGCTCGACTTGTCACAAAGATGTTTTCGACAAGATCAAACAGTTGACTATGATGAGTCTTTCTCACTCGTAGCGATGCTAAAGGTCTGTTAGAATTATGTTAGTAGTTGCTGCATTATTTATGAAATATTGCACGTAGGATGTCAAAACATTGTTTCCTCGACGGTTTCCTTGAGCAAACATTGTATGTGATACAACCAGAAGATTTTGTCGATCCTAAAGATACTAGCAAGTATGCAAGCTCCAGTGATCCTTCAATGGACTGGTGCAAGCATCTCGGAGTTGGAATAAGCACTTTGATGAGATGATCAAAGATTTTGGGTGTGTACAAGGTTTATGAGAAACTTGTATTTCCAAAGAAGTGAGTGGGAGCACTATAGAATTTCTGATAGGTATATGTGGTTGACATATTGTGGATCAGAAGTAATGTAGAATTTCTGTAAAGCATACAAGGTTGTTTGAAAGAAGTTTTCAAAGGAATACCTGGATTATGCTACTTGAAGGTTGAGCATCAAAGATCTATGGAGATAGATCGAAAGCTCTTAATAGAAGTTTCAACAAGATGCATGCCTTGACAAGTTTTTGAAAGAGTTCAAAATAGACCAGCAAAGAAGGAGTTCTTGGTTGCGTTGTGAGGTGTGAATTTGAGTAAGACTCAAAACCCGACCACGGCAGAATAAAGAAAATAGACGAAGGTCGTCTTCTATGCCTTAGCCGTAGAATCTAAAGTATGCCATGCTGTGTACCGCACCTGATGTGTGCCTTGACTCAAAGTCTGTTCAGAGGTACAGAGAGTGATCCATGATTGAATCACTAGCAGCGGTCAAAATTTATCCTTAGTAACAAATGGACTAAGGAATTTTTCTCGATTATGGAGGTGGTTAAAGAGTTCGTCGTAAAGGGTTACGTCGATGCAAGCTTTGACACTGATCCGAATAACTATGAGTAGTGAAACGGATTCATATAGTAGAGTAGATATTTGGAGCATTTCCGAATAGCACGTAGTAGCAGCATCTATAAGATGACAAAAAGATTTGTAAAGAACGCACGGATCTGAAAGTTTCAGAACCGTTGACTAAAACCTCTCTCACGAGAAAGACGTGATCAGACCCCATAACTATATGGGTGTTGGATTCGTTGGAATCACATGGTGATGTGAACTAGATTATTGACTCTAGTGCAAGTGGGAGACTGTTGGAAATATGCCCTAGAGGCAATAATAAATTAGTTATTATTATATTTCTTAGTTCATGATAATCGTTTATTATCCATGCTATAATTGTATTGATTGGAAACACAATACTTGTGTGGATACATAGACAAAACACTGTCCCTAGTAAGCCTCTAGTTGACTAGCTCGTTGATCAAAGATGGTCAAGGTTTCCTGGCCATAGGCAAGTGTTGTCACTTGATAACGGGATCACATCATTAGGAGAATCATGTGATGGACTAGACCCAAACTAATAGACGTAGCATGTTGATCGTGTCATTTTGTTGCTACTGTTTTCTGCGTGTCAAGTATTTATTCCTATGACCATGAGATCATATAACTCACTGACACCGGAGGAATGCTTTGTGTGTATCAAACGTCGCAACGTAACTGGGTGACTATAAAGATGCTCTACAGGTATCTCCGAAGGTGTTAGTTGAGTTAGTATGGATCAAGACTGGGATTTGTCACTCCGTGTGACGGAGAGGTATCTCGGGGCCCACTCGGTAATACAACATCACACACAAGCCTTGCAAGCAATGTAACTTAGTGTAAGTTGCGGGATCTTGTATTACGGAACGAGTAAAGAGACTTGCCGGTAAACGAGATTGAAATAGGTATGCGGATACTAACGATCGAATCTTGGGCAAGTAACATACCGAAGGACAAAGGGAATGACATACGGGATTATATGAATCCTTGGCACTGAGGTTCAAACGATAAGATCTTCGTAGAATATGTAGGATCCAATATGGGCATCCAGGTCCCGCTATTGGATATTGACCGAGGAGTCTCTCGGGTCATGTCTACATAGTTCTCGAACCCGCAGGGTCTACACACTTAAGGTTCGACGTTGTTTTATGCGTATTTGAGTTATATGGTTGGTTACCGAATGTTGTTCGGAGTCCCGGATGAGATCACGGACGTCACGAGGGTTTCCGGAATGGTCCGGAAACGAAGATTGATATATAGGATGACCTCATTTGGTTACCGGAAGGTTTTCGTGCATTACCGGAAAAGTTTCGGGCTCATCGGTAGTGTACCGGGAGTGCCGGGAGGGGTGCCGGGGACCATCGGGAGGGGTGTCACGCCCCAAGGGGTCTCATGGGCTATGGGAAGAGATAAACCAGCCCCTAGTGGGCTGTAATAAGTTCCCACTAAGGCCCATAAGGTTTGAGAAGGAAAAACACAAGGTGGAAAGAGTTTCCAAGTGGGAAGGTGGAATCCTACTCCAAGTAGGATTGGAGTAGGACTCCTCCACCTCCAATTTCGGCGAAACCTTTAGGTTTTGAGGCTGCCTCCTCCCCTCCCTCCCACCTATATATACGGAGGTTTTAGGGCTGATTTGAGACGACTTTTCTCACGGCTGCCCGACCACATACCTCCATAGTTTTTCCTCTAGATCGCGTTTCTGCGGAGCTCGGGCGGAGCCCTGCTGAGACAAGATCATCACCAACCTCCGGAGCGCCGTCACGCTGCCGGAGAACTCTTCTACCTCTCCGTCTCTCTTGCTGGATCAAGAAGGCCGAGATCATCGTCGAGCTGTACGTGTGCTGAACGCGGAGGTGCCGTCCGTTCGGTACTAGATCGTGGGACTGATCGCGGGATTGTTCGCGGGGCGGATCGAGGGACGTGAGGACGTTCCACTACATCAACTGCGTTCTCTAACGCTTCTGCTGTACGATCTACAAGGGTACGTAGATCACTCATCCCCTCTCGTAGATGGACATCACCATGATAGGTCTTCGTGCGCGTAGGAAAATTTTTGTTTCCCATGCGACGTTCCCCAACAATCATGAGGTAGGTTCATGCGTAGATGTCTTCTCGAGTAGAACACAAAAGTTTTTGTGGGCGGTGATGTGCGTTTTGCTGCCCTCCTTAGTCTTTTCTTGATTCCGCGGTATTGTTGGATTGAAGAGGCTTGGACCGACATTACTCGTACGCTTACGAGAGACTGGTTTCATCGTTACGAGTAACTCCGTTGCTCAAAGATGACTGGCAAGTGTCGGTTTCTCCAACTTTAGTTGAATCGGATTTGACCGAGGAGGTCCTTGGATGAGGTTAAATAGCAACTCATATATCTCCGTTGTGGTGTTTGCGTAAGTAAGATGCGATCCTACTAGATACGCATGGTCACCACGTAAAACATGCAACAACAAAATTAGAGGACGTCTAACTTGTTTTTGCAGGGTATGCTTGTGATGTGATATGGCCAATGATGTGATGTGATATATTGGGTGTATGAGATGATCATGTTGTAATAGAAATATCGACTTGCACGTCGATGGTACGGCAACCGGCAGGAGCCATAGGGTTGTCTTTATACTAACGTGTGTGCTTGCAGATGCGTTTACTATTTTGCTAGGATGTAGCTTTAGTAGTAGTAGCATGAGTAGCATGACAACCCCGATGGCAACACGTTGATGGAGATCATGGTGTGGCGCCGGTGACAAGAAGATCGTGCCGGTGCTTTGGTGATGGAGATCAAGAAGCACGTGATGATGGCCATATCATGTCACTTATGAATTGCATGTGATGTTAATCCTTTTATGCACCTTATTTTGCTTAGAACGACGGTAGCATTATGAGGTGATCTCTCACTAAAATTTCAAGACGAAATTGTGTTCTCCCCGACTGTGCACCGTTGCTACAGTTCGTCGTTTCGAGACACCACGTGATGATCGGGTGTGATAGACTCAACGTTCACATACAACGGGTGCAAAACAGTTGCGCACGCGGAACACTCGGGTTAAGCTTGACGAGCCTAGCATGTGCAGACATGGCCTCGGAACACATGAGACCGAAAGGTCGATCATGAATCATATAGATGATATGATTAGCATAGGGATGCTTACCACTGAAACTATACTCAACTCACGTGATGATCGGACTTGAGCTAGTGTAAGTGGATCATGAACCACTCAAATGACTAGAGAGATGTACTTTTTGAGTGGGAGTTTAGCGAATAATTTGATTAAGTTAAACTCTAATTATCTTGAACATAGTCTAAGTCCACTTTGAATATATTTGTGTTGTAGATCATGGCTCACGCGACAGTCATCCTGAATTTTAATACGTTCCTAGAGAAAGCTAAGTTGAAAGATGATGGAAGAAACTTTGTAGACTGGGCTCGTAATCTTAAGCTAATCTTACAAGCTGGGAAGAAGGATTATGTCCTTAATGCTGCGTTAGGAGATGAACCACCCGCTACGGCTGATCAGGATGTTAAGAACGCTTGGTTAGCACGTAAGGAGGACTACTCAATAGTTCAATGTGCAGTCTTGTATGGCTTAGAACCGGGACTTCAACGTCGCTTTGAGCGTCATGGAGCATTTGAGATGTTCCAGGAGTTGGAGTTTATCTTTCAGAAGAACGCCCGGATCGAGAGGTATGAGACCTCCGATAAATTCTATGCTTGCAAGATGGAGGAAAACTCATCTGTCAGTGAACATGTACTCAAAATGTCTGGGTACTCAAACCGTCTAGCTGAGCTGGGGATTGAACTCCCGCAAGAAGCTATCACTGACAGAATCCTTCAATCACTGCCGCCAAGCTATAAAGGCTTTGTGTTGAACTACAACATGCAAGGGATGAACAAGTCTCCCGGCGAGTTGTTTGCGATGCTGAAAGTCGCAGAGTCTGAACTCCGTAAAGAGCATCAAGTGTTGATGGTGAATAAGACCACTAGTTTCAAGAGAAACGGCAAAGGCAAGAAGGGCAATTCGAAGAAGAGCGGCAAGCCTGTTGCCAATCCGACGAAGAAACCCAAAGCTGGACCTAAGCCGGAAACGGAGTGTTACTATTGCAAGGGTATGGGTCACTGGAAGCGCAATTGCCCCAAGTATCTGGCAGATAAGAAGGCGGGCAAAGAAAAATCAGGTATATTTGATATACATGTTATTGATGTGTACTTAACCGGCTCTCGTAGTAGTGCCTGGGTATTCGATACCGGTTCTGTTGCTCATATTTGCAACTCGAAACAGGAACTGCGGAATAGGCGAAGGCTGGCGAAAGATGAAGTGACGATGCGCGTAGGAAATGGTTCCAAGGTTGATGCAGTCGCCGTCGGCACAGTGTCACTTCAGTTACCGTCAGGATTAGTGATGAACTTAAATCGTTGTTATTTAGTGCCTGCGTTGAGCATGAGCATTATATCTGGATCTTGTTTATTGCGAGACGGTTACTCTTTTAAGTGAGAGAATAATGGTTGTTCTATTTCTATGAGTAACATCTATTATGGTCATGCACCGAATGTGAGAGGATTGTTCATATTGAATCTTGATAGCGATACGCATATACATAACATTGAGACCAAAAGAGTTAGAGTTAACAATGATAGCGCCATATTTTTGTGGCACTGCCGCTTAGGTCATATTGGTGTAAAGCGCATGAAGAAACTCCATGCTGATGGACTTTTGGAGTCACTTGACTTTGATTCACTTGACACGTGCGAACCATGCCTCATGGGCAAGATGACTAAGACTCCGTTCTCCGGAACAATGGAGCGTGCAAGTGACTTGCTGGAAATCATACATACCGATGTGTGTGGTCCGATGAGCGTGGAGGCACGCGGCGGATATCGTTATTTTCTCACCTTCACTGACGATTTAAGTAGATATGGTTATGTCTACTTGATGAAACACAAGTCTGAAACATTTGAAAAGTTCAAGCAATTTCAGAGTGAAGTGGAAAATCATCGTAACAAGAAGATCAAGTTCCTACGGTCTGATCGTGGGGGTGAATATCTGAGTTTCGAGTTTGGTACTCACTTAAGAAAATGTGGAATTGTTTCACAGTTAACACCGCCTGGAACACCACAGCGTAATGGTGTGTCCGAGCATCGTAATCGTACTCTATTAGAGATGGTGCGATCTATGATGTCTCTTACTGATTTGCCGTTATCATTTTGGGGCTATGCATTAGAAACAGCTGCATTCACTTTAAATAGGGCACCATCAAAATCTGTTGAGACGACACCATACGAACTGTGGTATGGCAAAAGGCCAAAGTTGTCGTTTCCTAAAGTTTGGGGATGTGATGCTTATGTCAAAAAGCTTCAGCCTGAAAAGCTGGAACCCAAAGCGGAAAAGTGCGTCTTCATAGGTTACCCTAAAGAGACAGTTGGGTACACCTTCTATCTCAAATCCGAGGGCAAAGTGTTTGTTGCTAAAAACGGAGCTTTTCTCGAGAAGGAGTTTCTCTCGAGAGAATTGAGTGGGAGGAAGATAGAACTTGACGAGGTTGTCGAACCTATCATCCCTCTGGATGGTGGCGTAGGGCAAGGGGAAACCTCTGTCATTGCAACACCGGTTGAGGAGGAAGTTAATGATGATGATCATGAAACTCCAGTTCAAGTTTCTGTCGAACCACGCAGGTCGACGAGACCACGTGCTGCTCCAGAGTGGTACGGTAATCCCGTCTTATCAATCATGTTGTTAGACAACAATGAACCTGCGAATTATGAAGAAGCAATGGTGGGCCTAGATTCCAACAAATGGCTGGAAGCCATGAAGTCCGAGATAGGATCCATGTATGAGAACAAAGGGAATGACATACGGGATTATATGAATCCTTGGCACTCAGGTCAAACGATAAGATCTTCGTAGAATATGTAGGATCCAATATGGGCATCCAGGTCCCGCTATTGGATATTGACCGAGGAGTCTCTCGGGTCATGTCTACATAGTTCTCGAACCCGCAGGGTCTGCACACTTAAGGTTCGACGTTGTTTTATGCGTATTTGAGTTATATGGTTGGTTACCGAATGTTGTTCGGAGTCCCGGATGAGATCACGGACGTCACGAGGGTTTCCGGAATAGTCCGGAAACGAAGATTGATATATAGGATGACCTCATTTGATTACCGGAAGGTTTTCGGAGTTACCGGGAATGTACCGGGAATGACGAATGGGTTCCGGGAGTTCACCGGGGGGGGGGGGCAACCCACCCCGGGGAAGCCCATAGGCCTTGAGGGTGGCACACCAGCCCTTAGTGGGCTGGTGGGACAGCCCAAAAGGGCTCTATGCGCCAAGAAGAAAAAATCAAGAGAAAAGAAAAAAAAAAGGAGGAGGTGGGAAGGAAGGGGGACTCCCTCCCACCAAACCAAGTCCAACTCGGTTTGGGGGGGGAGTCCTCCCCCCTTGGACTCGGCCGACCCCCTTGGGGCTCCTTGAGCCCCAAGGCAAGGTCCCCTCCCTCCCACCTATATATACGGAGGTTTTAGGGCTGATTTGAGACGACTTTTCCACGGCAGCCCGACCACATACCTCCACGGTTTTTCCTCTAGATCGCGTTTCTGCGGAGCTCGGGCGGAGCCCTGCTGAGAGAAGGTCATCACCAACCTCCGGAGTGCCGTCACGCTGCCGGAGAACTCTTCTACCTCTCCGTCTCTCTTGCTGGATCAAGAAGGCCGAGATCATCGTCGAGCTGTACGTGTGCTGAACGCGGAGGTGCCATCCGTTCGGTACTAGATCGTGGGACTGATCGCGGGGCGGATCGAGGGATGTGAGGACGTTCCACTACATCAACCGCGTTCACTAACGCTTCTGCTGTACGATCTACAAGGGTACGTAGATCACTCATCCCCTCTCGTAGATGGACATCACCATGATAGGTCTTCGTGCGCGTAGGCAAATTTTTGTTTCCCATGCGACGTTCCCCAACAGGGTCGCGGGCACGTGGCGGCGGATTTTTGGGCTTCGCGAGGCGGTAGCGACTTGGTCTGATTTAGCTAGATCTGCGGACCAATGGCCACGGACGGCGCGGGGCGCCTTGTTGGCAGGGCGTGGGCATGTCTGCTACAGCTCGCGCGACTGTCGGTGGCCAATGGGCGAGGACCGGCGTGGCACCTCCTTTGGCCACCTTCGAGGCAGGTCTAAACTGGAGGCTGTGGTGGGGCATTGCAAGACAACATGAGGAGGATGGCTGGAGGGATATGTGGTCTGCCCACCCGTCACCTACGCGGGGGTGCGTCGGTCGAGGTCTCGCACCGCTTCGCCTCGTCCTCTTTCCCCTAGCCTGCTTGCCTCTGGCTCCATCTGTTGAGGCATGTCGGCTCTAGCGGCTCTGACGCTGCTAGGGGTTTGCTGGTGGTGGAGATTCGCTCGTTTGGGCAGCCGATGGGGGTGTCGCATAGCAGGGTGGCGGCTTTGCGGTGGGAGTTTTATTGTTCATGGGAGGAGCTTACAGCTTGGGTGCGTACTGGTAGCCCTGGTCGCATGGTGGCGGGGTGGCTCGGGCTTGGCGACCCGTGGTGATAGTGTGGCAGATCTCTCGACCGTGCGCACCCAGATCGAAGATGAAGTGGTATGCCACGGTGAAATCCTTATCTGACTGTGGTCAGGCCGATGATAGTGGCATACGATGGCATCATCCCCTTCTTGTAGGCTCCGTCATGGTCTCTCCTAATCCTCCATGTTGCTCCAGATGAAAATCTTGGTCCTTTGGATCAGGTGGTGGCGACATTATGGTGTTGTGCCCTTCCTGAAGGCACTACCTTGGGGCTCACGGTTCGTCGGCGGTCAGCAGCGTTCCTGACAGTGGCTTGTTCTCGGTGGAGGGCTTCGTCACTTTCAAAGTGATGCTTGTCGTACATCTGTTGTTAGCTTCGAGTTGGCTTAGATGATCTTCGGCATTTTTGTATCTTGCTCTCGGTGTGTGCGTTTGGATGCCGTGTTGTATGGTTCAGATGTATGAGGTTTGTTGCTTTATATATTTTCTTTTTAAAAAAGGAGGATGATCCCCGGCCTGTGCATCTGGGCGGTGCATGCATCCATTTTATTAACTATCCATAAAGATCTTACAAAGCAATACATAAGTTAGTCTCAAGCCACCATCTTGGCAACATTTGTCGCTACTCCTATCCGGTTGATGAAGGTGTGATGGAAGTCCGAGCCGAATACCAAATAGAACTCACACCAAAATCTAACATCTAAATCTGGAAGCTCCCACCAAGCCACTTGTCAGGTCAGCGGTACACACCGGTCCGGAACTCTCAGAGCTCGCCACCACCGTCTTCTATCGATCCATCTTCAGAGCAAGTACTCACACATAGATCATACCAGGCCTACCGTCGATGCCACCATGATGCCAAACAATGACACCTCCCTACGCACGTCCATCAAGACACATCCGACGTTGATACTCTATTGCACCATGCCGTTGAGACCCACCATCAACGATACAGTTGATGCCATGCCATATCACGTCGACTCCGAACTACTAGCAACCTCACCACCATCATCTTTCCCCAGCCGACGCCTTCAGGAAGGAAAATGACACCAAGGTGCCGTCGTCACCCAAATAGAGGAATATAGGCTTTCGTCTACGCTCATGACGGAGGTGGGAGGATAAGGATCCACACTGTAGCCTCCAGGAAAGGAATCAACGCCGAGGGGCATCGACTTTGGTGCGGTCGCCACACCGGCTAGGAGTTTCCCCTAGATCCATGTCCACCCGACAGATCCATCCAGGCAACACCAGTAAACGTCGATTATAGTCACCATGTACCAGAGAGAGCGCGAACCAGAGAAAATTGAGTCGGAGACGATGTTTCCCATGGAATTCCGATCGGCCAGCGGGGAGCGGCCGCAACACCTCCACCTCCATGCCACCCACACAGCCATGGAAGGCTGCCCATCTGCACCTGCCGGTGCCGCTCACCGGGCAGGCCGCACCGCGCACCACTAATCGAAGCCGCCGCTCCGAGATCTGATGTGCCAGCTGCAGTCGCACCATGAAAGCTAGAGCCCACCACGCCTGCATCCGTGCACCACATGCACTGTCGCGTGCCATACATGCTCACCACACAACCCCAACACAAACTCGCCACGACGACCACACGCCCCCACGACGGACGCCTCGCAACGTCCAAGCCCCACGAGAGGGAGAACCAGAGTGCCCCGCCACCGCCAACGCTGTGCGGGCTTTGCCCGACGACGCATGCCGATGGCGACGAGGGGAGAGAGATCTGGCAAGGAAGAAGTTCGCCCGACGGCTAGGGTTACGCCCATGTCACCTGTGGGATGGGTGACACGGGGGTCTCCCGTTGCAGTATATATAAAGCGGGACGGCGTCGAAGGGAGAGAGATCTGGCGAGGAAGAAGTTTGCCCGACGGCTAGGGTTCCGCCCATGTCACCCGTAGGGTGAGCGATACGGTCTCCCATTGCTTTATATATAAAGCGGGACGTAAGCCTTTTTCGATAACTATCCTTCATCTATATAATCACCCTATCTGAGCGAATACATTTATACCAATACGTGATTTGATCCTTTATTTGGGCTTGCGTCCGCACAAGGAGAAACCGCGAGCATAGCAACTCGATACTACTCCTTCTTTACCTAAATACTTGTAGTTGGAAATAAATTAGTTCTCACCAAGTACAAGTATTTAGGTATAAAAAGAGTACATGCAAGAACATTTTCTTTCTTTAATTAGGCCAGTGGCTGGCCAGTTGTAAATCTTTAACTTAAACTTGTTGTTCTGCCACCCCAATACCAGTGAAAAGCCGCATTGACAACATTCTGGTAAAAAGTAAAACAACTACATGCAAGAACATATTCTCGGTGCGAAATCCTCGCGCAACTCGCATATACCCCGGTGTGCTGGACATGCAGGGGACCCCGACACCTCTCATGTCTCTCTTGTGATGACCGAGGGGGAAACCTAGCACCGCCAGCCCCGCGCCCCTCCCTCCTCTCCTCCTTGCCGTCGCCTAGTAAAGCCTGGTTGGCGTCGTCGATGGCGGGACCTCTTCTCCCCTCTGCTAGCGGGAATGGCGTGTGCGGTCTTTTCAGTGGGTGGCGTTGCACTGTTGGCGGGGCACGACGACACAAGCTCTAGCGGCGATGACGGGCTCCCGTGCATGCTGCATGGCCGCAGTGGCCCCTGGTTACTACGTGGATGTCTACACGGGGCATGCCCGTGGTGTCTGCGACCTCCGATCTGGCGGGGCCAGATCTGGTCCCCGACGACCCGGGTGGCGCGGGGTTGCCCTCAGCGGTTGTGGTGGCCCGGGCTGGTGCGTCCCTTGGTTGTCGGCTGTTGCCTTCGGATGGGGGCTCCGTGTTGCTCCTGGTTGGTCTTGGCGATGGGGCATCTCATGATGGTGTCAGTGGTTGTCGGTATGATCACGACACGACGATTGGGCGGCGGGGTGCGGGGGTGGAGGTGGCCTCCCTTCTCCTAGGTCCATGCCAACCGTGTTCCTGCGCTAGGGTTGGATGTGACCTAGGGTTTGAGTTCGGGCGGGCCAGATTTGAGCCCATGGCAGATCGGAGCGGGTGCTCCGAGTAGGCTAGGTCAGGTGCGGTCCAGGAGGTGCTTGTGGGAGGTGATGGGGCGACACGGTTGCTTCGGTTGGGCGGTGGTGCGATCCGGATTGTTGCTGTTTGGCGGGCAACGCGAATCAGGATCGTGGTGGTGGACGATTTCCGGTGGTGCTCATCTACAAGGAGTTGACTTGGTCCGCACTGGATGCCTTCGCATTGTGCCCTTCTTACTTGGTGTTTGCTGTGGCGTCGGTCCGAGGATTGCTCTCCGGGCGCTGTTGGGTCGTCGTATGGATCGACACCAATGATAATGGAAATGGCGGCGTTCGAGCTCCTCGACGGTGGCCATCGATAGTCACTGGGTTATGTCTCCCCCGGTCCACCGAGACCGGCTGGGGACACAAGCGTGTGCCCTTCCTATTGTGGAGGTGTCGACCCAAACCCGGTGGCTGATGCCGGGCTGGGAGTGAAAGGTGCCCCTTTCACTCCTACTAGTGTGGTTGGGTGGTCAAGACGTGGATGGTCGGTGGGGCCCAGGGGCATGGATGCCGGGATGGTGATCCCGGCCGGTGGGCTCCACGATTGGCTTTCCGGTAGGCATCATGATGGCAGTGGTGGCTTCCTCTTTTGGTCGCGTGGGCGACTAGGGATGTAGTGACGAGAGGCTCAGGCCTGCTCTGGCAGTGCCCAGATCTAGGGTGGACAAGTGTTAGCCCTCGTTGGGGTGGTGACCAGGACTACTCTTGGTGGTGCAGGCGAGTGTCCGAGTGAAAGCTCTACGCTTCTGGCGCCGGCATCGGCGACGCCCATGGGTGTCACTTGCTTCTTGAAGACGGTGTCGTGGATCTCGTTTCTGTGCCACGGCTCACGGTGAAAACCAGTGTCTATTCTTAGACTCGGCAGCGGCGACGCTTCACGCCGTCACCCTCTTGGGGACGTTGTCATTGAGCTTAGGGGTCCTTGTTCGGTCCTCGACAAGGTGTTAAGCTTGTTCTAGATTCATGTTTTATCTTTTGATCTGCTTATTAAGGGGTCCCCCTCACCATATTGTATCGTCCGGCCATGAATTTTGGCTCGGTGCTTTATATATAAAGCGGAACGAAAGCCTGTTTCGAGAGTGGTGGATATGCGGGTGAGGCCCTTGCAATTGACCCCCACTAGTGTGCAACGTCGATTCTCTGCCGGTTTATTGGTGCCCTTCGCATTCTATGTCAAGTTATAATCGTAGATTTAACTAACAAAATGTTAACACATGTCATAAACAATTATATAGTTGGATTCGTAACTTAACATAGTTTCTAATAAATTGTTTTTGTAATGTATAACTTACATTTTATTAGTTAAAATCATTGTTAATATATGATTCTAAATACAAAGTGACTAATGAAACAGGACGGAGTTATAGCTCTAGGAATTCACGGACGATGATAGCTCCTTATATTTGGAGAGTGATTACAAAATGCAGGGGAGCAACATATTGGGTCTTCAACTCATCCCGCTGTAAATATGGAAGTGTTACAAGTGACACAAAAACCACACAGCTAGTCCACGGAATAGAAGAATTTTGATGATTTATGCATTGTTACACAAGACCATTAATCAGAAGAATGTGGATCACTTATGAACATCTCAGATGATATTTTCAGTTCTGATGTGCTCGTGGAAACGACACAATTCACTACAGTTTCAGAAGATTGGCGAGACGAGAAAATATGTCCCCGCGGGGACATATTTGTGGCAGCAAGTCAGCAACACATAGGGCGCTTAAACAGGCTGCAAGTATATACCAATTGCATCGAGAAATAAGCCGCCGCGGCCAAAGAAGCCTACAACCTTCTTATATCTCGGCACAGAGAAGGTGAAAGGCGTTCCATCTTGAGTTCCAAAAGGACCATATGTCTGGATATTGGTGACAAATTGAATTGATTCTACAACTTCGCAACGACCATCACTAATAGTCCCAGAAACTTCTGTCAAAAACTCTGAAGGGGCGAGCTGGATCTGCGTGAGAAAAGAACGAGGGTCATTAGATCATTTACTCCTGGATGTGAGCTAATCTTGACAATATATAAAATTAACATCTATAAGATCCACTGACCGTGCTAGAACTTCCTCCTGGACCGCCTAATCGATCTGTGGTGCAGTTTTGATCAGCTTCATCAATGTAAGAAAATGCAATTGAATCGACAACATCACCGCTTGAAATGGTGATGCTTTCTAGGCGCCTTGATGCTTTAATCATGTTTTGAGCTGTTCCACCATCTCCACCCCAAGGACCAATCTTTGCAGGAAGACTCTGCAAGACAGTTATGTGGTCTTTTGTTTTAAAGAGAGTAGCCTTGAACGAAGTAAACAGCCTCTTAGAAAGTATCTTCATAATTTAGGTGTTCTTCTCACCCATGATCCTTTCAGCAAGGGGCAGAATGCGCGGATGGTAAGCTTTATAATGCTATAGTGTTCACTTTTCTTATAAAGTTTTTTGAATATAACACCGGTTGCCATAGCAAACTCTCCTGTCCCGCCAACAATAGCCCACTCACCATCTTCAATAGATATTCCCATCACCTGAAGCGTCGATCCCATGAACCTATGCCATTAACATACATAATATCATGCATCACCCAAAAAAGCTCACAAATAAAGTTCTAATCATACATGTATACGTACCTGTCAGCATCAAACACCATACTGAAAGTGTTATGCCAGTTACCAGCACTGATATGCAGGCCTTGTCCATGAGCAACAACCGTGGCATCATACCTGTCTCCGTCGTATATTTCCCAGTTGTTAACAGCTGTTGCGCCAAAACCGGAAACACCATTGACACGTATTATTGTGTGTTTCTCCTTATCCTTGTCACTATTGGGATGGTGCAAGTAGAGGTCGCGGAAGATGAGTTCATTGTACTCCATGAGTGCATCACAAGGAGCAGTTTGGAAGTTGGAGGAGTTGGCCATGGTGAGTTTGAGAGCTCTGGCTAGAGATGTTTGTCTAGCTTAGCGAAAACTGATGCATCTGATTTATGTAAGCAAGGGATATAGAAGGTCAAAAGAGGTATTAATAGAATAGTACCTTAGGCGGCAGCTCATATATATAAGTGTAGATCGGCAACAAACACATTCATCTGTAGTAGTAGTACACAACAGCCTTGTCCATCAGGGGCAGAGGAAGGGAATAACAAAATTGAACTCAAGAGCAATGATGGTCTGAAATTTGTTCAAATGTTGTACCCCCTCTGTCTCAAAATATAAGACGTTTTTTGGTCTTATATTTTGTGACAGAGGGAGTAATTTTTAGCTATTTGGAAAGGCTTACAAAGATACGAAATGGAAGACATATAAAAACTGGTAAGGTTAAGTATGGCTTCTATCTGATATATCTATTTTGTTGCTTTTGCCGATGATTCTGTATTTCAGATGAATACTCGTAGTCCATGTCTGGGTAAAAATAAACAGCTATAGCCTATAAATAATTAAACATATATACGCATGATATGATGTGTCCATATGAAGGGTTTTGTGGTAGTTTTTCTTTCTCGAAAGATGAAATAGGGTTCCCACCCGTTTTATATTATAAAGCCTCGACGAGAGTATACAAGTAACAAGAAGGTTCAACGCGCACACACACACAAAACATGAAGTCTAGCTGGGGGAACAACACAATAATCCCAAAAAGGAGGTCCATGAACAGCCCATAACCATGACCTCACTTTTTGCGAAGTTAATAGTTAAACCGGGCATCTGCTGAAAGCAAAGGATGAGGAATTAGAGGTGAGAAATGTCCTCGGACGATCCTACAACCATAAGAATCGTGTCACCCGCGTACTGTAGATGAGTGATGCTCCTGCCCCGAGGAGGTGGTTACATATACCCCTAAGGTGGCCGGCCCCCTTGGCCTTGTCGAGGATGGCGGCCAGGGAATCAACCACGAGGTTGAAAAGGAAGGGGGAGAAGGGGTCCCCTTGCCGGACGCCCTGAGCCGTGGGAAAGTAAGGGCCAACCTCGTCATTGATGTTAACGGCCGTCCTACCACTCAACACCATTTGCATTACCCTAGTGATCCATTGCGGGTCGAAACCCTTCTTGAGTAACACTTCCTGAAGGAAGCACCAATGGACCGTGTCGTAAGCTTTGAGAAAGTCGATCTTGAAAAAAACAGCGTGTAGGCGTTTTGACTTGATCTCATGGATGACCTCATGGAGCACCAGAATCCCATCAAGGATGAGGCGGTCTTTGACGAAAGCTGTCTGGTTGGGGTGAGTAATGCGAGGTTCTATTAGGGCCGCCTTACTGGCGTACCCTTTAGTAAGGATCCGGAAGATCACATTGATGACTGTGATAGGCCGGAACTGTCGAACATCTGAAGCCCCAGGGACGTTCGGGATAAGGGCGATAATCCCGAATTTCAGTCGGGATAGGTCCGAAACACCCTGGGCAAATTCATGAAAAAGCGCCATGATCTCCCCCTTAATAAAGGGCCAGAATGCATGGAAGAAACGAACCGGAAGTCCATCAGGCCCCGGTGCCGAAGAGGGATTCATACCCTTAATGATCGCGGCCACCTCGTCCTCCTCAAAGGCTGCGAGGAGGGCCCTATTCCGAGAGGGCGTGACCCGTTGACCCTCACTCCAGACAGTCAGCTAGGGCAAGGCCCGATCGAGGTCGAGCGGCAAAGAGTCCCTTATAGAAGCCATCCACATGCTCTCAGATTTCTCCAGGGTCCTGCAAAAGCCGATCACCATCCCATAGAAGCGGGATGGTGCATCTACCCCTTCGGTCATTAGCGATGGCGTGGAAATATACCATGTTGGCATCTTCAAAAAAAACCCAATTGAAGGACCCTGTTAGCGCCAGTATTCCCTCTCCTTTCGATAGATCTCCAATAACTCATCCTTCAAATTATAACGCAAAGCCCATTGGTTTGGGATGAGGCCGGTCGTATCTGCCCTCAGGTCGAGGCAACACTGGATCTCTAGGAGGAAGGCGCCTTTTGGGAGCTTAAGGTCCCGTCCAATATTGATACTTCATCATTTCATAAACTGTCTGAACCGTTTGGCCAAGAAATGCCAATCGTCCACCGCGGACATGACACGATTGGGTTCCTCTAGCCGCCATCCAAAGCTAAGATATTGGCATAATTTTTTAAAATAAGTAGCCATATTCTCAATTGAAAACTTACCTCCCAAGTTCATTTAATGAATTTCTGTTCGGCCAAACCTATCATTATGTCTCCACAGTTGTGGTCAAACCAGGACCATAAAAAGGCGAAAGAATAGTTTACTTCGTGCTCACCATGCAGCTGCTTAGTCAAACAGGCATGTTCCTCTTATCTTATCGTCTATCATTTGTTTATGGTTACCGGAAGGTTACGACTATCAACAACTTAGTGGTTAGTCTTAATTATTCACAAAGTCAATTGATCGTATATGGATTTTTCAAATCTTAAACTGCCTTACTTTTGGAAACGCAAGATTAAAGTCTCTGAATACAGTACATACGCAGCCGTTTATAAAAAAGTGTCAAGTCTTTGTCTTGACATCTTAAGATACACATACACACGACCAACATTTATTGTTCCACTAAATAAGACGTTCAAGAGATCGGTTAGCCAGTCTTTTTGGAAGAAAGGACTCAACTGGTACCAATGAGCCAAAGTTTCTGACGTTCCTCTAGGTGCTAATAATACAAAATACTTCTGTATTGTCGTTTATGACAAACACAAATATTATATGGGCTCGGATAACATTTTTTCCTAACAACTTATATATCGACGTATCTTAGGGCATGTACAACGTGGGCGCTTAAAGCATCTCTAGCACATCCCGTATAATGCCCCGATCCGTAAAACAACCATTAAAATATGGATCGAAGCGAAAAATGCTGCTAGACCATACCCCGCAAACGCGTTCGATCCGTAATTTTTTTGCGCGGCGCGGCAAAAGTTTGCCCTCAATCTTCAGATTCACGGGGTGGGAGGTCGACCCGAGCCCGCCCCTTATTCACAACGAGATTTGGCGCGAAAGAAATTTCCGCGCGGCCGTTCCCTCTTCCCCCTCCTCGGCAGCCATTGCCCCGTCCACCGCGTGCTTCGGACCTTCTTCGCCGCCATTCTTCGCCGCCATGGAAGCCTCCCAGCCGGCGGATCTCGTAAACGTGGAGCTCGCACACACGCAATCCCGTCCGACGGATCTCGTCGCCGGCCATGCCGCCCCCGCTGTCGCCCAAGCCACCAACGCGCCTGCCCGTAAGCGGCAAGGCAACGTTGTCATGCAAGGCGGCATTTCGGCTGGACCCGCCGGAAGGGAAGGCGCGTCGTGCACCATCGCTGCTGCGCGATCTACCCGGCCATCGGCGGGGAAGATGAGCAATGTTTCGGGCGTGAAGCGGAAGAAGGTTTCTACCAAAAAACCTTCGTCCACTCCATCCGCCCCGGCGAGACGTTCCCCGACGGTGCCTTTCTATGACGATACTTCCACCGCAGTGTTGTGGAACGTTGCATGGGAAACAAATTTTTTTTCCTACGCACACGAAGACCTGTCATGGTGATGTTCATCTACGAGAGGGAGATCGGATCCAAATACCCTTGTAGATCGCTAAGCGGGAAGCGTTAAGAAATGCGGTTGATGTAGTGAAACAACTTCGTGATTCAAATCACCGTCGTCCCACGATCCGTCCCGATCTAGTATCGAACGGACGGCACCTCCGCGTTCAGCACACGTACAGTTCGATGACGATCTCCGCCTTCTTGATCCAGCAAGAGAGACGGGGAAGTAGATGAGTTCTCCGGCAGCGTGAAGGCGCACCGGTGATGGTGATGCTCTATTCCTGCACGGCTCTGTCTGAGCTCCGCAGAAAACCGATCTAGAGGAAGAACTACGGAGTAGAGGTTTAGGGTTGCACGTGGCAAAGTTGTGTCTCAAAAACCCTAAAACCTCTAGTATATATAGGAGGAGGGGAGGGGCTAGGCTTGGGGCTCAAGGGAGCCCCTAGGGCGTCGGCCGAAGTGGGAGAGGAGGGACTCCAACTCCAATTTGGTTTGGGGAAGGAGGAGTCCCTTCCTTCCTTCCCACCTCCCTCTTTTTTTCTCCATGATTTTCTTTCCTTGGCTGAAATATTCCACTTGGGTTGGCCTCACTAGCCCACTAAGGTTTGGTGCGCCACCCATGGGCTATTAGGTTCACTCCCGGGTGGGTGGGCCCCTCCCGGTAAAAACCGTGAACCCATTCGTCACTCCCAGTACACTGCTGGTAATGCCCGAAATCTTTTCGCAGGCCAAATGAAACAATCCTATATATCAATCTTCGTTTCCGAACCATTCCGGAAACCCTCGTGACATCCGTGATCTCATCCGGGTCTCCGGAAAAACCTTCAGTCACCAACACCTATAACTCAACTATACCGAAACGTCACCGAACCTTAAGTGTGCAGACCCAGCGGGTTCGAGAACTATGCAGACATGACTTGAGACACTCCCTGGTCAATATCCAACAGTGGGACCTAGATGTCCATATTGGATCCTACATATTCTATGAAGATCTTATGAGTTAAACCTCTGTGCCAAGGGTTCATATAATCCCGTATACCATTCCCTTTGTCCTTCGGTATGTTACTTGCCCGAGATTTGATCGTTGGTATCCCTATACCTATTTCAATCTCGTTACCGGCAAGTCTCTTTACTCGTTTCGTAATACAAGATCCCTTGACTAACACATTAGCCACATTGTTTGCAAGGCTTATATGTGATGTTGTATTACCGAGTGGGCCCCGAGATACCTCTCTGTCATACAGAGTGACAAATCTCAATCTTGATCCATGCTAACTCAACGGACACCTTCATAGATACCTGTAGAGCACCTTTATAGTCACCCAGTAACGTTGTGACGTTTGATGCACACAAGGTATTCGTCCGGTGTCCGTGAGTTACATGATCTCATGGTCATAGGAATGAATACTTGACACGCAGCAAACAATAGCAACAAAATGACACGATCACATGTTATGTTTATAGTTTGGGTCTTGTCCATCACATCATTCTCCCAATGATGTGGTCCAGTCATCAAGTGACAACACTTGCATATGGTCAGAAAACCTTAACCATCCTTGATCAACTGGCTAGTCAACTAGAGGCTTACTAGGGACATTGTTTTGTCTATATATCCACACATGCATTTATGTTTTCATTCATTACAATTATAGCATGGATAATAAACTATTATCTTGAAAAAGGAAATATAATAATAACTATTTTATCATTGCCTCTAGGGCATATTTCCAACAGTCTCCCACTTGCACTAGAGTCAATAATCTAGTCTCACATCGCTATGCGATTTACATTGGAATGAATCTAACGCCCATACAGTTCTGGTGTTGATCATGCTTCGCTCGTGGAAGAGGTTTAGTCAGCAGATCTGCAACATTCAGACCCGTGTGCACTTTGCAAATATTTACGTCCTCTCCTTCGACATAGTCACAGATGAGGTTAAAGCATCGTTTGATGTGTCTGGTCTTCTTGTGAAACCTTGGTTCCTTTGCTAGAGCAATGGCATCAGTGTTGTCACAGAAGAGAGTTATTGGATTTAGTGCGCTCGGCACAACTCCAAGATCCGTCATGAACTGCTTCATCCAGACACCCTCCTTAGCCGCCTCCGAGGGAGCCATGTACTCCGCTTCACATGTAGAATCTGTTACGCCGCTTTGCTTGGAACTGCACCAGCTTACCGCACCCCCATTGAGAATAAATACGTATCCGGTTTGAGACTTAGAGTCATCTGGATCAGTGTCAAAGCTTGCATCGACGTAACCCTTTACGACGAGCTCTTCGTCACTTCCATAAATGAGAAACATTTCCTTAGTCCTTTTCAGGTACTTCAGAATATTCTTGACCGCCGCCCAGTGTTCCACTCCTGGATCACTTTGAAACTTGCCTGCCATACTTATGGCCAGGCTGACATCCGGTCTTGTGCACATCATTGCATACATGATAGACCCTATGGCTGAAGCATAGGGGACGGTACTCAACTTTATACCTTGTAACACTCGCAAGAACCCCTTCTTGATTGCTCCATTTTGAACTTCTTCAAAACTTTATCAAGGTATGTGCTTTGTGAAAGTCCTATTAGGCGCCTCGATCTATCTCTATAGATCTTAATACCTAATATGTAAGCAGCTTCTCCTAGGTCTTTCACTGAAAACATTTGTTCAACTAATCCTTTACGCTCTCTAAAAATTCCACATTGTTTCCAATCAGCAATATGTTATCCACATATAGTATTAGAAACGCTACAGAGCTCCCACTCACTTTCTTGTATATACAAGATTCTCCAACAACTTGTATAAACCCAAACGCCTTGATCACCTCATCAAAGCGCTTATTCCAACTCCGAGAAGCTTGCACCAGTCCATAAATGGATAGCTGGAGCTTGCATACTTTGTTATCATTCTTCGGACCGACAAAACATTCCGGTTGCATCATATACAACTCTTCCTTAAGAAAACCATTAAGGAACGCCGTTTTGACATCCATCTGCCAGATTTCATAATAAAAAAATGCAGCTATTGCTAACATGATTCGGACGGGCTTAAGCATCGCTATTGGTGAGAATGTCTCATCGTAGTCAACTCCTTGAACTTGTGAAAAACCCTTTGCCACAAGTCGAGCTTTATAAACGGCCACATTACCGTCGTCGTCCGTCTTCTTCTTAAAGATCCATTTGTCCTGAATAGCCTTACGACCTTCAGGTAATACTTCCAAAGTCCACACTTTGTTTTCATACATAGATCCTATCTCGGATTTCTTGGCATTTAACAATCTGTTGAAATCCGAGCCCACCATTGCTTCTTCATAATTCGCAGGCTCATTGTTGTCTAACAACATAATAGATAAGACAGGATTCCCGTACCACTCATGAGCAGTACGTGATCTTGTCGACCTGCGAGTTCCGATAGTAACTTGATCCGAAGCTTCATGATCATCATCATTAGATTCCTCCTCAACTCGTGTTGCCTCGACAAACATTTATCTCTGCCCTGCACCACCATCCTGTTGGAGCAGAGGTTCCACAACCTTATCAAGTTCTATCTTCCTCCCACTCAATTCTTTCGAGAGAAACTCCTTCTCAAGAAAAGCTTCGTTCTTAGCAACAAACACTTTGCCGTCGGATCTAAGATAGAAGGTGTACCCAACTGTCTCTTTTGGGTAACCTATGAAGACACATTTTTCCGCTTTGGGTTCCAGCTTTTCAGGCTGAAGCTTTTTGACATAAGCATCGCATCCCCAAACTTTAAGAAACGACAACTTTGGCATCTTGCCATGCCATAGCTCATATGGTGTCGTATCAACGGATTTTGATGGTGCCCTATTTAAAGTGAATGCAGCCGTCTCTAATGCATAACCCCAAAACGATAATGGAAAATCGGTAAGAGACATCATAGATCGCACCATATCTAACAAAGTATGATTACGATGTTTAGACACACCATTACGCTCTGGTGTTCCAAGCGGTGTCAACTGTGAAACGATTCCACATTGTCTTAAATGAGCACCAAACTCGAAACTCAGATATTCACCTCCTTGATCAGATCGTAGGAACTTGGTCTTCTTGTTACGATGATTTTCAACTTCACTCTAAAATTGTTTGAACTTTTCAAACGTTTCAGACTTGTGCTTCATCAAGTAGATATATCCATACCTACTCAAATCATCAGTGAAGGTGAGAAAATAATGATATCCGCCGCGTGCCTCCACACTCATTGGCCCGCACACATCAATATGTATGGTTTCCAACAAGTCACTTGCACGCTCCATTGTTCTAGAGAACGGTGCCTTAGTCATCTTGCCCATGAGACATGGTTCGCACATGTCAAGTGATTCAAAATCAAGTGACTCCAAAAGCCCATCAGCATGGAGTTTCTTTATGCGCTTTACACCAATATGACCTAAGCGGTAGTGCCACAAAAGGTGGCGCTATCATTGTTAACTCTATATCTTTTGGTCTCATTGTTATGGATATGTGTGTCATCACAATCAAGATTTAATATGAACAAACCCCTCACATTGGGTGCATGACCATAAAAGATATTACTCATAAAAGTAGAACAACCATTATTCTCTGACTTAAATGAGTAACTGTCTCGCAATAAACAAGATCCAGATATAATGTTCATGCTTAACGCAGGCACTAAATAACAATTATTTAAGTTCATAACTAATCCCGATGGTAACTGAAGTTAGACTGTGCCGATGGAGATTGCATCAACCTTGGAACCATTTCCCACGCGCATCGTCACTTCATCCTTTGCCAGCCTTCGTTTATTCCGCAGTTCCTAGCTTCGAGTTGCAAATGTGAGCAACAGAACCAGTATCAAATACCCAGGCACTACTACGAGAGTTGGTTAGGTACACATCAATAACATGTATATCACATATACCTGGTTTGGCGTTGGCCACCTTCTTATCAGCCAAATACTTGGGGCAGTTGCGCTTCCAATGACCCATCCCCTTGCAACAATAGCACTCTGTTTCCGGCTTAGGTCCAACCTTGGGTTTCTTCGTCGGAGTGGCAACTGTTTTGCCGCTCTTCTTGGAGTTACCCTTCTTGCCTTTGCCGTTTCTCTTGAAACCAGTGATCTTACTGACCATCAACACTTGATGTTCTTTTCGGAGTTCCGACTCTGCGGCTTTCAGCATCGAGAATAACTTGCCGGGTGACTTGTTCATCCCTTGCATGTTATAGTTCAACACAAAGCTCTTGTAGCTAGGTGACAGTGATTGAAGAATTCTGTCAGTGATAGCCTCTTGCGGGAGTTGAACTCCCAGCTCAGCTAGACGGTTTGAGTACCCAGACATTTTGAGCACATGTTCACTGACAGACGAATTCTCCTCCATTTTGCGAGCATAGAATTTATTGGAGGTCTTATACCTCTCGATCTGGGCATTCTTTTGAAAGATAAACTTCATCTCCTGGAACATCTCATATGCTCCATGACGTTCAAAGCATCGTTGAAGTCCCGGTTCTAAGCCATACAAGACTGCACATTGAACTACTGAGTAGTCCTCCTTACGTGCTTGCCAAGCATTCAAAACATCTTGATCAGACGTAGCGGGTGGTTCATCTCCTAGCGCTGCATCAAGGACATAATTCTTTTTCCCAGCTTGTTGGATGAGCCTCAGATTACGAGCCCAGTCTACAAAGTTTCTACCATCATCTTTCAGCTTAGCTTTCTCTAGGAACGTATTGAAATTCAGGGTTGCTACTGCGTGAGCCATTGATCTACAACATAAAATATTGCAAAGTGGACTTAGACTATGTTCAAGACAATTAGCGTTTAGCTAATCATATTACTAATAAACTCCCACTCAAATAGACATCCCTCTAGTTATTTGAGTGTGGTATGATCCAAATTCACTAACTCAAGTCCGATCATCACGTGAGTTGAGTGTAGTTTCAGTGGTAAACATCTCTATGTTAATCATATCAACTATACGATTCATGCTCGACCTTTCAGTCTCTTGTGATCCTAGGCCATGTATGTACATGCTAGGCTCGTCAAGTTTACCTCGAGTGTTCCGCGTGTGCAACTGTTTTGCACCCATTGTATGTGAACGTTGAGTCTATCACACTCGATCATCACGTGGTGTCTCAAAACGACGAAATTTCACAACGGTGCACAGTCAGGGAGAACACAATTTTATCTTGAAATTTAGTGAGGGATCACCTTATAATGCTACTGTCATTCTAAGCAGGATAAGGTGCATAAACGGATTAACATCACATGCAATTCATAAGTGACATGATATGGCCATGATCTTGTGCTTCTTGATCTCCATCACCAAAGCACCGGCATGATCTTCATCGTGACCGGCGCCACACCATGATCTCCATCATCGTGCTGCCATCGAGGTTCTCGTGCTACCTATGCTGTTACTACTAAAGCTACAACCTAGAAATATAGTAAACGCATCTGCAAACACAAACGTTAGTTTAAAGACAACCCTATGGCTCCATCCGGTTACCGTAGCATCGACGTGCAAGTCGATAATTAACTATTACAACATGATCATCTCATACATCCAATATATCACATCATGTCTTTGGCCATATCATATCACATGCATACCATGCAAAAACAAGCTAGACGTCCTCTAATTTGTTGTTGCATGTTTTACGTGGCTGCTATGGGTATCTAGTATGATCGCATCTTACTTACGCAAAACCACAACGGAGATGTGCAAATTGCTATTTAACCTCTCTCCAAGGACCGCCTCGGTCAAATCCAATTCAACTAAAGTTCAAGAGACTGTCACCCGCCAGTCATCTTTATGCAACGAGTTGCATGTTAGTCGATGATACCGGTCTCTCGTAAGCATACGAGTAAGGTTGGTCCGGGCCGCTTCAATCCAACAATACCGCCGAATCGAGAAAAGACTAAGGAGGGCAGCAAATCGAACATCAACACCCACAAATTTTTTTGTGTTCTACTCGAGATTAAATCTACGAATGAACCTAGCTCATGATGCCACTGTTGGGGAATGTTGCATGGGAAACAAAAACATTTCCTACGCACATGAAGACCTATCATGGTGATCTTCATCTACGAGAGGGAGATCGGATCCACGTACCCTTGTAGATCGCTAAGCAGGATGCGTTAAGAAACGCGGTTGATGTAGTAAAACAACTTCGTGATTCAAATCACCGTCGTCCCACGATCCATCCCGAGCTAGCACCGAACGGACGACACCTCCGCGCTCAACAGACCTACAGCTCGATGACAATGTCTTCCTTCTTGATCCAGCAAGAGAGACGGGGAAGTAGATGAGTTCTCCGGTAGTGTGACGGCGCACCGGTGATGGTGATGATCTATTCCTGCAGGGCTCCGCCCGAGCTCCACAGAAAACCGATCTAGAGGAAGAACTACAAAATAGAAGTTTAAGGTTGCACGTGGCAAAGTTGTGTCTCAAAAACCCTAAAACCTCAAGTATATATAGGAGGACGGGAGGGGCTAGCCTTGGGGCTCAAGGGAGCCCCTATGGCGTCCGCCAAAGTGGGAGAGGAGGGACTCCAACTCCAATTCGGTTTGGGGAAGGAGGAGTTCATTCCTTCCTTTCCACCTCCCTCTTTTTTTCTTCTTTCTCCTTGATTTTCTTTCCTTGGCCGAAGTAGTCCACTTGGGCTGGCCTCACCAGCCCACTAAGGGCTGGTGCGCCACCCATGGGCTATTAGGTTCACTCCCGGGTGGGTGGGCCCCTCCCTATAAAAACCCGAAACCCATTCATCACTCCCGGTACACTGCTGGTAATGCCCGAAATCTTTCCGCAGGCTAAATGAAACAATCCTATATATCAACCTTCGTTTCCGGAAACCCTCGTGATGTCCGTGATCTCATCCGGGACTCCGAACAAACCTTCTGTCACCAACACCTATAACTCAACTATACCGAAATGTCACCGAAACTTAAGTGTGCAGACCTTGCGGGTTCGAGAACTATGTAGACATGACGTGAGGCACTCCTTGGTCAATATCCAACAACGGGACCTGGATGTACATATTGGATCCTACATATTCTAAGAAGATCTTATTGGTTGAAGCTCTCTGCCAAGGATTCATATAATCCCGTATACCATTCCCTTTGTCCTTGGGTATGTTACTTGCCCAAGATTTGATCGTCGGTATCCTATACCTATTTCAATCTTGTTACCGAAAAGTCTCTTTACTCATCCCGTAATACAAGATCCTGTGACTAACACATTAGCCACATTGCTTGCAAGGCTTATATGTGATGTTGTATTACCGAGTGGCCCCGAGATACCTCTCCGTCATACGAAGTGACAAATCCCAGTCTTGATCCATGCTAACTCCACGGACACCTTTGGAGATACCTGTAGATCACCTTTATAGTCACCCAGTAACGTTGCGACGTTTGATACACACAAGGTATTCCTCCGGTGACAGTGAGTTACATGATCTCATGGTCATAGGAATGAATACTTGACACGCAGAAAACAATAGCAACAAAATGACATGATCACATGCTACGTTTATAGTTTGGGTCATGTCCATCACATCATTCTCCCAATGATGTGATCTAGTCATCAAGTGACAACACTTGCATATGGTGACAAAACCTTAACCATCCTTGATCAACTGGCTAGTCAACTAGAGGCTTACTAGGGACATTGTTTTGTCTATATATCCACATATGCATTTATGTTTTCATTCAATACAATTATAGCATGGATAATAAACGATTATCTTGAAACAAGAAATATAATAATAACTATTTTATCATTGCCTCTAGGGCATATTTCCAACACGCAGGTGAGGTATTTGATGAAAGGGACAGAAGGTATGCATCTTCGCTCACTTATTTTTGCCTCGGTTTTTCACCATTGTGATAGGTCGTGATGTGCTGTCACTAAATGGAGCGGTGGTTCGAACAATGCCGCTGCCGAGTTCGTGACCTTGTTGGCCACCAACACCGTCGACATCGATCAAGCCCCGATCGTTAGTTTCGATTACAATGAATTGAGGGTGGCGTGGATGACCACGCTGGTGAAGATGAGGTGAAGGAGGTAGATGAGGGGATGTATCAGCAATCGCAAGCAAAAAAAGCACGTGTCGCTGAGAACAAAACCATGGCCAAGCTTCTTGTCGAAGAGAATATGATCATGACTTTGAACTGAATGACATGGACGACATGAACAAAGAATGACATGATATGACAAGGAGAGAAATCTTGAAGAGGAGGATGCTTGCGTGTTACAATGGCAGAGACGGTTTCTCGTGTGGAAATGGAACCGATGATTTCGACGACGGAGTAGGGATAAGTGTTGGAGTAGGAACAAGTGCAGGCGATCGATTTGGGGGAGTCGATGGATTCGGGGGTGGCAATGACCTCGATGGTGTGGACTGAAGAGTGACCAGGATTCATGAAGTCCTTTTGCGTTTGTCTTTTAAACTATGCTTTTATTTCATGCGCGAACAATGCTTTATTATTTGAATTCAAACTTATTTGTTGGAATCACTGTCAAATTCTAACTATATTATATTGCGAGATTTTTTAGTTTACAGTTGATGCGACGGCGCCCGAGAAGATCCCACATTGACGACCCGTATAATAGCATCTTTTGCGAATATCTTTTTTACGAATCCGTTTTGGGGATATGCCTCTATCTGCGCCTGCACCGGCTCGTAAAAACCATTTTTGATAACTGTAAACAATTTTTATAGATCGATTTTATACGAGATCTGTTAAAGATGCTCTTAGCCCAGGCACCACGGATTCTTTCATGTCCGTTTTGTTTGGTTCCCAGTCGATCCCTGGATTTCATGTGGCGTCGTTGATCAGCGAGTCGTCGGGCGCTTGGGATCTTTTTTATCGTGCGTCCGTTTTGACCAGAGGCCGGCGCTATCTGCTGCCTCTTGAGCTTGCGTTGGTTTTTCCCTTGAAGAGGATAGGGTGATGCAGCACATGAGCAATAAGTATTTCCCTCAGTTTGAGAACCAAGGTATCAATCCAGTAGGAGAATCAAGCCAAGTGTCCAGAGTAGCTGCGCAAACACAAACGAGCTTGCACCCAACGCTATAAAGGGGTTGTCAATCCCTTCAAGTTTGATTGCAAAGTGAGATCTGAAGGCGGAAAGTGCAACGAAGTAAAAGTGTAAGGCTGAAAATATGATGTGAAGTAGACCCGGGGGCCATAGTGTTCACTAGAGGCTTCTCTCAGCAAGTATTACGGTGGGTGAACAAATTACTATCGAGCAATTTATAGAACCGCGCAAAGTCATGATGATATCTAAGGCAATGATCATACATATAGGCATCACGTCCGAGACAAGTAGACCGATACTTTCTGCATCTACTACTATTACTCCACACATCGACCGCCATCCAGCATGCATCTAGTGTATTGAGTTCATGATGAACAGAGTAACGCCTTAAGCAAGATGACATGATGTAGAGGGATAAACTCAAACCAATGATGTAAACCCATCTTTTTACCCTTGATGGCAACAACATGATGCGTGCCTCGCTACCCCTTCTGTCACTTGGTGAGGTCACCGCACGGTATGAACCCAAAACCAAGCACTTCTCCCATTACAAGAATCATAGATCAAGTTGGCCAAACAAAACCCACAAATCAAAGAGAATTACAAGGATATGAAATCATGCGTATAAGAGATCAGAAGAAACTCAAATAAGATTCATAGATAATCTGATCATAAATCCACAATTCATCGGATCTAGACAAACACACCACAAAAGAAGATTACATCGGATAGATCTCCATGAAGATCATGGAGAACCTTGTATTGAAGATCCAAGAGAGAGAAGAAGCCATCTAGCTACTAGCTATGGACCCGAAGGTCTATGGTGAACTACTCACGCATCATCGGAGAGGCCATGGTGTTGATGAAGAAGCCCTCCATATCCGAATCCCCCTCCGGCAGGGCACCAGAACGTGCCACAGATGGGATCTTGCGGAGAAAAAAGCTTGCGGCGGCGGAAAAAAAAGGTGCCACAGATTTTCGTGGATCTCCTACGTAGTTTTGGATTTTTCCTGAATTTGTAGGCGGGAGAAGTAGGGCAGACGAGCCATAGGGGCCCACAAGCCTGCTAGGCACGGCCCCCTAGCCGCGCCTAGGGGGCTTGTGGCGTCCCCTGGTGGCCTCTGCCTTGCTTCTCACATCCCGTGCGTATCTTCTGTTCCGGAAAAAATCTTTTCGGAAGTTTTATTCCGTTTGGACACCGTTTAAAATCCTCCTTTGAAAAGGGTCAAAAACACGGAAAAAACAGGAACTGGCACTTGGCACTGAGTTAATAAGTTAGTCCCAAAAAAGATATAAAAGGCATACAAAACATCCAAATTTTTGACAATATAATAGCATGGAACCATAAAAAGTTATAGATACTTTGGAGACGTATCAAGCATCCCCAAGCTTAACTCCTGCTCGTCCTCGAGTAGGGAAGTGATAAAGACTGAATTTTTGATGTGGAATGCTACCTAGCATAGTTGTCCTTTGTAACTTCTTTCATGTGACATGAATGTTCAGATCCGTAAGATTCAAAACAATAGTTTGCTATTGACATGAAAACAATAATACTTCAAGCAAACTAGCAAGGTAATCTTGAACTTTTGAAATAACAAGGCCAAAGAAAGTTATCCCTACAAAATCATATAGTCTGGCTATGCTCCATCATCCCCACACAACTAATTTAAATCATGCACAACCCCGGTATTGGCCAAGTAATTGTTTTCACACTCTTACTTTCTCAAACCTTTTTCAACTCTCACACAATACATGAGCGTGAGCCATGGATATAACACTATGGTAAAATAGAGTGTGGTGGAGGTTGTGAGACAAAAAGGAGAAGATGGTCACATTGACTCGGCGTATCAAAGGACTATGGAGATGCCCATTAATAGATATCAATGTGAATGAGTAGGGATTGCCATACAAAGGATGCACTAGAGCTATAAGTATGTGAAAGCTCAAAAGGAGAACTAGTGGGTGTGCATCCAACTTGCTTGCTCACGAAGACATAGGGAAATTTTGAGGAAGCCCATCATTGGAATATACAAGCCAAGTTATATAATGAAAATTCCCACTAGCATATGGTGGTGAGAAAACAAGAGGCTCTCAATCATGAAGAACATGGTGCTATTATAAAGCACATGTGTGGAAAGAGATAGTAGCATTGTCCATTCTCTCTTTTTCTCTCTTTTTTTTGTTTGGGCTCTTTGGCCTCTTTCCATATCTTTTTTTTGTGGGCAGCTTTGGCCTCTTTTTTTATTTCCTCACACGGGACAATGCTCTAATAATGATGATCATCACACTTTTATTTACTCACAGCTCAAAGCTTAGAACGATGATGACTCTATAGGAAATGCCTCCGACAGTGTACCGAGATGTGCAACGATCTAGCTTGGCGTATGATGTTGAAACATCTCGCTAGCTATCTTACGATCATGCAATGGCAATATGAGAGTGACGGTACAAGTCATGAGATGGAATGGTGGGAGTTGCATGGCAATATATCTCGGAATGGCTATGAAAATGCCATAGTAGGTAGGTATGGTGGCTGTTTTGAGGAAGGCATATGGTGGGTTTGTGCACCGGCGAAAATTACGCGGTACTGGAGAGGCTAGCAATGGTGGAAGGTGAAAGTGCATCTATACCATGGACTCACATTAGTCATGAAGAACTCACATACTTATTTGAAAGTTTTTATTAGTAATCAAAACAAAGTGCTAAACGCATACTCCTAGGGGAAGGGTTGGTAGGTGTTAACCATTGCGCGATCCCGACCGCAACACAAAGGATGACAATCAATATATCAATTATGCTCCGAATTCCTAACATAGCGGTTTACCATACGTGTGTTGGGGAACGTCGCAAGGGAAACAAAAATTTTCCTACGCGCACGAAGACCTATCATGGTGATGTCCATCTACGAGAGGGGATGAGTGATCTACGTACCCTTGTAGATCGTACAGCAGAAGCGTTAGTGAACGCGGTTGATGTAGTGGAACGTCCTCACGTCCCTCGATCCGCCCCGCGAACAATCCCGCGATCAGTCCCACGATCTAGTACCGAACGGACGGCACCTCCGCGTTCAGCACACGTACAACTCGACGATGATCTCGGCCTTCTTGATCCAGCAAGAGAGACGGAGAGGTAGAAGAGTTCTCCGGCAGCGTGACGGCGCTCCGGAGGTTGGTGATGATCTTGTCTCAGCAGGGCTCCGCCCGAGCTCCGCAGAAACGCGATCTAGAGGAAAAACTATGGAGGTATGTGGTCGGGCAGCCGTGAGAAAGTCGTCTCAAATCAGCCCTAAAACCTCCGTATATATAGGTGGGAGGGAGGGGAGGAGGCAGCCTCAAAACCTAAAGGTTTGGCCGAAATTGGAGGTGGAGGAGTCCTACTCCAATCCTACTTGGAGTAGGATTCCACCTTCCCACTTGGAAACTCTTTCCACCTTGTGTTTTTTCCTTCTCAAACCTTATGGGCCTTAGTGGGAACTTATTCCAGCCCACTAGGGGCTGGTTTATCTCTTCCCATAGCCCATGAGACCCCTTGGGGCGTGACACCCCTCCCGATGGTCCCTGGCACCCCTCCCGGCACTCCCGGTACACTACCGATGAGCCCGAAACTTTTCCGGTAATGCACGAAAACCTTCCGGTAACCAAATGAGGTCATACTATATATCAATCTTCGTTTCCGGACCATTCCGGAAACCCTCGTGACGTCCGTGATCTCATCCGGGACTCCGAACAACATTCGGTAACCAACCATATAACTCAAATACGCATAAAACAACGTCGAACCTTAAGTGTGCAGACCCTGCGGGTTCGAGAACTATGTAGACATGACCCGAGAGACTCCTCGGTCAATATCCAATAGCGGGACCTGGATGCCCATATTGGATCCTACATATTCTACGAAGATCTTATCGTTTGAACCTCAGTGCCAAGGATTCATATAATCCCGTATGTCATTCCCTTTGTCCTTCGGTATGTTACTTGCCCGAGATTCGATCGTCAGTATCCGCATACCTATTTCAATCTCGTTTACCGGCAAGTCTCTTTACTCGTTCCGTAATACAAGATCCCGCAACTTACACTAAGTCACATTGCTTGCAAGGCTTGTGTGTGATGTTGCATTACCGAGTGGGCCCCGAGATACCTCTCCGTCACACGGAGTGACAAATCCCAGTCTCGATCCATACTAACTTAACGAACACCTTCGGAGATACCTGTAGAGCATCTTTATAGTCACCCAGTTACGTTGCGACGTTTGATACACACAAAGCATTCCTCCGGTGTCCGTGAGTTATATGATCTCATGGTCATAGGAACAAATACTTGACACACAGAAAACAGTAGCAACAAAATGACACGATCAACATGCTACGTCTATTAGTTTGGGTCTAGTCCATCACATGATTCCTAATGATGTGATCCCGTTATCAAGTGACAACACTTGCCTATGGCCAGGAAACCTTGACCATCTTTGATCAACGAGCTAGTCAACTAGAGGCTTACTAGGGACAGTGTTTTGTCTATGTATCCACACAAGTATTGTGTTTCCAATCAATACAATTATAGCATGGATAATAAACGATTATCATGAACTAAGAAATATAATAATAACTAATTTATTATTGCCTCTAGGGCATATTTCCAACAGTCTCCCACTTGCACTAGAGTCAATAATCTAGTTCACATCACCATGTGATTCCAACGAATCCAACACCCATATAGTTATGGGGTCTGATCACGTCTTGCTCGTGAGAGAGGTTTTAGTCAACGGTTCTGAAACTTTCAGATCCGTGCGTTCTTTACAAATCTTTATGTCATCTTATAGATGCTGCTACTACATGCTATTCGGAAATGCTCCAAATATCTACTCTACTATACGAATCCGTTTCACTACTCATAGTTATTCGGATTAGTGTCAAAGCTTACATCGACGTAACCCTTTACGATGAACTCTTCAATCACCTCCATAATCAAGAAAAATTCCTTAGTCCATTAGTTACTAAGGATAAATTTTGACCGCTGCTAGTGATTCAATCATGGATCACTCTCTGTACCCTCAACAGACTTTGAGTCAAGGCACACATTAGGTGCGGTACACAGCATGGCATAATTTAGATTCTACGGCTAAGGCATAGAAGACGACCTTCGTCTATTCTCTTTATTCTGCCGTGGTCGGGTTTTGAGTCTTACTCAAATTCACACCTCACAACGCAACCAAGAACTCCTTCTTTGCTGATCTATTTTGAACTCTTTCAAAAACTTGTCAAGGCATGCATCTTGTTGAAACTTCTATTAAGCGTTTTCGATCTATCTCCATAGATCTTTGATGCTCAATGTTCAAGTAGCGTAATCCAGGTACTCCTTTGAAAACTTCTTTCAAACAATCTTGTATGCTTTACAGAAATTCTACGTTACTTCTGATCCACAATATGTCAACCACATATACCTATCAGAAATTCTATAGTGCTCCTACTCACTTCTTTGGAAATACAAGTTTCTCATAAACCTTGTACACACCCAAAATCTTTGATCATCTCATCAAAGTGTATATTCCAACTCCGAGATGCTTGCACCAGTCCATTGAAGGATCACTGGAGCTTGCATACTTGCTAGTATCTTTAGGATCGACAAAACCTTCTCGTTGTATCACATACAATGTTTGCTCAAGGAAACCGTCGAGAAAACAATGTTTTGACATCCTACGTGCAATATTTCATAAATAATGCATCAACAACTAACATAATTCTAACAGACCTTTAGCATCGCTACGAGTGAGAAAGTCTCATCATTATCAACTGATTGATCTTATCGAAAACATCTTTGCGACAAGTCGAGCTTTTCTTAATAGTGACTTATCACCATCATCGTTTGTCTTCTTTTAAAGATCCATTTTTACTCAATAGTCCTATGACCATCAAGTAGTTCTACCAAAGTCTACACTTTGTTTTCACACATGGATCCTCTCTCGGATTTTATGGCTTCCAGCCATTTGTCGGAATCTGGGCCCACCATCGCTTTCTCCATAACTCGTAGGTTCACTGTTGCTCAACAACATGACCTCCAAGACAGGGTTACCGTACTACTCTGCAGCAGTACGTGACCTTGTCGACCTACGAGGTTTGTAGTAACTTGATTCGAAGCTCAATGATCACCATCATCAGCTTCCACTTCAATTGGTGTAGGCGCCACAGGAACAACTTCCTATGCCCTGCTACACACTGGTTGAAGTGATGGTTCAATAACCTCATCAATTTCTACTACCCTCCCACTCAATTCTTTCGAGAGAAACCTTTCCTCGAGAAAGGATCCATTTCTAGAAACAAACACTTTGCTTTCGGATCTGAGATAGGAGATGTACCCAACTGTTTTGGATATCCTATGAAGATGCATTTATCCGCTTTGGGTTCGAGCTTATCAGACTGAAACTTTTTCACATAAGTGTCGAAGCCCCAAACTTTCAAGAAACGACAGTTTAGATTTCTCTAAACCTCAGTCTATACTGTGTCATCTCAACGGAAATACGCGGTGCCCTATTTAAAGTGAATGCGGTTGTCTCTAATGCATAACCCATAAACGACAGTGGTAATTCGATAAGAGACATCACAGCATGCACCATACTAAATAGTGCGTGGCTATGACGTTCAGACACATCATCACACTATGATGTTCCAGGTGGCATGAACTGTGAAACAATTTCCACATTGTCTTAACTGTGTACCAAAAACTCGTAACTCAGATATTCATTTCTATGATCGTATCGTAGAGAGTTCATCCTCTTGTTACGACGAACTTCACTCTGAAACGGAATTGAACTTTTCAGTATTTCAGACTTGTGATTCATTAAGTAAATACTCCTGTATCTACTCAAGTCGTCAGTGAAGTAAGAACATAATGATATCCACTGCGTGCCTCAGCACTCATTGGACTGCATACATCAAAATGTATCACTTCCAACAAGTTACTATCTTGTTTCATCTCAATGAAAACAAGGCCTTGCTCATGTGGTATGATTTGCATGTCACTAGTGATTCGCAATCAGGTGAGTAAAGATCCATCAGCATGGACCCTCTTCATGCAATTTATACTAACATGACTCAAGCGGCAGTGCCACAAGTAAGTGGTACTATCATCATTAACTCGTATCTTTTGGCACCAATGTGTAACACTACAATCGAGATTCAATAAACCATTGAAGGTGATTATTCAAGCAAATAGAGTAACCATTATTCTCTTTGAATGAATAATCGTATTGCAATAAACACGATCCAATCATGTTCATGCCTAACGCAAGCACCAAATAACAATTATTTAGGTTCAACACCAATCCCGATGGTAGAGGGAGCGTGCGACGTTTGATCATATCAACCTTGGAAACACTTCCAACACGTATCGTCACCTCGCCTTTAGCTAGTCTCCGTTTATGTCGTAGCTTTCATTTCGCGTTACTAATCACTTAGCAACCGAACCGGTATCCAATACCCTTGTGCTACTAGGAGTACTAGTAAAGTACACATCAACATTATGTATATCAAATATACTTCTCTCGACTTTTGCCAGCCTTCTTATCTACCAAGTATCTAGAGTTGCTCCGCCTCAGTGACTGTTCCCCTTATTACAGAAGCACTTAGTCTCGGGTTTGGGTTTAATCTTGGGTCTCTTCATTAGCGCAGCAACTGTTTTGCCGTTTCACGAAGTATCCCTTCTAGCCCTCGCCTTTCTTGAAACTTAGTGGTTTTCCAAACCATCAACTATTGATGCTCCTTCTTGATTTCTACTTTCGCAGTGTCAAACGTCGCGAATCGCTCAAGGATCATTGTATCTATCCTTGATATGTTATAGTTCATCACGAAGATCTCAAAGCTTGGTGGCAGTGACTTTTGGAGAACCATCACTATCTCATCTGGAAGATTAGCTCCCACTTGATTCAAGTGATTGTCGTACTCAGACAATCTGAGCACATGCTCAACGATTGAGATTTTCTCCTTTACTTTGTGGTCAAAGAATCTTGTTGGAGGTCTCGTACCTCTTTAACAAGGGCACAAGCATGAAATCACAATTTCATCTCTTTAGAACATCACTTATGTTCCGTGACGTTTTAAAACGTTTTCGGTGCCTTGCTTCTAAGCCATTAAGTACTTTGCACTGAACTATCGTGTAGTCATCAGAAACGTGTATGTCGGATGTTCACAGCATCCACAGACGACGCTCGAGGTGCAGCACACCGGGTGGTGCATTAAGAACATAAGCCTTCTGTGCAGCGACGAGGACAATCCTCGGTTTTACAGACTCAGTCTGCAAAGTTTGCTACTATCAATTTTCAACTAAATTTTCTCTAGGAACATATAAAAACAATAGAGCTATAGCGCAAGCTACATCGTAATTCGCAAAGACCATTAGACTATGTTCATGACAATTAGTTCAATTAATCATATTACTTAAGAACTCCCACTCAAAAAGTACATCTCTCTAGTCATTTGAGTGGTACATGATCCAAATCCACTATCTCAAGTCCGATCATCACGTGAGTCGAGAATAGTTTCAGTGGTAAGCATCCCTATGCTAATCATATCAACTATACGATTCATGCTCGACCTTTCGGTCTCATGTGTTCCGAGGCCATGTCTGCACATGCTAGGCTCGTCAAGCTTAACCCGAGTGTTCTGCGTGTGCAACTGTTTTGCACCCGTTGTATGTGAACGTTGAGTCTATCACACCCGATCATCACGTGGTGTCTCGAAACGAAGAACTGTCGCAATGGTGCACAGTCGGGGAGAACACAATTTCGTCTTGAAATTTTAGTGAGAGATCACCTCATAATGCTACCGTCGTTCTAAGCAAAATAAGGTGCATAAAAGGATTAACATCACATGCAATTCATAAGTGACATGATATGGCCATCATCACGTGCTTCTTGATCTCCATCACCAAAGCACCGGCACGATCTTCTTGTCACCGGCGCCACACCATGATCATCCATCAACGTGTTGCCGTCGGGGTTGTCGTGCTACTTATGCTATTACTACTAAAGCTACATCCTAGCAAAATAGTAAACGCATCTGCAAGCACAAACGTTAGTATAAAGACAACCCTATGGCTCCTGCCGGTTGCCGTACCATCGACGTGCAAGTCGATATTTCTATTACAACATGATCATCTCATACATCCAATATATCACATCACATCGTTGGCCATATCACATCACAATCATACCCTGCAAAAACAAGTTAGACGTCCTCTAATTTTGTTGTTGCATGTTTTACGTGGTGACCGAGGGTATCTAGTAGGATCGCATCTTACTTACGCAAACACCACAACGGAGATATATGAGTTGCTATTTAACCTCATCCAAGGACCTCCTCGGTCAAATCCGATTCAACTAAAGTTGGAGAAACAGTCACTTGCCAGTCATCTTTGAGCAAAGGGGGTTACTCGTAACGATGAAACCAGTCTCTCGTAAGCGTACGAGTAATGTCGGTCCAAGCCGCTTCAATCCAACAATACCGCGGAATCAAGAAAAGACTAAGGAGGGCAGCAAAACGCACATCACCGCCCACAAAAACATTTGTGTTCTACTCGAGAAGACATCTACGCATGAACCTAGCTCTGATACCACTGTTGGGGAACATCGCAAGGGAAACAAAAATTTTCCTACGCGCACGAAGACCTATCATGGTGATGTCCATCTACGAGAGGGGATGAGTGATCTACGTACCCTTGTAGATCGTACAGCAGAAGCGTTAGTGAACGCGGTTGATGTAGTGGAACGTCCTCACGTCCCTCGATCCGCCCCGCGAACAATCCCGCGATCAGTCCCACGATCTAGTACCGAACGGACGGCACCTCCGCGTTCAGCACACGTACAACTCGACGATGATCTCGGCCTTCTTGATCCAGCAAGAGAGACGGAGAGGTAGAAGAGTTCTCCGGCAGCGTGACGGCGCTCCGGAGGTTGGTGATGATCTTGTCTCAGCAGGGCTCCGCCCGAGCTCCGCAGAAACGCGATCTAGAGGAAAAACTATGGAGGTATGTGGTCGGGCAGCCGTGAGAAAGTCGTCTCAAATCAGCCCTAAAACCTCCGTATATATAGGTGGGAGGGAGGGGAGGAGGCAGCCTCAAAACCTAAAGGTTTGGCCGAAATTGGAGGTGGAGGAGTCCTACTCCAATCCTACTTGGAGTAGGATTCCACCTTCCCACTTGGAAACTCTTTCCACCTTGTGTTTTTTCCTTCTCAAACCTTATGGTCCTTAGTGGGAACTTATTCCAGCCCACTAGGGGCTGGTTTATCTCTTCCCATAGCCCATGAGACCCCTTGGGGCGTGACACCCCTCCCGATGGTCCCCGGCACCCCTCCCGGCACTCCCGGTACACTACCGATGAGCCCGAAACTTTTCCGGTAATGCACGAAAACCTTCCGGTAACCAAATGAGGTCATCCTATATATCAATCTTCGTTTCCGGACCATTCCGGAAACCCTCGTGACGTCCGTGATCTCATCCGGGACTCCGAACAACATTCGGTAACCAACCATATAACTCAAATACGCATAAAACAACGTCGAACCTTAAGTGTGCAGACCCTGCGGGTTCGAGAACTATGTAGACATGACCCGAGAGACTCCTCGGTCAATATCCAATAGCGGGACCTGGATGCCCATATTGGATCCTACATATTCTACGAAGATCTTATCGTTTGAACCTCAGTGCCAAGGATTCATATAATCCCGTATGTCATTCCCTTTGTCCTTCGGTATGTTACTTGCCCGAGATTCGATCGTCAGTATCCGCATACCTATTTCAATCTCGTTTACCGGCAAGTCTCTTTACTCGTTCCGTAATACAAGATCCCGCAACTTACACTAAGTCACATTGCTTGCAAGGCTTGTGTGTGATGTTGCATTACCGAGTGGGCCCCGAGATACCTCTCCGTCACACGGAGTGACAAATCCCAGTCTCGATCCATACTAACTTAACGAACACCTTCGGAGATACCTGTAGAGCATCTTTATAGTCACCCAGTTACGTTGCGACGTTTGATACACACAAAGCATTCCTCCGGTGTCCGTGAGTTATATGATCTCATGGTCATAGGAACAAATACTTGACACACAGAAAACAGTAGCAACAAAATGACACGATCAACATGCTACGTCTATTAGTTTGGGTCTAGTCCATCACATGATTCTCCTAATGATGTGATCCCGTTATCAAGTGACAACACTTGCCTATGGCCAGGAAACCTTGACCATCTTTGATCAACGAGCTAGTCAACTAGAGGCTTACTAGGGACAGTGTTTTGTCTATGTATCCACACAAGTATTGTGTTTCCAATCAATACAATTATAGCATGGATAATAAACGATTATCATGAACTAAGAAATATAATAATAACTAATTTATTATTGCCTCTAGGGCATATTTCCAACAACGTGCATGTTACGGGAATGACTAACTTCAACACAAGTATTTCTAGATTCACAACACTCTACTAACATAACTCTTAATATTACCGAATCCACGTCTCAAAACTAATTGAGAGGAATCAAACTTCTCTTTCTACTCAATGCACATGAAGATGGAAGTTTTATTGTATCCTCTTTGGGTACCTATCACCTTTGGTACTACTTTCATAGCACAAGCCAACTACCAAGTTACGCACCGCCGTGCTCTAAAAGATCTAAGTGAAGCACATAGAGCAAAATGGTCTAGCTCAAAAGATATAAGTGAAGCACAATGAGTATTCTAGCAAATTCACGATGAGTGAATGTTTCTCTCAAAAGGTGTGCATCAAGGATGATTGTGACACAAAAAAAATAAAAGACTCCTATGATACAAGACGCTCCAAGCAAAACACATATCATGTGGTGAATAAAAATATAGCTCCAAGTAATGTTACCGATGGTTTGAAGACGAAAGAGGGGATGCCTTCCCGGGGCATCCCCAAGCTTAGGCTTTTTGGTGTCCTTGAACTTGGCTTGGGATGCCTTGGGCATCCCAATATTGAGCTCTTTCCACTCTTTATCCCTTTGTCCATGAGAACATCACCCAAAACTTGAAAACTTCACAACACAAAACTTAAACAAAAACTCATGATAACATTAGCACAAGAAACCAAACTACCACCTCTTTAGGTAGTGTAGAAATCTTGATTTCTATTTATATTGGTGTTAGATTACTGTATTCTCACTTTTCCATGGCTAGTACCCCCCGATACTATCCATAGTTTCATCAAAACAAGCAACCAACACAACAAAAACAGAATTTGTCAAAAACAGACCAGTCTGTAGCAATCTGTATACTTTGTACACTTATGCTATCTCAAAAATTCTGAAAAATTACGACAGCCTGGGAAAAAGGCATGTAAACCATCAGCAAAAAGAATGAACTCAAAATCTCTTTCTGAATAAAAATGAAAAATAATTTCGTGAGCAAAAAGTTTCTGTCTTTTTCTAGCAGGACGAAACAACCATCACCAAAACTAGTCATAAAGGTTTTGCTTGGCTCAAACACAAAAAGAAACACAAAATACACAATAATAACAGAATTATGATGATGTGGACGCAACAAAACAGAAATAAAAAGATAAATTCATTGGGTTGCCTCCCAACAAGCGCTATTGTTTAACGCCCTTAGCTAGGCATAAGGCGATAGAATCACGTATCGTCGTCTTTGGTGCTCAAACCATAAGTAGCCCTCATCATGGACTTATAAGGCAATCTTATTTTCTTTCTAGGAAAATGCCCCATGCCATTATTTAAAGGAAATTGAAATCTAATATTCCCTTCTTCATATTGATGATAGCAGCAATAATCCTTAGGAAAGGTCTACCAAGAATGATAGGGCAAGTAGGATTGCAATCAATATCAAGCACAATGAAATCCACGGGTACATAGTTCCTATTTGAAATAATAAGAACATCATTGATCCTTCCCATGGGTTTGTTGACAGTAGAATCCACAAGATGCAAATTAAGAGAATACTCCTCAATCTCATTAAAGCCTAGAACATCACATAAAGACTTTGGAATCGCGGAAACACTAGCACCCAAATCACGCAAAGAATTGCATTCATAGTTTTTGATTTTGATTTTGATATTAGGTTCCCACTCATCATGAAGTTTTCTAGGAATAGATACCTCCAACTCAAGTTTCTCTTCAAGAGATTTTATCATAGCATCGACGATATGATCGGTAAAGGCCTTGTTTTGGCTATAAGCGTGTGGAGAGTTTAGCATGGATTGCATCAAGGAAATACATTCAATAAAAGAGCAACTACTATAATTGAATTCCTTGAAATCCAAAGTAGTAGTTTCATTACTACTCAAAGTTTAATATCTTCTACTCCACTTCCAATGCTTTTAGCATCAAGATAGATGGACTCCGAATCATTGGGGCGTTTTTCAACCAAAGTGGATTCATATCCAGCCCCATCATCATTAGGTTTGTCACAAGAAAACAAAGATTCAATGGGAGTCACACCAAGCACTTTAAGACCTTCGTGATTCTTATCATGAGAACATGCCTTTTAAGCCATTCATGTCTAGCACGAATTTGGGCGGTTCTTTCTTTGCTCTTATTCATGGAAACACGCATGGCTTTCAAAGTTTCATCCATATTGATCTTGGGAGGAGCACATCTAACTTTCAAAGCGTCAATATCAATAGACATTCTATCAACGCTCCTAGCCAAATCATCAATTTTGAGTAGTTTTTCCTCTATGGACGCATTGAAAATCTTTTGCGAGTTGATGAACTCTTTGATATTACTCTCTAGATCAGAGGGTCATTTATTGTAATTTCCATGAGTATTGTTGTAGGAGTTGCCAAAGTTATTAGAGGGGTTACTAGGAAAAGGCCTAGGAACATAGTTTCCTCTAAAAGCATTGTTGTTGCCAAAATTATTCCTACCAACAAAATTAACGTCCAAGCTCGCATTGCTACTCTCAATCAAGGAAGAAAAGGGCATATCATTAGGATCTAAAGGAGCACTTATACTAGCAATCAAATTCATTAACTCATCCATCTTAGCACTCAACGAGTTAATTTCTTCTATAGCATGTACCTTCTTACTAGTAGGTGACCTTTCAGTGTGCCACTAAGAGTAGTTTGTCATGATATTGTCTAGGAGTTTTCTGGCTTCTCTTAATGTGATTTCCATGAACTTTCCACCTGAGGCGGAGTCCAAGATATTTCTAGAAGCGAAATTCAAACCAGCGTAGAAGATTTGTATAATCATCCAAAGACTCAAGCCATGAGCGGGACAATTTCTAATCATCAATTTCATCCTCTCCCAAGATTGTGCAACATGTTCATGATCAAGTTTCTTAAAATTCATGATGTCATTATGGAGAGAGATAATCTTAGCTGACGGAAAATACTTGGATATATAAGCATCTTTGCACTTGTTCCAAGAATCAATACTATTTTTGGGCAAAGATGAAAACCAAGTTTTTGCGCGATCTCGCAACAAGAATGGAAAAAGCTTCAATTTAATCACACCATTATCCACATCTTTCTTCTTTTGCATATCGCAGATCTCAATGAAGGTATTAAGATGGGATGCGACATCTTCACTAGGGAGGCCGGAGAATTGCTCTTTCATAACAAGATTCAACAAAGCAGCATTGATTTCGTATGATTCCGCACTAGTGGCAGGAGCAATCGGAGTACTAATAAAATCAAATAAAATCATTATTATTAGTATTCGAGAAGTCACAAAGTTTGGTGTTTTCAGTCATGGTGACTTCAGCAAGCAAACAAGCACACAAGCGAACAGAAAGCAAGCGAGAGAAAAGGGCGAACGAAAAAGGCAAATATTTTTGTAAATTTTTATTTTTCAGAAGTGGGGGAGAGGAAAACGGGAGGCAAAAAAAGTAAATGCAAGAGATGAGTTTGCCACACTTACTTGGATGAGCTTCACCTAGAACTTGATCCTCCCCGACAACGGCGCGAGAAATCCTTCTACTGCCTCTTGAGCTTGCGTTGGTTTTTCCCTTGTAGAGGAAAGGGTGATGCAGCATAGGAGCAGTAAGTATTTTCCTTAGTTTTGAGAACCATGGTATCAATCCAGTAGGGGAATCAAGCCAAGTGTCCAGAGTACCTACCAAACACAAACAAGCTTGCACCCAACGCTATAAAGGGGTTGTCAATCCCTTCAAGATTGATTGCAAAGTGAGATCTGAAGGCGGAAAGTGCAACGAAGTAAAAGTGTAAGGCTGAAAATATGATGTGAAGTAGACCCGGGGGCCATAGTGTTCACTAGAGGCTTCTCTCAAAATAGCAAATATTACGGTGGGTGAACAAATTAGTGTCGAGCAATTGATAGAACCGCGCAAAGTCATGACGATATCTAAGGCAATGATCATACATATAGGCATCACGTTCGAGACAAGTAGACCGATACTTTCTGCATCTACTACTATTACTCCACACATCGACCGCTATCCAGCATGCATCTACTGTATTGAGTTCATGACGAACAGAGTTACACCTTAAGCAAGATGACATGATGTAGAGGGATAAGCTCAAACCAATGATGTAAACCCCATATTTTAACCCTTGATGGCAACAATATGATGCGTGCCTCGCTACCCCTTCTGTCACTTGGTGAGGTCACCACACGGTATGAACCCAAAACCAAGCACTTCTCCCATTGCAAGAATCATAGATCAAGTTGGCCAAACAAAACCGAAAACTCCGAGAGAATTATAAGGATATGAAATCATGCATATAAGAGATCAGAAGAAACTCAAATAAGATTCATAGATAATCTGATCATAAATCCACAATTCATCGGATCTCGACAAACACACCATAAAAGAAGATTACATCGGATAGATCTCCATGAAGATCATGGAGAACCTTGTATTGAAGATCCAAGAGAGAGAAGAAGCCATCTAGCTACTAGCTATGGACCCGAAGGTCTATGGTGAACTACTCACGCATCATCGGAGAGGCCATGGTGTTGATGAAGAATCCCTCCGTATCCGAATCCCCCCTCCGTCAGGGCACCAGAACGTGCCCCAGATGGGATCTTGCGGAGACAGAAGCTTGCGGCGGCGGAAAAGTATTTTCGTGGATCTCCTGCGCAGTTTTGGTTTTTTCCTGAATTTATAGGCGGAAGAGGTAGGGGAGATGAGCCACAGGGGGCCCACAAGCCTACTAGGCGCGCCCCCTGGCCGCGCCTAGGGAGCTTGTGGCGTCCCCTGGTGGCCTATGCCTTGGTTCTCACGTCCCGTACATATCTTGTGTTCTGGAAAAAATCTTTTTGGAAGTTTTATTCCGTTTGGACACCGTTTAATATCCTCCGCTGAAAAGGGTCAAAAACACGAAAAAAACCCAGGAACTGGCACTTGGCACTGAGTTAATAAGTTAGTCCCAAAAAAGATATAAAAGGCATACAAAACATCCAAAGTTTGACAAGATAATAGCATGGAACCTTCAAAAATTATAGATACGTTGGAGACGTATCACTATCCCTAGCGCTTAAAAATGTCGTGGAAAATCTGGTAACCTCAATAAACTAAGGTCCTGTTTGGAACCACTCAGATTATATAATCCAGTTTTTATAATCTATTGTGTCTCCAAAGATGTAAGATTATGGTGTAGATTATAAAAACGAGATGGACATATTATTAAAAACTCATAATCTACTCTACCTCAGCTAAAATCAGATTATGGATTGCTAATGATCCATTACCCTTGTAAAGTTGGAGATAATTACATTCCTACCACCGCCATCCTCTTCTTTAAAAAAAACAGAGGACAGACAGGTCATTATGCAGTGTAGAACCCGAATTACAGTTTATATTATCTGGCCTCCAAACATGCTCACTTAGATTATTTTTATAAACCAAATTATATAATCTATCTTCATAATCCGGATTATCATAATCTATTGTGGTTCCAAACAGTGCCTAAATAGACTTTTGATGATTGCTTCATTTTGGGCATTGGAGAAACAAGCGCTTCACTAGTTTGTACCAAAGAAAAATAAATCACATAAGCGCTCGAACTGGCGCTCCTGCGTTGCAAACACAGACTCCAACGCAATTGTTTCATCATTGCATTATTGGATTAATTATCTTTTTGCGCTCAGTAGTGTTTCTATGATCAGTTTTGTTCCGAGTTGTGACTCGTGCTTAGTTTTGCCCCTAGTCTATCCGCACCGACTCATTCCGTAAACATTGCCATTGCCGTTAGGTCAATGTTTTGACTCGGCCCTTACAGGTGGGACCAGACGGCAGAGACGCGCTACAACATCAGATCGTTGCTCTCGTGGCTTGTGGGACCCAACAAAAAGCTGTTGAGCAGAGAGCCGTTGAGGGTGTGCGATATAAGCGGCAGCACGCGTCCGTGGAGCTTGCAGCGGTCAGCAACAATCAGCTAGGCTCGGGAGCTGGGCACGGGCGAATAGAGTGCCGCGGTGACCACTATTGGTACTTAGGAGCTGGGCGCGGGCGACAGAGAGAGCAGCGTTGACCACTGGCGACAGAGAGAGCGGGCGAGAGAGAGCGCGGCGATGGGAAGATTGTTCTGGAGGGTGCGACAGCGTTGAGATCCCCTTCGGCTCCGAGCTCGATGTCTTCTTCTAGCTTCCGCGCCACCTCGCGGATCTAGAGCCCGGTTCATGTGGAGATGCCAATCTTCGTCTGTCCGCAGTGCCGAGCGGGCATTGATCAGAGGGTTTCTCGCACACTGAAGAACCATAATCGTCTGTTCTACATGTGCAGCGAGAATGCGGGTAAGGATCGGGGCAATTGCACCATTTTCGTAGTCGGGTTCCTTGAGAAATACAGTTGATATGTTTGGCGTTAATACAGGTGAAATATTTCTTCCTTTGGGTCGATGCTCTGGCCAAGACTCTGATGAATGAACTGCAAGAAGAGCACAAATAATGGTTGCCCATCCTGCCACGAACGACAATGGTCGCAGTACGAGCTGTGGAAGAAGAGACGGAGGGCGGAGCATGCAATGACACAGAGCTAGCTGTTGAGCTTAGGAGGTTGACAAGAAGGTTAGGAAGCTCGAAGATCAAGCACAAATACCCATTTGCAATTACTTTTGGGCATTTGGTGGTATAGTAATCGCAGTGGGTGTAACGTTCAAATTGTATGGAAAGGCAAGAATTATGGAGGAATTTGTAAGCTTGAAATTGTATGACAAATTCACCTTGTTTAAATGTTGGTCATAGTTTTTTAAATGTTAAAAAAGGGAGAAGAAATGACCAACATTTAAATATGTTGAAAAAAGGGAAAATAAATGAGAAATTCAGAAACTTTGATAAATGAAATGCAGCTCTCTCCTATGCATTTCTGTAAAAAAAGGTTTCTTTGTGGGCCAAATTCAGAGCCAAGAGCCAAGTGCCGGTTAGACTAATGGGCCAACTGCATCCAATTAGGCCCATTTGGGGATGTGCAAATGAGATCTCTTGCGTGTTTTTCTGTTTTCTGTCCTGATTTAAGTTAGGCACTAAATCAATTTATTTAATTCTGAAACTTTTTGTGGAAGTTAATTGAATTATTTCAGAGCGAAACAATTAAGTTTAGAATTTTTTTGAAGCTGTTAAATATTTAATACCAATTTAATTACTCCAATTCAAATAAATCATGATTTAAATCAAAGACCAAAATGTCATGGAAAATGTGCCTCAGCTCTGGTTGAGGTTTACACCTGGTGCCAAAATTAATGAACATTTTTGAAGGGCATTACATTGAGAACAAAATAATTTGTCTAAAAAAATGAAGGTTTGAAAATGCAAAAAAATAGTGCGTCTGGGACTCAAACCGAGGACTGCGTCGGTTTTGTGGTGTTTAGGGCTGCGCTGGTAACTGCTAGGGCAAATGAAAAGACTTTGACATGGATACAAAAGGAAACTATACATAGTGAGACGATGATTTGGTTTAGGGTTTAAAAACACATGTTTGTACTGAATGTTTGCAATTGCATGAGAGTGGTTTTCCTTTGTTTTGTACTGAACTTTTGGAGGGTTGGAAACACATGTTTGCATTGTCACATGATTCTGGTTAGAGTGGCACTTGGTTTAGTGTTTAAAGGGAATAGGTATGCATGTTAGTTCATAACTTGGTTCACAGAAGAAATGATATCTTTTGGCACGGACACTTTTTAACACACATAATAACTTAGATAGATAAGATGCAACCCACCGTACCCTTACATAGATGGGTACCCTACATAGATAAGTCCAGGGACACGACACGGCACGGCACACACGGCATATAAAAGCAATAAAATAAAAACGATAAAACTAAAATATGACGAGCTTGACGAACAACTTCACTTTAGGCTCACACCCCTTCTTGAACACCTTCATCCTGACCTTTATTCCACCTTGGCCGTGCCCTTCACCACCGTCTTCAACTTCACTCCTTCTCCTCATCGTAGGGAAGGGAGTGCATCTGGTTTTTGGTGGGGAATATGCACTCGTATTTGGTGAAGATGTTGTACACCATGAAGGAGATGGACTCCCAGCCGTACCAATAAACTTGGCCGAGGAGCTCGCGTGCGTCAACCTGGTTGGCGAAGGTGACCGTGAGCAATAGGAGGGTGATGGCGCGGTCACGAACCTCATTGAGTGTGAATATCCTAGGCGAGCCCCGTGGGAGGTGGGCATAGCCGGCTCTGAGGAAGGCACGGGTGAGCTCGACGGACCCCCTCCACCAGGAAGTCGCCCACACATGGAGCTCGATTTCCACGAGCACGTCCGTGGGTAGCGCAGCTCTGGCACGACAAGCGGACGAAGGAAGGTCGACCCATTGTACTGCATCTTCACTTGGTGCTTGGGGTTCTTGGAGAGGTTGGAGGGATCGATCGCTTGGGTGTTTGAAGTTGGAGAGAATGGATCTGGCTTCGGTGGTGAGTGGGATAGGAAGAGAGGTATATAAATAGGCGTGTGAGTGGGAGAGGAAGAGAGAAGGGATGCGGACAGTGTGCGTTTGAATCCGGGCGCGTGCGTGTGTATCCTTAAGTTTTGGAACCGAAACGATGGGGCGCGTGTGTGTGTATCCGGGCACGTGCATATGTATTCGGGCACCGAAACGGTGGGGCTGCTATTTAACCGGGTGCATGCATCTGAATCACTGCCTAACTAAATCACCGCGTAATCTGAATCAATGCGTGCATGGCCACGTCGATCGCCTCCCACGCATGCATGCCACGTCCGCCTCTCGCGCATGCATGCCCACGTCGCCGCACTTCCCATGCTTGCAGGCGTGGAAAGGCTGAGACGGGCATTAACAATGCTCACATGCCCGACAGCGAGACGACCCAATGTTCCATCCAGCGCGCCCACTATGCGTGTTGAAAAAAAATCGCACAACCAATCAAATTGCATCTCACGGATCGCCCTCCTCCTCCCCGTAGATCGATGATCCTTGTTCGGCACTAGGGTTAGATGGACGGTCCTTGTTCAGCGCTAGGGTTAGTGGGGTTTGGGAGGGGTTTGGAGCAGTCAAAGATAGGTTTGGCCAGATTTCAAATGTGCATAATAAATTAAATAAAAATCATAAAAATGAAAAACATACGCACACAGTCTTCTTATGTCACATACTAACGATTTAAGTTGATAAAAAGGTCTACATACATTTAAACAAAAAGTTCATGTGTCTCATGTGATATCTCAAGTATCTCAAATTCTCTTGTATGAAGTGAAGAGAAGTGTTCTGTGGAAATAAACATGGAAATTTCAAAAACCTCACCACAACTTCATTTTGAAGTGACTAAGAAGGATCGAGACTTAGTTTTTCATTTTCATGTTTTAGACTTGTTTAAATGTTGGTCAAAGTTAGGTTTGACCAGAATTCAAATGGGCATAACAAATAAAAAAAAAATCATAAAAATGAAAAACCAGAGCACATAGTCTTCTTATGTAATATACTAGCAATTTAAGTTGATAAACAAGGTGTGCATACATTCAAATGAAAAATTGTGACCTATGAAGTGAAGAGAAGTGGTTTGGGGTTTGGAACATGAAATTTTCAAAAACCTCACCATAGCTTCATTTTGGAGTGACTAAGAAGGATCCAGGGTTAGTTTTTAATTTTGATGTTTTAGAGTTATTTAAATCTTGGTCAAATTTAGGTTTGATCAGAATTCAAATCAGCAAACAAATTCAAAAAAATTCAAAAAAAAGAAAAACTAGCGCACATAGTCTGTATATATAAAATATATGTGTAGGAAAGTTATTTGGCTGATTTAGACAAGGTCAAAAAAAACCTTGCTTAGAAATGAGGCTGTTTACCCTACCTACAAAGATCTTTTTAGCACATTTTTTCATGAATGTGAGTTTACCCTACAAAAGTTTCGAAAGAATTGCAACATCCAAATAGCATGTCACATTGGAAGTTCTAACATAGGTCTAACAACATTCAAACATAGTTCTAACATAGGTCCAACATCATTCAACAGAAATACAACATTATTCAAAATGTTTCATAATTATTCATAAATAGCATTGGGGCTTGTGTTTGATCCTTAAGCTTCTTGCCATCACTTTGCTCCACGTGCACCTTGTGATCATTGTCCTCATTGCTTCTTCTCTTCTCCTCTTAGTTGTCAGTACCTTGTGCGTCTTCTTCAAACCTACCGCAAAGCCATACAAAACATAAAGGGTAATGAGATCTTGTCAAGTGATAAATGTACAGTAGTATTTGCAAGATTATATACGTGGCAGAACTCACAACGACAGAAGGTTGGTCATCGTTTGGAGCCTTACTTGGATCATCATTTGGAGACTCACTTGGATCACCATTTGGAGCCTCACTTGGATCACCATTTGGAGCCTCACTTGGATCACCATTTGGATCTACACTTGAATCATCATTTGGAGGATATTTTGGATCATCGTCAAAATCATGCGGCTGTTGACCATCATCATTTGTAACCTCATCAAAATCCTCATCTGATGCAACTCGGTGTTGACCATCATCTTCATCATTTGTTGCGGCAACCGGCTGCTGACCAACATTTCCATCGAAGCCTTCCTCGAAACACTCTCCAAATGCTGGATCTAGTGTGTTATCACAATACTTACCGAAATGGCCAGACCCACCAGACCTTGTGCAATTACGCTTCCTCGCTCCAAGTCCAGCTCCTTTGTTGCAAGGTCTGATTCGACTCTTCCTTGGTCTACGTGCTGCTCTCTTCAGAACTAGAGCGCAAAGCTTGAATCCAGGGTCCACTATGTCCCATTGTTGTTTTCCCTCCATAGCAGGCAAGGCATACGCATATGTGGCTTTGAACCTTGCAACAAAGTAGAAATCATGCACATACTGTTGTATGTTCCGTGTTGGACCTTAGAGAGAAGTGATGAAAAACAAGGCATGAATGTATGGCAACCCAGTTATCTGCCATTGCCTACAACTGCAAGTTCTAGCTTCTAAATGCATTGTATATCTCCATTCCCTCTTCCATTTATCCAAATATGATATCTCTGCTGTGGTACCCGAGCAAAGAGTCATGTTCATTTCCAAGCCCGTTGGTTTCTGCTTCAGTTCATTCATCACGTCAGGGATCATAATGTGGCCCATGAATTTTGCCTTCGCTATTCCTGTATGATAATGAAATTTCTGCATGTATTCTATCCTTATCATATCAAACAAATCCACCACATAATGACCCTTTAGTTTCCGGATTGTTGAGTTGAAAGACTCTGCTAGATTATTATGCACATAGTCAACTTTGCTCAGTTCACTCAATTGGCTTCTGGCCCATAACTTGGAGTGGTGTGTTTTCAAGTATTCCTTCACTTTGGGATTCATGTATAACTGCCTCAAGTGTTAGTTGTACTTCTTCACACTGCAAGTCAAAGATGCTGGGCATAAATTGTTGGTATATGCTACTGCAACAAAAGACCTTCCAACGGCGCCAGAAACGTGCTGACGGGAGACTGTTCTTGTTTTTCTACTCCTCAGCAACGGCACCAGGAATCCTTCTGCTACGGCTACTCCTTAAGGGACTTCCTAGGCAAATATGCAAAGGATTTCCCCCGTGGCCTTGGAGCCTTGTGTTGGTGTTCCCTCGAAGCGGAAAGGCTGATGTAGCGCAGCGGTGGTAAGTATTTCCCTCAGTTTGAGAACCAAGGTATCGATCCAGTGAAGGAGTATCTCAAGTGCCTGCACAAACACAAAAAGCTTGCTCCCAACGCTATGAAGGGGTTGTCAATCCCTTATAGATTGTTCGCCAAGTGAGAACTGAAAGCAACAAAGTAACAAAGCAAAGTAAAAGCAAAAGTGGAAACGATAGGTGTGAATAGACCCGGGGGCCGTAGTGTTTACTAGTGGCTTCTCTCATGAAAGCAAGTAGATGGTGGGTGCACAAATTACTGTCGAGCAATTGATAGAACCACGCAAAGTCATGATGTCATCTATGGCAATGATTATATCTATAGGCATCACGTCCAAAACAAGTAGACCGATACTTTCTGCATCTACTACTATTACTCCACACGTCGACCGCTATCCAGCATGCATCTAGTGTATTAAGTCCATAAGAACAGAGTAACGCCTTAAGCAAGATGACATGATGTAGATGGACAATCTCATATCTACGACAAAGCCCACCTTGTTACCCTTGATGGCAACTACACGATGTGTGCCTTGCTGCCCCTACTGTCACTGGGAAAGGTCACCACACGGTAACAACCCAAAACCAAGCACTTCTCCCATTGCAAGAATCATAGATCTAGTTGGCCAAACAAAACCCAAGACTCGGAGAGACTTACAAGGATATCAAATCATGCATATAAGAAATCAGCAAAGACTCAAATATATATCATAGATAATCTGATCACAAATCCACAATTCATCGGATCTCGACAAACACACCGCCAAAAAGGATTACATCGGATAGATCTCCATGAAGATCATGGAGAACTTTGTATTGAAGATCCAAGAGAGAGAAGCCATCTAGCTACTAACTACGGACCCGTATGTCTGAAGTGAACTACTCACGAGTCATTGGAGGGGCGATGATGTTGATGTAGAAGCCCTCCAACTCCAAAGTCCCCTCCGGCAGGGCACCGGGAAGGGTCTCCAGATGAGATCTCTCGGAAACGGAAGCTTGCGGTGGCGGAAACGTGTTTTTGTGGATTCCCTCATTTTTTCTATATTTTAGGGAATATATAGGCGAAGGAGCTAGGTCATGGTGGCGCCAGGGAGGCTACAGGGCTTGTGGACTCCCTGTTGCTCTCCTGGCTTGGCCCACAAGCCGCCTGATCTTCTTCCGTTCGGGAAAAATTTATTTCGGGTATTTTATTCTGTTTGGCCTCCGTTCCAAAATCAGATCTGAAAAGAGCCAAAAACACAGAAAAACAGGAACTGGCACTTGGCACTAAATTAATAAGTTAGTCCCAAAAAAGATATAAAAGGTACATAAAACATCCAAAGATGACAAGATAACAGCATGAAACCATCAAAAATTATAGATACGTTTGAGACGTATCAAGCATCCCCAAGCTTAACTCCTGCTCGTCCTCGAGTAGGGAAGTGATAAAGAATGAATTTTTGATGCTTTCATGCCACCTAGCATAGATGTCCTTTGTAACTCCTCTCATGTGACGTGAATGTTCGGATCCATTAGATTCAAAACAATATTTTGCCATTGACGTGGAAACAATAACAATTCAAGCAAACTAGCAAGGTAATCATGAACTTTCAAAATAACAAGGCCAAAATAAAGTTATCCCTACAAAAGCATATAGTCTGGCTATGCTCTATCATCATTGCACAACGAATTTAAATCATGCACAACCCCGGTATTGGCCAAGTAATTATTTCACACCTTTACTTTCTCAAACTTTTTCAACTCTCACGCAATACATGAGCGTGAGCCATGGTTTTAGCACTATAAGTGGTGTGGAGGTTGCAAGAAAAACAAGGAGAAGATGATCACATTAACCAGGCATATCAATGAGCTGTGGAGATGCTCATCAATAGATATCAATGTGAATGAGTAAGGATTGCCATACAAATGATGCACTAGAGCTAAGAGTATGTGAAAGCTCTTAAAGAAAACTAGTGGGTGTGCATCCAACTTGCTTGCTCACGAAGACCTAAGGCAATTTTGAGGAAGCCTATCATTGGAATATGCAAGCCAAGTTATATAATGAAAATTGCCCACTAGCTATATGGTGGTGACAAAACGAGAGACTCTCAATCATGAAGATCATGGTGCTTAATATGCAGAAGTGTGGAAAGGTGGTAGCATTGTCCCTTCTCTCTCTTTCACTCATCATATTTTTTTTGTGTGGGCTCTTTGGCCTATTTTTTTTATGTGGGCATCTTTGGCCTCTTTTATTTCCTCACATGGGACAATGCTCCATCAATGATGATCATCACACTTTCAACTCAAAACTTAGAGCAATGATGACTCTATATGGAATGCCTCCGGTAGTGTACCGTGACAATGATCTAGCATGGCATAGATATTAATGGAAACATCATGCTAGCTATCTTACGATCATGCAATGGCAATGTGGAAGTGGTGGCACATGTCATGGTGGTATTTGCATGGCAATATATCTCAGAATGACTTTGAAAAAGCCATAGTAGGTAGGTATGGTGGCTGTTTTGAGGGAGGCTAATGGTGGGTTTTATGCACCGGCGAAAGTTGCACGACACTAAGAAGATAGTGATGGTGGAAGCTGAAAGTGCATCTAAACCATGGACTCAACATTAGTCATGAAGAACTCATATAATTGTTGCAAAAGTTTTAGTAGTAATCGAAACAAAGCATTCAACGCATGCTCCTAGGGGAAGGGTTGGTAGGTATAAACCATCCCGTGATCCCGACCGCCACACAAAGGATGACAATCAATAGACTAATCATGCTCAGATTTCATCACATAGCGGTTCACCATACGTGCATGCTACGGGAATCACTAACTTCAACACAAGTATTTCTAGATCCACAACACCTTACTAGCATAACTTCAATATTACCACAACCACTAGTCAAAACTAATTGAGATGAATCAAACTTCTCTAACTATTCAATGCACATGAAGGAAGAACTTTTCGTATCCCTTTGGATAACTACCCCTTTCGAGACTACTTTCAAAGCATAGATCAACTACCAAGCCACGCACCACTGTGCTCTAAAAGATATAAGTGAAGCACACAGAGCAAAATCAACTAGCTCAAAAGATATAAGTGAAGCACATGTGAGCTGAATTGTCTACCAAAGGATATAAGTGAAGCTGGACAAAATCACGGTGAGTGCATGTCTATCTCTCTAGGTGTGCAGCAAGGATGATTGTGACACAACAAAAAAAAAGACTCCTACGATACAATACGCTCCAAGCAAAAACACATAACATGTGGTGAATAAAAATATAGCCCCAAGTAACGTTACCGATGGATTTGAAGACGAGAGAGGGGATGCCTTCCCGGGGCATCCCCAAGCTTAGGCTTTTACGACATCCTTGAATCTCTTGGGGTGCCTTGGGCATCCCCAAGCTTGAGCTCTTGCCACTCTTTATCTTTCCGTCCATAAGAACTTCACCCAAAACTTGAAAACTCCACAACACGAAACTTAAACAGAAACTCGTGATAACATTAGTATAAGAAAGCAAACCACCACTTCCTTAGGTACTGTAGTAAACTTAAATTCTACTTATGCTGATGTAGGGTTACTGTATTTTCAATCTTCCATGGCTAATACCCCCCGATACTATCCATAGTTTCATCAAAATAAGCAACCAACACAACAAAAAACAGAATCTGTTAACAGCAGACCAGTCTGTAGCAATCTGTATACTTCGTATACTTATGTTACTTCAAAAATTCTGAACAATTACGACAGTCTGAATAATTTGCATAGAAATCAGAAGCAAGAAGAATCAACTCAAAATCTCTTATAGAAAAAAAATGAAAATTCTTTTCATGAGCAGAATGTTTCTGTTTTTTCCAGCATGACCAAACGATCATTCCCAAGACTAATCACAATGGTTTTGCTTGGTACAAACGCAAAAATAAACACAAAAAACACAATCATAACATAATTATGAAAGTGTGGAAAACACAAAACAGAAAGAAATAGGATAGATTCGTTGGGTTGCCTCCCAACAAGCGCTTTTGTTTAACGCCCTTAGCTAGGCAAAAGGTGATGGAATCACGTATAGTCATCTTTGGTGCTCAAACCATAAGTAGTGTGATCATTTATCATCTTAGGATCTTCATCTTTATTGGATGACTCACCACTAGCTTTAGGAACAAAAACAGACTTGACGGTCTTTTTGAGAGTGAGATTTGGAGTATTTTGCACAGCGGCAAAAGCGGAACCCAAGTTGGTTATGTCATCTTCTAGTTTGCCAATTCTAGAAGAATCATTAACTATAAGTTCCTTCTCCCTTAAATTTTTCAAAAAATTTCCCACTTTGTATCCGTACTGAGTAATCTGATTGTGGATCTTTCTATCCAAACCCTCAATAAGTTCAACTGTGGCAATTTTGTTTTCAATAGCGTCAAGCCTTTGCATCACGTGTTCCAAGGTTAAGGTAGTTCCATTAACCATGAGCGGGGGTGAGCCTACCAAATTCATGATAGCTCCATAGGAGTCAATAGTATGGCTCCCCAAAAAATTCCCGCCTACAATGGTATCAAGGATATACCTATTCCAAGGAGAAATTCCAACATAAAAACTGCGAAGAAGAACGGTAGTGGATTGCTTACGAGTAGATCTACTTTGAGCATTGCAAATCCTGTACCAAGCGTCCTTTAAATTTTCTTCCTCATTCTGCGTGAAATTGAGAACTTCATTTTCAGGGGTATCGTTTGGAGTGGTGGGTCTAGCCATTGATGGACTATCTCACACACAAACGAGCAGGAAGAGAGAGAGAGAAACGGGAAAAGAAAACGGGAAAGGAGAAAGGCAAATGTGAAGTGGGGGAGAGGAAAACGAGAGGCAACTGGCAAAAAAGTAAATGCAAGAGATGAGTTTGTGAGACCTACTTGGATAGATATCTCCTTCCCCAGCAAAGGCGCCAGAAATACTTCTGCTACTTCAACAAAAGACCTTCCAACGGCATCAGAAACATGCTGATGGGAGACTGTTCTTGTCTTGCTACTCCTCAGCAACGGCACCAGGAATCCTTCTGCTACGGCTACTCCTTAAGGGACTTCCTTGGCAAATATGCAAAGGATTTCCCCCGTGGCCTTGGAGCCTTGCGGTGGTGTTCCCTCGAAGCGGAAAGGGTGATGTAGCACATCGGTGGTAAGTGTTTCCCTCAGTTTGAGAACCAAGGTATCGATCCAGTGACGGAGTATCTCAAGTGCCTCTACAAACACAAAAAGCATGCTCCCAACGCTATGAAGGGGTTTTCAATCCCTTATAGATTGTTCGCCAAGTGAGAACTGAAAACAACAAAGTAACAAAGCAAAGTAAAAGCGAAAGTGGAAACGATAGGTGTGAATAGACCCTTGGGCCGTAGTGTTTACTAGTGGCTTCTCTCATGAAAGCAAGTAGACGGTGGGTGAACAAATTACTATCGAGCAATTGACAGAACCGCGCAAAGTCGTGACATCATCTATGGCAATGATTATATCTATAGGCATCACGTCCAAAACAAGTAGACCAATACTTTCTGCATCTACTACTATTAGTCCACACGTCGACCGCTATCCATCATGCATCTAGTATATTAAGTCCAAAGGAACAGGGTAACGCCTTAAGCAAGATGACATGATGTAGATGGACAATCTCATATCTACGACAAAGCCCACCTTGTTACCCTTGATGGCAACTACACGATGTGTGCCTTGCTGCCCCTACTGTCACTGGGAAAGGTCACCACACGGTAAGAACCCAAAACCAAGCACTTCTCCCATTGCAAGAATCATAGATCTAGTTGGCCAAACAAAACCCAAGACCCGGAGAGACTTACAAGGATATCAAATCATGCATATAAGAAATCAGCAAAGACTCAAATATATATCATAGATAATCTGATCACAAATCCACAATTCATCGGATCTCGACAAACACACCGCCAAAGAGGATTACATCGGATAGATCTCCATGAAGATCATGGAGAACTTTGTATTGAAGATCCAAGAGAGAGAAGAAGCCATCTAGCTACTAACTACGGACCCGTAGGTCTGAAGTGAACTACTCACGAGTCATTGGAGGGGCGATGATGTTGATGTAGAAGCCCTCCAACTCCAAAGTCCCCTCCGGCAGGGCACTGGGAAGGGACTCCAGATGAGATCTCGCGGAAACGGAAGCTTGCGGCGGCGGAAAAGTGTTTTCGTGGATTCCCTCGTTTTTTCTGTATTTTAGGGAATATATAGGCGAAGGAGCTAGGTCAGGGGGGCGCCAGGGAGGCCACAAGCCTGCTGGCCGCCGCCCCCTGGTTGCGGCTACATGGCTTGTGGGCTCCCTGTAACTCTCCTGGCTTGGCCCACAAGCCGCCTGATCTTCTTCCGTTCGGGAAAAATTTATTTTGGGGATTTTAATCTGTTTGGACTCCATTCCAAAATCAGATCTGAAAAGAGCAAAAAAACCAGGAACTGGCACTTGGCACTGAATTAATAAGTTAGTCCCAAAAAAGATATAAAAGTTACATAAAACATCCAAAGATGACAAGATAACAACATGAAACCATCAAAAATTATAGATACGTTTGAGATGTATCAGTATACACCTTTCCTTTGTATTTCTTCACAAAATTTGCAGCAAGTTGACACATGCATTCCCTATGCTCTATTCTAGGGAACAGATTGTCCACGACCACTTCTAAACCTTTGCATGCATATGTATGAATTACCAACCCATTGGGATGTGCAATAGCCCGGCGCATATTATGCAAAAACGAAGTCCAACTCTCCTCAGACTCTGTCTCCAGCACACCGTACGCAACTGGAAATACGAAACTGTGTGCATCAACTGCACAAGCTGCTACTAACTGTCCTTTAAACCTCCCTGTAAGAAAAGTAGCATCAATAGCCAAATACGGCCTGCAACCTACCAAAATACCCCGGCGAGAAGCCTCAAAGCACACAAAAACCCTCCTAAAGCATTCCTTGGTCTTTGTCACTCCCCTGAATGTGTACTCCACGGTGTGGTGGTTAATATCTGCAATACTACCTGGGCTGGTCCTCTCCACTTCACCTTCGACTGAATACAACAATTGAAAACTTTCCCGCGAGTTACCATAAATAGAATCCATAGCATGTTGTTTACCATTGAACAACCTCATGTATGGTAACTCTATCTTGAACTTGTCTTCAATGTTCTTCTGCAATTCCTTTGGACCCACTTGCTGGTTTTCTTTCACCCACTTCTTAACTTCCTCCGCCACCCATATTGACTTGGCTCTACTGATTGTATCCTTCGTAAGGGTTGATTCCTGGCATGTGTGCTTAAAAGGGTTCACTTTGACCTGAACATTCGTGGTATTTCACATTTTAGATGCCACCATCCTCCATGGACAACCCTCAGTCGGACAGTGCACTCTGTAACGTACTTGATCGCTCTTGTCAACTTTGAAAGTACGTTCTACCTTGATGCAGTATGTCACAAATGCATTTCTACACTCACTCACAGATGCAAAAATGGTACCTTCTTCCATATGAGGGTTCAAAGGGTCCCATTCAACAGATGCAAGGTCTTCATCCTTCATCCGCACCCATCGCGTCATCATCCACATGGACATCATTGTCAGCCTCATCTTTGTTTTCAGCCCGAGGTGCCCGTCGTAAATTCTGAATGACATCAGAATATAGCTTCTCTTCATCAACCCCATAATTGTAGGCATCAGGCTCCACTTCAAGGGGGATCCTACTACCGGTGCCCATGCTTGTCAAGCCACCACGTCGCCGTGCACTAACTGAACTATTCTGGCTAGAGATGCCATTACGACGACTTGGTTCTGCCAGAGAAGGTGCACCCACCATCCTAGGTCCAAATCCCTGCTCAAGCACATCAATTGGTAGCCTCACATGAAAATTTTCTTTCTCCTTATGCCTAGAAAACATGGTAGCTAGCTCTTCATCACTACTAACTGTCACCCATTTATTTCCCCCATCGTAGTATTTGTATTCCACTTCATCAAGCAAACCCCAAGGATACTGGTTGCAAATTACCTCCCCAAATTGTGTGAAACTCCAATTACAAGCCATTGTCAACAGATAATCGAAACCTCCTTGGAGTTTCTTCTTATTCTTTGCATTCAGCATGTATTGGTCCCTTCTAATGTGCACCAAGAAAGCAAACCGCAACTCCATCAACCAAAAACAGAGACACAATCAGCACACCAATAACTAAACTAACCGGGCAACTAGAATCGGCTATAGAAATGCACAACTAAGCTCAATCTAAACAGGAGGCATGACTTACCCCTCGGGAACCCAGTCGTGGACACGGTGGATCTTTGGCCCGATGCCTGCCTCACCAAATACTCCGGGGTCGCCATCGCTCGCCATTTCGTCCTGGGGTTCAACCTCGTACTTCCTCTGTGTGCACCATCCCCTCACCTATCAGCGCTCTGGCCCGGCGCACGGAAGGAGGCCAAGCCGCAGGTCGAGCAGGTGGCGGGCGTGCTGGGGAACGTTTCATACCTTTGAAGCTCGCTAAGCCGAAGCGTTACTAGAACGCGGTTGATGGAGTCGTACTCGCGGCGATTCACATCGCAGTGTGATTCCGATCTAGTGCCGAACTACGGCACCTCCGCGTTCAACACACGTGCAGCCCGGTGACGTCTCCCGCACCTTGATCCAGCAGCACGACGGCGTGGTGTCGATGGAGAGACGAGGTCTCCCGGCAGGGCTTCGCCAAGCACCGACAGAGAGGAGGAGAAAGAAGAGCAGGGCTGCACCGAGGGAGAGGGAAAACTGTGTCTCCAAAAGCCCAAAAGTGCCCTCTATATATAGGAGGAGGGGAGGGGGGGTGCCACCCCTAGGGTTCCCACCCTAGGTGGTGCGGCAGCCCCCCCCCCAGATGGGAGGTGCGGCGGCCAGGGCAAGGGGGAGGGGTGGCGCACCCCTAGGTGGGCCTTAGGCCCACCAGCGCCTAGGGTTCCCCCCTCTCCACCTCCTGCGCCTTGGGCTAAGTGTGGGGGGCACACCAGCCCACCTAGGGGCTGGTTCCCTCCCGCACTTGGCCCATCTAGCCTCCCGGGGTCGTTGCCCCCTTCCGGTGGACCCCCGGGGCCACCTCCGGTGGTCCCGGTATGTTACCGGTGACGCCCGAAACACTTCCGGTGTCCGAAACCATCCGTCCTATATATCAATCTTTACCTCCGGACCATTTCGGAGCTCCTCATGATATCCGGGATCTCATCCGGGACTCCGAACAACTTTCGATAACCTCGTATAACAATTCCCTATAACCCTAGCATCATCGAACCTTAAGTGTGTAGACCCTACGTGTTCGGGAGATAGGTAGACATGACCGAGACATCTCTCCGACCAATAACCATCAGCGGGGTCTGGATACCCATGGTCTCTCTCACTTGCCCCACGATGATCTCATCAGATGAACCACGATGTCAAGGATTCAATCAATCCCGTATACAATTCCCTTTATCTGTCGGTATAGAACTTGCCCGAGATTCGATCGTCGGTATACCTATACCTTGTTCAATCTCGTTACTGGTAAGTCTCTTTACACGTTCCGTAGCACGTCATCATGTGACTAACTCCTTTAGTCACATTGAGCTCATGATGATGTTCTACCGAGTGGGCCTAGAGATACCTCTCCGTCACACGGAGTGACAAATCCCGATCTCGATTCGTACCAACCCAACAGACACTTCCAGAGGTACCCGTAGTGCACCTTTATAGTCACCCAGTTACGTTGTGACGTTTGATACACCAAAGCACTCCTACGGTATCCGGGAGTTGCACAATCTCACGGTCGAAGGAAAAGACAGTTGACATTATAAAATCTTTAGCATACGAAGAATACGATCTAGTGCTACGCTTAGGATTGGGTCTTGTCCATCACATCATTCTCCCAATGATGTGATCCCGTTATCAATGACATCTAATGCCCATGACCAGGAAACCATGATCATCTATTGACTAACGAGCTAGCCAACCAGAGGCTTGCTAGGGACACATTGTGATCTATTTATTCACACATGTATTATTGTTTCCTGTTAATACAATTATAGCATGAACAATAGACGATTATCATGAACAAGGAAATATGATAATAACCATTTTATTATTGCCTCTAGGGCATATTTCCAACAATCTCCCACTTGCACTAGAGTCAATAATCTAGTTACATTGTGATGTATCGAACACCCATAGCATTATGGTGTTGATCATGTTTTGCTCATGGAAGAGGTTGAGTCAACGGGTCTGCAACATTCAGATCCGTGTGTACTTTACAAATCTCTATTACTCCACTCTGGACATGGTCTTGGATGGAGTTGTAGCGGCGTTTGATGTGCTTCGTCTTCCGGTGAAACCTGGGCTCCATGGCTATGGCAATGGCCCCAGTGTTATCACAGAAGAGTGTCATTGGACCCGACGAGCTTGGAACCACTCCAAGGTCGGTGATGAGCTCCTTCATCCAAATTCCTTCATGAGCTGCTTCTCAAGCAGCTATGTACTCCGCTTCACATGTAGATGCTGCCACGACTTCTTGCTTGCTGCTGCACCAGCTCACTGCCCCACCATTCAAAACATATACATATGCGGTCTGTGACTTAGAGTCATCAGGATCTGTGTCGAAGCTAGCATCGACGTAACCCTTTACGATGAGCTCTTCGTCACCTCCATAAACGAGAAACATTTCCTTAGTCCTTTTCAGGTACTTAAGGATATTCTTGACCGCTGTCCAGTGTTCCATACCGGGATCACTTTGGTACCTCCCTACCAAACTTATGGCTGGGTTTATATCAGGTCTGGTACACAGCATGGCATACATAAGAGAGCCTACGGCTGAAGCGTAGGGGACAAAACTCATCTTCTCTCTATCTGCTGTCGTGGTCGGCGATTGAGTCTTACTCAATCTCATACCTTGCAAAACTGGCAAGAACCCTTTCTTTGAGTTTTCCATATTGAACTTCTTCAATATCTTGTCAAGGTATGTACTTTGCGAAAGACCTATGAGGCGTCTCAATCTATCTCTATAGATCTCGATGCCTAATATGTATGCAGCTTCTCCAAGGTCCGTCATTGAAAAACTCTTGTTCAAATAGGCCTTTATGCTCTCCAACATCTCTATATTATTCCCCATCAATAATATGTCATCCACATACAGTATGAGGAAAGCTACAGAGCTCCCACTCACTTTCTTGTACAGACAGGCTTCTCCGTAAACCTGTATGAACCCAAACGCTTTAATCACCTCATTAAAGAAAATGTTCCAACTCTAAGATGCTTGCACCAGCCCATAGATGGAGCGCTGGAGCTTGCACACTTTGTTAGCACCCTTAGGGTTGACATAACCTTCTGGTTGCATCATACACAACTCTTCCTTAAGGTTCCCGTTAAGGAACGCTATTTTGACGTTCATTTGCAAAATTTCATAATCATAAAAGGCGGCAATTGCTAACATGATTCGGACTGATTTAAGCTTCGCTACGGGAGAGAAAGTCTCTTCGTAGTCAATTCCTTTAATTTCTCGAAAACCCTTTGCGACAAGTCGAGCTTTATAAACGGTCACATTACTGTTTGCATCAGCCATCTTCTTGAAGATCCATTTATTTTCTATGGCTCGCCGGTCATCGGGCAAGTCCACCAAAGTCCATACTTTGTTCTCATACATGGATCCTATCTCGGATTCATAGCTTCAAGCCATTTGTTGGAATCGAGCCCACCATCGCTTCTTCATAGTTCGAAGGTTCACCGTTGTCTAACAACATGATTTCCATTACAGGGTTGCCGTACCACTCTGGTGCGGAGCGTACCCTTGTGGACCTTCGAGGTTCAGTAGTAACTTGATCCTAAGCTTCATGATCATTATCATTAACTTCCTCTTCAGTTGGTGTAGGCGCCACATGAACAACTTCCCGCGCTGCGCTACTATCCTATTCGAGAGGGGGTGTAATTACCTCATCAAGTTCTACCTTCCTCCCACTTACTTCTTTCGAGAGAAACTCTTTCTCTAGAAAGTATCCGTTCTTGGCAACAAAGGTTGTACCTTCGGATCTAAGATAGATGGTATACCCAATAGTATCCTTAGGGTATCCTATGAATACACATTTCTCCGCTTTGGGTTCGAGATTTTCTGGTTGAAGTTTCTTCACATAAGCATCGCAGCCCCAAACTTTAAGAAACGACAGCTTACGTTTCTTGCCAAACCATAGATCATACGGCGTCGTCTCAACGGATTTAGACGGTGCCCTATTTAAAGTGAATGCTGCAGTTTCTAATGCATATCCCCAAAATGATAGCGGTAAGTCGGTAAGAGACATCATTGATCATACCATATCTAATAAAGTGCGATTATGACGTTCAGACACTCCATTGCGTTGCGGTGTGCCAAGCGGTGTCAGTTGTGAAACGATTCCACACTTCCTTAGGTGCGTGCCAAACTCGTGACTCAAATATTCTCCTCCACGACCAGATCATAGACACTTAATTTTTCTGTCACGTTGATTCCCGACCTCACTCTGAAATTCCTTGAACTTTTCAAATGTCTCAGATTTGTGCTTCATCAAGTAGATATACCCATACCTACTCAAAACATCGGTGAGAGTGAGAACGTAACGATAGCCACCGCGAGCTTCAATGTTCATTAGACCACACACATCAGTATGTATTATTTCCAATAAGTCGGTGGCTCTCTCCATTATTCCTGAGAATGGAGGCTTAGTCATCTTGCCCATGAGGCACGGTTCGCATGTGTCAAATGATTCAAAGTCAAGAGACTCTAATAGTCCATCAGTATGGAGCTTCTTCATGCGCTTAACGCCGATATGACCAAGGCGACAGTGCCACAAGTATGTGGGACTATCATTATCAACTTTACATCTTTTGGTACTCACACTATGAATATGCGTAACATCACGATCGAGATTCATCAAGAATAAACCATTCACGAGCAGAGCATGACCATAAAACATATCACTCATATAAATAGAACAACCATTATTCTCTGACTTAAATGAGTAGCCGTCTCGCATTAAGCAAGACCCTGATACAATATTCATGCTCAAAGCTGGTACTAAATAACAATTATTAAGGTTCAAAACTAATCCCAACGGTAGATGTAGAGGTAGCGTGTCGACGGCGATCACATCGACCTTGGAGCCATTCCCGACGTGCATCGTCACCTCGTCCTTTGCCAGTCTCCGCTTATTCCGCAGTTCCTGCTTTGAGTTGCAAATGTGAGCAACAACACCGGTATCAAATACCCAGGAGCTACTACAAGCGCTGGTAAGGTACACATCAATAACATGTATATCACATATACCTTTAACGTTGCCGGCCTTCTTGTCCGCTAAGTATTTGGGGCAGTTCCGCTTCCAGTGACCCTTTCCCTTGCAATAGAAGCACTCAGTCTCAGGCTTGCGTCCATTCTTTTTCTTCTTCCCGACATCTGGCTTACCGGGCGCGGCAACGGCTTTGCTGTCTTTCTTGAAGTTCTTCTTACCCTTGCCCTTCTTGAAACTAGTGGTCTTGTTGACCATCAACACTTGATGTTGTTTCTTGATTTCTACTTCTGCAGACTTGAGCATCGAGTACAACTCGGGAATGGTCTTCTCCATCCCTTGCATGTTGTAGTTCAGCACAAAACCTTTGTAGCTTGGTGGGAGAGACTGGAGGATTCTGTCAATTATAGCATCATCCGGAAGTTCGACTCCAAGTGAAGTCAGACGACCGTGTAACCCAGACATTTTGAGTATGTGCTCACTGACAGAACTGTTCTCCTCCATCTTACAGCTAAAGAACTTGTCGGAGACTTCATATCTCTCGACACGGGCATGACCTTGAAAAACTAGCTTTAGCTCTTGGAACATCTCATATGCATCGTGTTGCTCAAAATGCCTTTGGAGCCCCGTTTCTAAACTGTATAACATGCCACACCTAACCAGAGAGTACTCATCACTCCGCGTTTGCCAGACGTTCAGAATGTCCTGGGCTGCTGCGGGAGCGGGAGGGTCACCTAGCGGCGCATCAAGGACATAAGCCTTTTTAGCTGCTTCAAGGATGAGCTTCAAGTTGCGAACCTAGTCCGCATAGTTGCTACCATCATCTTTCAGCTTGTTTTTCTCTAGGAATGCGTCGAAATTGAGGTTGACGTTGGCCATCTACAATATTTATAAAGACAACTTTTAGACTAAGTTCATGAAAATTAAGTTCATTTAATCAAATTAAGTATGAACTCCCACTTAAATCGACATCCCTCTAGTCATCTAAGTGATACATGATCCATGTTGACTAACCCGTGTCCGATCATCACGTGAGACGGACTAGTCACCATGGTGAGCAACTTCATGCTGATCGTATTCAACCATACGACTCATGTTCGACCTTCCAGTCTCTTGTATTCGAGGTCATGTCTGTACATGCTAAGCTCGTCGAGTCAACCTAGGTGTTTCGCGTGTGTAAATCTGGCTTACACCCGTTGTATGCGAACGTTAGAATCTATCACACCCGATCATCACGTGGTGCTTCGAGACAACGATCCTTCGCAATGTTGCACACTTAGGGGAATAAGTTCTCGAAATTTTAAGAGGGATCATCTTATTATGCTACCGTCGTTCTAAGCAATAAGATGAAAAACATGATAAACATCACAATGCAATCATATAGTGACATGATATGGCGATTATCATCTTTGCTCTTTCGATCTCCATCTTCAGGCATCGCATGATCATCATCGTCACCGGCGTGACACCATGATCTCCATCATCGTGTCTCCGTGAAGTCATCACGCCAACTACTACTATCACTACTACTATAGCTAACCGTTAGCAATGAAGTAAAAGTAGTAAGCACATGGCGTTGCATCTCATACAATAAATTAAGGCAACTCCTATGGCTCCTGCCGGTTGTCATACTCATCGACATGCAAGTCATGAAACCTATTACAATAACGTGATCATCTCATACATCAGACATGCAACATCACAACTTTGGCCATATCACATCACATGTCAAACCCTGCAAAAACAAGTTAGACGTCCTCTAATTGTTGTTGCAAGTTTTACGTGGCTGATTTGGGTTTCTAGCAAGAACTCCTTCTTACCTACGTGAGAGCCACAACGATGATATGCCAAAGCTATTTACCCTTCGTAAGGACCCTTTTCATCAAATCCAATCCGACTAGACTAGGAGAGACAGACACCCGCCAGCCACCTTTATGCACGGTGTGCATGTCTGTCGGTGGGACCAGTCTCACGTAAGCATACGTGTAAGGTCGGTCCGGGCCGCTTCATCCCACAATACTGCCGGAAAAGAATAAGACTAGTAGCGGCAAGAAATTGACAAATCATCGCCCACAACCTTTTGTGTTCTACTAGTGCATAGAATCTACGCATAGAAAACCTGGCTCGGATGCCACTGTTGGGTAACGTAGCATAAATTCAAAAAAATTTCTACACATATTCAGATCTTCCTATGGAGAGACCAGCAACGAGAGAGGGGTGAGTGCATCTTCTTACCTTTGAAGATTGCTAAGCGTAAGTGTTACTAGAACACGGGTTATGGAGTCGTACTCGCGGTGATTCAGATCGCGGTGTGATTCCGATCTAGTGCCGAACTATGACACCTCCGTGTTCAACACACGTGCATCCCGGTGACGTCTCCCGCACCTTGATCCAGCAAGGAGGAGGGAGAGGTTGGGGAAGATCTCCAGCAGCACAACGGCGTGGTGTCGATGGAGAGACGAGGTCTCCCGGCAGGGCTTCGCCAAGCACCGGCAGAGAGGAGGAGAAACAAGAGCAAGGCTGCGCCGAGGGAGAGGGAAAACTGTGTCTCCAAAAGCCCAAAAGTGCCCACTATATATAGGAGGAGGGGAGGGGGGTACCACCCTAGGTGGTGCGGCAGCCCCCCCAGATGGGAGGTGCGGCGGCCAGGGCAAGGGGGAGGGGTGGCGCACCCCTAGGTGGGCCTTAGGCCCACCAGCGCCTAGGGTTTCCCCCCTGTCCACCTCCTGCGCCTTGGGCTGAGTGTGGGGGGTGCACCAGCCCACCTAGGGGCTGGTTCCCTCCCACACTTGGCCCATCCAGCCTCCTGGGGCATTGCCCCCTTCCGGTGGACCCCCCGGGCCACCTCCGATGGTCCCGGTGGTCCCGGTACGTTACCGGTGATGCCCGAAACACTTCCGGTGTCCGAAACCATCCGTCCTATATATCAATCTTTACCTCCGGACCATTCCGGAGCTCCTCGTGACATCCATGACCTCATCCGGGACTCCGAACAACTTTCGATAACCTCGTATAACAATTCCCTATAACCCTAGCGTCATCGAACCTTAAGTGTGTAGACCCTACGGGTTCGGGAGACAGGTAGACATGACCGAGACATCTCTCCGGCCAATAACCATCAGCAGGGTCTGGATAACCATGGTGGCTCCCACTTTCTCCACGATTATTTCATCGGATGAACCACGACGTCAAGGATTCAATCAATCCCGTATACAATTCCCTTTGTCTATCGGTATAGAACTTGCCCGAGATTCGATCGTCGGTATACCTATACCTTGTTCAATCTCGTTACTGGTAAGTCTCTTTACACGTTCTGTAGCACGTCATCGTGTGACTAACTCCTTTAGTCACATTGAGCTCATGATGATGTTCTACCGAGTGGGCCCAGAGATACCTCTCCGTCACACAGAGTGACAAATCCCGATCTCGTTTCGTACCAACCCAACAGACACTTTTAGAGGTACCCGTAGTGCACCTTTATAGTCACCTAGTTACGTTGTGAAGTTTGATACACCCAAAGCACTCCTACGGTATCCGGGAGTTCCACAATCTCACGGTCGAAGGAAAAGACACTTGACATTCGAAAAGCTTTAGCATACGAACAATACGATCTAGTGCTACGCTTAGGATTGGGTCTTGTCCATCACATCATTCTCCCAATGATGTGATCTCGTTATCAATGACATCTAATGCCCATGACCAGGAAACCATGATCATCTATTGACTAACGAGCTAGCCAACCAGAGGCTTGCTAGGGACGCATTGTGATCTATTTATTCACACATGTATTACTGTTTCCTGTTAATACAATTATAGCATGAACAATAGACGATTATCATGAACAAGGAAATATGATAATAACCATTTTATTCTTGCCTCTAGGGCATATTTCCAACACTACGTACCCTTGTAGATCGCTCAGAGGGAAGTGTTAAGAAACGTGGTTGATGTAGTGGTACAGCTCCGTGATTCAAATCACCGTCGTCCCACGATGCGTCACACGAATGATTCCGATCTAGTGTCGAACGGACAACACTTCCGTGTTCAGCACATGTACAGCTCGATGACGATCTCGGCCTTCTTGATCCGGCAAGCAAGACGGAGAAGTAGATGAGTCCTACAGTGTGACAATGCTCCGGCGGTGGTGATGATCTACTCTTGCAGGGCTCCGCCCGAGCTCCATAGAAATCTGATCTAGAGGTAAAACTATGTGGAATATATTGGGGGAACGTTGCATGGGAAACAAAAAATTTCCTACGCACACGAAGACCTATCATGGTGATGTCCATCTACGAGAGGAGATTTGGATCTACGTACCCTTGTAGATCGCACATCAGGAAGCGTTAAGAAACGCGGTTGATGTAGTGGAACGTCTTCACGTCCCTCGATCCACCCCACGAACCTTTCCACGAACCGTCCCGCGATCCGTCCCACGATCCGTTCCGATCTAGCGCCGAACGGACGACACCTCCGTATTCAACACACGTATAGGTCGATGATGATCTCGGCCTTCTTGATCTAGCAAGCAAGACGGAGAAGTAGATGAGTTCTCCGACAGCGTGACGGCGCGCCGGTGGTGGTGATGATCTACTCCTGCAAGGCTCCGCCCGAGCTCCGTAGTAATCTGATCTAGAGGTAAAACTATGTGGTCTAGGGTTGAGTTGCACGTGGCAAAAGTTGTCTCAAATCAGCCTTAAATCACCACTATATATAGGCGGGAGGGGGAGGAGGCTTTCCATGAGGGCCAAGCCCTCAAGGGTGCGCCGGCCAGGATGATAGTAGGAATGCTACTCCAATTAGGATTTGAAAGTGGAGTCCTTCTCTTCCTTCCCACCTCCCCTTTTTTTCTCTTTGGTTTTTCTTCTCTTGGCGCCAAGGCCTTCTTGGGCTGTGGGCTGGTGCGCCACCCTAAAGCCATTGGTCTCCCTCCGGGTGGGTTGCCCCCCTCCTAGTGAACTTCCGGAACCCATTCGTCACTCCCGGTACAATGCCGGTAATGCCCGAAAACTTTCCGGTAACCAAATGAAACCATCCTATATGTCAATCTTCATTTCCGGACCATTCTGGAAACCTTCGTGACGTTTGTGATCTCATCCGAGACTCTGAACAACATTCGGTAACCACATATATAACTCAACTATACTAAAACATCATCGAACCTTAAGTGTGCAGACCCTGCGGGTTCGAGAACTATGTAGACATGCCCCGAGCCACTCCTCGGTCAATATCCAATAGCGGGACCTAGATGCCCATATTGGATCCTACATATTCTCCGAAGATCTTATCGGTTGAACCTCAATGTCAAGGATTCATATAATACCGTATGTCATTCCCTTTGTCCTTCGGTATGATATTTGCCCGAGATTTGATCATCGGTATCCGCATACCTATTTCAATCTCGTTACCGACAAGTCTATTTACTCGTTCTGTAATAGAAGATCCCGTGACTTACACTTAGGCACATTGCTTGCAAGGCTTGTGTGTGATGTTGTATTACCGAGTGGGCCCCGAGATACCTCTCCGTCACACGGAGTGACAAATCCCAGTCTTGATCCATACTAACTCAACGGACAACTTCGGAGATACCTGTAGAGCACCTTTATAGTTATCCAGTTACGTTGTGACGTTTGATGCACACAAGGTATTCCTCCGGTGCCAGTGAGTTATATGATCTCATGGTCATAGGAACAAATACTTGACACGCAGAAAACAATAGCAATAAAACGACACGATCAATATGCTACGTTCATAGTTTGGGTCTAGTCCATCACATGATTCTCCTAATGATGTGATCTAGTTATCAAGTGACAACTCTTGCACATAGCCATAAAACCTTGACTATCATTGATCAACTGGCTAGCCAACTAGAGGCTTGCTAGGGACATTTTTTTGTCTATGTATCCACACATGTATCTATGTTTTCATTCAATACAATTATAGCATGGATAATAAATGATCATCTTTAAACAGGAAATGTAATAATAACTATTTATCATTGCCTCTAGGGCATATTTCCAATAGTCTCCCACTTGCACTAGAGTCAATAATGTAGTCCTCACATTGCCATGCGATTTACATTGTAATAAATCGAACACCCATAGAGTTCTGGTGTTGATCATGTTTTGCCCATGGAAGAACTTTAGTCAGCGGGTCTGCTACATTCAGATCCGTGTGCGCTTTGCAAATATTCACGTCCTCTCCTTCGACGTAGTCGTAGATGAGGTTGAAGCGTTGTTTGATGTGTTTGGTTTTCTTGTAAACCTTGGTTCCTTTGCTAAGGCAATGGCACGAGTGTTGTCACATAACAGAGTTAATTGATTTAGTGCGCTCGACACAACTCCAAGATCTGTCATGAACTGCTTCATCCATACACCCTCCTTTGCTGCCTCTGAGGCAGCCATGTACTCCGCTTCACATGTAGAATCTGCCACGACGTTTTGCTTGGAACTCTTCCTTAAGAAAACCGTTAAGGAACGCCGTTTTGACATCCATCTGCGGGATTTCATAATCATAAAAGGCAGCTATTCTTAACATGATCCGGACGGACTTAAGCATCGCTATCGGTGAGAATGTCTCATCATAGTCAACTCCTTGAACTTGTGAAAAACACTTTGCCACAAGTCAACCTTTATAAATGGTTACATTACCTTCTGCGTCCGTCTTCTTCTTAAAGATCCATTTGTTCTGAATAGCCTTGCGGCCTTCAGGTAGTACTTCCAAAGTCCACACTTTGTTCTCGTACATGGATCCTATCTCGGACTTCATGGCCTCAAGCCATTTGTTGGAATCCGGGCCCACCATTGCTTCTTGATAATTCGCAGGTTCATTGTTGTCTAACAACATAATTAATAAGACAGGATTATTGTACCACTCGTCAGTGAAGGTGAGAGAATAACGATATCCGCCGTGCGCCTCCACACTCATCGGACCGCACACATCGGTATTTATGATTTCCAACAAGTCACTTGCACGCTCCATTGTTCCGGAGAACAGAGTCTTAGTCATCTTTCCCATGAGGCATGATTCGCACGTGTCAAGTGAATCAAAGTCAAGTGACTCCAAAAGTTCATCGGAATGGAGTTTCTTCATGCTCTTTACACCAATATGACCTAAGCGGCAGTGCCACAAAAACATGGCGCTATCATTGTTAACTCTAAATCTTTTGGTCTCAATGTTATGTATATGTGTATCATCGCTATCTAGATTCAATATGAACAATCCTCTCACACTATGTGCATGACCATAAAAGATATTACTCATAGAAATAGAACAACCATTATTCTCTGACTTAAACGACTAACCATCTCGCAATAAACAAGATCCAGATATAATGTTCATGCTTAACGCAGGCACTAAATAACAATTGTTTAAGTTCATAACTAATCTTGATGGTAACTGAAGTGAAACTGTGCCGACGGCGATAGCATCAACCTTGGAACCATTTCCCACGCACATCGTTAGTTCATCCTTCACTTATTCCGCAGTTCCTGTTTCGAGTTGCAAATATGAGCAACATAACTGGTATCAAATACCCAGGCACTACTACGAGAGCTGGTTAAGTACACATCAATAACATGTATATCGAATATACCTGATTTGGCCGCCTTCTTATCAGCCAAATACTTGGGGCAGTTGCGCTTCCAGTGACCCAGTCCCTTGCAATAATAACACTCTGTTTCAAGCTTAGGTCCAGCCTTGGGTTTCTTTGTCGAAGTGGCAACTGTTTTGCCGCTCTTCTTGGAATTACCCTTCTTGCCTTTGCCCTTTCTCTTGAAACTAGTGGTCTTATTCACCATCAACACTTGATGCTCTTTACGGAGTTCTGACTCTGCGACTTTCAGCATCGCGAATAACTCGCAGGGTGACTTGTTCATGCCTTGCATGTTATAGTTCAACACAAAGCTCTTGTAGCTTGGTGGCAGTTATTGAAGAATTCGGTCAGTGATAGCCTCTTGCGGGAGTTCAATCCCCAGCTCAGCTAGACGGTTTTAGTACCCCAGACATTTCGAGCACATCTTCACTGACAGACGAATTCTCCTCTATCTTGCAAGCATAGAATTTATCAGAAGTCTCATACCTCTCGATCCGGGCGTTCTTCTGAAAGATAAACTTCAACTCCTGGAACATCTCAAATGCTCCATGACTCTCCAAGTGACGTTGAAGTCTCGGCTCTAAGCCATAGAAGACTGCACATTGAACTACTGAGTAGTCCTCCTTACGTGTTAACCAAGCGTTCGTAACATCTTGATCAGCCGTAGCGGGTGGTTCATCTCCTAGTGCAGCATTAAGGACATAATCCTTCTTCCCAGCTTGCACGAGCAACTTAAGATTACGAGCCCAGTCTACAAAGTTGCTTCCATCATCTTTCAACTTAGCTTTCTCTAGGAACATATTAAAATTCACGGTGACTATCGCGTGAGCCATTCATCTACAACAAAAATATTTCAAAGTGGACTTAGACTATGTTCAAGATAATTAGAGTTTAACTAATCAAATTACTTGCTAAACTCCCACTTAAAAAGTACATCTCTCTAGTCATTTGAGTGGTACATGATCCAAATTCACTAATTCAAGTCCGATCATCACGTGAGTTGAGAATAGTTTCAAGTGGTAAACATGTCTATGCTAATCATATCAACTATACGATTCATGCTCGACCTTTCGGTCTCATGTGTTCCGAGGCCATGTCTGCACATGCTAGGCTCGTCAAGCTTAACCCGAGTGTTCCGTGTGTGCAATTGTTTTGCACCCGTTGTATGTGAACGTTGAGTCTATCACACCCAATCAGCAGGAAAAAGAATCAACCTAATATCACTCTCTCGATAGAAATTAGAAATGATTTCGCGAGCGCAAAGTTTGTGTCTTTTTCAGCATGATCAAACAATTATCACCCAAACTAATCATAAAGTCTTTACTTGGCACTTTATTGAAACTAAGGAAATAAACATGATTAGTACAGTAGCTTAATCATGCAAACACACAAAAACAGTAAGGATACATATTGGGTTGTCTCCCAACAAGCACTTTTCTTTAATGCCTTTCAAGCTAGGCATGATGATTTCAATGATGCTCACATAAAAGATAAGGATTGAAACATAATGGAAGCATCATGGAGCATATGACTAGCACATTTAAGTCTAACCCACTTTCTATGCATAGGGATTTTGTGATCAAACAATTTATTGGAGCAAGAATCAACTAGCATAGGAAGATAAAACAAGCATGACTTCAAAAGTTTCAACACATGGAGAGGAAGCTTGATATTATTGCAATATGTAGAAGCATATGATCCTCTGTCATAATAATTTTCAGTAGCATCATGAATGAATTCAACAATATAATCAGCACCTAAATAATTCTTTTCATGATCTACAAGCATAGAAATTTTACTACTCTCCATAATAGCAAATTTATCCACATGATTAATAGTGGGAGTATCGTAAAAGACTTGAACACTACAAATTGTTTCCACATTAAAAGAGTGATGTTCAGTGAAAGGATACTCAAGAATATGACAAGTTTTATCATACCTCTTCTTTATAGAATAAGTATCATCATAAATAGGGGGCATGCTTTCATCAAAATAAATTTGATCATTCAAAGTGGGGGAACTAAAAAGATCATCTTCATCAAACATAGCATCCCCAAGCTTGTGGCTATGCATATCATTAGCATCATGGGTATTCAAATAATTCATACTAACAACATTGCAATCATGCTCATCATTCACATATTTTATGCCAAGCATTCTATGTAATTCTTCTTTTAGCACTTGAGCACAGTTTTCATTTCCATCATTTTCACGAAAGACATTAAAAAGATGAAGCATATGAGGCAACCTTAGTTCCATTTTTTGTAGTTTTCTTTTATAGACTAAACTAGTGATAAAACATGAAACTAAAAGATTCGATTGCAATATCTAAAGATATACCTTCAAGCGCTAACCTCCCGGGCAACGGCGCCACAAAAGAGCTTGATGTCTACTACGCGACCTTCTCCTTGTAGACGTTATTGGGCCTCAAGTGCAGAGGTTTGTAGGATAGTAGCAATTTTACTTCAAGTGGGTGACCTAAGGTTTATCAATCCACGGAGGCGTAGGATGAAGATGGTCTCTCTCAAGCAACCCCACAACCAAATAACAAAGAGTCTCTTGTGTCCCCAACAAACCCAATACAATGGTAAGTTGTATAGTTGCACTAGTTCGGCGAAGAGATGGTGATACAAGTGCAATATGGATGGTAAATATAGGTTGTTGTAATCTGAAATTACAAAAACAGCAAGGTAACTAATAATAAAAGTGAGCACGAATGGTATTGCAATGCATGGAAACTAGTCCTAGGGTTCATACTTTCCACTAGTGAAGTTCTCTCAACAATGATAACATAATTGGATCATATAACTAGCCCTCAACATGCAACAAAGAGTCACTCCAAAGTCACTAATAGAGGAGAACAAACGAAGAGATTATTGTCGGGTACGAAACCACCACAAAGTTATTCTTTCTGATCGATCTATTCAAGAGTCCGTAGTAAAATAACACGGAGCTATTCTTTCCGTTCAATCCATCATAGAGTTCGTACTAGAATAACACCTTAAGACACATATCAACCAAGACCCTAATGTCACCTAGATACTCCATTGTCACCTCAAGTATCCGTGGGCATGATTATACGATATGCATCACACAATCTCAGAATCATCTATTCAACCAACACATAGAACTTCAAAGAGTGCCCCAAAGTTTCTACCGGAGAGTCAAAACGTGTGCCAACCCATATGCATAGGTTCCCAATTTACAAAACCCGCAAGTTGATCACCAAAACATATATCAAGTACTCACATGAATATCCCATTGTCACCACAGATAGACACGTGCAAGACATACATCAAGTGTTCTTAAAGACTCAATTCGATAAGATAACTCCAAATGGAAAACACAATTCATTACAAGAAGGGAGAGGGGGAAGAACATCATTGATGACCCACAAGTATAGGGGATTGCTACTTCTCAAACAACAACACCAGAATTTGACACGTTGACGGAGACTTGCTTGCGTTGGTTTTTCCCTTGGAAAGGAAAGGGTGATGCAGCACAGGAGCAGTAAGTATTTCCCTTAGTTTGAGAACCAAGGTATCAATCGAGTAGGAGAATCTCTTCAAGTCCAGAGTACCTGCGAAAACACAAAAGAGCTTGCACCCAACGCTATAAAGGGGTTGTCAATCCCTTCAAGATTGATTGCAAAGTGAGATCTGAAGGCGGAAAGTGCAACGAAGAAAAATAGTAAGGCTGAAAATATGGTGTGGAGTATACCCGGGGGCCATAGTGTTAACTAGAGGCTTCTCTCAAAATAGCAAATGTTACGGTGGGTGAACAAATTACTGTCGAGCAATTGATAGAACGGCGCAAAGTCATGACGATATCTAAGGCAATGATCATACATATAGGCATCACGTCCGAGACAAGTAGACCGATACTTTCTGCATCTACTACTATTACTCCACACATCGATCGCTATCCAGCATGCATCTAGTGTATTGAGTTCATGACGAACAGAGTAACGCCTTAAGCAAGATGACATGATGTAGAGGGATAAACTCAAACAAATGATGAAAACCCCATCTTTTTACCCTTGATGAAAACAACACGATGCGTGCCTCGCTACCCCTTCTGTCATTGGGTGAGGTCACCGCACGATATGAACCCAAAACCAAGCACTTCTCCGATTGCAATAATCATAGATCTAGTTGGCCAAACAAAACCCACAACTCGAAGAGAATTACAAGGATATGAAATCATGCATAAGAGAGATCAGAAGAAACTCAAATAAGATTCATAGATAATCTGATCATAAATCCACAATTCATCGGATCTTGACAAACACATCGCAATAGAAGATTACATCGAATAGATCTCCATGAAGATCATGGAGAACTTTGTATTGAAGATCCAAGAGAGAGAAGAAGCCATCTAGCTACTAGCTATGGACCCGTAGGTCTATGGTGAACTACTCACGCATCATCAGAGAGGTCATGGTGTTGATGAAGAAGCCCTCCGTATCCGAATCCCCCCTCCGATAGAGCACGAGAACGTGCCCCAGATGGGATCTTGCGGAGACAAAAGCTTGCGGCGGCGGAAAAGTGCTTTCGATGATCTCCTGATTTTTTCTGGGATTTTAGGGAATATATAGGCGAAAGACCTAGGGCAGAGGTGGCCCAGGGAGCCCACAAGCCTGGGAGGCAGGGGCCCCCCTGGCCACGGTTAGGGGGCTTGTGGGGTCCCTGGTGGCCCCCCTGCCCTGATTCTCAGGCTTCCCGATCTTCTTCTGTTTCAGAAAAATCTTTTTGGAAGTTCCGTTCCGTTTGTACTCCGTTTAAAATCCTCCTCTGAAAGGGGGCAAAAACATGGAAAAAACTGGCACTGGCACTTGGCACTGAGTTAATAAGTTAGTCCAAAAAAATATATAAAAGGCATACAAACATCCAAAGTTTGACAAGATAATAGCATGAAACCATCAAAAATTATAGATACGTTGGAGACGTATCAAGCATCCCCAAGCTTAGCTCATGCTCGTCCTCGAGTTGGGATGTGATAAAGACTGAATTTTTGGTGTGGAATGCTACCTAGCATAGTTGTCCTTTGTAACTTCCTTCATGTGACATGAATGTTCAGATCCATAAGATTCAAAACAATAGTTTGCTATTGACATGAAAACAATAATACTTCAAGCAAACTAGCAAGGTAATCATGAACTTTCAAAATAACAAGGCCAAAGAAAGTTATCCCTACAAAATCATATAGTTTGGCTATGCTCCATCATCCTCACACAACTAATGTAAATCATGCACAACCCCAGTATTGGCCAAGTATTTGTTTTCGCACTCTTACTTTCTCAAAACTTTTTATAACTATCACGCAATACATGGGCGTGAGCCATGGATATAGCACTATAGGTGGAATAGAGTGTGGTGGTGGTTGTGAGAAAAAAGGAGGAGATGGTCACATTGACTCGGCATATCAAAGGGCTATGGAGATGCCCATTAATAGATATCAATGTGAATGAGTAGGGATTGCCATACAAATGATGCACTAGAGCTATAAGTATGTGAAAGCTCAAAAGGAGAACTAATGGGTGTGCATCCAACTTGCTTGCTCACGAAGACCTAGGGTAATTTTGAGGAATCCCATCATTGGAATATACAAGCCAAGTTATATAATGAAGATTCCCATTAGCATATGGTGGTGAAGAAACGAGAGGCTCTCAATCATGAAGAACATGGTGCTATTATGAAGCACAAGTGTGGAAAAAGATAGTAGCATTGTCCCTTCTCTCTTTTTCTCTCCTTTTTTATGGGCTCTTGGGCCTCTTTTATTTTTATTTTTTATTTGGGCTCTTTGGACTCTTTTTTTTATTTCCTCACATGGGACAATGCTCTAATAATGATGATCATCACACTTTTATTTACTCGCAGCTCAAAGCTTAGAAATGACTCTATAGGAAATGCCTCCGGCAGTGTACCAGGATGTGCAACGATCTAGGTTGTCGTATGACGTTGAAACATCTCGCTAGCTATCTTATGATCATGCAATGGCAATATGAGAGTGACGGCACAAGTCATGAGACGAAACGGTGGGAGTTGCATGGCAATATATCTCGGAATGGCTATGAAAATGCCATAGTAGGTAGGTATGGTGGCTGTTTTGAGGAAGGCATATGGTGGGTTTGTGTACCGGCAAGAATTGCGCGGCACTAGAGAGGTTAGCAATGGTGGAAGGTGAAAGTGCATCTATACCATGGACTCACATTAGTCATGAAGAACTCACATACTTGTTGCGAAAGTTTTTATTAGTAATCGAAACAAAGTGCTAAACGCATACTCCTAGGGGAAGGGTTGGTAGGTGTTAACCATCGCGCGATCCCGACCTCAACACAAAGGATGACAATCAATAGATCAGTTATGCTCCGACTTATTAACATAGCGGTTCACCATACGTGCATGCTACGGGAATCACTAACTTCAACACAAGTATTTCTACATTCACAACACCCTACTAACATAACTCTTAATATTACCAAATCCACGTCTCAAAACTAATTGATAGGAATCAAGACTTCTCTTTCTACTCAATGCACATGAAGATGGAGGTTTTTGTATCCTCTTTGGGTACCTATCACCTTTGGGACTACTTTCATAGCATAAGTCAGCTACCAAGACACGCACCGCCGTGCTCTAAAATATCTAAGTGAAGCACATAGAGTAAATTATCTAGATCAAAAAGATATAAGCCGGGTCCAAGCGGCCGGCGCCGGGTCCTCCAGCCGGAGCACGGTCCGGTGGCGTCACGAAGCGCCGCGGGGCTGGCCGGAGGCCGATGCCTACGTCCGCGGGGTAAGATTCCCTCCCCCTTTTCCTCGCTTATCTTGTGGGAAGCTTCGTTCCTTAAATCTTCGCTTGATAGGGAGGCGGAAGATGTGGAGAAAGACACCGCCTCCGCAGCCGAGCGGGCTGGCTGGGCAGCAGCCGATGCTGCCAAGAGGGAGCTTGAGATGCAGTCCAAGCGCCGGTGGGACGTGGCCGTGGGGTAGACGACCGTGGGCCAGTCCCTCCCTAGCTGGGCCGAGAAGCCGGTGGAGAAGCGTGCGAAGGCTAGACATGACGCCTCCGTGCATGCTCGCGCGGAGGAGCGAGCTAGCGAAGCAGCTTCAAGGCATGCCCCGAGGGCCGAGGGGGCCCAGCCCTCCGGGCCGGATGCCTCGGCACCAGTGGATGTGGAGACGATCCCTGACTCCCCCAGGGCCGAGGCGGCGCCCAATGCGCGAGAGCTGATCTTGGACGCGCCGGACGCGGCCCCTGATGCGCCAGGGGTGGCCATGGATACGCCGAATGCGGCCCATCTACCTCCTGCCGAGGAGGCGGCGCCGCCCGGGATGATGGTAGAGCCGGCCGCCGAGCCGGCACCTGGAGCCGGCACCATCGTCATTCCCCACCACGGCCCAGTCGCGCCTGGAGATGGAGGCCGGGTTGGGAGCTAGCCCATGAAGACATGGCGGGCGGCCAACCTGGCGCGCGTGCGACTGCCCGCCGGCACCTCGCTCACCGGTGTCCCGGAGCTGGTGTCGTTGTTTTCTAGCGGCCGGTCCAAGGTAGAGCAATCGGCCCGCGTGGTGTGCAGCGATATGGAGCGCCTGGAGGCCCGCACCCAGGTAAGTGCCTCCTCTTTGGGTTTTGAATTTCTTCTCCTTCTTGCGTCAGTGGGGGCGCGACAGCGCACCCACTAGGTGTAGCCCCCGAGCTTCTTTTCCTTGTTTTGCTTCTTTAGTGGGGGCGCGCTAGCGCACCCACTGGGTGTAGCCCCCGAGAATCGTGCTGGTTAAGTTTTAACCAGGCCGAATCTTAATCCTGTTTCTTCTTTGCTTTTTTCTTTTTGGCGGGAGCTTATGATGCTCAGGCGCACGCCTATAATGAGCTGCGGAATCAGCATCTGGCAGCTGATGGCCAGATCGCCGAGCGCGAAGTCCGGCTGGGCGAAGTTGCTACGGAGCGGGACGCTCTGCGTGGTGCCGACAACTGACTCCAGGAGCAGCTGGCCCTTCTCCAGACAGAGAAGAAGGAGCTCGAGGCGGCCAGTCGGGTCGAGCTGGAGCAGCTGCATGGCACGCTGCAGGAGAAGGAAGCCTCCTACTCTGCCGACGTGGATCGCCTTGCGTCGCTTCATCTCAAGGAGATGGCCCTCAAGGACGCCGCCTTGAGGGAGAAGGAGGAGGCCCTTGTCCAGAAGCAATCGCAGCTGGCCAAGGCCTTGGAGTCTGCGGCGGCTCTCCAGGAGGAGGTTGCCCGCCTTACTCATGCGAGCAAGGTGTGGGAGCTCGAGGTCCTGGAGAGCGCCCATGAGACCGATGGCGCCTTCCATCGTGAGTCTCTCTTCTTGTTTTATCTTTAGCTTTTTGGCCGTCTCCTCTTCTTACTGCGCCCTTGTGCCCTGGTTTTGCTGTCTCAGGTCTCTTCCCTGCGACCCAGGTCGCAGCCGACACTACCGTCGAGGTGAGCCGTGAGGAGCGCCGCGCGGCTGGGCAGGAGGTAGATACTATCTCCGGTTGGAGTGTGGAGGAGATCAGAGTGGGCCTTCAGGCCCGCCTACACGCCCTGGGCGAGCTTGTGGCTCAGCTCTAGCTTGCAGGCTCGTCGATGGTGGTGGCTCTGTGGCCGGATGGCGTGGAGCCGGCGTCAATGAGCCGACTCGCCCGCTGGCTTGCAGCTGGCGGGGAACGCGTGGCTGCCTGGCGCGCCTCTGCCGCGTGCGCTGTAGCCTACATGGCCCTGCGCTTGGCCAAGTCCTGGTATTGGAACCTGGACATGGGCAAGCTCGCCGCTCAGCACAACGGCTCGGAAGCGGAGCTGCAGGGCGTGGAGGAGGCGCTGCGCGTGAGGGCCAGCGGCATCACCGATTACGCCGCTTGGGATGATTTTGTTTTGGAGCGGGGTGAAGATGGTGGTGTGATCCCTGAAGACCTCCACGACCTTCAAGCCTATGACCCCGATGGCAGCTCCGGCGAGGCGGCCCACGCTGTGGACTCTGCTGCCGCCACAAGTTGTGCGGCGTACGCCGACTCCGGTGAGGATGGAGCCGGGAGCCCTCGCGAAGGAGACGGCGCAACCGCCTCGGGAGCAGCCGGGGATGGTGAAGCCACCACTTCAGGAGCAGCGGCCGGGGCGACCAATGAGGCCACAACCCTGTAGCCAGTGTCCTTTTTGTTTGTTCTACCCACTGGGGGATGTAATGAACGTGGGCCGTGGGCCAATGCTTTTTGAATGTATGTATTCAGCATTATATTCGTATTGCCATGCGTGTTGTTTTATATCGTTTTCTTTTGATTCTTGGTTGACTCCTTTTTCTCCAATCCTTGTATTCCTAAGTTTCCACCCCGCCAGCCAGACACCCGGGAGCCGGTCTGTGGCTGGGTCGAGGTTTCTGACCTTTAGAACACAAGGCTTAGATTTTTCGAAGCCATCAAGACTTAAAGATTAAGACATAAACCAGTAGAGGCCGGCCTGAATGAGATCGTAAATTTGATCGAGCCGGCCCGAGCCGGCGACCCTTTTGTAGTCGAACTTGGCATGCATCCGGCCTTACCTGGTGTCACCTCGCAAGCCAGACGGCCGGAGCCAGTCCGCAAGCTCGTACGAGGTGACTAGGGATCGACCGTCTTACACTATGTGTTCTCCTACAATATAGGGAAGGCGTCCGAGCGGCTAGCGAGCCCCTGAGCTTGTTAAAGCCAGCAAGGGGCATGTGCTGCGTAGCCCCCGAGCTTGATGAAGCCACCAAGAGGCGTACGCGGTGTAGCCCCCGAGCTTATTGAAGCCGGCAAGGGGCGTACACGGAGTGAAAACTCTCAATAAAAAGAAACAGGAGACATGCTCTTTTTATTGCATTTGTTGAGGGTCCTTGAAGAGGGAGAAAGATACATATGCATGCTCTTTCCATTGTTTGATACTTGCCTTCTAGCAATAGAACGAGCGAAGCAGCGCCGCGTTCCATGGACTTTCCGTCCCCTGGCCGTAGTCGTCCCTCTTGCGCTTCCTTGGCTTTTGGGCATCGATCAAGTGGTAAGTGTTGTTGTGCAACGCCTTACTGATGATGAAGGGTCCCTCCCATGGGGATGAGAGCTTGTGCTGGCCAGCAGTGCGCTGGATTCTTCTGAGGACCAAGTCTCCCTCCCTAAAAGAGAGAGGCTTGATCTTTTTGCTGTGGTAGTATCTCAGCTTCTGTTGATAGATGGCCATCCGGCTCAAGGCCAAGTCCCTTGCTTCTTTGAGGAGGTCCACACCGTCTTCTCTTGCCTCCTTTGCCTCCGTTTTCGTGTATAGGGTGACCCGAGGCGAGTCGAACTCGATATCCGTGGGAATAATAGCCTCGGACCCGTATACAAGAAAGAACGGAGTGAAGACGGACGACCGGTTGGGCGTGGTGCGGAGGCTCCATAACACAACTGGCAGTTCTTCAATCCAGCAGCCGACCGATCTGACTAGTGGTGTCACCAATCTTGGCTTGATGCCGGCTAGAATCTGGCCGTTGGCCCTCTCCGCTTGGCCATTTGACTAGGGATGCGCCACTAACGCCAAATCGAGCCGGATGCCTACCTTGGAACAGTAGAGCACCAGAGCGCCTTTGGCGAAGTTGGTGCTGTTGTCGGTGATGATACTGTGGGGAACACCATATCTAACAGAGATGTGTGATGAACTTGACGGCCGTGGGGCCATCAAGCTTCTTGATAGGTCTGGCTTCAATCCACTTGGTGAACTTGTCGACGGCTACCAAGAGATGGGTCATTCCACCATGAGCCGTCTTGAATGGACCTACCATGTCTAGTCCCCAGACGGCGAACGGCCATGACAGGGGGATGGTTTTGATGACCGAAGGCTGCATGTGGCTCTTCACGCTGAAGAATTGGCAGCCTTCGCATTTGTTGACCAGATCCACGACCTCTTCGAGGGCCGTGGGCCAGTAGAATCCGTGGCGGAACGCCTTGGCCACCAGGGTTCTAGGGTCGGCATGATGCCCACACTCCCCCTAGTGAATGTCTCTGAGGATTTCCTGTCCCTTTGCTGATTCGACGCAGCGTTGGAACACGCCGGTCATGCTGCACCGCACGAGCTCGCGATTGATGATGGCGTAGGCTGTAGACCTGCGCTGGATCTGCCTCGCCTCCGCCTCGTCCTGAGGAAGCTCGCCGCGAAGGAGGAAGACCAGTATAGTTTGAGCCCACGACGGAGCCGACACAAGGGTCGCTTCCGCCTCGACCTGACTATTAGGGGCTTCTGTAGCCCCCGAGCTTGATGGAGCTGCGGTCGTGGACTCGAGACAAGGTGTCTCTGGTGTTTCTGCGGCAGCTGGCTCGCCGTCTACCTCCATGACGTCCATCCACTAGGTGTCGAGATGACATGATTCGAGGTAGGGTGGAGCCAGAGTTGTTGTTGTAGCCGGTGCCACTATTGGAGTTGGCATGGCGAGTATAGCTGGCACAGGAGTTGTAGCCGGCGTAGCTGGAGGAGCCGACGGCGCTTGCGCCGTGGACTCAGCTGGTGCCGCTATTGGAGTCGGCATAGCCAGCGTAGCCGGCATAGGAGCTGCGGCCGGCGTAGCTGGTGGAGCCGATGGCGCTTGCACCGTAGAGTCAACCGACACGAAGATCGATGCCGACTCGGGAGACGACCTGATAGACGGCTTATGGAGTTGCTCTTGGGAGACGCCGGCTGGAATAGCCTGTCTCGTGGAGCCGATCTTTGCCAGTGTATCAACCGCCTCATTGTCTACCCTAGGAACGTGGTGGAACTCACAGCCCTCGAAGGGGCCGCTGAGCTGCTAGATGAGGAAGCGGTAGCTTGCCATGTTGGCGTCCCTGGCGTCCCATTCGCCAGAGACTTGCTGTACCACCAAGTCTGAATCGCCGAAGCATATGAGCCGCCGGATGCCAATGTCCTTGGCGAGCCGGAGGCCGTGAGCCAGTGCTTCGTACTCGGCGACGTTGTTGGAGGCGGTGAAGTGGATCTGGAGAGCATACTTGAGCTGGTCCCCTTTCAGAGATGTCAAGACAATGCCGGATCCCAGTCCTGTCCGCATCTTCGAGCCGTCGAAGTGCATCCGCCAATGTGTGGAGTCTGGAGGCAGTGGCTCAAACTGGGTCTCGGCCAATCGACTAAGAAGTCGGCCACCACCTAAGATTTGATGGCGGTGTGAGGCTCGTACCGAATATCATGGTCCGCCATGGCGATGGACCATTTGGTAATCCTGCTCGTGGCATCACAGTTGCCCATGATCTCTGAAAGTGGAGCAGTGCTTACCACAGTGATGGCATGCTCTTGGAAGTATTGCTTCAACTTCTATGCAGCAAGGTAAACTCCATAACACATTTTTTGGTAATGTGGGTAGTTCTTCTTGGAGGCGGACAAGACCTTGCTAAGGTAGTAGACAGGGCACTGCACTGGCAGTGCCTTGCCCTCCTCCTTACGCTGAACTACCAACACTATGCTAACCACGCGAGTGGTCGCTGCAATTTATATGAGTATGGGTTCCCTTTCAGACGGCGTTGTCAAGATTGGCAGGCTCGAGATGACCCGCTTGAGGTCGCGGAAGGCTTCGTCCGCCTAGTCATTCCACTCGAACTTCATTGCCTTCTTCATGAGCTGGTAGAGTGGAAGGACCTTCTCGCCAAGACGGCTGACGAACCGGCTAAGGGACGCCAGGCAGCCGGCAAACTTCTAGACATCAAGGACCATCCGCTCAATGGTGCTGATCTTCTCGGGGTTCAACTCAATGCCGTGGGCGGACACGAAGAACCCCAAGAGTTTGCCGCCTGGAACCCCAAAGATGCACTTCTCCGGGTTGAGCCGGATCTTGTACTCGCGCAGGTTGGCGAACGTCTCCCGCAGGTCGTCGAGGAGGCTGAAGTGCTGCTTCGTCTTGACGACGATGTCATCCACATAGACGTGGATGTTTCTGCCGATCTGTGGCAGTAGGCACTGCTGCATGCAGCGTTGGAACATCGCACCAGCGTTCTTCAGACCGAACGTCATGGTGGTGTAGCAGTAGGCCCCGAAGGGCGTGATGAAGGAGGGGGGTCTTCAGGCGATCAGCTGCATCCAGCTTGATTTGATGGTAGCCTAAATAAGCATCCAGGAACGACAACAATTCGTAGCCTGCAGTGGAGTTGATCACTTGATCTATCCTAGGCAACATGAAAGGGTCTTTCGGACAGGCCTTATTCAGGCTAGTGTAGTCGATTCACATTCGCCAGGTGTTGTTCTTCTTCATCACCAGGACTGGATTAGCCAACCAGTCCGGGTGGAAAACCTCCATGATGAAGCCGGCTGCAAGGAGCCAGGTGATCTCTTCTCCGATTGTGCGTCGCTTCCCCTCGGCGAAGCGGCGCAAAGGTTCTTTCACCGGCTTTGCATCCGGTTGCACGTGAAGTTTGTGCATGGCGTACTTCCTCAGAACACCCGGCATGTCCTTGGGGGACCATGCAATGATGTCCCAATTCTCACGGAGGAAGTCGACGAGCTCGCCTTCCTATTTGGGGCCGAGGCCAGCCCCGATGGTGACGCACTGCTTGGGGTTGGCAGGGTCGAGTGGGACCTGCTTGGTCTCTTCGGCCGGCTTGAAAGAGCCCTCGCCGACCGACTGGGACGGAGGAGAAGGAATCGCCGGCTGCTCAGTAGCCTCGGCCATGAGCCGGTCGATCGGCCGCTTCTCCTCAGCGATCACGAGGGCGTCGGCGAGGCGGCTGTTGGAAATATGCCCTAGAGGCAATAATAAATTAGTTATTATTATATTTCTTTGTTCATGATAATCGTTTATTATCCATGCTATAATTGTATTGATTGGAAACACAGTGCATGTGTGGATACATAGACAAAACACTGTCCCTAGTAAGCCTCTAGTTGACTAGCTCGTTGATCAAAGATGGTCAAGGTTTCCTGACCATAGGCAAGTGTTGTCACTTGATAACGGGATCACATCATTAGGAGAATCATGTGATGGACTAGACCCAAACTAATAGACGTAGCATGTTGATCGTGTCATTTTGTTGCTACTGTTTTCTGCGTGTCAAGTATTTGTTCCTATGACCATGAGATCATATAACTCACTGACACCGAAGGAATGCTTTGTGTGTATCAAACGTCGCAATGTAACTGGGTGACTATAAAGATGCTCTACAGGTATCTCCGAAGTTGTTCGTTGAGTTAGTATGGATCGAGACTGGGATTTGTCACTCCGTGTGACGGAGAGGTATCTCGGGGCCCACTCGGTAATACAACATCACACACAAGCCTTGCAAGCAATGTGACTTAGTGTAAGTTGTGGGATCTTGTATTACGGAACGAGTAAAGAGACTTGCCGGTAAACGAGATTGAAATAGGTATGCGAATACTGACGATCGAATCTCGGGCAAGTAACATACCGAAGGACAAAGGGAATGACATACGGGATTATATGAATCCTTGGCACTGAGGTTCAAACGATAAGATCTTCGTAGAATATGTGGGATCCAATATGGGCATCCAGGTCCCTCTATTGGATATTGACCGAGGAGTCACTCGGGTCATGTCTACATAGCTCTCGAACCCGTAGGGTGTGCACACTTAAGGTTCGACGATGTTTTAGGCGTATTTGAGTTATATGGTTGGTTACCGAATGTTGTTCGGAGTCCCGGATGAGATCCAGGACGTCACGAGAAGCTCCGGAATGGTCCGGAGGTAAAGATTGATATATAGGAAGTCCTGTTTTGGTCACCGGAAAAGTTTCGGGATCATCGGTAGTGTACCGGGAGTGCCGGGAGGGGTGCCGGGGACCATCAGGAGGGGTGTCACGCCCAAAGGGGTCTCATGGGCTATGGGAAGGGATAAACCAGCCCCTAGTGGGCTGGAATAAGTTCCCACTAAGGCCCATAAGGTTTGAGAAGGAAAAAACACAAGGTGGAAAGAGTTTCCAAGTGGGAAGGTGGAATCCTACTCCAAGCAGGATTGGAGTAGGACTCCTCCACCTCCAATTTCGGCCAAACCTTGAGGGTTTGAGGCTGCCTCTTCCCTCCCCCTCCCTCCTATATATACTGAGGTATTAGGGCTGATTTGAGACAACTTTTGCCATGGCAGCCCGACCACATACCTCCACGGTTTTTCCTCTAGATCGCGTTTCTGCGGAGCTCAGGCGGAGCCTTGCAGAGATTTGATCACCACCAACCTCCGGAGCGCCGTCACGCTGCCGGAGAACTCATCTACCTCTCTGTCTCTCTTGCTGGATCAAGAAGGCCGAGATCATCATCGAGCTATACATGTGCTTAACGAGGAGGTGCCGTCCGTTCGGCACTAGATCAAAGCGGATCGTGGGACGGATCGCGGGATGGTTCGTGGGACAGTTCGCAGGGCGGATCGAGGGACGTGAGGACGTTCCACTACATCAACCGCGTTCACTAACGCTTCTGCTGTGTGATCTACAAGGGTACGTAGATCGGAAATCCCCTCTCGTAGATGGACATCACCATGATAGGTCTTCGTGCCCGTAAGAAAATTTTTGTTTCCCATGCGACGTTCCCCAACAGTGGTATCAGAGCTAGGTTCATGCGTAGATGTAATCTCGAGTAGAACACAAAAGTTTTTGTGGGTGGTGATGTGCGTCTTGCTTCCCTCCTTAGTCTTTTCTTGATTCCGCGGTATTGTTGGATCGAAGCGGCTCGGACCGACATTACTTGTACCCTTACGAGAGACTGGTTTCATCGCTACGAGTAACTCCGTTGCTCAAAGATGACTGGCGAGTGTCGGTTTCTCCAACTTTAGTTGAATCGGAATTGACTGAGGAGGTCCTTGGATGAGGTTAAATAGCAATTCATATATCTCCGTTGTGGTGTTTGCGTAAGTAAGATGCGATCCTACTAGATACCCATGGTCACCACGTAAAACATGCATCAACAATTAGAGGACGTCTAACTAGTTTTTGCAGGGTATGCTTGTGATGTGATGTGGCCAACGATGTGATGTGATATATTGGATGTATGAGATGATCATGTTGTAATAGTTAATATCGACTTGCACGTCGATGGTACGGCAACCGGCAGGAGCCATAGGGTTGTTTTTAAACTAACGTTTGTGCTTGCAGATGCGTTTACTATATTGCTAGGACGTAGCTTTAGTAGTAATAGCATGAGTAGCACGACAACCCCGATGGCGACACATTGATGGAGATCATGATGATGGAGATCATGGTGTGACGCCGGTGACAATAAGATCGTGCCGGTGCTTTGGTGATGGAGATCAAGAAGCACATGATGATGGCCATATCATGTCACTTAAGAATTGCATGTGATGTTAATCCTATATGCACCTTATCTTGCTTAGAACGACGATAGCATTATGAGGTGATCTCTCACTAAAATTTCATGACGAAATTGTGTTCTCCCCGACTGTGCACCGTTGCGACAGTTCTTCGTTTCGAGACACCACATGATGATCGGGTGTGATAGACTCAACGTTCACATACAACGGGTGCAAAACAGTTGCACACGCGGAACACTCGGGTTAAGCTTGACGAGCCTAGCATGTGAAGACATGGCCTCAGAACACATGAGACCGAAAGGTCGAGCATGAATTGTATAGTTGATATGATTAGCATAGAGATGTTTACAACTGAAACTATTCTCGACTCACGTGATGATCGGACTTGAGATAGTGGATTTGGATCATGTACCACTCAAATGACTAGAGAGATGTACTTTTTGAGTGGGAGTTCTTAAGTAATATGATTAATTGAACTAATTGTCATGAACATAGTCTAATGGTCTTTTGCGAATTACGATGTAGCTTGCGCTATAGCTCTACTGTTTTTATATGTTCCTAGAGAAAATTTAGTTGAAAGTTGATAGTAGCAAACTTTGCAGACTGAGTCTGTGAAACCGAGGATTGTCCTCGTTGCTGCGCAGAAGGCTTATGTCCTTAATGCACCACTCGGTGTGCTGCACCTCGAGCGTCGTGTGTAGATGTTGTGAACATCCGGCATACACGTTTCTGATGACTACACGATAGTTCAGTACAAAATACTTAATGGCTTAGAAGCAAGGCGCCGAACACGTTTTGAAACGTCACGAAACATAAGAGATGTTCTAAAGAGATGAAATTGTGATTCTTTGTCCACGAAGTAAAGGAGAAAAGCTCAATCATTGAGCGTGTGCTCAGATTATCTGAGTACGACAATCGCTTGAATCAAGTGGGAGTTGATCTTCCAGATAAGATAGTGATGGTTCTCCAAAATCACTGCCACCAAGTTTTGAGAGCTTCGTGATGAACTATAACATATCAAGGATAGATACAATGATCCTTGAGCGATTCGCGATGTTTGACACTGTGAAAGTAGAAATCAAGAAGGAGCATCAATAGTTGATGGTTAGTAAAACCACTAAGTTTCAAGAAAGGCAAGGGCTAGAAGGGATACTTTGTGAAACGGCAAAGCAGTTGCTGCACTAATGAAGAGACCCCAGATTAAACCCAAGCCTGGGACTAAGTGCTTCTGTTATGAGGGGAAAGGTCACTGAGGCGGAGCAACTCTAGACACTTGGTAGATAAGAAGGCTGGCAAAAGTCGAAAGAAGTATATTTGATATACATGATGTTGATGTGTACTTTACTAGTACTCCTAGTAGCACGAGGGTATTGGATACCGGTTCGGTTGCTAAGTGATTAGTAACACGAAATTAAAGCTACGGCATAAACGGAGACTAGCTAAAGGCGAGGTGACGATACGTGTTGGAAGTGTTTCCAAGGTTGATATGATCAAACGCCGCACGCTCCCTCTACCATCGGGATTGGTGTTAAACCTAAATAATTGTTATTTGGTGCTTGCGTTAAGCATGAACATGATTGGATCGTGTTTATTGCAATACGATTATTCATTTAAAGAGAATAATGGTTACTCCATTTGCTTGAATAATCACCTTCAATGATTTATTGAATCTCGATTGTAGTGTTACACATGTTCATGATATTGGTGCCAAAAGATACGAGGTAATGATGGTAGTACCACTTACTTGTGGCACTGCCGCTTGAGTCATGTTGGTATAAATTGCATGAAGAGGATCCATGCTGATGGATATTTATACTCACTTGATTTTGAATCACTAGTGACATGCAAATCATACCACATGAGCAAGGCCTTGTTTTCATTGAGATGAAATAAGATAGTAACTTGTTGGAAGTGATACATTTTGATTTATGCAGTCCAATGGGTGCTGAGGCACGCAGTCGATGTCATTATGTTCGTACTTCAATGACGACTTGAGTAGATACAAGAGTATTTACTTAATGAATCACAAGTCTGAAATATTGAAAAGTTCAATTCCGTTTCAGGAGTGAAGTTCGTCGTAACAAGAGGATAAACTGTCTACGATATGATCATAGAAATGAATATCTAAGTTACGAGTTTAAGTACGCAGTTAAGACAATGTGGAAATTGTTGCCACCTGGAACATCATAGTGTGATGATGTGACTGAACGTCATAGCCACGCACTATTTGGTATGGTGCATGCTATGATGTCTCTTATCGAATTACCACTATCGTTTATGGGTTATGCATTAGAGACAACCGCATTCACTTTAAATAGGGCACCATGTATTTCCGTTGAGATGACACAGTATAGATTGAGGTTTAGAGAAATCTAAATTGTCGTTTCTTGAAAGTTTGGGGCTTCGACACTTATGTGAAAAAGTTTCAGTCTGATAAGCTCGAAGCCAAAGCAGATAAATGCATCTTCATAGGATATCCAAAACAGTTGGGTACATCTCCTATCTCAGATCCGAAAGCAAAGTGTTTGTTTCTAGAAACGGATCCTTTCTCGAGGAAAGGTTTCTCTCGAAAGAATTGAGTGGGAGGGTAGTAGAACTTGATGAGGTTATTGAACCATCACTTCAACCAGTGTGTAGCAGGGCGCAGGAAGTTGTTCCTGTGGCGCCTACACCAATTGAAGTGAAAGCTGATGATGGGGATCATCGAGCATCGGATCAAGTTACTACAAACCTCGTAGGTTGACAAGGTCACGTACTACTACAGAGTGGTACGGTAACCCTGTCTTGGAGGTCATGTTGTTGAGCAATGGTGGGCCCGGATTCCGACAAATGGCTGGAGGCCATGAAATCCGAGAGAGGATCCATGTATGAAAACAAAGTGTAGACTTTGGAAGAACTACTTAATGGTCATAGGACTATTGAGTAAAGATGGATCTTTAAAAGGAAGACAGACGATGATGGTGATAAGTCACTATTAAGAAAAGCTCGACTTGTCGCAAAGATGTTTCCGACAAGATCAAACAGTTGACTATGATGAGACTTTCTCACTCGTAGCGATGCTAAAAGTCTGTTAGAATTATGTTAGTAGTTGCTGCATTATTTATGAAATATTGCACATAGGATGTCAAAACATTGTTTCCTCGACGGTTTCCTTGAGAAAACATTGTATGTGATACAACCAGGAGGTTTTGTCGATCCTAAAGATACCAGCAAGTATGCAAGCTCCAGCGATCCTTCGATGGACTGGTGCAAGCATCTCGGAGTTGGAATATACACTTTGTTGAGATGATCAAAGATTTTGGGTTTGTACAAGGTTTATGAGAAACTTGTATTTCCAAAGAAGTGAGTGGGAGCACTATAGAATTTCTGATAAGAATATGTGGTTGACATATTGTGGATCAGAAGTAATGTAGAATTTCTGTAAAGCATACAAGGTTGTTTGAAAGGAGTTTTTCAAAGGAATACCTGGATTGCGCTACTTGAACGTTGAGCATCAAAGATCTATGGAGATAGATCGAAAGCGCTTAATGGAAGTTTCAACAAGATGCATGACTTAACAAGTTTTTTAAGGAGTTCAAAATAGATCAGCAAAGAAGGAGTTCTTGGTTGCATTGTAAGGTGTGAATTTGAGTAAGACTCAAAACCCGACCCCGGCAGAATAAAGAGAATAGACGAAGGTCGTCTTCTATGCCTTGGCCGTAGAATCCGAAGTATGCCATGCTGGGTACCGCACCTGATGTGTGCCTTGACTCAAAGTCTGTTGAAAGGTACAGAGAGTGATCCATGATTGAATCACTAGCAGCGGTCAAAATTTATCCTTAGTAACTGATGGACTAAGGAATTTTTTCGATTATGGAGGTGGTTAAAGAGTTCGTCGTAAAAGGTTACGTCGATGCAAGCTTTGACACTAATCCGAATAACTATGAGTAGTGAAACGGATTCGTATAGTAGAGTAGATATTTGGAGTATTTCCGAATAGCACATAGTAGCATCATCTATAAGATGACATAAAGGTAAAGAACACACGGATATGAAAGTTTCAGAACCGTTGACTGAAACCTCTCTCACGAGCAAGACGTGATCATACCCCATAACTATATGGGTGTTGGATTCGTTGGAATCACATGGTGATGTGAACTAGATTATTGACTCTAGTGCAAGTGGGAGACTGTTGGAAATATGCCCTAGAGGCAATAATAAATTAGTTATTATTATATTTCTTTGTTCATGATAATCGTTTATTATCCATGCCATAATTGTATTGATTGAAACACAGTGCACGTGTGGATACATAGACAAAACATTGTCCCTAGTAAGCCTCTAGTTGACTAGTTCGTTGATCAAAGATGGTCAAGGTTTCCTGCGATGGACTAGACCCAAACTAATAGACGTAGCATGTTGATCGTGTCATTTTGTTGCTACTGTTTTCTGCGTGTCAAGTATTTGTTCCTATGACCATGAGATCATATAAGTCACTGACACCAGAGGAATGCTTTGTGTGTATAAAACGTCGCAACGTAACTGGGTGACTATAAAGATGCTCTACAGGTATCTCCGAAGGTGTTCGTTGAGTTAGTATGGATCGAGACTGGGATTTGTCACTCCGTGTGACGGAGAGGTATCTCGGGGCCCACTCGGTAATACAACATCACACACAAGCCTTGCAAGCAATGTGACTTAGTGTAAGTTGCGGGATCTTGTATTACGGAACGAGTAAAGAGACTTGCCGGTAAACGAGATTGAAATAGGTATGCGAATACTGACGATCGAATCTCGGGCAAGTAACATACTGAAGGACAAAGGGAATGACATACGGGATTATATGAATCCTTGGCACTGAGGTTCAAACGATAAGATCTTCGTAGAATATGTGGGTTCCAATATGGGCATCCAGGTCCCGCTATTGGATATTGACCGAGGAGTCACTCGGGTCATGTCTACATAGCTCTCGAACCCGCAGGGTGTGCACACTTAAGGTTCGACGTTGTTTTATGCGTATTTGAGTTATATGGTTGGTTACCAAATGTTGTTTGGAGTCCCGGATGAGATCCAGGACGTCACGTGAAGCTCCAGAATGGTCCAGAGGTAAAGATTGATATATAGGAAGTCATGTTTTGGTCACCGGAAAAGTTTCGGGCTCATCGGTAGTGTACCGGGAGTGCCGGGAGGGGTGCCGGGGATCATCGGGAGGGGTGTCACGCCCAAAGGGGTCTCATGGGCTATGGGAAGAGATAAACCAGCCCCTAGTGGGCTGGAATAAGTTCCCACTAAGGCCCATAAGGTTTGAGAAGGAAAAAACACAAGGTGGAAAGAGTTTCGAAGTGGGAAGGTGGAATCCTACTCCAAGTAGGATTGGAGTAGGACTCGTCCACCTCCAATTTCGGCCAAACCTTGAGGGTTTGAGGCTGCCTCTTCCCTCCCCCTCCCTCCTATATATACTGAGGTATTAGGGCTGATTTGAGACAACTTTTGCCATGGCAGCCCGACCACATACCTCCACGGTTTTTCCTCTAGATCGCGTTTCTGCGGAGCTCAGGCGGAGCCGTGCTGAGATTAGATCACCAATAACCTCCGGAGCGCCGTCACGCTGCCGGAGAACTCATCTACCTCTCCGTCTCTCTTGCTGGATCAAGAAGGCCGAGATCATCGTCGAGCTGTACGTGTGCTGAACGCGGAGGTGTCGTCCGTTCGGCACTAGATCGGAGCGGATCGTGGGATGGATCGCTGGATGGTTCGTGGGACAGTTCGCGGGGCGGATCGAGGGACGTGAGGATGTTCCACTACATCAACCGCGTTCACTAACGCTTCTGCTGTGCGATCTACAAGGGTACGTAGATCGGAAATCCCCTCCCGTAGATGGACATCACCATGATAGGTCTTCGTGCGCGTAGGAAAATTTTTGTTTCTCATGCGACGTTCCCCAACAGCGGCTACTATCTTGGGCACACTCGAGCGACTTCTTGTAGTCACTAGCGATAGTGATGATGCCCTTGGGACCCGACATCTTCATTTTTAGGTAGGTATAGTGCGGAATAGCCATAAATTTGGCCAGAGCCGGTCTTCCCAGTAGCTCGTGATACGGGCTGCCGAGGTCCACTACCTCGAACCATATGGACTCTCGGCGGAAGTGAGCTTTGTCAAAGAAGAGGATGTCCAGCTGGATCTTACCAATGGGCGAGCAGGATTGCCCAGGCACGATGCCATGGAAGACAGCACTGGTCGGCAGGACGTCCGTCTCCTTGAGCCCGAGCTTGAGGAGACTGTCGAGGTAGAAGATATTGATGCTGCTGCCGCCATCGACCAGCACCCGAGAGAATTGGCAGGTGAGCCTCTTGGAGGCGAAGGTGGGGTCGAGGACGAGCGCGTATGAGCCCGGGTTGGGCATCACCGCAGGGTGGTCCACCCGGCTCCATGTGATTGGTTTGTCAGACCAATGCATGTACTGGGGAACTGGGGGAACCGTGGCATTCACCTCGCGCCACCTCTGGCGCAGGCTATGCTTGTCGTTGCCTTCACTGGTGAAGACGACGAATGCTCCGTCTTGATGAGGGTAGTCGTCTTGGAGGTGGCCGTCGTCGTGAGGCGACGGTGGCGGAGCCGGAGCAGGACCAGGAGCCGGTGCACGAGGTGCCGCCTGCACACCTGGGGGAGCCGGCAGGCCATCCCCTTGCGACAGCCGGCGTGCGAAGCTGCACTATCGAAGGGTATGGGTGGACGGATGCACCCCAGAATGTATCTTGCAGGGGGCATCGAGCAGTTTCTCGAAGGACTGCATGGGCAGCCAGTTGGTGTTGTTCCTGTTGGAACACCTCCGTGGAGGGCCGGCTTGAGGAGCCGATGTCTCGCCCTCCATGCTGGCTACCAACTTGTTGTTGGAGCGCGAATCCATTTGATCCGCCTTGCGCTTGTTGTTGTTCTGGCCGCCTCGGTTGTTCCCAACCGCCTTGGGAGTAGCCGGCGTAGGGACAGCCTTGCCCGAGGCAGTCACCTTGACGCGCATCGCCGAGTCGGCCGTGGCATACTTGTCCGCCTTGGCCATGAGCATCGCCAGAGAGGTGGCCTCGGAGCACATAAGCTTGTGCTTGAGGAGGGTGCCGTCTCGACAACCGTCGATGAAGTACTGGATGGCTTGTACCTCATGCACCCCCTCGCAGGAGTTCTGGAGCTCCGTCCACCGCGTGACGTAGTCGCGAAGGGGTTCGTCGGGCTTCTGGACGCACATAGCTAGCTCGCGAGGCCGGCCTGGGCGTTTGTAGGTGCGAGTGAAGTTGCGGACGAACGCCTCCTCGAAGTCCACCCAGCAGTTGAGGCTGCCGGCCGGAAGGCTGTTAAGCCAAGTCCGAGCCGAGCCGGCCAACATGAGTGGCACATAGCGGACCGCTATGCGCTTGTTGCCCCTGGCAATGCCGACGGCTGTGGTGTAGTCAATCAGCCAGTCCTCTGGCTTGGCCGTGCCGTTGTATTTGGGCGTGTCCCGAGGCAACGTGAAACCTCGGGGGAACGGCTCCCCTCAGATCCGGGGGCCAAAGCAGGTCAGACCGACGGGACCGTCTTCCTCTAGGAGGGCTGATTAGGCCAGGACGATGAGACGTCGGCGGGCGTCCCGATCATCCTGGGAAGTGCGAGCGCCAGTCTGAGTGGTGAGAGGGAAGGCGCCTCGCGAACCAGAGACATGAGTTCTTCGCGGGTGAAGAATCTCACATTCCAAATCGCCCTCGTCGCCTCCGCGATGCATGCCCGAAGTTTGCTTGCTCTGGCGCTGGAAGCGCTGGTCTTGGCTTCCCTCACCCCTCCGGCTGGAGGGGCGATGCGAGGAAGATCCTTCTGCATGATGCTGACCGCTGGGGTTGCGGCGTGCTCCGGGGTTGGGTCCCGGAGACTCTGACTGGGCTTGACCGGGGTCAAGCCGAGTGTGTTGCTGGTTGGCGGCGTCAAGGAGATCCTTGACCCGCTTCTCCTGGAAAGCGCGCTCCTCACCTTCCAGGCTTGCCATTTCCTCCATGGCCACCTGCGCCGCTCGCATGTTGGCTGCAGGGGTCTCGTAGGTGGGCAGATCGCCACCTAGGACTTCGGCAATAAACCGGTCGCGGCTGCGGACCGATCCAAGCCGGCTAGGGGCCTCGGAAATCGAAGTGAGGCCGTATGCAGAGTTATACTCGCGCTGCGTGGCCTCCATCCGACGCTTTGCCGAGGCGACGGCAATGCCCTCCTCCAAGATACGCTTGCGAGCCTCCTCCAGTGAGTCTCGGGCATCAATAGGGTTTGCGAAAGCGGCGACGGGTGTCTTTAGGCCGGCTATGGTGTCCCGAAGAGTATCTGCGTTGGCAGCAGCAGGCTCACCAGCGTCTGCTGACGCTTTGCCATGAGCCGCGCTGGTGCCAGCGCCGCTAACCATCACCTCCACGACATTGGAGACGGCGGCGACGGGGTATGGGGTGAAGAACCCTACAGACAGCGGAGGGCCGTCGAAGACGAGGACTTTGCTGGGATATACGTCATGGACAAGCGTCTCAGCGATAGAGAGCCTGCTGAAGCTGGCGCAGAGTGCCTCAACATCGAAGTCCTCGCCGAAGTAGCGCGGACCGTCGTTGAGATGTAGGTCGCTGAAGAGAATGCTGAGGTTCTCCATAGCAGCGACGACGACGCTAGGAAGCGCCTCGTCATCAGAATCTTCGTCCGAATCCGCATGGCGGACGGGGACGTCGATCATCATCGGTTTTGCCTCGTCGAAAGCGGGCTCCACAGGCGTGCAAACTGATCTGGACGCGATGCATCCGGTATTGTAGGTGCGGGGCCCCGCCCAACGCGTAAAGCTAGCCGATGCCGCGATCGGCCCCAAAGTGGGCGCCAAATGTTGGTGAATACTCACAACATATGCCATAGGTAGGCTAAAGTCGGTGAGAGCCGAAGGGACAAAGGAGGGCGCTGGGAACGAGGTTGGTACGAGCATGGAACGCACGATGTACCCAGGTTCGGGGCTCTCCGTAGAGATAAGACCACTAGTCCTGTCGGAGTGTTTGATGTGTATGAACAGATTACAGGGTTGCTCCTGGAGCTGTGTTGGGAGGAGGAAGAGGGGAGCAGCCGGCTCGTCTCTGCCTCTCTCTATGTGGTTGGTGAGTGTGTAGTGTTGTTCGTCCGTCGAACGATCGGCCCCCTGCATGGAGGGCGACCGGGGGTTTTATAAGCGAACCCCCCGGCCTACAATATGGATAAAGGGTACAATAGTGGGGCCCGGCTGGCAGCCTCGCCAGCTGACCAGGGGCCCACGAGAGTCTTGTCTTATCGCTAGAGGGGCCCGCCGGCTGCATGGTCTCGATTGGCCGTGGGACCCGCCGGCTGGCCAATGGATCTCTCACGTAAGGTTGACACCGAGCATGCACTGTATGTCGAGCGTCGTCCAGCGAGATTCGTCATGGGCAAGTAGTACGACCGCCTCCACTGTTCCCCACACCGAGTGAAGTAATGGAGTGCGTGTGATGGTCCGACACTATGCTAGGTGATGGATCAGAGCCGGGGTAGGTCAGCGGCGTGGCCACCGACGCTCGTACCTGCCGGGCGCTCCGATCCTATACCTTTGCTGACGTGTAGCCACCTTTAATCGTAAGGTCTCATCCTAACCTACGATCTGATGTGACTTGTGATCCTCGGCCGGCTGGCGTGCTTGCTCAGCCGGCTTAGGCATGGCCGCCTCGTTCCTAGCCGGCTAGCTAGACCAGGCCGACTCGAAAGAGGTACCGGCCTCGAATCTAGCCGACAGGGGTTGCCTGACCAGCCAGGGAGATGGCCGCCTCGTCCTCCAGCCGGTAGGCGCAACCTAGCCGACCAGAAGACTTGGGCCTTAGGAAACTGTATTTGTTCATGTCCTTTGAGCTGGAAATGAAGGAGCAAGCTTGATGAGCCTACCCCGGGGTTATCCCCGAACAATGACCAAGGTCTACGTTTGTATACCCTCAACAAGTTTCAACCAACATTCTTTTTATATGTGAAGCCATCACTTCCCATAAAATCATTACATGATCTTTCATGCTTTTGTTCTTTTCTCATTCTCTTGATCATGGCATGAGGCAAGGCCCTTAACTAAGACGCTTTTTATTATATGGCTCACGAGCTCGAATACATCGGGGGTGACACAAAGCAAAACTCAAGCCTAAAACACTAAGAACTTTATTCTACTAGAGAAAGATAAAACCAAAAAGGATCGAACTAAGAAAAGGTAAAGGCAAAAGATGTGATGCTGATACGATACCGGGGCAACTCCCCCAAGCTGGGCACAACCAAGGGGATTGCCCATACCCATGCTTAGTTGTCTTCCTTTGGAGGTGATGGTGGTGGAGTTTTTGCAACATGGGTTTGATCCTCCATCTCCCAAGGCATATGTGCTCCATCATGGAAAGATGATCGAGTCTCCGGAATCCTCAAATCTGCAGCCAACCGTATTCAGTTAAATCTATACTCATACTCACAGTTTTGGTTCTGCAGGTCATAGATCTGGGCTTGGAGGTGATCAATTCTGTCATAGAGCCTCGAGAGGTGCTTGCCGATGTCATTGGCATCGTTCTTGTGCTTGTTGGTGAACTCCATGATCATCATGTGGTTGGCGTTGAGTCCACGCTCCACCATCCCTTGGCATTTGAATACTTGTTGCTCCATTGCTTCGAGCCTCGCCTCCATGCTTCCGGTCTTCTTGGGCCCCTAAACATCACGGATGTGCAGCATCCCCTCACGCATCTCGATAGATTGAGGATATTGCAGCACTCCCACGAGGTAGGGATTGATGACCTTCTCGAAGATCTTGTCCTTCAAAGCTTTTGGGGACGCCATAGCGATCTAGATCTGCGACAGAAACAGGCTCGAAACAAAAATAGAGGAAATTTGCGTGATACGAGGGTCAGACCTTTCGGGATTATGTATAACGATTTTTCCGACCAGAAAGAGTACTCCGCAAGAAAACGGAGTCCGGGAGGCACACGAGGTAGTCACAAACCCCCCCAGGCACGATCAGAGGGGTGGCCCGCGCCTGGCACGCTTGTCACCTCCTCGTGCGCTTTCCGGACTACTTTAAATTTTTCTATTTTTCTGAAAATTCCAAAACGGAGAAAAATTCCTACTGGAATTTTTTTGGAGTCTGTTTACTTACCGAATCACATACCTCTTCGTTTTCGGAGTCTGAAACACGCGGATAAATATCCCTTATGTATTCCTCCGTAGTTATGGTATTGATAATATTGCTTTCAACATTTATGGGAGTACCTGAGATATAATGCCTGATTCTTTGCCCATTTACCACTCTCGGAAAATTACCTTCCTTGTTGTTGATCTTGATGGCACTGGAACAATATACTTCCTCAACAATGTAAGGACATTCCCATTTAGAGAGAAGCTTGCCTGCAAAAAATCTAAAACGAGAATTATATAGCATGACATAATCACCTACATTCAACTCACGTTTTTGTATCCTTTTATCAGGTCACCTCTTAACCTTTTCTTTGAACAACTTGGCATTTTCATATGCCTGAGTTCTCCATTCATCAGGTGAGCTAATATCAAATAGCCTCTTCTCACCAGCAAGTTTGAAATCAAAGTTGAACTCTTTGATTGCCCAATAAGCCTTATGCTCTAGCTCAAGAGGTAAATGACATGCTTTACCGTAAACCATTTTGTACGGAGACATGCCCATGGGTTTCTTATAAGCAGTTCTATAAGCCCACAGTGCATCATCGAGCTTCTTAGACCAATTCTTTCTAGACATATTGACAGTCTTTTGCAGAATTAGTTCAATCTCTCTATTGCTTAGCTCTACTTGACCGCTGGACTAAGGATGATAGAGAGATGCAATTCTATGGCTGACATCATACTTCGCAAGTGTTTTACAGAAAGCACCATGAATGAAATGTGAACCACCATCAGTCATTAGATATCTAGGGACTCCAAATCTAGGGAAAGTAACTTCTTTAAGCATCCTGATAGAGGTGTTGTGATCAACTATACTAGTTGGGATAGCTTCTACCCACTTAGTAACGTAATCAACAACAACTAGGATGTGAGTATACCCATTAGATTTTGGAAAAGGTCCCATATAATCAAAACCCCAAACATCAAATGGCTCAATGACAAGTGAATAATTCATAGGCATTTCCTGACGTTTACCGATATTACCTATTCTTTGACATTCATCAGAAGACAAGACAAACTTATGGGCATCCTTGAAGAGAGTGGGCCAATAGAAACCTGATTGCAATACCTTGTGTGCAGTTCTATCTCCCGCATGGTGTCCTCCGTAAGCCTCGGAGTGACACTTCTGTAGGATCTGTCCCTGTTCATGTTCAGGTACACAACGTCTAATAATACCATCTACTCCTTCCTTATAAAGGTGAGGATCATCCCAAAAGTAATGTCTCAAATCAAAGAAGAATTTCTTCTTTTGCTGGTATGTGAAACTAGGTGGTATATATTTGGCAACGATATAATTTGCATAATCAGCATACCACGGTGTACTACGTGAAGTATTGATGACATTCAATTGCTCGTCAGGAAAGCTATCATCAATAGGTTGTGGGTCATCAAGAACATTGTCCAACCTAGACAAGTTATCTGCTACGGGGTTCTCAGCACCCTTCCTATCAACAACATGCAAATCAAATTCTTGTAGAAAGAGAACCCATCTGATAAGTCTAGGTTTAGCATCTTTCTTTTCCATGAGGTACTTAATAGTAGCGTGATCAGTGTGAATAGTGACTTTGGAATCAACTATGTAAGATCTGAACTTTTCACATGCAAACACGACTCCTAAAAATTCCTTTTCAGTAGTAGCATAGTTTCTTTGGGCATTGTCTAGAGTTTTACTAGCATAGTGAATAACATTCAACTTCTTATCAACTCTTTGTCCTAGGACAGCGCCAATAGCATAATCACTAGCATCGCACATAATTTCAAAAGGTAAGTTCCAAACAGGTGGTTGAACAATAGGCGCAGTCATCAACGACTTCTTAAGTATTTTGAAGGCTTCCTCACAATCATCGTCAAAAACAAAAGGAATATCCTTTTGCAAGAGATTGGTAAGAGGCCTAGAAATCTTAGAGAAGTCTTTAATGAACCTTCTATAGAAACCAGCATGACCAAGGAAACTTCTTATACCTTTGATATCTGTGGGGCATGGAATTTTTATCGATCGCATCAACTTTAGCCTTATCGACTTCAATATCTCTTTCAGAAATTTTATGTCCTAAGACGATGCCTTCATTAACCATAAAGTGGCACTTCTCCCAATTCAAGACAAGATTGGCATCTTTACATCTCTGCAAAACTCGCTCAAGGTTGCTGAGGCAATCATCAAAAGAAGACCTGTAAATGGAGAAGTCATCCATGAAAACCTCAACAATCTTTTCACAAAAGTCAGAGAATATAGCCATCATACATCTTTGAAAGGTGAGAGGTGCATTACATAAGCCAAAATGCATACGTCTGTAAGCAAAGGTACCGAAAGGACAGGTGAAAGTGGTTTTCTCCTGATCAGATTGTGCAACAAGTATTTGGGAGAAACCAGAATAACCATCTAGAAAGTAGAAGTGTGTGTGTTTAGATAGTATTTCTAGCATTTGGTCGATAAAAGGCAAATGGTAATGATCTTTCCTAGTGGCTTTATTCAATTTCCTAAAATCGATCACCATCCTATATCCAGTAATAATCCTCTGTGGGATCAATTCATCCTTATCATTAGGGACAACGGTAATACCTCCTTTCTTGGGGATGCAATGTACCGAACTCACCCAATCACTATGAGCAACAAGATAGATAATACCTGCTTCCAGGATTTAATCTCCGTTGATGATCGGCAACTGGTTTGGAATCAGGATTGGATTTAATTTTGTGCTGGCATAGAGTGGGACTAATGCCCTTAAGATCATCAAGAGTATATCCAATAGCAGCACGATGCTTCCTCAGAGTTTTTAGTAACTTCTTTTCTTCCTGCTCTGAGAGGCTAGCACTAATAATAACAGAATATATCTCTCTTTCATCAAGATAAGCATACTTAAGAGTATCAGGCAACTGTTTAAGCTTGAACACATGATCACCCTTTGGTGGGGGTGGATCTCCAAGGATAGGATGTTGTTCAAAGATAATTCTATCTATCTCATTCCTTTCATCCATATGCATATCATTTTCATGCTCAAGCAAGTATTGCTCTAAAGGATCAGTAGGAGGCACATCAGTAGAATCTAGGGCAATAACTTCATCCTTACTAGGCAACTCTTTTTCATGAGGTTGTCTACCGAACTTGGAGAAATTGAACTCATGTGTCACACCTTCAAAGCCAACAGTGACAGTTTGCTTCTCACAGTCAATATGAGCATTGACAGTATTGAGGAAAGGTCAGCCAAATATGATGGGACAAAAGCTATCTTGTGTGGTAGCAAGAACGAGAAAATCAGCAGGATACTCCGTTTTACCACACAAGACTTCAACATCCCTAACAATTCCCAAAGGGCAGATAGTATCTCTATTGGCAAGCTGAATAGTGACATCAATAGGTTCCATCTCAACAGGTGCAATATCGTCTTTAATTTCATCATATAAGGATTGAGGTATTGCACTAACACTAGCACCCACGTCACATAAACCATGATAACAATGATCTCCTATCTTAACAGAAACAACAGGCGTGCCAACAACATGCCTATGTTTGTCTCTAGCATGTGGTTTAGCAATTCTAGCAGCATCTTCACAGAAGTGAATATCATGTCCCTCAACATTGTCGGAAAGGAGATCTGTGATAATAGCAATTCTAGGTTCAACTCTAATTTTCTCAGGGGGTGTAGGTGTTCTAATGTAGCCCCTACGTATCACAGTTGAAACTTTAGAATGATCCTTTATCCTAACAGGGAAAGGTGGTTTCTCAATGTAAGCACTGGGAACAATGGGATCATTATAAGCGATGACTTTCTCTTCAACTGGATTGGGTTTAACTACATTGACTTCTAAGGGAAGATGATATTTAAACCACTTCTCTTTAGGGAGATCAATATGAGCAGCAAATGATTCACACAATGAAGCTACTATCTCAGAGTCAAGTCCATATTTAGTGCTAAAATCACAAAAAAGTATTTGTTTCGACAAAGGATTTAATGCGATCAAACTTGAAATTCATACCTGACTCCTTACCTTCATCAAACTTCCAATCTTTAGAGTTGTGTTTCATTATTTCCAATAAATTCCATCCGAAGTCAATATCTCTCTTCATAAAAGAACCGGTACAAGAAGTGTCAAGCATGGTGCGATCATCACGAGAAAGCCGAGCATAGAAGTTCTGAATGATAATTTCTCTCGAGTGCTCACGGTTGGGGCATGAATATAACATTGATTTAAGCCTCCCCAGGCTTGAGCGATGCTTTCTGTCTCACGAGGCCAAAAATTATAAATATAATTCTGATCACGATGTACTAGATGCATAGGATAAAACTTTTGATGAAATTCCAATTTCAATCGGTTGTAGTTCCATGATCCAGTATCATCACATAGCCTATACCATGTCAATGCTTTATCCCTTAAAGATAAGGGAAAGACCTTCTTCTTGACCTCATCCTCGGGCAAACCTGCAAGCTTAAATAAACCACAAACTTCATCTACATAGATGAGATGCAAGTCGGGATGTGATGTAAAATCTCCTATAAAAGCATTAGCCAGCAGTTTCTCAAGCATAGCCGAAGGAAATTCATAGCAAATATTTTCAGTAGGTGCAGCAGGTTGAGGAGCAACTCCTTGTGCTTCCGTTCGAGGTGAAGATACCCCGAACAAGCTCCTCAAAGGATTAGTTTCCATAGTGACAAGTGACAATAAATTTCAGCACAATATATAAATGTTTCCATACCAAATTCCACTTACCAAAGGCGCTTCACTCCCCGGCAACGGCGGCAGAAAAGAGTCTTGATGACCCACAAGTATAGGGGATCTATCATGGTCCTTTAGATAAGTAAGAGTGTCGAACCCAACGAGGAGCAGAAGGATCTGACAAGTGGTTTTCAGCAAGGTATTCTCTGCAAGCACTGAAATTGTCGGTAACAGCTAGTTGTGTGAGAAGATGATTCGTAGCAAGTAGCAAGTAACAACAGTAACAAAGGTGCAGAAAAGTGGCCCAATCCCTTTTGTAGAAAGGTACAATCCTGGATAAACTCTTATAGGAGGTAAAGCGCTCCCGAGGACACACGGAAATTTCTGTCAAGCTAGTTTTCATCATGTTCATATGATTCACGTTCGCTACTTTGATAGTTTGATATGTGGGGTGTCGGTGCTTGGGTGATGCCATTACTTGGAAAAACCTCCCACTTATGATTAACCCCTCTCGCAAGCATCCAGAACTACGAAAGAAGAATTAAGACAAAGTCTAACCATAGCATTAAACTAGTGGATCTAAATCAGCCCCTTACGAAGCAACACATTAACTAGGGTTTAAGCTTCTGTCACTCTAGCAACCCATCATCTACTTACTACTTCCCAATGCCTTCCTCTAGGCCCAAATAATGGTGAAGTGTTATGTAGTCGACGTTCAAATAACACCACTAGAGGAAAAACAACATACAACGCATCAAAATATCAAACGAATACCAAATTCACATGACTACTTATAGCATGACTTATCCCATGTCCTCAGGAACAAAAGTGACTACTCACAAAGCCTAATAATATTCATGACCAGAGAGGTACTGAATAGCATCAAGGATATGAACATATAATCTTCCACCGAGTAATCCAACTAGCATCAACTACAAAGAGTAATTAACACTACTAGCAACCTTACAAGTACCAATCTGAGTCGTGAGACGGAGATTGGTTACAAGAGATGAACTAGGGTTTGGTGATGAGATGGTGCTGATGAAGATGTTGATGGTGATGAGTCGCCTCCGATGAGAGGAGTGTTGGTGATGACGATGGCGGCGATTTCCCCCTTCGGGAGGGAAGCTTCCCCGTCAGGACGACCGTGCCAGAGCTCTAGATTGGTTCTGCTCAAGTTCCGCCTCGTAGCGGCGGTGATTCCTCCCGAAAGCCTCCTCTTGATTTTTTCTGGAATGAAACCCTCCTTATAGCAAAAGAGGGGAGCCAGAGGGCCAACAGGGAGCCCACAAGCCCCCTACGCGCGGCCAGGGGGTAGGCCATGCCTAGCAGGCTTGTGGCCTCCTGGTGGCTCGCCTCTGGTACTTCTTCCGCCCAGTATTTTTTATAAATTCCAAAATAATTCCTCGTTGATTTTCACGGCTTTTGGAGTTGCACAGAATAGGTATCTCAAACTTGCTCCCTTTTTAGGCCAGAATTCCAGCTGCCGACATTCTCCCTCTTCATGTAAACCTTGTAAAATAAGAGAGAAAAGGCATAAGTATTGTACCGTGAAGTGTAATAACAGCCCATAAAGAGATAAATATCAACATAAAAGCATGATGCAAAATGGACGTATCAGATAAAAAAGGGAAAACTCAATTTATTACAAGAAGGGAGAGCAAGAAGAACGTCATAAGATCCAACTATAGTAGCAAAGCCCGCGATACATCGAGATCATGACATCTCAAGAACACGAGAGAGAGAGATCAAACACATAGCTACTGGTACATACCCTCAGCCCTGAGGGAGAACTACTCCCTCCTCGTCATGGAGATCGATGTGATGATGAAGAAGGCCACCGAAGATGGATTCCCCCTCCGGCAGGGTGCCGGAACAGGCTCCCGATTGGTTTTTGGTGGCTACAGAGGCTTGCGGCGGTGGAACTCCCGATTTAGGTTTCTTTTTGGGGTTTTATGTATTTATAGGAATTTATGGCGGTGGAATTACGTCGGTTGGGCCCACGAGGAGGTCACAAGCCTGCTAGGCACGGCCTAGGGGGGCCTCCTGGGCTTCTGACTCCCTCGTGGCTCTTTTGGCCTTCTTCCAAAGCTTCGGGGGTCTCTTTTGGTCCAAAAAAATCATCGCAAAAGTTTTATTCCATTTGGACTCCGTTTGATATTCTTCTCTGAAAAAGGTCAAAAACACGGAAAAACAGAAACTGGCACTTGGCACTGAGTTAATTGGTTAATCCCAAGAAAGATATAAAATAGCATATTCATGCATATAAAACATCCAAAGTTGACAAGATAATAGCATGGAACCATCAAAAATTATAGATACGTTGGAGACGTATCACAAGTCGATATTAACTATTGCAACATGATCATCTCATACATCCAATATATCACATCATGTCATTGGCCATATCATATCACAAGCATACCCTACAAAAACAAGTTAGACGTCCTCCAATTTGTTGTTGCATGTTTTACGTGGCTGCTATGTGTATCTAGTATGATTCCATCTTACTTACGCAAAAACCACAATGGAGATGTGCAAATTGCTATTTAACCTCTCCAAGGACCGCCTCGGTCAAAACCAGTTCAACTAAACTTGAAGAAACCGACACCCGCCAGTCATCTTTTGCAACGAGGTTGCATGTCAATCGATGAAACCAGTCTTATGTAAGCGTACGAATAATGTCGGTTCGGGCCGCTTCAATCCAACAATACCGCCGAATCGAGAAAAGACTAAGGAGGGCAGCAAATCGAACATCACCGTCCACAAAACCCTTTGTGTTCTACTCCAGATAACATCTACACATGAACCTAGATCATCATGCCACTATTGGGAATGTTGCATGGGAGACAAAACAAATTCCTACGCACACAAAGACCTATCATGGTGATGTCCATCTACGAGAGGAGATTTGAATCTATGTACCCTTGTAGATCGCACAGTAGGGAGCGTTAAGAAACGCGGTTGATGTAGTGGAACGTCTTCACGTCCCTCGATCCGCCCCACGAACCGTCCCACGAACCGCCCCGCGATCTGTCCCACGATCCGTTCTGATCTAGCGCCGAACGGACGATACCTCCGTGTTCAGCACACGTACAGCTCGACGACGATCTCGGCCTTCTTGATCTAGCAAGAAAGACGGAGAAGTAGATGAGTTCTCCGGCAGCGTGACGGTGCGCCGGTGGTGGTGATGATCTACTCCTGCAAGGCTCCGCCCGAGCTCCGTAGAAATCTGATCTAGAGGTAAAACTATGTGGTCTAGGGTTGAGTTGCATGTGGCAAAAATTGTCTCAAATCAGCCTTAAATCACCACTATATATAGGAGGGAGGGGGAGGAGGCTTACCTTGAGGGCCAAGCCCTCAAGGGTGCGCCGTCCAGGAGGAGAGGAGGAATCCTACTCCAATGAGGATTGTAAAGTGGAGTCCTTCTCTTCCTTCCCACCTCCCCTTTTTTTTCTTTCTCTTTGGTTTTTCTTCTCTTGGCGCCAAGGCCTTCTTGGGCTCTCCCACCAGCCCACTAAGGGCTGGTACACCACCCTAAATCCATTGGGCTCCCTCCGGGTGGGTTTCCCCCCTCCCGGTGAACTTCCGGAACCCATTCGTCAATCCCCGTACAATGTCGGTAATGCCCAAAAACTTTCTGGTAACCAAATGAAACCATCCTATATATCAATCTTCGTTTCCGGACAATTCCAGAAACCCTAGTGACGTCCGTGATCTCATCCGTGACTCCGAACAACATTCGTAACCACACATATAACCGAACTATACTAAAACATCATCGAACCTTAAGTGTGCACACCATGCGGGTTCGAGAACTGTGTAGACATGCCCTGAGGAACTCCTCGGTCAATATCCAATAGCGGGACCTGTATGCCCATATTGGATCCTACATATTCTCTGAAGAACTTATCGGTTGAACCTCAGTGTCAAGGATTCATATAATCCCGTATGTCATTCCCTTTGTCCTTCGGTATGTTACTTGCCCGAGATTTGATCATCGGTATCCGCATAGCTATTTCAATCTCTTTACCGGCAAGTCTCTTTACTCGTTCTATAATACAAGATCCCATGACTTACACTTAGTCACATTGCTTGCAAGGCTTGTGTGTGATGTTGTATTATCGAGTGGGCCCCGAGATACCTCTCCGTCACACGGAGTGACAAATCCCAGTCTTGATCCATACTAACTCAAAGGACACCTTCAGAGATACCTGTAGAGCACCTTTATAGTCACCCAGTTATGTTGGGACGTGTGATGCACACAAGGTATTCCTTCGGTGCCAGCGAGTTATATGATCTCATGGTCATAGGAACAAATACTTGACACGCAGAAAACAATAGCAATAAAGCGACACCATCAATATGCTACTTTCATAGTTTGGGTCTAGTCCATCACATGATTCTCCAAATGATGTGATCCAGTTATCAAGTGACAACACTTGTAAATAGTCAGAAAACCTTGACTATCATTGATCAACTGGCTAGCCAACTAGAGGCTTGCTAGGGACATTGTTCTGTCTATGTATCCACAAATGTATCTATGTTTTCATTCAATACAATTATAGCATGGATAATAAACGATTATCTTTAAACAAGAAATATAATAATAAATATTTATCATTGCCTCTACGGCATATTTCCAACATAATAGGCTAGAGTTGCTCGTGGCAAAGTTGTTGGAGAACTTCGCATGGGAAACAAAAAATTTCCTACGCGCACGAAGACCTATCATGGTGATGTCCATCTACGAGAGGGGATGTGTGATCTACGTACCCTTGTAGACCGTACAGCAAAAGCGTTAGTGAATGCGGTAGATGTAGTGGAACGTCCTCATGTCCCTCGATCCGCCCCGCGAACTATCCCGCGATCAGTCCCACGATCTAGTGCCGAATGGACGGCACCTCCGCGTTCAGCACACGTACAGCTCGACAATGATCTCGGCCTTCTTGATCTAACAAGAGAGACGGAGAGGTAGAAGAGTTCTCCGGCAGCGTAACGGCGCTCTGGAGGTTGGTGATGATCTTGTCTCAGCAGGTCTCCGCCCGAGCTCCGCAGAAACGCGATCTAGAGGTGAAACCGTGGAGATATGTGGTCGGGCTGCCGTGGCAAAGTTGTCTCAAATCAGCCCTAAAACCCCACTATATATAGGAGGAAGAGGGGGGAGACTTGCCTTGGGGTCCAAGGACTCCCAAGGGAGTTGGCCGAGCCAAGGGGGAAGGTCTCCCCCTCCCAAACCGAAATCCACATGGTTTGGAAGGTGGAGTCCTTCTTCCCTTTCCCACCTCCTTCTTTTTTTTCCTTTCCTCTTTGATTTTCTTTCCTATGCGCATAGGCCTCTCTTGGGCTGTCTCACCAGCCCACTAAGGGCTGGTGCGGCACCCCAAACACCCATGGGCTTCCCTGGGGTGGGTGGGCCCCCCCGGTGAACTCCCGGAACCCATTCGTCATTCCCGGTACATTCCCGGTAACTCCGAAAACCTTCCGGTAATCAAATGAGGTCATCCTATATATCAATCTTCGTTTCTGGACCATTCCGGAAACCCTCGTGACGTCCGTGATCTCATCCGGGACTCCGAACAACATTCGGTAACCAACCATATAACTCAAATACGCATAAAACAACGTCGAACCTTAAGTGTGCAGACCCTGCGGGTTCGAGAACTATGTAGACATGACCCGAGAGACTCCTCGGTCAATATCCAATAGCGGGACCTGGATGCCCATATTGGATCCTACATATTCTACGAAGATCTTATCGTTTGAACCTCAGTGCCAAGGATTCATATAATCCCGTATGTCATTCCCTTTGTCCTTCGGTATGTTACTTGCCCGAGATTCGATCGTCAGTATCCGTATACCTATTTCAATCTCGTTTACCGGCAAGTCTCTTTACTCGTTCCGTAATACAAGATCTCGTAACTTACACTAAGTCACATTGCTTGCAAGGCTTGTGTGTGATGTTGTATTACCGAGTGGGCCCCGAGATACCTCTCCGTCACACGGAGTGACAAATCCCAGTCTTGATCCACACTAACTCAACGAACACCTTCGGAGATACCTGTAGAGCATCTTTATAGTCACCCAGTTACGTTGCGACGTTTGATACACACAAAGCATTCCTCCGGTGTCCGTGAGTTATATGATCTCATGGTCATAGGAACAAATACTTGACACGCAGAAAACAGTAGCAACAAAATGACACGATCAACATGCTATGTCTATTAGTTTGGGTCTAGTCCATCACATGATTCTCCTAATGATGTGATCCCGTTATCAAGTGACAACACTTGCCTATGGCCAGGAAACCTTGACCATCTTTGATCAACGAGCTAGTCAACTAGAGGCTTACTAGGGACAGTGTTTTGTCTATGTATCCACACAAGTATTGTGTTTCCAATCAATACAATTATAGCATGGATAATAAACGATTATCATGAACTAAGAAATATAATAATAACTAATTTATTATTGCCTCTAGGGCATATTTCCAACAGTCTCCCACTTGCACTAGAGTCAATAATCTAGTTCACATCACCATGTGATTCCAATGAATCCAACACCCATATAGTTCTGGGGTCTGATCACGTCTTGCTCGTGAGAGAGGTTTTAGTCAACGGCTCTGAAACTTTCAGATCCGTGTGTTCTTTACAAATCTTTATGTCATCTTATAGATGCTGCTACTACGTGCTATTCGGAAATGCTCCAAATATCTACTCTACTATACGAATCCGTTTCACTACTCATAGTTATTCGGATTAGTGTCAAAGCTTGCATCAACGTAACCTTTTACGACGAACTCTTTAACCACCTCCATAATCGAGAAAAATTCCTTAGTCCATTAGTTACTAAGGATAAATTTGACCACTGCTAGTGATTCAATCATGGATCACTCTCTGTACCTCTCAACAGACTTTGAGTCAAGGCACACATCAGGTGCGGTACACAGCATGGCATACTTTAGATTCTACGGCTAAGGAATAGAAGACGACCTTCGTCTATTCTCTTTATTCTGTCGGGGTCGGGTTTTGAGTCTTACTCAAATTCACACCTCACAACGCAACCAAGAACTCCTTCTTTGCTGATCTGTTTTGAACTCCTTCAAAAACTTGTCAAGGCATGCATCTTGTTGAAACTTCCATTAAGCGCTTTCGATCTATCTTCATAGATCTTTGATGCTCAACGTTCAAGTAGCTCAATCCAGGTATTCCTTTGAAAACTCCTTTCAAACAACCTTGTATGCTTTACAGAAATTCTACATTACTTATGATCCACAATATGTCAACCACATATACTTATCAGAAATTCTATAGTGCTCCCACTCACTTCTTTGGAAATACAAGTTTCTCATAAACCTTGTACAAACCCAAAATCTTTGATCATCTCATCAAAGTGTATATTCCAACTCCGAGATGCTTGCACCAGTCCATTGAAGGATCACTGGACCTTGCATACTTGCTAATATCTTTAGGATCGACAAAACCTTATGGTTGTATCACATACAATCTTTGCTCAAGGAAACCGTTGAGAAAACAATGTTTTGACATCCTACGTGCAATATTTCATAAATAATGCATCAACAACTAACATAATTCTAACAGACCTTTAGCATCGCTACGAGTGAGAAAGTCTCATCATAGTCAACTTGTTTGAACTTGTTGAAAACATCTTTGCGACAAGTCGAGCTTTTCTTAATAGTGACTTATCACCATCATCGTCTGTCTTCTTTTAAAGATCCATTTTTTTTACTCAATAGTCTTATGACCATCAAGTAGTTCTTTCCAAAGTCTACACTTTGTTTTCATACATAGATCCTCTCTCGGATTTCATGGCTTCCAGCCATTTGTCGAAATCTGGGCCCACCAACGCTTTCTCCATAACTCGTAGGTTCACTGTTTCTCAACAACATGACCTCCAAGACAGGGTTACCGTACCACTCTGTAGTAGTACGCGACCTAGTCAACCTACGACGCTTGTAGTAACTTGATCCGATGCTTGATGATCACCATCATCAGCTTCCACTTCAATTGGTGTAGGCGCCACAGGAACAACTTCCTGCGCCCTGCTACACACTGGTTGAAGTGATGGTTCAATAACCTCATCAAGTTCTACTACCCTCCCACTCAATTCTTTCGAGAGAAACCTTTCCTCGAGAAAGGATCCGTTTCTAGAAACAAACACTTTGCTTTCGGATCTGAGATAGGAGATGTACCCAACTGTTTTGGATATCCTATGAAGATGCATTTATCCGCTTTGGGTTCGAGCTTATCAGACTGAAACTTTTTCACATAAGTGTCGAAGCTCCAAACTTTCAAGAAACGACAGTTTAGATTTCTCTAAACCTCAGTCTATACTGTGTCATCTCAACGGAAATACGCGGTGCCCTATTTAAAATGAATGCGGTTGTCTTTAATGCATAACCCATAAACGATAGTGGTAATTCGATAAGAGACATCATAGTATGCACCATACCAAATAGCGTGTGGCTATGACGCTCAGACACATCATCACACTATGATGTTCCAGGTGGCATGAACTGCGAAACAATTTCCACATTGTCTTAACTGCGTACCAAAACTCGTAACTCAGATATTCATTTGTATGATCATATCGTAGATAGTTTATCCTCTTGTTACGACGAACTTCACTCCGAAACAGAATTGAACTGTTCAATATTTCAGACTTGTTATTCATTAAGTAAATACTCTAGTATCTACTCAAATCGTCAGTGAAGTAAGAACATAATGATATCCACTGCGTGCCTCAGCAACCATTGGACTGCATACATCAAAATGTATCACTTCCAACAAGTTACTATCTTATTTCATCTCAATGAAAACAAGACCTTGCTCATGTGGTATTTGCATGTCACTAGTGATTCGAAATCAGGTGAGTACAAAGATCCATCAGCATGGAGCCTATTCATGCAATTTATACTAACATGACTCAAGCGGCAATGCCACAAGTAAGTGGTACTATCATCATCAACTCGTATCTTTTGGCACCAATATCATGAACATGTGTAACACTACGATCGAGATTCAATAAACCATTGAAGGTGATTATTCAAGAAAATAGAGTAACCATTATTCTCTTTAAATGAATAATTGTATTGCAATAAACACGATCCAATCATGTTCATGCTTAACGCAAGCACCAAATAACAATTATTTAGGTTTAACACCAATCCCGATGGTAGAGGGAGCGTGCGACGTTTGATCATATCAACCTTGGAAACACTTCCAACACGTATCGTCACCTCGCTTTTAGCTAGTCTCCGTTTATGCCGTAGCTTACATCTCATGTTACTAATCACTTAGCAACCGAACCGGTATCCAATACCCTCATGCTACTAGGAGTACTAGTAAAGTACACATCAACATCATGTATATCAAATACACTTCTTTCGACTTTTGCCAGCCTTCTTATCTACCAAGTATCTAGAGTTGCTCCGCCTCAGTGACTGTTCCCCTCATTACAGAAGCACTTAGTCTCGGGTTTGGGTTTAATCTTGGGTCTCTTCATTAGTGCAGCAACTGTTTTGCCGTTTCACGAAGTATCCCTTCTAGCCCTTGCCTTTCTTGAAACTTAGTGGTTTTACAAACCATCAACTATTGATGCTCCTTCTTGATTTCTACTTTCGCAGTGTCAAACATCGCGAATCGCTCAAGGATCATTGTATCTATCCTTGATATGTTATAGTTCATCATGAAGCTCTCAGAGCTTGGTGGCAGTGACTTTGGAGAACCATCACTATCTCATCTGGAAGATTAACTCCCACTTGATTCAAGTGATTGTCGTACTCAGACAATCTGAGCACATGCTCAACGATTGAGCTTTTCTCCTTTACTTTGTGGACAAAGAATCTTGTTGGAGGTCTCGTACCTCTTAACAAGGGCACAAGCATGAAATCACAATTTCATCTCTTTAGAACATCACTTATGTTCCGTGACGTTTTACAACGTTTTCGGCGCCTTGCTTCTAAGCCATTAAGTATTTTGCACTGAACTATGGTGTAGTCATCAGAAATGTGTATGTCGGATGTTCATAGCATCCACAGACGACGCTCGAGGTGCAACACACCGAGTGGTGCATTAAGGACATAAGCCTTCTGCGTAGCAATGAGGACAATCCTCGGTTTTACAGACTTAGTCTGCAAAGTTTGCTACTATCAACTTTCAACTAAATTTTCTCTACGAACATATAAAAACAGTAGAGCTATAGCACAAGCTACATCGTAATTCGCAAAGACCATTAGACTATGTTCATGACAATTTAGTTCAATTAATCATATTACTTAAGAACTCCCACTCAAAAAGTACATCTCTCTAGTCATCCGAGTGGTACATGATCCAAATCCACTATCTCAAGTCCGATCATCACGTGAGTCGAGAATAGTTTCAGTGGTAAGCATCTCTATGCTAATCATATCAACTATACGATTCATGCTCGACCTTTCGGTCTCATGTGTTCCGAGGCCATGTCTGCACATGCTAGGCTCGTTAAGCTTAACCCGAGTGTTCTGCGTGTGCAACTGTTTTGCACCCGTTGTATGTGAACGTTGAGTCTATCACACCCGATCATCACGTGGTGTCTCGAAACGACGAACTGTCGCAACGGTGCACAGTCGGGGAGAACACAATTTCGTCTTGAAATTTTAGTGAGAGATCACCTCATAATGCTACCGTCGTTCTAAGCAAAATAAGGTGCATAAAAGGATTAACATCACATGCAATTCATAAGTGACATGATATGGCCATCATCACGTGCTTCTTGATCTTCATCACCAAAGCACCGGCACGATCTTCTTGTCACCGGCGTCACACCATGATCTCCATCAACGTGTCGCCATCGGGGTTGTCGTGCTACTCATGCTATTACTACTAAAGCTACGTCCTAGCAAAATAGTAAACGCATCTGCAAGCACAAACGTTAGTTATAAAGACAACCCTATGGCTCCTGCCGGTTGCCGTACCATCGACGTGCAAGTCGATATTAACTATTACAACATGATCATCTCATACATCCAATATATCACATCACATCGTTGGCCATATCACATCACAAGCATACCCTGCAAAAACAAGTTAGACGTCCTCTAATTTTGTTGTTGCATGTTTTACGTGGTGACCATGGGTATCTAGTAGGATCGCATCTTACTTACGCAAACACCACAACGGAGATATATGAATTGCTATTTAACCTCATCCAAGGACCTCCTCGGTCAATTCCGATTCAACTAAAGTTGGAGAAACTGACACCCGCCAGTCATCTTTGAGCAACGGAGTTACTCGTAGCGATGAAACCAGTCTCTCGTAAGCGTACAAGTAATGTCGGTCCGAGCCGCTTCGATCAAACAATACCGCGGAATCAAGAAAAGAATAAGGAGGGCAGAAAAACGCACATCACCGTCCACAAAAACTTTTGTGTTCTACTCGAGAAGACATCTACGCATGAACCTAGCTCTGATACCACTGTTGGAGAACTTCGCATGGGAAACAAAAAATTTCCTACGCGCACGAAGACCTATCATGGTGATGTCCATCTACGAGAGGGGATGTGTGATCTACGTACCCTTGTAGACCGTACAGCAGAAGCGTTAGTGAACGCGGTTGATGTAGTGGAACGTCCTCACGTCCCTCTATCCGCCCCGCGAACTATCCCGCGATCAGTCCCACGATCTAGTGCCGAACAGACGGCACCTCCGCGTTCAGCACACGTACAGCTCGACAATGATCTCGGCCTTCTTGATCCAGCAAGAGAGACGGAGAGGTAGAAGAGTTCTCCGGCAGCGTAACGGCCCTCCGGAGGTTGGTGATGATCTTGTCTCAACAGGGCTCCGCCCGAGCTCCGCAGAAACGCGATCTAGAGGTGAAACCGTGGAGATATGTGGTCGGGCTGCCGTGGCAAAGTTGTCTCAAATCAGCCCTAAAACCCCACTATATATAGGAGGAGGGGGGGGGAGACTTGCCTTGGGGTCCAAGGACTCCCAAGGGAGTCGGCCGAGCCAAGGGGGAAGGTCTCCCCCTCCCAAACCGAAATCCACTTGGTTTGGAAGGTGGAGTCCTTCTTCCCTTTCCCACCTCCTTCTTTTTTTTTCCTTTCCTCTTTGATTTTCTTTCCTATGCGCATAGGCCTCTCTTGGGCTGTCTCACCAGCCCACTAAGGGCTGGTGCGGCACCCCAAACACCCATGGGCTTCCCCAGGGTGGGTGCCCCCCCCCCCGGTGAACTCCCGGAACCCATTCGTCATTCCCGGTACATTCCCGGTAACTCCGACAACCTTCCGGTAATCAAATGAGGTCATCCTATATATCAATCTTCGTTTCTGGACCATTCCGGAAACCCTCGTGACGTCCGTGATCTCATCCAGGACTCCGAACAACATTCGGTAACCAACCATATAACTCAAATACGCTTAAAACAACGTCGAACCTTAAGTGTGCAGACCCTGCGGGTTCGAGAACTATGTAGACATGACCCGATAGACTCCTCGGTCAATATCCAATAGCGGGACCTGGATGCCCATATTGGATCCTACATATTCTACGAAGATCTTATCGTTTGAACCTCAGTGCCAAGGATTCATATAATCCCGTATGTCATTCCCTTTGTCCTTCGGTATGTTACTTGCCCGAGATTCGATCGTCAGTATCCGTATACCTATTTCAATCTCGTTTACCGGCAAGTCTCTTTACTCGTTCCGTAATACAAGATCTCGTAACTTACACTAAGTCACATTGCTTGCAAGGCTTGTGTGTGATGTTGTATTACCGAGTGGGCCCCGAGATACCTCTCCGTCACACGGAGTGACAAATCCCAGTCTTGATCCACACTAACTCAACGAACACCTTCGGAGATACCTGTAGAGCATCTTTATAGTCACCCAGTTACGTTGCGACGTTTGATACACACAAAGCATTCCTCCGGTGTCCATGAGTTATATGATCTCATGGTCATAGGAACAAATACTTGACACGCAGAAAACAGTAGCAACAAAATGACACGATCAACATGCTACGTCTATTAGTTTGGGTCTAGTCCATCACATGATTCTCCTAATGATCTGATCCCGTTATGAAGTGACAACACTTGCCTATGGCCAGGAAACCTTGACCATCTTTGATCAACGAGCTAGTCAACTAGAGGCTTACTAGGGACAGTGTTTTGTCTATGTATCCACACAAGTATTGTGTTTCCAATCAATACAATTGTAGCATGGATAATAAACGATTATCATGAACTAAGAAATATAATAATAACTAATTTATTATTGCCTCTAGGGCATATTTCCAACAAAAGTTGTGTCTCAAAAAGCCCTAAACCACCAATATATATAGGAGGAGGGGAGGGGCTAGCCTTGGGGCACAAGGGCCCCAAGGGTGCGCCGGCCGCCACGGAGGAGGAGGACTCCTCCTCCAATTCGGTTTGGGAAGGAGGAGTCCCCCTCTTCCTTCCCACCTCCCTCTTTCCTTTTTTTCTTCCTTCCCTTTGGTATTTTTACATGTGGAGCCATATCCCTCTTGGTATGACTCCACCATCCCACTAAGGACTTGGTGCGCCACCCTAGGGCCTTGGGCTCACTCCCGGGTGGGTGGGCCCCTCCCGGTAAACACTCGGAACCCATTCGTCACTACCGGTAAAGTGTCGGTAATGCCCGAAACTTTCCGGTGCCAAATGAAACCATCATATATATCAATCTTCGCCTCCGGACCATTTCGGAAACCCTCGTGACAGCCGTGATCTCATCGTTGGACTCCGAACAACATTCGGTAACCACACATATAACTCAACTATACCAAAACATCATCAAACCTTAAGTGTGCAGACCCTGCGGGTTCGAGAACTATGTAGACATGACCAGAGACACTCATCGGTCTATATCCAATAGCGGGACCTGGATGCCCATATTGGATCCTACATATTCTCCGAAGATCTTATCGGTTGAACCTCAGTGCCAAGGATTCAGATAATCCCCTATGTCATTCCTTTGTCCTTCGGTATGTTACTTGCCCGAGATTCGATCATCGGTATCCGCATACCTATTTCAATCTCGTTACCGGCAAGTCTCTTTACTCGTTCTGTAATACAAGATCCTGTGACTTACACTTAGTCACATTGCTTGCAAGGCTTGTCTGTGATGTTGTATTACCGAGTGGGCCCCGAGATACCTCTCCATCACACGGAGTGGCAAATCCCAATCTTGATCCATACTAACTCAACGGACACCTTCGGAGATGCCTGTAGAGCACCTTTATAGTCACCCAGTTACGTTGCGACATTTGATACACACAAGGTATTCCTGCGGTGCCACTGAGTTATATGATCTCATGGTCATAGGAATAAATACTTGACATGCAGAAAACAATAGCAATAAAATGACACGATCAATATGCTATGTTCATAGTTGGGTCTAGTCCATCACATGATTCTCCTAAAGATGTGATCCAGTTATCAAGTGACAACACTTGCACATAGTCAGAAATCCTTGACCATCCTTGATCAACTGGCTAGCCAACTAGAGGCTTGCTAGGGACATTGTTTTGTCTATGTATCCACACATGTATATATGTTTTCATTCAATACACTTATAGCATGGATAATAAACGATTTCTTGTAACGGGAAATATAATAATAACTATTTAAATTCGCCTCTAGGACAAATTTCCAACAGTCTCCCACTTGCATTAGAGTCAATAATCTAGTCCTCACATCGCCATGCGATTTACATTGTAATAAATCTAACACCCATACAGTTTTGGTGATGATCATGTTTTTCCCGTGGAAGAGGTTTAGTAAGCGGGTGTGCTACATTCAGATCCATGTGCACTTTGCAAATATTCACGTCCTCTCCTTCGACGTAGTCACGGATGAGGTTGAAGCGTCGTTTGATGTGACTGGTCTTCTTGTGAAACCTTGGTTCCTTTGCTAAAGCAATGGCACCACTGTTGTCACAGAACATAGTTATTGGATTTAGTGCGCTCGACACAACTCCAAGATCCGTCATGAACTGCTTCATCTACACACCCTCCTTTGCTGCCTCCAAGGCAGCCATGTACTCCGCTTCACATGTAGAATCTGCTATGACGCTTTGCTTGGAACTGCACCAGCTTACCGCACCCCCATTAAGAATAAACACGTATCCGGTTTGCGACTTAGAGTTATCCAGATTGGTGTCAAAGCTTGCGTCGACGTAACCCTTTACGACGAGCTCTTCGTCACCTCCATAAACGAGAAACATTTCCTTAGTCTGTTTTAGGTACTTCAGAATATTCTTGACCACCGTCTAGTGATCCACTCCTGGATTACTCTGAAACCTTCCTGCCATGCTTATGGCCAAGCTGACGTCTGGTCTAGTGCACAACATTGCATACATGATAGAACCTATGGCTGAAGCATAGGGGATGGAACTCATTTGTTCTCTATCTTTCGCACTTGCTGGAAACTGAGTCTTACTCAATTTTATACCTTGTAACACTGGTGACACGTCTCCAACGTATCTATAATTTTTGATGGTTTCATGCTATTATCTTGTCAAACTTTGGATGTTTTGTATGCCTTTTATATATTTTTTGGGACTAACTTATTAACTCAGTGCCAAGTGCCAGTTCCTGTTTTTTCCATGTTTTTGACCCCTTTTACAGAAGGATTTTGAACGGAGTCCAAACGGAATGAAACTGGCAAAAAGATTTTTTCCGGAACAGAAAAATATCGGGAAGCCGAAGAATCAGGGCAGGGGGCCACCAGGGACCCCACAAGCCCTCATGGCGCGGCCACGGGGGCCCGCGCCCCTGTCTTGTGTGCTCCCTGAGGCTCCTTTGCCCTAGGTTTTGTGCCTATATATTCCCTAAAATTCCATAAAAAACCAAGAGATCATCGAAAGTACTTTTCCGCCGAAGCAAGCTTTTGTCGCCGCAAGATCCCATCTGGGCACGTTCTGGTGCCCTGCCGGAGGAGGGATTCGGATACAGAGGGCTTCTTCATCAACACCATGACCTCTCGTTGATGCGTGAGTAGTTCACCATAGACCTATTGGTCCATAGCTAGTAACTAGATGGCTTCTTCTCTCTCTTGGATCTTCAATACAAAGTTCTCCATGATCTTCATGGAGATCTATCTGATGTAATCTTCTTTTGCGTTGTGTTTGTCGAGATCCGATGAATTGTGGATTTATGATCAGATTATCTATGAATCTTATTTGAGTTTCCTCTGATCTCTCTTATGCATGATTTCATATCCTTGTAATTCTCTTTGAGTTGTGGGTTTTGTTTGGCCAACTAGATCTATGATTCTTGCAATGGGAGAAGTGCTTGGTTTTGGGTTCATACCGTGCGGTGACCTCACCCAGTGACAGAAGAGGTAGCGAGGCATGCATCGTGTTGTTGCCATCAAGGGTAAAAAGATGGGGTTTTCATCATTGGTTTGAGATTATCCCTCTAAATCATGTCATCTTGCTTAAGGCGTGACTCTGTTCATCATGAACTCAATACACTAGATGCATGCTAGATAGCGGTCGATGTGTGGAGTAATAGTAGTAGATGCAGAAAGTATCGGTCTACTTGTCTCAGACGTGATGCCTATATGTATGATCATTGCCTTAGATATCGTCATGACTTTGCGCGGTTCTATCAATTGCTCGACAGTAATTTGTTCACCCACCGTGATATTTTCTATTTTGAGAGAAGCATCTAGTGAACACTATGGCCCCCGGGTCTACTCCACACCATATTTTCAGCCTTACACTTTTTACTTCATTGCACTTTCCGCCTTCAGATCTCACTTTGCAAACAATCTTGAAGGGATTGACAACCCCTTTATAGCGTTGGGTGTAAGCTCTTTTGTGTTTGCGCAGGTACTTTGGACTTGACGAGATTCTCCTACTGGATTGATACCTTGGTTCTCAAACTGAGGGAAATACTTACTGCTCATGTGCTGCATCACCCTTTCCTCTTCAAGGGAAAAACCCGACGCGAGCAAGAGAAGTAGCAAGAATAATTCCTGGCGTTGTTGGGGAAGGACTTTTGTTGCCGTAGCAACTGGCAAGAACCTTTTCTTGGACTGTTCCATTTTGAACTTCTTCAAAACTTTATCAAGGTATGTGCTTTGTGAAACGCTACAGAGCTACCACTCACTTTCTTGTAAATACAAGATTCTCCAACCACTTATATAAACCTAAATGCTTTGATCAACTCATCAAAGCGCTTATACCAACTCCGAGATGCTTGCCCCAGTCCATAAATGGATCGCTGGAGCTTGCATACTTTGTTAGCATTCTTTGGATCGAAAAAACCTTCGGGTTGCATCATATACAACTCTTTCTTCAGAAAACCGTTAAGGAACGCCGTTTTGACATCCATCTGCCAGATTTCATAATCGAAAAATGCAGCTATTGCTAACATGATTTGGATGGACTTAAGCATCGCTACCGGTGAGAACGTCTCATCGTAGTCAACTCCTTAAACTTGTGAAAAACCCTTTGCCACAAGTCGAGCTTTATAAACGGTCACATTACCGTCTGCGTCCGTCTTCTTCTTGAAGATCCGTTTGTTCTGAATAGCCTTTCGGCCTTCAGGTAATACTTCCAAAGTCCACACTTTATTTTCATACATAGATCCTATCTTGGACTTCATGGCCTCCAGCCATTTGTTGGAATCCGGGCCCACCATTGCTTCTTCATAATTCGCAGGTTCATTGTTGTCCAACAACATGATTGATAAGATAGGATTACCGTACCACTCTGGAGTAGTACGTGATCTTGTTGACCTGCGAGGTCCGATAGGAACTTGATCCGAAGTTTCATGATCATCATCATTAACTTCCTCCTCAACCAGCGTCGCTTTGACAGGGGTTTCCCCTTGCTCTGCGCCACCATCTAGAGGGACTAGAGGTTCGACAACCTCATCAAGTTCTATCTTCCTCCCACTCAATTCTTTCGAGAGAAACTCCTTCTCAAGAAAAGCTCTGTTTTTAGCAACAAACACTTTGCCCTCAGATTTGAGATAAAAGGTGTACCCAACTCTCTCCTTTGGGTAACCTATGAAGACGCATTTTTCCGCTTTGGGTTCCAGCTTTTTAGGCTGAAGCTTTTTGACATAAGCATCACATCCCCAAACTTTAAGAAACGACAATTTCGGTCTTTTGCCATACGACATTTCGTATGGTGTCGTCTCAACGGATTTTGATGGTGCCCTATTTAAAGTGAATGCAGTTGTCTCTAATGCATAACCCCAAAACGATAACGGCAAATCGGTAAGAGACATCATAGATCGCACCATTTCTAACAAAGTACGATTACGACGTTCGGACACACCATTACGATGTGGTGTTCTAGGCGGTGTCAACTGTGAAACAATTCCACATTGTCTTAAGTGAGCACCAAACTCGAAATTCAGATATTCACCCCCACGACCAGACCGTAGGAACTTGATCTTCTTGTTACGATGATTTTCAACTTCACTCTGAAATTGCTTGAACTTCTCAAACGTTTTAGACTTGTGCTTCATCAAGTAGATATATCCATACCTACTTAAATCGTCAGTGAAGGTGAGAAAATAGCGATATCTGCCGCGTGCCTCCACACTCATCGGACCGCACACATCGGTATGTATGATTTCCAACAAGTCACTTGCACGCTCCATTGTTCCGGAGAACGGAGTCTTAGTCATCTTGTCCATGAGGCCTGGTTCACACGTGTCAAGTGATTCAAAGTCAAGTGGCTCCAAAAGTCCATCGGAATGGAGTTTCTTCCTGCGCTTTACACCAACATGACCTAAGCGGCAGTGCCACAAAAACATGACTACATCTTTTGGTCTCAATGTTATGTGTATGTGTATCATCACTATCAAGATTCAATATGAACAATCCTCTCACATTGGGTGCATGACCATAAAAGATATTACTCATAGAAATAGAACAACCATTATTCTCTGACTTAAACGAGTAACCGTCTCGCAATTAACAAGATCCAGATATAATGTTCATGCTTAACGCAGACACTATAACAATTATTTAAGTTCATAACTAATCCTGATGGTAACTGATGTGAAACTGTGCCGACGGCGATTGCATCAGCCTTGGAACCATTTCCCACGCGCATCGTCACTTCATCCTTCGCCAGCCATCGTTTATTCCACAGTTCCTGCTTCGAGTTGCAAATATGAGCAACAGAACCGGTATCAAATACCCATGCACTACTACAAGAGTTGGTTAAGTACACATCAATAACATGTACATCAAATATACCTGATTTTTCCTTGGCCGCCTTCTTATCAGCCAAATACTTGGGGCAGTTGCACTTCCAGTAACCCAGTCCCTTGCAATAATAATACTTTGTTTCAGGATTAGGTACAGCCTTGGGTTTCTTCGTCGGATTGGCAACAGGCGTGCCTCTCTTCTTGGAGTTACCCTTCTTGCCTTTGTCGTTTCTCTTGAAACTAGTGGTCTTATTGACCATCAACACTTGATGCTCTTTCCGGAGTTCTGACTCTGTGACTTTTAGCATCGCGGATAACTCGCCGGGTGACTTGTTCATCCCTTGCATGTTATAGTTCAACACAAAGCTCTTGTAGCTTGGTGGCAGTGATTGAAAAATTATGTCAGTATAGCATCTTGTGGGAGTTCAATCCCTAGCTCAGCTAGACGGTTTGAGTACCCAGTCATTTTGAGCACATGTTCACTGACAGACGAATTCTCCTCCATCTTGCAAGCATAGAATTTATCGGAGGTCTCATACCTCTCGATCCGGGCGTTCTTCTGAAAGATAAACTTCAACTCCTGGAACATCTCATATGCTCCATGATACTCAAAGCGACGTTGAATTCTCGGCTCTAAGCCATACAAGATTGCACATTGAACTACTGAGTAGTCCTCCTTACGTGTTAACCAGGCGTTCTTAACATCTTGGTCAGCCGTAGGGGGTGGTTCATCTCCTAGCGCAGCATTAAGGAAATAATCCTTCTTCCCAGCTTGCAGGAGCAACTTTAGATTACGAGCCCAGTCTACAAAGTTGCTTCCATCATCTTTCAACTTAGCTTTATCTAGGAACGTATTAAAATTCAGGGTGACTGTTGGGTGAGCCATTGATCTACAACACAAATATTGCAAAGTGGACTTAGAATATGTTTTAAGATAATTAGAGTTTAACTAATCAAATTACTGATAAACTCCCACTCAAAAAGTACATCTCTCTAGTCATTTGAGTGGTACATGATCCAAATTCACTAACTCAAGTCCGATCATCACGTGAGTTGAGAATAGTTTCAGTGCTAAGCATCTCTTTGCTAATCATATCAACTATACGATTCATGCTCGACCTTTCGGTCTCATGTGTTCCGAGGCCATGTGCGGACATGCTAGGCTCGTCAAGTTTAACCCGAGTGTTCCGCGTGTGCAACTGTTTTGCACCCGTTGTATGTGAACGTTGAGTCTATCACACCCGATCATCACGTGGTGTCTGGAAACGACGAACTGTTGCAACGGTGCACAGTCGGGGAGAACACAATTTCATTTTGAAATTTTAGTGAGGGATCACCTCATCATGCTACCATCGTTCTAAGAAAAATAAGGTGCTTAAAAGGATTAACATCACATGCAATTCATAAGTGACAAGATATGGCCATCATCTTGTGCTTCTTGATCTCCATCACCAAAGCACCGTCATGATCTTCTTGTCACCGGCGCCACACCATGATCTCCATGATCATGATCTCCATCAACATGTCGCCATCGAGGTTGTCGTGCTATCTATGCTATTACTATTAAAGCTACGACCTAGCAATATAGTAAACGCATCTCCAAACACAAACGTTAGTTTAAAGACAACCCTATGGCTCCTTCCGGTTGCCATATCATATCACAAGCATACCCTACAAAAATAAGTTAGACGTCCTCTAATTTGTTGTTACATGTTTTACGTGGCTGCTATGGGTATCTAATATGACCGCATCTTACTTATGCAAAAATCACAATGGAGATGTGCAAATTGCTATTTAACCTCTCTCCAAGGACCGCCTCGGTCAAAACGAATTCAACTAAAGTTGAAGAAACAGGCACCCGCCAGTCATCTTTATGAAACGAGGTTGCATGTGAGTCGATGAAACCAGTCTCTCATAAGCGTACGAGTTATGTCGGTCTGGGCCGTTTCAATCCAACAATACTGCCGAATCGAGAAAAGACTAAGGAGGGCAGCAAATCGAACATCACCGTCCACAAAACCTTTTGTGTTCTACTCGAGATAACATCTACGCATGAACCTATCTCATGATGCCACTGCTGAGGAACGTTGCATGGGAAACACAAAATTTCCTATGCACACGAAGACCTATCATGGTGATGTCCATCTATGAGAGGAGATTAGATCTACGTACCCTTGTAGATCGCTCAGCGGGAAGCGTTAAGAAACGCGGTTGATGTAGTTGTACACCTTCGTGATTCAAATCACCGTCGTCCCACGATCCGTCCCACGAACGGTCCTGATCTAGTGCTGAACGGATGACACCTCCGCGTTCAGCACACATACAGCTCGATGACGATCTCGGCCTTCTTGATCCAGCAGGCAAGATGGAGAAGTAGATGAGTTCTCCGGCAGCGTGACGCGCAGAAATCAATAGCAATAAAATGACACGATCAATATGCTACGTTCATAGTTTGGGTCTAGTCCATCACATGATTCTTCTAATGATGTGCCAGTTATCAAGTAACAAAACTTGCACATAGCCAGAAAACCTTGACTATCATTGATCAACTGGCTAGCCAACTAGAGGCTTGCTAGGGACATTGTTTTGTATATGTATCCACACATGTATCTATGTTTTCATTCAATACAATTATAGCATGGATAATAAACGATTATCTTTAAACTGGAAATATAATAATAACTATTTATCATTGCCTCTAGGGCATATTTCCAACATAATAGGCTAGAGTTGCACGTGGCAAAGTTGTGTCTCAAAAATCCCTAAACCACCAATATATATGGGAGGAGGGGAGGGGCTAGACTTGGGACACAAGGGCCCCAAGGGTGCGCCAGCTGCCAGGGAGGAGGAGGACTCCTCCTCCAATTCGGTTTGGGAAGGAGGATTCCTCCTCTTCCTTCCCACCTCCCTCTTTCCATTTTTTTTCTTCCTTTCCTTTGGTATTTTTACATGTGGCGTCATAGCCATCTTGGGATGACTCCACCAGCCCACTAAGTACTTGGTGCGCCACCCTAGGGCCTTGGGCTCACTCCCGAGTGGGTGGGTCCCTCCCGGTAAACACCCGGAACCCATTCGTCACTCCCGGTGCACTACCGGTAATGCCCGAAATTTTTGGGTGATCAAATGAAACCATCCTATATATGAATCTTCGTCTCAGACCATCCCGGAAACCCTCGTGACGTCCATGATCTCATCCGGGACTCCGAACAACATTCGGTAACCACACATATAACTCAACTATACTAAAACATCATCGAACCTTAAGTGTGCAGACCCTGCAGGTTCGAGAACTATGTAGGCATAACGAGCGACACTCCTCGGTTAATATCCAATAGTGTGACCTGGATGCCCATATTGGATCCTACATATTCTCCGAAGATCTTATCGGTTGAACCTCATTTCCAAGGATTCATATAATCCCGTATGTCATTCCCTTTGTCCTTCGGTATGTTGCTTGCCCGAGATTCGATCGTCGGTATCCGCATACCTATTTCAATCTCGTTACCGGCAAGTCTCTTTACTCGTTCTATAATACAAGATCCCGTGACTTACACTTATTCACTTTGCTTGCAAGGCTTGTGTGTGATGTTGTATTACCGAGTGGGCCCCGAGATACCTCTCCGTCACACGGAGTGACAAATCCAAGTCTTGATCCATACTAACTCAACGGACACCTTCGAAGATACCTGTAGAGCACCGTTATAGTCACTTTGTTACGTTGCGACGTTTGATACACACAAGGTATTCCTCCGGTGCCAGTGAGTTATATGATCTCATGGTCATAGGAATAAATACTTGACACGTAGAAAACAATAGCAATAAAATGACACGATCAATATGCTACGTTCATAGTTTGGGTCTAGTCCATCACATGATTCTCCTAATGATGTGATCCAGTTATCAAGTGACAACACTTGCACATAGCCAGAAAACCTTGACAGCTAGCCAACTAGAGGCTTGCTAGGGACATTATTTTGTCTATGTATCCACACATGTATCTATGTTTTCATTCAATACAATTATAGCATGGATAATAAACGATTATCTTGTAACATGAAATATAATAATAACTATTTATCATTGTCTCTAGGGCATATTTCCAACAGGGCGCCCCACCAGTGGCGTTGCAGGAAGGTGGAGGGCGGAGCAGGAAGGTGGAGCAGGACGGCCGCGGCCGCGCAAGCGCAGCTTGTGGCGGCGAGGTGGCGACGACGACGACGCAGGACGGCCGTGCGGCGATGGGACAGAGTGGCATCAAGTGCCCCGGTGAGAACACTAGGATTGATTTGGGGACGTTGTTATACGGTCCCACATGTAAGCTCCGGACCCACGTCCACGCGGTCCCACATGTAAGCTCCGGACCCACTACAACTAAAGCCAATAGACGGAATGGACTGAAATCTGCCCGTTTGGCCTCGTCATAGTAGTTGCCCATAGTCTAGGGGCAAAACTGAGAACGATCCGCAACTGAGGGCAAAATTAAGCAGATGGACACCATTGAGGGTAAAATGATAATTAGCCCTAAATTATTTACATATTTCAAGTGCCCAAACAAGCGCCGCTACATTGAAGATGCCCATAGGATAATTCATGCGCTAACCTAAAATTATAATGGGTCTTAGTTAACCTCTGGTGCTACATCATAGATATGCTAGACTTCCTGATTAATGGAGCTAAAGCAGATGGAAATATGGGTGTGGTGCCGCGTCTGATGGATGGCAACATATGTATTTTATAACTAGATGATACCCACGCATTGCTGCGGGGTTAGTTGCAATATTTTTTTGGTGATATTCATATCGTATTTGATGACAACTATCTCCGTTCCTAAATATAAGACCTTTTAAAAATTTCACTATAGACTAAATACAGAGCAAAATGAATGAATCTACACTCTAAAATATGACTATATACACCCGTATGTAGTTCATAGTAAAATCCCTAAAAAGTCTTATATTTAAAAACGAAGGGTGTATATTGTTCGTAAATATACATAGAATATAAATGTTCATGCATCTTAAGAGAGATATAACTAGTGTGATTGGTGAGGTGACATGTGTGATGAATTGGGTTGTGTGCATGTTGAGAAAGAAAACAAACACCATTTTCCATGTGCATGTTAAGATAAATAGTTAATGGGATGATGAGGTGGCATGCGAGATGAGGTGGCATATCTTCATATTGAAAGAATTGGGATAGTGGGAGGTCAATCATTTCGGTATATAAGAGCAAGTCTAGTAGAGCCCTCAAACCATCAAACCCTTAAAAATAACCGCTTTTTTAAAGTTTTTGTCGAAAAAACGGCGTAGACTAGAACCCTTAAACCCTTAAACCTTAAACCCGTAAAAAAATTTAGAGGTCCAACCCTCAAATTACTTCCCAGCCTGTAGAACTGAGGGTTGAGAGGAAAAACTCCCCCCAACCCGCACTCCATTTCCACGATCGCGCGGGAGGAAGTTGCTTCCCCGCGCTCGTCTCTTTCCCCGAATCCGCCGCCTCCGCCGCCAGTCCGCCGCCCCTCCGCGCCCCGGCCGCCGCCCCTTCGCGTCCCGACCGCCGCCCCGCCGCCGGTCCGCCGCCCTCCGCGCCCCGGTCGCCGGCCCTCCGCGCCCCGCCGCTCCGCATCTCGGCCGGCCCGTCCGCCGCCCCGCCGCCCCTCCGCGTGCCCCGCCCCGGCCGCCCGCCGCCGCTCCTCCGCGCGCCCCTCCGCCCCTCCGCGCGCCTCGCCCCGTCCGCCGCCCTGCCGCCCCTCCGCGCGCCCCGCCCCTCCCCGCTCGTACGCTCCCCGCCCCGGCCTGAGCCGCCCGGCCACCGCTCCTCCGCGCCCCGCCCCGGCCTGATCCGCCCGGCCGCGTCCCTGCCCCGCCCCGGACGTCGCCCGCCCGCGCCCCGCCTCGGCCGGCCGTCCCCGTCCCGCCCCGGTGAGAATTTTTTTACTTTTTCAGTTTTTAATTTTTGCTTCATTGGCACTAATTGTAGCCACTTGGTATGTAGATGGAGGTGAACAACGACGACATGGACTTGTTGTCCGATTCGTCGGATTGGTCGTCATCCGACGATTCGGACATTGACGAGTTGTTGCAAGACGACGCGTCGAGATGATGAGCCTCCTCGTCGACGTGCAAGCGTTTGAAGACCGCATGAAGCTTATGGATCATAGGAGAGGGTCGAAGATGGGGCGACTCACCATCTACCGGAACCGCGCTCTCGGACACGAGCATTTGATGCAAGACTACTTCACGGAGGCACCTACATACCCTCCTAGTCTCTTCCGCACAAGGTACCGGATGCGTCGTAGTTTGTTTGTGAAGATTGTCACCGATTGTGAGGCCGCCTCCGATTATTTTAAACGTCGTAGATCCGCCGCCAGTATCATGGGGTTTAGTGCATATCAAAAGATATCGGCGGCAATGCGGGTACTCGCTTATGGCATACCCGCGGATTATACCGACGAGTATCTTCGCATTGGGCAAGATACAACCACGAAGTCCGTCCGTAGGTTTGCCAAGTTGGTCATCCGGTTGTACGATGAGCATTATCTTCGGGCACCAAACAAGGAAGATATAGAGAGATTAATGGAAATGAATGAAAAAAGGGGATGGCCGGGGATGCTTGGTAGTCTTGATTGCATGCATTGGAGGTGGAAAAATTGCCCAAAGGCATGGCATGGAATGTATTGCGGTAAAAGTCGTGATGCTACCATTGTGCTTGAGGCCGTAGCATCGGAGGACACATGGATTTGGCATGCATTCTTTGGGTTGACGGGAACACTCAATGATATCAATGTCCTCAATAGATCTACTTTGTTCAAAAGATTAATTTCTGAGGATGCTCCAGCTTGCAACTACAAAATCATGGACAATGAGTACTCAATGAGATACTATCTCACCGATGGCATCTATCCCGAATGGGCAACTCTTGTGAAGTCCATCAAGGAGAAAAATGGGGTGCCCTTAACAAGAAAAGAGGCTCATTTCACCAAGGCACAAGAGGCAACCCGCAAGGATATTGAGAGAGCTTTCGGTGTTTTGCAAGCAAGGTTTGCCATAGTTCGGGGTCCAGCTTGGTTTTGGGACAAAAAACCTTGGTGAACATTATGAAATGTTGTGTGATTCTACACAACATGATCCTAGAGGATGAGAGAGGGTTAAAACTCCCTTGTTTCTATGACAATGTTGGTACCCGTGTGCAACCGGAAAGAAACCCTTCTCGCATACATGCTTTTCTTCAAGCACATCGTGAGATTGAGGATGCAACCACTCATTGTCGGCTCCGGGATGATCTAGTAGAGCACCATTGGCAGTTGGATGGGCGGCGCATTGGCCCATGATGTATCTTTGTTTTACTTTTCTATGTTCTATTTGATTCGAACAATTATTGTAATTTGCTCAAACATTGTTGTAATAATTTGAATGATTATTTTTTTATTCGGTGGTGTAATAATAACTAGAATGATTATTGTTTTATGTCAAATATGATGGAATTTGTGATATGTCATATGATGAAATGTGATGAAATGTGTGATATATGAAATGATAGTTTTAAAGGTTGGGGTTGAGGCAAAGACTAGAACCCTCAAATCCAACACTTAAAACAGTTTAAGGGTTGGGTTTGAGGGTTTTAGTCTTTGCCCCTTTTTTTCAACCCTTAAAAGTGTCAAAAACTGACACTTCTCAACCCTTAAAACTGCTTTGAGGGTTTGAGTGTTTGAGGATTCTACTAGAAATGCTCTAAGATGGCAAATTTTAGCATACTCCTTTTTACTCCCTCTTTTTACATATGAGATAAGAAAGTAAGTGTTAATCATACCACTAATTAATAGAATCAACGGCTCAAATTCATTATAGACACTTATTTTTTATGTGAAAAGAGAGGTTAAGAGGAAGTATGTTAAAACTGCTCATATAAGATATGCTGATGACATATACAGGGTAGCTCAAGGGACTGTCTCACTTCATGTTAAAACGGCTCTACTAAATCTAGTACATTTTTAACTACTATTTCATATTCTCGTGACGCGAGGGAATCTCTCTATGATCATTGCTTTGCATAGAACATTTCTTCCCACTGTTTCAAAATAAGAGAGAACGCTAGACTTTTAAAGCCAATATTTGTAATTATATTTTTTGCAGATGCTGTTATTTCTACCTTAAACTTAGTTAAATTTACAAATGTATGAATTAAGACAAGTGTAAAATACTCTCTTATCATGGGTGGTGGGTGAGAGGGAGTGGGGTGGGGGTGTATAGACGTCTAAAATAAACACCCACCACCTGGATGGTGAAACCCTCCCCTCTCCGTTCCCGCGACCACGTTGCCCTCGCGGGCGACCGACCGCGGCCCACCTCCCCCTTCCTCCAGCCCCGCTCTCTCCCTCCCCTCTCCGCCGCCATCGCTAGCACCCGCGCCCGGCCTGGACCCGGGTTCGCTGGTGGCGGTGGGCCCTGGCCCTTCCCTTCTCGGTGGCTCTCCGAAGCGAGGGGGAGCTGCACCGGGGGGTGCTCCTAGGTGGTGGCGGCGTTCCAGGTGTCTGCCGGGCTCCCCGACGCGGCGTGGGCGGACGGTTGGGCGGCGGCATCGTCGTTGGCAGGGGGTGACCCTGCCGCGAGATCTTGCAGCGCCTTCCCGACCCAGATTTGTTCCGTGCGGGGCCCATCTGGGCGAGGGCGGGCCAACGGCAGAGTGGGTTTGCGGCGAAGCTTTCGGGAGACGGGGGAGCAGTGGCGAGCGGTTGGGTGCTGGCGACGCCATTCCCAGCCCGCTGCAGCATGGCCGGCAGGGCTTAGCGGGCCCATTTTGGGCCCGGATGGGCCAGGGGTGGCCTGGTATGCCCTGCTCCCGTGTCCGGTCGGCGACCACGGCGGTGCCGGAGGCGCGGGCCTCCCGCACGTCGGCGGTGGAGGTGGATCTCTTCCCGCTTAGTTTTGGTGCTGCTGCTTCATCGTTTGGCGCAGCTCTCCGGTCTCTTTGGCCTCGTGTTGGTGTTCGTAGTGAGACTGCATGGATGGTGGCGCAATCGTGCTGGCGCATGGGGTTTGGCTGGTCGGCTCCGGTTGGACGGTGGGGTGTGGAGTGCGGGAGAAATCCTTGCGTGGTTGTCCGGCTCCGATGCGGTGACACCAGCGGGTGCCACCATTCCTTCTTGAAGGGTGTCGGTGGTAGCCATCCCCTACCTCCTTCCATGTGTTGGGGTAAACCCTAGAACTCGTCCAGGCAGCAGCGACATCGACGTCGCATCCCTTCTTGGAGGTGCTTCTTGGCATGTGGTGGATTAGAGCCTCGAGATGTGGGGGTTTGTCTCCGGAAGGCGCAGCGCTGGCGGATCATCCGCTATCTGTCAAGCTAACGTTATTGGCATTTGTTTATTTTTTGTTTTTTGGGCTTGATCTGATGTTCGCCTCAGCAATAATCTCTGTACGGTGTTGGTTGCTTTGTATACAAAACGGGGGGAAACCCTTTTTCGGTACACTAGTAGAAAACAGGGCTTTGGTTCGGGCCTGGCCAATCCACTAGTCCCGGTTCTTCATAAACCGGGACCCATGGGGGCATTAGACCCGGTTCATGAGCCCAGGGGGGCGGCCGGGGCCTCGTGGGCATTGGCCCAGTTCGTCTAGACCCATTTGGCCCGGTTCTAGGCACGAACCGGGACCAATGGGCCGCGCTCCTGGCCCACATCCATTGGTAGAGGTTCATGCCTTGAACCGGTTTAGAAGGGGGGGCTTTAGTCCCGGTTTATGCCACGAACCGGGACAAATAATTTGCCTATATATACCCATCGCCGCGGCAGAGCACTCTGTTTTTTCTGGCCGGCGAGGGAAGGGCATTTGGGTGCTCCAGCTCACCTCCTATGCACATGAGGTGTTCGATGAAATGTCCGAGCCACGCCAGTTAATCGTTCTCTTCTCGAAACTCGACCTCCGAGCTCCATTTTCCCCGAGATTTGTCTAGGTTTAGCGGTCTGTCACGTCCTGTCCCCGTCTTCACCGCCGTGGATCGCCTGCGCTGATCTCGTCGCCGCCACCACCGTGGTGAGCCTCTTGTTCTTATCTTCTTTTTGAAAGGAAAAATTTCTTACTTCATACAGATACTTGTCTAATTTTCTTACTTTTATTATTTCTTGTTATTATATAGCGTTATGGTTTTCGTATCCACCCCCATCGGCCCTCGTCCTGTCTATCATTCGGATGTGGTATATATTATCTTTTGATAACTAATTGGTTCATTTATTGTTTATGACAATTATGCCGACCAACGTGACATAGATTTTATTTATCTAGGAGGTGGTTGAACCCGAAATTCCAACCGACCCTATTGTCGACAGGTTAAAGTTAGTTGAAGAAGAAAACAATTACTTGAAGGAAAAAATAAGAAAAATTGAGGAGGAGAAGATGATATTGGAGTTGCATGTTGCGGATGTCGTCGATGATCACAAGATCAAGATGGATGCAATGCGGTTGAAGATTAGGAAGATTAGAAAATATGCCATTCATACCGAGGCTTGGTATCATTATGCAGTTGGATGAGTTGTTACCTTGGTTACGATTATGATCGCATTTGTTTTTGCATTTAAATGTTTTACATAATTTCAATGTATGGTTTAATTAGATGCTTCGGAGAGCTATATGTTGCACATGCTATGTGTGTGAAATCCCTTTGTAACAGACGAGTTTCCGTATGAAACCCTGATACTTCGAAAGAGATTGTCCGTTTTGTACACGAAGTGCAGGGAATAGTAACCGTCTTAGACTCGAAACGAAAAGATCCCAAGAAGTATGCGGACATGACTGAAATTCTAGAGAAGTAAGTTAAATCGATCATTATCGCACCATATCGGCAACTTTGTTCATTTCCTGATATCAAGTAATTGTTTTCTTTGTCTGGCAGGGTTTGGAAAAAAATCAACTCAAAAACTCCGAAGAAGCTGCAATTTAGACACCCGAAAGTAAGTACTATAGTAGTATGTTCCACGCATCTCCTAGTGATTTAAGCGCTAGTTTCATCAATACCATTTAGCATGCTTGCTAACTATCAGTTTGATTGACCTCTATTTCTTGTAAAGTGGCTGTGGCAGGAACAAGGGAATGATTACTGTGGATATTACATTTGCGAGTCCATCCGCCACACGACCTGTGAGCGGGGCTACTCTGACAAACAATATGAAGTGCGTAAATAATAATATTCACAATTTTATTTTATTACCATCATTTGTGTTCAGTTTCATTTATTCATATATATGTATTGACCCCTTTCTTCAAATTAGATATTTCGGATGCGGGATGAACTCCTACCACCAGATCGTATGCGAGGAATTCAAGAGGAATTGGCGGCATTCTTTCTTGTCCACGTGATCGCTAAAGACGAAGAATACCATGTGGACCCTAATCAGTTAGTTTTTAATTAGGAGATTATATTATAAGAGATAATTATATTGTATATATGTAGCCAGTAGCGTCGGATAGATATACGAGAACTTGTTGTTCGACCAATCTCTAAGAGAAGGAGAGGTGGTCGATATCACTTCTCTCTGTATGCATATGTTCATGACGATCTTCTGTTTCCTTCATTTGCTTACTAGCTAGCGTGTCTAGTCCTCTCTATACGTATAGTACGTAGCGTCGATCAAGCACGGAGATAAGAGATGACATTTCTCTCTATTAATTAGCTAGCTAACACAATATATGAAACACCTAAATTAACCCCCAAAACCTCCTAAACCCCCCCCCCCTTTAAAAAAAACAAAAACCCCAGCACCTGAAATGCTGACGCGTGGATGCCTATTGGTCCCGGTTGATGGCACCAACCGGGACCAAAGGGCCTCCTGCCTGGGCTCGCCGCACCGGCCACGTGGAGGCTCATCTGTCCCGGTTCGTGTAAGAACCGGGACTAAAGGCCAAGGGCATTAGTAACGACCTTTTTGTCCCGATTCTAAAATCGGAAGAGAAGGCCCTTACGAACCGGGACAAAATGCCCTTTTTCTACTAGTGGTAACACCCACCTGGTTTAGCAACATAGCGGTACGTAAAATAAGTCTTTAGAGTTTGTAGATGCACATATTCAAAATATTTGTTACTTGTAGCAAATAATGCTTCGCGAAAATATTTTTTCATGAACAGATATTCCATGAAACTTTGGGAAGATCTCAAAATACACCAATCAATTTAATACAAATTAAATTTGAGTATTTAAATTTTGGCCGGAGTGTATATAAGAACAAGATATGCTACACCAAATTTTCACAAATACAAGGTCAGCTTGAGCCCATGGAGTCAACAAAGGACGTTTCTTCACCTGCTGATCCCTTTTTGGCCTCAAAGGTCCGGCTTTTGCCTGTGCGTGGTGTTCACGGAAGAGGGATTCTTTGACATCAAGCTAGACTAGTGCCTTATTTTATATCTTCGCTTGCTGTTAGAGGATGATTGTTAGCTCTTTGCACAACACTTTGTATCTTTTAGCCGTTCTCATTCCTTTGTTGCTTTGTAAGTAGTGGTTGCCGTAATCCTGGCTGTTAATGACTTGGTTAGTTTAAGTTTAAGGCCGGTTCGTCTAGAGCCTTCCTTCTAAAAATAGTATATTATGAAAATGTATTTTCATATCAGTTTAAATGATGCTGAACTTAGATCGTAAATATTGTTATTATTTTTCATAAGTTTGGTCAAATTCAGTTTCTATTTGTGAAAATGCCTGATGTCATATATTAAGTATCATGAACAAACCCATACAGAAAAATAAAATTACATTCAAATCTTGGAGGATACCATATTCTTCTTCCACCTGCATCCTCCAGCGGCGAATGCAGCCTTTAGCTTCCGCCTCGATCAGGCAAACTTTTATTAAACCCATAAGCTTCTAGAAGCAGCGGCCAAGAAGTCGTTGATACAGACGGGAAGATGCTAGCAGCCACGTTAGACCTAGGAGTATACCACTTTACACCTAGGCTACCGCAACGGTGGGTTCTACTATAAAATACATATCGCGGCACTAATTCCTGGTCTTCTATACAGGGGTGATACAACACAAAGACTTCCCTTGAAGCCATCCCATCCCATTCCCATCCCATCCCTCTTGCCTCAAAGCTCCCCAACTCACCCATGGAAAAACCATCCATTTGCCAAATCACTCCTCGCAGTGCAGTCGTGGAGAGCACTGAGTTCAACTTCACCAACCTGTACCTGCGCCGTAACTTCAGCGGTAAAGACCGGAATCAACTCGTAATCCAGGAGGGTGGTTTTGGTGAAACAGCCGTTAACAACTGGTCGTTATACGACGGAGACGGGCCTGATGCCACCATTGTTGCCCGTGTACAAGGTCTGCATTCCCAGGCCGGGGACTGGCAAAGCACTTTCACCATAGTATTCCAGAATGAATGGTACGCACATTTATTTGCTATTTGATGAATAAATATTGATATAAGTCTATGTTGTCAGCAGGACATTAGTTACAAATTTCCATTGCATTATCAGATCGGCTGATATATTACCGCTGTACATGATACGTAAATGTATCTATATGTGAGAGACAGGTTTAAGGGGTCTACATTCGAGGTCATAGGAGTACCTACTGACGGTGGTGAGTGGGCTATTGTTGGCGGGACAGGACAATTTGCTATGGCAACAGGTGTAATATCAAAAAGTGTTCATGAGCAAAGAGGAGACGGCAACACTATAGAACTTACTATGCATGGGTTCTACCTGTCACGGGTGAGAAAATCAATATGCTCCTAGTAGTATGACAAACGGTCATGTAATTTTCTAAATTATTTATTACACATTTTGTGTTATTTTATTAGTTTATATGGATTAAAGAATTGCTTTCTAAAAAAGGATTCCTAACTTAAGTGTTATATATGCAGAGCCTTCTTACGAAGTCTGAGCCATTGGGTAGTAATTACGGGGTAGCTGAAGAGATCGCACAGGTGCCAAAATAAACAATTCGTGGACCTTCATCGCAATGGCAGTCTTTTGGTCATCTTGAGGCGGGCCGTCAAATATCTGAAGGAGAGCGTCAAATTCGGTTTCTACTACTGTTCCAGTTTCCAGAGTATCACTGCCATAGATATAGCAGGGGGGTTTTCTCTAAGCTGATATTCATCTGTACTTGTTTCGTTAGGATATGCCTTTTTCTTTTTCTTTGAGGGAGTTAGGAAAGACCTTTATCTGAACGTTACACTTTTTTTTTTACCAAAGTTACACAATTACTGGCGCTACTGTTTGGCAATGAAAAAAACAATTCAACGAGGCAAAAGCTCTTCCTCATCTCACTAAAAGAAGGGGGAATAACGATGTGTGCATAGGGCCATTACTCCCACACGAATGGAAAATGCCCACTCTCACGGCATCAAAGAACCCATTCCCCCCCCCCCCCCCTACGACGATCCAAAGCCTCGGCTCGGTCGTAATAGCCTCGACCAACACATTTGGCCACCAACATACTTGCTGGAACACCCTCGCGTTTTTTTTCCATACTTATCAAACGATGAGCATGACGAACGTTGTTATTATATGTAATACTAGAAATAATTGATTTATAGAATTACTCTCTCTCCCGTTTGCTTCAGACTGCATTAGCTATTTCATTTTTGGGTCTTTTACATTTGTGTCCTTAACTCGATCGAACCCACTATTCATATTTGCCTTTAATTTGAAGTATGCTCAAATTTACCCCTCTATCATTAAGTGTCTTTATAAAAATACCCTTCCGTGCCGTCTTCATTCAGTCAAAGCCGTTTGGCCGCTATCTCTCTGTTTCTTTGACATTTACACATGCGTCTCCATCTTCCCCTTATTGGTGGGATCCATCCTCAAAAAATAAGGATCACGATAACGTCTACACGTGTGGTGGGAGTAACATCCAACCACACGTCTATAACACACAGATTGTGTCACGTCACCGTATGCATGTGTGAATCTTTTTGGATTTCAGTTTTTAAAATGTTTTATCTTTTAAATGGAAAATTCAATTGAAGATCCATTTTCATCAATAAATCCATCGCGATGAGATCTTTGAAACTAGATCTCACATCAATATGTTTCGATGACTTTTTTTGGGTTAAAAGTTGCCATGTCTATTGCACATGAATTGCCATGGTGTTTACACTGAAGTTGTCATGATATATTTCAGCTATTTTTTCTTCTACCTTTAAAAGTAAATTTTGACATATTATAAAACGGGAATTAAGAAACTTACTAAATATTGCCATGATCCATGCATTAAATAGCCGTGGTTAATTACTAAAAACTCTCATGGTCAATTAATAAAAATTGTCATAAAAAGTAGTTGAAAAATATAACGTAGCTTTAAATCTAGAAAAAAAATGGATAAAACATGTCATGGCAACGTTAGTGAAAACACTACGACAACTACAGTATAAACATCATGGCAACTTTTGACCAATTTTTTTTCATCGAGACATATCAACATGGTATCTAGTTTTGAAGAACTCGTCGAGACGGATTTAATGGTGAAAACGGGGTTTTAATTGTATTTTTAATTAGGAGATAAAACATTTTAAGCCGAAAATCAAAAAGATTCCCGCTGATGTCATTTGTTTTGACGTGGTAAAATGGATGGTAATGAAGGCGTGTGGGTAAAGTGCAAACTGCCATAACTGTGGGCGTTGTCTTTTATCGAAAATAAAACAAAAAACACTTTCTGTCACGCCCTCTCTCTCACACACACTTAAATGTGGGGCCCCTCATCCATAGAAATAAAACCTAATCTAACAACCCTGCGTGGCAGTTGGGCTGCTGGCAGTGGCTTGACCGGCTCAAGTCGGCAGCACCGACGCTGTGTTGCGCGAGCACGCACGTCGGCGAGTACGCGGGCACACGTGAGTAAGGCGGAGTGGCGGCCTGCGGCCGAGCGATGTCTCCTTGCTTTGCACCACGTCCATCACGTACGCCAGGGTTGAGCGAAGTGGTGTCTCCGACAATGACGGCAACCAGTGAAACTTGGCATCGAGGCAAGAATGCCTTGAGGTCGCGAAACTCGGAGGGAATGTGCCAGCAGCATCAAGGAGATGACTGATTGCGAAGAAAAATAAGGACTGCAGCTGGGGCTCATCGGAGCGGGAGATCAGGGCAAAATGGTGGCGGCCAAATACGAAGAAGATGACCATGATGCGGCTTAATGGAGGAGTCCCGTGTCAATTTGTTGCATGGGGAGAGCGTTGGGAGCTTGGTGGAGCTCCTGATAATGGAGTTTTAGCACTAGGAGTCTGTTGGCCATGCAGAGACGAAGGAAGTGGCGACGCTACCTTATGGACATTGACGGGGCCAAGAGCGAGAGAGAGAGAGAAAGAGACAGACAGACAGACACACACACATAGAGAGAGGTTCAAGGCAAGAGAGATAGGTGGGGGAGGGGTAAGAGGGGCCGACGCCACAGGGCACCACACTCCGACAAGGTTGCTTCTGGTTGTGTGTCGCGCCGTCGGAGGTGAGAGAGACATAAAATTCTTTTTTTTCTTATTTCCATTGATTTTTTTCCTTTTATTAGGCCTCACCCGTACGTGAAAGATACATAGAGAGTGAGAGAGTTGTTTCCTTTTATTTATTTTCTATGGATGAGTGGTCCCACCAGTAAGTGAAAGTGAGGAGAGAGTTGTTTCTTTTAAAAAATCTATGGATCTGGGGCCACCTGTAAGTGACACATGGAGTCAGGGGCAAAATGTCCAACAAACATCCCGTAGACAGTCAAAGCCATTTGACTGGATGGTAACATCACAGAAGGGCGTTTTTTATAAGGACACATAACGGCATAGGGGTAAATTTATGCATGCTTCAAAATTAGGGGCAAATCTGAGTAGTGGTTTGAGTTAGGGACACAAATGTAAAAAGCCCATACTTTTTTTTATCATATATAGCTACCAAACTAAGTATTTTAACAACTATCTACTATGTAATATATTGTGTAAGTACCAATTGACATTGATTATAATGTAAGTACCAATTGACATTGATGATGTACTCCCTCTAATATGTAATATATTGTGTATAGTTTTATTTAAGTCAAACTTTGACCAAGATTATTGATAAAAATATTCATATCTACAATATTAAATATGTCAAATATGAAACTACTTCTTATAATGATTCTAATGAAGCTGCTTGGCATTGTGGATGTAAAAGTTTTCTACAAAAACATGGTGAATTTTTTGTAAGATTTGATTTTTCAAATAATTTATATGCCCTAAATTATGAAAGAGAGGACGTAGCATCTAGATCTCTCTCTTCCTCTCTCATATTTAACTATGCATTAGCCATTCTATGAAATAAATGATCTTAGATAACTACCAAGAAAATTATTTGAACTACTAGCAAGTATTAGCATAGTCACATTATGGTTCGCAATAGATAATATGGCATGAAGTGATACTCTTATCATGATTCAAGAAGGAAACAAACTATATGCATGATAATAGAAATATAATTGAACAAATTATGTATACCAAGTCATGTCCAACCCACCTACGCACATGATTAGCAGAGTCAAATAAAGATGACATATAGACACATAAACGACTTCAAATTAAAGTAATGACTTATTTACATAATGGCATTTCTATGTTAATGATGCAGTATGATTGGCAATAAAGTAATGTCAGATGAATTGGCGATCTCATCATGATTCTAGAAAACACTAACTCTTAGATATAACTGAAATATAATCGAACCAACCCACATATACCAAGGCATCCAACACGAGAACACACATTAATCGGAAAGTCAACTAAAGATGACATCTAATAAGTACCAATTTCTTATGTATGTGACATTGACGACGTACTCCCTCAAATCTATAATTTATAGCGTATTTTTCTTTTAAGTCAAAATTTGCCCAAGATTATAAATGAAACTATTCATATCTAGAACATCAGATATGTGAAATATCAAACTACTTCTTATAATGATTCAAATGGACCTTCTTGGCGTTCTCGATGTAAATGTTTTCTTCGAAAACTTGGTGAATTTTTTGTGAGGTTTGACTTTTCGAATAATTTATATGTACTAAATTATGAAAGAAAGCTCGTAGCATCTAGCACTATCCCTCTGTCTCTCATGTTTAACTTTGCGTTAACCATTTTGTAAAATAAATGATCTTAGATAACTATCAAGAAAAACATTTCAACTACTAGCAAGAATTAGCGTATTCACATTATGGTTGGCAATAGCTTCTATAAAGAAACTAACTATGAGCGACAATAGAAATATAATTGGACAACTCACATATACTAAGTCATATCGAACCCAACTACGCACATGACTAGCAAAGTTAAATAGAGATGACATCTAGACACATAAACGACTTCAAAAAAAAGTAATGACTTATTTACATAATGGTGTTTCTATCTAAATGATGCAATACGATTGGCAATAGAGTAATGTGACATGAGCTGGTGATGTTATCATGATTCCTGAAAAAACTAACTATTAGATGTAATTGAAATATAATGAGACCAGCCCACGTATACCAAGGCATCCAACACCAACACACACATTATTAGGAAAGTCAACTGTATATGACATCTAATAAGTACCAATTTCTTATGTATGTGACATTGATGACGCATTCCCTCTAAATCATAATATATTGCATATAGTTTTTTCCAACTTTGAGGGATAATAGAAATATATTTGGACAACTCACGTATACCAAGTCATATCCAACCCAACTACGCACATGACCAGCAAAGTCAAATAGAGATGACATCTAGACGGATAAATGACTTCGAATAAAAGTAATGACTTATTTAATAATGGTGTTTCTATGTTAATGATGTAGTATGATTGGCAATAAAGCAATGTGACACTTATCATGATTCTAGGAAAAACAAACTCTTAGATGTAATTGAAATATAATCGGACCAACCCACATATACCAAGGCACCCAACATCTGCACACACGTTATTAGGAAAGTCAACTATAGGTGACATCTAATAGGTACCAATTTCATATGTGTGTGACATTTATGACGTACTCCTTGTAATCCATAATATATTGTCCATAATTTTTTTGAAGTCAAATTTTGACCATTATTATTGATAAAACGAGTCATATGTACATTATCAAATATGTCAAATATGAAACTATTTCTTATAATGAATCTAATGAAATGGCTTTGCATTGTGGATGTAAATGTTTTTGGTCAAAAACTTGGTGAACTTTTTGTGAGGTTTGACTTTTCGAATAATTTATATGTACTAAATTATGAAAAATATGATGTAGCATCTAGCGCCATCTCTTCTTCTCTCAAGTTTAACTCGGCATTTGCCATTTTCTAAAATAAATGATCTTAGATAACTAACAAGAAAAATATTTGAACAACTAGAGTATTAGCATAGTCACATTATGGTTGTCAATAGGTTCTAAAAGGAAACTAACTATGAACGATAACAGAAATATAACCGGACATCTCATGTATACCAAGTCATATTCAACACAACTACGCACATGATTAGCAAAGTCAAATACAGATGACATCTAGACACATAAAAGACTTCAAATAAAAGTAATGACTTACTTACATAATGATGTTCTATGTTAATGATGTAATATGATTGGCGATAGAATAAAGTGACATGAGCTGGTGATCTTATCATGATTCTTAAAAAAAACTAACTCTTAGATGTGATTGAAATATAATCAGACGAACCCACATATACCAAGGCATCCAACACCAGCACACACATTATTAGGAAAGTCAACTATACATGTCATCTAATAAGTACCAATTTCTTATATATGTGACATTGACGACGTACTCCCTCTAATCAATAATATATTGCGTATATTTTTTTAAGTACAAATTTGACCAAGATTATAAATTAAACTATTCATATCTACAGTATGAGATATGTCAAATATGAAACTACTTCTTATAATGAATCTAATGGACCTTCTTTGCGTTCTCGATGTAAATGTTCTTCTTCAAAAACTTGGTGAACTTTTTGTTAGGTTTGACTTTTCGAATAATTTAAATGTACTAAATTATGAAAGTGAGGACGTAGCATCTAATTCTATCCCTTTGTCTCTCATGTTTAACTATATATTAGCCATTTTGTAAAATAATTGATCTTAGGTAACTACCAAGAAAAACATTTCAACTACTAGCAAGAATAGAATTAGCATATTCACTTTATGGTTGGCAATAGTTTCTAGAAAGAATTAACTATGAGTGATAATAGAAATACAATTGGACAACTCACCTATACCAAGTCATATCCAATCCAACTACGCACATGACTAGCAAAGTCAAATAGAGATGACATCTAGACACATAAACGACTTCAAATAAAAGTAATGACTTACTTCCATAATGTTATTTCTATGTTAATGATGCAGTATGAATGGCAATAGAGTAATGTGACATGAGCTGGTGATCTTATCATTATCCTAGAAAACACTAACTCTTCGATGTAATTGAAATATAATCAGACCAACACACATATACCAAGGCATCCAACACTAGCACACACATTATTAGGAAAGTCAACTATAGATGACAACTAATAAGTACGAATAACTTATGTATGTGACATTGATGACATATTCCCTCTAATTCATAATATATCGCATATAATGTTTTTAAGTCAAACTTTGGCCGAGATTATGGATAAAACTATTTATATCTCCAGTATCAAATATGTCAAATATGAAACTAGTTCCTATATATAATGAATCGAATGAAACTACTTGGCATTCTGGATGTAAATGTTTTTCTCCAAATACTCGGTGAACTTTTTGAGAGGCTTGCTTTTCAAATAATTTATATGCACTAAATTATGATACAGAGGATGAAGCATATCTAGCGCACTCTCTCCCTCTCTCATGTTTAATTATGCATTAGTCATTTTGTAAAATAAATGATCTTAGATAAAAACCATGAAAAATATTTCAACTACCAGAAAGTATTAGTTTAGTCACATCATGGTTGGCAGTAGATAAAATGACATGAATTAATGATATTATCATGATTCTAGAAAGAAACTAACTATGAGCGATAATAGAAATATAATTGGACAACGGACATATACCAACTCATATCCAACCCAACTACGCACATAACTAGCAAAGTCAAATACAGATGACATCTAGACACATAACTCACTTCAAATAAAAGTAATGACTTATTTACATAATGGTGTTTCTATGTTAACGATATAGTTGTTTGGGAACATTGAATGAAAAACAAAAAATTTCCTACTCACACATAAGATCTATCCATGATAATGGCCATCTACGAGAGGAGAGATCGGATCCACATACCCTTGTGGATCGCTAAGCAGAAAGCGTTAAGAAACGCGATTGATGTAGTCGAACGTCTTCACGATCTGAATCGCAAGCCGTCCCGTGATCCAAAGACAATCTAGCACCGAACGGACGGCACCTCAGCGTTCAACACACGTGGAGCTCGATGACGATAACTGCCTTCTTGATCCAAGAAGAGCGACGAATAAGTAGATGAATTCTCCGACAGCACGATGTCGTGGCAGTGATGTTGGAGTGAGCTGATCCGGCAGGGTTACTGTTGGAATTATGCCCTAGAGGCAATAATAAATATAGTTATTATTATAATTCCTGTATCAAGATAATCGTTTATTATCCATGCTATAATTATATTGAATGAAGACTCATTTACATGTGTGGATACATAGACAAAACACCGTCCCTAGCAAGCCTCTAGTTGGCTAGCCAGTTGATCAAAGATAGTCAGTGTCTTCTGATTATGAACAAGGTGTTGTTGCTTGATAACTGGATCACGTCATCGGGAGAATCACCTGATGGACTAGACCCAAACTAATAGACGTAGCATGTTGAACGTGTCATTTTATTGCTACTATTTTCTGCGTGTCAAGTATTTATTCCTATGACCATGAGATCATATAACTCACTGACACCGGAGGAATGCTTTGTGTGTATCAAACGTCGCAACGTAACTGGGTGACTATAAAGATGCTCTACAGGTATCTCCGAAGGTGTTAGTTGAGTTAGTATGGATCAAGACTGGGATTTGTCACTCCGTGTGATGGAGAGGTATCTCGGGGCCCACTCGGTAATACAACATCACACACAAGCCATGCAAGCAATGTAACTTAGTGTAAGTTGCGGGATCTTGTATTACGGAACGAGTAAAGAGACTTGCCGGTAAACGAGATTGAAATAGGTATACGGATAGTGACGATCGAATCTCGGGCAAGTAACATACCGAAGGACAAAGGGAATGACATACGGGATTATATGAATCCTTGGCACTGAGGTTCAAACGATAAGATCTTCGTAGAATATGTAGGATCCAATATGGGCATCCGGGTCCCGCTATTGGATATTGACCGAGGAGTCTCTCGGGCCATGTCTACATAGTTCTCGAACCCGCAGGGTTTGCACACTTAAGGTTGGATGTTGTTTTATGCGTATTTGAGTTATATGGCTGGTTACCGAATGTTGTTCGGAGTCCCGGATGAGATCACGGAAGTCACGAGAGTTTCCGGAATGGTCCGAAAACGAAGATTGATATATAGGATGACCTCATTTGATTACCGGAAGGTTTTCGGAGTTACCGGGAATGTACCGGGAATGACGAATGGGTTCCGGGAGTTCACCGGGGGGGGGGGCAACCCACCCCGGGGAAGCCCATAGGCCATAAGGGTGGCGCACCAGCCCTTAGTGGGCTGGTGGGACAGCCCAAAAGGGCCCTATGCGCCATACAAAGGAAAATCAAAGAGAAAAAAAAGGGGAGGTGGGAAGGAAGGGAAGGACTCCCACCCACCAAACCAAGTCCAACTCGGTTTGGGGGGGGGAGCCTTCCCCCCTTGGACTCGGCCGACCCCCTTGGGGCTCCTTGAGCCCCAAGGCAAGGTCCCCTCCCTCCCACCTATATATACGGAGGTATTGGGGCTGATTTGAGACGACTTTTCCACGGCAGCCCGACCACATACCTCCACGGTTTTTCCTCTAGAACGCGTTTCTGCGGAGCTCGGGCGGAGCCCTGCTGAGACAAGGTCATCACCAACCTCCGGAGCGCCGTCACGCTGCCGGAGAACTCTTCTACCTCTCCGTCTCTCTTGCTGGATCAAGAAGGCCGAGATCATCGTCGAGCTGTACGTGTGCTGAACGCGGAGGTGCCGTCCGTTCGGTACTAGATCGTGGGACTGATCACGGGATTGTTCGCGGGGCGGATAGAGGGACGTGAGCACGTTCCACTACATCAACCGCGTTCACTAACGCTTCTGTTGTACGATCTACAAGGGTACGTAGATCACTCATCCCCTTTCGTAGATGGATATCACCATGATAGGTCTTCGTGCGCGTAGTAAAATTTTTGTTTCCCATGCGACGTTCCCCAACAGTGGCATCATGAGCTAGGTTCATGCGTAGATGTATTCTCGAGTAGAACACAAAAGTTTTTGTGGGCGGTGATGTTCGTTTTGCTGCCCTCCTTAGTCTTTTCTTGATTCCGCGGTATTGTTGGATTGAAGCGGCTTGGACCGACATTACTCGTACACTTACGAGAGACTGGTTTCATCGTTACGAGTAACCCCGTTTCTCAAAGATGACTGGCAAGTGTCGGTTTCTCCAACTTTAGTTGAATCGGATTTGACCGAGGAGGTCCTTGGATGAGGTTAAATAGCAACTCATATATCTCCGTTGTGGTGTTTGCGTAAGTAAGATGCGATCCTACTAGATACCCTTGGTCACCACGTAAAACATGCAACAACAAAATTAGAGGACGTCTAACTTGTTTTTGCAGGGTATGCTTGTGATGTGATATGGCCAACGATGTGATGTGATATATTGGATGTATGAGATGATCATGTTGTAATAGAAAATATCGACTTGCACGTCGATGGTACGGCAACCGGCAGGAGCCATAGGGTTGTCTTTATACTAACGTTTGTGCTTGCAGATGCGTTTACTATTTTGCTAGGATGTAGCTTTAGTAGTAATAGCATGAGTAGCACGAGAACCCCGATGGCAACACGTTGATGGAGATCATGGCGTGGCGCCGGTGACAAGAAGATCGTGCCGGTGCTTTGGTGATGGAGATCAAGAAGCACGTGATGATGGCCATATCATGTCACTTATGAATTGCATGTGATGTTAATCCTTTTATGCACCTTATTTTGCTTAGGACGACGGTAGCAGTATGAGGTGATCTCTCACTAAAATTTCAAGACGAAATTGTGTTCTCCCCGACTGTGCACCGTTGCTACAGTTCGTCGTTTCGAGACACCACGTGATGATCGGGTGTGATAGACTCAACGTTCACATACAACGGGTGCAAAACAGTTGCGCACGCGGAACACTCGGGTTAAGCTTGACGAGCCTAGCATGTGCAGACATGGCCTCAGAACACATGAGACCGAAAGGTCGATCATGAATCATATAGATGATATGATTAGCATAGGGATGCTTACCACTGAAACTATACTCAACTCACGTGATGATCGGACTTGAGCTAGTGTAAGTGGATCATGAACCACTCAAATGACTAGAGAGATGTACTTTTTGAGTGGGAGTTTAGCAAATAATTTGATTAAGTTAAACTCTAATTATCTTGAACATAGTCTAAGTCCACTTTGAATATATTTGTGTTGTAGATCATGGCTCACGCGACAGTCATCCTGAATTCTAATACGTTCCTAGAGAAAGCTAAGTTGAAAGATGATGGAAGCAACTTTGTAGACTGGGCTCGTAATCTTAAGCTAATCTTACAAGCTGGGAAGAAGGATTATGTCCTTAATGCTGCGCTAGGAGATGAACCACCCGCTACGGCTGATCAGGATGTTAAGAACGCTTGGTTAGCACGTAAGGAGGACTACTCAATAGTTCAATGTGCAGTCTTGTATGGCTTAGAACCGGGACTTCAACGTCGCTTTGAGCGTCATGGAGCATTTGAGATGTTCCAGGAGTTGAAGTTTATCTTTCAGAAGAACGCCCGGATCGAGAGGTATGAGACCTCCGATAAATTCTGTGCTTGCAAGATGGAGGAAAACTCGTCTGTCAGTGAACATGTGCTCAAAATGTCTGGGTACTCAAACCGTCTAGCTGAGCTGGGGATTGAACTCCCGCAAGAGGCTATCGCTGACAGAATCCTTCAATCACTGCCGCCAATCTATAAAGGCTTTGGTTGAACTACAACATGCAAGGGATGAACAAGTCTCCCGGCGAGTTGTTTGCGATGCTGAAAGTCGCAGAGTCTGAACTCCGTAAAGAGCATCAAGTGTTGATGGTGAATAAGACCACTAGTTTCAAGAGAAACGGTAAAGGCAAGAAGGGTAATTCGAATAAGAGTGGCAAGCCTATTGCCAATCCGACGAAGAAACCCAAAGCTGGACCTAAGCCTGCAACGGAGTGTTACTATTGCAAGGGTATGGGTCACTGGAAGCGCAATTGCCCCAAGTATCTGGCAGATAAGAAGGCGGCCAAAGAAAAATCAGGTATATTTGATATACATGTTATTGATGTGTACTTAACCGGCTCTCGTAGTAGTGCCTGGGTATTCGATACCGGTTCTGTTGCTCATATTTGCAACTCGAAAGAGGAACTGCGGAATAGACGAAGGCTGGTGAAAGATGAAGTGACGATGCGCGTAGGAATTGGTTCCAAGGTTGATGCAATCGCCGTCGGCACAGTTTCACTTCAGTTACCATCAGGATTAGTGATGAACTTAAATCATTGTTATTTAGTGCCTGCGTTGAGCATGAAAATTATATCTGGATCTTGTTTATTGCGAGACGGTTACTCTTTTAAGTCAGAGAATAATGGTTGTTCTATTTCTATGAGTAACATCTTTTATGGTCATGCACCTAATGTGAGAGGATTGTTCATATTGAATCTTGATAGCGATACGCATATACATAACATTGAGACCAAAAGAGTTAGAGTTAACAATGATAGCGCCATATTTTTGTGGCACTGCCGCTTAGGTCATATTGGTGTAAAGCGCATGAAGAAACTCCATGCTGATGGACTTTTGGAGTCACTTGACTTTGATTCACTTGACACGTGCGAACCATGCCTCATAGGCAAGATGACTAAGACTCCGTTCTCCGGAACAATGGAGCGTGCAAGTGACTTGTTGGAAATCATACATACCGATGTGTGTGGTCCAATGAGCGTGGAGGCACGCGGCGGATATCGTTATTTTCTCACCTTCACTGACGATTTGAGTAGATATGGTTATGTCTACTTGATGAAGCACAAGTCTGAAACATTTGAAAAGTTCAAGCAATTTCAGAGTGAAGTGGAAAATCATCGTAACAAGAAGATCAAGTTCCTACGGTTTGATCGTGGGCGTGAATATCTGAGTTTCGAGTTTGGTACTCACTTAAGACAATGTGGAATTGTTTCACAGTTAACACCGCCTGGAACACCACAACGTAATGGTGTGTCCGAACGTCGTAATCGTACTCTATTAGAGATGGTGCGATCTATGATGTCTCTTACTGATTTGCCGTTATCATTTTGGGGTTATGCATTAGAAACAGCTGCATTCACTTTAAATAGGGCACCATCAAAATCCGTTGAGACGACACCATACGAACTGTGGTATGGCAAAATGCCAAAGTTGTCGTTTCTTAAAGTTTGGGGATGTGATGCTTATGTCAAAAAGCTTCAGCCTGAAAAGCTGGAACCCAAAGCGGAAAAATGCGTCTTCATAGGTTACCCAAAAGAGACAGTTGGGTACACCTTCTATCTCAAATCCGAGGGCAAAGTGTTTGTTGCTAAAAACGGAGCTTTTCTCGAGAAGGAGTTTCTCTCGAGAGAATTGAGTGGGAGGAAGATAGAACTTGACGAGGTTGTCGAACCTCTCATCCCTCTGGATGGTGGCACAGGGCAAGGGGAAACCTCTGTCGTTGCAACGCCGGTTGATGAGGAAGTTGATGATGATGATCATGAAACTCCAGTTCAAGTTTCTGTTGAACCACGCAGGTCGACGAGACCACGTGCTGCTCCAGAGTGGTACGGTAATCCCGTCTTATCGATCATGCTGTTAGACAACAATGAGCCTGCAAATTATGAAGAAGCAATGGTGGGCCCAGATTCCAACAAATGGCTAGAAGCCATGAAGTCCGAGATAGGATCCATGTATGAGAACAAAGTGTGGACTTTGGAGGTACTACCTAAGGGCCGCAAGGCTATTCAGAACAAATGGATCTTTAAGAGGAAGACGGACGCTGACGGCAATGTGACCGTTTATAAAGCTCGACTTGTGGCAAAGGGTTTTTCACAAGTTCAAGGAGTTGACTACGATGAGACATTTTCACCCGTAGCGATGCTTAAGTCCGTCAGAATCATGTTAGCAATAGCTGCATTTTTTGATTATGAAATCTGGCAGATGGATGTCAAAACGGTGTTCCTTAACGGTTTCCTTAAGGAAGAGTTGTATATGATACAACCCGAAGGTTTTGTTGATCCTAAGAATGTTAACAAGGTGTGCAAGCTCCAGCGATCCATTTATGGACTGGTGCAAGCATCTCGGAGTTGGAACAAACGCTTTGATGAGGTGATCAAAGCATTTGGGTTTATACAAGTGGTTGGAGAATCTTGTATTTACAAGAAAGTGAGTGGGAGCTCTGTGGCGTTTCTAATATTATATGTGGATGACATATTGCTGATTGGAAACAACGTGGAGTTTTTAGAGAGCATAAAGGATTACTTGAATAAGAGTTTCTCTATGAAGGACCTAGGAGAAGCTGCTTACATTCTAGGCATTAAGATCTATAGGGATAGATCAAAACGCCTGATAGGACTTTCACAAAGCACATACCTTGATAAAGTTTTGAAGAGGTTCGAAATGGAACAGTCTAAGAAAGGGTTCTTGCCAGTTTTACAAGATCCGAGATTGAGTAAGACTCAGTGAACAGCAACTGATGAAGATAGAGAGCATATGCGCTCCTCCCCTATGCTTCAGCCATAGGTTCTATCATGTATGCAATGTTGTGCACTAGACCGGATGTTAGCCTGGCCATAAGTATGGCAGGTAGGTTCCAGAGTAATCCAGGAGTGGATCACTGGACAGCGGTCAAGAATATCCTGAAGTACCTGAAAAGGACTAAGGAGATGTTTCTCGTGTATGGAGGTGACGAAGAGCTCGCCGTAAAAGGTTACGTCGATGCAAGCTTTGACACAGATCCGGACGACTCTAAGTCGCAAACCAGATACGTATTTATTCTTAATGGGGGTGCGGTAAGCTGGTGCAGTTCCAAGCAAAGCGTCGTAGCAGATTCTACATGTGAAGCAGAGTACATGGCTGCCTCGGAGGCGGCTAAGGAGGGTGTCTGGATGAAGCAATTCATGACGGATCTTGGAGTGGTGCCAAGCGCACTGAATCCAATAACCTTGTTCTGTGACAACACGGGTGCCATTGCCTTAGCAAAGGAACCGCGGTTTCACAAGAAGACCACACACATCAAACGACGCTTCAACCTCATCCGCGACTACGTCGAGGGAGAGGACGTAAATATATGCAAAGTGCACACGGATCTGAATGTAGCAGACCCGCTGACTAAACCTCTTCCACGGCCAAAACATGATCAACACCAGAACTGTATGGGTGTTAGATTTATTACAATGTAATTCACATGATGATGTGAGGGCTGGATTATTGACTCTAGTGCAAGTGGGAGACTGTTGGAATTATGCCCTAGAGGCAATAATAAATATAGTTATTATTATAATTCCTGTATCAAGATAATCGTTTACTATCCATGCTATAATTGTATTGAATGAAGACTCATTTACATGTGTGGATACATAGACAAAACACCGTCCCTAGCAAGCCTCTAGTTGGCTAGCCAGTTGATCAAAGATAGTCAGTGTCTTCTGATTATGAACAAGGTGTTGTTGCTTGATAACTAGATCACGTCATTGGGAGAATCACGTGATTGACTAGACCCAAACTAATAGACATAGCATGTTGATCGTGTCATTTTATTGCTAATGTTTTCTGCGTGTCAAGTATTTATTCCTATGACTATGAGATCATATAACTCACTGACACCGGAGGAATGCTTTGTGTGTATCAAACGTCGCAACGTAACTGGGTGACTATAAAGATGCTCTACAGGTATCTCCGAAGGTGTTAGTTAAGTTAGTATGGATCAAGACTGGGATTTGTCACTCCGTGTGACGGAGAGGTATCTCGGGGCCCACTCGGTAATACAACATCACACACAAGCCTTGCAAGCAATGTAACTTAGTGTAAGTTGCGGGATCTTGTATTACGGAAAGAGTAAAGATACTTGCCGGTAAACGAGATTGAAATAGGTATACGGATACTGACGATCGAATCTCGGGCAAGTAACATACCGAAGGACAAAGGGAATGACATACGGGATTATATGAATCCTTGGCACCGAGGTTCAAATGATAAGATCTTTGTAGAATATGTAGGATCCAATATGGGCATCCAGGTCCCGCTATTGGATATTGACCGAGGAGTCTCTCGGGTCATGTCTACATAGTTCTCGAACCCGCAGGGTCTGCACACTTAAGGTTCGACGTTGTTTTATGCGTATTTGAGTTATATGGTTGGTTACCGAATGTTGTTCGGAGTCCCGGATGAGATTACGGATGTCACGAGGGTTTCCGGAATGGTCCGCAAACGAAGATTGATATATAGGATGACCTCATTTGATTACCGAAAGGTTTTCGGAGTTACCGGGAATGTACCGGGAATGACGAATGGGTTCCGGGAGTTCACCGGGGGGGGCAACCCACCCCGGGGAAGCCCATAGGCCATAAGGGTGGCGCACCAGCCCTTAGTGGGCTGGTGGGACAGCCCAAAAGGGCCCTATGCGCCATACAAAGGAAAATCAAAGAGAAAGAAAAAAAAGGGGAGGTGGGAAGGAAGGGAAGGACTCCCACCCACCAAACCAAGTCCAACTCGGTTTGGGGGGGGAGCCTTCCCCCCTTGGACTCAGCCTACCCCCTTGGGGCTCCTTGAGCCCCAAGGCAAGGTCCCCTCCCTCCCACCTATATATACGGAGGTATTGGGGCTGATTTGAGACGACTTTTCCACGGCAGCCCGACCACATACCTCCACGGTTTTTCCTCTAGATCGCGTTTCTGCGGAGCTCGGGCGGAGCCCTGCTGAGACAAGGTCATCACCAACCTCCGGAGCGCCGTCACGCTGCCGGAGAACTCTTCTACCTCTCCGTCTCTCTTGCTGGATCAAGAAGGCCGAGATCATCGTCGAGCTGTACGTGTGCTGAACGCGGAGGTGCCGTCCGTTCGGTACTAGATCGTGGGACTGATCGCGGGATTGTTCGCGGGGCGGATCGAGGGACGTGAGGACGTTCCACTACATCAACCGCGTTCACTAACGCTTCTGCTGTACGATCTACAAGGGTACGTAGATCACTCATCCCCTTTCGTAGATGGACATCACCATAATAGGTCTTCGTGCGCGTAGGAAATTTTTTGTTTCCCATGCGATGTTCCCCAACAGTTACTGCCGTGCACAAGGGGGAGGAGTCCTCCTCCAATTCGGTTTGGTGGAGGAGGAGTCCTTCTCCTAGTGGGATTGCCCACCTCCTCTCAATTTCGGCGCATAGACCCATGGGCTGGCCGCCCAGCCCACCAGGGGCTGGTGCGCCACCTCTTGGGTCTATGTGTTCGCCTCCGGGTGCGTGACCTGTCCCGATGAACCCCGGAACCCATTCGTCACCCTCGTTACTTTATCAGAAATTCCCGAAAACTTTCCGGCATCCAAATATACCTTTCCTATATATTAATCTTCGTCTCCGTACCATTCCTGGAACTCCTCGTGCAATTCGGCATCTCATCCAAGACTCCTAACAATGTTTGATACATGTAGAGTACCTTTATAGTCACCTAGTTACGTTCGGTGATACCTGTAGAGTACCTTTATAGTTACCTAGTTACATTGCGACGTTTGATACACACAAGGTATTCTTCCAGTGTCAGTGAGTTACATGATCTCATGGTCATAGGAACATATACTTGACATGCAGAAAACAGTAGCAATAAACTGACACGATAACATGCTTCATAGTTTTGGTCTTTTCCATCCCATCATTATCCTAATGATGTGGCCCCGTTATCAAAAGTGACAACTCTTGTCTATGGCCAGGAAACCGTGACCATCTTCGAATAATGAGCTAATCCAATAGAGGCTTACTAGGGACAGTGTGTTGTCTATGTATCCAGACATGTATGTGAGTTTCCTTTGAATACAATTCTAGCATGGATAATAAACGATTATCTTAAACAAGGAAATATAACAATAACTATTTTATTATTGCCTCTAGGACATATTTCCAACAGTCTCCCAATTGCACTAGAGTCAATAATCTAGCTCACATCTCTATGTGATTTACAATGTAATGAATCTAACACCCTAAAATTCTGGTGTTGATTATATTTTGCTCGTGGAAAAGGCTTAGTCAACGAGTCTGCAACATTCAGATCCGTGTGCACTTTGCAAATACTTATATCCTCCTCTTTTATGTAATCGCAGGTGGAATTAAAGCATCACTTTATGTGTCTGGTCCTCTTGTGAAACCTTGGTTCCTTCGCTAGAGCAATGGCACCACTGTTTTCAAAGAATAGAGTCATTGGATTTAGTGCACTAGGCAAAACTCCAAGATCTATCATGAACTCCTTCATCCAGACACCCTCTTTGGCCGCCTCCGAGGCAGATATGTACTCCACTTCGCATGTAGAATCAGCTACCACACTTTGCTTGTAACTGCACCAGCTTACCACACACCCATTGAGAATAAATATGTATCCGATTTGTGACTTAGAGTCATCCGGATCAGTGTCAAAGCTTGCATCGACGTAACCCTTTACAACGAGCTCTTTATCACCTCCATAAACAATAAACATTTCCCTAGTCCTTTTCAGGTACTTCAGAATATTCTTGACCGCTGTTTAGTGTTCCGTTCTGGGATCACTTTGAAACCTTCCCGCCATACTTATGGTAAGGATGAAATCAGGTATGGTGCACAACATTGCATACATGATAGAGCCTATGGCTGAAGCATAGGGGATATCACTCATCTTTTCTCTATATTCTGCAGTCACTAGGCATTGAGTTTTACTCAACTTCACACCTTGCAGCACAGGCAAGAACCCTTTCTTGGATTGTTCCATTTTGAACTTCTTCAAAACTTTGTCAAGGTATGTGCTCTGTGAAAGTCCTATCAGGCGTCTTGATCTATCTCTATAGATCTTGAAGCCTAATATGTAAGCAACTTCTCCTAGGTCCTTCATTGAAAAACTCTTATTCAAATAATCCTTTACGCTTACCAAAAGTTCTACATATATTCCAATCACCAATATGTCATTCACATATAATATTAGAAACGCTATAGAGCTCCCACTCAATTTCTTGTAAATACAAGATTCTATATAAACTTGTATAAACCCAAACGCCTTGATCACCTCATCAAAGCGCTAATTCCAACTCCGAGATGCTTGCACTAGTCCATAAATGGATCGCTAGAGTTTGCATACTTTTTTAGCATTCTGTGGATCGACAAAACCTTCTGGTTGCATCATATACAACTCTTCCTTAAGGAAACCGTTAAGGAACGTTGTTTTGACATCCATCTGCCAAATTTCATAAACGAAAAATGTAGCTATTGCTAACATGATTCTGACAGACTTAAGCATCGCCGTGGGTGAGAAAGTCTCATCGTGGTCAACTCCTTGAGCTTGTGAAAACCCCTTTGCTACAATTCGAGCTTTATAGATGGTGATATTACCGCCCGCGTCCGTCTTCTTCTTAAAGATCCATTTATTCTAAATGCCCTTTCGCCCTTCAGGTAATACTTCCAAAGTCCACACTTTTCTTCATACATGTATCCTATCTTGGATTTCATGGCCTCTAACCATTCGTTGGAATCCGTGCCCACCATCGCTTTCCATAGCTTGTAGGTTCATTGTTGTCCATCAACATGACTGATAAGACAGGGTTGCCGTACCACTCAGGAGCAGTACGTGCCCTTGTCGACCTACGAGGTTCGATAGCAATTTGATCTAAAGCTTGATGATTATCATCATTAGCTTCCTCTTCAACTGATGCAGGTTCCACAGAAACATCTTTTTGTCGTGCGCTACTCTCTGGTTGAAGTAAATGTTCTATAACCTCATCAAGTTTTATCTTCCTCCCACTCAATTCTTTCGAGAGAAACTCTTTCTCAAGAAAAGTTCCATTTTTCGCGACAAACACTTTGCCTTCGGATCTGAGATAGAAGGTATACCCAACTATCTCTTTTGGGTATCCTATGATGACACATTTCTCTGCTTTGGGTTCCAGCTTTTAAGGCTGAAGCTTTTTGACATAAGCATCGCATCCCCAAACTTTAAGAAACTAGAACTTTGGTTTCTTGCCAAACCACAGTTCATATGGCGTCGTCTCAACGGATATTGATGGTGCCCTATTTAAAGTGAATGCAGTTGTCTCTAATGCATAACCCCAAAATGATAATGTCAAATCGGTAAGAGACATCATAAAATGCACCATATCTAATAAAGTACGGTTACAATGTTCGGACACACCATTATGCTGTGGTGTTCCACGCGGAGTCAACTGTGAAACAATTCCACATTGTCTTAAGTGAGTGCCAAACTCACAACTCAAATATTCTTCTCCTTGATCAGATCGTAGGAATTTGATCTTCTTCCTATGATGATTCTCTACTTCACTCTGAAATTGCTTGAACTTTTCAAATATTTCAGACTTGTGTTTCATTAAGTAAATATAACCATATCTACTCAAATCATCGGTGAAGGTGAGAAAATAACGGTAACCACCGCTCACCTCTATGCTCACTGGTCCGCACACATCAGTATGTATGATCTCCAATAAGTCACTTGCGCGCTCCATTGTTTCGGAGAACGAAGTCTTAGTCATCTTGCCCATTAGGCATGGTTCACATGTGTCAAGTGATTCAAAATCGAGTGACTCCAAAAGTCCATCAGCATGGAGTTTCTTCATGTGTTTTATACCAATATGACCTAAACGGTAGTGCCACAATAAAGTTGTACTATCGTTATCAACTCTACATATTTTGGCATCAATGTTATGAATGTGTGTATCATCACTATCGAGATTCGATATGAACAAACCCCTCACATTGGGTGCATCACCATAAAAGATATTACTCATATAAATAGAACAACCATTATTCTATGATTTAAATGAGTAACCGTCTCGCAATAAACAAGATCCAGATATAATGTTCATGCTTAAAGCAGGCACTAAATAACAATTATTCAGGTTCATCACTAATCCCGATGGTACTTGAAGTGAGAGCTTGCCGACGGAGATCGCATAAACCTTGGAACCATTTCCCACGCGCATCGTCACTTCGTCCTTCGCCAACCTTCATCTATTCGGTAGTTCCTACTTTGAGTTTCAAATGCGAGCAAGGGAACCGGTATCAAATACACAGGCAATACAACGAGAGTTGGTGAGGTACACAATAACATGTATATCAAATATACCTTGTTTGGTGTTGGCTGCGTTCTTATCGGCCAGATACTTGGGGCAGTTCCGCTTCTAGTGACCAGTTGCCTTGCAATGATAGCAGTCAGTTTCTGGCTTGGGCCCAGCCTTGGGTTTCTTAACGGGAGGGGCAACTGTTCTTCCACTCTTCTTGGAGTTACCCTTCTTGCCCTTGCCATTTTTCTTGAAACTAGTGGTCTTATTGACCATCCACACTTGATGTTCTTTCTCGATTTCTGACTAAGCGACTTTCAACATCGCAAACATGCCGACGATTGATTTATTCATCCCTTGCATGTTGTAGTTCAACACAAAGCCTTTATAGCTAGGTGGCAGTGGTTGAAGAACTTTGTCAGTGATTGCTTCTGGCGGGAGAACAATTCCCAACTCAACCAGACGGTTAGAGTAACCAGACATTCTGAGTATGTGTTCACTGACACGTTGTTCTCCTCCATTTTGCAAGCATAGAACTTATCGGAGGTTGCATACCTCTCGATCCGGGCATCCTTCTCAAAGATAAACTTCAACTCTCGGAACATCTCATATCCTCCATGACGTTCAAAACGTCTTTGAAGTCCCGGTTCTAAGCCATACAAAATTGCAGATTGAACTACTGAGTAGTCATCGAGATGCGATTGCGAGATGTTCATATCATCTTGGGTCTCCGGTTGGGGTGGCGTGTTACCTAGCGGTGCATCAAGGACATAAGACTTTTGAGAAACCATGAGAACAATTCTCAGATTTCGGGCTCAGTCTACAAATTTACTTCCTTCATCTTTCAGCTTGGCTTTCTCTAGGAACGCATTAAAATTCAAGGGTTCTACTGCACGAGCCATTGGTCTACAACATAAATTTGCAAAGATTACTTAGACTATTGTTCAAGATTATGAGTTTAGTTAATAATATTACTAATAAACTAATTGACATCCCTCTAGTCATTTGAGTGTTACATGATCCAAATTCACCAACCCTAGTCCGATCATCACGTGAGATGAGTTCGCTTCAATGGTGAACATCTCTATGTTGATCATATCAACCATATGACTCATGTTCGACCTTTCAGTCTCTTGCGTTCCGAGGCCATGTTTGTACATGCTAGGGTCGTCAAGTTTAACCCGAGTGTTCCGCGTGTGCAAAACTGTCTTGCACCCGTTGTATGTGAACGTAGAGTCTATCACACCCGATTGTCACGTGGTGTCTCGAAATGACGAACTTTCACAATAGTGCACATTCGGGGAGAACACAATTTTATCTTGAAATGTTAGTGAGAGATCACCTTATCATGCTATCGTTGTCCTAAGCAAAATATGGTGCATAAAAAGGATTAACATCACATGCAAATCATAAGTGACATGGTATGGCTATGATCTTGTTCTTTTGATCTCCATCTCCAAAGCACTAACATGATCTCCATCGTCACTGGCACAACACCATAATGTCCATCATCATGATCTCCATCACTATGCTGCCATCGAGGTTGTCGCGCCAACTATGTTGTTACTAGTAAACCTACTGAACTAGCGATAAAGCAAATCATCACCAAGTGGAAAATATTTAAAGACAACCCTATGGCTCGTGCCGGTTGCCGTAGCATCGACATGCAAGTCGATATTTAACTATTACAACATGATCATCTCATACATAAAATATATCATATCATGTTATTGGCCATATCATATCACAACATACCCTGCAAAAACAAGTTAGACGTCCTCTAATTTGTTGTTGCATGTTTTACGTGGCTGCTATGGGTATCTAGCAATAATGCATCTTACTTACGGAAAACCACAATGGTGATGCACAATTTTTTATTTAACCTTCTCCAAGTACCGGCTTTGTCAAATACGTTTCACCTAGAATAGGAGAAACACACACCCGTCAGCCATCTTTATGCAACAAGTTGCATCTCACTCGATGGAACCGGTCGCTCGTAAGCGTATGAGCAAGGTTGGTCCGGGCCGCTTCATCCAACAATATTGCTGAATCAAGAAAAGACTAAGGAGGGAAGCAATATGAATATCAACGCCCACAAACTCCTTTGTGTTCTACTCGATATGTCATCTACGCATAGACCTAGCTCATGATGCCACTGTTGGGGAACGTTGCATGGGAAACAAAAAATTTCCTACGCACACATAAGATCTATCCTTGGTGATGATCATCTATGAGAGGAGAGATCAGATCCACATACCCTTGTAGATCGCTAAGCAGGAAGCATTAAGAAACGCGGTTGATGTAGTCGAACATCTTCGCAATCTCAATCGCAAGCTGACCCGCGATCCAATCATGATCTAGCGCAAAACAGACGGAACATCCGCGTTTAGCACACATGCATATAGATGACGATCCCTACCTTCTTGATCCAGCAAGAGGGGTGAAGAAGTAGATGAATTCTTGATCCAGGAAGAGGGGAGGTGATGTTGGCGTAGCCGTGCACTGCCAAACTAGCCTACTGGGTGTCACGAAGTACTGGAGGGAGAGGGGCGGCTAGCCTCTCTCCTCCCCACTATATATAGGTGGGAGGGAGGGGTGGCTCCCTAGGGAAAATCCACTAGGGTTCGCATGCGGTGCACAAGGGGGAGGATTCCTCCTCTAATTCAGTTTGGTGGAGGAGGAGTCCTCCTCCTACTGGGATTGCCCCACCTTCTCTCAATTTCGGCGCATAGCCCCATGGGCTTGCCGCCCAGCCCACCAGGGGCTGGTGCGCCACCTCTTGGGTCTATGTGGTCCCCTCGGGGGGGGGGGGGGGTGGCCCCTCCCGGTGAACCCCCGAAACCCATTCATCACCCTTGGTACTTTACCGAAAATGCCCGAAAACTTTCCGTCATCCAAATATACCTTTCCTATATATAAATATTTGTTTCCGGACCATTCTGGAACCCCTCGTCACGTCCGGGATCTCATACGGGACTCCGAACAAAATTCGTTCACCAACATACATAATTCAACTATACTAAAATGTCATCGAACCTTAAGTGTGCAGGCCTTGCGGGTTCGAGAACTATGTAGCCATGACCGGGAAACTCTACGGTCAATAACCAATAGTGGGACCTGGATGTTCATATTGGCTCCTACATATTCTATGAAGATCTTTATTGGTTGAACCTCTATTTTAAGGATTCAGTCAATCCCGTATATTATTCCATTTGTCCTTCGGTATTTTACTTGCCCGAGATTCGATCGTCCACATCTCTATACCTAGTTCAATCTCGTTACCGACAAGTCTCTTTACTTGTTCTGTAACAATTAATCCCGTGACTAAATCTTTGGTCACATTGCTTGCAAGGCTTGTTGTTATGTTGTATTACCGAGTGGGCATTGAGATACCTCTCCGTCACACGGAGTGACAAATCCCAGTCTTGATCCATGCCAACTCAACAAACACCTTTGCAGATACCCGTAGAGTACCTTTATAGTCACCCAGTTATGTTTCGGCGTTTGATAGATAAAAGGTATTCTTCCGGTGTCATTGAGTTACATGATCTCATGGTCATAGGAACATAGACTTGACATGCAGAAAATAGTAGCAATAAACTGACATGATCGCATGCTACATTCATAGTTTGGGTCTTGTCCATCACATCATTCTCCTAGTGATGCGATCTTGTTATCAAGTGACAACTCTTGTCTATGGCCACGAAACCTTGACCATCTTTCAAAAACGCGCTAGTCCAATAGAGGTTTACTAGGGACAGTGTGTTGTCTCTGTATCCACACATGTATCCGAGTTTCCATTCAATACAATTCTATCATGGATAATAAATGATTATCTCAAATAAGGAAATATAATAACTATTTTATTATTGCCTCTAGGGCATATTTCCAACAGTAATATGATTGGCAATAGAGTAACGTGACATGAGTTGGCCATCTTATCATGATTGTAGAAAAAATTAACTCTTAGATATTATTCAAATATAATCGGATGAACCCACATATACCAAGGCACCCAACATGAGCACACTCATTATTAGGAAAGTCAACTATAGATGACATCTAATAGGTACTAATTTCTTATCTATTTGACATTTATGACGTACTCCTTGTAATCCATAATATATTGCCCATAGTTATTTTAAGTCAAATTTTGACCAATATTATAGATAAAACAGTTCATATGTAAATTATAAAATATGTCAAATATGAAACTACTTCTTATAATGAATCTAATGAAACGGCTTGACATTCTCGATGTTAATGTTTTATTTCAAAAACTTGGTGATTTTTTTGTGAGGTTTGACTTTTGAATAATCTAAATGTACTAAATTATAAAACACAGGCGTAGCTTCTAGTGCCATTTGTCCATCTCTCATGTTTAACTGCGCATTAGCCATTTCCTAAAGTAAATGATCTTCGATAACTACCAAGAAAAATATTTCAACTACTAGCAAGTATTAGAATAGTCACATTATGGTTGGCAATAGCTTTTAGAAGGAAACTAACTATGAACAATAACAGAAATAATATTGGACATCTCGCGTATACCAAGTCATATCCAACACAACTATGCACATGATTAGCAAAGTCAAATAAAGATGACATCTAGACACACAAACAACTTCAAATAAAACTAATGACTTATTCACATAATGGTGTTTACCTAATGGTATTTTTAAGTCAAACTTTGAACAAGAATATAGAAAAAACTATTCATATCTACAATATCAAATATGAAACTACTTCTTATAAGGAATCTAATGGAACTTCTTGGCATACTGGATGTAAATGTTTTTCTTCAAAAACTTGGTGAACTTTTTATGAGGTTTGACTTTTGAAATAATTTATATGTACTAAATTACGAATGAGCAGACGTAGCATCTAGCGCTATCCCTCTGTCTCTCATGTTTAGCCGTGCATTACTAATTTTGTAAAATAAATGATCTTATATAACTACCAAGGAAAATATTTCAACTACTAGCAAGAATTAGCATAGTCACATTATGGTTGGAAATAGCTTCTAGAAACAAACCAACTATAAGCGATAATAGAAATATAATTGGAGAACTCACCTATACCAAGTCATATCCAACCCAACTACTCACATGACTAGCAAAGTCAAATAAAGATGACATCTAGACATATAAATGACTTCAAATAATAGTAATGAGTTATTTACATAATGGTGTTTCTATGTTAATGATGCACTATGATTGCCAATAGAGTAATGTGACATGAGCTATTAATCTTATCATGGTTCTTGCAAAAAGAAACTCTTAGATGTAACTAAAATATAATAAGACCAGCCCACATATACCAAGACATCTTACAACAACACACACATTATTAGGAAAGTCAACTATAGCTGACATCTAATAAGTACCAATTTCTTACGTATGTGACATTGATGATGTATTCCCTCCAATTCATAATATATTGCATATAGTTTTCTTAAGTCAAACTTTGATCAAGATTATAGATAAAACTATTTATAACTATAGTCTTAAATATATCAAATATGAAACTACTTCTTTTAATGAATGAAATGGAACTGCTTGGAATTCTGGATGTAAATGTTTTTCTCCAAAAACTTGGTGAACTTTTTGTGAGGTTTGACTTCTCGAATAATTTATATGCACTAAATTATGAAACAAAGGATGAAGCATCTAGCTCACTCTCTACATCTCTCATGTTTAATTATGCATTAGCCATTTTGTAAAATAAATGATCTTAGATAACAACCATGAAAATTATTTCAACTACTAGAAAGTATTAGCATAGTCACATTATGGTTGGCAATACATAATATGACATGAAGTGATTATCTTATCGTGGTTACAGAAAGAAACTAACTATGAGCGATAATAGAAATATAATTGGACAACTCACGTATACCAAGTCATATCCAACCCAGCTACACACATGACTAGAAAAGTCAAATAGAGATGACATCTAGGGACATTAATAACTTCAAATAAAAGTAATGACCTATTTACATAATGGTGTTTCTATGTTAATGACGTAGTATGATTGGCAATAGAGTAATGTGACATGAGTTGGAGATCTTATCATGATTCTAGAAAAAATAACTCTTAGATATAACTGAAATATAATCGGACAAACCCACATATACCAAGGCATCCAACACCAACACACACATTATTAGGAAAGTCGACTATAGATGTCATCTAATAGGTACCAGTTTCTTATGTATCTGACATTGATGACATATTCCGTCTAATTCATAATATATTGCATGTAGTTTTTTAAATCAACTTGGACCAAGATTAAATATAAAACTATTTATATCTACAACATCAAATTTGTCAAATATGAAACTACTTCTTAAAATGAATCGAGTGAAACTGCTTGGCATTATGGATGTAAATGTTTTTCTCCAAAAACTTGGTGAGGTTTTTGTGAGGTTTGACTTCTCGAATAATTTATATGCACTAAATTATGAAATAGAGGATGAAATATCTAGGGCACTCTCTCTCTCTCTCTTGTTTAATTATGCATTATTCATTTTTTTAAATAAATGATCTTAGATAACTACCATGAAAATTGTATCAACTACTAGAAAGTATTAGCATAGTCACATTATGGTTGGCAATACATATAATGACATGAAGTGATGATCTTATCGTGATTGTAGAAAAAAACTAACTATGAGCGATAATAGAAACATAATTGGACAACTCATGTATACCAAGTCATCTCCAACCGAGCTACGCACATGACTAGAAAAGTCAAATAGAGATGACATCTAGACACATAAACAACTTCAAATAAAAGTAATGACTTATTTACATAATGGTGTTTCTATGTTAATGGTTTAGTATGATTGGCAATAGAGTAATGTGACATGAGTCAGCGATCTTATCATGCTTCGAGAAAAATAACTCTTAGATATAACTAAAATATAATCGGATCAACCCACATATACCAAGGCACCCAACATCAGCACACACATTATTAGGAAAGTCAACTGTAGATGGCATCTAATAGGTATCAATTTCTTATGAATGTGACATTGAGGACATATTCCCTCTATTTCATAATATATTGTATATAGTTTTTAAGTCAAACTTTGAGCAATATTATATATAAAACCATTTATATCTACAGTATCAAGTATGTCAAATATGAAACTACTTTTTATAGTGAATCGAATGAAACTGCTTCGCATTATGCATGTAAATGTTTTTCTCCAAAAACTTGGTGAACTTTTTGTGAGGTTTGACTTTTCAATAATTTTTATGCACTAAATATAAATCAGAGGATGAAGCATACAGAACACTCTCTCCCTCTCTCATGTTTAATTATGCATTAGACATTTAGTAAAATAAATGATCTTAGATAGCTTCCATGAGAATACTTTCAAGTACTAGAGAGTACTCCCCGGTCCCAAAATAAAGTGTCTTAACTTTGTACTAGCTTTAGTAAAAAGTTGTAATAACGTTAAGACACTTATTTTTAGATAGAGGGATTATTAATATAGTCACATTATGGTTGGCAATACATAATATGACATGAAGTGATGATCTTATCGTGATTCTAAAAAGAAACTAACTATGAGCGATAATCGAAATATAATTTGACAACTCACCTATACCAAGTCATATCCAACCCAACTACGTACATGATTAGCAAAATCGAATAGAGATGTCATCTATACACATAAATGACTTCAAATAAAAGTAATGACTTATTTACATAATGGTGTTTCTATATTAATGATGTAGTATGATTGGCAATAGAGTAACGTGACATGAGCTGGTGATCTTATCATAATTTTTGAAAAATAATAACTATTAGATATAATTGAAATATTATCAGACCATCCCACATATACCAAGGCATCCAACAGCACCACACACATTATTAGGAAAGTCAACTCTAGATGTCATCTAATAAGAACCAGTTTCTTATGTATGTGACATTGATGATATGGCTAGATGTATTCCCTCTAATTCATAATATATTGCATATAGTTATTTAATTCAAACTTTCACCAATATTATAGATAAAACTATCTATATCTATAGTATCAAATATGTAAAATATGAAACTACTTCTTATAATGAATGGAATGAAACTCCTTGGCATTCTGGATGTAAATGTTTTTCTCCAAAAACTTGGTCAACTTTTTGTGAGGTTTTAATTCTCGAATAATTTATATACACTAAATTATGAAACATAGGATGAAGCATCTAGCACAATCTCTCCCTCTCTCATGTTTATTTATGCATTATCCATTTTGTAAAATAAATGATCTTAGATAACTAGCATGAAAATTATATCAACCACTAGAAAGTATAAGAATTGTCACATTATGGTTGGCAATACATAGTATGACATTAAGTGATGATCTTATCGTGATTCCAGGAAAAAAACGAACTATGAGCAATAATAGAAATACAATTGGACAACTCACGTATACCAAGTCATATCCAACCCAACTACGCACATGACATGCAAAGTCAAATAGAGATGACATCGAGACACATAAACAACTTCAAATAAAACTAATGACTTATTTACACAATGGTGTTTCTATGTTAATGATGTAGTATGATTGGCAATAGACTAATGTGACATGAGTCAGTGATCTTATCATGCTTCTAGAAAAAATAACTCTTAGATATAACTACAATATAATCGGATCAACCCACATATACCAAGGCACCCAACATCACCACACACATTATTAGGAAAGTCAACTGTAGATGGCATCTAATAGGTATCAATTTCTTATGTATGTGACATTGATGAGATATTCCCTCTAATTCATAATATATTGTATATAGTTTTTAAGTCAAACTTTGAGCAATATTATAGATAAAACCATTTATATCTACATTATCAAATATGTCAAATATGAAACTACTTCTTATAGTGAATCGAATGAAACTGCTTCGCATTATGCATGTAAATGTTTTTCTCCAAAAACTTGGTGAACTTTTTGTGAGGTTTGACTTTTCAATAATTTATATGCACTAAATATAAATCAGAGGATGAAGCATATAGAACACTCTCTCCCTCTCTCATGTTTAATTATGCATTAGACATTTAGTAAAATAAATGATCTTAGATAGCTTCCATGAGAATACTTTCAAGTACTAGAGAGTACTCCCCCGATCCCAAAATAAAGTGTCTTAACTTTGTACTAGCTTTAGTACAAAGTTGTAATAACGTTAAGACACTTATTTTTAGATGGAGGGATTATTAATATAGTCACATTATGGTTGGCAATACATAATATGACATGAAGTGATGATCTTATCGTGATTCTAAAAAGAAACTAACTATGAGCGATAATCGAAATATAATTTGACAACTCACCTATACCAAGTCACATCCAACCCAATTACGTACATGATTAGCAAAATCGAATAGAGATGTCATCTATACACATAAATGACTTCAAATAAAAGTAATGACTTGTTTACATAATGGTGTTTCTATATTAATGATGTAGTATGATTGGCAATAGAGTAACGTGACATGAGTTGGTGATCTTATCATAATTTTTGACAACTAATAACTATTAGATGTAACTGAAATATTATCAGACCATCCCACATATACCAAGGCATCCAACAGCACCACACACATTATTAGGAAAGTCAACTCTAGATGTCATCTAATAAGAACCAGTTTCTTATGTATGTGACATTGATGATATGGCTAGATGTATTCCCTCTAATTCATAATATATTGCATATATTTTTTTAATTCAAACTTTCACAAAGATTATAGATAAAACTATCTATATCTACAATATCAAATATGCCAAATATGAAACTACTTCTTATAATGAATCAAATGAAACTGCTTGGCATTCTTTATGTAAATGTTTTTCTCCAAAAACTTGGTGACTTTTTCTAAGGTTTGACTTCTCGAATAAATTATATGCACTAAATTTCGAAAAAGTGGATGAAGCATCTACCACACTCTTTCCCTCTCTCATGTTTAATTATGCATTAGCCATTTTGTAAAATAAATGATCTTAGATAACTACCATGAAAATTATTTCAACTACTAGAAAGTATTAGCATAGTCACATTATGGTTGGCAATACGTAATATGCCATGAAGTGATGATCTTATCGTGATTCTAGAAAAAAACGAACTATGAGAGATAATAAAAATATAATTGGACAACTCACGTATACCAAGTCATATCCAACCCAACTAGGCACATGACTAGCAAAGTCCAATAGAGATGACATCTAGACACATAAACAACTTCAAATAGAAGTAATGACTTATTTACATAATGGTGTTTCTATGTTAATAATGTGACATGAGTTGGCGATCTTATCATGATTCTAGAAAAAATAACTCTTATATATAATTGAATTATAACCTGACCAACCCACACATACCAAGGCAACCAACATCAGCACACACATTATTAGGAAAGTCAAATGTAGATGGCATCTAATAGGTACCAATTTCTTATGTATGTGACATTGATGACTATTCCCCCTACTTCATAATATATCGTATATAGTTTTTTAAGTCAAACTTTGACCAAGATTATAGATAAACTATTTATATTTACAGTATCAAATATGTCAAATATGAAACTACTTCTTAAATGAATCGAATGAAACTGTTTGGCATTATGCATGTAAATGTTTTTGTCCAAAAAATTGGTGAACTTTTTGTGAGGTTTGAATTTTTGAATAATTTATATGCACTAAATATGAATTAGAGGATTGAAGCATCTAGCGCACTCTCTCCCTCTCTAATGTTTAATTATGCATTAGAAATTTTATAAAATAAACGATCTTAGAGAACTACCATGAGAATTATTTCAACTACTAGAAAGTACTCCCTGTGTCCCAAAATAAAGTGTCATAACTTTGTACTAGCTCTAGTACAAAGTTGTAATATGGTCAAGACACTTATTTTGAGATGAAGGGAGTATTAGCATAGTCACTTTATAGTTGGCAATACATAATATGACCTGAAGTGATGATTTTATCGTGGTTCTAGAAAGAAACGAACTATAAACAATAGTTGAAATATAATTTGACAACTCACCTATACCAAGACACATAAATGACTTCAAATAAAAGTAATGACTTATTTACATAATGGTTTTTCTATGTTAATTATGAAGTATGATTGGCAATAGAGTGATATGACATGAGCTGGTGATCTTATCATGATTCTTGAAAAAAACTAACTCTTAGATGTAATTGAAATATAATCATACCAACCCACATATACCAAGGCATCCAACACGACCACACACACATTATTAGGAAAGTCAACTCTAGATGACATCTAATAAGTACCAACTTCTTATGTATGTGACATTAATGATATGGCTAGATGTATTCCCTCTAATTCATAATATATTGCATATAGTTTTTTAAGTCAAACTTTCACCAAGATTATAGATAAAAGTATCTATATCTACCGTATCAAATATGTCAAATATGAAACTACTTCTTAAAACGAATCGAATGAAACTGCTTGGCACTCGAGGATGTTTTTGTGAGGTTTGACTTCTCGAATAATTTATATGCACTAAATGATGAAACAGAGGATGAAGCATCTAGCGCACTCTGGCCCTCTTTCATGTTTAATTATGCACTAGCCATTTTGTAAAATAAATGATCTTAGATAGCTTCCATGAGAATACTTTAAAACATAATATGACCTGAAGTGATTATCTTATCGTGGTTACAGAAAGAAACTAACTATGAGCGATAATAGAAATATAATTTGACAACTCACGTATACCAAGTCATATCCAACCCAGCTACACACATGACTAGAAAAGTCAAATAGAGATGACATCTAGACACATAAATGACTTCAAATAAAAGTAATGACTCATTTACATAATGGTGTTTCTATGTTAATGATGTAGTATGATTGGCAATAGAGTAATGTGGCATGAGTTGGCAATCTTACCATAATTCTAGAAAAAACTACATCTTAGATATAATTGAAATATAATCGCACCCACATATACCAAGGCATCCAACACCAGCACACACATTATTAGGAAAGTCAACTATAGATGACGTCTAATAGGTATCAAGTCGCTCCGCCTCCCGGGTCGCCTCCGCCCGGGCGACTCTGGAGGATCCTCCTATGTCCCCTCCACCTGCCTTCATTGGTTACCCCTAGACGGCACTGACAGCGATGCCGACGGCTGTGGTGGCGCCCATCGTGTCTAATGACGGACGGGAGGAGAGTGCACCATGGCGGCAGCTCCGTTGGTGGTTGTGGAGAGATGTCAGCATTTTAAGGGCGGCACGACTTGTAGCCATGTCCTGAAGCCGGAGCAGTGTCTTCGTGGTGGATGCTGCGCAGCGTTGACACCAATCCTCGACGTCACAGTGGTATGTTGGATCTGAGCCTGTAGGCCTGATCTAGGTCGCCCCCTGCCAGGGATGGTTTGTGGATGTGCGCTAGGGCTGCCTTCTGTGATGCTGCTCGTTCCGGCGGTGTGGGGGCCTAATGTTGTGCTCGGATAAAGGCGACAGTCCTAGGGTTCCTCTTGCGCCAAGACGAAGATCTACCTGGCGCTTGTCCTTCGTGATATGGCTGGAGTGTTGGGTTTCGAAAGGCTTCGCCGACGAACTCCCATGGGCGTGCTTTGCCTGGAGATTGCTGGATTGGATGGGATTCAGTCATGCCCTGTGATAGCCTAGCTTATTAGGGATGATAGACTACTCATATCAATAAGGAATTCCTTCTTTTCCGGGAGCCCTTTCGAACAGAACTCCCAGGTTAAGCGTGCTTGTCTTGGAGTAGTTTTAGGATGGGTGACCGACCGAGAAGTTGATCCCGGGTGCGCATGAGTGAGGACAAAGTGCGTAGAAAAGACTAGTAAGCGTGCTTGGCTTGGAGTAGTTCTAGGATGGGTGACCGACCGGGAAGTTGATCCCGGGTGCGCATGAGTGAGGACAAAGTGCGCAGAGAAGACTAGTATTGATACGTGGGGCCAGGGAAGTCGAGATTGGAGGACTAGTAATGGTGATTGGAGTCTATGACGTTGAGGAACATGCTTGGAGTTTCAGTATTCATATCAGCTGTATGCAAGTGGGGGCGGGAATTTATGTGAAGTTGAGTGCCTTGCTTTTTAGGGTGAAAATCAAAGTTCTCGCCTTAATTTATTGTGCCCCGCGATGGACTTGTTGAAGCCATTGTTTTAAGAATGAGGATTATCTCCGGTGTGAAAACTAAGATCTATGGTCGGGCGATGATGGCGATGGTGCACTATTTCCTCCTTGGAGGCGTCGCTTTTGGAGAACTTGAAAATCAGGTGTTGTCTTGGTTGTGGTTGTTCTGCTGTTGCAAGGCCTGGAACGTTGTAGCTGGACTTTTTTTTAGCTTCTTCTTCTTCTTTTGGTCGTGTGCATCCATCATGCCTTTAAGGCGTTGTGTTGTTATAGATGCTCGGTGTAATTGGTATCTTCATAATATTAATATATACTCTTTATCGAAGAAGGAAACTAACTATGAGCAATAATATGGTCGGGCGATGATGGTGATGGTGCACTATTTCCTCCTTCGAGGCGTCGCTTTTGGAGAACTTGAAAATCAGGTGTTGTCTTGGTTGTGGTTGTTCTGCTGTTGCAAGGCCTCGAACGATGTAGCTAGACTTTTTTTAGCTTATTCTTCTTCTTTTGGTCGTGTGCATCCATCATGCCATTAAGGCGTTGTATTGTTGCAGAGGCTCGGTGTAATTGGTATCTTCATAATATTAATATATACTCTTTATCGAAGAAGGAAACTAACTATGAGCAATAATAGGAATATAATTGCACAACTCACGTATACCAATTCAAATACAACCCAACTACGCACATGATTAGCAAAGTCAAATAGAGATGACATCTAGATATATAAATAAACATTTCTACATGGGACTAAAAGAATATTTCAAAGTATGTTTATCAAATTATAGGGTCATAGTACAAAAGCATATTGTTAGAGACAATATTTCTAGTTTACTTATTATGGCCAAATATGACTGAGAGTAAATAATCATCCTATGATGAGATCAAGGTTTGTCAACTAACAAATTCATTTATGAGTTGCATCGACTTGCACGGAATGTATGTATCAAACAATTGGCACCTACAATATTCCTCAGTATAAACTAGCAGAATTAATTTATAGAATTAGAGTAGTATTCGGTACCATAAACCGATACATGTGGTGTCCCCTTGCTCCCTCTCTATCAAATTTGCATTAGCCATTTATTAATAAATGTTCTTAGATAGTTACTGACAAAGTATTTTATTTGTTATCTACTATTACCAAGGTCACATAAAAAACTTCCTTCAAAGAAAATCCAAGACTTATTTATCTAATGTGTTTTCTGTAGTGTTAATGATGCATGTGTTTGGCAATGAAGTAATCTCACATCATGTCGCGATCTTTTCATCATTCCAGAAGGAAACTATATATATATATATATATATATATATATATATATATATATATATATATATATATATATATATATATATATAACACTAATCTCTCTAGAATTGGAGAGCCCACGTTCAGTTGAGGTCTCCAATTGACATTGTGAGACCCGATTTTGACTTGGTCGACAATTTTTTAAATCTCTTTCATTTAATTATTTTATTTATACCTCTATAACACTATGTTCCTTAGTTTTAAAGAGTTCACATCCAATTGACGTCTCCAAGACTCCAATTAAAATTGGATCACCCGATTTTGATCGGGTCAACAATTTCTCAAAACTCACTAGTTCAATTCTTTAGACAAAAACACTATGCTTCCTAATAGGTTTATTTTACGATTTTGAATGAACCAACCATTTTTTCAAATCAAACAACAACAAAAAAAACATATCAATCATGCTCATGCAGTCATCGACGTAGATATTTTCCCACACATTTAAGGTTGGTTAGCATATAATATAGAATCACACCATGAAAGACCCATCAAATTACCGATATAAAAATAAAAATAAAACACACTATGTCATCTCCACCACACATCAAATGAAATATTTCATTAGTTTCAAAATATAAAGGATATTAGTTTCTTGGAAAGTCAAATTCTTCAACTTTGACCAAGTTGAGATCAAAAATATCGACCACAATATTAAATAAAAAATATGAAAATTTATTTAGCGATGAATGTAATCACAAAAATTTGATATTATGGATATTGTTATATTTATTACAAATTTAATCAAACTTAAAAGGTTTGTTTTTTTAAAATATAATACATATTGTACTTTGAAACAGAGTAATCAGTTTTTTTAATCTAACAGCGTAACAAAATGCATCAAATCCTTCTAGTAAGTTCTAATAGAAATATAATAGGATAAACCCACATATACTAAGGCATATCATACCAGTACGCACATGATTGGGAAAGTCAAATGGAGATGGCATCTAGATAAGTACCAATTTCTTGATAGGACCAAAAGAGAATTTTGAACCATGTCTGTCACATTATGGTCTCATAATACGAAATAAATAATGTTAGAGGTAACATCATCTGGTTTAACCATTATGGACATACTATGATTTAGATTTAAATAATCATCCGCTAAGTTGTCATGAGATCCAAGTTTGGAAACTAAAAAATTGATTTAATAGTTGGATCGATTTGTACGCATTGTATTACAAATTTGGAATCTAAAACGTCCGTTTATATAGAACTAGCAAAAATTGATTTATAGAATTAGCGTTGATTTCTGTAAAATAAATATAAAACAAATGCTCTCTCTCTCTCCCTCCCTCCCTCCCTCTCTCTCTCTCATGCTTAACTTTGCATTAGGTATTTGTGAAAAAACTGATCTTAGATACATAATGAACGCATATCCAATCCGAGTACACACATGACTAGGAAAGTCAAACCTCAATTCCATACAAAAGCATGCAACATATAAAACCTATGTATTGCATATAACCAATCTACTCTTTGTTGAAGATGTCGACGATCTTCGTGCCCTCCAGCCGATAAATAGTTGCGTGCCGCAGCTCCGCCCCCTCCGGTGCCTCTGGCTACTCCGCTACGGCCTCCTCCACCTCAATCTCCGCCTCCAGCTCGTCTAAGAGGGCGCCGGCCTCTGTCTGCCTCTGTCGGATGAGCTGTTGGTTGGCTTTCACCTCAGCCTCATCCCGGATGGAATCCAGGATGGCCTGCTCCTCCGCCATCTCCTCCAATTAGGCGACGACGAACTTTGCCTCTGCCTCCGCCATGCTCAAGCCGGGAGCCTCCTCCTCTGGGTCCTCCTCCTCCATGGTCTCTTGCTGCTCCTCCTCCTACTGCTCCTCCTCCTCCCGCTCCTCCTCCTTCGTTTCCGACGTCCGGAGGGAGACACACAATGATGCAGGCGGCGCGGCGAGCCTGGATCTCTGCCTCGATTTGCAGGCGCCGCTCCGTGTCGAGCTGCACGTAGGTGGTGATGAGCTGTCGGACCATCTTGACGGAGAGGGAAGTGAGAGAGGAGGCGGACGGGCTCGGGTGGCGGCGGAGAGAGGGAGGAGGCGGATGAGCTAGGGCTGGGGGCGCCGGCTGGCTTAAATAGTCGGCCCCGACCTCGGGCGGGGAGCCCGAGCGGCGCCACACGGCGTTCACACTGCAATGACGGTCGAGGCACCCGTCGAACCGTTGGGTTTCCGGGCGAGTCTGCGTGGGGCCAAGCCATCAGGCCGACGTGGCGAGCGTGCCCAAGCGCGCCCGGGCTCCCACATATCTGCCCCATATTTGGGCTGGAAATAGAGGGTGTCGGTCAGCCTGGACATTTGAGGCCGATTTGAAAGGTCCGTCTGAATTGCATTTCCATGACCGTGCAATAACCGGACGGCCTGTCGGAACGATTAAGGATGGTTGGGGTCCGGTTATAGATGCTCTAAAGAATTCGAACTGCTTGCATTTTATTTTTTGAGGGGGCGAAGTGCTTGCAAGTGCTACCTAGTGGCCATATTGGGTTGGGCTGAAGGGAAGATGCATTATGAAACTCAACAGCCATAATATTTTTAAATTGCATGTTACCTGAAGATCGAAAAGCATTTGGCAAAGGATATACTCATGCGCGGGAGGAACGCATAAAAGCACATTAGTAGTGGTATATATGGTCGGAGTCTACTCTCGCCCTCTAATTTTGCTCTCTCTTGATCCTGCTGGTGGGTGGATTCATATTTCTTTCCCAGCTTCATCTTCTTCTCATTTACTTCCTGCTGGTGAGTCCGCAGTCCGCACTAACGAAATGATCTCGATTTCACTCCAAAATTTATCTACAGGTCTCCCTTCCTAACAGGCAAAGGAAGAGGAAGCAAGGATTGCTTGCGGCCATGGAGTTGGTGGTGGGCGCCTCCGAGGCGACGATGAAGTCGCTCCTGGGCAAGCTGGGCGGCCTTCTCGCCCATGAGTACACCTTGATCAGGGGCGTGAACGGCGACCTCCAGTACATCAACGACGAGCTGGCCACCATGCAGTCCTTCCTCCGCGAGCTCGCCACCTCGGGCTACGGCAACGACGACGGTCACGGGCCCCTGATGAAGGACTGGATGAAGCAGATCCGCGACATCACCTACGACATCGAGGACACCATTGACGACTCCTCTCACAGCCTCCATGGCCTACGGACCACCATATGCTGCTACTTCCTCGTCAACTACGTCTACGAGGTCCTCACGTGGTGGCCTCGCCGCAACGTCGCCAGCAGGATCGCCATACTGAAGGAGCGCGCGCAGCAGATCAGCGAGCGGCGCAACAGGTACGGCGTGAACAACCCGGACAGGGACGGCAACAAGAACACCGGCGGTTCCAGCAAGGCCTCTCGATTCGAGGCCGCGGACAACCAGGACGCAAGGCTCCAGCTTGTCACCATGAAGGAGCCAGTCGGAGTGGAGATGCACATGAGGAAGCTCGACAAGTGGGTGACTTACATAGTCGGGTTTGGAGGTGTGGGGAAGACCGCCATCGCCACCGCCATGTACAAGAACTTTGGGGACGAGTATGACTACTGTGCCATGGTCACGGTATCTCAGAGCTCCGACTTGGAGGCCATCCTCATGAGCATCAAGAGTCAAGTCAAACCGGAGACCAGCAATCAGGAACAGCATGGCGGCTCGAAAGAGAGCCGTGTCGCACAAGCCCTCAAGAACGTACGGCATCGCGTCAACCAGGGCACATCGGCTGTCCTGGCCAAGTGCTACTGCGCCGGCACATCCGAGGGAACGGGTGAGAGGTCCAGCAAGCTGGATAGACTCAAGAAAGAGTTAGAGGAGCACTTCCGAGATAAAAGGTATCTTCAAACTTAATCCAACGTTAAAGCCTTTATCATTGATTTCTGCTTCCCATAATAATAACCATGTGACCCTAACTAATGATCAGGCTATATCAACCCATGAATACATAACAATGGTTGATATGAAAGCAATACACAACTCACCATCTATTGTTAGAGCAATTCTAGTATAGTTTTCAATAGCCGACGCCTTTTCAGCAGGGTGCCGTTAAATGGTATCATATACAAATTTATCGCTACATAACCCGCTATAGCTGATTTAGAGGCCGACCGCTATTTGTCATAACCCGTTATTTAAAACATATCTAATAGATTTCCACCATCTTGAGCTCTAAAACTGTTTGGGAGTGCACTTCAAAAATCTTTATGAAGCGAGCTGGGACCAAGCTAGCGAAATTTGTCCAGGGGTCATCTTGACTTTGAATCTTGATGCTCATTTGGACCCCAACGCCATAGTGCTAGCTCCGCCCCGGAAGCGAGATATTCATATACTAGTACACTACTAGTAGTACATAGATAGCGCCCATGTCACTTGTCAACATTGCTAAATACATCAACCTTTGAGATACGACAATGTCAAGTTAGTGATGAGTCACCGAGTCCAACGCATCGTCGGCGGCCCACCGACGATAGTGCTTAGCCTCATGGGAGACACCGACGCACAACTACTGGAACGCGTAGTGGATCTCGAGATCCTCGAGCTAGAGGGCATAGGCTCGGTCACGGATGTCAGATGTCCTCGTCGCGGATGGAGAACTCGAGCCCTGTCCGAATCCATGTTACTCACCCGTCTCGCCTAGGGGTGGGCACGGGGCGGGCAAGGGTGTCCGCCAGTGTCATTGTCGAACCTAAATTCCATATCATCAGAGTCGGGAACGATGATGACGTGAGATCCCAAAGGCTGTCACGGCGAGAGGATGACTCAACGTCGACGCGGGATCCTGATTCCTAAGGCGATTGTGGTGCGGGAGGATGAGGCTAAGGTAGGGGACCGCCCACCCGCGAGACCAAACCGGGTCGAGCGTGAAGCCACTTTCTCCTCAACGAGACGGTTCATCTAGTCACTCGCACGATGCAGCGACATGGCAGGAGGCGTGAATATGTGAGATGGTGCTGGATGTGGAAAGGTCGTAGTGAATCAACAAGGGTGTGCTGAGTTTGGGGAGGAGGTGGGAGGGGGAGAGAGGTCTGGCCAGAGATACGTCGCCACTAGGATTTATACCTGTGGGTGGTGGGAGCCGGGAAATGACGGTGTGTGGCAGGAAATGTAAGGGCATATTAAGAAACTGTGTCAAGCGGGTTAGATACATGGTGGTCACCAGTGATGGGTAGGTTTTTAGTGGGAGTCGCGCTTGGAGGAGTGGTGTGGATGGCAACAACATTAATCTGGGGAGAAGAAAGGAGCTAAAACCTCATAGTCACCATGTCAGTTAGAGCATCTCCAAAAGTAACCCAATAATTTGGTGCCCTAAAACCAGTTTTAGGAGAGAGAGAGAGAGAGAGGAAGAGAGAGAGGGGGGGGAGGGAGGGAGGGAGAGAGAGAGAAAAAAATGGATTTTCGGCACGGGCCTAAAATTTGGCCTTCTTCGTCTAGCACCCATATTTGTGCATAGGCATTGTTCTAAAATAATATAAATGTCATGTCAAATTAGCAAAAAAAAATAAAACACAAATAATACCTAATTATTACATTGTTCGTCAATCCACAACCTCAAATTTAACACAACTGTTCATCAAGAAACCTCAGTACGAGCAGTTTTAACATGGTTCCTCTTACCTCCTCTTTTCTCACATGGGAGGCAAGAAGGTAAGAGCTAATCAGACGCACTACTTAATGCAATCAATGACTAATTATATACCCTTATCTTTCATGTCGAAAGTGGAGGTAAGATGGACCATGTTAAAAAATCCCGAAATATACAAAGTGCAACTCAAGAACATGAAACATAGAAGTACAACTAGCGATCTTGTTGCCAATTCCATGTCCAACCATACCCGCATGTCAACCTTAATGTAAACTTGTAGAACATGTTAGATGCGATCTTCCCTTCTAATTGAATGCACCACCCTTTACATCAAGTCATAGTAGAAGTAATACAAACCTTAACAACACTCGTGCTCAGTGATCATGTTATAGCAGATTACAACGACACTAATGATATACCCCAAGAATTGTCCCAAAACCAAGTTGGTCCTAGAAAGCAAACTAGGCTTGCGAAATTGGAGATGCACACTCCACATCCTCCATAGTAGTTGCTTGAGCATTATGAAATTGAAAATATTTCTAACCTTTGGGGCTTGAAATTGTCTTCGTACATGTTTCCCACTTTGGATATTTCTCATCCTTTATGTAGTAGCCCATATTGTATGTGCAACCATTTACCTAAAACTCCACACATGGTGATTCCCCATTAGCTAAGCTTGCAAAAGGTGGTGACATGTGGAGCACATTATGCCATTGCGAGATCCAAGAATTCCAAAATATCCATGCCAAAATAATGTCTCTTGGTCTCGCACAACTTCAAGAATGATGGTGTCATCGTCATATGGCCTCTAAGTTGTCCATGTCAGGTTGCAGTCAGTTCTTCCACCTCCAGTGCACGCAATCAATTGAGCCGAGCATCCGTGAAAACCCTTGTATGTTGTTCATCTCCAAAAGATTGTGAGTGTCTTGAGCATTGGGTGCTCTCAAGTACTTCGTCCCAAACATTTCAACCACACTTCAGTAAATTGCTTCACATACTTTGTGGAAGTGATCTCTCCCATTGTCTAGTCATCATCAATCAAATCTACAGGAATACCATATACATCATGGTTAATGCTAAAGTCGCCTTCTAGATAGTGTTATGTACTCTATTACAATGTCTCCTCTACAAGAAGAAGTCGTGATGCTATTTGACCGAGTTGGCAATGTGGAAGAACAAATCCAAAGACATTCTAAATTGGTATATAACGTACCACACTAGATGCATCGGATTTGCACAAAAATAATCAAGCATGAGCTTGTTGGGAACATCTACCCTCCTAGGAATCACATACAACTAACAACGAAACCCTCATGTTTCGGTCGCTTGTCCTACTCCATGTCAACAATCACGGTCATGGCAATGTCCACATATTAGTCCCTCTCATATTCCACTTCCTAGGAGGAATCATCCCATGAAGAGAATTTAATTTTGGCCGACTAGTCTACAACATCTTCCATCACGGACAAATCCTATGTCACAAAAACCAGAAAAAACACCTTATAGGAATTGCGTCTGATACTTAATGTGCACCGATCTCAATTCACTTCAGCATAGCTCGCCAACGCCAAGAAGGTCATAATGTTGACTAGGAATGGTGTCGGGAAGGACAGGTGCCATATGGGAGCCGAGGGTGTAGCGTATTCTGGTGGCGTCACGCTTCTTGAATGCCCGAGAGCACTGAATGGAGTAGGATCTTGATAGTGGCCACGTCGATTGGTTGGAGGTATCTCAGTGGCTTATCGACCTCGACAACGATGGCACTAGTGTGTCGGCAACCATTTTCGCCAGCTGATGGGCGTGGGAACGGTTGTAATTGGCAGCGGCGGAGGGGGTCGCAGTGGACATGTCAGATGGCGGGAACGAACGTCACGGTGACGGTGAGACTAGGGACACTCGAAAAAGTGACGACAACAGTGTTGGCTGGTGGTCGATGTGGTAGGCGGTCGTCGGATGGAGCTTTTAGTTCGGGCAATTGGCGTTCCATCTACATGCGAGTTGGATTTTAGACAACTGCATGCGAGTTGGTTAACTAATTTACACGATTAAGAGTGGAAATTTTCATAGATTACTATGATATGTGGACCTTCTACACTAGTTGGTAGACATTGATCATAATTTGGGTCATAGTGTTCTAAGTGTTTTTAGGGTTCTCCTAATAGGCTGCAAACCATGTCATGCATGTTGGCACTAGACATATTGTAAGGTGCTCATACGAAAACACCTTGGTAACCTTGTTATGTGGGATTAGTTCCACATTGCTAGTTTAAAGAGAGTTGAGCCAACGCGTAAGTTCTTGTGAATCTACAGGTTGACCCTTTTAAATGAAAGTTAAAAATTAAAAAAAATCCTTTTAAAATGACGCAAGGATGAAAGTGTGAGAGAAATGATACAATATGTGAGTCTATGGCATCTGTCCTACTAGTAGGATGGGTATTGAATGAAATTTCGACAATGGTGTGGAATGTTTTCTACAACATGTAGATCCAGTCCTAATTATATAATGTACATACAAGAGACAATGTAGAGTTTGTTTAGAGTGCCCAGTTTGGCATATGTCCACAAGGTATGTTATCACTAATGTCGATTTTTAAATCTTAGATAAATATATCATAGTTTTTTCGTTACGAAGCAATTGACATGGGTAAATAAAGATGAAAAATGAAAGCCATGTATTTATTAAATTTATACATGGTTTGTGATGAATTATTTTGTGCACTTACAACTATTTCTTGTCGAGTTCACATTGCAAAACTACTAGCTAGTCCATGAAAAAAATATAGTGAAAATGATCATAAGGAATTATATCCTTGCCTAATTGGAGTTACACAACTTTTTATACAGATAAGAAAAGAACATTACTAAGTTGGTAACACAATTTTTTCTTATCTGCTCACATTCGCGATGTTGTTTATTTGCAGCTTCCTGGTCGTAATTGATGATGTATGGTCTGCAACGATGTTGGACAAGATTATAAATGAACTTCCTAACCATAATGCTAATAAAGATAATAGAATAATAGTTACCACACGGTTTCATGCTGTTGCCACAACGCGAAGAGGAGGAGCCGATATCCGTAAAGTTAAAGGTCTTGGCGATGAAGAATCCAAGAAGTTATTCAGACAAGCTTTCCTTGAGTCCACAACATCCAAGATAGAAGAAGGTGATCTTGTTCTTAATAATTTGACCAACATTATCGTTGTTGTTTTTTGTTTTTTGTGTATAAGATATTTATTTATAATATTTTCTGCCCTTGGCTATCTCATATGCTAAAAATTTATTCTTAACTTGAAGGTAGTGAAGATGTCCCATTTCCAGATGAAGTTTGGAAGGTATGTGGAGGACTACCATTGGCCATAGTTACCATGGGTGGTCATGTCGCGTGCAACCCCAACGTATCACAAGATACATGGTCCAAACTTAGAAGTTCTCTATTCCCAGAATCAGGAAAAGATCATGGTAAAGATGGTGGGAAAGACATCACCCAAGAGGAAGTGGGTAGGATTGTTAGCTATTGCTACAATGACATGTCTGCTGAAATCAAGACATGCTCTTTGTATTTGAGCATATTTCCAAAGGGCCACAAAATCAGTAGGAAGCGACTGACGAGGCGATGGATTGCTGAAGGTTTCGTCTGTGAAAAGCAAGGGCTGAGTGTGGAGGATGTTGCAGATGCATATTTCAATCACCTCATAAGGAGGAAGATGATCCGAGCAGTTGAGCATAGCAGCAATGGAAAGGTTAAGAAATTTGTAGTTCATGACATGGTCCTTGAGCATATTGTTGCTAAGGCAAGTGAAGAGAATTTCATCACTGTGGTTGGTGGTAATTGGCTCATGCCACCTCCTAGCAGCAAGGTCCGTCGATTGTCTCTCCAAGGCAGTGATTCTAAACATGCAAAGGATGCAGAGAATATGAACTTGTCTCATGTTCGGTCATTGACCATGTTTGGGAATTTGAACAACCAGTTACCTTCCCATTCATTCAAGTTTGGAATTGTGCAAGTCTTGGATCTTGAAGGTTGTACAGGTTTCAAACACCACCATACAAAAGAGATATGCAAAATGCTTCTTCTGAAGTTTCTGAGCCTCCGGAGAACTGACACCAAAGAGCTTCCAAAAAAGATTGACAAGCTTGTGAACCTGGAGACCTTGGACATAAGAGAGACAAATGTTGTTGAGTTGCCAAAAACTATATGCCAGCTTGAACGGCTAGTTAACATAATTGGTGGGAATAAAAAAACACGGATGGCATTGAAGCTTCCGGAAGAGATGAGTAAGAAAAAGAAAATGAAGGCCTTGCGCATACTATCAGGTATTGAGATAGTTGGGGAGTCAATGGACTTTCACCATTTGACCGAGCTGAGGAAACTTGCCATCTACAAGCTCAAAACAATCAGAGGTCGTGCAAGTTTTGATGAATTAAGCTCCTCCATCGAGTACCTTGGTGGATATTCTCTACACACACTCATAATTGTTGATGAATCATCTGAGTTCCTAAAATCATTGGATGCTTTGTCTACACCTCCAAAATTCCTGACTGCTCTTGAGTTATCTGGAAAGATGGTTAAGCTCCCTAGCTGGATAAACCAACTCAATGCTCTTAGCAAACTAACCCTGTCAGTGACAGCTCTTCGAAAAGACAACTTGGAGAACCTCAGCAAACTAGAGGTGTTGTTTTCTCTCACCTTTTCATTTAAGGCAGAAAAGCTAGATCCAGAAACATTGACAACTCTTGCTGAAAATAAGTTGCACTCTGACGGGGAGATTAGAATTCCAGATGGGGGATTCAAGAGTCTTAAGCTTCTTCGCTTCTCAGCTCCTCTCTTGCCATTAATGAGCTTTTCACACAATGCAATGCCAGAACTAGAAAGGCTCGAGCTAAACTTCAAAATGCTGGAGGGACTTTTTGGTGTAGAAAATCTTGTCAAACTCAAAATAGTCCACTTGAAATTAGATGGCAAAGGTGGTGGAGATATTACCAAGCAGATACATGATGAGATGAAGACTGCAGTGGAGAAGAACCCCAAGAAACCGAAGATAATCCTTGATCTAACTGAATGAACAAAGGCAAGTCATCATGCCTATTAAGTCCTTGCATGTCTGAATCCATGATATTTGGATGAACGTTCGTGTGTTTGTTTCTTATCTTTATGTGTGAATGAAGTGTGATGAAGAACATCATGATCTCCTCAAGTTCATGAGAATATGTGTGTATTGTATGTCTTTAATACCTAAGTAATGTGGCCTTGACAAGCTTTGTTGCCAAGCCATATGTTGTGCTAAGTTCATTTTACCTGCGATGAAAAATAATTGTGGTGGTGATGTAGTTAATCCTATGTATTTTATGTTCTAAGTGAATGACGCGTCTGAAATGCATCATATTTAGCTCACTTGATGAATATCCCCATACTAAACTTACTCATAGCTTGTTTCATTGAGCCAAATCTTTGTATGTTTTGCATGAGGTTTCCACAAATGTTAACGTGAGCACCACATAATCCTTAGTTTTTCTAGGTTTTACAACTTTTTCTAAGGTCTACTATGTGTATGTCCATAGGAACTCGCACATACTTAGCATGATGATTGGATCCATGTTGGAATTAATTTGGATAAGTTGTAAGCCCTAGATACAAGGCCTTGGAGAGTTTAACAAATGGAGGTTCGGTAATATATATGCTGAAATTGAATGTATAATACCCGAAGATTGTGGGCCTCTAGTGCCTTTATGCACTTCCATTCTTGTACACTTTAGTAGGCCTCCAAACACAGAGGTTTGTATGAAAGCAAGAAATTCCCTGAAGTGGAACACATAATATTTATAAATCCATGTGAGGCATAGGTTGAAAGTATCCTGCTCTCAAGAAACCGTGCAATCACAATACAAATAGTCCCTTGTGTACCAAACACACATAACACAGTTGTAAATTGACACGGTACACTAGTTTGACAAAGAGATTGATGATCTTTATGATAAGTTGATAATTTGGATGGTGGAAATCTTGATTTATTTTTGGAGTAAATAAAAACAGCAAAGTAACAAGTTGCAAAAGTGAGTGAAATGAATTTTTAGTGGTTGGAAACAAGGCCTCGGGTTTATTGTTTCACCATTGGCAACCCTCGACATTATTAAGTTCACTAAAATACATGATATAACCTCAAAAGGTGTGGTAAAGCATCACATCGAAGTCCTTTTTTTATTAGATGAAATTAGTATGAGATATCATAGGTAGGTAAAGCATCACACATTAAATATTATCTTTCTAAGACATAGAGCACGCCCCAATGTCACCTCAAACAGCCCCAAAAATTATAATAGACATTCACATTATGTTCTTTAACTTTCTAATATTAATCCATAGAGTCATCCAAATCCAAATATCACATGAGTGTCTGTGAAAATTATATTATACGTGCATCATATGATCTTATGACATGAATAAGATTCAATCCAACATCAAGAAATTCATAATAGGAGATACATGAAATAGTTCAACTCCATAACAATACCTTTTCAGAAATACGTAAACCTTGCTTATCTTTCAGTGTTAGAGGACTTGAACAAGAATACAAGGTCTCTGTCTCCAACACACAATGTGAGGCTCGAAGAGAGAGAGAGGGGGGGTGTTGGGGTTACAAACCACCACATGGAGATTATTATGTAATGATGTTGGCCAAGCCAAAAGCGCTAGCTCGTGCCCAAAGCCAAGCTTCGTCCTTGATGAGCTGAAGGAGATTTATCAAGGAAGGTGGTAGTTCGTCGAAGACGCAGTCCTTATGGTGCTTCCATAGTAGGCAAGCCATCAGGGGGGAGGAGGGATGAGAGCAGCTTTAGGCAGGAGGATGGGCCCATGGTTAGGGTATCACGCCACCACTCTAGGAAGGGGCTTGGGGTGGGGTGGAGGACCGTTGAACGACACCATGAGAGCATATCGTGCTAGAATTTTCGAGAGAAGGAGTAGCCGACCAAAGCTGTGATGAATGATCTCCAAAAGTGCTCCGAGGTGTGCTTCGGTACAACCCCCCTCCCCCACAAAACGTATAAAGGAGAATGTATACCCACCTCGTATTGTACACTATAGGCCGTCATATGTATACTATATGAGGTGGATATACGTACGGCGGCCTATAGTATACAATACGAGGTGGATATACATTCTCCTTTATACGTTTTGTGAGGGAGGGGGTTGTACCGAAGCAAAAGTGCTCCAATTATTTGCAAAGGATGCATCTATCCACGTGAGGTAGGCCATGGCGCACAAGTCTTTCCATGGTCTAGTATCGGTCTTGAGAGACCAGCAACATGAAGATCTTGACGCGAAGAGGTGCCCAAGTTTTCCAAGTGATCCGCTAATGTGGCGAAATGGTGGAGTAGCAATAAGCGGCAGAGTAGACTCCAGAACTAGTCCGGTGTCAGATGAGCTTGTCTAGAGTACCAAGGAGAGTTGTATGTCAAAGCAAACGCCATACGGTCGACGTACTAAACCATGGAGACAAGGCCTAGGGGACCTTGGATCTCATGGACCCCAACCAGAAGATGTAGTCAATCATCGACAGTGTGCAACTTCCGGCAGCGACGGTGAAAATCCGCGTAAATGAGAGGAGCAAGCTCAGCAATGCAACGGCCGGACACCCAATGGTCTTTCCAGAAAAGACAGGATCGGCAATCGCCAAGCTACCAGGAATTACACGCCCGGACAAGGTCTTGACCTTCGTGTTGTGAGGAAGGGGATGCCTAAATAGACAGTTTAGATCGGTGCATTGGATCCAAATCTATCATGTCCGCAGGGCTATACCAGCTCAGTGGAGATCCCGAACACCATGGCCCCCAATATACCAGGGCCGACAAATGCGAGGCTAATTAACATTGCATTGCATCGTGTACATCCTTGTCTCCCATCCAGAGGAAGCCACGGATTGCCCGATGGGCGCATGGGAGAATTGATTTGACAATGGCGTCAATGAAGTGGTTAGGAATAGCACATATAGCCTATAGGATGTGCCTCACTAAGGTCAATCGATCGCCAAGAGAGAGCATAGCGGCACACGAGGTGGGGATCTTCCCTTTGATCTTCTAGGGTCAGGGGACGTAGGGGCGCCGTGAGCACCTTGCCAAGAGTCACTTGGAGACCAAGGTATTGTACCAGGAAGGTGGAAATCGGGCCAGCAAGGTCACTTTGGATCGTGTCTTCGTGCTCCTCAGAGCACCCAGTCGGTGTGGAAAAGAATTTGGCGAGGTTGGTGCGTAGGCCCGAGGCATGCCTAAGACATGTAGGAGCTCTTTGATGGTCGCAACCTCATGTGAGTTGGGATGACAAAAGTTGACCACATCATCATCATAAAGGGAGATGCTTGAGGCCGCGTGCCAGGGAGTGAGCCGGCGAACCAATCACCTGCCAGCTGCCCGCTGGATCAAAGCATTTATGACGTCGATATCGAGAGTGAAATACACCGGGAAGAGCGGATCACTTTGGCGTGGGAAATGGGGGTGCCTGGGCACGCCATTAACAAGAACACGTACGTGTTGATGTCGTGGAGAGGAGGATGGAGATACACTTGCGCGAGCAAGCGCCAAAACTAAGGTTGCTGAGAATATGGAGACAGAATGGCAAGGAGACTGAGTCAAACTTCCTCGCAATGTCAATCTTAAGCATCATGTGTAAGACTTTTAGGTTGTGAACGAGACAATGGTGTGCTTCACAAGCAAAAAGTTGTCGTGGATGATGGGTCCGGACACCATGTCACCAAGCCAAGGGGAAAGCCAAAGGGAAAGGGCTTTGAAGAAAAAAACGGTTTCACCATGAGATGGATGCGGCTGATCAGACAATAGCCAAACAAAGATTCAGCATCCGGACTCTTGGGCAGCAAGATGATTACCGCTCGACGTGATGAACCACTGCATGATACGACTTTTTTCTATGGAAAAAGTCCATTTTAAACGTCGAATTTGTAGAGGTTTGGTGAAATCAACCCTGACATTAAAATTCCTGTCGGTTCCACCCTAAACTATGCAATCCCGGTATAAATCAAACCCGACATCACTTGAGGCATAAAAATGCTCACATGGCAAATTTGAACTGAAATTCGTCCTCCGCTGTGGACTGACCCATTTGTCTTTCTTTGGTTACACTTATATTTTGGTATTTTTGACATTTCAAAAATATTCAAGCATTACAATAAATAGTACGTGGCCTTTCAAAATATATTTAAATATTCTGAATATATATATATATATATATATGTGTGTGTGTGTGTGTGTGTGTGTGTGTGTGTGTGTGTGTGTGTGTGTGTGTGTGTGTGTGTGCACGCGCTTTTAAAATGTGTATTGCATTTGGAAAATGTTCACATATTTCAAAAAAATGTTTGGGACATTTAAAAAATGTATACTATGTATTCAAAAAAGTTTGAAATCCATGTGTTCTAAAAAATAATGTTAATCATATGTAAAAAACCAAAACCAGTGTATGAGAAAATAGACATAAAAATATATTGACGGAACGTTATTTTCTGGTCATGTAATTTAGTCTCTATTTTTTCGCTTTGTACTGTATAAAGAATGATTTTTTCCTTTTTATTTATGGTGCTTCCTACGTATAAAATAACCTGCGGACTTCGCAATGTTTTCGAAATCCGTGAATTTTAATTTAGAAAATCCATTTACTTTTTTTCAAAACCGTTGAACTTTTTCTAAATCCGTGATTATTTTTTCAAAATTCATGAACTTTTTTTCTCACTTTTTTATTTTCATAAACTTTTTGATTTTCTAACAATCTTTTTCATTTCTTTGAACTAAAGTATGGTCAAATAGGTCTGTTTTCCTCATATTGTACAACTAAGTCAAATTGACCTAGTGGTTTATGGGTACATCGTTGAATGTAACAGACCGCAGTTCGAATTTTGCTACTCTTTATTTTTTACTCTTTCTGTAGGTTGCTTGCTGGACCTCAAGGAAAACACGATGTGAAGATCGAGATGGGCCTGACTAGGCTGACCCAGTGTTTTCCGCGCGTGAACCTCGCAGCGTAGTGTGATAACCCACAAGTATAGGGGGTCGTTTGTAGCCCTTTTTTAATAAATAAGAGTGTCGAACCCAACGAGGAGCTAAAGTTAGAACAAATATTCCCTGAAGTCCTATCGACTACTGATACAACTCTACGTACACTTAACATTTGTTTTACCTAAAACAGGAATAAAACTGGAAGTGCTTAGTAGGTGTAATAGATAGGTCTGCCAGATAATAATGAACAAGTAAATAAATGTTAGGTGTTGTTTAGTAGAAAGCTTTCTGTGTAATGCAAGACAAATATTGTCCATAGACAATTGAATATAACATGATAGATACTTATCATGTGCAATGAGGGAGAGGAATACGCTAATACACTTTCCATACCTGGATCATATGCATTTATGATTGGACCTTTAGCAAGGATCTAAAAATACTAGAAATCATGAAGGTAAAATCAACCATAGCATTAAATGCTAAGTCCACTTTACTCACATACGCGCACAACTCCCTTATTCGGGTGTAAGTTTATGTCACTCACGCCACCCACTATAAGTGAATTATGAACATATTGCAAACCCTCGAGCGTGTATCCTTCATGTGTGCGCCATATCAACACACAACTACCATCAATAACGTCACATCACAATTAAACCGTAGGAGAAAATGCATTTACTCAAACATGACAGGATAGCCACATAACATTGGAAAATAGTATGTAGTGTTTGTTGGAAATATGCCCTAGAGGCAATAATAAATTAGTTATTATTATATTTCTTAGTTCATGATAATCGTTTATTATCCATGCTATAATTGTATTGATTGGAAACACAATACTTGTGTGGATACATAGACAAAACACTGTCCCTAGTAAGCCTCTAGTTGACTAGCTCGTTGATCAAAGATGGTCAAGGTTTCCTGGCCATAGGCAAGTGTTGTCACTTGATAACGGGATCACATCATTAGGAGAATCATGTGATGGACTAGACCCAAACTAATAGACGTAGCATGTTGATCGTGTCATTTTGTTGCTACTGTTTTCTGCGTGTCAAGTATTTGTTCCTATGACCATGAGATCATATAACTCACGGACACCGGAGGAATGCTTTGTGTGTATCAAACGTCGCAACGTAACTGGGTGACTATAAAGATGCTCTACAGGTATCTCCAAAGGTGTTCGTTGAGTTAGTATGAATCGAGACTGGGATTTGTCACTCCGTGTGACGGAGAGGTATCTCGGGGCCCACTCGGTAATACAACATCACACACAAGCCTTGCAAGCAATGTGACTTAGTGTAAGTTACGGGATCTTGTATTACAGAACGAGTAAAGAGACTTGCCGGTAAACGAGATTGAAATAGGTATACGGATACTGACGATCGAATCTCGGGCAAGTAACATACCGAAGGACAAAGGGAATGACATACGGGATTATATGAATCCTTGGCACTGAGGTTCAAACGATAAGATCTTCGTAGAATATGTAGGATCCAATATGGGCATCCAGGTCCCGCTATTGGATATTGACCGAGGAGTCTCTCGGCTCATGTCTACATAGTTCTCGAACCCGCAGGGTCTGCACACTTAAGGTTCGACGTTGTTTTATGCGTATTAGAGTTATATGGTTGGTTACCGAATGTTGTTCGGAGTCCCGGATGAGATCACGGATGTCACGAGGGTTTCCGGAATGGTCCGGAAACGAAGATTGATATATAGGATGACCTAATTTGATTACCGGAAGGTTTTCGGAGTTACCGGGAATGTACCGGGAATGACGAATGGGTTCCGGGAGTTCACCGGGGGGGGGGGGCAACCCACCCCGGGGAAGCCCATAGGCCTTGAGGGTGCCACACCAGCCCTTAGTGGGCTGGTGGGACAGCCCAAAAGGGCCCTATGCGCCAAGAAGACAAAATCAAAAGAAAAAAAAAAGAGGAGGTGGGAAGGAAGGGAAGGACTCCCTCCCACCAAACCAAGTCCAACTCGGTTTGGGGGGGGAGTCTTCCCCCCTTGGCTCGGCCGACCCCCTTGGGTCCCCTCCCTCCCACCTATATATACGGAGGTTTTAGGGCTGATTTGAGACGACTTTTCCACGGCAGCCCGACCACATACCTCCACGGTTTTTCCTCTAGATCGCGTTTCTGCGGAGCTCGGGCGGAGCCCTGCTGAGACAAGGTCATCACCAACCTCCGGAGCGCCGTCACGCTGCCGGAGAACTCTTCTACCTCTCTGTCTCTCTTGCTGGATCAAGAAGGCCGAGATCATCGTCGAGCTGTACGTGTGCTGAACGCGGAGGTGCCGTCCGTTCGGTACTAGATCGTGGGACTGATCGCGGGATTGTTCGCGGGGCGGATCGAGGGATGTGAGGACGTTCCACTACATCAACCGCGTTCACCAACGCTTCTGCTGTACGGTCTACAAGGGTACGTAGATCACTCATCCCCTCTCGTAGATGGACATCACCATGATAGGTCTTCGTGCGCGTAGGAAATTTTTTGTTTCCCATGCGACGTTCTCCAACAGTGTTGAGCACCATGTATAAGTATAGAGTTACAGCGGGATAATAGGTGTTACACCGCTTCCTATAGGGGAAGAGAGTTGGTGTTGACGGCGACAAGATTGTTGATGTAGATTGCCATCAAGCTCCTTGCCCCAGCGGCACTTCGGCGCCACCGGGAGAGAGGGGGAGAGAGCCCCCTCCCGCTTCTTCTTCCTTGGCCTCCCCCTAGATGGAGGAGAGTTCCCCCTCTGGTCCATGGCCTCCACAGCGGCGGATGAGCAGGAGCTCCTCCGAGATTAGATCTTCCTCTCTGTTTTCTTCTGTTTCGCGTTCCTCGTTTCTCGACCTTCATCATTTCTTAAATTGCCGGAGATTTGTAACTCGAACCGGGCTGAAAGTTTTACATGATTGTTTCTATAAATTATCTTTCTTGCATCCAAAGTAGAGCCTGAACCGGACTTACGGGGTGGCCACTAGAGAGCAGTGCATGCAAGGTGGTATGGGCGGAACCCTGGTGGGTAGTGGAGGTCGTGGGCCACCATTTACATTGATTCCACCTCCAAAAAATCACATGTATTCCAAAATAATTCTGTGTAAATTTTTATCGCGTTTGGACTTTGTTTATATGGATATTCTGTAAAACAAAAAACATGCAAAAAACGGGAACTAGTACTTGGCACTGGATCAATATGTTAGTCCAATAAATCATATAAAATGTTACGAAGAATATGTGAAAGTTGTATAATATTGGCATGGAACAATAAAAATGATGGATACGATGGAGATGTATCAGCATCCGCAAGCTTAATTCATGCTCGTCCTGGAGTAGGTAAATGATAAAAAAATAATTTTCAATGTGGAATGCTACCTAGCATAATCTTGATCATATATCGAATCATGGCATGAACATTAAGATTCAAGTGATTCATGGAAATAGTCTATCATTTGAAAAAAACTTCCATACTCAGGTTTACTAGCAAACAATCATGTCCTTTCAAAATAACAATTCTTGAAGAATGCTATCCCTACAAAATCATATAGCTTTTCATGATTGGTTTTCCGAGCATAAGGTATAAATCATGAGTACCCCGGTGTCAAATGAAGCAATTGGATAGTACTTTTTAACGTGCTTCAGCTTTTTATTACTACTCAATACATGAGCGTGAACCATGGTTATATAATAAAGGTGGAATGGAATATGGTGGTATGTTTCGAAGGGGTAAGAGTGAAGAAGGAATTGTCACATCATATCAGCGTATCAATTGGCTATGGAGATGCCCATCAATAGATATCAATGCGAGGAGTAGGGATTGCCATGCAACGGATGCACTAGAGCTATAAGTGTATGAAAGCTCGATTAACACTAAGTGGGTGTGTATCCAACTTGCTTGCTCATGAAGACCTTGGGCATTTGAGAAAGCCCATCATCGAAATATACAAGCCAAGTTCTATAATGAAAATTTCCCACTAGCATATGAAAGTGACAAAACAAGAGACTCTCCATATGAAGATAGTGTGGTAAGAAGCATGCCCCTTCTCTCTTTTCTCTAATTTATGTATTTTTTTCATGGTGGGTTTTTCCCTTTTTTCTTTTTTTGCCTCCCCCATTATTTTCCCTTTTTTGTGCTTGGCTCATTTGTCCTCACCCATTTTTCATATTTCGTTCGGAGTCTCATCCGACATGTGGGGGAATCATAGTCTCCATCATCCTTTCCTCACTGCGACAATGCTCTAATAATGAATAATGATGATCCTCAAACTTCTGTTTACTTACAACTCAATATTACAACTCAATACCTAGAACAAAGTATGACTCTATATGAATGCCTCTGGCAGTGTACAAGCATGCGCAATGATATAGCATAACACGGACATTAAAAAGGGACAAGCCATTGAAATATCATGCTAACTATCTTACGATCATGCAAAGCAATATGACAATGAATGCTCAAGTTATAAAAATGGAAGTGATGGAAGTTGCATAGCAATATATCTCGGAATGGCTATCAAAATGCCATAATAGTGTATGATGGCTATTTTGAGGAAGATATAATAAGGCTTATGTGTGATAGAGCATATGATATCATGAGGTTTTGATGCACCTGTGAAGTTTGTACCGACTCTCGAGGTGAGAAAGGGCAATGCACGCTACTGAAGAGGCTAGCAAATATGTGGAGGTGAGACTTCGTATATCCATGGATTCACATTAGTCATGAAGAACTCACATACTTATTGCGCCATTTTATTATCTCTCTCAAAGCAAAGCACTACCCGCATGCCCCGAGGGAGAAGGTTGGGAGGACTTAACCATCACACGAATCTCATTATAACAGAACAAAGGATTTCAATCAAGGATAAGTTATGATCCAACTTCATCACATAACCAGAGACTATATGTGCATGCTGAGGGAATCACAAACCTTAACATTAATATTCTTACTAATCCACAGTCATGAACTAGTGCACCCACATATTACTATCTTAATGTCGCAAAACTATTGCATGGAATCAAACATATCATACTCAGTGATCTATAAGTTTTATGTAGAATTTTATGACTAACCATATAAATGACCAATTCCTTTTTACTCTCTAAATGGGTATAAGTGAAGCATGAGAGTTTAAATCTTTCTAAAAAATACCACACTTTAATAAATACAGGTGAAGCAGAAGAGCATTCTACAAATAGTGGTTTACTATATGTAGAGAACCAGGCAATCCAAACTTCAAATGATATAAGTGAAGCACATGAAGCATTCTATAAATCCATACTCAAAAGATATAAGTAAAGTTCAATGAGAATTCTATAAATCAACCATGGACTATCTCATACATCATGGTGGATAAAATAAAAGTGAAAACTAAACACAAAAGACACTCCAAGATTCACGCATATCACATGAACGAAATGAAGACGAAAACATACTAATGCTTGTTGAAAAAAGATAGGATGCCTTCCGGTGTATTCCCAAGCTTAGACGCTTGAGTCCACTTGGATATTTAATTGAAGTCCCTTGGGCATCACCAATCTTCAAATCTTTCCTCTCCTCCTTGTCCTCATATCGAGACCTCCTTGTACTTCGAACACTTCATCCACACAAAACTTAACAGATAACTCGTGAGATCCGTTAGTATAATAATGAAAATTATTACCTTAAGTACTTCAAACCAATTAATATTTTGTTTTTTCATTATAGCTACTGTAATATAACTTCTACATGGCTTATACCATCGATAGAATTGATAGTTTCATCAAAACGAGCAAAACAATGCATCAAAAAAACAGAATTTGTTAAAAACGGGACAGTCTATAGTAATCTGAATATTAAACCTACATATGTAACTTAAAAAATTATGAAGAAGTCAACAATTTGCATAAAATTACTGTGTAAAAATTGCAGAAATTTTCAATGTTTCAGTAAAAAATATAAATTCACCCAGTACAGCCGAAGTTTATGTTTTTGCACCGCACATCCAACAAGTAATCTAATCATCCTAATAACAAATCTTGGCACATTAATTTTATAATACAATGAATTTTTAAAAAGGGGATAATTATTTTTGTGAGAAACTCATGAAAAATTATACATTTTTTCCATGAGCATGAAAACACGTGTTCACGGTCGACCCTCATTTCTCCAATGCACATCCTTCCAATCGCTTCTCTTTTTGAAAAAGTTTTAAGTTCCCCTCTATATTTTTTTGTTTTAAAACCTTATAAAAGCACTCGGTAGAAATAAATGACTCCATAAAATTTTGGGTTGTCTCCCTCATAGTAAAGCCATTAAGCTAGCCATAAAGTGCTCAAGTAATGGACCCATCAAGGTCCCAACGTGTATCAAAGCCAATTTTAATTAACAATGATTTGTAATTTAGTAGTGAGCACAAAGAAACATATATCATGCAATGATGAAGTCTAACTCTCTTACTATGCATCGGTGTTGGAAATATGCCCTAGAGGCAATAATAAAATGGTTATTATCATATTTCCTTGTCCATGATAATCGTCTATTGTTCATGCTATTATTGTATTAACAGGAAACAATAATACATGTGTGAATAAATACATCACAATGTGTCCCTAGCAAGCCTCTAGTTTGCTAGATCGTTAGTCAATAGATGATCATGGTTTCCTGGTCATGGGAATTAGATGTCATTGATAACGGGATCAGATCATTGGGAGCATGATCTGATGGACAAGACCCAATCCTAAGCGTAGCACTACATCGTATTGTTCGTATGCTAAAGATTTTCTAATGTCAAGTGTCTTTTCCTTCGACCGTGAGATTGTGCAACTCCCGGATACCGTAGGAGTGCTTTGGGTGTATCAAACGTCAAGACGTAACTGGGTGACTATAAAGGTGCACTACGGGTACCTCTGAAAGTGTCTGTTGGGTTGGTACGAATCGAGATCGGGATTTGTCACTCCGTGTGACGGAGAGATATCTCTGGGCCCACTCGGTAGAACATCATCATGAGCTCAATGTGACTAAGGAGTTAGTCACACGATAATGTGCTACGGAACGAGTAAAGAGACTTACCAGTAACGAGATTGAACATGGTATAGGTATACCAACGATCGAATCTCGGGCAAGTTCTAAACCCACAGACAATGGGAATTGTATAAGGGATTGATTGAATCCTTGACATCGTGGTTCATCCGATGAGATCATCGTGGAGCAAGTGGGAGCCACCATGGGTATCCAGACCCTGCTGATAGTTATTGGCCAGAGAGGTGTCTCGGTCATGGCTACCTGTCTCCCGAACCCGTAGGGTCTACACACTTAAGGTTCGATGACGCTAGGGTTATAGGGAATTGTTATACGAGGTTATCAAAAGTTGTTCGAAGTCCCGGATGAGATCCCGGACATCACGAGGAGCTTCGGAATGGTCCGGACGTAAAGATTGATATATAGGACGGATGGTATCGGACACCGGAAGTGTTTCGGGCGTCACCGGTAACGTACCGGGACCACCGGAGGTGGCCCCGGGGGTCCACCGGAAGGGGGCAACGACCCCGGGAGGCTAGATGGGCCAAGTGCGGGAGCGAACCAGCCCCTAGGTGGGCTGGTGCGGCCCCCCACTCAGCCCATGGCGCAAGAAGAAGGGAGAGGGGGGGGGGGGGGGGAACCCTAGCGCAGGTGGGCCTAAGGCCCACCAGAAGGGTGCGCCACCCCTCCTCCCCCCCTTGGCCGCCGCACCTCCCCCCATCTAGGGCTGCCGCCCCTCCCAGGAGAGGGAAACCCTCAAGGGGGCGCAGCCCCTCCCTCCCCCTATATATAGTGGGCACTTTTGGGTTTTTGGAGACAATCTTCCTCTCCCTCGGCGCAACCCTGCTGTCCTTTCTCCTCCTCTTTGCCGGTGCTTGGCGAAGCCCTGCCGGGAGACCTCGTCTCTCCATCGACACCACGCCGTCGTGCTGCCGGAGATCTTCCCCAACCTCTCCCTCCTCCTTGCTGGATCAAGGTGCGGGAGATGTCACCGGGCTGCACGTGTGTTGAACGCGGAATTGCCATAGTTCAGCACTAGATCGGAATCACACCGCGATCCGAATCGCCGCGAGTACGACTCCATCAACCGCGTTCTAGTAACGCTTCCGCTTAGCGATTTTCAAAGGTATGAAGATGCACTCACCCCTCTCTCGTTGCTGGTCTCTCCATCGGAAGATCTGAATATGCGTAGGAAAATTTTGAATTTATGCTACGTTACCCAACAGTGGCATCTGAGCCAGGTTTTCTATGCGTAGATTCTATGCACGAGTAGAACACAAAAGGTTGTGGGCGATGATTTGTCAATTGCTTGCCGCTACTAGTATTATTCTTTTCCGGCGGTATTGTGGGATGAAGCGGCCCGGACAGACATTACACGTACGCTTACGTGAGACTGGTTCCACCGACAGACATGTACACCGTGCATAAAGGTGGCTAGCGGGTGTCTGTCTCTCCCACTCTAGTCGGATTGGATTTGATGAAAAGGGTCCTTATGAAGGGTAAATAGCTTTGGCATATCATCGTTGTGGCTGTCACGTAGGTAAGAAGGCGTTCTTGCTAGAAACCGAAATCAGCCACGTAAAACTTGCAACAACAATTATTGGACGTCTAACTTGTTTTTGCAGGGTTTGACATGTGATGTGATATGGCCAAAGTTGTGATGTTGCATGTATGATGTATGAGATGATCATGTTATTGTATTAGGTTTCACGACTTGCATGTCGATGAGTATGACAACCGGCAGGAGCCATAGGAGTTGTCTTAATTTATTGTATGAGATGCAACGCCATGTGCTTACTACTTTTACTTCATTGCTAACGGTTAGCTATAGTAGTAGTGATAGTAGTAGTTGGCGTGACGACTTCACGGACACAAGTTGATGGAGATCATGATGATGGAGATCATGGTGTCATGCCGGTGACGATGATGATCATGCGATGCCTGAAGATGGAGATCAAAACAGCAAAGATGATAATGGCCATATCATGTCACTATATGATTGCATTGTGATGTTTATCATGTTTTTCATCTTATTGCTTAGAACGATGGTAGCATAATAAGATGACCCCTCTCAAAATTTCGAGAATGTATTCCCCTAAGTGTGCACCATTGCGAAGGATCGTTGTCTCGAAGCACCACGTGATGATCGGGTGTGATAGATTCTAACGTTCGAATAAAACGGGTGTAAGCGAGATTTACACACGCGAAACACCTAGGTTGACTCGACGAGCTTAGCATGTACAGACATGACCTCGAATACAAGAGACCGAAAGGTCGAACATGAGTCGTACGGTTGAATACGATCAGCATGGAGTTGCTCACCATGGTGACTAGTCCGCCTCACGTGATGATCGGACACGGGTTAGTCAACATGGATCGTGTATCACTTAGATGACTAGAGGGATGTCGATTTAAGTGGGAGTTCATACTTAATTTGATTCAATGAACTTAATTGTCATGAACTTAGTCTAAAAGTTGTCTATAAATATTGTAGATGGCCAACGTCAACCTCAATTTCAACGCATTCCTAGAGAAAAACAAGCTGAAAGATGATGGTAGCAACTATGCGGACTGGGTTCGCAACTTGAAGCTCATCCTTGAAGCAGCTAAAAAGGTTTATGTCCTTGATGCGGCGCTAGGTGACCCTCCCGCTCCCACAACAGCCCAAGACATTCTGAACGTCTGGCAAACGCGGAGTGATGACTACTCTCTGGTTAGGTGTGGCATGTTATACAGTTTAGAAAAGGGGCTCCAAAGGCGTTTTGAGCAACACGGTGCATATGAGATGTTCCAAGAGCTGAAGCTAGTTTTCCAAGATCATGCCCGTGTCGAGAGATATGAAGTCTCCGACAAGTTCTTTAGCTATAAGATGGAGGAGAACAGTTATGTCAGTGAGCATATACTCAAAATGTCTGGGTTACACGGTCGTCTGACTTCACTTGGAGTCGAACTTCCGGATGATGCTATAATTGACAAAATCCTCAAGTCTCTCCCACCAAGCTACAAAGGTTTTGTGCTGAACTACAACATGCAAGGGATGGATAAGACCATTCCCGAGTTGTACTCGATTCTCATGTCTGCAGAAGTAGAAATCTACAAAGAGCATCAAGTGTTGATGGTCAAGAAGACCACTAGTTTCAAGAAGGGCAAGTGTAAGAAGAACTTCAAGAAAGACGGCAAAGCCGTTGCTGCGCCCGGTAAGCCAGATGCCGGGAAGAAGAAACAGAATGGACCCAAGCCTGAGACTGAGTGCTTCTATTGCAAGGGAAAGGGCCACTGGAAGCGGAACTGCCCCAAATACTTTGCGGACAAAAGGGCCGGAAACATTAAAGGTATATGTGATATACATGTTATTGATGTGTACCTTACCAGCGCTCGTAGTAGCTCCTGGGTATTTGATATCGGTGCTGTTGCTGACATTTGCAACTCAAAGCAGGAACTGCGGAATAAGCGGAGACTAGCCAAGGACGAGGTGACGATGCGCGTCGGGAATGGCTCCAAGGTCGATGTGATCGTTGTCGGCACGCTACCTCTACATCTACCATCGGGATTAGTTTAAAACCTGAATAATTGTTATTTAGTACCAGCTTTGAGCATGAATATTGTATCAGGGTCTTGCTTAATGCGAGACGGCTACTCATTTAAGTCAGAGAATAATGGTTGTTCTATTTATACGAGTGATATGTTTTATGGTCATGCTCCGCTGGTGAATGGTTTATTCTTGATGAATCTCGATCGTGATGTTACGCATATTCACAGTGTCAGTACCAAAAGATGTAAAGTTGATAATGATAGTCCCACATACTTGTGGCACTGCCGCCTTGGTCATATCGGCGTTAAGCACATGAAGAAGCTCCATACTGATGGACTATTAGAGTCTCTTGACTTTGAATCATTTGACACATGCAAACCGTGCCTCATGGGCAGGATGACTAAGACTCCATTCTCAGGAATAATGGAGAGAGCAACCGACTTATTGGAAATAATACATACTGATGTGTGTGGTCCAATGAACGTTGAATCTCGCGGTGGCTATCATTATGTTCTCACTCTCACCGATGATTTGAGTAGGTATGGGTATACCTACTTGATGAAGCACAAATCTGAGACATTTGAAAAGTTCAAGGATTTTTAGAGTGAGGTCGAGCATCAACGTGACAGAAAAATTAAGTATCTACGATCTGATCGTGGAGGAGAATATTTGAGTCACGAGTTTGGCACACACCTAAGGAAGTGTGGAATCGTTTCACAACTGACGCCGCCTGGCACACCGCAACGGAACGGAGTGTTTGAACGTTGTAATCACACTTTATTAGATATGGTACGATCTATGATGTCTCTTACTGACTTACTGCTATCATTTTGGGGATACGCATTAGAAACTGCAGCATTCACTTTAAATAGGGCACCGTCTAAATCCGTTGAGACGACACCGTATGAACTATGGTTTGGCAAGAAACATAAGTTGTCGTTTCTTAAAGTTTGGGGCTGCGATGCTTATGTGAAGAAACTTCAACTAGAAAAGCTCGAACCCAAAGCGGAGAAATGCGTATTCATAGAATACCCTAAGGAAACTATTGGGTATACCTTCTATCTTAGATCCGAAGGTATAACCTTTGTTGCCAAGAACGGATCCTTTCTAGAGAAAGAGTTTCTCTCGAAAGAAGTAAGTGGGAGGAAGGTAGAACTTGATGAGGTAATTACACCCCCTCTCGAACAGGATAGCAATGCAGCGCGGGAAGTTGTTCCTGTGGCGCCTACACCAACTGAAGAGGAAGTTAATGATAATGATCGTGAAGCTTCGGATCAAGTTACTACTGAGCCGCGAAGGTCCACAAGGGTACGCTCCGCACCAGAGTGGTACGACAACCTTGTAATGGAAATCATGTTGTTAGACAACGGTGAACCTTTGAACTATGAAGAAGCGATGGCGGGCCCGGTTTCCAACAAATGGCTTGAAGCTATGAAATCTGAGATAGGATCCATGTATGAGAACAAAGTACAGACTTTGGTGGACTTGCCCGATGATCGGCGAGCCATAGAAAATAAATGGATCTTCAAGAAGAAGACTGATGCAAACGGTAATGTAACCGTTTATAAAGCTCGACTTGTCGCAAAGGGTTTTTGAAAATTCAAGGAATTGACTACAAGGAGACTTTCTCTCCCGTAGCGAAGCTGAAATCAGTCTGAATTATGTTAGCAATTGCCACCTTTTATGATTATGAAATTTGGCAAATGGACGTCAAAACAGCATTCCTTAATGGGAACCTTAAGGAAGAGTTGTATATGATGCAACCAGAAGGTTTTGTCGACCCTAAGGGTACTAACAAAGTGTGCAAGCTCCAGCGCTCCATCTATGGGCTGGTGCAAGCATCTCGGAGTTGGAACATTCGCTTTAATGAGGTGATTAAAGCGTTTGGGTTCATACAGGTTTACGGAGAAGCCTGTCTGTACAAGAAAGTGAGTGGGAGCTTTGTAGCTTTCCTCATACTGTATGTGGATGACATATTATTGATGGGGAATGACATAGAGATGTTGGAGAGCATAAAGGCCTATTTGAACAAGAGTTTTTGAATGAAGGACCTTGGAGAAGCTGCATACATATCAGGCATCAAGATCTATAGAGATAGATCGAGACGCCTCATAGGTCTTTCGCAAAGTACATACCTTGACAAGATATTGAAGAAGTTCAATATGGAAAACTCAAAGAAAGGGTTCTTGCCAGTTTTGCAAGGTATGAGATTGAGTAAGACTCAGTCGCCGACCACGGTAGCAGATAGTGAGAAGTTGAGTTCTGTCCCCTACGCTTTAGCCGTAGGCTCCCTTATGTATGCCATACTGTGTATCAGACCTGATATAAACCTTGCCATAAGTTTGGTAGGGAGGTACCAAAGTGATCCCGGTATGGAGCACTGGACAACGGTCAAGAATATCCTTAAGTACCTGAAAAGGACTAAGGAAATGTTTCTCGTTTATGGAGGTGACGAAGAGCTCGTCGTAAAGGGTTACATCGACGCTAGCTACGACACAGATCCAGATGACTCTAAGTCACAGACCGGAGACGTATATGTTTTGAATGGTGAGGAAGTGAGTTGGTGCAGCAGCAAGCAAGAAGTCGTGGCAACATCTACATGTGAAGCGGAGTACATAGCTGCTTCAGAAGCAGCTCATGAAGGAATTTGGATGAAGGAGCTCATCACCGACCTTGGAGTGGTTCCAAGCGCGTCGGGTCCAATGACACTCTTCTGTGATAACACTGGGGACATTGCCATAGCCAAGGAGCCCAGGTTTCACCGGAAGACGAAGCACATCAAACGCCGCTACAACTCCATCCAGGACCATGTCCAGAGTGGAGTAATAGAGATTTGTAAAGTACACACGGATCTGAATGTTGCAGACCCGCTGACTAAACCTCTTCCACGAGCAAAACATGATCAACTCCATAATGCTATGGGTGTTCGATACATCACAATGTAACTAGATTATTGACTCTAGTGCAAGTGGGAGACTGTTAGAAATATGCCCTAGAGGCAATAATAAAATGGTTATTATCATATTTCCTTGTTCATGATAATCGTCTATTGTTCATGTTATAATTGTATTAACAGGAAACAGTAATACATGTGTGAATAAATAGATCACAATGTGTCCCTAGCAAGCCTCTAGTTGGCTAGCTCGTTAGTCAATAGATGATCATGGTTTCCTGGTCATGGGCATTAGATGTCATTGATAACGGGATCACATCATTGGGAGAATGATGTGATGGACAAGACCCAATCCTAAGCGTAGCACTAGATCGTATTGTTCGTATGCTAAAACTTTTCTAATGTCAAGTGTCTTTTCCTTCGACCGTGAGATTGTGCAACTCTCGGATACCATAGGAGTGCTTTGGGTGTATCAAACGTCACAACGTAACTGGGTGACTATAAAGGTGCACTACGAGTACCTCTGAAAGTGTGTGTTGGGTTGGTACGAATCGAGATCGGGATTTGTCACTCCGTGTGACGGAGAGGTATCTCTGGGCCCACTCGGTAGAACATCATCATGAGCTCAATGTGACTAAGGAGTTAGTCACACGATGACGTGCTACGGAACGAGTAAAGAGACTTACCGGTAACGAGATTGAACAAGGTATAGGTATACCGACGATCGAATCTTGGGCAAGTTCTATACCGACAAACAAAGGGAATTGTATACGGGATTGATTGAATCCTTGACATCGTGGTTCATCCGATGAGATCATCGTGGAGCAAGTGGGAGCCACCATGGGTATCCAGACCCCGTTGATGGTTATTGGACGGATAGGTGTCTCAGTGATGTCTACCTGTCTCCCGAACCCGTAGGGTCTACACACTTAAGGTTCGATGACGCTAGGGTTATAGGGAATTGTTATACGAGGTTATAGAAAGTTGTTCGGTGTCCCGGATGAGATATTTGACGTCATGAGGAGCTTCGGAATGGTCGGAGGTAAAGATTGATATATAGGACGGATGGTTTCGGACACCAGAAGTGTTTCGGGCGTCACCGGTAATGTACCGGGACCATCGGGACCACCGGAGGTTGCCCCGGGGGTCCACCGGAAGGGGGCAACGACCCCGGGAGGCTAGATGGGCCAAGTGCGGGAGGGAACCAGCCCCTAGGTGGGCTTGTGCGCCCCCCCCCACTCAGCCCATGGCGCAAGAAGAAGGGAGAGGGGGGGAACCCTAGCGTAGGTGGGCCTAAGGCCCACCAGAAGGGTGCGCCACCCCTCCTCCCCCCTTGGCCGCCGCACCTCCCCCCATCTAGGGCTGCCGCCCCTCCCAGGAGAGGGAAACCCTCAAGGGGGCGCAGCCCCTCCCTCCCTCCCCCACTTTTGGGTTTTTGGAGACAATCTTCCTCTCCCTCGGCGCAGCCCTGCTCTCCTTTCTCCTCCTCTCTGCTGGTGCTTGGCGAAGCCCTGCTGGGAGACCTCGTCTCTCCATCGACACCACGCCGTCGTGCTGACGGAGATCTTCCCCAACCTCTCCCTGCTGGATCAAGGTGTAGGAGACGTCAGCGGGCTGCACGTGTGTTGAACACGGAGGTGCCGTAGTTCGGCACTAGATCGGAATCACAACGCGATCCGAATCACCGCGAGTACGACTCCATCAACCTCGTTCTAGTAACGCTTCCGCTTAGCGATCTTGAAAGGTATGAAGATGCACTCATCCCTCTTTCGTTGCTGGTCTCTCCATAGGAAGATCTGAATATGCGTAGGAAAATTTTGAATTTATGCTACGTTAACCAACAATCGGCATGTCATAAAAGAACAATTCATGCCCATCAAGTAAATGCCAATACATAGCATAAGCAGCTTTTTGCAATTTCAATGTGTTGGAAACATTAAGAGGTGGAGATGTAGTTCCTCTCTCATAATAATTGCAAGTAGGAGAAGCAAGCACATGCATATTATTCCATCAAAATCATCATGTGAAGTGGTAAAACGCAACCCATCAATATAATCCTTAATAAGTGCAAACTTCTCCGATATTGTGTAGTTGGGAGAATTCAAAAATATAATAGGACTATCATGTGTGGGTGCAATATAAACAATTTCATGCTTAACATAAGGAACTACAACAAGTTCATATTCATAAGCATAGTTCATATTGGCATCATGGCCACAAGCATAGAAAGTATCACGTTCATCAAAAAGGGTTATTTCAAATTAAACCAAGGGATCATAGCAATCATCATAGCATTCATCCTTCGGTATGTGCGAAGGGAAATTAAACAATGTATGGGTTGAAGAGTTACTCTCATTAGAAGGTGGGAATGGGTAGCTAATCTGCTCTTCCTCGTTTTGTTATTCACTCTCCTCATCATATTTTTCATCCAATGAGTTCACAGTTTCATCAATTTCTTCTTCCATAGACTCCTGCAAAATATTATTCTCTTCTTGGACAGCACAAGAGTCCTCAATATATAGTTTAGCATAAGAATTAAAATCATAGTTTTCATAGTAATATTTAAGTATGGCAAAGTTTTAAGATTTATAAAGAGTAGCATCATACTTTTCAATCAAAGAAGCAATTTCATAAGCACCCTCAAAAGCAACAAATTCTTCAATTTGTTCAACATCATAATAACTATAAACACCTTTAGCGTAAGAAGATAAGATTCCATTATCAGTAAACTCACATTGGTAGGGAAGGTGTTTCTTAGGGTCTTAAGAACAACAAGTAAAATCATATATTTCACATAAATTCAAAGCATAGCTATGCAAAGTATTAATATGATGCCATAATTTTTTTTAAGATAATAAGTGGTGTCGCACATAATAAGCATGCTCGTCTAATGATTTTCCCTCAATTAAACTACTTGGGGTTTCAGCACGAGCACATAGGGATCAAAGATGATCCAAGTAAAAATCTTCAGTAGTATGATAGATTTTGGGTGGTTCTTCCACCATTGGTTCGATAGGTACAACTATTTTTTTGGTATTTCGAGTTTCCTACCCATAAAAAAAGATAGAAAACAAGAACAGAATAAAAACTACTTAGTGACAAAGAAAACAAGCACACACGAGAATATTCATCCCACATTATTGCTCCTTGGCAACGACGCCAAAAAACGTTCTTCATAACCCATAAGTATAGGGGGTCGTCTGTAGCCCTTTTCAATAAATAAGAGTGTCAAACCCAACGAGGAGCCAAAGGTAGAAAAAATATTCCCTCAAGTTCTATCGAGTACCGATACAACTCTACGCACACTTAACGTTTGCTTTACCTAGAACAGGAATAAGACTAGAATTACTCAATAGGTGTAATAGATAGGTTTGCAAGATAATAAAGAATAGGTAAATAAAAGTTAGGTGATGTTTAGTAGAAAGCTTTTTTGTAATGCAAGAAAAATATTGTCCATAGGCAATTGAATATAACATGATAGATACTTACCATGTGCAATTAGGGAGAGGCATACGCTAATACACTTTCCGTACTCGGATCATATGCACTTATGATTGGATCTCTAGCAAGCATCCACAACTACTAGAAATCATTAAGGTAAACCCAACGATAGCAGTAAACATTAAGTCGTCTTTACTCGCATACGCGCACAACTCCCTTACTCGGGTGTAAGTTTCTGTCAGTCTCGCCACCAACTATAAGCGAATCATGAACATATTGCAACCCCTCCAGCGTGTATCCTTCACGTGTGCGCCTCAGGAAAGGCACCTTAGGACAACACCATATAAACACATAACTCTTATCAATAACATCATATCACAATTAACCCGTAGGACAAAACAGATCTACTCAAACATCATTTGATAGCCACATATCATTGGGAAATAGTATGTACCATTGAGAACCATGTTTAAGTAGAGAGTTACAACAAGAAAAGAGGTATTACACCGCTGCATACAGGGGGGAGTTGGTGTTGACGACGGCAAGATTATTGATGTAGATCGTCATCATGCTCCTTGCCCCAGCGGCACTCCGGTGCCACCGAGAGAGAGGGGGAGAGAGCCCTCCTCCTTATTATTATTATAAAAATTTACGGATACAAGGAAGCGCATTTTTTATCAGATATGCTACTCCTATAAAACGAATTTACGAATACATGCTTACAAATGGATTTGTCAATTTATGATCAGAGGTTAAGAAAACAGTGGGCCAACGTTGCAAATCGGGGAAGTGATTTATGAGAATTTTTTTGGTACGACCAATCCTTAGAGAATCATTCGTGAGTTTATTATCATTTTTTATTGTGGTGTTTGGGTGGATTTTTTTAACTTTTTGATTGGAGGACTTATTTTAGTTAGTACAAAAATATGAGAAAGTTACATACATTGTTGGACACTGTGTTACGTTGGTGCTAAACATGTCATGAGATACACTTTACTTTTGTCACACATTCATCGAGAGATCCCACGAGGAAACAGGGTGAACGACGCAATCAATTATGTATCCAATCCAAATTGAAGAGTTGAGTGAGGGGATTTAAAACGGGATAGCTTAATGAAGTTAGACATTTGTTTGACACAACAAAGGATTGATGGAGTCAAAATAAAAGGATTGATTGAAGAAGCTTTAAAATTGGGGAGCATACTGTATTTAAAAATGAATGAGCAAGCTCATTCTGAAATTGTTGACTCGGTCAAAATTGGATGACCCAACTTAAAATAGTAACCTCAATTGATTGTGAGGCATAAAAAATAGAGAGCTTAGTGTTATAGAGGATTAAAATAATTGTGCAAAAAATTGTTAACCCAGTCAAAATCAGTAACCCAATTCCAAATTGATGACTTTAGTTGAATGAGAGGCTTCCAATTCTAGGGGTATTAATGATATAGTATATGTTGCCAGCATGTCTCTTCCTTCCACCCCGCTGCAACTTGGCAAGGCGGCAAGGAGGGTTAAATAGAAAAAAACTACCACATTACACGACATTGCTCCAAAAAACTGCCGCTTTTTCAATATTTCAAAAAATACCACAAAAGTGGTGGGCTGTTCCAAAAAACCCAAGTTGATGAATCGTTACTTTTTAATCACAGTTATGACACGTGGGGCCCGCCCGTCAGGGTTCTGTCGGCCAGCCGGCTATTACAACGCGTCGTTCCAACTGCGGTCAAGACGATCGAGTCGTCTCCTCTCTCCCCCTCTCTCGCTTGTTCTGTCTCCCTCTCCTGCATAAACCTAGGCGATGGCATCGACGATAGCAAAACCCATCGACGACATCCACTCTACGGGCGGAGGTGGAACGGGGGATGGCGGCAGAGAATACTCAGAAGTTGATAACTGGCTGGGGAGTGGTAGCTTTGCAACCGAGCCGGCGGCGGTGCCACCGCCGCAGCAGACACCTAGCGCGACGCCACAAGATACACCGTCGTTGCCACAGTTCTCTCTTGAGTACAGAGCGGCGAGGTATTTTCCTCGCGCCGTCGCCACGGATCCGGCCAACTCCCACCATTGGGTATGTGCATTTGCAAGCGTGGAGTAAGTTTTCATCATCTGCTTGAACATACCCTAGCTGAATGCAACTATGATTCATCTTACAACATGCAATGATTCAGAATAGTTAGTTGGATGCACTAGTTGCATTTTGCACTGAAATATTAGTTGGATTTAGTAGAAATGCATGGTGGATTTAGAGTAGCATTTGTTGGATTCAGAGAAACATTTGTTGGATTCACAGAAATGCATACTAAATTTTGTAGCAAAAACCACTTATTTAGGCTTTTGAAAGAACATATTATGTAATGCAGGATGAATGATGAAATTTGGGAGGTGAGTCCGCATTTCCAGGGTAGAGATAACATGGAAAGAAGGTTTTCTATTTCATACATCACTTTTCTCAACTTGATAGCACTTACTAAAAGTGAAGGCTATGGGACAGATTACAACATGTACTGGGTAGAATAAGAAGGAGCTGGACAGGATGGTTTACTGCTTCTCAACAGTCAAGATGCAGTTGAAGAATTGTTAGAAAACTCTGATTTCAGAGTGTTGAATATCATTGTGGCCAAGGCAAATGAGTATAGAGATGTTGAATTTAACAGGTATCACAATGCTTATGAAGAACAAGTTGCAATATGATGTCCAGTGGGGGCCTGGTTTTGTATTAAGTTTATGATAGGAGAAAACCCGTTGAACGTGTTCACGCCCGTGGGTGGCCCGATGTTCATGGCATACGATCTAATTGGGGAGGATAACTAGCTACAAGAAGCCAGGATAACTAGATTTATACCTGCCAAGGTTGGATGCAACCCGTACGTTGGGGTTGGCAGAACAAAGCTACAAGAACTTCAACCCGCTGTCCGAACAGTCACAGATCTACAAACTCGGACTAGTCCACACAAAACGGCCAGAACCGTATAGAATAAATTTTGGGGAACCAAAGGCTCCTTCTCGTGAATCTGGATGAACTCACAAGAGCAAAAGTAGCAAGATCTCTCAGATCTAAGGCAATCTAAGGTAAGATTTTGGAGGACATGGGGTTTTATAGCAAGGACACCCCCCCCTTAGCTAGGTGGGAGAGTGGTTCAAAATGAGCAGCATTTTCGTTGCTTCCTTGGGAGTGTAAGAGCATCTCTAGCAGACCTCGTAAACTGGTCAAACCCGTAAAAAATGAGGTGTTTATAGTTCCAGTCAAAAAATAGTGTTCGACCCTTAAATTTTTAAGGGGCACGATAAGTCTATCCACGAGAACTTTATATATACAGTTTTGAAGGCAATATACAGTCCAACCCATAAAATAGTCAAACCTGGTTGGAGTAGACGCGCCGCCGCGGAACAGGAAGAATGTACCTTGTACTCACCGAAATCCATCGCAGCACGTCGGAAGAAGCCGCTACAAGCCAGAAATTGTCGCCGCCGATTCGACCTCGACTACCGAGGCGAGACCGTCCACGAACAGGGCAAAGCAGGTCACCGGCGGCCCAAATCAGGGCGGGGTGGCACCGGAGAAGCGCAAGGCAGGGGTGAACGAGCTCACGCCGCCACGTCAGGGAACGTGCACGCGGGGGGCGGGCAGTGCCGGGCTCAAATTGGGGACGGGCAGGCAAGCCATGGAGCGCGCGGTCGGAGCGGGCGACGTAGGGCTCCTCCACTGCATGCGTGGCCCGGAACGGGCGGCGCCAGGACGAGGCGGGGCAAGGTGGGTAGCACCGGGGCGAGCTGGGGCGCCAGGGCGAGGCACGCCGTGGATGGACACGGCTCGCCGGGACAGGAGGAAAAAGGAAAAAAAATGAGCTATAGTGGAATACAGTTCAATTTACAGGGTATGCTTTGTCCGGGGAAGTTTCGCACACTAAAAATGGTTTAGAGTGCCCCTTATACGCGTTTCTAAGGGTTGACTTTTATGGGGTCTGCTAGAGATGGGCTAAGCGATCAACTTGGGGAGTTATTGGAGGGCTCCATGGAAATTCGCGAAGCATTTATCAGCGTGAACACCTTCCACCAAATCTGACTTTTCTTGAGCTACGCAACTCCAAATGATGTATGGTTTCTTGCCTTGGAAAGTAAACTTAAAGGAGATTATTATGGTATACCCTAAGGTCCCTGTCTCTGATCCATAGGAATATGGCAGATCAAAAGATCAGAGGCAAATATCTGGCACAAAACAGCTTTGCTGAAAAACATTGTTTCTTCAACTTCAACATTGTTTTTGTTTGTCTTCAACATTGTTCTTGTTGTCGTCGTGAGATCATATGCTGTTGGATACCTTTGGTGTATGCCTAAGTTCAACCAACGATGAAGGTAATGGACGCACAGCCGTATCATCAAGCTTATAAAATAAACTTAAGTTAGTGTTCGCCTGATCACTTATAAGTTTGGCAGGACTTCTTGTTATAGGTCCATCAACGGTTGGAGTAGCAGCGATGGTTTGGATGTCCTCAGCATCCTCCCCCTCTTCAAAAAGAATATTCCTCGACTCTGATGGTCCAATGTATGGGAGAGGTTAGAGACATTGAAAATTGGACTAACGCCATAATCCATTGGAAGGTCAATCTTATAGGCACTGTCATTTATCTTCTTAAGTACTTTGAATGGACCATCTCCACCCGGCTGCAACTTGCATTTGCGCTGATCGGGAAAACAATCCTTTCGGAGGTGTATCCACATGAGGTCACCTACTTCAAATAACATCTTCTATCTTCCTTTGTTTTCTTGTTTGGTGTACTACTGAGTCATCTTCTCTATGTTTTCCTTGGTCTTCTCATGAATTTTCTTCACAAAGTCAGCGCGCTTACTTGCATAAAAATTGGTTCAATCCTATAATGGCAAAGTCAAAAGGTCTATGGGAGCAGCAGGTTTGAAACCATAAATACTTTCAAAAGGGCAAAATTTAGTGGTCGAATGTACTGCCCTGTTGTATGCAAACTCCACGTGAGGGGGACACTCTTCCCACATCTTCAAATTCTTTTTCAACACTGATATGAACATCATAGATTGCATGCGATTGACAACTTCACTTTGTCCATATGTTTGTGGGTGGCATGTGGTTGAAAAGAGGAGCTTTGTTCCTAGCTTTGCCCACAACATTTTCCAAAAGTATCTCAAAATCTTGGTGTCGCGATCTGAAACAATGGTGTGTGGTACTCCATGTAGGCGCACAAATTCCGTGAAAAACAAATCAACAATGTGTTAAGCATCGTAGCTTTGATGGCATGGGATGAAATGAGCCATCTTACTAAACCTATCTACCACCACAAAAACTGAACCACTCCCTCTCTTAGTGAGTGGTAAACCAAGAACAAAGTACATAGAGATATCTTCCCAAGGTGGACTAGGAAAACATAACTGGGTATAAAGTCCATGAGGGTTGAAACGAGACTTAGCTTTGCAACCGATTTGGCAACATAGAACGTAGCGTTCAACATCGCGTCTCATATTTAGCCAAAAGAAAAGGTCAATCAGCACACTCTCAGTTTTCTTTGCACCAAAATGTCCCACGAGACCACCAGCATGTGCTTTTTGCAATAGTAGTAAACGAGCAGAGCAATCTGGTATAAATAATTTGTTAGATCGAAACAAAAAACCATGATGCACATGAAACTTTTCCCAACCCTTTGCTACATTGCATTTGGAATATGGTTAAGCAAAATATGAAACTTGACCATATAAATCTTTTATACTTTGCAAGCCAAGAATTTTAGCATCTAGTTGGGAAATTAAGATATGGCGTCTATACAAAGCATCGGCAACAACATTATCCTTTCCTTTCTTGTACTTGACAATATAGGGGTAGGACTCTATGAATTCATTCCATTTTGCATGTCTACAGTTCATTTTTAGTTGTCCTCTAGGATGCTTCAATGATTCAAGGTCACAATGTATCACAAATTCTTTAGGCCATAAATAATATTGTCAAGTTTCCAATGATCTTACAAGTGCATATGATTATTTTTCATAAACAAAATAATTGAGTGTTGGACCACTTAGATTCTCACTAAAATATGCAATAGGCTTACCTTCTTGCATGAGCACTCTTCCAATACCAATACCACTTGCATCACATTCAATTTCGAAATTCTTACCAAATTTTGGTGGTGCAAGCAATGATGTGGTTGTCAATTTATCTTTCAACTCTTGGAAGCCATTCGCTTGTGTGTCGCCCCATTTGAAGGGAACCTATTTCTTTGTTAGCTCGTTCATTGGGGTAGCAATGGTGCTGAAGTCCTTCACGAACCGGCAGTAGAAACAAGCTAGCCCAAGAAAACTACACACTTGGCTTACATTTTGTGGGGGCAGCCACTCACGGATAGATTTTACCTTCTCCTCATCTACCTCCACACCTTGACCTGAAACAACAAAGCCAAGAAACACAACTTTGCCGGTGCAAAAGGTGCAGTTTTCGTTGTTAGCATACAATTGTTCCTCTCTTAGGACAGCAAGCACACAACGTATGTGGTCAACATGTTCATCCAAATTTTTGATGTAAATAAGGATGTCATCAAAATAAACAACCAGAAATTTGCCAATGAAAGTTCTAAGGACATGATTCATCAATCTCATGCAAGTACTAGGTACATTTGTCAATCCAAAGGGCATAACTAACCGCTCATACGAACCAGATTTTGTTTTGAAATCAGTTTTTCATTCGTCACCCTCTCTCATTCTAATTTGGTGGTTACCACTTCGCAAATCAATTTTAGAAAAATGGTGGAGCCAGTAAGTTCATCAAGCATATCATCAAGTCTAGGTATGGGATGCCTATACCTCACGGTTATGTTGTTAATTGGCCTACAATCCATACACATTCTCGAACGTCCATCTTTTTTGGGCACTAAAAGAGCCGATACAGCACGAGCAGAAAGACTTTCCCTTACATGACCCCTTGCTTAGTAGATCATAAACTTGTCGCTGAATCTCCCTGGTTTCCTTTGGATTTGTGCGGTAGGGTGGACGGTTTGGCAAAGGAGTACCCGGAACCAAATCAATTTGGTGTTCAATGCCTCTTTTTGGTGGCAACCCCGGTGGCACCTCCTCTGGGAACACATCTTCATATCCCTGTAACACTTCAATAACAACACTAGGAATGGTACATGTTAAGTAATTAGTAAGAAAAGTGTCCTTGTACAGGAGTACAAAGAACACGGCATTAGGTTCTCTCAACTCCCTCATGCCCCTTTCCTAGCCATCACAGCTAATCCCTGTTTTTCCCATATCTTGGTCAATTTAAGTTGTGGAGTTTATTTGGCTTTGGATTATCTCTCTCACTATGTTGGTGGATCTCACTCAAGTGTTTCTCACTCACTCTCAATTTCTTCTTTTATTCATCGAACAATATTTCTTCGGGTGTCAAAGGGAGCAAAGAAATGCGTTCTCCCTTGTATTGGAACGAAAGACGGTTGGCACGACTGCTGATTTTTACATCATGATCAAACAACGAGGGACTTCCCAACAACACTTGACACACTTGCATTGGAACCACGTCACATTCCACTTGGTCTTGATACTTCCCAATTGAAAACTAAACGGTAACCATGTTAGTTACTTGTAGCGTTCCACAATCATTAAGCCCTTGCATCTTGTAGGGACTTGGATGTCTTCTTTGTTTTAGTCCCAACCTCTCCACTAAATCTGAATATGCAATATTAGAGCACCTGCCATTATCAACAGTAATGTTGCAAACCTTGTTCTTGATGGTTCCACGAGTGGGAAAAATATTATGTCGCTGCCCTTTCCCTTCTCTAGGTGCATTAATACTAAGCACACGACGGGAAACAAAGCAATCCCCTTTGTCGGGCTGAATATCACAGGAACTCGTCTCTCCAACTTCAGTTTCATGCTTAGCTTGTGTCTCATCATCTTCATATTCACTCTCAGATTCCCATTCTCCTTGTTCATTGATCAATAAAACCTTTTTGCTTGGGCACCCGGCTGAGATGTGACCACGTCCTTTGCACTTCCAATACTCAATATCTTGGCTCCGAGTTGATGGTACAACTGTGGGATTGGTGGCACTTCGAGCAGCAGCAACGGAGGCACGCTTCTCACCATTTTGAGGATTCGGTGATGATGCCGACGAAGTTGTTGGTCTCCGCGTGGAAGTAGGAGTATGCTGAAACTGAGAACCACCATGAGAGAACGTCCATGGCCACTTTGTTGTACCTTCCGCTCCGTGTGTTTTTCTTGATCCAAAATATCTTGTAGAGTGTTATACGGAAACTTCTCCACACAATCATAAATTTCATTGTTGAGAACATGTAAAAATATTGCCATCTTGGACTCTTCATCGCCGCCTCATTGATTTCTTCATTTCTTTCCATGTACCAGTGTGTTCACGACCCAACATCAGTTGATTCTCTTGTAGTTGATTCAGCCAAGTGAGTGCATAACCTGAAAACTCAACACAAGCAAGATTTACCCTTTTGGGATCAACAAGACTGTGTATGCAAAAAATCCGATCACATTGCTCTTCCCAATCAAAATATGCATCGGGTCTTCATTTCCCATTTCCCATGAACTTGGCGATCTGCAACTTGATTCTTGCTATATTGTCTCGAACATCTCTATCACGACGGTCATGACAACGGCCATCATTACCATATGCAGCAACACGACGATATGGGACACCATCATAGTCATCAAACTCGTCACCATGACCACGAGCGGCACACTCATGTGTGTCAAAGTGGCGACCATGAAGACCATCGCCTCACCCTCCATCATGTCCTCCTTGATGCATCCCACAGGAAGCAACACGACGACCTCGAGCCGCAGCACCGACATGAGCATCTTCCCAATGATCTCTGTCATAGTTGCTCAACTCATCTTCATAACCTCGGTTGGCACCAGCTCCCACTGAATTTTGATCACTAGCTTCATCATGCGGGTTAATAAGGTTGTGTTGGTGTTGAACCTCATCGCTCCGTATAGGAGGACGCCGATCAAGCATCCTCTCCATGGTTTGCTGAAGATGAAGGATGTCGTTCTACACCCGTTGAAACTCCACACGTGTGATCGGAGCCACATCTTCTCCTTGATTTTCTGCAAGAACACTCGAACGGGATTCTGCCATGTTATTAGGGCTAAAGTGGAGTAGGAAAAAATTTGTGGAAATACACAACCTCACCTCTTACTTACCAAAGCTCTTATGCATTCACATCAGATTGCACTTCTTCCGGATGTGTTAAAGCGATTGAAAGACATGGATCAAAGAAATAGCTTTGAGTTTTGGCGGAGCTATAGATTGCATAAACAAAGGGGCTTGTGCTGAAATCAAGTTGATCCAAACCAAGAGTTTTTGATGGACAAACTAATCCTTACACCAAGAGTGAAAACAAACAACACACACACAACTTCTAAAAGTTTTCTACTAAGCTAAAACTTTTGGATCTTGCTCAACACTTTCTTTCTTTCGATTCTCTTTTTCACTTCTTTTTCTACTTTCCATTCTCTTTTTTAACAACACAACCAGATGTGTAAACACACTATAAAGATGAACTTGGTTCAGATATATAAGATGAAAAACATGCAAGGGATGCAACAACAAGATCTCAGCGCCTAGAAGGATTGGAAATTTTTTGTGCTAAGGCTTTGGACTTTAGGACAGAAAATATAGAAACAAAACCTATCAATCTAAAGGGATGATAACAAGATGAATATTGTAATAGATCCTACCATTTAAACGAAAGCTCTGATGCCAGATGATAAGTGCAAGCTCGCCGAACGAGTTCGTGCCCATGGGTGGCCCGATCTTCATGGCATAGGATCGAATCGGGAAGGATAACTATCTGCAAGCAGCTCGGATCACTAGCTTTATACCTGCCAAGGTTGGATGCAACTCGTACGTTGGGGATGGCTGACTGAAGCTACACGAACTTCAAGCCCCTGCCTGAACAATCATAGAACCACAAACTGGGACTAGCCCACACAAAACAGATAGAACTGTAGAGCACAAATTACGGGGAAACAGAGGCTCCTACTCGCGAACGCGGATAAACTCACAATAGCAAAGGTAGCAAGATCTCTCATATCTATAGCAGTCCTGGTTGCAAAGCTTATAGCTGGTTTTTTGGTTTGACAAAAGGCCCCGAAGAAGTTGAGGGAGATGTTGTTTTATGAGAGGGATAATCCGCCCCCTCTTAGCTAGGTAGGAAAGTGGTTGAAAATGAGCAGCATTTTCATGGCTTCCTTGGGAGTGTATGCGGTCAACTTGGGGAGTTATTGGAGGGCTCCTCAGAAATTTGAGAAGCATTCATCAGCGTGAACACCTTCCACCAAATATGGCTTTTCTTGAGCTATACAACTCCAAATAATATGAGGTTTCTTGCGTTGGAATGTAAACTTAAAGGAGCTTCTGATGGTATACCCTAAAGGCTCCATCTTTGATGCATAGGAATATGTCACATCAAAAGATCAGAGGCAAATATCTTGCAGAAAACATCTTCGCTGGAAAACATTATTTCTTCAACTTCAACATTTTTTTTATTTGTCTTCAACATTCTTTCTTGTTGTCTTGGTGAGATCATATGTTGTTGGATCCCATTGGTGTATACCTAAGTTCAACCAACAATGAAGGGAATGACTACACAACCGTATCATCAATCATATAAAATGAACTTAAGTTAGCGTTCACGTGATCACTTATAAGTTTGGCATGACTTCTTGTTATAGATCCATCAACGGTTGGAGTAGCAGTGATGCTTGGGATGTCCTCATCAGTTTGTCACAAGATGGAGTAGTTCACCCTCTCGAAGTTAATGTCAACACAGAGTAGAGCTGCAACTTGAAGATTACAGAAGCTCCTGGTGGTGACAATGGGCGGGTTTGTGGTGATGATGGACTGGCTGGTGGTGAGGATGGATCTGGTGGCGAAGACGAATCCTTAGACTTTTAGATCGATATGGGTGACTATAGAGGGATAAAGATGTCTTACGCAGCTTGGAAGAGAGGTGGAGAAAATATTATGAGTGAAGAAGAAACAGATGATGTAGAAGACAATGCAGAGTTTGAAGGGGATAGTGATGTTTCACAGTTTTGGTAGGAGGAGAAAGAGGTTGATAGTGAAGAGGAGAGAATTGTGGCAAAAGACAGGTCGGAGAAATTGAATCATGTTAGAAGATCAACGGTAAATCCAGGTCCTATTTCGAGAGCTCAAAGTCAACTAGAGAACCCCAAGTTTCAAGATTTTATACTTGAACCTGATGAATATTGCTTCCCTGGTGATGTGGGCATTTCTGATTCACATGGAGATGTTCCTAGACTACCTTCTAGAAGGAAGAGAAGATTGAAGAAGAAGAAAGAGAGGAAATGGTATGACCCACTACTCTTGATGCACATGAGCAGTTGTGCAATGAAGTTTGCTTCACCAATGAGTATGAGTTTAGAAAGGCATTGATAAATTTTCATGTTAGGACTTTGAGAAACTTTCAGTACCATAGGAATGAACCAATAAGGATTATTATTTGGTGCCCAAAGAGGAAGAATGGTTGTGAATTTTTCATGACTGCCTCGAAAGTAGCCCATGAAGATACATTCACAATCAAGAAGTGCCACCTGGATCATAGTTGTGGAGCTGCTGGAGAGAGTACCAAGGTGAATGAAGATTTGATTGCAGAAGCTATGGAGGACACAGTTAGATCAAATGTAATGGCTGATATAGCTAGAGGCAATTACGAAACATACTAAGAAGAAGTTTGGGTACATGTACCTAGGAGTTTGGCATATAGGGAAAGACTCATGGATGTTGATGTTGTGCAAGGTGATCATAGAAAGCATTATCTTAGGTTAAGGGACTACCTTCAATGTGTGCTTTACACAAACCCTGGAAGTAGGTGTGTAGTGACAACTTTTCAGGATCCTTTGAACCCAGCCCCCACACGAAGGATCAAGTCGTGTTATACTGCCTCCAGGCATCAAAGGATGGATTCCTTGCTGGTTGTAGGCCTTTCATAGGTAAATTTCATTAATGTAATCCTTTTTTAACGTAACTATTTAATTTGACCCTAAATATCACTGTTTATGGAGGACTTGATGGTTGTTCATCAAGTTATCCACATGTCAAAAGATATTGGCAGCAATAGGGAGAGGTGGGAACAACAATCTCTTCCCAATTGCTTTTGGGGTGGTTGAGTGTGCATTGGCACCAGTAACAAATTTGGGAACTACACCATAATGTCTGACACCCAGAAGGTATTTTCCCTAACTCTTCCTTAATCTGAAAGCACAATTTCTCCCTAAGGTGATTTTGGTAATTAATAACAACATATGTATCATTGAACTAATGATTTTATCCAAGTATATTTCATAAAATTTCAAAGATGCATTGGTCAAAGGATTGTGAGGAGAAAACCCTTGATGCAAGGAAGGGAATAGGATTGGCTCAAGCTTCAAACAAAAGGATTCTACATTTTACATTTGTGAGAAATCACTTTAAGTCCATAGGAAAGCCAATACTATTAAAAGGGGTTGAGGTATCATGACGAGTTGGTTGCTCAAGTGCTTAGAGATAGCGACCAAAAATATTCAATCATACCCCCACAAAAATATCTGTCCCAAACCAAAACAACAAAATCGGTGCCACCAACTTTTCCCCTCGGACCTACCGATTTTCCGAGTGATAGATCCTTTGCCAAACCCTAATCTCTCGGTACAACCAAGTTTCATATCGGTGTCACCGAAAAGCAGGTGACCAACTATCTCTTCAGAAGATTTCAAGAATTGGAATTTCCGAGTTTGAAATCGATCTCACTGAGATTTGGAAACAGCCCTAGGTCATCGTATCGGTACAACCGAGATTTATATATCAGTCTCACCGAGAATTCAAAAGTTGCCACATTTAGTGCAACTCGCTACCACCGAGATTCATTTTGGTGTCACCTAGTAGGGCAATAATGTTGTAATGGTTGGATTTTGGGGGATGCCAATATATATCCCTCCACCTCCTCTCATCCGCAGAGGAAGCACTCAGAACACACACCCACTTGTCAGATCCATTTTTCTGAGAGAGAGCCACCTACTCATTTGTTGAGATCAAGTGATTCCAATCCAACCATTTGAAACTTGATCTCTAGCCTCCCCAAGTTGCTTTCCACGAAATCAATCTCTCCTACCCATGCCAAATCTTTGAGGGAGTGATTGAATGTTGATGAGACTATCTTCTGAATAACAAGAGCAAGGAGTTTATTGTTATACCAGATCTATTACCTTGTGGAGGGTGGTGCCTCCTAGATTGGTTAGGTGTCTCTTGGGAGCCACGTACTTCGTGTTGTGGATTTGAACTAAGAAGTTTGTAAGGGCACAGAGATCGCCTACTTCGTGAAGATCTACCGTGAGTGAGGCTAGTGTTGTGTGGATGTCAGCCCGGGTGGAATATACAAGGCCGCTTCTTCGTGGACCACTTGTAGGTGGAGCCCTCCGTGGACTCTCGCAACCGTTACCCTATGTGGTTGAAGTCTACACTAACATGGACATACTATAGCACCACCTATCGGAACCATGCCAAAAATCAATGTGTCAACCTTTGCGTCTGATCTTCCTTCCTTACCCTCTACATTACATTTGCTTGTCTTTACTTTCCGCTACTATACTCTTCAATATGCATGTGTAGGGTGAACTTGACTAGTCATAATTGCTAAAACTAGCCCACAACTAAAATTGGGAAAAGGCTAAGTCTTCTATTTGTCAAGTAGTCTAATCACCCCCTCTAGAAATACGTCGGACCCTACAAGTGGTATCAGAGCTTTGGTCCCCATTTCATTGGTTCCACAACCTAGGAGAGTATGGCGTCTAGTGAGGGAAATTATAACCGTAGAGGTCCATATTTTGATGGTACCAACTTTGTTAGTTGGAAACAAAGGTGAAAATGCATATTCTTGGTCATAATCTTATCGTTTGGGATGCTGTTCGTGTTGGTGTGCAAGGTGATTTCTTCGAAGAAGGAAGAGAAACAGATCATGATGCGATAGCGAAAGAATTGAAGATGTTGCAACACAATGCTCAAGCCTGCGACATCCTGTTCAACTACTTATGCCCCGAAGAATTCAACAAATCTACCGCCTTGAGAATGCCATGGAAATTTTGGATACTTTGGTTGATAGGCACGAAGGTACTGAATCTGTCAGGAAATCTAAGTTGCATCTGCTTCAAAGTCACTTTGATAAGTTCACGATGAAGGATGGTGAAGGAGCCGTTGAGATGTACTCTAGGCTAGCTCTCATCAAAAATGAGATTCCGGCTTCAGAAGCGAAGAGATGACCTAAAAATTCATTATCTAGAAGATACTTAGAGCCTTGGATGGAAGATACGATACCGTGTGCTCATTGATCCAGATGATGCCAAACTACAAGGGTCTTGAGCCAACGGAAGTCATTAGAAGGATTGTTGCTCATGAAATGTCACTCAAGGACAAAGATGAGTTGCACAACAACTAAAGCGATGCTTACAAAGCTTCAAGTGATACTCCCGCTACTTCAAATGACAACCTTGTTACCAATGAAGAGATAACCCTCATGGTCATGAAATTCAACAAGTTCTACAAGAATAGACACAAAGAGAGAAGCTCAAGCTCAAGATATGATGAGAAGCGTTCATCTAGTCGTGACCGAAACTGCTACAATTGTGGAAAGCCTGTATGCTATTCCAATGAATGCTCGGCTCCCCATAAACGAAGAGAAGAGTCACCTAGAAGACGAAGCTCAAGAGATGAGTCACCTTGTAGAGATAGAAGGAGTAGAGAAGATTGTTATGAATGAAGACACTCCCAGAGAGGCAAGGAGTCAGAGAAGATGGATAAGTACACCAAGAGTGTCTCAGGAAGAAGACATCAAGCTCACGTTGGTGACTGGGTATCCATCTCCGAGTCTGACAACCAATCCGAGAGAATCTAGCACTCCGACTCCGACTATTGTCAAGATGAAGTCGTTGCCGGTCTTGCACTCGTTTCCTCCAACTCCTACGACTTAGTTGATTCACCAAATGAAGGGATTGGAAACTGGTTCATGGCATAAGGCCCCAAGGTATCACACCCCGAATATTTTGATTTTGATAGAGATGAGGATGACTTGATAGGAGATGATGACTTCCTCTTTGTAAGACTAGTGATAACATTGAAAATGAACTTGATAATAATCATTCTAGTCAAGATAAGTCGAATGATGATGATAAGTAAGAGACTGAATGACTAACTACAGAATTAAACGGTCCTATGTTAGCTCATGAAACTACTCTAAAATCCTAGAGAGCTTGGAAGAACTCATGAGAAGCTATGCTTAGAGAAGATAAATTTAGAGCAAGAGCATGAGTTTATAAAAGCAATCAATGATAATCTTAGAAATAAGAGTTCTTCTTATCTAGTCAAACGATTACTCTTGTCTACTTTTATTCCACAAGTTAAACCTAAGAAGACTAGTAACAAAGGCAAGAAAGTTTCTTCATCTAGTAACAACAATGCTAACGTTAAATCAAATGATGTTGTTGCTAGTAGATCTCTTGATTCAATTAATGATTCTCTTACTCAAGTTACACTTGAGCAATAAGACAATTTATTGGAAGGAATTATAGAGAGAGGTGTCTTCAAGAGTCTTGCCGGAAGTAAGCAATTCAAGGAAATTGTGCGCAAGCAAGAAAGACATCGGAAGAAGCAAGGTGTTAGCTACTTCAATGCCAACAGAGTTGTATAGGATGAAGGTCAATATCCCATCCCAAAGTTTGGTCCTCAAAAGGAGAAGTATGATCCTACTCTCCCTAAGGGAACAAGTTCTCAAGATGATCTTCTACCACAAGACCACAAGGGAAAGGGCAAGCTTCAAGAGGAGATTGACTCATTCGAGGAAGAACCCCAAACCAAGGTCAAGTGGATTCCGAAGGACACTACTAACTCTACTTCATCTAGTGCTACCACAACTCCAAAGATCCCCATCAAGTTGATGTGGGTCCCCAAGAAGAAGAATTAGAGAAGTCCTTGACGGGTTATTCCACCCATGAAATTCACGCTTATTCATTTTGGCAGGAACTAACTGCAATCAACTCCAACCTTATGCATTAGTTCAAGGAGTCACATATTCCCTCATAGGTAAGCAAGGGAAAAGGTAATTAATGTATCTTTGGACATCATATCACATGCATTTCATTCTATGTCCACACATATCCTTGCATATGTTCCTTGTACTTTGGGAATAACCCATGTAGATGGGAATAACAAGGATTGCTCCCAACTCAAGATGATCTTCATCAACAATGAGCATCCAGCACTACTACACCTACATGAAGTCTTCAACGACAAAACCTCCAAACGTTAGTGTTAGGGCATATTTCTCCCTAAGTGGTTTTAGGTATTGATGACAATGCATGTGCAGACTAATCGAGTGCATTGAGCATTTCAGATAATTCATGATTAGGCACAAGACGATTCAACGCTCCTCGAAGTCTTTCAAAGACGGTTTCTTTCTACCTTTTCTTTGGTGGATTTGAGTCGTAGGAAAGCCGTACTATTAAGAGGGGGTGCGCGTCAAAAAGGTTTGAGTGGAATAAACACGTACACATTTCTTTTGCACCACCTTTCTTCTGCTTCTAATGGATCTCCAGCCATGTTTAACTTGTATGTGTGAAAGGGCCAACGGTAGTACTGCTGGTGTCAGCGGTAGTACCGCCCTCAGGACCGTAGTAGTTTTTTACTACCGCTCCATGGGCGGTAGTACCGCTCTCTAGGCGGTAGTATTTTTTACTACCACTTTGCCGAACTTTTTGCGCATCCTTTTGCCTCCACAGTGGTAGGCACGGTAGTATTTTCTTACTACCGTGGATAGAGAGCTACCCGGCGATAGTACCGCTCCTAGGAACGGTAGTACCGCTCCTAGCAGCGGTAGTACCGCTTGGCTAGTGCAGTAGGTGATGGGGAACGTCGCATGGGAAACAAAAAATTTCCTATGCGCACGAAGACCTATCATGGTGATGTCCATCTACGAGGGGGATTTCAGATCTATGTACCCTTGTAGATCGCACAACAGAAGCGTTAATGAACGCGGTTGATGTAGTGGAACGTCCTCACGTCCCTCGATCCGCCCCGCGAACCGTCCCACGAACCGTCCCTCGATCCGTCCCACGATCCGCTCCGATCTAGTGCCGAATGGATGGCACACTACTGAAATTCAGAAATTTGCCGTCTGCCAAGGTGGACGGCAAAGGGGGCAACCACGGACGGCAAAGGCTTTGCCGTCTGCCCCCTCATGGCAAAGTAGACGGTAAAAAAAATCTGGTGAAGAGGCTCTTTGCCGTCTGCTTTCACAAAGCGGACGACAAAGAATCTTTGCCATGAGGGGGCAGACGGCAAAATAAGTGGGACGGCATATATTGCAACGTCCCCGTTAAGTGTTAACGGCAGGCCTCCTCTCTTTGCCGTCTGCCTCCCCCCCTTTGCCATGTGGGGGAAGACGACAAAGAGGGGAGACAGAGGGGGTAGATTCTCTCTTTGCCGTCTGCCTCCCCCCTTTGCCATGTGGGGGCAAACGGCAAAGAGGGGAGAGAGAGGGGGCAGATTCTCTCTTTGCCGTCTGCCTCCCCCCCTTTGCCATGTGGGGGCAGACGGCAAAGAGGGGAGAGAGAGGGGGCAGATTCTCTCTTTGCCATCTGCCTCCCCCCTTTGCCATGTGGGGGCAGATGGCAAAGAGGGGAGAGAGAGGGGGCAGATTCTCTCTTTGCCGTCTGCCTCCCCCCTTTGCCATGTGGGGGCAGACGGCAAAGAGGGGAGAGAGAGGGGGCAGATACCCCCTTTGCCGTCTGCCTCCACCCCTTTGCCATGTGTTGGCAGACGGCAAAGAGGGGAACCAGCCCCTTTTTTATTTATTTTTTGTTATATCTAGCATTTTTAACAATAATCAGGATATATATATATATATTTGACATAAATAAATTTCTTTCCGTACTTATAACCATATTAAAATAACTCTCATCCATAGTGCATACATATTATGGAAGTTACATCCGTACCAAACCATATATTACACCAGTTTCATCCACGTGCATACAAAGTTTCATATATTCATATACTACAATAGTTTCAATACAACCCATGGTACAAGAAATCATCTTCAAGCATTCCATCAACCAAGCTTCCCGTGAAGTGAAGGTAATCTGCAAAATGACAAATAAGAAAGTTAGAAAAATAATACTAGATGAAGTAGTGTATATATAGGTTATTTCGGAGAGAAATTAGCTAAGTATAAACCATTTAGGAGCTAACTAAGCTAATTATGTCATTTAGGTGGAACCCTAGCTAACTATAGGAGAAGATAAAGAGAAGAAGAAGTAAAAGAAGGAGGAGGAGGAGGAGAAGGAGAAGGAAGAGGAGAAGAAGAAGAAAAAGGAGGAGGAGGAGGAGGAGGAGAAGGAGAAGGAAGAGAAGAAGAAGAAGGAGAAGAAGGAGAAGGAGCGGGAGCTCCTTCTCCTTCTTCTTCTCCTTCTTCTCCTTCTTCTTCTTATCCTTTTGTCCCCTTCTTCTTCTCCTCCTCCCTCTCCTCCTTCTTCTTCTCCTTTTTCCTCTTCCTTCCTTTCATTTTCCTCTTTTTCTCTTCTTGTCCCCTTCTTCAGGCTAAATTGGCTAAGAATGCCTTGTTGGAGCTAACTATGTCATTTCGAGGATAATTAGCTAAGTATAGGTCATTTTTTATTAAATAGGCCATTTTGGAGCTAACTAAGCTAATTATGTCATTTCGTAGGATAATTAGCCAATTTAGCCTTTCTTGGATAAGTCTAAGCTACGTAGAAGAAGAGAGAGAGAAGAAGAAGTAAAATAAGGAGGAGGAGGAGGAGGAGGAGAAGAAGAAGGAAGAGGAGAAGAAGAAGAAAAGAAGAAGGAGAAGGAGAAGAAGAAGGAGAAGGAGAAGGAGGAAGAAGGAGGAAGAAGAAGGGGAAGGAGGAGCTCCTTCTCCTTCTCCTCCTTCTTCTCCTTCTTCTTCTCCTCCTCCCTCTCCTCCTTCTTCTTCTCCTTTTTCCTCTTCCTTCCTTTCATTTTCCTCTTTTTCTCTTCTTGTCCCCTTCTTCGGGCTAAATTGGCTAAGAATGCCTTTTTGGAGCTAATTATGTCATTTCGAGGATAATTAGCTAAGTATAGGTCATTTTTTATTAAATAGGCCATTTTGGAGCTAACTAAGCTAATTATGTCATTTCGTAGGATAATTAGCCAATTTAGCCTTTCTTGGATAAGTCTAAGCTACGTAGAAGAAGAGATAGAGAAGAAGAAGTAAAATAAGGAGGATGAGGAGGAGGAGGAGGAGAAGAAGAAGGAAGAGGAGAAGAAGAAGAAAAGAAGAAGGAGAAGGAGAAGAAGAAGGAGAAGGAGAAGGAGGAAGAAGGAGGAAGAAGAAGGGGAAGGAGGAGCTCCTTCTCCTTCTCCTCCTTCTTCTCCTTCTTCTTCTCCTCCTCCCTCTCCTCCTTCTTCTTCTCCTTTTTCCTCTTCCTTCTTTTCATTTTCCTCTTTTTCTCTTCTTGTCCCCTTCTTCGGGCTAAATTGGCTAAGAATGCATTTTTGGAGCTAATTATGTCATTTCGAGGATAATTAGCTAAGTATAGGTCATTTTTTATTAAATAGGCCATTTTGGAGCTAACTAAGCTAATTATGTCATTTCGTAGGATAATTAGCCAATTTAGCCTTTCTTGGATAAGTCTAAGCTACGTAGAAGAAGAGATAGAGAAGAAGAAGTAAAATAAGGAGGAGGAGGAGGAGGAGAAGAAGAAGGAAGAGGAGAAGAAGAAGAAAAGAAGAAGGAGAAGGAGAGGAAGAAGGAGAAGGAGAAGGAGGAAGAAGAAGGAGTAGGAGGAGCTCCTTCTCCTTCTCCTCCTTCTTCTCCTTCTTCTTCTCCTCCTCCCTCTCCTCCTTCTTCTCCTTATTTTTCCTCTTCCCTCCTTTCATTTTTCCTCTTTTTCTCTTCTTGTCCCCTTCTTCGGGCTAAATTGGCTAAGAATGCCTTTTTGGAGCTAATTATGTCATTTCGAGGATAATTAGCTAAGTATAGGTCATTTTTTATTAAATAGGCCATTTTGGAGCTAACTAAGCTAATTATGTCATTTCGTAGGATAATTAGCCAATTTAGCCTTTCTTGGATGAGTCTAAGCTATTTAGAAGAAAAGATAGAGAAGAAGAAGTAAAATAAGGAGGAGGAGGAGGAGGAGGAGGAGAAGAAGAAGGAAGAGGAGAAGAAGAAGAAAAGAAGAAGGAGAAGAAGGAGAAGAAGAAGGAGAAGGAGAAGGAGGAAGAAGGAGGAAGAAGAAGGGGAAGGAGGAGCTCCTTCTCCTTCTTCTCCTTCTTCTTCTCCTCCTCCCTCTCCTCCTTCTTCTTCTCCTCATTTTTCCTCTTCCTTCCTTTCATTTTCCTCTTTTTCTCTTCTTGTCCCCTTCTTCGGGCTAAATTGGCTAAGAATGCCTTTTTGGAGCTAATTATGTCATTTCGAGGATAATTAGCTAAGTATAGGTCATTTTTTATTAAATGGGCCATTTTGGAGCTAACTAAGCTAATTATGTCATTTCGTAGGATAATTAGCCAATTTAGCCTTTCTTGGATGAGTCTAAGCTACGTAGAAGAAGAGATAGAGAAGAAGAAGTAAAATAAGGAGGAGGAGGAGGAGGAGGAGGAGAAGAAGAAGGAAGAGGAGAAGAAGAAGAAAAGAAGAAGGAGAAGGAGAAGGAGAAGGAGAAGGAGGAAGAAGGAGGAAGAAGAAGGGGAAGGAGGAGCTCCTTCTCCTTCTCTTCCTTCTTCTCCTTCTTCTTCTCCTCCTCCCTCTCCTCCTTCTTCTCCTCATTTTTCCTCTTCCTTCCTTTCATTTTTCCTCTTTTTCTCTTCTTGTCCCCTTCTTCGGGCTAAATTGGCTAAGAATGCCTTTTTGGAGCTAATTATGTCATTTCGAGGATAATTAGCTAAGTATAGGTCATTTTTTTATTAAATAGGACATTTTGGAGCTAACTAAGCTAATTATGTCATTTCGTAGGACAATTGGCTAATTTAGCCTTTCTTGGATGAGTCTAAGCTACGTAGAAGAAGAGATAGAGAAGAAGAAGTAAAATAAGGAGGAGGAGGAGGAGGAGGAGAAGAAGAAGGAAGAGGAGAAGAAGAAGAAAAGAAGAAGGAGAAGGAGAAGAAGAAGGAGAAGGAGAAGGAGAAAGAAGAAGGAGTAGGAGGAGCTCCTTTAATTTCTCCTCCTTCTTCTCCTTCTTCTCTTTCTTCTTCTCCTCCTCCCTCTCCTCCTTCTTCTCCTCATTCTTCCTCTTCCCTCCTTTCATTTTTCCTCTTTTTCTCTTCTTGTCCCCTTCTTCGGGCTAAATTGGCTAAGAATGCCTTTTTGGAGCTAATTATGTCATTTCGAGGATAATTAGCTAAGTATAGGTCATTTTTTATTAAATAGGCCATTTTGGAGCTAACTAAGCTAATTATGTCATTAGATGGAAGTCTAGCTATTTTGGAGCTAACTAAGATAATTATGTCATTAGATGGAAGTCTAGCTATTTTTTATTAAAACACTAGAAATAACATACCTAAGTTAGGGTGAAGCACGGTGGCTGTGGCTTGTTTCACCTGGAGAAGGCTGCCCTGGAGAAGGCTCGACTGTAGAAGGGTCGTGCGATGCGTTTCGGGACATATTCTGCACCAAACATCGTTTGCAATGTGTAGTTAGCATGAGGACACTCTTAAGATCACTCCACTGAAATGAAACTCACCGTCCCCGCCACGTTAATGACTGGCATCGGTGGAGGGACTTGGCCGTTCTTCTCGCACATAGACTGTACATTTGGTTTCGACAAGTCAAACTTTTTATTTATTAATGAAACGGACATTCAAATGCAAGATTTGAAATAACATGAAGAAGAAACTTACCACGAAGAGCTCGTATATGGCCCTGGTAGACGCTTCATTCCGTGCCCTCTCCGCTTCCACCAATGCAGTCCTCCTCTCCTCCAGCTCCCTAATTTCCTTATCCTTCTCCGCCATAGCCGCCTGCATTGCCGCTATCTCTTTTTGAATAGCAGCCTGCAACACAACTCATTGTTAGCAATGTAATCATATTGGTTCCAACGCACAACATAATGCGGAAAGATAGTTGAGTCCATTAAACTAACCTCGATGGCGAGCTCGACTGGCCGTGGACGACGTGTTATCTCCGGACAAGAGCTCGTTTGGCGTGCCTTTATCTGCCGGAGAGTGCTAGGACAACGTATAAGGCCGTCCCCAATGGCGATCGAGCCATGGGGCCTCCCGTTGCCAGCTATCATCACTAGCTCTGGATCAATAGGCCCCTCGCTCGGGTTAAAGTCTTCCCCTTTCCTCGCCTTCCCGTGATCTCTGTACTTCACGAGCTTGTCGTGGGAGGAGATGTTGGTGAAGTTTTCTGGATGCTCGAGGTCAGACTCACAGAATGCCTTGACCTTCTTGTACAAGGCAGTATGGGCCATCGCATACAGGTCGTACATCTGTGGCGCCTCCGTCTTATTGTGACGCGCCTAAAAGAGAGAGAGCAGAAAATTGTATTGGTAAAGGGCTCAAGATAGCATTAAGAATGAATTGCATGAGGCATGAAGCAAACCACATACCCAGTTCTCGCCAAATTGGATTAAGTTGACGCTCCCTTGATGGTGTGGCACGCCAACCATTTTGCCACGCCTCTCCTTGGCGTTGTTGTGGCTGGTCTCCCACATTTCGGAGCACCACTGGTCCACCAAGGCCTCCCAACAATCCATCTTATCCACACACCATCTAGGGGGCACCTAAGTTAATAAAGAGAAATTTGAGTGCGTAAGAACCAAATCAAGGAAACTAACTACAAAGCCTTAATAATATGTAATTACCTTCATGTAATGCTCCTTCTCCATCTTAGCATCACGGCACTTCGCCTTATCAATCCTAATACGCCGCGTGGCATAGTAGTCTCGAACAGCCTGCACCCGAGCCTCGTGCCGAAAGTTTTGAAGTAGGCGGCGACATTCGGTTTCGATAACCTTTGTCGCGTCGTCCTCGTATCCCTCCTCACACCTGTAGAAGGTCTGCAAACGAGACAACACCGATTAGTACAATAAATAGCTATGGTTAATTTATAATTGTGTGAAAGAGAAATTACCCAGAACTTTCGGATCACCATGTCCGCCCTCGTGTCACACAAAACACCGTCGATCTCCACCTCCGGCGGGGCCGGGGCACCCAAGTAGTGCTCCCAGGTCATCCGTACCTCTCGCTCCCGACCGGGCAACGTAAAACCCTGGGAAGTTTTGACGGCAAAGAACACCGAGGACGCTGCTGGGCTTGCGGACACCCTTGGCAACAATCCAACCCCTACAGTATGACAAATTAAAGCCAAAACATTAGATATTTGAGAAAACGCGAAGGCAAAAGGTTAAATAAGAGTAAATTAACTTACTTGTCCCCATTTGGCCTAATCGAGCACCTCTGCTCGGGGGTCGCTGGCACGAGCGGGAGCCCTGAACTACCACGCTGGTAGACGGTATCCCCCTCACCCAGCTCCTTGTCGCTACCAGCATGGCCAGTTGGCTCTGGCCAGGGATCCCACTGGGTCTCTTGGGACGTACCCTCATCCCTGCTGTGCTCCGCAGTCGTGTGGAAGGAAGTCTCTGGGACACGAGTCTCGTGGGTCAAAGGCTCGTCGACCTGAGGCTCGTCGACCCGAGGCTCGTGAACTGGAGACCGTGTAGCCTCCACCTCAGACGAATCCACCCTAGAAGTCCTCCTGTGCTCAGGTGAATCAGCTTGGGGTGGTGGCGGAGACCGTGTAGCCCTACCTCTCCCGCGGCCACGTGTACCTTTAGTACAACATAAATACCAACATGAGTAATAAAATGTATATAAATACCAATATGCATACAACATGAGTACAACATAAATACCAACATGAATACAACGTGTACCTTTAGTGCCTCTCGGCTTCGCGGGTGGTCGACCTCCTCTCACGGGGGCCGCTCCTTGCATAGTAGAGAGCAACACTCTCCGAAGAGGCGAGGCAGGAATGGAAGTACCCATCCCATCACCCGCCGACGAAGAAGCAGCCGCGACATGCTTTCGACCCTTTCCCACCATCTTTCAACACCTGTCATGACAAAGACTAAATGAAATTACTGCAACATAAATACCAACATGACTAATAAAAATTGAATACCTAACATGAACTCAAAATTTATATATAGTATAATAGTTGAATACCTGACATGAACTAATAACAATCGTCCTCGTCTATATATGCTTCGGGGTCAATAAATGCATCATGATCATCACTATCATCAATAAATGCATCATCATCATCACTATCTAGAAGAACATGTGGAAGGCCACCATTATGTAATCGGTCAAGAAGTGACAGGTCATCCGTAGCAGTAACCTCTTCTTCTTCCAGCTCTTCCTCTTCGGGCTCAGGGGTTAAGACGGATTCACTGTCGCTGTCTACTTCAATGTTCTGGGGTGAAGTAGAGCGGTTCTTGAAACGTTTCTTGGACATACGTGTTTCTTGGAAGAATTCTCCTTCATATGTGTCTGGGTTAATGTGAGGTTCGTAATCCTCTTCATTGAGGGTAGGTGGTCTAAAATGTGGTGGCACTTCATAAACGACATCCCAACCTTTGAGATTTGGATCAGTTTGGCAGGCCCACGGTAGATAGAAAACTTGTGTCGCCTGTTGAGCCGTAATATAGACATCGGGAACATCTAAGTGGGTGTTTTGGTTGATTTCGACTAGTCCTATATGTTCATGAGTCCTTCTAGTCTCCCTCGGCTCAAACCAATAACATTTGAAGACTACGGCGGTCGGTGGGTTTTCGCCATAGAATAGAAGTTCATAAATTGCTTCAACCCTTCCATAATACTCGGTGTCTCCTTCGCCGATAGCAGAGACAGAACAATTTGTAGTCTTTAGGTCGGGCATAGAGAGCTCTTTGCCAAAGGTACGAAAGTGATACCCGTTGATGTTGTATTTGTCAAATGAACGGACCTTATAGTCAAAACCATTAGCGACTTGTCTCAACTCGGCGTGCATAGACTCTGCATCACCCTACAAGTTTAATACGAAAGAATGGATGCATTAGCCGCAAATTAGACCAATAAGTCAAATGGGCCCTTAATGGTAATTAATTACCCTTTGTTTGAACCAAGAGATGAAACCAGGATAGTCGCCTCCATGCTTTGCGAGAAGCTCATACTCTTCGACGGAATCCTTTTCGATGACCGCTCCATCCGAGAATTCGGCGACGTATCGACTATATCAAATATCCGGGAATAAGAGTGGTTCAAAGCAATTAGAAGTTGCGGAACAATAAATTACCGAGAACATACTCGATGTACGGCCGCACTTCTGTTAGGTTGGTGAAGATATACAATGAAATGGTCCGCCATTCTTCGACATCCAACGATTTCCCTTTTGAAGCACCGGATGGTGCGAGCTTACCTTTGAATAGCCTGAGGTTGGATCAAACTTTTTCTCGATCGCCATCATTGTACCGAGGCTTCGGGTTATGCAAATGATGATTTTTGGCTTCGTAGTGTGCTGTCACGAAGTTTGCCGCCTCCTCAGTAATGAATGCCTCGGCCATCGATGCTTCAATTCTACGTTTATTTTTACACTTAGCTCGAAGCGTCTTCTGCATCCTCTCAGTTGAGTAGCACCATCAATTTTGAACGGGCCCCCCCATTCTTGCCTCGGTCGGGAGATGCAAAATCAAATGTTGCATTGGATTAAAGAAGCCCGGTGGAAAGATCTTTTCTAATTTGTAGATCAACTCCGGCGCCAACTCTTCCATTTCATCTAGCACGCTAGGAGATAGTTCTTTCGCACAAAGAGAACGGAAGAAATAGCTCAGCTCTGCAAGTACTAGCCATTCATCCTCACGGATAAAGCCACGCAACATCACCGGCATTACCCGCGCAATCCATATGTGCCAATCATGACTCTTGAGCCCAAATATTTTCAATTTCTCAAGACTCGCTCCCCTCTTTAGATTCGCAGCATACCCATCGGGGAACATCAACCGCATTTTCACCCAGAATAGCATTTCCCTCATAGCTGGCCTTTCAAGATTGAACCATGCCTTTGGCTTCGCTATGCTTTGCTTTCCTTTCCGTTGTCGCAAGTTTTGCAACGGTCTATCACATAGAGCCTCCAGGTCGATTCTAGCCTTAGGATTATCTTTTGACTTCCCCTCTATGCCGAACAATGTACCAAAAATGGCCTCCGCAATAATCTTTTCATTGTGCATCACGTCAATGTTGTGTGGGCAAAGGAGGTCTTTGAAGTAAGGGAGATCCCATAAGCATGACTTGTGAGTCCAGGCGTGTTCCGTATTATACCCTTTGAAGTATCCTGGGCGCAAAGGATCGGGCTCGAGAGCGTTTAACTAATCAAGGGTCTGTTGGCCTGTCAACGTCAGCTGGTGCAGTGTTTTTGACAACTCTACCTTTGATGAAGTTCTTCTTGTCTTTTCTGAACTTATGGTCAGGATCCAGGAATTGTCTATGCATGTCGAAGCAAGAATACTTGCGACCAGCCTGCAGCCAACGGAACTGAAGATCTGCCTTGCATGTGGTGCACGGGAACCTTCCATGCACACACCAGCCAGCGAATAGCACAAACGCCGGATAATCATGCGTCGAGTACATGTACCACACATGCATTTTGAAATTTGTTTTGGTAGCCGCGTCGTAGGTCTTGATCCCATTATCCCAGGCTTCTTGCAACTCATCCTTAAGCGGCTGCATGTACACATTCATATTCTTCCCCGGATAGTTGGGCCCTGGAATTATCAACGTCGGGAAAATGTTCTTTCTTTTCATAATCTCTCCGGGTGGCAAATTTAGTGGAATGATAAATACAGGCCAATAACTGTATTGTGCTGCCGTCATACCATACACATTGAACCCATCCGTGCTGATGGCAACTCTAGGTTGCCTTGGATCTTCCGATTTATCCTTATGTAATGCATCGAAGTGCCTCCACGCAAAACCATCTGAAGTGTGTACCAGCATCTTGTTCCCATCCGCATCTAGTTCGCTTCTTTTGCCCAATTTGTGCCATGTCATCTGTCTGGCCGTCTCTTTGACCACGAAAAGACGTTGAAGTCTTGGTACGATTGGCAGATATCGAAGAACACTAATGGGGATTTTGGTCTGATTCTTTTCACCCATGCCGTTGTCTACCACAATATACCTGGAAGAATTGCAAATGGGGCAATAGTTCAAGGCCGCATACTCAAGCCTAAATAAGGCACATCCATTCTCACAGGCATGTATCTTCTCATAGGGCATCTTAAGTACACGAAGGATTTTCTCTGACTGGTACAGGTTTGCAGGCAGTACATGGCCTTTGGGTAGAAAGCATCCAAATATCGTCATCATCGCGTCGTAGCATTCTCTGCCTAGGTTGAATTGAGCCTTCAGAGCCATTACTTGCGCGATGGCATCCAGCTGACAAAGCTCAGTCTGCTCGTGGAGAGGACGTTTTGAAGACTCCAGCATTTCATAGAAGGCCTTTGCAGATTCCTCCATCTCATCGTCCGAATCCCGAGCATCATCAAAGTCTTGCACCATGTCTTCAATCCCGGTACCATGCTCGTCGGTGCGACGACGAATCACCTCAGCTCTGGCACGTTGGTCAGACTCACCATGAAAAGTCCACACCGTATAATTAGGCGTAAAACCCCACTTCTGCAAGTGTTTACCCATTTCAAACTCTGTCTGCTTTTTCCAGTTGTCGCAATTGGGACAGGGGCACCATGTTTTTTGCTGGCCATTTGCAAATGCGGCTCTCACAAACCCCCTGGTTTTTGTTAACCATTCATGGGTCATGTCTTTCTGACTAGGGTGACCAGTGTACATCCAAGCACGATCACTCATGTTGCCTAGCTACCTATGGGGGCACAAGAAATAAATACATAATTCATCATCTATATTCATACGCTAATCAAGTTTGTCAGTTTTATTACGTCCATGCAACCTACACGCTAATAGGTAAAGATAGGTCCTAATCCCACCCGAGTATGTGTAGACTGGGTTCGTTTTCCCATGCTCTGCTCCAGATGCGACGCAGAATTTCGGCAGCACCTCCCCGCTGTTCTCCTGATACACGTCTCGGCAATAAGCAGAGAGGATGTGTACCCGGAGAACAATAGGGGAGGCACTGACGAAATTCCGCATCGGATCCGGAGCACAACATACGGGAAAACAAACCCAATCTACACATACTCGGGCTGTCCATGGATAATGTTGGACAATTCGAAAGGATGGCGGTTATAAATATGCAAAGAAATGCATATTTATAGATGTCGCCCTTTCGAACGGGAGACGCATACTGGTCACGCATACTCATGATTGAAGAAACCTATAGCTAGCAAGTTTCATCGGCACGAAGACCGGGACAGAGCAAATTAAGGGGGTAGGAGGAGAAGTCATTTGTGCTCACCAACAAACGCAAGGGTGGAGCTCGTCCAACGGACGTGGAGGTCGTCGAACAACTGCACATTGAAATTCACCCGATCAACACAAATACGATGTTTTTATAATTAACATGATCGGAAAATATGTGACCTAACTCATAATTTACAAAACTATGACCCCGTGGGCCTCTAGAAGGCCGAAAAGCACCTTCTCGTTCAAAAGAAGGCAGAAGAGGTGTCGGGTGTCGGGGCTTAGTGGCGTCGGGAGTCAGTGCCGTTGAGGGTCGGTGGCATCGGGGGTCGGGGGGTTAGTGGCGTCGGTTGTGGGGGGTCAGTGGCGTCGGGGGTCCAGGGTCAGTGGCGTCGGGGGTCCAGGGTCAGTGGCGTCGGGTGTCAGTGGCGTCGGGGGTCGGGGGTTGGTGGCGTCGAGCGTCGGGGGTCGGGAGTCGTGGGCCGAGGGTCTGGGTCGGGGGCAGTCGCGTCGGGGGTCGAGGGTTAGTGGCGTCGGGGGTCAGTGGTGTCGGGGGTCGGGGGTCGGGGGTTAGTGGCGTCGGAGGTCGATGGTCGGGGGTCAGTGGCGTCGGGCGTCAGGGGTTGGGGGTCGAGGGTCAGTTTCGGGGTGCCGGGGTTCCCTTTTCCTCTTCTTTCTTCTTCTCCTCTCTCCTCTTCTTCTTCTTCTTCTTCTTCTTCTTCTTCTTCTTATTTTTTCTCCTCCTACTCCCCCTCCTCTTTTTCTCCTTCTATTCTTTTTCTTCTTTTTCTTCTTCTTCTTCTTCTTCTTTCTCCTCCTCTTTCTCCTCCTCCTCCTCTCCTCCTCTTCTTCTTCTTCTTCTTCTTCTTCTTCTTCTTTCCCCTCCTCCTCCTCCTCCTCCTCTTCTTCTTCTTCTTCTTCTTCTTCTTCTCCTGCTTTTTTTCCTTCTGCTTTTTTTCTTCTAACCTAACTAACTAACCTAATTAGCCTAATAATCTAACCAAATAAACTAACTAAATTACCCTATATATAATAAAAAAACTAACCTAATAAACTAACTAAAGTAATTAACTTTTTTAAAAAGAAAAACAGGAAAAACTCACCGGCAGGGGGCGGCGGCGGCAGGGGGCGCGCGGCTGGGGGCTCGCCGCAGGGGGCGTCGGCGGCAGGGGGGCGACGGCAGGGGGAGCAATGCAGGTGGCGCGCAGCAGGGGGCGGCGGCGGCAGGGGGCGGCGACGGCAGGGGGCGCAATGCAGGTGGCGCGGGCGCGCGGCAGGGGGGGGCGGCGGCAGGGGGCGCGCCGCAGGGGACGTGCTCACCGTGGGGGTGGGTCGCCGCGGGGAGGTGCCCTCGCGGGGAGGGGATCCCACGGCGAGGGGGTCGCCGGGGGGTGGGCTCGCTGCGGGGAGGGGATCTCGCGGGGAGGGGGTCGCCGCCGTGGAGAGAGAGAGTGGTCGGGGTGAGAGAGAGAGAGAGAGACAGTGAGCGAGGGGGGGGGGGTAACGGCCGTTATAGGGCTGCCCCTTTGCCGTCCGCCTCCCGACGACAAAGGGCCGTATGGCAGACGGCAAAGGCCCGCGGACGGCAAAGGCCCCCGGATTTTGGACACGACAGGCATGGGACCCACGCGTCCCCTTTGCCGTCTGCCCTGGGGCTCTTTGCCGTCTACTGGCAGACGGCAAAGGACCCACACATGGCAAATAGTATTTTTGCCATGTGTCAGTTCTTTGCCGTTTGTATTGTGTCAACTGATGGCAAAGAGGTTCTTTGCCGTCAGCCAGCAGACGGTAAAGAACTGGCTGACGGCAAATTTCTGGATTCCAGTAGTGGCACCTCCGCGTTCAACACACGTAGAACTCGACGATGATCTTGGCCTTCTTGATCCAGCAAGAGAGACGGAGAGGTAGATGAGTTCCCCGGCAGCGTGATGGCGCTCCGGAGTTTGGTGGTGATCTAATCACAGTAGGGCTCCGCCCGAGCTCCGCAGAAACGCGATCTAGAGGAAAACCGTGGAGATATGTGGGTGGGCTGCCGTGGGAAAGTTGTCTAAAATCAGCCCTAATACCTCCGTATATATAGGTGGGAGGGGAGGTGCCTTGCCTTGAGGCTCAAGGAGCCCCAAGGGGGTCGGCCGAAAGGGGGGAGGAGGAATCCTCCTCCAATCCTAGTACAACTAGGATTGGAAGGTGGAGTAATTCCCTTCCTTCCCACTTCCCCTTTTTTTCTTTCTCTTTGATTTTCTTCTTAACCTGCGCACGGGCCTTCTTGGGCTTGCCCACCAGCCCACTAAGGGCTTGTGCGGCACCCCTAAGGCCTATGGGCTTCCCCGGGTTGGGCTGGCCCCCGGTGAACATCCGGAACCCATTCGTCACTCCCGGTACATTCCCGGTAATGTCGAAAACTTTCCGGTAATCAAATGAGGCCATCCGATATATCTCGGGACCATTCCGGAAACCCTCGTGACGTCCGTGATCTCATATGGGACTCCGAACAACATTCGGTAACAAACCATATAACTCAAATACGCATAAAACAACGTCGAACCTTAAGTGTGCAGACCATGCGGGTTCGAGAACTATGTAGACGTGACCCGAGGGACTCCTCGGTCAATATCCAATAGCGGGAGCTAGATGTCCATATTGGATCCTACATATTCTACGAAGATCTTATCGTTTGAACCTCAGTGCCAAGGATTGATATAATCCCGTATGTCATTCCCTTTGTCCGTCGGTATGTTACGTGGCCGAGATTCGATCGTCAGTATCCGCATACCTATTTCAATCTCGTTTACCAGCAAGTCTCTTTACTCGTTCCGTAATACAAGATCCCGTGACTTACACTAAGTCACATTGCTTGCAAGGCTTGTGTGTGATGTTGTATTACCGATTGGGCCCCGAGATACCTCTCCGTCACACGAAGTGCAAATCCCAGTCTCGATCCATACTAACTCAACGAACACCTTCGGAGGTACCTGTAGAGCATCTTTATAGTCACCCAGTTACGTTGCGGCGTTTGATACACACAAAGCATTGCTCTGGTGTCAGTGAGTTATATGATCTCATGGTCATAGGAACAAATACTTGACATGCAGAAAACAGTAGCATCAAAATGACACGATCAACATGCTACGTCTATTAGTTTGGGTCTAGTCCATCACATGATTCTCCCAATGATGTGATCCAGTTATCAAGCAACAACACCTTGTACATAGTCAGAACACCCTAACTATCCTTGTTCAACTAGCTAGCCAACTAGAGGCTTGCTAGGGATAGTGTTTTGTCTATGTATCCACACATGTATCTAAGTCTTCATTCAATACAATTATAGCATGGATAATAAACGATTATTTTGATACAGGAATTATAATAATAACTTATTTATCATTGCCTCTAGGGCATAATTCCAACAGTCTCCCACTTGCACTAGAGTCAATAATCTAGACCCCACATCACCATGCGAATTACATTGTAATAAATCTAACACCCATACAGTTCTGGTGTTGATCATTCTTTGCCCGTGGAAGAGGTTTAGTCAGCGGGTCTGCTACATTCAGATCCGTGTGCACTTTGCATATATTTACGTCCTCCCCTTCGACGTAGTCGTGGATGAGGTTGAAGCTTCATTTGATGTGTCTGGTCTTCTTGTGAAACTCTGGTTCCTTTGCTAAGTCAATGGCACCCGTATTGTCACAAAACAGGGTTATTGGATTGAGTGCCCTTGGCACCACTCCAAGATCCGTCATGAACTGCTTCATCCAGACACCCTCCTTAGACGCCTCCGAGGCAGCCATGTACTCCGCTTCACATGTAGAATCAACTACGACGCTTTGCTTGGAACTGCACCAGCTTACCGCACCCCCATTAAGAATAAATACGTATCCGGTTTGCGACTTAGAGTCGTCCGGATCTGTGTCAAAGCTTGCATCGACGTAACCTTTTACGGCGAGCTCTTCGTCACCTCCATACACGAGAAACATCTCCTTAGTCCTTTTCAGGTACTTCAGGATATTCTTGACCGCTGTCCAGTGATCCACTCCTGGATTACTCTGGAACCTACCTGCCATACTTATGGCCAGGCTAACATCCGGTCTAGTGCACAGCATCGCATACATGATAGAACCTATGGCTGAAGCATAGGGGACAGAACGCATATGCTCTCTATCTTCATTAGTTGCTGGGCACTGAGTCTTACTCAATCTCGTACCTTGTAAAACTGGCAAGAACCCTTTCTTGGACTGTTCCATTTTGAACCTCTTCAAAACTTTATCAAGGTATGTGCTTTGTGAAAGTCCTATCAGGCGTTTTGATCTATCCCTATAGATCTTAACGCCTAGAATGTAAGCAGCTTCTCCTAGGTCCTTCATAGAGAAACTTTTATTCAAGTAATCCTTTACGCTCTCTAAAAACTCCACGTTGTTTCCAATCAGCAATATGTCATCCACATATAATATTAGAAACGCCACAGAGCTCCCACTCACTTTCTTGTAAATACAAGATTCTCCAACCACTTGTATAAACCCAAATGCTTTGATCACCTCATCAAAACGTTTGTTCCAACTCCGAGATGCTTGCACCAGTCCATAAATGGATCGCTGGAGCTTGCACACCTTGTCAGCATTTTTAGGATCGACGAAACCTTCGGGTTGTATCATATACAAGTCTTCCTTAAGGAAACCGTTAAGGAACGCCGTTTTGACATCCATCTGCCAGATTTCATAATCGAAAAATGCAGCCATTGCTAACATGATTCTAACGGACTTAAGCATCGCTACGGGTGAGAATGTCTCATCGTAGTCAATTCCTTGAACTTGTGAAAAACCCTTTGCCACAAGTCGAGCTTTATAAACGGTCACATTACCGTCAGCGTCCGTCTTCCTCTTAAAGATCCATTTGTTCTGAATAGCCTTGCGGCCCTTAGGTAGTACCTCCAAAGTCCACACTTTGTTCTCATACATGGATCCTATCTCGGACTTCATGGCTTCTAGCCATTTGTTGGAATCTGGGCCCACCATTGCTTCTTCATAATTTGCAGGCTCATTGTTGTCTAACAACATGATTGATAAGACGGGATTACCGTACCACTCTGGAGCAGTACGTGGTCTCGTCGACCTGCGTGGTTCGACAGAAACTTGAACTGGAGTTTCATGATCTTCATCATTAACTTTCTCCTCAACCGGCGTCGCAACGACAGAGGTTTCCCCTTGCCCTGCGCCACCATCTAGAGGGATGAGAGGTTCGACAACCTCGTCAAGTTCTATCTTCCTCCCACTCAATTCTCTCGAGAGAAACTTCTTCTCGAGAAAAGCTCCGTTTTTAGCAACAAACACTTTGCCCTCGGATTTGAGATAGAAGGTGTATCCAACTATCTCTTTTGGGTAACCTATGAAGACGCACCTTTCCGCTTTGGGTTCTAGCTTTTCAGGCTGAAGCTTTTTGACATAAGCATCACGTCCCCAAACTTTAAGAAACGACAACTTTGGCCTTTTGCCATACCACAGTTTGTATGGTGTCGTCTCAACGGATTTTGATGGTGCCCTATTTAAAGTGAATGCAGCTGTTTCTAATGCATAACCCCAAAACGATAACGTCAAATCGGTAAGAGACATCATAGATCGCACCATCTCTAATAAAGTACGATTACGACGTTCGGACACACCATTACGCTGTGGTGTTCCAGGCGGTGTCAACTGTGAAACAATTCCACATTTTCTTAAGTGAGCACCAAACTCGAAACTCAGATATTCACCCCCACGATCAGACCGTAGGAACTTGATCTTCTTGTTACGATGATTTTCAACTTCACTCTGAAATTGCTTGAACTTTTCAAATGTTTTAGACTTGTGTTTCATCAAGTAGACATAACCATATGTACTCAAATCGTCAGGGAAGGTCAGAAAATAACGATATCCACCGCGTGCCTCCACACTCATCGGACCACACACATCGGTATGTATGATTTCCAACGAGTCACTTGCACGCTCCATTGTTCCGGAGAACGGAGTTTGAGTCATCTTGCCCATGAGGCATGGTTCGCACGTGTCAAGTAAATCAAAGTCAAGTGACTCCAAAAGTCCATCGGTATGGAGTTTCTTCATGCACTTTACACCAATTTGACCTAAGCGGGAGTGCCATAAAAACATGGCGCTATCATTGTTAACTCTAACTCTTTTGGTCTCAATGTTATGTATATGTGTATTATCACTATCATGATTCAATATGAACAATCCTCTCACATTGGGTGCATGACCATAAAAGATATTAATCATAGAAATAGAACAACCATTATTCTCTGACTTAAAAGAGTAACCGTCTCGCAATAAACAAGATCCAGATATAATGTTCATGCTCAACGCAGGCACTAAATAACAATGATTTAAGTTCATCACTAATCCTGACGGTAACTGAAGTGACACTGTGCCGACGGCGATTGCATCAACCTTGGAACCATTTCCTACGCGCATCGTCACTTCATCTTTCGCCAGCCTTCGTCTATTCCGCAGTTCCTGTTTCGAGTTGCAAATATGAGCACCAGAACCGGTATTGAATACCCAGGCACTACTACGAGAGCCGGTTAAGTACACATCAATAACATGTATATCAAATATACCTGATTTTTCTTTGGCCGCCTTCTAATCTGCCAGATACTTGGGGCAATTGCGCTTCCAGTGACCCATACCCTTGCAATAGTAACACTCCGTTTCAGGATTAGGTCCAGCTTTGGGTTTCTTCGTCGGATTGGCAACAGGCTTGCCGCTCTTCTTCGAATTGCCCTTCTTGCCTTTGCCGTTTCTCTTGAAACTAGTGGTCTTATTCACCATCAACACTTGATGCTCTTTACGAAGTTCAGACTCTGCGACTTTCAGCATCGCAAACAACTCGCCGGGAGACTTGTTCATCCCTTGCATGTTGTAGTTCAACACAAAGCCCTTATAGCTTGGCGGCAATGATTGAAGAATTATGTCAGTGATAGCTTCTTGCGGGAGTTCAATCCCCAGCTCAGCTAGACGGTTTGAGTACCCAGACATTTTGAGCACATGTTCACTAACAGACGAGTTTTCCTCCATCTTGCAAGCATAGAATTTATCGGAGGTCTCATACCTCTCGATCCGGGCGTTCTTCTGAAAGATAAACTTCAACTCCTGGAACATCTCAAATGCTCCATGACGCTCAAAGCGACGTTGAAGTCCCGGTTCTAAGCCATACAAGACTGCACATTGAACTATTGAGTAGTCCTCCTTACGTGCTAACCAAGCGTTCTTAACATCCTGATCAGCCGTAGCGGGTGGTTCATCTCCTAACGCAGCATTAAGGACATAATCCTTCTTCCCAGCTTGTAAGATTAGCTTAAGATTACGAGCCCAGTCTACAAAGTTGCTTCCATCATCTTTCAACTTAGCTTTCTCTAGGAACGTATTAAAATTCAGGATGATTGTCGCGTGAGCCATGATCTACAACACAAATATATTCAAACTGGACTTAGACTATGTGCAAGATAATTAGAGTTTAACTTAATCAAATTATTCGCTAAACTCCCACTCAAAAAGTACATCTCTCTAGTCATTTGAGTGGTTCATGATCCACTTACACTAGCTCAAGTCCGATCAACACGTGAGTTGAGTATAGTTTCAGTGGTAAGCATCCCTATGCTAATCATATCATCTATATGATTCATGATCGACCTTTCGGTCTCATGTGTTTCGAGGCCATGTCTGCACATGCTAGGCTCGTCAAGCTTAACCCGAGTGTTCCGCGTGTGCAACTGTTTTGCACCCGTTGTATATGAACGTTGAGTCTATCACACCCGATCATCACGTGGTGTCTCGGAACGACGAACTGTAGCAACGGTGCACAGTCGGGGAAAACACAATTTCGTCTTGAAATTTTAGTGAGAGATCACCTCATAATGCTACCGTCGTTCTAAGCAAAATAAGGTGCATAAAAGGATTAACATCACATGCAATTCATAAGTGACATGATATGGCCATCATCACGTGCTTCTTGATCTCCATCGCCAAAGCACCGGCACGATCTTCTTGTCACCGGCGCCACACCATGATCTCCATCAACGTGTTGCCATCGGGGTTGTCGTGCTACTTATGCTATTACTACTAAAGCTACTTCCTAGCAAAATAGTAAACGCATCTGCAAGCACAAACGTTAGTATAAAGACAACCCTATGGCTCCTGCCGGTTGCCGTACCATCGACGTGCAAGTCGATATTTCTATTACAACATGATCATCTCATACATCCAATATATCACATCACATCGTTGGCCATATCACATCACAAGCATACCCTGCAAAAACAAGTTAGACGTCCTCTAATTTTGTTGTTGCATGTTTTACGTGGTGACCATGGGTATCTAGTAGTATCGCATCTTACTTACGCAAACACCACAACGGAGATGTATGAGTTGCTATTTAACCTCATCCAAGGACCTCCTCGGTCAAATCCGATTCAACTAAAGTTGGAGAAATCGACACTTGCTAGTCATCTTTGAGCAACGGAGTTACTCGTAACGATGAAACCAGTCTCTCGTAAGCGTACGAGTAATGTCGGTCCAAGCCGCTTCAATCCAACAATACCGCGGAATCAAGAAAAGACTAAGGAGGGCAGCAAAACGCACATCACCGCCCACAAAAACTTTTGTGTTCTACTCGAGAAGACATCTACGCATGAACCTAGCTCATGATGCCACTGTTGGGGAACGTCGCATGGGAAACAAAAATTTTCCTACGCGCACGAAGACCTATCATGGTGATGTCCATCTACGAGAGGGGATGAGTGATCTACGTACCCTTGTAGATCGTATAGCAGAAGCGTTAGTGAACGCGGTTGATGTAGTGGAACGTCCTCACGTCCCTCGATCCGCCCCATGAACAATCCCGCGATCAGTCCCACGATCTAGTACCGAACGGACGACACCTCCGCGTTCAGCACACGTACAGCTCGACGATGATCTCGGCCTTCTTGATCCAGCAAGAGAGACCGAGAGGTAGAAGAGTTCTCCGGCAGCGTGACGGCGCTCCGGAGGTTGGTGATGACCTTGTCTCAGCAGGGCTCCGCCCGAGCTCCGCAGAAACGCGATCTAGAGGAAAAACCGTGGAGGTATGTGGTCGGGCTGCCGTGGAAAAGTCGTCTCAAATCAGCCCTAAAACCTCCGTATATATAGGTGGGAGGGAGGGGACCTTGCCTTGGGGCTCAAGGAGCCCCAAGGGGGTCGGCCGAGCCAAGGGGGGAAGACTCCCCCCCCAAACCGAGTTGGACTTGGTTTGGTGGGAGGGAGTCCTTCCCTTCCTTCCCACCTCCTCTTTTTTTTTCTCTTGATTTTCTCTTCTTGGCGCATAGGGCCCTTTTGGGCTGTCCCACCAGCCCACTAAGGGCTGGTGTGTCACCCTCAAGGCCTATGGGCTTCCCCGGGGTGGGTTGCCCCCCCCCTCCCCGGTGAACTCCCGGAACCCATTCGTCATTCCCGGTACATTCCCGGTAACTCCGAAAACCTTCCGGTAAATCAAATGAGGTCTTCCTATATATCAATCTTCGTTTCCGGACCATTCCGAAAACCCTCGTGACGTCCGTGATCTCATCCGAGACTCCGAACAACATTCGGTAACCAACCATATAACTCTAATACGCATAAAACAACGTCGAACCTTAAGTGTGCAGACCCTGCGGGTTCGAGAACTATGTAGACATGACCCGAGAGACTCCTCGGTCAATATCCAATAGCGGGACCTGGATGCCCATATTGGATCCTACATATTCTACGAAGATCTTATCGTTTGAACCTCAGTGCCAAGGATTCATATAATCCCGTATGTCATTCCCTTTGTCCTTCGGTATGTTACTTGCCCGAGATTCGATCGTCAGTATCCGTATACCTATTTCAATCTCGTTTACCGGACAGTCTCTTTACTCGTTCCGTAATACAAGATCCCGCAACTTACACTAAGTTACATTGCTTGCAAGGCTTGTGTGTGATGTTGTATTACCGAGTGGGCCCCGAGATACCTCTCCGTTACACGGAGTGACAAATCCCAGTCTTGATCCATACTAACTCAACTAACACCTTCGGAGATACCTGTAGAGCATCTTTATAGTCACCCAGTTACGTTGCGACGTTTGATACACACAAAGCATTCCTCCGGTGTCAGTGGGTTATATGATCTCATGGTCATAGGAATAAATACTTGACACGCAGAAAACAGTAGCAACAAAATGACACGATCAACATGCTACGTCTATTAGTTTGGGTCTAGTCCATCACGTGATTCTCCTAATGACGTGATCCAGTTATCAAGCAACAACACCTTGTTCATAATCAGAAGACACTGACTATCTTTGATCAACTGGCTAGCCAACTAGAGGCTTGCTAGCGATGGTGTTTTGTCTATGTATCCACACATGTAAATGAGTCTTCATTCAATACAATTATAGCATGGACAATAAATGATTATCTTGATACAGGAATTATAATAATAACCATATTTATTATTGCCTCTAGGGCATAATTCCAACAATCACATCACAAGCATACCCTGCAAAAACAAGTTAGACGTCCTCTAATTGTTGTTGCATGTTTTACATGGTGACCATGGGTATCTAGTAGGACCGCATCTTACTTACGCGAACACCACAACGAAGATATATGAATTGCTATTTAACCTCATCCAAGGACCTCCTCGGTCAAATCTGATTCAACTAAAGTTGGAGAAACCGACACTTGCCAGTCATCTTTGAATGAAACCAATCTCTCGTAAGCGTACGAGGAATGTCGGTCCAAGCCGCTTCGATCCAACAATACCGCAGAATCAAGAAAAGACTAAGGGGGGCAGCACCGCACATCACCGCCCACAAAAACTTTTGTGTTCTACTCGAGATGACATCTACGCATGAACCTAGCTCATGATGCCACTGATGGGGAACGTCTCATGGGAAACAAAAATTTCCTACGCGCACAAAGACCTATCATGGTGATGTCCATCTACGAGGGGGATTTCAGATCTACGTAATCTTGTAGATCGCATAGCAGAAGCGTTAATAAACCCGGTTGATTTAGTGGAACGTCCTCATGTCCCTCGACCTGCCCTGTGAACCGTCCCACGAACCGTCCCACGAACCGTCCCTCGATCCGTCCCACGATCCGTTTCGATCTAGTGCCGAACGGACGGCACCTCCGCGTTCAGCACACGTACAGCTCGATGATGATCTCAGCCTTCTTGATCCAGCAAGAGAGACGGAGAGGTAGATGAGTTCTCCGGAAGCGTGACGGCGCTCCGGAGTTTGGTGGTGATCTAATCTCAGCAGTGCTCCGCCCGAGCTCCACAGAAACACGATCTAGAGGAAAAACCGTGGAGGTATGTGGTCGGGCTGCCGTGGCAAAGTTGTCTCAAATCAGCCCTAATACCTCTGTATATATAGGTGGGAGGGGAGGGGCCTTGACTTGAGGCTCAAGGAGCCCCAAGGGGGTCGGCCGAATGGGGGAGGAGGAATCCTCCTCCAATCCTAGTCAACTAGGATTGGAAGGTGGAGTCCTTCCCTTCCTTCCCACTTCCCCCTTTTTTTCTTTCTCTTTGATTTTCTTCTTATCCTGCACAGGGCCCTTCTTGGGCTTGCCCACCAGCCCACTAAGGGCTGGTGCGGAACCCCTAAGGCCTAAGGGATTCCCCGGGGTGGGCTGCCTCCCCCGATGAACATCTGGAACCCATTCGTCACTCCCAGTACATTCCCGGTAATGCCGAAAACTTTCCGGTAATCAAATGAGGTCATCCTATATATCAATGTTCGTCTCCAGACCATTTCGGAAATCCTCGTGACGTCCGTGATCACATACAGGACTCCGAATAACATTCGGTAACCAACCATATAACTCAAATACGCATAAAACAACGCCGAACCTTAAGTGTGCAGACCCTGCGGGTTCGATAACTATGTAGACATGACCCGAGGGACTCCTCGGTCAATATCCAATAGCGGGACCTGGATGCCCATATTGGATCCTACATATTATACGAAGATCTTATCATTTGAACCTCAGTGCCAAGGATTCATATAATCCCGTATGTCATTCCCTTTGTCCTTCGGTATGTTACTTGCCCGAGATTCGATCGTCAATATCCGCGTACCTATTTCAATCTCGTTTACCACCAAGTCTCTTTACTTGTTCCGTAATACAAGATCCCGTGACTTACACTAAGTCACATTGCTTGCAAGGGTTGTGTGTGATGTTGTATTACCGAGTGGGCCCCGAGATACCTCTCCATCACACGGAGTGACAAATCCCAGTCTCGATCCATACTAACTCAACGAACACCTTCGGAGATACCTGTAGAGCATCTTTATAGTCACCCAGTTACGTTGCGACGTTTGATGCACATAAAGCATTCCTCCGGTGTCAGTGAGTTATATGATCTCATGGTCATAGGAACAAATACTTGACACACAGAAAACAGTAGCAACAAAATGACACGATCAACATGCTACGTCTATTAGTTTGGGTCTAGTCCATCACATGATTCTCCCAATGATGTGATCCAGTTATCAAGCAACAACACCTTGTACATAGTCAGAAGACCCTAACTATCCTTGATCAACTGGCTAGCCAACTAGAGGCTTGCTAGGGACAGTGTTTTGTCTATGTATCCATACATGTATCTAAGTCTTCATTCAATAAAATTATAGCATGGATAATAAACAATTATCTTGATACAGGAATTATAATAATAACTTATATATCATTGCCTCTAGGACATAATTCCAACAGTTGGTGGGGGTAACAGTTGGATTGTTCTCCCCACTATATAAAGGTGTCTTCTTCCCCGAGAAGCTCACCTCTTACCTTCCCAAGTTTCACTTATGAAGCTTATTCTTGCCCGATCTCTCTCCCTAGCCAATCAAACTTGTTGATTTCCTAGGGATTGCTTGAGAGGTCCTTGATTTACACTTCCACCAAGAGATATTTGATTCCCCCACTAATCCATTGCGGATCTTGTTATTCTTGGGTATTTCAGCACCCTAGACGGTTGAGGTCACCTCGGAGCCACATTCCATTGTGGCGAAGCTTCATGGTCTTGTTGGGAGCCTCCAAGCTTTGTTTGGAGATAGCCCCAACCTTGTTTGTAAATGTCCGGTCGCCGCCTTCAAGGGCACCAATAGTGGAATCAGGGCATCTCACATTGTGTGAGGGCATGAGGAGAATACCGTGGCCCTAGTGGCTTCTTGGGGAGCATTGTGCCTCCACAAAGCTCCAACAGAGACGTACTTCCTGTCAAAAGGAAGGAACTTCGGTAACACATCCTCGTCTCCACCGGTTTCACTTGCGGTTATCTCTTACCTTTACTTGGTACTTGGTTTCGTTGTGGTGTATTCCTTACTTGCAATTGTTGTCCTTGTTGTTAGCATCATATAGGTTTTTCACCTAGTTGTTCATATAAAGAACCTTTTGTTGCTAATGCTAATTTGTTAAGACAAGCTATAAATTGGTAGTTGCCTATTAAACCCCCTCTAGTCAACCATATCGATCCTTTCAATTGCTACGAGAGCCACGTCTATTTATTAAGGGTTTAACCACCCGAAGAGTATGGTTGATGATGATGAGGTTTGACCCAAAGGGTCCGAGGCCGTGGAGTTGGTTTCGGTCACACGGGACGACTTGCATGAGGCCATGGCTTTACTCAAGACGTCCGTGACAACCGAAGTCAAATCCATGCTTAAAGAATTACTTAGGGGATGAAGAATTCTCCTGACCCGTTTCTTGTAGTTAAACCCACCACATCGGAGTCGGAGGCCAATTCCGATAAGGAAGCGGCTAAAGGTACTCGAACTTCTTCCCCTCTCGACAAGATTGGGACGGGAACCTTTGGCTCAGTTCCTCCTCCCCCGGTCTATGGAGGACCGGTCCCTACACCGGATATTAACAACCTTGGTCCTCCTCCAAAACTTGTTAAAGGTGATTTCGCTAATTGGGTCTTTTCCATCAAGTCTCATTAGAATCACAGCTTAACAAATCTTTGGAGAGTCATCGAACAAGGCTATCACCCGAATGATCCAAGGAATGCCACTTCGAGAGAAGAGGCGGACAACCAATACAATCATTTCGTGTTGTTCATACTTCAATCCGTGGTTCCTCCAGAAGATCTACCTCACCTATGCCCCTTCACACGTGCAAAGGATTGTTGGGAGCACATGATGGTGATGTACAAGGAGAGCTCAAGCATTCAATGGTCTAACTTTGAAGTGGTTCTTGATGAGGCCGATGAGTTTGTGATGCTAGAAGATGAGGACCCCCATGATCTCTATCGAAGGGTGACTGCTCTTTCTATTTCTCTCCAAGACCATGAGAGCAAAGATACAGACGACACTTGGATCAAGCACAAGTTTCTCAAGGCCATCATGACACTCAACAAAGCCATTTCTTCCGTCATTCGTTAAAGACCAGATTTCCACTCCTTGACCTCGGGCGAAGTGTTTGATGAGTTCATTGTTATGGATATTATGAACAAGACCGCCGAAAATGCTCTTGCTCGTGTCCGGTCAAAGACAGCCTCACCCAACCTTGCTTTGAGAACCAAGGCCATTGTTGATGAAGAAGCAGAGGAAGAAGTTGGCTGCCCCGAAGACACAAAGTATGCTTATCACGGGAACATGGCTCTTGCTTCAAGGCAGCTTTGGGGTAACAAGAGAAACTCAAGGCCCAACCTCTCCAAGGATAACTGCTACTGCGACAATAGACCTTCCCTGGTACGGAGCCAGGAATCCTGCTGCAGCGGCTACGCCTTAGGGACTTCCTAGGCAAGTATGCAAAGGATTCCCCCGTGGCCTTGGAGCCTTGCGTTGGTGTTCCCTCGAAGCGGAAAGGGTGATGTAGCACAGCCGCGGTAAGTATTTCCCTCAGTTTTGAGAACCAAGGTATCGATCCAGTGAAGGAGTATCACAAGTGCCTGCACAAACACAAAGAGCTTGCTCCCAACGCTATGAAGGGGTTGTCAATCCCTTATAGATTGTTTGCCAAGTGAGAACTGAAAGCAAGAAAGTAACAAACCAAAGTAAAAGCGGAGGTGTAAACGATGGGTGTGAATAGACCTGGGGGTCGTAGTGTTTACTAGTGGCTTCTCTCATGAAAGCAATTAGACGGTGGGTGAACGAGTTACTGTCGAGCAATTGATAGAACCGTGCAAAGTCATGACGATGTCTATGGCAATGATTATATCTATAGGCATCACGTCCAAAACAAGTAGACCGATACTTTCTGCATCTACTACTATTACTCCACACGTCGACCGCTATCGAGCATGCATCTAGTGTATTAAGTTGAAAAGAACAGAGTAACGCCTTAAGCAAGATGACATGATGTAGATGGACAATCTCATATCTACGACAAAGCACCCCTTGTTACCCTTGATGGCAAATACATGCTGTGTGCCTTGCTTCCCCTACTGTCACTGGGAAAGGTCACCAGACGGTAAGAACCCAAAACCAAGCACTTCTCCCATTGCAAGAATCATAGCTCTAGTTGGCCAAACAAAACCCAAGACTCGGAGAGACATACAAGGATATCAAATCATGCAAATTAGAAATCAGCAAAGACTCAAATATATATCATAGATAGTCTGATCACAAATCCACAATTCATCGGATCTCGACAAACACACCGCCAAAGAGGATTACATCAGATAGATCTCCATGAAGATCACGGAGAACTTTGTATTGAAGATCCAAGAGAGAGAAGAAGCCATCTAGCTACTAACTACGGACCCGTAGGTCTGAAGTGAACTACTCACGAGTCATTGGAGGGGCGATGATGTTGATGAAGAGGCCCTCCAACTCCAAAGTCCCCTCCGACAGGGCACCGGGAAGGGTCTCCAGATGAGATCTCGCGGAAGCAGGAACTTGCGGCAGCGGAACTCCCGATCTTTGTTTCTTTGTGGAGGTTTCTGAATTTATAGGACCATATGGCGGTGGAGTTGCATCAAGTGGGCCCCTAGGGGCCCACAAGCTTGGTTGGCGCGACCTAGGGGGGGCCATGGCGACATCGCTTGTGGCGCCCTCGTGGCCCCCTCCGGTATCTTTTTCTTCCGGTATTTTCGATATTTTACATAAAAAATCATCGCGAAAGAATTATTCCGTTTGGACTCAGTTCCAAAATCAGATCTCAAAAGAGTCAAAAACACAGAAAAAACAGGAACTGGCGCTTGGCACTGAGTTAATAAGTTAGTCCCAAAAAAGATATAAAAGGTAAACAAAACATCCAAAGTTAACAAGATAACAACGTGAAACCATCAAAGATTATAGATACGTTTGAGACGTATCAAGCATCCCCAAGCTTAACTCTTGCTCGTCCTCGAATAGGGAAGTGATAAAGAATGAATTTTTGATGCTTTCATGCTACCTAGCATATATGTCCTTTGTAACTCCTCTTATGTGACGTGAATGTTCAGATCCATTAGATTCAAAACAATAGTTTGCTATTGACGTGGAAACAATAATACTTCAAGCAAACTAGCAAAGTAATCATGAACTTTCAAAATAACAAGGCCAAAAGAAAGTTATCCCTACAAAATCATATAGTCTGGCTATGCTCTATCATCATTGCACAACGAATTTAAATCATGCACAACCCCGGTATTGGCCAAGGAATTGTTTTCACACCTTTACTTTCTCAAACTTTTTCAACTCTCACGCAATACATGAGCGTGAGCCATGTTTTTAGCACTACAAGTGGTGTGGAGTGTGGTGGAGGTTGCAAGACAAACCATGAGAAGATGATCACATTAACTAGGCATATCAATGAGCTATGGAGATGCTCATCAATAGATATCAATGTGAATGAGTAGGGATTGCCATACAAATGATGCACTATAGCTAAGAGTATGTGAAAGCTCTTTAAAGAAAACTAGTGGGTGTGCATCCAACTTGCTTGCTCACGAAGACCTAAGGCAAATTTGAGGAAGCCTATCATTGGAATATACAAGCCAAGTTATATAATAAAAATTTTCCACTGCTATATGGTGGTGCCAAAACGAGAGGCTCTCAATCATGAAGATCATGGTGCTTAATATGCACAAGTGTGGAAAAGTGGTAGCATTGTCCCTTCTCTCTTTTTCTCTCATTTTTTTATGGGCTCTTTGGCCTCTTTTTTTTAAATTTTGGTGGGCATCTTTGGCCTCTTTTATTTCCTCACATGGGACAATGCTCCATCAACGATGATTATCACACTTACAACTCAAAACTTAGAGCAACGATGACTCTATATGGAATGCCTTCGGTAGTGTACCGTGACAATGATCTAGCATGGCATGGACATAAATGGAAACATCATCCTAGCTAATTATGATCATGCAATGGCAATGTAGACGTGGTGGCACATGTCATTGTGGTAGTTGCATGGCAATATATCTCGGAATGACTTTGAAAAAGCCATAGTAGGTAGGTATGGTGGCTGTTTTGAGGGAGGCTAATGGTGGGTTTTGTGCACCGGCGAAAGTTGCACGGCACTAAAGAAGATAGTGATGGTGGAAGGTGAAAGTGCATCTAAACCATGGACTCAACGTTAGTCATGAAGAACTCATATACTTGTTGCAAAAGTTTTATTAGTAATCGAAACAAAGCATTCAACGCATACTCCTAGGGGAAGGGTTGGTAGGTATAAACCATCGCGCGATCCCGACGGCCACGCAAAGGATGACAATCTATAGACTAATCATGCTCAGACTTCATCACATAGCGGTTCACCATACATGCATGCTACGGGAATCACTAACTTCAACACAAGTATTTCTAGATCCACAACACCTTACTGGCATAACTTCAATATTACCGTAACCACAACTCAAAACTAGTTGAGATGAATCAAACTTCTCTAACTATTCAATGCACATGAAGGTGGAAGTTTTCCTATCCCTTTGGATAACTACCCCTTTTGAGACTACTTTCAAAGAATAGATCAGATACCAAGCCACGCACCGCCGTGCTCCAGAATATATAAGTGAAGCACTTAGAGCAAAATCAACTAGCTAAAAAGATATAAGTGAAGCACATGTGAGCTGAATTGTCTACCAAAGGATATAAGTGAAGCTCGACAAAATCACGGTGAGTGCATGTCTCTCTCTCTAGGTGTGCCGCAAGTATGATTGTGACACAACAAAAATAAAATACTCCTACGATACAAGACGCTCCAAGCAAAACACATAACATGTGGTGAATAAAAATGCAGCCCCAAGTAAAGTTACCGATGGATTGAAGACGAGAGAGGGGATGCCTTCCCGGGGCATCCCCAAGCTTAGGCTTTTACGGCATACTTGAATATGTTGGGGTGCCTTGGGCATCCCCAAGCTTGAGCTCTTGCCACTCTTTATATTTTTGTCCATAAGAACTTCACCCAAAACTTGAAAACTTCACAACACGAAACTTAAACACAAACTCGTGATAACATTAGTATAAGAAAGCAAACCACCACTTCCTTAGGTACTGTAGCAAACTTAAATTCTACTTATGCTGATGTTGGGTTACTGTATTTTCAATATTCCATGGCTAATACCCCTTGATACTATCCATAGTTTCATCAAAATAAGCAACCAACACAACAAAAACAGAATCTGTTAACAGCAGACCAGTCTGTAGCAATCTGTATACTTCGTATACTTCTGTACTTCAAAAATTCTGAAAAATGACGAGAGTCTGAATAATTTGCATAGAAATCATCATAAAAAATAATCAACTCAAAAGCTATTACAGAAAAAACTGAGAATTATTTTCGTGAGCAGAAAGTTTCTGTCTTTTCCAGCATGACCAAACGATCATCCCCAAGACTAATCATAACGGTTTCGCTTGGCACAAACGCAAAAAGAAACACAAAAAACACAATCATAACAGAATTATGAAAGTGTGGAAAACACAAAAGAGAAAGAAAAAGGATAGATTCGTTGGGTTGCCTCCCAACAAGCGCTATTGTTTGACGCCCTTAGCTAGGCAAAAGGTGATGAAATCACGTATAGTCATCTTTGGTGCTCAAACCATAAGTAGCCCTCATCATAGATTCATAAGGCAATCTTATTTTCTTTCTTGGGAAGTGCTCCATGCCCTTCTTTAAGGGAAACTGGAATCTAATATTCCCTTCCTTCATATCGATGATAGCACCAATAGTCCTTAGGAAAGGCTACCAAGAATAATGGGACATGAAGGATTGCAATCTATGTCAAGTACAATGAAATACACGGGTACATAGTTCTTATTTGCAACAATAAGAACATCATCGATCCATCCCATGGGTTTCTTGACAGTAGAATCCGCAAGATGCAAATTAAGAGAACACTCTTCAATCTCATGAAAACCAATAATATCACATAAAGATTTTGGAATCGCGGAAACACTAGCACCCAAATCACACAAAGCATCGCACTCATAGTTTTTGATCTTGATTTTGATAGTAGGTTCCCACTCATCTTGAAGTTTTCTAGGTATAGAGACTTCTAGTTCGAGCTTCTCTTGAAGAGATTTCATCATAGCATCTACGATATGCGCGGTAAAGGCTTTGCTTTGGCTATAAGCATGTGGAGAGTTTGCAATGGATTGCATCAAAGAGATGCATTCAAACAAGGAGCAATTATCATAATTGAATTCCTTGAAATCCAAAGTGGGAGTTTCATTACTACCTAAAATTTTGATTTCTTCTACTCCACTCTCCACACCTTTATCATGAAGATAGGTGGACTCCGAATCATTGGGGCGTTTTTCAACCAAAGTGGATTCATATCCAGCCCCTTCATCAATAGGTTTGACACGCGAAAACAAAGATTTAAGAGGAGACACACCAAGCACTTTAAGATCTTCGTGATTTGCATCACTAGAACGCACCCTTTTAAACCATTCATGCCTAGCGCGAATTTGGGCGGTTCTTTCTTTGCTCTCATTCATGGAGACACGCATAGCTTTCAAAGTTTCATCCAAGTTGACCTTGGGAGGAGCACATCTAACTTTTAAAGCATCAATATCACAAGACATCCTATCAACCCTCTTAGCCAAATCGTCAATTTTGAGTAGTTTTTCCTCTATGGATGCATTGAAAATATTTTGAGAGTTGATGAACTCTTTGATATTACTCTCTAAATCAGAGGGTAATTTGTTTTGATTTCCATAAGTGTTGTTGTAGGAATTGCCATAATTGTTAGAGGAGTTACTAGGAAAAGGCCTAGGAACATAGTTTCCTCTAAAAGCATTGTTGTTGCCAAAATTGTTCCTACCAACAAAATTAACGTCCAAACTAGCGTTGCTACTCTCAATCAAGGAAGATAGTAGCATGTCATTAGGATCTAAAGGAGCGTTTCTACTAGCAACGAAATTCATCAACTCGTCCATCTTAGCACTAAGCGAGTTAATTTCTTCTATAGCGTGTACCTTTTTGCTAGCAGGTGACCTTTTAGTATGCCACTGAGACTAGTTGGTCATGATATTGTCTAGGAGTTTTGTAGCGTCTCCTAACGTGATTTCCATGAACGTTCCACCTAAGGCGGAGTCCAAGATATTGCAATAAGCGAAATTCAAACCAGCGTAAAAGATTTGTATAATCATCCACAAACTCAAGCCATGAGCGGGACAATTTCTAATCATAAGCTTCATCCTCTCCCAAGATTGTGCAACGTGTTCATGATCAGGTTGCTTGAAATTCCTGACATCGTTACGTAAGGAGATGATCTTAGCCGGCGGAAAATACTTGGATATGTAAGCATCTTTGCACTTATCCCAAGAATCGATACTATTTTTAGGCAAAGAAGAAAACCAAGTTTTTGCGCGATCTCGCAACGAGGAAGGAAAAAGTTTCAACTTAATCACGTCATTATCCACATCTCTTTTCTTTTACATATCGCAAAGGTATTGGGATGGGATGCGGCATCTTCACTAGGAATGCCAGAGAATTGCTCTTTCATAACAAGATTCAGCAAAGCTGCGTTGATTTCATACGATTCCGCACTAGTGGCGGGAGCAATTGGAGTACTAATAAAATCATTATTATTAGTGATCGAGAAGTCGCAAAGTTTGGTGTTTTCAGCCATGATGACTTCAACAAACAAACAAGCACACAAGCAAGCAAGAAAACCGGCAAAGGAAAACGACAAAGGGAAAAGAAAACGGCAAAGGAGAAAGGCAAAGGAAAACGGAAAATGTGAATTGGGGGAGAGAAAAACGAGAGGCAACTGGCAAAAAAGTAAATGCAAGAGATAAGTTTGTGAGACCTACTTGGATAGATCTCTCCTTTCCCGGCAACGGCGCCAGAAATTCTTCTTGCTAGTGCGACAACAGAGCTTCCCTGGTACGCCGCCAGGAATCCTGCTCCACCGGCTATGCCTTAGGGACTTCCTAGGAAAATATGCAAAGGATGCCCCCGTGGCCTTGGAGCCTTGTGTTGGTGTTCCCTCGAAGCGGAAAGGGTGATGTAGCATAGCGGCGGTAAGTATTTCCCTTAGTTTTGAGAACCAAGGTATCGATCCAGTGAAGGAGTATCACAAGTGCGTGCACAAACACAAAGAGCTTGCTCCCAACGCTATGAAGGGGTTGTCAATCCCTTACAGATTGTTTGCCAAGTAAGAACTGAAAGCAACAAAGTAACAAACGAAAGTAAAAGCGGAGGTGTAAACGATGGGTGTGAATAGACACGGGGGCCGTAGTGTTCACTAGTGGCTTCTCTCATGAAATCAAGTAGACGGTGGGTGAACGAATTACTGTCGAGCAATTGATAGAACCACGCAAAGTCGTGACGATATCTATGGCAATGATTATATCTATAGGCATCACGTCCAAAACAAGTAGACCGATACTTTCTTCATCTACTACTATTACTCCACACGTCGACCGCTATCCAGCATGCATCTAGTGTATTAAGTCCAAAAAAAAGATGTAACGCCTTAAGCAAGATGACATGATGTAGATGGACAATCTCATATCTACGATAAAGCCCACCTTGTTACCCTTGATGGCAACTACATGATGTGTGCCTTGCTTCCCCTACTGTCACTGGGAAAGGTCACCACACAGTAAGAACCCAAAACCAAGCATTTCTCCCATTGCAAGAATCATAGCTCTAGTTGGCCAAACAAAACCCAAGACTCGGAGAGACTTACAAGGATAACAATTCATGCATATTAGAAATCAGCAAAGACTCAAATATATATCATAGATAATCTGATCACAAATCCACAATTCATCGGATCTCGACAAACACACCGCAAAGAGGATTACATCGGATAGATCTCCATGAAGATCATGGAGAACTTTGTATTGAAGATCCAAGAGAGAGAAGAAGCCATCTAGCTACTAACTACAGACCCGTGGGTCTGAAGTGAACTACTCACGAGTCATTGGAGGGGCGATGATGTTGATGAAGAGGCCCTCCAACTCCAAAGTCCCCTCCGGCAGGGCACCGGGAAGGGTCTCCAGATGAGATCTCGCGGAAACAGGAACTTGCAGCGGCGGAACTCCCGATCTTTGTTTCTTTCTGGAGGTTTCTGAATTTATAGGACCATATGGCGGTGGAGTTGCATCAAGTGGGCCCCGAGGGGCCCACAAGCTTGGTTGGCGTGACCTAGGGGGGGCGCGGCGACAGGGCTTGTGGCGCCCTCGTGGCCCCCTCCGGTATTTTTTCTTCCGATATTTTTGATACTTTCCATAACAAATAATCACGAAAGAATTATTTCGTTTGGACTCCGTTCCAAAATTAGATCTGAAAAGAGTCAAAAACACAGAAAAACAGGAATTGGCGCTTGGCACGGAGTTAATAAGTTAGTCCCCAAAAAGATATAATAGGTAAACAAAACATCCAAACTTGACAAGATAACCGCGTGAAACCATCAAAAATTATAGATACGTTTGAGACGTATCAATAACTCAAGTGGGTCCAAGAACAAGCAACGTGTTCGTACATGCTAAAAATGCGGCAATATAAGTCACTTTGTGGTAGATTGCCCTTATGAGAAGAGGGAAGACAATGGGAGCAAGCTCATTCACAAGGACAAAGCCAAGTCCTTCCCAAGCAAGAACACCTTTACCAAGAAGACTCCTCCATGGGGTTTGGTAGCCAATGAAGAGTACCCCTCCGATGATGCCAAAGATGATACAGGTCGTGAGGGGATGGCAACGGCTACTGTGGTCATTGCCACTTCCTCCCCCAAGGTGTCTCTCTTCGGCCCCACCAACGAGAACCACATCGCCAAGTGCCCCATGGCTAAGGGTATCAATAAGGTAACCCCGACATCAAGACCACTCTCGCTACCTCTCCTTCTTTGTTAGACTGTGTTGATAATAGTGAGGTAGTGGAGCTTGATGAGAGTGAGTTTGACAAATTCCTTTGTAAGATCAACGGTGAAACCAAGAAGCACTTTGTTGCTCTTTTGAAACAACTTGGTGAGGACAATGATCTCATTGGGACTCATGAGAATACAATCTGCAAGTTGCAAGAACATAGTCATGATTACGCTGATGAGATAGCAGCACTATCCATTTCTCTAGAAGAAGAGTGTGGTCTTCGTTTGGCTCTTGAGGAGTCACACACCATTGATCATGCTAAATTGCAAAAAGATCTTGATCATGCTATTGTTCTTACTCGCGTGCTTAAATCCGAGAAAGTTGCACTTGGGGTAGGCCATGATAGACTCAAGGAAGAGTTTGACACACTTGACAAGGTTCACAAGGTCTTGAAAGGTGCTCCTCTCTCTCTTAAGGAGTCTCACGATCAACTCCAAGTAAAACTAACCAAGGAGATTTCTACTTGTCCTCCTTTTGTTCTTATTGATAATGCTTGTGCTACTAAACCTTGTTGTGAGCATGTGCATCTTGTGGAGGAGAATGCCAAGTTGAAAGAACAACTTGAAAAGGGTCTTGTGACATGCATCCAAGGAGAGAAGAACCTAAATGACCTTTTGAGTAATCAAAAGGAAGTTGTAGGAAAGAAGGGACTTGGGTTTGCACCCAAGTTATCTTCCCCACCCAAGGACATCTTTGTCAAAGAGGGTGAGATTACTCATAAGAAGATGAAGAACAAGGAAGGGGGTGACAATGCCAAGAAGGGCAAAACCACCTCCACCGACACTGGCGCTGATTTTAACCCCTCTTATGTTTTATGTCGTGCTAGTGATGGGCATGTTTATGCCAAATTTGATGGTTCCTATTATGAGTACATTGAATGGGCTATTTGGGTTCCTAAGACCCTTGTTTCTAACATCAAAGGACCCATTCAAAAATGGTACCTAAATCCAAGCACTGATCTCTTGTAGGAATTTGCTTCCGGTGGAGTGTCATGGTTGCTCGATAGTGGAGCCACAAATCATATGACCGGAAGCAAGGACTTGGTGGTGGATATGCATCCAATTCCATCTATGCCCACCCATGTCCAAATTTTTGACGCCTCAACTTCTAAGGTAATGGGTTTTGGCAAGGTGGAAATCTCTCAAGATTTATCTATAGAGAAGGTCATGCTTGTTGAGTCCCTTGCATACTATTTGCTTTCTGTTCATTAGCTTGCAATTATGGGCTTTGCCACATTCTTTAATCTTGAGACCATGGGCCTTTTGTAGAGAAAGACTCTTAAAGTAGCCTTTGTTGGACATGTTGAGAACGGTTTCTATGTGGTGAACTTTTCGGAGCGAACTACTAAAATCACGACATGTCTAATGGCTAAAGTTGATGTGGGTTGGCTGTGGCATCGCCGCACTGCTCATGTCAATATGAGATCTTTGCAAAGTATCCTCAAAGGGGACCATGTTCGGGCACTAACAAATGTGAGTTTTGCCAGAGACCGTGCTTACAGTGCTTGTATTGAAGGAAAGCTTCATGAAACAACTCACTGGTCCACAACTATCATCTACTCTAAAAGGCCTTTGGAGCTCCTTCACATGGATCTCTTTGGTCCGTCATCTTTTGATAATCTTTAGGGAAGAAAGTATTGCTTGGTGATTGTGGATGACTATTCAAGATACACTTGGGTATACTTCTTCAATAGGAAGAATGAGACTCAACAAACTGTCATCGACTTTGCTAATCAAGCTCAACTTCAACATGAAGCAAAGATATTGATGATTAAAAGTGACAATGGCACCGAGTTCAAGAATTACACCTTGAATGAGTTCCTTAGTGGCGAGGGGATCAAGCATCAATATTCAGCACCCTATACCCCCAACAGAATGGTGTGGCGGAGAGGAAGAACCGAACGTTGATGGACGCGACAAGAACCATGATGGCGGAGTTCAAATCTCCGTACAACTTTTGGGCCGAAGCCATTAGCACCTCATGGCATGCATCCAATCGGCTCTACCTTCGCAAAGGGTTGAACAAGACTCCATATAAGATTCTTACCGGGAACAAGCCCAATCTCAATTTCTTCTCGGTGTTCGGTTGTAAGTGTTTCATACTCAAGAAAAGTATTCATTTGTCTAAATTCGAAGCTAAAGCTCAGGAGGGCATATTTGTTGGTTATGCTACAAACTCTCATGCTTACCATGTTCTCAACAAGTCCATCATACTCATTGAGGAGACGTGTAACGTAGAGTTTGATGAGAATAATGGCTACCAAGTGGATCAAAGTGATCTTTCTGATGTAGGTGATGAAATTCCTCCTCAAGCCATAAGAAGAATGGGGATTGGTCAAATACTCCCCGTTGAGGAGCCCCTTGTGGTTGAAGGAGAAGGACAATGCTCTACTCAAGTGGAGCCATCACTGTCGCTAGATCCACGTGCTTCTCAAGAACAAAGGGAAGGCCCTCAACCTGATGTACAAGCTCAAGGACACGATCAACCTCGTGAAGATGGTGGTGCACCAAATGATGTCCAAGATCATACTCAAGACTCCAAGTTTTCTCAAGATCAAGCGCAACCACAAGATCAAGGGAAAACTAGTGAGGAATCTCAATACGGTGTTCAAGATGTTCAAGAAGAAACTCATAAATTCTCAAGTAGGGAAGTCTTGAAGCGCCGCACTACCAAGATTGCTAACAAGGTCCGGGTTCGATAACATATCTTCAAGAATGTTCTTGGAAGCTTCAATAAGGGGGTAACCACTTGTCAATAATTATCAAACTTTTGTTTGCTTCACGCTTTTGTTTCGTGTGTTGAACCCCAAAAGTTACATGATGCGTTTGATGATGAGGATTGGCTTGATGCCATGCATGATGAACTTAACAACTTCAAGCGTAATCAAGTTTGGGAATTAGTGCCAAGGCCAACAGAGGAACATAATGTCATTGGAACCAAATGGATCTTTAAGAACATGCAGGATGCTAATGGTGTTGTCATTCGAAACAAGGCAAGACTGGTGTCTCAATGCTACTGCCAAGTCGAGGGTATCGACTACGGTAAAACCTTTGCTCATGTTGCTCGTCTTGAATCTATTCGCGTGTTGCTTGCATTTTATTCTCATCATGACTTTAAATTGCAACAAATGGATGTGAAGAGTGATTTTCTTAATGGTCCTTTAAATGAGTTGGTATATGTAAAACAACCCTCGGGATTTGAGGATCCCAAGTTCCCCACTCATGTATACACTCAAGAAGGCACTCTATGGCCTTAAACAAGCCCCACGTGCATGGTATGAGTACCTTAGTGAGTTGTTGCAAGATCATGGGTTTGAAATAGGGAAAATTGATCCCGCTCTTTTTACCAAAAAGTTTAAAGGGGATTTTCTCATATGCCAAGTATATGTTTATGATATTATTTTTGGTTCTCCTAACGAATATTTCAATGAAGAGTTTGCTGCACAAATGACCAAGAAGTTTCAGATGTCTATGATGGGAGAGTTGAAGTTCTTTCTCACGTTTGAAATCAAACAAGGAAGAGAAGGAACATTCATCAAACAGCCAAGTACACTCAAGACATGGTCAAGAAGTTCGATCTCGAGGACGTCAAGACGGTCAAATTTCCCATGACAACCAAATGCAATCTTGACAATGATCCCAATGGTAAAGTAGTGGATCAAAAGGTATATCGCTCCATGATTGGATCCTTGCTTTACCTTTCTACATCTAGACCAGATATCATGTTGAGTGTGGGAATTTGTGCATGGTTTCAATCTACACCAAAGGAAAGCCACTATGCGGCAGTCAAACGAATCTTTCGATATTTGGCTCATACCCCAAACTTTGGCTTATGGTACCCCAAAGGAGCAAGCTTTAGTTTTGTAGGTTAGTCTGAATCGTATTGGGCTTGAGATTGTGTAGGTAGGAAGTCAACTTCTGGAGGATGCCAATTCCTTGGTTGCTCTTTGGTAAGTTGGTCTTCGAGGAAACAAAACTATGTGTCATTTTGCTCCACCAAAGCTGAGTATGTAGCTGTCGCAAGTTGTTGTTCTCAATTATTATGGATGATGCAAACTTTAAAGGATTACGGTGTCACTTGTGACATAGTGCCTCTTCTTTGTGACAATGTAAGTGCCATCAAGATATCTCTCAATCTGGTGCAACATAACAAGACCAAGCATATTGATATCTGTCATTATTTCATTCGAGATAATATCAAGCAAGGAGATATTGAGGTCCTCTTCATCAACACTCAAGAGGAACTGGCAAATATTTTCACCAAACCTCTAGACGAAGCAAGGTTTCGCGCGAAAGGCATGAGCTAAATATCATTTATTCAGGTAAAGTGGACTGACACTAGGCACATCACACATCACACCTCACTCATCATTAGATTTTGCTCTAAGTGTAGGCATGGCCATAGGGGGAGTTTGTTCTCTCAATAAACTTTCCCTCCCCCCATAATGCATAAATTGGTAACGTCTTTCACATTAGAAATTGTTGATGGAACTTGTGCTTCGAAGACGAGATGTGGTCATGAACCCAAGGATAATACTTCGTGGTGTCATACCATTTGTCTCAAACATTGATGGCTCCGGCCACCGTCCTCTCTTCGTCAGAAGATTCGGTTCTGTGTTCAAGTGCGTGCATGTCTTTTTTTATCTTCACTCGGGTTTTCCTTTGTTTTTTGTCTTCCTTCGCAAGGTTCAAAGTGTTTTCTTTAAAGGAGGGCAAAGTTTCCAGATGTTTTTGTCAAAAGGGGCACGGTACTACCGCTCCCAGCACGACATTAAAATTTTACTGCCGCTGGACGAGCGGTACTGCCGCTCCGCTAGGGTAGTAAAATTTTACTACCGCTGGCCAAGAGGTACTACCGCGATGACTGCGGTACTACCATGACGCCAGGGCCGCAGGGGGTTATTTTAGGGTAGGGAGCAGTTCTTTCTCCCCATACCCATTCATCTCGTGGCTCTCCCCTTTTCTCTCTCTCTTCTCTTGAGACGCTGCCGGAGGGACTCGCCAGATCTCCTTCTCCGACCACTCTCCTCCGATTCAGTTTGGTGCGATCCTCTCCCTCGTGCCATGGACGTCGGTACTGCCCCTTCTCCCCTTCGTTTTAGCTCGTTTTTGTTGAATCTAGGGTTAGGGGCATGTATGTTCGTAATTCATATCATGGCACCATCTCTTCATTGTAGGAGGGTTGAGGAGTTCTTGTGTGGTAGAACTTTCTGTGTAGGGTGCACGATGTGGGTTTGGGTCTCTGGTAGTACCGGATCTGCAAGTTTCTTGTTAGATCTCGCACTTCATTGCCCGTGCGGTACTACGGCTCCTCCTAGAGCAGTACTACCGCTATGGAGCGATAGCAAAACTTTAATAACACTCGAGCAGCGGTACTATCGTTGTTTACACGGTATTACCGCTATCATGGCGGTAGTAAAGTTTTACTACCGCTTGAGCAGCAGTACTACTGCCATTCCCCGAGCACACATGTTTTATCCTTCGAACACTCCTTTTTCTGGGATTTTCTGATTTGCTTTGTTCTTTGCCTTGACTTCTTTTGTCATTCTGTTGTGTTTGCGTTTGCAAGATATAGGTGGTGGCTCCTGGCGCTCTAATCCTCCTCGTGATGCCAGTTCCAAGCGACCTAGTTCTTCAGATATTCCCAAGGGATCGCGGGCTTCGAAGTGCAATTTTAAGAAGATTGCTCACAAGAACAAGAATTATGTTGATCAGGGTGCTATACCACTGGTAGAGTTTCAGCTTCGTCGAAAGGTCAACCCCTATGACATCGATAGGGTTCAGTTCCTTGGAGGTGACATGTTCCGGTCTAAGGAGCAGTTTCTTATTTATGAGGATGTGATGAAGACAAATAAGAATATATATGTACCTGTCAAATGGATTGATATGAACAATCTGAAGAAGGACCCTGCATATTTTGGTCAAGCTTTGGCCATGGTGGAACAGCTTCAGATTGAGGAGCTCATCACATTTCATCATGATTTTGATCCTCATATAGTGGCACAGTTCTTTGCTACTATCGACTTTCACCCTGATGCCGACCACACCATGACCTGGATGACAAATGGGGAACAATTATTTGGTACGTGGAAGGATTTCATGGACCTTCTGCACGTCCATGATGAGGGGCTTGAGCACTCAGTTGGCTTGCACCCACATGCTAAGCCTTCTGCTACAGCTAAGGAGAAGTTGTTGTCGTACTATATTGTGAAGGAATCCCCATCTGGTGAAGTCTCCCATGTTATGAACCCATTCCTTGATGTCATGCATCGTATATTTTGCAACGCACTGTTTCTGCACGTTGGCAACAAGGAACAGGTGCATTGATACCTGCTGGATATGCTTATGATGTGTCAGAAAGGGAAGACTCGTTCCTCTGTACCACTTGATGTATCTCACGTCGTGTGGAGCGAGCTTCACTCAACAGCCTTCCACCGTAAGGTGCCAATCTACGGCTCTTATCTGTGTTTACCTGATCAAGAAGAAGTGGGCGAAGGCCCTCCCACCTATTGAGTTACATGCTCCTATGTGGATTCTCCATGAGCCTATCAAGCTGTGACAGAAGAATAAATGGGCCAATACTACCACTACACCTGCTGCTAGGGATTCAGATGAGGATGAGGCTGCGGCTGAGGATGAGGCCGTTCTAGAGTCATGTGTGCCTTCCTGTGTCGAACAATCGTGGACCAAGAAGTGCACGGGTGAGATGAAGACCTTGTTCTGCATGTAGGCGCAGGGGCAGTACATGGCGCATGTTGCTCAGAAGGAGAGCCGTCAGCGTGACAAGCTAATAATGAGAAGCTCGACATGCACATCTCCAGCGGGCGTGATAAATACATCACTCCTGAGGCTGCGTGGATGCAAAAGGACAATCTTTAGTGGGCTGAGTCAGACCAGGAGTCTGGTGAGGAGACATAAGATGATGTTGATGAGGAGTCTGTTGATGGGTCTGATGGTCGAGTCCTCTCTAGTTCGAGCTACCACCTATGTCGTAGGTGTCCTCTTTTCCTTATTGGTGTCCCGGTGCCAAAGGGGGAGAGATTGTAGGATTTGCTTGCGTGTTTTCTGTGTTGCTTTATTTGCTGAACTTTGGTCATTTATGCTTTGTGTGTGAGACTATGAGATGTCGCTCCTTATCATATGGTGCGAGACATATGCTATCACTCCTATCTTTATTGTCTCATTATTATTCCATCTTATTAGTAGCTTGTGAGTCTAACTATCATGTGCCCTTATCTTCATGCTCACATACTATGCCTTGCTTCCATGCCTATGGTTTATTCAGTCCGATGCAAGGAGTGCGTCGTCTATAAAATCTAGGGGGAGTGCTTTTCTTTGATTGTGTGCTGGGCAGTCCACATCCTTTTTTCTAAAAGTATGCGTACATCCAGGGGGAGCCTGTCTCTAGTTTGTAGATTTTGGGTTTGCATATGCTATTTCTATATCCTTTTGTGCAAATCATGTATTGTCATCAATCCACCTAAAAGGGGAAGATTGTTAGGCCATATTTCTCCCTAAGTGGTTTTAGTGATTGATGACAATGCTTGTGCGGACTAATCGTGTGCATTGAGCATTCAGATAATTCATAACTAGGCACAAGATGATTCGATGCCCCTCGGAGTCTTTCAAAGATGGTTGCTTTCTACGTTTCTCTTTTTGTGGACTTGAGTCATAGTAAAGCCGTACTATTAAGAGGGGGTCCGCATAGGAAAGGTTTGGGTGGAATCAACATGTACACATTTCTTTTGCACCACCTTTCCTCTACTTCTGATGGAGCTCCAACCATGTTTTCCTTGTATGTGCAAAAGGGACCGTTGGCACAACAGCAGTACCGCCCTCACGACGGTAGTAGTTTTTTACTACCACTCCATGGGCGGTACTACCGCTCTCTGGGGGTAGTAGTTTTTTACTACCGATCCGTCGGACTTTTTGCGCATCCTTTTGTATCCATAGTGGTAGGCACGTTAGTATTTTCTTACTACCGTGGTTGGTGAGTTGTTGGACGGTAGTACCGCCCCTAGGAGCGATAGTACCGCTTGGCTAGTGTATCAAGTGGGGGGTGATGACCCACAAGTATAGGGGATCAATCGTAGTCCTTTCGGTAAGTAAGGGTGTCGAACCCAACGAGGAGCACAAGGATCTGACAAGTGGTTTACAACAAGGAAAAATCTGCAAGCACTGAAATTGTCGGTAACAAGTGATTGTGTGGTGAGATGATTCATAGCAAGCAACAAGTAACAAAATTAGCAACGGTGCAGCAAAGTGGCTCAATCCCTTTTGTAGCAAGGGACAAGCGTGGACAAAGTCTTACAGGAGGAAAAACGCTCCCGAGGACACATGGAAATTTCTGTCATGCTAGTTTCATCGTGTTCATATGATTCGCGTTCGTTACTTTGATAGTTTGATATGTGGGTGGACCGGCCCTTGGGTACTGTCCTTACTTGTACAAGCATCCCACTTATGATTAACCCCTCTTGCAAGCATCCTCAACTACGAAAGAAGAATTAAGACAAAGTCTAACCATAGCATTAAACTAGTGGATCCAAATCAGCCCCTTACGAAGCAACGCATAAATTAGGGTTTAACTTCTGTCACTCTAGCAACCCATCATCTATTTACTACTTCCCAATGCCTTCCTCTAGGCCCAAATAATGGTGAAGTGTTATGTAGTCGACGTTCACATAACACCACTAGAGGAAAAACAACATACAACATATCAAAATACCGAACGAATACCAAATTCACATGACTACTATTAGCATGACTTATCCCATGTCCTCAGGAACAAAAGTAACTATATTCATGACCAGAGAGGTAATGAGTAGCATCAAGGATCTGAACATCAACTCTTCCACCAAGTAATCCAACTAGCATCAACTACAAAGAGTAATCAACACTACTAGCAACCTTACAAGTACCAATCGGAGTCGCGAGACGGAGATTGGTTACAAGAGACGAACTAGGGTTTGGAGATGAGATGGTGCTGATGAAGATGTTGATGGTGACAAGTCCCCTCCGATGAGAGGAGTGTTGGTGATGACGATGGCGACGATTTCCCCCTCCGAGAGGGAAGTTTCCCCGGCAGGATCGTCCTGCCGGAGCTCTAGATTGGTTCTGCTCAAGTTCCGCCTCGTGGTGGCGGCGAAACCATGAAAAAGCTCCTCCCTGATTTTTTCCTGGACGAAACCCTCCATATAGCAAAACAGGGGGGCAAGTGGGCCAGCAGGGTGCCCACAAGCCCCCATGGCGCGGCCAAGTGCAGGCTTGTGGCCACCCCGTGGCGCCCCTCTGGCACTTCTTCGGCCTAGTATTTTTGATAAATCGGGAAAAAAATCCTCATTGATTTTACGGCGTTTGGAGTTGCGCAGAATAGGTATCTCAACATTGTTCCACTTTCAGGCCAGAATTCCAGTTGCCGGCATTCTCCCTCTTCATGTAAACCTTGCAAAATAAGAGAGAAAAGGCATAAGAATAGTGCCGTGAAGTGAAATAACAGCCAAAGAAACGATAAATATCAACACGAAAACATGATGCAAAATGGACGTATCAACTCCCCGAAGCTTAGACCTTGCTTTTCCTCAAGTGAAAGCCTAGCTCACTAAATATGTCCACATGTTTAGGGAGCAAGGTGTCGACAAAACAAGATACGAACATGCATGCATCATGATCAAGCTCAGAACTGTAATACCAACATATAATCTCTCATGCTAAAGTGACAATTCCTTCACAAAGTAATGCATGGATTAAGAACCTTACCGAGAAGTAACAACCGATAGACTTTAGTCATTGAAGCAATTTCAATTTATCACAACATCAGAAAGAGTCAAATAAGAGCTTGTAAAGAAAATCCACATACTCAATCATTCTTTCGTTCTCTACAATTGCTACAACTCACGTTGCACTCATGAGATCAAAGTTTCAGCTGTTCACAGAGAAAGATAGGGGCTTACAGTTTTGCCTCCCAACTGCTTACCTCAAGGGTAATGTCAATAATAATAATTCATGAATGCCTACGTCCAAGTTGACATATGAATATAGATCTTTCCCAAGCATATGATGGCAGCCAAGATAAAGGCGGAATAGGGAATTGGTGAAGATCACCATGACTCTTTCAAGGGCAAAAAGTAAAGGTACAATATAGGCCCTTCGCAGAGGGAAGCAGAGGTTGTCATGCGCTTTTGAGGTTTGGATGGGTGTCCTCTTAGTGAAGAGGAACGTCACTTTATATTGCCTCATGTGATAAAGAACTTTATTATGCAGTCTGTCGCTTTTATGTCTTCCTCATCATAGGTTCGTACAAAGCTTATTTTCCACAGACTAATAGATCATACATATTAGAGAGCAATTTTTATTGCTTGCACCGATGACAACTTACTTGAGGGATCTTATTCAATCCATAGGTAGGTATGGTGGACTCTCATGGCAAAACTGGGTTGATGGTTTATGGATGCGCAAGTAGTATCTCTACTTGGTGCAGGAGTTTTGGCTAATATGAGGTGGAAGCAATCGTCACATGCTAAGGAATCTCTAATCATATAACATTGTTCACAGCCAAGCAAACACAATTCATTATGTTGTCTTCCTTGTCCAACATCTACTTCTAGGCATGTAATAGTTTAGTGAGTATTCACAATCATAGATGGTGTTAGAGATGATATATTTATATGTAAACCTCTCCTTCTTTATCACTTCCTATTAATTGCAACCATGACCAAGGTCTATGTTTGCCTACCCTCAACAAGTTTCAATCCTCATTCTTTTTATATGTGAAGCCATCACTTCCCATAAGATCATTACATGATCTTTCATGCTTTTGTTCTATTCTCACTCTTTTGATCATGACAAGAGGCAAAGCCCTTCAAGTAAGACACTCTTTATTATATGGCTCACGAGCAAGAATACATCGGGGGTGACACAAAGCAAAACTCAAGACTAAAACACCAAGACTTTTAATCTACTAGAAAAAGAGAAAACTGAAAAGGAAAACTAAAACAAAGGTAAAGGCAAAAGATGTGATGGTGGTACGATACCGGGGCAACTCCCCCAAGCTTGGCACAAGCCAAGGGGATTGCCCATACCAATGCTCAGTTGTCTTCCTTTGGTGGTGATGGTGGAGTTGTTGCAACATGAGTTTGATCCTCTGTATTCCAAGGCATAGGTGCTCCATCATGGAAAGATGAACGAGTCTCCGGAATCCTCAAATCTGCAGCCAACCATATTGATTTAAATCTATACTCATAGTCACAGTTTTGGTTCTGCAGGTCATAGATCCGGCCCTGGAGTTGATCAACCCTGTCATAGAGCCTGGAGAGCTGCTTCCCAATGTCATTGGCATCAATCATGTGCTTGTTGGTGAACTCCGTGATCATCATGTGGTTGGTGTTGAATCCACGCTCCACCATCCCTTGGCACTTGAAGACTTGTTGCTCCATTGCTTCGAGCCTCGTCTCCACGCTTCCGGTCTTCTTGGGCCCCTCCACATCACGGATGTGCAACATCCCCTCACGCAACTCGATAGATTGAGGGTGTTGCAGCACTCCCGTGAGGTAGGGATTGATCACCTTCTCGAAGATCTTGTCCTTCGGAGCTTTTGGAGAAGTCATAGCAATCTAGATCTGCACAGAAACAGGCTCGAAACGAAAAACAGAAGAAATCTGCGTGATGCAGGGGTCAGACCAAACGGAAGTATATATAATGATTTTTTTCATACCAGAAGGAGTACCGTGCACGAAAACGGAGTCCGGGAGGCGCACGAGGTGGCCACAAGTCCTCACGGTGCGACCAGGGGGTGGGCCCGCGCCATGCAGGTTGTCGCCTCCTCGCGCACTTTTCGGACTACTTCCAATTTTTGTATTTTTTCTAATATTCCAAAACGGAGAAAAATTCCTACTTGAAAAGTTTTGGACTCTGTTTTCTTACCGAATCACATACCTCTCCGTTTTCGGAGTCTGAAACAGGATGATAAATATCCCTTAGGTATTCTTCTGGAGTTATGGTATTGATGATATTGCTTTCAACATTTATGGGAGTACCTCAGATATAATGCTTGATTCTCTGCCCATTTACAACTCTTGGACAATTACCTTCCGTGTTGTAGATCTTGATAGCACCTGAACGATATACTTCCTCAACAACATAGGGACCTTCCCATTTAGAGAGAAGCTTGCCTTTAAAGAATCTTAAACGAGAGTTATATAGCAAGACATAATCACCTACATTGAACTCACGCTTTTGTATCCTCTTATCATGCCACCTCTTAACCTTCTCTTTGAACAGCTTAGCATTCTCATATGCGTGAGTTCTCCACTCATCAAGCGAGCTAATTTAAAATAACCTCTTCTAACCGGCAAGTTTGAAATCAAAGTTGAGCTCTTTGATTGCCCAATAAGCTTTATGCTCTAGCTCAAGAGGTAAATGACATGCTTTACCGTACAATATTTTGTACGGAGACATGCCCATGGGATTCTTATAGGCAGTTCTATAAGCCCACAATGCATCATCGAGCTTCTTAGACCAATTCTTTCTAGACCTATTGACAGTCTTTTGCAGAATCAGTTTAATCTCTCTATTGCTGAGCTCTACTTGACCACTGGACTGAGGGTGGTAGGGAGACGCAATTCTATGGTTGACATCGTACTTAGCAAGCGTTTTACGGAAAGAACCATGAATTAAGTGTGGACCACCGTCGGTCATTAGATGTCTAGGAACTCCAAATCTAGCAAAGATAACTTTTTTCAGCATCTTGATAGAAGTGTTGTGATCATCACTACTAGTGGGGATAGCTTCTATCCACTTAGTGACGTAATCAATAGCAACTAGGATGTGAGTATACCCATTGGATTTTTGAAAAGGTCCCATATAATCAAAGCCCCATACATCAAATGGTTCAACAACAAGTGAATAGTTCATAAGCATTTCCTGACGTTTGCTAATATTACCTATTCTTTGACATTCGTCACAAGACAAGACAAACATACGGGCATCCTTGAAGAGAGTGGGCCAATAGAAACCTGATTGCAATACCTTGTGTGCAGTTCTATCTCCTGCATGGTGTCCTCCGTAGGCCTCGGAGTCACACTTCTATAGGATCTGTCCCTATTCATGTTCAGGTACACAACATCTAATGACACCATCTACTCCTTCCTTATAAAGGTGAGGATCATCCCAAAAGTAATGTCTCAAGTTAAAGAAGAATTTCTTGTTTTGCTGGTATGTTAAACTAGGTGGTATATATTTGTCCATGATATAGTTTGCATAATCAGCATACCACGGTGCACTATGTGAAGCATTGATGATATTCAGTTGCTCATCGGGAAAGCTATCATCAATAGGTTGTGGGTCATCAAGAATGTTCTCCAACCTAGACAAGTTATCTACTACTAGGTTATCAACACCCTTCCTGTCGACATCGTGCAAATCAAATTCTTGTAGCAAGAGAACCCATCTGATAAGTCTAGGTTTAGCGTCCTTCTTCTCCATGAGGTACTTAATAGCAGCATGATCAATGTGAATAGTGACTTTGGAATCAACTATGTAAGACCTGAACTTTTCACATGCAAACACGACTGCTAAAATTCCTTCTCCGTAGTAGCATAGTTTCTTTGGGCACTGTCTAGAGTTTTACTAGCGTAGTGAATAACATTCAACTTCTTATCGACTCTTTCCCTTGAACTGCACCAACAACATAATCACTAGCATCACACATGATCTCAAAAGGCAAGTTCCAATCAGGTGGTTGAACAATAGGTGTGGTTATCAAAACCCTCTTAAGTATTTCGAAGGCTTCCTCACAATCATCGTCAAAGACAGAAGGAATATCTTTTGCAAGAGATTGGTAAGAGGCCTAGAAATCTTAGAGAAGTCTTTAATGAACCTTCTATAGAAACCAGCATGACCAAGGAATCTTCTTATACCTTTGATATCTGTGGGGTATGGCATTTTCTCGATTGCAACAACCTTAGCCTTATCGACTTCAATACCTCTTTGAGAAATTTTATGTCCTAAGACGTTGCCTTCATTAACCATAAAGTGGGGCTTCTCCCAATTCAAGACAAGATTGGTGTCTTTACATCTCTGAAACGGAGAAGTCATCCATGAAAACCTCGACAATCTTTTCACAAAAGTCAGAGAATATAGCCATCACACATCTTTGAAAGATGGCAGGTGCATTACATAAGCCAAAAGGCATACGTCTATAAGCAAAGGTACCGAAAGGGCAGGTGAATGGTTTTCTCCTGATCAGATTGTGCAACTGGTATGTGGGAGAAACCAAAATAACCGTCTAGAAAGCAGAAGTGTGTGTGTTTGGACAACCTTTCTAGCATTTTGTCGATAAAAGGCAAAGGGTAATGATCTTTCCTGGTGGCTTTATTCAATTTCCGAAAATCGATCACCATCCTATAGCCAGTAATAATCCTGTGTGGGATCAACTCATCCTTATCATTAGGGACAACGGTAATGCCTTCCTTCATAGGGACGCAATGTACCAGACTCACCCAATCGCTATGAGCAACAAGATAGATAATACCTGCTTCCAGAGCTTTAGTATTTCTTTTCTTACTACTTCTTTCATCTTAGGATTTAATCTCCTTTGATGATCAGCAACTGGTTTGAATTCAGGATCAGTTTTGATCTTGTGCTGGCATAGAGTGGGACGAATGCCCTTAAGATCATCAAGAGAATATCCAATAGCACCACGGTGCTTCCTCGGAGTTTTTAGTAACTTCTTTTCTTCATGCTCCGAGAGGCTAGCACTAATAATAACAGGATATATCTCTTTTTCATCAACATAGGCCTACTTAAGAGTATCAGGCAACTGTTTAAGGTCGAACACAGGATCACCCTTTGGTGGAGATGGATCCCCAAGCAGTTCAACAGGCAAGTTATTCTTAAGGATAGGATATTGTTCTAAGACAACTCTATCGATCTCATCCCTTTCATCCATACGCATATCATTTTAATTCTCAAGCAAGTATTGCTCTAAGGGATCAGTAGGAGGCACGGCAACAGAACCTAAGGCAATAGTTTCATCCTTACTAGGAAACTCCTTTTCATGAGGTTGTCTACCAAACTAGGAGAAATTGAACTCATGTGACACACCTTCAAAGCCAACAGTGACAATTTGCTTCTCACAGTCAATATGAGCATTGACGGTATTGGGAAAAGGTCTGCCAAATATGATGGGACAAAAGCTATCTTGTGCGGTAGCAAGAACGAAGAAATCAGCAGGATACTTCGCCTTACCACACAAGACTTCAACATCCCTAACAATTCCCACACGACAGATAATATCTCTATTGGCAAGATGAATAGTGACATCAATAGGCTCTATCTCAACATGTGCAATCTCATCTTTGATTTCATCGTATAAGGATTGAGGTATTGCACTAACACTAGCACCCACGTCACATAAACCATGATAAATGATCTCCTATCTTAACAGAAACCACAGGCATGCCAATAACAGGCCTATGTTTGTCTCTAACGTGAGGTTTAGCAATTCTAGCAGCATCTTCACAGAAGTGAATATTATGTCCCTCAACTTCTTCAGACAGAAGATCTTTGATGATAGCAATGCTAGATTCAACTCAAATTTGCTTAGGGGGTGTAGGTGTTCTAATGTAGCCTCTACGTATCACAGTTGAAGCTTTAGAATGATCCTTTATCCTAACAGGGAAAGGTGGTTTCTCAATGTACGCACTAGGAACCACAGGATCATTATAGGCAATGACTTTCTCTTCAACTGGAGTGGGTTTAACTACATTGACTTCTAAAGGCGGATGATATTTAAACCACTTCTCTTTGAGGAGATCAATATGGGCAGCAAAGGATTCACACAATGAAGCTACTATCTCAGAGTCAAGTCCATACTTAGCGCTAAAGTCACAAAAAGTATTTGTCTCAACAAAGGATTAAACGCAATCAAAAGTGAAATTCATACCAGACTCCTTACCTTCTTCAATATCCCAATCTTCACAGTTGCGTTTAATTCTCTCCAATAAATTCCATTTGAAGTCAATATCTCTCTTCACAAAAGAACCGGTACAAGAATTGTCAAGCATGGTGCGATCATCATGAGAAAGCCGAGCATAGAAGTTCTGAATGATAATTTCTCTCGAGAGCTCATGATTGGGGCATGAATATAGCATTGATTTAAGCCTCCCCCAAGCTTGAGAGATGCTTTCTCTGTCACGAGGCCATAAATTACAAATATAATTCCGATCACGATGCACTAAATACATAGGATAAAACTTTTGATGAAATTCCAATTTCAACCGATTATAGTCCCATGATCGAGTATCATCACATAGCCTATACCATGTCAACACCTTATCCTTCAAAGATAAAGGAAAGACCTTCTTGTTCACCTCATCCTCGGGCACATCTGCAAGCTTAAATAAACCACAAACCTTATCTACATAGATTAGATGCAAGTCTGGATGTGATGTTCCATCTCCCGTAAAAGGATTAGCCAACAGTTTCTCAAGCATACCCGAAGGAAATTCAAAGCAAATATTTTCAGTAGGTGCAGCAGGTTGAGGAGCAACTCTTTGTGCTTCCTTCGAGGTGAAGATACCCCGAACAAGCCACTCAAAGGATTAGTATCCATAGTGACAAGTGACAACAAATTTCAGCACACTAATGTTTCATTACCAAGTTCCACTTACCAAAGGCGCTTCACTCCCCGACAACGGCGCCAGAAAAGAGTCTTGCTAACCCACAAGTATAGGGGATCAATCGTAGTCCTTTCGATAAGTAAGAGTGTCGAACCTAATGAGGAGCAGAAGGATCTCACAAGTGGTTTTCAGCAAGGAAAAATCTGCAAGCATTGAAATTGTCGGTAACAAGTGATTGTGTGGTGAGATGATTCGTAGAAAGCCACAGGTAACAAAAGTAGCAACGGTGCAGCAAAGAGGCCCAATCCCTTTTGTAGCAAGGGACAAGCCTGGACAAAGTCTTATAGGAGGAAAAACGCTCCCGAGGACACACGGGAATTTCTGTCATGCTAGTTTCATCATGTTCATATGATTCGCGTTCGTTAGTTTGATAGTTTGATCTGTGGGTGGACCGGCGCTTGGGTACTGCCCTTACTTGGACAAGCATACCACTTATGATTAACCCTTCTCGCAAGCATCCGCAACTACGAAAGAAGAATTAAGACAAAGTCTAACCATAGCATTAAACTAGTGGATCCAAATCAGCCCCTTACGAAGCAGCGCATAAACTAGGGTTGAAGCTTCTGTCATTCTAGCAACCCATCATCTACTTACTACTTCCCAATGCCTTCCTCTAGGCCCAAATAATGGTGAAGTTTTATGTAGTCGACGTTCACATAACACCACTAGAGGAAAAACAACATACAACATATCAAAATACCGAACGAATACCAAATTCACAAGACTACTATTAGCATGACTTATCCCATGTCCTGAGGAACAAAAGTAACTACTCACAAAGCATAATCATATTCATGACCAGAGAGGTAATAAGTAGCATCAAGGATCTGAACATAAACTCTTCCACCAAGTAATCCAACTAGCATCAACTACAAAGAGTAATCAACACTACTAGCAACCTTAGAAGTACCAATCGGAGTCGCGAGACGGAGATTGGTTACAAGAGATGAACTGGGGTTTCGAGATGAGATGGTGCTGATGAAGATGTTGATGGTGACGAGTCCCCTCCAATGAGAGGAGTGCTGGTGATGACGATGGTGATGATTTCCCCCTCCGGGAGGGAAGTTCCCCCGGCAGGATCGTCCTGCCGGAGCTCTAGATTGGTTCTGCTCAAGTTCCGCCTCGTGGCGGCGACGAAACCACGAAAAAGCTCCTCCCTGGTTTTTTCCTGGACGAAACCCTCCAAATAGCAAAAGAGGGGGGCAAGTGGGCCAGCAAGGTGCCCACAAGCCCCCATGGTGCGGCATGGGGGTGGGCGGTGGCCGCGCCGTGCAGGCTTGTGGCCACCCCCTGGCGCCCCTCTGGCACTTCTTCGGCCCAATATTTTTGATAAATCGGGAAAAAATTCCTCGTTGATTTTTATTGCGTTTGGAGTTGCGCAGAATAGGTATCTCAACTTTTCTCCACTTTCAAGCCAGAATTCCAGTTGCCGGCATTCTCCCTCTTCATGTAAACCTTGCAAAATAAGAGAGAAAAGGCATAAGAATAGTGTCCTGAAGTTAAATAACAACCAAAGAAGCGATAAATATCAACATGAAAACATGATGCAAAATGGACGTATCAGGGGGTAACGGTTGGATTGTTCCCCCACTATATAAAGGTGTCTTCTTTCCCGAGAAGTTCACCTCTTACCTCCCCAAGCTACATTGTTGCTCCAAAGCTTATTCTTGCCCGATCTCTCTCCCTAGCCAATCAAACTTGTTGATTTCCTAGGGATTGCCTTAGAGGGCCTTGATCTACACTTCCACCAAGAGATATTTGATTCCCCCAGTAATCCCTTGCGGATCTTGTTACTCTTGGGTGTTTCAGCACCCTAGACGGTTAAGGTCACCTCGGAGCGACATTCCATTGTTGTGAAGATTCGTGGTGTTGTTGGGAGTCTCCATGCTTTGTGTGAAGATAGCCCCAACCTTGTTTGTAAAGGTACGTTCACCACCTTCAAGGGCACCAATAGTGGAACCACGACATCTTGCATTGTCTGAGGGCGTGAGGAGAATACGGTGGCCCTAGTGGCTTCTTGCGGAGCATTGTGCCTCCACACCGCTCCAACGGGTAACACATCCTCGTCTCCACCGGTTCCACTTGCAATTATCTCTTACCTTTACTTTGTACTTAGTTTGGTTGTGGTGTATTCGTTACTTGCTCTTGTTGTCCTTGTTGTTAGCATCATATAGGTTGCTGATACGTCCCAAATGTATCTATAATTTATGTTTGTTCCATGATCTTTTGGGTGACATTGTTATATGTTTAGCTACACTTTTATATCTTTTTACACATATTTGGACTAACCTACTAACTCAGTGCATCTAGTGCCAGTTTCTGTGTGCTGATGTCTTTTTTGCAGGGACTTTTACCCCAATTTACAAAGCCCCAAAAATCCCGAGAAAAATATATAAAAATAAGCATGACTGAAGCTTCACGAGGCATCAAGGTGGGCCAGAGGGGGGCCAGGCCCTGCCCAGGCGGCCACCCTGCGCGGGCCACCTCCTAGCCGCGTAACCAAGCCGCCTGGATGGTTCCCACATCCTCTGGTGCCCTCCTTTGGCCTATATTTACCTCTCCGAGAGAAAACCCTATCATAATATCCAGAATCGTGAATTTCTCCATCATTTCGCTGCTGCAGCACTCCCTAGATCGGGAGCGCTAGAAGACCTCTTCCCGACACCCTCCCGGAGGGAGGATTGACCTCCGGGAGCTTCTCTATCACCATGGACGGTTCCCGGGCGTGTTGTGAGTAGTCCTCCTTGGACCATGATTCCATGCCTAGTATCTATGTGATGTCTTCTTTCCAATTTTGTGCTTCAATGCTTAGTCCTTGTGAGCTTCCCTACATGATCAAGACATCTATGTAATTTTCCTGCTGTTGCTATGCTTGGTTTGCTCGGATCCGATGGATTATGAGATTATGTTCATATTGTGATGAGTTATATATTTGGTTCTCATTTTATATTATGTTCTTGAGTAATTCATGCATGTTCTCCATTGGTTTTTATTGCTTCGGCCGAGTAGTAGATTGTAACTCCAAAAGGGAGCGTTATGCATCATTGTGGGTTCATGCCCCCTGATGTCTAGCTTGAGTGATAGAAACATGAGACTAGGGGGTGTTTTGTTGCCACCAGGGATAAAACAACGGTGCTTGTAACCACGGTTTCAAGGATTGTTTGCCTTATGCAAAGTTCGTTACTACAGTTGTCCGTTGCTTTGAGTTTACACTTTGGGTGGGGCTCACAACTTAGTACCAGCGAGATGTTCTGGATAGATATGTCAACAAGGATGATTAGAGAGTAGATGCTGATGGATAAACGGTCTACTTGTCGTGGCATACTTCCCATTACTTTTTAGCCTCTAACTTTCTTGTAGCATGATTAGCATTGCGGTGCGTTTATAATTCTTTCAATTGCCCAGCTTTAATTTGTTTACCCACCATAGTTGTTTATCGTGTTTTGGGAGAGGGACATCACTAGTGAACATCATGAGACTCTAGTCCATATTTCCACCATTGTTTACACCTCCACCATTTACTGCTTTTATTTACTTTTCCTTGCAATCACTATCACTATCCCCGCTTGTGTTTTGATCCTTTGCAAACTACAAGGCCGGAGAGATTGACAACCTCTCTGAACTCGTTGGGAGCAAACTTATTTGTTGTTTGTGCAGGTCCACGTCTTCTGCTAGCGTCAGAGCAGCGGACACCTACTTGTTGATCCTCGGAGTCCTCCTCGTTCGATAAACCTTACAGTCCCCGTGTAAGGGAAATTTGCCACTGACTACATCTCCATCTTCCACTTGGGGTAACCAACGAGGGGCGAGAAGTATATCCATCAACTCGTCATCAAGCAAATTTCTGGCGCCGTTGCCGGAGACTCGAGTCTTCAAGATAGGGGAGTTGCACACTATCTTTTACGTTTGCTTTTAGTCTTGTTAGTTTGGTTTCTAGTTTTTTCTTTAGAGTCTTATACCAAAAACTACAAAAAAGAGAGTAGTTAATTTGCTTTGTTTCGTCAGTATGTCTAAGTCCTTTGCCTTTGGTATTGCACCCAAAGGAGAGATTCTTACCTTCAAACAAAGGGTTGGAGAAAGTTTGAAAGATGCTTGGCATAGAAATAAAGATTCTCAAGATAGAGCCATCCAGAAGCAATCCTCCACTATTTTGCTTAGAAATTTTTATGTTGGTATTACTTCTTGGAATAGGTTTGTTCTAGACACAACAATAGGTGGGAATTTCTTGGAAGCTCCCGTTTGGGAGGCTCTTAACGTTACGGAAAATCTTGTCGGAATCCCACCTATTGTTGACATAAAGGATGATATCACTTTAGCTCACATTATGAGTAAACTTGAGAATATAGAGATAGAAATGCCAAGCATGGGTAAAATAAATGAAGTAGATCGTAGGATTCAAGAACTTAAATAGACTTGATAGCACAAAATTTACAAAACTTTGGAGACCCTTAAATCCCATGATGTGGATCCTTCTAGGATTGATAAGATCGAGGATATTATTGAAACATTAGGAACTACTCTATCCTCCATCAAGACTAAAAAGGTAGAAACCCCTGGTAAGGAACCTAAGTTTGTTCACGTACCCAAGGTTCCTCAACCCAAAACGAGTATACCTATTGTTAAGGGTGTTAAAACTGTGAAGACCTTGGAAGAGATACCTCTCTTAAATAGAATTAGAAATGAAATTCAAATTGGTCTTACTGCCTTTCATTTTGTTTCTAGAAGTGTTGCCACTAGGGCTCTCTCTGAGAGTCCTCTTAAGATTAGATGTACTTTTGAAGAGCTTTTTGATGATCTTTGTGATGGTTCAATTGATACAACTTGATCCTTTTGCATCATGCCTAGCTCAAAGGTATAAAAGAAAGCGTTTGTTGGGAGGCAACCCAATTTGTTTTTACTTTCTGTTTTAGTGGTCTTGATGCTTGTTACTACTGTAGCAACATCATTATATCTTTGTTTTCAAGCTTTGTGCCAAGTTTTAGTCTCCGATTGCAAGAAAGTTCAAAACTTGTGACATGCTGTCCAAAAAGAGATTATATTTGCTTGACGGAAACATTCGCCAAAAATCGCGAGATCATCTTTTTTATCAGAATTTTTTTACAGTATGCTCTATATAACTTTATTTCTTGTGTGTGTTCTGAGTTTTTTTATTTAAGTTGCAGAAGTGCTCCGAAAAAATTATTTACTACCTGCTGGGTGGTTTTTCCCCGATTCTGCCATGTTTTGCGTTTTCATCGTTTTGCAAATCTTAAGCTTGCTTTTTCCTTGAAAAAACCTTTTGGAAATCTTGAGACACAGTATCTCTTCATGAAAATCTTTATTTCAAGTAGAGAATAAATTATTTTATTATGGGCACTAACCACTCTAATCATCTTATGATGAGTTTCGTATGAAGGGAGTTTTCAAGTATGCGATGGAAGATGATGAAAGAAGATCCAAGAGTGTCAAGCGCTCAAGCTTGGGGATGCCCCCATGCACCCCAAGAAATATTCAATGAGACTGAAGCGTCTAAGCTTGGGGATGCCCCCATGCATCCCCTTCTCCATCAACAATCACCATTTCACCCTTCTCCATGCTATATTTTTATAACTTCATATGTTATGTGCTATGCTTGGAGCGTCCCGCTCTTTACTTCTTAGTTTGTTTTAGTTTTGCTTGCTGTTCCTAACAAGTTGGAACCTAGCCTTGTTTTTTTGGGAGAGAAAGACGCTCACTCCACCCTAGAACACAACATAGTTTTTTATGCTTATCTTTTTGTGTGTTCTTTATCTTTTCATATCTACTCTCATGCTTAGCTCTTAGTTTTCATGCTTTATCTTTTAAGAGCTTTTATTTGGGTAGCTTTTGGAACTCTCTTGAGTTATAATGCTTATCTTGTTTAGAGAGTTGGCTTGTTGCACTGAATTGTGTGTCTTGCATGAGTAAGTAATTGAGGTTGCTATTTAAGTATAGTAGTAACTTGCAATAGTTTTGAGGTATTGATTTGAGTAATATTCAGACTATTGGTGTCAAGAGCTTGAGCCTATTTGTGATAGGTATCGTATTTTCGGAAATCCGTGTGTACTTTTCAAAAACTAAAGAAATAGTTGAGAACTCTAGCTACTAGATGGATTGCTAACCTCTGGAAGGGTTGGAATATATAGTGTACCCTCACGTTATTATGGGTTGAGGATGCACAAGGATAACCAAACCCCCAAACACTCCTCCTCGATGTACTTCTCTCTTTGTGAATCTCCTGACTAGATAGAGAGTTACCAATAAAAAGTGCATGAGTTCTTCCGACTAATGCGAGTATTCGATTGTTGGCACTCCCACCATCCATATTTTGCTAGCCTCTTCGGTACCGTGCATTGCCCTTTCTCCTCTTGAGAGTTGGTGCAAATTTCGCTGGTGCATCCAAACCCTTGGCATGATACACTCTGTCATCATAAGCCTCATTATATCTTTCCTCAAAACAGCCACCATACCTACCTATTAAGGCATTTCTATAGCCTTTCCGAGATACATTGCCATGCAACATTCACATCTCATGACTTGATCTTCATGTCATACATGTTTTTGCTTGATCGAGGAGACCCATCCTAGTTGGGCCTTGCCGTTATTATTGCTACATGATGCGCTAGTTTTGTTGCATATCCTGCTACACAGCCAGAGGCATACATTTGCATACATTATGATACTTTTCATTTGTCTTTATGTTGCGTACTTCTTATAAAGTCTGAAGATATTCTTTTTTTTTCTTGTAAAATATAGTGTTGCCCTTAAGTGAGGAAAAGATCCCAAAGAGGACAAATTAAAAGATCCCAAAAGAGGACACATGAAAAGATCCCAAAGAGGACAAATGAGTGATAAATAGAAAGAACCAAAGAGGCCACAAAAAAGAAATAAAAAGAGAGAAGCGGGGCAACACTACTATTCCTTTCGAAAGATCCACACTCGTACTCCGTTGTTATATTTGTACTCCATAGAGATTATCATTCATGCATAACTATCTGGGGACCCTTACACTATAGAACTTGGCTTGTATATTCCAATGATGAGCCTACACAAATGAGCTCTAGGTCTTCATGAGCAAGCAAGTTGGATGCACCCCCATGATAAGTCCCAAACGTATCTATAATTTCTGCTTGCTCCATGCAAGTTTTGGGTTATATTGTTATGTTTTTTGTACACTTCCATAGCTTTTTCAACATATTCGGACTAACCTACTAACTCAGTGCACCGAGTGGCAGTTTCTGTGTGCTGATGTTTGTGAATTGAAGGTTTATACCCATATTTACATTGCCCGAAAAATTCCACAAAAAATATAAAAAAAAATCAGTATTCCAGAAGACTCCAGACGACCGAAGGAGAGCCAGAGGGGGGCCACCAGGCCTCCAGGCGACCTCGTGGCACGGCCTGCCCCTGGCCGCACGAGGAGGCTGCCTGGGTGGGCCCCACCCCCGCTGGTGCCCTACTTTGGCCCTATTTTTACCCCCGTGGAGGAAATGCTGATTCAGGAACCCTTTTCTCCAGAAGCAATTCCGATCTCTGTCGCCATCGCCAACAAGTTTCGGGGGGACCAGGATTGCTGTGTCGGCACCCTGTCGGGACGGGGAAGTGCCCCGGATTCATCTCTATCGATGTTGCTTCCTCCCTCCACGAAGCGGGAGTAGTTGCTCCTCGGGGCTGAGGTCTTGTACAATAGCTATGTGGTTAATTCTCTCTCTCATGATGTGATCTTGATTGTGATCATGGGCTATGTTAATCTAGGGTGATCCCATGATGTTTCCCCTTCTTCTGTGTATTGGATTGATGTACTCACTTGATCTTATCTAGTATAATCCCCAAGAACATGGTGACAGTGATCTATTGGACATGGATTAGAAGAATATTTTCATGAGTTATTTCCTCTTTTGTGAATTCATGGAAAATTGAGAATCTCTTGGTGCTTGTCTTTGACTATCCTTGAGATCCGTTGTGGTGATTGTGGTACTCTCTTTGGATGGCCGCGGTGACATTGGAAAATCCATAGAGAGAACTACGATTTTTGATGTGTGCTTTTGTAGCCCTACATAATTCTCGTCCTCTCTTGATCACAAAGGAATGACCTCCGAGTATGTCTCTGTTGCATGTTTTAGTGGAAATATCATGTGATTAGACTATGTTAATGTTGTTGGGAGTTGCCACTAGCAAAAGTATGAAGCCTAGGCCTTGTTTCTCACCATTGTTACACCGTTTATGCTCACTTTTTTCACTTGCTACCTTGCTGTAATTTTTATTACAGATTTATATTACCTTGCTTTGCCACAGCTAACACCCATATTTTACCATCTCTTCATTGAACTAGTGCACCTATACAATTTACCATTGTACTAGGTGTGCTGGGGACACAAGAGACATCTTTAATTTGCAGGGTTGCTTGAGAGAGACCATCTTCAACCTCTACTTCCGTGAGTTCGATAAACCTTAGGCCATCCACTTGAGGGAAATTGCTGCTGGCCTACAAACCTCCGTGCTTGGAGGCCCAACATAGTCTACAAGAATAGAAGCGTGCGTAGACATCAAGCTATTTCTGGCGCCGTTGCTGGGGAGGTGAGTGCTTGAAGGTATATCTTTAGATCTTGCAATTATATATTTTTGTTTCTTGTTTTTATTTCACTAGTTAGGCTTAATGCAAAACAACAAAAATATGAGAGAGCTTTATAAAATTTATCTTGAACAAGGACAATAAGTATTTGAGGAGAAAAATAAAAAAAACCTATGGAACTTTATTTTTTGCATAACAATAATGATGGTGGCAATGTTATTAGTATGGTTTCTTTGAATATAAAAATTGCTAATGACATGGAAAGCTCTAAGCTTGGGGATGACAGGTTTGATGAACATGATATTTTTAGTCCCCCAACTTTTGAGGAGAAAATTCTCTTTGATGATACTATTCTTCTTAAATATGATGATTACCATGATGATAATGATTGCTTTACTCTCACTATTCCTAAAAGAAAGATTTTTCTTATAAGAAGAGTAATGGTACTTTTATGTTTTTGGATCATGGAAACAATACCTTATGTGGTAGTTATATTGTTGAGTTTATTCATGATCCCACTGAAAATTATTATGAGAAGGGAACATATGCTTATAGATATTTCAATAATATCAAGTTCCCTCTCTTTATGTTGAAGGTTTTGAAAATGCACCTGTTTTGCCTTCCTATGCTTATTGCTTTGTGCTTCAATGAATTATTCTATTGCAATATTCCTATGCATAGGAAGCATGTTATAATTAAATGTGTTTGTTATTTTCTTCTTGATACTCTCTTTTGTCTACAACTCTTATTCCTACGAGAGCATCATTAAAATCTTAAGCCTATCTTTATGGCTATAAAGAAAGAGCTCTAGGGAGACAACCCTTGTTATCTTTACTTTGAGTTTTTACTTTCAGTTTTTAGTGGTCTTGATGTGTGTTACTACTGTAGTAACATCATTTGATCTTTATTTTTAAGCTTTGTGCCAAGTTTTAACCTCTGATTGCAAGAAAGTTCAAAAGTTGTGACATGCTGTCCAGAAACAGATTATGTCTGCTTGACCGAAAAATTCACCAAAACTCACCATATCATCCTTTTGATCTGAATTTGTTTGACAGTATGCTCTATACAATTGGCTTTGTGGCATATGTTCTGAGTTCTTTTATTTGAGTTGCAGAAGTGCCCTGAAACAATTATTTACTACCTGTTGTTTTGTTTTTCACAAATTCTGCCACGTTTTGCGTTTTATCGTTTTGCAAATCTTAAGCTTGTTTTTTCTTTGCAAAAACTTTTTGGAACTATTTATAAATAGTAGCTCTTCATAAAAATCTTTGTTTCCAGTGGATAAAAAATATTTTATTATGGGTACTAACCACTCTAATCAGCTTATGATGAGTTCAGTATGAAGGGAGTTTCCAAGTATCCGATCGAAGATGATGAAAGAAGATCTAGGAGTGTCAAGCGCTCAAGCTTGGGGATGCCCCGATGCACCCCGAAGAAATATCCAAGGATACTCAAGTGTCTAAGCTTGGGGATGCCCCCGTGCATCCCCCTCTCCATCAACAATCGATCATTAGTTCGTCCTTCTCCATGCTATATTTTTATCAGTTCATATGTTATGTGCTATGCTTAGAGCGTCCCGCTCTTTACTTTTTAGTTTGTTTTAGTTTTTATTGATGTTCATAACAAGTTGGAACCTAGCCTTCTTTTTTTGGGAGAGAAACTTGCTCCACTCCACTCTAGAACACAACATAGGTTTTCATGCTTATCTTTTTGTGTATTCTTTAACTTTTCATAGTTGTTGTCATGCTTAGCTCTTAATTTTCATGCTTTATCTTTTTAAGAGCTTTTATTTAGGTTGCTTTTGGAACTCTCTTGATTTATCATGCTTATCTTGTTTAGAGAGTTGGCTTGTTGCACTGAGTTGTGTGTCTTGCATGAGTAGGTAACTGAGGTTGCTATTTAAGTATAGTAGTAACTTGCAATAGTTTTGAGGTATTGATTTGAGTAATGTTTGGACTATTGGTGTCAAGAGCTTGACCCTATTAGTGATAGCTATCGTATTTTGGGAAATCCGTGTGTATTTTCAAAAACAACAAAATTAGTTGAGAACTCTAGCTACTACATGGATCACTAACCTCTGGAGGGGTTGGATAATATAGAGTACCCTCACATTATCATGGGTCGAGGATGCGCAAGGATAACCGAACCCCCAAACACTCCTCCTCCAGGTACTTGTATCCTTGTGAATCTCCTGACTAGATAGAGAGTTACCGATAATAAGTGCATGAGTTCTTCGGACTAATGTGAGTATTCTATTGTTGGCACTTCCACCATCCATATTTTGCTAGCCTCTTTGGTACCGTGCATTTCCTTTTGTCATCTTGAGAATTCGTGCAAACTTCACCGGTGCATCCAAACCATTGGCATGATACGCTCTGTCATCATAAGCCTCATTATATCCTTCCTCAAAACAGCCACCATACCTACCTATTAAGGCATATCCATAGCCTTTCCGAGATACATTGCCATGCAACATCCACCATCTCATGACTTGATCTTCATGTCATACATGCTTTTGCTTGATCGAGGGGCCGCTTGCTAGTTGGGCCTTGCCCTTATTATTGCTACATGACGCGCTAGTTTCATTCCATATCCTGCTACACTGGCAGAGGCATACATTTGCATACATCATGATAGTTTTCATTTGTCGTTATGTTGAGTACTTCTTATAAAGTGTGAAGATCTTCTTTTTATTGTTGTAAAACATAGAGTGTTGCCCTTAAGTGAGGAAAAGATCCCAAAGAGGACAAATTAAAAGATCCCAAAAGAGGGCACATGAAAAGATCCCAAAGAGGACACATGAGAGATAAATAGAAAGAGCCAAAGAGGCCACACAAAAAAGAAAAAGAAAAAAAAAGAAAAAAAAGAGAAATAAAAAGAGAGAAGGGGGCAACACTACTACTCCTTTTGAACGATCCACACTCATACTCAATTGTTATATTTGTACTCCATATAGATTATCATTCATGCATAACTATGTGGGGACCCTTACACTATAGAACTTGGCTTGTATATTCCAATGATGAGCCTCCTAAAATGAGCTATAGGTCTTCATGAGCAAGCAAGTTGGATGTGCCCCCCACTAGTTTCATTGGAGATCTTACCTTAGCTCATATGTGCATTCGTTGCATGGCAATCCCTACTCCTCACATCATATATATCATTTGGCTTTCTCTCGCCTATGATTGTCCTCATTGATGTGAGACTTTCACACCTTTTTTGTCCTGCTTCCCCATCATTATTATCTTTTCCATCCTAAGTGCCAACATATCTTGCTCGCGCTCATCCATTGCATGAGTTATCAAAGTCGAAAGGGAGAGGAGCATTTAGACTTGTGCGTGACTAGTGCTGTGGGGATGAGTCAAAATAAGATTCTGAACGAGACCAAGTGTGAAGTTTTAGTAGATTGAGTTCTCAATTAAACTATATATTATTTTTATGCTCTAAACCCATCCCACTTCTTGCACGCGAACACCATCTGGAGACATTCGAGTCACGGACAGCGAGAGGTCTTGCACATTTATCTCCTTACTTTCCTAGTTTGAATACTAGATATAGACTCTTGCTTGTTATTGTCTTGACTTGAATTGCATATATTACTTGATTTACTTTGAAGTTCTTATATGTGTGTTAGCATGTCACCACATAAATTATTTGTGTTATCATTTACCTACTTGAGGACGAGTAGGAATTAAGCTTGGGGATGTTGATAGGTCCCAAACATATCTATAATTTCTGCTTGCTCAATGCAAGTTTTGGGTGATATTGCTATGTGTTTTGTACACTTGCATACCTTTTTCAACATCTTTGGCCTAACCTACTAACACAGTGCACCCAGTGCGAGTTTCTATCTGCTGATGTCTGTGAATTGCAGGTTTATACCCATATTTACAGTGCCCAGAAAATTCCACAAAAAAATATAAAAAATAAGCATTCCAGAAGACTCCAGACGGCCGATGGAGGGCCAGAGGGGGGCCACCAGGCCTCCAGGCGACCTGGTGGCGCGGCCTGCCCCTAGGCTGCGCGAGGAGGCCGCTTGGGTGGGGCACACCCCCTCTAGTGACCTACTTTGGCCCTATTTTTACCCCCGTGGAGGAAATGCTGATTCTGGAACCCTTTTCTTCAGAAGCAATTCCGATCTCCGCCGCCATCGCCAACAAGTTTCGGGGGACCAGAATTCCTGTCCCGGCACCCTGTCGAGACGGGGAAGTGCCCTCGGATTCATCTCCATCGATGTTGCTTTCTCCCTCCATGAAGCGGGAGTAGTTCCTCCTCAGGGCTGAGGTATTCTACAGTAGCTATGTGGTTAATTCTCTCTCTCATGATGTGATCTTGATTGTGATCATGGGCTATGTTAATCTAGGGTGATCCCATGATGTTTCCCCTTCTTCTATGTATTGGATTGATGTACTCACTTGATCTTATCTAGTATAATTCCCGAGACTATGGTGATAGCAGTCTATTGGACATGGATTAGAAGAATATTTTCGTGAGTAATTTCCTCTTTTGTGAATTGATTAAAGATTGAGAGTCTCTTGGTGCTTGTCTTTGACTATCTTGAGATACGTTGTGGTGATTATGGTACTCTCTTTGGATGGCCGCGGTGACATTGGGAAATACATAGAGATAACTATGAACTCTGAGGTGTGCTTTTGTAGCCCAACGTAATTCTCTTCCTCTCTTGATCACAAAGGAATGACCTCAGAGTACATCTCCATTGCATGTTTTAGTGGAAATATGATGTGATTAGACTATGTTAATGTTGTTGGGAGTTTCCACTAGTGAAAGTATGAAGTCTAGGCCTTGTTTCTCACCATTGTTACACCGTTTATGCTCACTTTTGTCACTTGCTGCCTTGGTGCAATTTTTATTATACATTTATGTTACCTTTCTTTGCCACACCTATCACCCATATTTTACCATCTCTTCGCTGAACTAGTGCACCTATACAATTTACCATTGTATTAGGTGTGTTGGGGACACAAGAGACTTCTTGTTTCTTAATTGCAGGGTTGCTTGAGAGAGACCGTCCTCAACCTCTACTTCCCTGAGTTTGATAAACCTTAGGTCATCCATTGAGGGAAATTGTCGTTGTTTTACAAACCTCTTCGCTTGGAGGCCCAACATAGTCTACAAGAATAGAAGCGTGCGTAGAAATCACCCCACTAATTCCATTGGAGAGCTTACCTTAGCTCATATCTGCATCCGTTGCATGGCAATCCCTACTCCTCACATCATATCTATCATTTGGCTTTCTCTTGCCTATGGTTGTCCTCATTAATGCGAGCCTTTCACACCTTTTTGTCTTACTTCCCCATCATTATTCTCTTTGTCATGCTAAGTGCCAACATATCTTGCTTGCGCTCATCCATTGCATGAGTGCTCAAAGTTGAAAGGGAGAGGATCATTTTGACTTGTGCCTGACTAGTGTTCTTGGGATGAGTCGAAGTAAGATTCTGAAGGAGACCAAGTGTGAAGTTTTAGTAGATTAAGTTCTCAATTAAAATATTTTTATACTCTAAACCCTTCTCCCACTTCTTGCACGCAAACACCATTTGGAGACATTCGAGTCACGGATAGCGAGAGCTCTTGCACCTTTATGTTCTTACTTTGCTATTTTCAATACTAGATATAGACTCTTGCTTGTTATTCTCTTGACTTGAATTGCATATCTTACTTGCTTTACTTTGAAGTTCTTATATGTGTGATAGCATGTCACCATAGAAATTATTTGTGTTATTATTTACCTACTCGAGGACGAGCAGGAATTAAGCTTGGGGATGTTGATCTGTCCCAAACGTATCTATAATTTCTGTTTGTTCCATGATCTTTTGGGTGACATTGTTATACGTTTAGCTACACATTTATACCTTTTTACGCATATTTGGACTAACGTACTAACTCAGTGCACCGAGTGCCAGTTTTTGTCTGCTGATGTCTTTTTTGCAGGGACTTTTACCCCAATTTATAGAGCCCCAAAAATCCAGAAAAAATATATAAATCAGCGTGACGGATGCTTCACGAGGCATCAAGGTGGGCCATAGGGGGAACAGGCCCTGCATGGGCCACCTCCTGGCCACACCACCAGGCCGCCTGGGTGGGTCCCACCTCCTCTGGGGCCCTCCTTCGGCCTATATTTACCTCTCGAAGAGAAAACCCTATCATAATATCCAGAGTCGTGAATTTCTCCATCATCCCGCCGGCGCAGCGCTCCCGAGATCGGGAGTGCCAGCACACCTCTTCCCGGCACCCTGCCGGAGGGAGGATTGACCTCTGGGAGCTTCTCCACCACCATGGACGCTTCCCAGACGTGACGTGAGTAGTCCTCCTTGGACCATGAGTACATGACCAGTAGCTATGTGATGCCTTCTCTCCAATCTTGTGCTTCAATGCTTAGCCCTTGTGAGCTGCCCTATATGATCAAGGCATCTATGCAATATTCCTGTTGTTGCTATGCTTGGTTTGCTGGGATCCGATGGATTATGAGATTATGTTCAGATTGAGATGAGTTATATATTTTGTTCTCCTTTTATATTATGTTCTTGAGTAATTCATGCATGGTCTCCGTTGCTTTTTATTGCTTTGGCCGAGTAGTTCATTGTAACTCCAAGAGGGAGCTTTATGCATGATTGTGGGTTTATGCCCCCTGATATCTAGCTTGAGTGACAGAAACATGGGACTAGGGGATGTGTTAATTCCACCAAGGATAAAACAACGGTGCTTGTAACCACGGTTGCAAGGATTGTTTACCTTACGCAAAGTTAGTTAATGCAGTTGTCCGTAGCTTTGAGTTTACACTTTGGGTGCGGCTCGCAACTTAATACCAGCGAGATGTTCTGGATAGATATCTCAAGGTGGATGATTAGAGAGTAGATGTTGATGGATAAACGGTCTACTTGTCTTGGCTTACTGCCCATTACTTTTGAGCCTCTAACTTTCTTGTAGCATGATTAGCATTGCGGTGCGTTTATAATTCTGTCAATTGCCCAGCTGTAACTTTTTTACCCAGCATAGTTGTTTATCATCTTTTGGGAGAGAGACATCACTAGTGAACATCATGAGACTCTGGTCCATATTTCCACCATAGTCTACACCTCTACCATTGACTACTTTTATTTAATTTTCTCTCACAATCACTATCACTATTCCAGCTTATGTGTTGACAACCTTTCTGAACTCGTTGGGAGTAAAGTTATTTGTTGTGTGTGCAGGTCCACGTCTTCTTCTAGCGCCAGAGCAGCGGACACCTACTTGTTGATCCTCGGAGTCCTCCTGGTTCGATAAACCTTACACTCCCCATGTAAGAGAAATCTGCTGCTGACTATATCTCCGCCTTCCACTTGGGGTAACCAACGAGGGGCGAGAAGTATATCCATCAACTCGTCGTCAGTTGCTCACCTAGTTGTTCATATGGAGAACCTTTTGTTGCTAATGGTAGTTTGTTAAGACAACCTAAAAATTGTTAGTTCCCTATTCACCCCCCTCTAGTCAACCATATCGATCATTTCAATAGTCTGTCCCTCTTAGGGGGATGTCACATCAAGGGGGAGCTTTACTATAAGACTTGAGTATGACTTATGTAAAAGTGGTAACCCGACTTGTGCTTAAACGATGAGTATGACCTATGATCAAGTATTGTTGCTTGGTTCCTAAGTCAATATACTCATATATAGATGACTTCATCATCGCCAAAGTGCTTGGTAGATACAAGAGTGATTGTGCATGTTCATCATGTTTTATTTGACATCTTATTGTGTGAGCATGTTGGTATGCATATTTTGCTCATTCGAGGATATCCAACTTTTGTTATTTGGCTTTCTATTTTATTTGGCCAATTGGATATACAAGTATGCCTAAGTACCTCTATCTGGCTATCTATGCTTTCTCGTCTCAAATTCTATTCATGCTACATCACAAAATTTGAGCACACACTTTAGGCACACTCCTAGTGAGGAGCACTCGGAGATCCGTGTCGACAAGGACTTACTTCGAAAACCTCCCAAAAGCATCTCAGTGTGACCAATCTCAAAAAATCGGTCCCACCGAAGCCTAGGGTTGATTAGGTTTTTCCTTCTCGGTACCACCGATCTATTCTTTTCGGCCTCACCGAGTTTTGCTATCAACTAGCACTTATGGAACTCGGTGGCACCGAAAATATCAACTCGACGTCACCAACAGCCATGGGGTATATATAGTCTGTGGACCCGACATTTGAAATTATTCTTCTAACTTTGCCTCTCGCACCTCATCACTGTCGAGCCCTCATGCCCAGGACTTCTTCGACTTTCTCCAGTGTGCCCTCGCCACTGAATTCTTCCCCGTCGATGGAAATCTTTGCCGCCGTCGTCACCGTAGTGGATCCATCACCAAGCTAGGGTATGGATTCGGCCCCTCTTTGCGCTCCCATCTCCGATTCATGCGCAAATAGGCTTTAATGAATTATGTCCATGATTGAAATGACTCGATCCAAAAGATTATTCCCATTGATTAGAGAACGAAGAAGAACTTTGGGTTAGCATTCCGCAAAACTGAATCTCGGTGTCACCGAGTGAGAAAAGTCGGTCTTACTGACTTTTGTTTTAGGGCAACTCAGAACATTCTTGGTGAAACCGAGTTTCCCTTTTTGGTGAAACCGAAAAGGGTTGCCAAGTTTGTGTTAATGAGAATGTTTGTCTTGGTGGCTCCAATTTTTTTGTCTTGGTGGAACTGATATTCATTTTTGGAGAAAGTTAAACCTAATTTTTTTCAAAGTTCATGACTTTCAAAAACTTCCTATTTTTGTCATGATCATCATTTCCAGCTCTTCTAACTCTTATCACACGGTCTACTTGTGTGATTTTCTGTTTGTCAGTATGTCATGATCAGAGGATAGTGAGAACAACTTCAGTGATCCTAGTGCTGGCATGGATTCAGGCACTAGTTCACAGAGGACAGCTTCTGACCCAGGTACACCTAGCTCCCATGGATTGCCCAAGGTAACTACCAGGTCCAAGAAGAAGCTCAATTCAGATGAGGAAGATGCTCATTTTATCCCATGGGAGGTTATTCCCCAGAAGCAAAAGGAGAAGACGATTGTCAGAAAGACTCTGAGGAAGGAGTATGCCAGACCTGCTGATGTGAGAGCTCTAGAGGCTACTAAGAGAGGGTTGAATCTCACCCTTGGAGCCCCTTCTTCCAGGATTGCAAAGAAGCCAGGTCAGAAAAGAGCAAGAAATAAAGTAGTGCACGTTGATGGAAGGCCAACATCGATGTATGAAGACCGAGAAGAAGTTGATGATGAGGAGGAGGAAGAGATTCCAGCTAATATCCCTCCTACTAAGGAGAAAAAGCTTATGGCTGATGCTATGCCAAATAAGTCTCCACCCAAGCCTTCTGCGCCTAAGAAGACAGTAGCTCCCAAGAGGACTACAAACGGTATACCTGGAGCAGAGAAGAACAAAGGCTTTACATCCACAGATTTTGGTGTGGAGGAAGAAGGATATGCACCATCGCTGATGAAACTAAGATCTCATATGCTATTGCACAATGCTGCTCATCCTATTGCTAAGGATATGAAGAAGAGAAGGGATCAAGGTTTGAGGCAGTAGAGGACTGTAGATCCATGTGCTATCAGGAGAAGAATTGTTGTTGATCCTCGTTTCCACACCAAGGAGCAACAAAATTTCTATGTGACAATGTTGCTTGACAAAAGTCCTGCAGTCAGTGACATGCGCAACGTTGATTTGGAATATATCAAGGCCAATGAGAACTACTTTCCTCATGTGAGAGAAAATTTTAGGCTAGTTGATATTAAAGATTTCGTTGGTAGAGAGATGACTGCCTGGAACTATGAGATGATCATGCAATTCTATTCAACTGCCCATTTTTATCCTGATGGAAGTATAGTTTGGATGACCGATGTCGCTCGAACTAAGTTGGTATTTTCCCCCAAAGAGGAAGGGACGATGCAGCACAACAGTAGTAGGTATTTCTCTCAATGATGACTCCAAGGTTATCGAACTAGTAGGAGAATCATGCAACACTATGTAGATGGCGCCTGCACACAAATAACAAACACTTGCAACCCGGCGTAAGAGAGGGGTTGTCAATCCCTCACGGGTAAAAAGATAGATAGTTTGATGATAGTTTGGATAAACAGATCTCTCGTAAACACGAAATAAAAGAAGTAACAAAAAGTGCAGCAAGGTATTTTTGTGTTTTTGATAATATAGATCTAAAAATAAAAGTTGCAAATAAATGAAAAGGCAAAGAGCAATATGGATCTGAAAGTATATGATGATGAAATAGACCGGCGGTCGTAGATTTCACTAATGGCTTCTCTCAAGAAAATAGCAATGGTGGGTGAACAAGTTACTGTTGGGCAACTGATAGAAAAACAAATAACCATGATGGTATACAAGACAATGATCTTGTATATAGGCATCATGTCCAAGATTAGTAGACCGACTCCTGCCTGCATCTACTACTATTACTCCACACATCGACCGCTATTCAACATGCATCTAGTGTATTAAGTTCATGGAAAAACGGATTAATGCAATAAGAACGATGACATAATGTAGACAAGATCTATTCATGTAGGAATAGACCCCATCTTTTTATCCTTAATAGCAACGATACATGCGTGCCTTGTTGTCCCTTCTGTCACTCGGAAAGGACACCGCAAGATCGAACCCATCACAAAGCATATCTTCACATTGCAAGATAAATAGATCAAGTTGGCCAAACAAAACCCAAATATCCGAGAAGAAATATGATGCTATAATAATCAAGATTAGATATAAAATTCAAGGCAAAATCTGATCATAAACTCTTTGTTCATCAGATCCCAACAAACACACCGCACATACAAACTAAATCAAATAGATGTCCAGGAGACCATTGTATTGAGATACATAGAGAGAGAAAAGCAATCTAGCTACTACCTACGGACCCGTAGGTCTGATATGAACTACTCACGCATCATCAGAGAAGCACCAATGAGGATGTTGAACCCCTCCGTGATCGTGTTCCCCTCCGACGGAGTGCCGGAATAGGGCTCTAGATTGGATCTCGTGGTTCTGGAACTTGCAGCGGCTTGAATTGTTTTTCATCGACTCCCTAAGGGTTTTTGGAATATTGTGGAATTTATATGGAGAAGATGTGGTGCAGGAGGCCACCAAGGAGGGTACCACCCACCACGGCGCACCTGGGCTCCCTGGCATGCCTATGTGGGTGGTGCTCCCCTCAGAGCCCCCTCTCGTACTTCTTTGGCCCAGCTTGTGTCTTCTGGCCCAGAAAAATTCTCCACAAAGTTTTGTTGCATTCGGGCACTATGTCTAACAAGCAAAAAAGAGCAACTCGCACTGGGCACTATGTCAATATGTTAGTCCCCAAAAATGATATAAATTTATTATAAAATGATTGTAGAACATCCAAGAATGGTAATATAATAGCATGGAACAATCAAAAATTATAGATATGTCGGAGACATATCAATGACAGAAGGTCACCGGTATGAGTCTACTGTAGATGAGTGGGCCACTATCATTGATGCCCCAAAGGAATAAGAGGGAGATTTGGATGTGTACTCAGAATCCAAGATGAACCACAACACAATGCCAAACATGTACAATCGGGTGGCCCATCAATATCGGCAGACACACAAATTTGTCTTTGTCAATTTTCTGCAAGCAGGAATACCTACTAGGAACACCATTCTGAGACACACCCTCATGCCTACATCAGGAGATGGTAAGATGATTACAGGTTATTCCACGAACATGGTGCACCACTTAGACAACCACAACCCATTCAGCATGATGGACTTGATAGTAGAGACTGTCAGGAGGACTGCTGCAGATTAGAAGACGTCTTGTGGGTATGCACCTTATATTCAAATGCTCATCAATGCCAAGATTGGCAAGCATCCATGTCAATTTGATTGTTCGCACATGCCACTTTAGCCATATTTTGAGGATACCGTAGTTGTGATGGACCCCACCCATCCCAGCTCAGCTTCAACGCGTGAGGTAGCAGAGGCAGAGGCATCTAGAAATGCTCCAGCACAAGCTCAGACTAGAGAGGAGCAGATGTATTTTCTTGTCAGCACCGTCCAAGGGATGGAGAATAAAATTTCAGAGATCTTGCTGAACCTGAAGTGCCTTGAGAGGATCGTGGAGACAAAATTCCATGACCTGGATGTTAACGTGATGGAGTTGACTACTGTCGGTGTTCTGGCAATGGGGGTACCCAGGGCGGGCCCATTTCATTAAGCAAGCACAATCGGGTGTGGAACCACTCAACGCAAGGTCCCCGCGAGGGGCCAAGCCTTGTGAGGAGGAACAACATCGAGACCCGCAGGGTGCCTCGTCAGGACGCCTCCAGAGCGGCAGATATTCCGAGGCGAGACCCGGCCTCACGAGTCAAGGATGACGTAAAGGAAGGACATGCGAGTAGCAGACATCGGGACAGAGCAGTTTCCCCTTTAGTGCAAAGGGGACAAGGACGAACTGGGGTTCCCAAGGCATCTTCCAAAGGTTTCCTTTCTGGTGCAACAAGGACATCACCGCCCGCCAGCAGGACAGACGTCATCCCTGGACCCGTCCATGCAGCGTTGGCAACCACTTTGTAGGCGAAGCCTACTTTTGGATAGGGTAAGCATGTTCCCGTGTCCCCCTTCAAAATTGGCCGCTGTGGGATTCCTTCCTGCCGAAATGATAAGGGAAGAGGACCGGGGCCGCCACTATATACACAGAGTATGTTACTTCATAAGGGGGAATCCGATTCAATCATTCGCCCACTCGCACCACACAAAGGCCACCGAGCCTCCAGAGGCCCTCGAACACTGTACTAGTTCATCCACCAACCTCCACGACAAGCAATCCACCAAAGCAGGAGTAGGGTATTACGCTTCTCAGCGGCCCAAACCTGCGTAAACTGATGTGTTATGTGTCTTCCTCACCATCTCCCATGGTGAACGCCGCCACGGGCCCCGACGCTTAAGAACAACAAGGTTCCTCCCAGCCGGCTACTGAGCAGCCAGACGGTCGCACCGCTACTTCGTCGCTCCTCCGGGCTTCCGGGTCGGCCACTGATACGTCTCCAACGTATCTATAATTTTTGATGGTTCCATGCTATTATCTTGTCAAACTTGGGATGTTTTGCATGCCTTTTATTTATTTTCTGGGACTAACCTATTAACTCAGTGCCAAGTGCCAGTTCCTGTTTTTTCCATGTTTTTGACCCCTTTCAGAGGAGATTTTGAAACGGAGTCCGAACAGAAGAAAATCTCCGAAAAGATTTTTTCTGGAACGGTAGAAGATCTGAGAGCTTGGGGCCAAGCTAGAAGAGCCCCAGGGGCCCCACAAGCCCCCACCCCGCGGCTAGGGGGCCGCGCCATGCAGGCTTGTGGGGCCCCTGGAGGTCCCCTAACCTAGATCTTGCGACTATAAATTCCCAAATATTCCCAAAAAAATCAGGGGAGCATCGTCATCACTTTTTCCGCCGCCGCAAGCTTCTGTCTCTGCAAGATCCCATCTGGGGCACGTCCTGGTGGCCCTATCGGAGGGGGGATTTGGACACGGAAGGCTTCTCCATCAACACCATGACCTCTCCGATGATGCGTGAGTAGTTCACCATAGACCTATGGGTCCATAGCTAGTAACTAGATGGCTTCTTCTCTCTCTTGGATCTTCAATAAAAAGTTCTCCATGATCTTCATGGAGATCTATCCGATGTAATCTTCTTTTGCGGTGTGTTTGTCGAGATCCGATGAATTGTGGATTTATGATCAGATTATCTATGAATCTTATTTGAGTTTCTTCTGATCTCTCTTATGCATGATTTCATATCCTTGTAATTCTCTTTGAGTTGTGGGTTTTGTTTGGCCAACTAGATCTATGATTCTTGCAATGGGAGAAATGCTTGGTTTTGGGTTCATACCGTGCGGTGACCTCACCCAGTGACGGAAGGGGTAGGGAGGCACGTATCTTGTTGTTGCCATCAAGGGTAAAAAGATGGGAGTTTCATCATTGGTTTGAGATTATCCCTCTACATCATGTCATATTCCTTAAAGCGTTACTCTGTTCATCATGAACTCAATACACTAGACACATGCTGGATAGCGGTGGATGTGTGGAGTAATAGTAGTATATGCACAAAGTATCGGTCTACTTGTCTCGGACGTGATGCCTATATGCTAGATCATTGCCTTAGATATCGTCATGACTTTGCGTGGTTCTATCAATTGCTCGACAGTAATTTGTTCACCCACCGCGATATTTGCTATTTTGAGAGAAACCTCTAGTGAACACTATGGCCCCCAGGGTCTACTCCACACCATATTTTCAGCCTTACACTTTTCACTTTTTTGCACTTTCCGCCTTCGGATCTCACTTTGCAAACAGTCTTGAAGGGATTGACAACCCCTTTGAAGCGTTGGGTGCAAGCTTGTTTGTGTTTGCGCATGTACTTTGGACTTGACAAGGCCCTCCTTTTGCTTCGATACCTTGGTTCTCAAACTGAGGGAAATACTTACTGCTCCTGTGCTGCATCACCCATTCCTCTACAAGGGAAAAACCAACGCAAACCAGAGAAGTAACAAGAAGAATTCCTACGCACTAGGGAAGGGCTTTTGTTGCCGCAGCAGCCTCACGTGCCCAGCCACCGAGCTGCTCCTCTACCAGCCCATCCCTGACCGCCACAATGACGGGCTCTAGCACATCGAGGAGCTCGTCGCCGCTGACGGTGATCCCGCGGTGCTCTCTGATGTCCCACAAGCGTATGGGATCACAACAGTTTTCAAGGGTAGAGTATTCAACCCAAATTTATTGATTCGCTCACAAGGGGAAGGTAAAGGATATTCTCAATATTAGCAGTTGAGTTGTCAATTCAACCACACCTGAAAGATTAGTGTCTGCAAGCAAAGTATCAGTAGCAAGGTAGTACGATAGCAACGTCACCAGAAAAAGCCTTGGCAATTCCCAGCAACGGCGCTAGAAAAGGCCTTGTTGACGGGATGTTAGCGCCAATAAAGTCTTGCAACAAGTAACAGCGGAGTAGGAAGGAACAGTAGTAGCAGCAGCAGCAAAGTAACAAGTAACAGCAGTAGCAGCAGCAGCAAAGTAACAACAGTAGTGACAACAACAAAGTAGCCCAATCCCTCTTGTAACAAGGGACAAGCCTAGGCAAAGTAACGTAGCGAGACCAGTAGTAAAAGACTCGTAGGCAGTGGATTGGTGATGGATGAGTGTGACGGATGTGATTCATCATGTAACAGCCATAACACGGAGAGATATGTGGCTAGCTCCCGTTCGTCAATCTAATGTAGGCATGTATTCTGTATGTAGTCATACGTGCTTAGGGAAAAGAACTTGCATGCCATCTATTGTCCATCTCTCCGTGGCAGCGGGGTCCTAATGGAAACTACAAGATATTAAGGTTCTCCTTTCAATAAAGAACCGGAACAACGCATTAACACGTGGTGAATACATGAACTCCTCATACTATGGTCATCTCCGGGAGTGGTTCCGGCTATTGTCACTCCGGGGTTGCCGGGTCATAACACATAGTAGGTGACTACAACTTGCAAGATATGATCTAAAACACACATATATTGGCGACAACATAATAGGTTCAGATATGAAATCATGGCACTCGGGGCCCTAGTGACAAGAATTAAGCATAGCCAAGTAGTAGCAACATCAATCTAGAACATAGTGGATACTAGGGATCGATCCCCATCAAGAACTAACTCGATTACATGATAGATCTCATCCAACTCATCACCGTCCAGCAAGCCTACGATGAGATTACTCACGAACGATGAAGAGCATCATGGAATTGTCGATGGGGAAAGGTTGATGATGACGATGGCGACGATTTCCCCTCTCCGGAGCCCGAAACGGACTCCAGATCTGCCCTCCACATGAAGAACAGTATGTGGCGGCGCCTCCATATCGCAAAATGCGATGAAACCTTCTCTTTGATTTTTTCCACGCGAAACGGAAGATATAGGACTGAGATTGGGGGCGGTGGTGCCACGTGGGCCCCACAAGCCTGCATGGCGCGGCCTAGGGGGGTGGCCGCGCCGTGTGGGCTTGTGGCCCACTAGCACACCCCCTCACGTGGATCTTTGCGCAGGTATTTTTATTTTATTCCAGAAAAAATCTCCGTAAATTTTTAGGACGTTCCGAGAACTTTCATTTCTGCACAAAAACAACACCATGGCAATTCTGCTGAAAACAGCATCACTCCGGGTTAGTTCCATTCAAATCATGCACATTAGAGTCCAAAACAAGGGCAAACGAGTTGGGAGAAGTAGATACGACGGAGACGTATCAACTCCCCCGAGCTTAAAGCCTTGCTTGTCCTCAAGCAACTCAGTTGACAAACTGAGAGAGACAAAAGAAAAACTTTGACGAACTCTGTTTGATCTTGTTGTTGCAACCATGTCTAACTCACAACCAGAATTTCAGCAACATCACAAGCAAACCACATAAGCAAATGACATCTAGGTCTCACGGTAAACTCATATCAATGGCATAATCAACTAGCAAGCAAATAATAACAAGCCGCAAATGTCAAGACTTCAATCAAAACAACATGAAGTAGCACGAATAGATGGTATCTCACTAGCTCTTTCTAAGACCGCAAAACATAAATGCAGAGCACCTTCGAAGAACAAGGGCTAACTAAACATTGTAATACATGGCAATAAAGATCCAGTCATAGTCACACTCAACACAGTTAAAAGCAAAGCATAAAAATGACAGAGGTGCTCTCTAATTGGTGCTTTTGTAAGAGGAGGATGACTCAACAGGAACATAAATAGACATGCCCTTCGCAGAGGGAAGCATTGATTTGCAGAGGTGCCAGAGCTCAAGCTTTGAAAACAGAGATAATAATTTTGGGTGGCATGCTTTCATTGTCAACGCAATGACTAAGAGTTCTCAATATCTTCCACGCTACACATGCTATAGGCGGTTCCCAAACAGAAAAGTAAAGTTTTGACTCCCCCACCACCAATCAATCACACTCCACGGCTAGCCGAATCCTCGGGTACCGTCCATACCAACATCAATCCTCGGGTACCGTCCATACCAACATCGGGGAGTTTTGTTTGCAATTATCTTTTCGATTTGAGTATGGAACTGGGAATTCCAATTACCGGCCCCTTTTCTCGTGAATGATAGTGAATAAACACATATCGAGGATAACACACCTAGCATGGAAGATACCAGTAGCCCCCTGTCACCACATGAGCGGTTTGGGCATGCAAAACAGATTATTTCTTGAAGATTTAGAGAATGACACATGCAAATTTACTTGGAACGGCAGGTAGATACCGCACATAGGTAGGTATGGTGCACTCATATGGCACAACTTTGGGTTTATGGAGGTGGATGCAGAAGCAGTATTCCCGCTTAGTACAAGTGAAGGATAGAAAAAGACTGGGAAGTGACCAACTAGAGAGCGACAACAGTCATCAAAATCCATTGAGAGTAACTAACATTGAGTGCAAGCATGAGTAGGACATAACTCACCATGAACATGAACATCATAGAGGCTATGTTGATTTTGTTTCAACTACATGCATGAACATGCGCCAAGTCAAGCCACTTGAAACATTCAAAGGAGGATACCATCCTATCATACTACATCATAGTCATCTCAACATTCATGATGGCAACCAAGACAAACCATTATAAGCTCCTAGCTAAGTAAGCATGGCATAAGCAACTATGATCTCTAAGTTGTCATTGCAAACATGCTTCTCTCACAACAAAGCTGAATCAGGCATGATGAGCTACTCATATTTACAAAAACAAAATAGATCGAGTTCATACCAGCTTTTCCAGGCTCAGTCACTTCATCATATATCGTTATTATAGCCTTTCACTTGCACGACCGAACGATGTGAACAATAATAAGTGTGCTCGTGCATTGGACTACGCTGGAATCTGCAGGCAAACACAAAGCAGAAGACAAAGTAATATGGCTCTTTGAAAGCTAAACAGGTATGCATGCAAGAGCCACTAAACATTGTAACCAATATCTTCTACCTTGACCCAAAGAAAAAGAAAACTATCTACACGGGAAAGCTCCCAACAAGAAAAATAAGAAAATAAAATCTTTTTGGTTTTTCTCAACTAAACAGACACACGAAAAGAAAACGAGAAAAAGAAAATAAAACTAGCATGGATGATACAGTGGCAAAGTGTGAACACCGGCTAACAAAGTGAAAGCATAAGCAAGAATGTAAAGTCGGTGAGAACACGTACTCCCCCAAGCTTAGGCTTTTGGCCTAACTTGGTCTACTCCCAAGGACGGTCCTAGCGAAACCCAAAATCATAATCGGGGTTATACGGGAGCGCTGCAGCCACTGCCTGAATAGCTGCCTCACGGAGACGAGCAACCGTCGCCTCCCTCTCATACTCCTCTTCCTCTCCTCTGGTTATGTAATACCTCCGTTTTACCTGAAAGTCAAAGAAAGCAAGAGCAGGAAGGGTAATATGGAAAACACGGTGCCGGTTAAATATTAATCGGTATAGGAGGGAATCATCATCCCTCTCAAGAAACTGGTAGCGTGTCATGGCGACGCGGTCAAGGAAAGTTGTATGGAGTGGGGGATCTCCTACGCGGATGGGTACTCCAAGAAAATTTGCTATGCGGGTGGCATAAATCCCACCAAAGAAATCCCCATCAATAGCATTCTTATTAAGCCTCCTTGCTATAATAGCTCCCATGTTGAAGCTTTTGTCACCCGTCACTGCGCTCTTAAGGATACTAAGGTCGGGTGCGCAGAGGTGACAATGCTCAATCTTGCCATTAATGCATATGCCTATGAAAAGGGCAAAATAATGCAAGGCAGGAAAATGAATACTCCCCATGGTGGCTTGTGTAATGTCTCTAGTTTCTCCAACCGTAATACCAGCGCAAAAATCTCTAATCGAAGATTTAGGAGGATCATTGAGGTTACCCCAAATAGGTATTTTGCAAATTCTACTAAAATCCTCTAAATCCATCATATAACATTTATCATAGAGATCAAATAGTACCAATGGCTCACGGCCAGCTGAAAATTTGAATCTACGAACAAAAGAGGCAGTGAGAGCAACATAATGTTCACATTTATCGGAGATGAATTCTTCGAGTCCGACGTTGCGAACAAATGCATCAAACTCATCTTTGAAGCCTGCCTCAATCATAAATTCATCAGAAGGCCATTCACATGGTTGTACCTGCGCGTCCCTAGGTTGGTAAGGATCAGGTTCCCGAATCGCAAGACGGGGACCTCTCTTGCTTGAGGAACCACCATGATAGTTTCTCTTGAACATCTTCCTTTTCTGAAATCTTCACTGACCCAAAGGAAAGGTGAACAAAGCTCAACAAAACTTGTAGCAACTACTCCCACAAGTGCCTAGACACCATATTACGCATCAAAACTACTTGGGACCAGCTAGAATCAGCATACAAAGCTCAAGAACATGGTCACCAAGGCAGCAAAAATACGCGGAGTATAAGGCACTAGAGAAAAAAGCTAATTGGACCAATGGAGGAGTCACTTACCAAAGAGTAATTTCCCCAAAACAGCTTGGAGAACGGTGATTTGAGCAAAGAGATCGAAAATCCCAGCAAGAGGAGCAAGAACACGGGTTTCAGCTGCGAAACGATTTTTTCTGGAGGTAGGAGAAGCGGATGTGAGCAAGAATGAGTGGAGGGGGTGCCTGTGGGCCCACAAGCCTGGGTGGCGCAGCCAGGGGGGTGCCCGCACCCATAGGGCTTGTGGCCCACTGGTGTGGCTCCCAGACAAACTCTTTGTCCCAGTATTTTTCAAATATTCCATAAAAAATTCATACTAGATTTTCACAGCATTCGAAGAACTTTTATTTTCGGGGTATTTTTCCACCGGACGCTAAGACAGAAAACAGGGAAAACTAAACTAAATCTATCATTTTTCTTCTAAGCAACTGAAGGTGAAATCTTGGAACAAAGGTTTGTGACTCCTTGATTCATCCATCTCATGGTCATCGAAAGAAAACCGTCAATGGGGTTGATCAAATCCCCTCGACAAAACTTTCTCGAATCGCAAAAGAGAACGGAGAATTTTTGAATAGTCACTAGGTCGCCTCAATGGGGATGTGTATCTCCCCAACAAGAAAATCATACTTCATCTTGACACGAGGAATAGGGCATTCAAAGCTCCCAATAAGAATCGATGAAGTCTTTTCGATAGCATTGATGCAATGTACTCGATATTGTTTCTTCGGAAAGTGCACCGTATGCTCATTACCATTGACATGGGAAGTGACATTGCCTTTGTTGCAATCTATAACAGCCCCTGCAGTGTTTAAAAACGGTCTTCCGAAGATGACAGCCATGGCATCGTCCTCGGGAATATCCAAGATAACAAGGTCTGTTAAGATAGTGGTGTTAGCAACCACAACAGGCACGTCCTCGCAAATGCCGATAGGGAAAGCAGTTGATTTGTCGGTCATTTGCAGAGAGATTTCAGTGGGTGTCAACTTGTCCAATTCAAGTCTACGATAAAGAGAGAGAGGCATAACACTAACACCAGATCCAAGGTCGCATAACGCAGTTCTAACGTAGTTGCCTTTAATGGAGCAAGGTATAGTGGGCACACGGGGATCACCTAGTTTCTTCGGAGTTCCACCCTTGTACTTAGCATAATTGGCAAGCATGGCGGAGATCTCAACCTCAGGTATCCTCCTCTTATTAGTCACAATATCCTTCATGTACTTAGCATACGGAGACATCTTGAGCATATCTGTCAAACGCATCTGCAGAAAGCAGGTCTGATCATCTCAACGAATTGCTCAAAATCCTCATCATCCTTTTTCTTGGATGGTTTGGCAGGAAAGGGCATAGGTTTCTGAACCCATGGTTCCCTTTCTTTACCATGCTTCCTAGCAGTGAAGTCATTCTTATCGTATCATCTATTCTTAGGCTGTAGGTTATCAAGATCAACACTAGATTCAATCTCCACATCCTTTTCATTGCTAGGTTGAGCATCAACATGAACATCACTATTGATATTATCATTAGGCTCATGTTCATCACCAGATTGTGTTTCAGCATTAGAGATAGAGGCATCGTTTGGAATCTCAGGGGTAGCAGCAAGAGGGTTGCTAGCGTGCAGGTTCCTATCATCTTTCTTCTTATTTCTAGGCTGACTAGGTGCATCAGTGCTAACTCCTTGAGACTCTTGTTCAACTCTCTTCGGATGACCCTCAGGATAGAAAGGTTCCTGGGTCATTCTACCGCCTCTACTAACGACTCTAACAGAATTGTCATTCAACTCATTGAGCAAGTCATTCTGAGTTTTAAGTACTTGTTCTACCTGAGTAGTAACCATAGAGGCATGTTTACTCAAAAGAGCATACGAGCATTCTTTTCCAATTGTCTGCTAACATAATCATTGAAACTTTGTTGTTTGGCAACAAAGTTATCAAATTCATCCATGCCTAAGCTAGCAGGTTTATCAAAAGGAATATCACTGTCATCAAACATACGCAGAGAATTTACTTCTACTACTTGTATCGGGTTATCGAGACCATGGATCTCTTCGATAGGTGGTAGATTTTTGACATCTTCAGATTTAATGCCTTTCTCTCGCATAGATTTCTTGGCTTCTTGCATATCTTTAGGACTGAGGAATAGAATACCTCTTTTCTTCGGAGTTGGCTTAGGAGGTGGTTCGGGAATAGTCCAAGCATTCTCATTGCATAAGATGTTATTCAAGAGAATCTCAGCTTGTTCTATGGTTCGTTCCCTAAAAACACTACCCGCACAACTATCTAGGTGGTCTTCAGAAGCATCGGTAAGTCCATTATAGAAGATATCAAGTATCTCATTCTTCTCAAGAGGGTGATCAGGCAAAGCATTCAGTAGCTGGATGAGCCTCCCCCAAGCTTGTGGGAGACTCTCTTCCTCAGTTTGAGCAAAGTTGTATATTTCCTGCAAGGCAGCTTGCTTCTTATGGGCAGGGAAATATTTTTCAGAGAAGTAATCGACCATATCCTGGGGGCTACGCACACAACAAGGAGCAAGAGAAGTGAACCAGGTCTTAGCATCATCCTTTAGCGAGAAAGGAAACAGCTTGAGCATGTAGTAGTGGCGGATCTTTTCCTCACTTGTGAATAGGGTGGCTATATCGTGCAGTTTGGTAAGATGGGCTACAACCATTTCACACTCATAACCGTGAAAAGGATCAGATTCGGCCAGAGTGATTAACTCAGGGTCGATAGAGAATTCATAATCCTTATCGGTCACAAAGATAGGCGAAGTGGCAAACTTCGGGTCGTATTTCATCCTAGCGTTCAGAGATTTTTCTTTCCACTTGCGCAGAAGTTTCTCAACATCATAGCTATCCTTACACGCAAGAAAATCCTCAACTATCTCTCCCTCCATAACATAGCGCGTATCAGGCATAACAGGCATAGTAGCAGGTTCTACTTCAACAGTATCAGTAGTTTCAGAAGTATCATCACATCTAGCAGCAACTCTAGCAAGTTGTGCATCAAGGAATGCACCAAGTGGCAAAGCAGTATCAGGCATAGCATCATCAGGCATAGTATCAAGCATAGCATCATCAGGCATAGTACCTAGCATAGCATCATCAGGCATAGTATCTAGCATAGCGTCATAAGCAGCAGAACTAGCATCATCAAGCACAGTAGTATCAAGCATAGCATCATCAGGCATAGTATCAAGCATAGCATCATCAAGCATAGTATCTAGCATAGCATCATCAGGCATAGTATCTAGCATAGCATCATAAGCAGCATAAGTAGCATCATCAAGCACAGTAGTATCAAGCATAGCATCATCAGGCACATGTGACATATCAAGATTTCTAGCAGGAAGCGAAGTCGCAAACTTACTCAAAACTGAAGGTGAATCAAGTGTAGAGCTAGATGGTAGTTCCTTACCTCTCCTCGTAGTGGAAGGTAGGATTTTAGTTCTTGGATCTTTTGGATTCCTCATAGTGACCAGCAGACGTCAATCCCAAGTGACTCAGAGATATAGCTGTGCTTCCCCGGCAATGGCGCCAGGAAAAGTCTTGATGTCCCACAAGCGTATGGGATCACATCACTTTTCGAGGGTAGAGTATTCAACCCAAATTTATTGATTCGCTCACAAGGGGAAGCTAAAGGATATTCTCAAGTATTAGCAGCTGAGTTGTCAATTCAACCACACCTGAAAGATTAGTGTCTGCAAGCAAAGTATCACTAGCAAGGTAGTAAGATAGCAACAGCACCAGAAAAAGCCTTGGCAATTCCCAGCAACGGCGCTAGAAAAGGCCTTGTTGACGGAATGTTAGCGCCAACAAAGTCTTGCAACAAGTAATAGCGGGGTAGCAAGGAACAGTAGTAGCAGCAGCAACAAAGTAACAAGTAACAGCAGTAGCAGCAGCAGCAAAGTAACAGCAATAGTGTCAACAGCAAAGTGGCCCAATCCCTCTTGTAGCAAGGGACAAGCCTAGGCAAAGTAACGTAGCGAGACCAGTAGTAAAAGACTCATAGGTAGTGGATCAGTGATGGATGAGTGTGACGGATGTGATTTATCATCTAATAGCTATAACACGGAGAGATATGTGGCTAGCTCCCATTCGTCGATCTAATGTAGGCATGTATTCCGTATGTAGTCATACGTGCTTAGGGAAAAGAACTTGCATGACATCTATTGTCCATCCCTCCCATGGCAGCGGGGTCCTAATGGAAACTACGGGATATTAAGGTTGTCCTTTTAATAAAGAACCGGACCAACGCATTAACACGTGGTGGATACATGAACTCCTCATACTATGGTCATCTCCGGGAGTGGTTCCGGCTATTGTCACTCCGGGGTTGCCGGGTCATAACACATAGTAGGTGACTACAACTTGCAAGATAGGATCTAAAACACACATATATTGGCGACAACATAATAGGTTCAGATCTAAAATCATGGCACTCGGGACCTAGTGACAAGCATTAAGCATAGCCAAGTAGTAGCATAATCAATCTAGAACATAATGGATACTAGGGATCAATCCCCGTCAAGAATTAACTCGATTACATGATAGATCTCATCCAACTCATCACCGTCCAGCAAGCCTACGATGTGATTACTCACGAACGATGAAGAGCATCATGGAATTGTTGATGGAGAAAGGTTGATGATGACGATTGATACGTCTCAAACGTTGTTATCTTGTCAACTTTGGATGTTTTGTTTACCTTTTATATCTTTTTTGGGACTAACTTATTAACTCAGTGCCAAGCGCCAGTTCTTCTTTTTTGTGTTTTTGACTCTTTTCAGATCTGATTTTGGAACGGAGTCCAAACGGAATAATTCTTTCGAGATGATTTTTTATGGAAAATATCAAAAATACCGAAAGAAAAAGATACCGCAGGGGGGCCACGAGGGCGCCACAAGCCCTGTCGCCGCCCCCCCCCCTAGGTCGCGCGAACCAAGCTTGTGGGCCCCTCGGGGGCCCACTTGATGCAACTCCACCGCCATATGGTCCTATAAATTCAGAAACCTCCAGAAAGAAACCAAGATCGGGAGTTCCGTCGCCGCAAGTTCCGGTTTCCGCGAGATCTCATCTGGAGACCCTTCCCGGTGCCCTATCGGAGGGGACTTTGGAGTTGGAGGGCCTCTTCATCAACATCATCGCCCCTCCAATGACTCGTGAGTAGTTCACTTCAGACCTACGGGTCCGTAGTTAGTAGCTAGATGGCTTCTTCTCTCTCTTGGATCTTCAATACAAAGTTCTCCATGATCTTCATGGAGATCTATCCGATGTAATCCTCTTTGGCGGTGTGTTTGTCGAGATCCGATGAATTCTGGATTTGCTATCAGATTATCTATGATATATATTTGAGTCTTTGCTGATTTCTAATTTGCATGATTTGATATCCTTGTAAGTCTCTCCGAGTCTTGGGTTTTGTTTGGCCAACTAGATCTATGATTCTTGCAATGGGAGAAGTGCTTGGTTTTGGGTTCTTACCGTGTGGTGACCTTTCCCAGTGACAGTAGGGGCAGCAAGGCACACATCGTGTAGTTGCCATCAAGGGTAACAAGGTGAGCTTTGTCGTGGATATGGGATTGTCCATCTACGTCATGTCGTCTTGCTTAAGGCGTTACTCTGTTTTTTGGACTTAATACACTACATGCATGCTGGATAGCGGTCGACGTGTGGAGTAATAGTAGTAGATACAGAAAGTATCGGTCTACTTGTTTTGGACGTGATGCCTATAGATATAATCATTGCCATAGATATCGTCACGACTTTGCGCGGTTCTATCAATTGCTCGACAGTAATTCGTTCACCCACCGTCTACTTGCTTTCATGAGAGAAGCCACTACTAAACACTACGGCCCCCGGGTCTATTCACACCCATCATTTACACCTCCGCTTTTACTTTGCTTTGTTACTTTGTTGCTTTCAGTTCTCACTTGGCAAACAATCTATAAGGGATTTACAACCCCTTCATAGCGTTGGGAGCAAGCTCTTTGTGTTTGTGCAGGCACTTGTGATACTCCTTCACTGGATCGATACATTGGTTCTCAAAACTGAGGGAAATACTTACCGCTGCTGTGCTACATCACCCTTTCCGCTTCGAGGGAACACCAACGTAAGGCTCCAAGGCCACGGCGGAATCCTTTGCATATTTGCCTAGGAAGTCCCTAAGGCGTAGCCGCTACAGCAGGATTCCTGGCGCCGTACTAGGGAAGGTCTGTTGTCGCAGTAGCAAGAAGAATTTCTGGTGCCGTTGTCGGGGAAAGAGAGATCTATCCAAGTAGGTTTCACAAACTCATCTCCTGCATTTACTTTTTTGCCAGTTGCCTCTCATTTTCCTCTCCCCCACTTCACATTTGCCGTTTTCCTTTGCCTTTCTCCTTTGTCGTTTCCTTTTGCCCGTTTCACTCTCTCTTCCTGCTCGTTTGTGTGTGGGATAGTCCATCAATGGCTAGACCCACCACTCCGAACGATACCCCTGAGAATGATGTTCTCAATTTCAGGCCGAATGAGAAAGAAAATTTAAAGGACGCTTGGTATAGGATTTGCAATGCTCAAAGTAGATCTACTCGTAAGCAATCCACTACCGTCATTTTTCGCGGTTTCTATGTTGGAATTTCTCCTTGGAATAGTGTAACATCCCAAAATTTTAAATTTTGGAATGTTAATATAATTATTAGATTGATTGTTTGTTTCTTTGAGTGATTTAAACTTGAGTGGAATTTGAAACTGCTCAAAAAAATGAGAGGGAATAAAATGACTTTCCCAAAATTTTCTATTTTGAATCCCTTTTCAATTTTGAGTTTGAATATTTTCAAAACCCTTTGATAAAAAAAATCAAACGAGAGGAGGAAAATGACACTCCAAAATCAGAGACAATGTGTGTTGGAATTATGCCCTAGAGGCAATAATAAATGTATAGTTATTATTATAATTCCTGTATCAAGATAATAGTTTATTATCCATGCTATAATTGTATTGAATGAAGACTCATTTACATGTGTGGATACATAGACAAAACACCGTCCCTAGCATGCCTCTAGTTGGCTAGCCAGTTGATCGATGATAGTTAGTGTCTTCTGATTATGAACAAGGTGTTGTTGCTTGATAACTGGATCACGTCATTGGGAGAATCACGTGATGGACTAGACCCAAACTAATAGACGTAGCATGTTGATCATGTCATTTTGTTGCTACTGTTTTCTGCGTGTCAAGTATTTATTCCTATGACCATGAGATCATATAACTCACTGACACCGGAGGAATACTTTGTGTGTATCAAACGTCGCAACGTAACTGGGTGACTATAAAGATGCTCTACAGGTATCTCCGAAGGTGTTAGTTGAGTTAGTATGGATCAAGACTGGGATTTGTCACTCCGTGTGACGGAGAGGTATCTCGGGGCCACTCGGTAATACAACATCACACACAAGCCTTGCAAGCAATGTAACTTAGTGTAAGTTGCGGGATCTTGTATTACGGAACGAGTAAAGAGACTTGTCGGTAAACGAGATTGAAATAGGTATGCGGATACTGACGATCGAATCTCGGGCAAGTAACATACCGAAGGACAAAGGGAATGACATACGGGATTATACGAATCCTTGGCACTGAGGTTCAAACGATAAGATCTTCGTAGAATATGTGGGATCCAATATGAGCATCCAGGTTCCGCTATTGGATATTGACCGAGGAGTCTCTCGGGTCATGTCTACATAGTTCTCGAACCCGCAGGGTCTGCACACTTAAGGTTCGACGTTGTTTTATGCGTATTTGAGTTATATGGTTGGCTACCGAATGTTGTTCGGAGTCCCGGATGAGATCACGGACGTCACGAGGGTTTCCGAAATGGTCCGGAAATGAAGATTGATATATAGGATGACCTCATTTGATTACCGGAAGGTTTTCGGAGTTACCGGGAATGTACCGGGAATGACGAATGGGTTCCGGGAGTTCACCGGCGGGGCAACCCACCCCGGGGAATTCCATAGGCTTTGGGGATACACACCAGCCCTTAGTGGACTGGTGGGACAGCCCCAAGGGGGCCTATGGGCCAAGAATAAAGAATCAAAGGAAAAGAAAAAAAAGAGAGGAAGGAAGTGGGAAGGGAGGGGGACTCCTCCCACCAAACCAAGTCCAACTCGGTTTGGGGGGGGAGTCCTCCCCCCCTTGGCTCGGCCGACCCCTTGAGGGTCCCTTGGACCCCAAGGCAAGGTCCCCCTCCCTCCTCCTATATATATGGAGCAATTAGGGCTGATTTGAGACGACTTTCTCACGGCTGCCCGACCACATACCTCCATAGTTTTTCCTCTAGATCGCGTTTCTGCGGAGCTCGGGCGGAGCCCTGCTGAGACAAGATCATCACCAACCTCGGGAGCGCCGTCACGCTGCCGGAGAACTCTTCTACCTCTCCGTCTCTCTTGCTGGATCAAGAAGGCCGAGATCATCGTCAAGCTGTACGTGTGCTGAACGCGGAGGTGTCGTCCGTTCGGTACTAGATCGTGGGACTGATCGCGGGATTGTTCGCGGGGCGGATCGAGGGACGTGAGGACGTTCCACTACATCAACCGCGTTCTCTAACGCTTCTGCTGTACGATCTACAAGGGTACGTAGATCACTCATCCCCTCTCGTAGATGGACATCACCATGATAGGTCTTCGTGCGCGTAGGAAATTTTTTGTTTCCCATGCGACGTTCCCCAACAGTGGGATCATGAGCTAGGTTCATGCGTAGATGTCTTCTCAAGTAGAACACAAAAGTTTTTGTGGGCGGTGATGTGCATTTTGCTGCCCTCCTTAGTCTTTTCTTGATTCCGCGGTATTGTTGGATTGAAGCGGCTTGGACCGACATTACTCGTACGCTTACGAGAGACTGGTTTCATCGTTACGAGTAACCCCCTTTGCTCAAAGATGACTGGCAAGTGACGGTTTCTCCAACTTTAGTTGAATCGGATTTGATCGAGGAGGTCCTTGGATGAGGTTAAATAGGAACTCATATATCTCCGTTGTGGTGTTTGCGTAAGTAAGATGCGATCCTACTAGATACCCTTGGTCACCACGTAAAACATGCAACAACAAAATTAGAGGACGTCTAACTTGTTTTTGCAGGGTATGATTGTGATGTGATACGGCCAATGATATGATGTGATATATTGGATGTATGAGATGATCACGTTGTAATAGAAATATCGACTTGCACGTCGATGGTACGGCAACCGGCAGGAGCCATAGGGTTGTCTTTATACTAACGTTTGTGCTTGCAGATGCGTTTACTATTTTGCTAGGATGTAGCTTTAGTAGTAATAGCATAAGTAGCACGACAACCCCGATGGCAACACGTTGATGGATCATCATGGTGTGGCACCGGTGACAAGAAGATCGTGCCGGTGCTTTGGTGATGGAGATCAAGAAGCACATGATGATGGCCATATCATGTCACTTATGAATTGCATGTGATGTTAATCCTTTTATGCACCTTATTTTTCTTAGAACGACGGTAGCATTATGAGGTGATCTCTCACTAAAATTTAAAGACGAAATTGTGTTCTCCCCGACTGTGCACCGTTGCTACAGTTCGTCGTTTCGAGACACCACGTGATGATCGGGTGTGATAGACTCAACGTTCACATACAACGGGTGCAAAACAGTTGCGCACGCGGAACACTCGGGTTAAGCTTGACGAGCCTAGCATGTGCAGACATGGCCTCAGAACACATGAGACCGAAAGGTCAATCATGAATCATATAGTTGATATGATTAGCATAGGGATGCTTACCACTGAAACTATACTCAACTCACGTGATGATCGGACTTGGGATAGTGTAAGTGGATCATGAACCACTCAAATGACTAGAGAGATGTACTTTTTGAGTGGGAGTTTAGCATATAATTTGATTAAGTTGAACTCTAATTATCTTGAACATAGTCTGAGTCCACTTTGAATATATTTGTGTTGTAGATCATGGCTCACGCAAGTGTCATCCTGAATTTTAATACGTTCCTAGAGAAAGCTAAGTTGAAAGATGATGGAAGCAACTTTGTAGACTGGGCTCGTAATCTTAAGCTAATCTTACAAGCTGGGAAGAAGGATTATGTCCTTACTGCTGCGCTAGGAGATGAACCACCCGCTACGGCTGATCAGGATGTTAAGAACGCTTGGTTAGCGCGTAAGGAGGACTACTCAATAGTTCAATGTGCAGTCTTGTATGGCTTAGAACCGGGACTTCAACGTCGCTTTGAGCGTCATGGAGCATTTGAGATGTTCCAGGAGTTGAAGTTTATCTTTCAGAAGAACGCCCGGATCGAGAGGTATGAGACCTCCGATAAATTCTATGCTTGCAAGATGGAGGAAAACTCGTCTGTCAGTGAACATGTGCTCAAAATGTCTGGGTACTCAAATCGTCTAGCTGAACTGGGGATTGAACTCCCGCAAGAAGCTATCACTGACAGAATCCTTCAATCACTGTCGCCAAACTATAAAGGCTTTGTGTTGAACTACAACATGCAAGGGATGAACAAGTCTCCCGGCGAGTTGTTTGCGATGCTGAAAGTCGCAGAGTCTGAACTCCGTAAAGAGCATCAAGTGTTGATGGTGAGCAAGACCACTAGTTTCAAGAGAAACGGCAAAGGCAAGAAGGGCAATTCGAAGAAGAGCGGCAAGCCTGTTGCCAATCCGCCGAAGAAACCCAAGGCTGGACCTAAGCCTGAAACAGAGTGCTTCTATTGCAAGGGTATGGGTCACTGGAAGCGCAATTGCCCCAAGTATCTGGCAGATAAGAAGGCGGGCAAAGAATAATCAGGTATATTTGATATACATGTTATTGATGTGTACTTAACCGGCTCTCGTAGTAGTGCCTGGGTATTCGATACCGGTTCTGTTGCTCACATTTGCAACTCGAAACAGGAACTGCGGAATAGACGAAGGCTGGCGAAAGACGAAGTGACAATGCGCGTGGGAAATGGTTCCAAGGTTGATGCAATCGCCGTCGGCACAGTGTCACTTCAGCTACCATCGGGATTAGTGATGAACTTAAATCGTTGTTATTTAGTGCCTGCGTTGAGCATGAACATTATATCTGGATCTTGTTTATTGCGAGACGGTTACTCTTTTAAGTCTGAGAATAATGGTTGTTCTATTTCTATGAGTAATATCTTTTATGGTCATGCACCGAATGTGAGAGGATTGTTCATATTGAATCTTGATAGTGATACGCATATACATAACATTGAGACCAAAAGAGTTAGAGTAAACAATGATAGCGCCATATTTTTGTGGCACTGCCACTTGGGTCATATTGGTGTAAAGCGCATGAAGAAACTCCATGCTGATGGACTTTTGGAGTCACTTGATTTTGATTCACTTGACACGTGCGAACCATGCCTCATGGGCAAGATGACTAAGACTCCGTTCTCCGGAACAATGGAGCGTGCAAGTGACTTGTTGGAAATCATACATACAGATGTGTGTGGTCCAATGAGCGTAGAGGCACGTGGCGGATATCGTTATTTCCTCACCTTCACTGACGATTTAAGTAGATATGGTTATGTCTACTTGATGAAACACAAGTCTGAAACATTTGAAAAGTTCAATCAATTTCAGAGTGAAGTGGAAAATCATCGTAACAAGAAGATCAAGTTCCTACGGTCTGATCGTGGGGGTGAATATCTGAGTTTGGAGTTTGGTGCTCACTTAAGACAATGTGGAATTGTTTCACAGTTAACACCGCCTGGAACACCACAGCGTAATGGTGTGTCCGAACGTCGTAATCGTACTTTGTTAGAGATGGTGCGATCTATGATGTCTCTTACTGATTTGCCGTTATCATTTTGGGGTTATGCATTAGAAACAGCTGCATTCACTTTAAATAGGGCACCATCAAAATCCGTTGAGACGACACCATACGAACTGTGGTCTGGCAAAAGGCCAAAGTTGTCGTTTCTTAAAGTTTGGGGATGTGATGCTTATGTCAAAAAGCTTCAGCCTGAAAAGCTGGAACCCAAAGCAGAAAAATGCGTCTTCATAGGCTACCCAAAAGAGACAGTTGGGTACACCTTCTATCTCAAATCCGAGGGCAAAGTGTTTGTTGCTAAGAACGGAACTTTTCTCGAGAAGGAGTTTCTCTCGAGAGAATTGAGTGGGAGGAAGATAGAACTTGACGAGGTTGTCGAACCTCTCATCCCTCTGGATGCTGGCGCAGGGCAAGGGGAAACCTCTGTCATTGCGACGCCGGTTGAGGAGGAAGTTAATGATGATGATCATGAAACTCCAGTTCAAGTTTCTGTTGAACCACGCAGGTCGACGAGATCACGTGCTGCTCCAGAGTGGTACGGTAATCCCGTCTTATCAATCATGTTGTTAGACAACAATGAACCTGCGAATTATGAAGAAGCAATGGTGGGCCCAGATTCCAACAAATGGCTAGAAGCCATGAAATCTGAGATAGGATCCATGTATGAGAACAAAGTGTGGACTTTGGAGATACTACCTGAGGGCCGCAAGGCTATTCAGAACAAATGGATCTTTAAGAAGAAGACGGACGCTGACGGTAATGTGACCGTTTATAGAGCTCGACTTGTGGCAAAGGGTTTTTCACAAGTTCCAGGAATTGACTACGATGAGACTTTCTCTCCCGTGGCAATGCTTAAGTCCGTCAGAATCATGTTAGCAATAGCTGCATTTTTCGATTATGAAATCTGGCAGATGGATGTCAAAACGGCGTTCCTTAACGGTTTCCTTAAGGAAGAGTTGTATATGATGCAACCCGAAGGTTTTGTCGATCCTAAAAATGCTGACAAGGTGTGCAAACTCCAGCGATCCATTTATGGACTGGTGCAAGCATCTCGGAGTTGGAACAAACGCTTTGATGAGGTGATCAAAGCATTTGGGTTTATACAAGTGGTTGGAGAATCTTGTATTTACAAGAAAGTGAGTGGGAGCTCTGTGGCGTTTCTAATATTATATGTGGATGACATATTACTGATTGGAAACAACATAGAGCTTTTGGAGAGCATATAAGGTTACTTGAATAAAAGTTTCTCTATGAAGGACCTAGGAGAAGCTGCTTACATTCTAGGCATTAAGATCTATAGGGATAGATCAAAACGCCTGATAGGACTTTCACAAAGCACATACCTTGATAAAGTTTTGAAGAGGATCAAAATGGAACAGTCCAAGAAAGGGTTCTTGCCAGTGTTACAAGGTACGAGATTGAGTAAGACGCAGTGCCCAGCAACTGATGAAGATAGAGAGCATATGCGCTCCGTCCCCTATGCTTCAGCCATAGGTTCTATTATGTATGCGATGCTGTGCACTAGACCGGATGTTAGCCTGGCCATAAGTATGGCAGGTAGGTTCCAGAGTAATCCAGGAGTTTGTAACATCCCAAAATTTTAAATTTTTGGAATGTTAATATAATTATTAGATTGATTGTTTGTTTGTTTGAGTGATTTAAACTTGAGTGGAATTTGAAACTTCTCAAAAAAATGAGAGGGAATAAAATGACTTTCCCAAAATTTTCTATTTTGAATCCCTTTTCAATTTTGAGTTTGAATATTTTCAAAACCCTTTGATAAAAAAATCAAACGAGAGGAGGAAAATGACACTCCAAAATCAGAGACAATGTCTTGATTCAAATTTTAAGTATTTGCAATTTATTTGAAATTCAAATTCCTTTTCATTTTAAAGTTATTGCAAAAAAATAATTTTTTTTAAAAAGTATTTTATTTGGTTTTGAAAATATGTTCATGTTTTAGAAAATTTTATTCTGAAAATTTTGATATATAATATGTCTATATAAAATGTTCTCTCTTTTTCATTTATACGTTTTTCTTCTTTGTTTTTAAAAAAAATTGTTCGTTCGCAAAAAAAAAACAAAGCGCTCCGCTGGCCAGAACAGCCCATGCGGCCGGCCGAATCACTTAGCCCATTCGGCACACCTCTCTTTCCCCTTTTTTTTCTTCTAGTTTTCCCACAATACGTATATGTTTAGTCACACATTGCCTATCTATGGATCATTAGACCTCCCTTCCACCTATAAATAAAGACACATAGGAGCATTCAAAAATCATCTATTTCGGGTTAAATTAGTCTTTTGGTTTGACTAGGTTTATTAAATAAAAATATTCTTTTCTCTTCGGCACGATTTCTCGAAGTCGTCTGCTCATTGGAATTAATTCTTACTCTGCATTCTAAAGGTATTTTTCTTCGTATTTTTTTTATACTTCCATAGTTTATAATTTCTAGACTAGTATTCCTACACTAGTATACGGTAGAGTAATTAGATATATTAATTAGTCTTCGTATTTACACATTAGTACTAGAATTCTTTTAGACATAGCACTTTTTTTCCGTAAAACAGCTTGGCCCTGATTTTTCAAATAGCCATAACTTTTTACTCGTTTATCCGAATTAGATGAAACCAACGCCTAGAGTTTCGTCTTGATCCCATCTACCCGGTGAACCTATCATATCAACTTTTTGAAATTTTTAAATTTCGAAATTTGTTCATATTCATATTCAAACTTCTTTTGATCATATCTTTTTATCCGCAGCTCCGTTTTAGATGAATTCAATTGCGTCGGATTCATATCAAAGTAATATTTCCGTTTCTATCATTAGTTTTAACTTTTAAACTTATAATTTTGATCAAATCAGATTTATCTATTAGTGCCCAAAAGTGTTCACATCGTTCTAAGCCGATTCAATGTTATATTGAAGTATTTGTATCTTTTGATCCGCTAGTTAAAATCTAGTAATTCTTGTTTCTACATGCTCATATTGATCTCCTATTCCAGTAGCATCATTAGTTTTGACCTTTGAACCTTACAAATTTGAGAGATTCAAATTTGTATTCAAACATTCATTTGATCTTATCTTGCAAATCATACCACATTTTCAATTGATTCATTTTACCCCTAAACACTCATGTCATATATTTTTATACGTAACCATCGTACTTTAGTTCAACTTCTCTTGACCTTTTGAATGCAAATTCAATTCATACTTCAATTCGCTATAACTTGCGTTGTAGTGCTCCATTTCAAGAAATTCTTTCTACAAATAAATTCTGATGTCTTATACTATTTGTCAAACAACATTCATGTTGTTCTCCCAATATTTTTGATCATCTCCCATAGTGTATGCAAGTCAAGCTTATATAGCAATAGTTCATCGTCCATTAACTCTTTTGATCTCATTCATGCACCTTCACTTTACAACACACTTAGGACCTTTTTATTAAACCTTAGTACGTTGTTATTTTGCACCAAGACATGCCTTGTTCTTATGTTCTCTTGGTTCTCCTTTTTGGCATGAATGTTTATTGAATGCTATTCGTTTACGATAGATTGCTCGGAGTGTGGCGAGTAGAATTATCAGGATTTTGAGAGCGACTATCTTCATCAAGTAATACCAGGTAAGTCATTTGATCATGTATCACATATGTTTTATGCATCGTAGTTCTACCATCCTATGCCCAATTGCATGCTGAGTAGGTACTTGGAAATTATGGTTACATATTGTAGTATCATTTGGTAGGCACCCAACAACCACGTTACTTGGCCCGGGACGACAAATTTCATATTGCTATGCTTGAGTAGATGGGATTCTGGTTGAGAGTTTATCACGAGTGATGCGAGAATAATTTAATAACCAAGACCGGTTAAGTCAAGACTTTTCAAGACCTCATGATGCAATGCAACTCTGGGTGAAGGACGGTTGATCGGCTCCCTGGAGAAACCAGTGGATGACCCGGGATGCTGGAGACGGCCATGACATCTTGCGGAAAGCTTCACCCAGCCTCAAAGAGACGGACGGATATTTTCAAGACCCAAGGCTTACCTGCACAGCCACTAGTCATTATGGGCTCTGGCTTGGTTGGACAACGCGGCGATTCTGGACAGGCGGTGCTAGCAGATGTAGAAGAACGGTAGGATTGGATGGGCACCGACAGGGATTCAGAGGGACCCGTTGAAAGACCATGTTTTGATCATCCGGTCTTCAAACACCCTGAAGTGCGAGGACATACACGGAGGCGATCAAATCTTGTGGGGAACGTGTGCAAAACTCTGCAGAGTACTCAATCCTAATCGATTAGCCGTGTCCACGGTCATGGACAACTTGAGCCAAAGGAACTGAAGTTATCTGAAATTCTCAACACAAATAATAATATTGATGTGGGAATTATTGACAACTCGGGTATGAGAACTGGTTGGCGGAACCATCTCGTTAACAACCAACCTTGTAGTAATATTTTTCTTTTAGCCCCTCTTGTTGTAGGAGAAAATTTGCTTTACGCTAAAAACTTACAACACCACCTGCCATATATGCATATAGTATAGATGATATTTTACCCCCTCTCTTATGTGACTTGCCGGCATATTCAATATGCTGACCTACACGGCTGCAACGTCTTATGTTGCTGATATTTTTCTTCGACGTGTAAGAGTACGATTCAGGGTTATGGTCTACAGTCAACTTGCCGTTAGTGTTTGTTGGGACTCCACTCCCTTGACTGCTTCCGCTGAGATATTTAAGGTATATATCAGTTTTACGCTATTTACATGTGATTGCACTTTGATATGTACATTGATGTACTGTGTGTGCGAGCATACTGATCCAGGGATGACACAGAAACACAGAGGCTTGACTCGTTTTGAGTCGGGTCGCTACAAATAGGTATATCCTTGATACCATTGTAGGCTGGAATTTTTTGGGGAGCCATACTGTTGACTCCTATGGAGCTATCATGAATTTGGTAGGCTCACCCCCGCTCATGGTTAATGGAACTATCTTAACCTTGGAACACGTGATGCAAAGGCTTGACGCTATTGAAAACAAAATTTCCACAGTTGAACTTATTGAGAGTTTGGATAGAAAGATCCACAATCAAATTACTCAGTACAGATCCAAAGTGGGAAATTTTTTGAAAAAATTAAGGGAGAAGGAACTTATAGTTAATGATTCTTCTAGAATTGGCAAATTGGAAGATGTCATAACCAACTTGGGTTCCGCTTTTGCCGCTGTGCAAAATCTTCCAAATCTCACTCTCAAAAAGACCGTCAACTATGTTTTTGTTCCTAAGGCTAGTGGTGAGTCATCCAATAAAGATGAAGATATTAAGATGATAAATGATCACACTACTTATGGTTTGAGCACACCAGATGACTATACGTGATTCCATCACCTTATGCCTAGCTACGGGCGTTAGACAATAGCGCTTGTTGGGAGGCAACCCAACGAATCTATCTTTTTTCTTTCTGTTTTGTGTTTTCCACACTTTCATAATACTGTTATGATTGTGTTTTTTGTGCTTATTTTTGCGTTTGTGCCAAGCAAAACCGTTATTATTAGTCTTGGGGATGATCGTTTGGTCATTCTGGAAAAGACAGAAACTTTCTGCTCACGAAAAGAATTTTCATTTTTTTTTCTGTAAAAGCTTTTGAGTTGATTCTTTTTGCTGCTGATTGCTACGCAAATTATTCGGACTTCCGTAATTTGTCAGAATTTTGGAAGTACCAGAAGTATACAAAGTATACAGATTGCTACAGACTGGTCTGCTGTTAACAGATTCTGTTTTGTTGTGTTGGTTGCTTATTTTGATGAAACTATGGATAGTATCGGGGGGTATTAGCCATGGAAGATTGAAAATACAGTACCCCAACATCAGCATAAGTAGAATTTAAGTTTTCTACAGTACCTAAGGAAGTGTTGGTTTGCTTTCTTATACTAATGTTATGACGAGTTTCTTTTTAAGTTTCGTGTTGTGAAGGTTTTGGGTGAAGTTCTTATGGACAAAAAGATAAACAGTGGCAAGAGCTCAAGCTTGGGGATGCCCAAGGCACCCCAGGATATTCAAGGATGTCGTAAAAACCTAAGCTTGGGGATGCCCCGGGAAGGCATCCCCTCTCTCGTCTTCAATCCATTGGTAACGTTACTTGGGGCTATATTTTTATTCACCACATGTTATGTGTTTTGCTTGGAGCGTCTTGTATCATAGGAGTATTTTACTTTTGTTGTGTCACAATCATCCTTGCTGCACACCTAGAGAGAGAGACATGCATTCACCATGATTTTGTCGAGCTTCACTTATATCCTTTGGTAGACAATTCACCTCACATGTGCTTCACTTATATCTTTTGAGCTAGTTGATTTTGCTCTGTGTGCTTCACTTATATCTTTTAGAGCACGGCGGTGCATGGCTTGGTAGTTGATCTATGCTTTGAAAGTAGTCTCAAAAGGGGTAGTTATCCAAAGGGATACGAAAACTTCCACCTTCATGTGCATTTAATAGTTAGAGAAGTTTGATTCATCTCAACTAGTTTGAAGTTGTGGTTATGGTAATATTTAAGTTATGCTAATAAGGTGTTGTGGATCTAGAAATACTTGTGTTGAAGTTAGTGATTCCCGTAGCATGCACGTATGGTGAACCTCTATGTGATGAAGTATGAGCATGATTAGTCTATTGATTGTCATCCTTTGTGTGGCAGTCGGGATCGTGTGATGGTTTATACCTACCAACCCTTCCCCTAGGAGTATGCATTGAATGCTTTGTTTCGATTACTAATAAAACTTTTGCTACAAGTATATGAGTTCTTCATGACTAATGTTGATTCCATGGTTTATATGCACTTTCACCTTCCACCATCACTATCTTCTTTAGTGTCGTGCAACTTTCGCCGGTGCACAAAACCCACCATTAGCCTCCCTCAAAAGAGCCACCATACCTACCTACTATGGCTTTTTCAATGTCATTCCGAGATATATTTCCATGCAACTACCACCATGACATCTGCCACCACGTCTACATTGCCATTGCATGATCATAATTAGCTAGCATGATGTTTCCATTTATGTCTATGCCATGCTAGATCATTGTCACGGTACACTACCGAAGGCATTCCATATAGAGTCATTGTTGCTCTGAGTTTTGAGTTGTAAGTGTGATGATCATCATTGATGGAGCATTGTCCCATGTGAGGAAATAAAAGAGGCCAAAGATGCCCACCAAAAAAAAGAGGCCAAAGAGCCCATCCAAAAAAATGAGAGAAAAAGAGAGAAGGGACAATGCTACCACTTTTCCACACTTGTGCATATTAAGCACCATGATCTTCATGCTTGAGAGTCTCTCGTTTTGTCACCACCATATAGCTAGTGGGAAATTTTCATTATATATAACTTGGCTTGTATATTCCAATGATAGGCTTCCTCAAAATTGCCTTAGGTCATCGTGACCAAGCAAGTTTGACGCACACCCACTAGTTTTCTTTAAAGAGCTTTCACATACTCTTAGCTCTAGTGCATCATTTGTATGGCAATCCCTACTCATTCACATTGATATCTATTGATGAGCATCTCCACAGCTCATTGATATGCCTAGTTAATGTGATCATCTTGTCCTTGTTTGTCTTGCAACCTCCACCACACTCCACACCACTTATAGTGCTAAAACCATGGCTCACGCTCATGTATTGCGTGAAAGTTGAAATTTTTTGAGAAAGTAAAGGTGTGAAAACAATTACTTGGCCAATACCGGGGTTGTGCATGATTTAAATTCGTTGTGCAATGATGATAGAGCATAGAGAGACTATATGATTTTGTAGGGATAACTTTCTTTTGGCCTTGTTATATTGAAAGTTCATGATTACTTTGCTAGTTTGCTTGAAGTATTATTGTTTCCACGTCAATAGCAAAATATTGTTTTGAATCTAATGGATCTGAACATTCACGTCACATAAGAGGAGTTACAAAGGACATCTATGCTAGGTAGCATGAAAGCATCAAAAATTCATTCTTTATCACTTCCCTACTCGAGGACGAGGAGGAGTTAAGCTTGGGGATGCTTGATACGTCTCAAACGTCTCTATAATTTTTGATGGTTTCACGTTGTTATCTTGTCAACTTTGGATGTTTTGTTTACCTTCTTTTTTTTTGTGGGACTAACTTATTAACTCAGTACCAAGCGCTAGTTCCTCTTTTTCTGTGTTTTTGACTCTTTTTAGATCTGATTTTGGAACGGAGTCCAAACGAAATGATTCTTTCGCGATGAATTTTTATGGAAAATATCAAAAATACTAGAAGAAAAAGATACCGGAGGGAGGCCACGAGGGCGCCACAAGCCCTGTCGGCACGCACCCCCTAGGTTGCGCCAACCAAGCTTGTGGGCCCCTCGGGAGCCCACTTGATGCAACTCCATCGCCATATGGTCCTATAAATTCAGAAACCTCCAGAAAGAAACCAAGATCGGGAGTTCCGCCGTCGCAAGTTCCTGTTTCCGCGAGATCTCATATGGAGACCCTTCCCGGTGCCCTGCTGGAGGGGACTTTGGAGTTGGAGGGCCTCTTCATCAACATCATCGCCCCTCCAATGACTCGTAAGTAGTTCACTTCAGACCTACGGGTCCGTAGTTAGTAGCTAGATGGCTTCTTCTCTCTCTTGGATCTTCAATACAAAGTTCTCCATGATCTTCATGGAGATCTATCCGATGTAATCCTCTTTGGCGGTGTGTTTGTCGAGATCCGATGAATTCTGGATTTGTGATCAGATTATCTATGATATATATTTGAGCCTTTGCTGATTTATAATTTGCATGATTTGATATCCTTGTAAGTCTCTCCGAGTCTTGGGTTTTGTTTGGCCAACTAGATCTATGATTCTTGCAATGGGAGAAGTGCTTGGTTTTGGTTTCTTACCATGTGGTGACCTTTCCAAGTGACAGAAGGGGCAGCAAGGCACACATCGTGTAGTTGCCATCAAGGGTACCAAGGTGGGCTTTGTTGTAGATATGAGATTGTCCATCTACATCATGTCATCTTCCTTAAGGCGTTACTCTGTTCTTTTGGACTTAATACACTAGATGCATCCTGGATAGCGGTCGATGTGTGGAGTAATAGTAGTAGATGCAAAAAGTATCGGTCTACTTGTTTTGGACGTGATGCCTATAGATATAATCATTGCCACATATATCGTCACGACTTTGCACGGTTCTATCAATTGCTCGACAGTAATTCGTTCACCCACCGTCTACTTGCTTTCATCAGAGGAGCCACTAGTAAACACTACGGCCCCCGGGTCTATTCACACCCATCGTTTACACCTCCGCTTTTACTTTGCTTTGTTACTTTGTTGCTTTCAGTTCTCACTTGGCAAACAATCTATAAGGGATTGACAATCCCTTCATAGCGTTGGGAGCAAGCTCTTTGTGTTTGTGCAGGCACTTGTGATACTCCTTCACTGGATCGATACCTTCGTTATCAAAACTGAGGGAAATACTTACCGCTGCTGTGCTACATCACCATTTCCGCTTCGAGGGAACACCAACGCAAGGCTCCAAGGCCACGGGGGAATCCTTTGCATATTTGCCTAGGAAGTCCCTAAGGCGTAGCCGCTGCAGCAGGATTCCTGGTGCCGTACCAGGGAAGGTCTGTTCTCGCAGTAGCAACGACGGCGACGATTTCCCCTCTCCGGAGCCCGGAACGGACTCTAGATCTACCCTCCAAATGAAGAACGGGATGTGGCGGCGCCTCCGTATTGCAAAATGCGATGAAACCTTCTGTATGATTTTTTCCAGGCGAAACGGAAGATATAGGACTAAGATTGGGGGCGGTGGTGCCATGTGGGCCCCACAAGCCTGCATGGCGCGCTCTAGGGGGTGGCCGCACCGTGTGGGCTTGTGTCCCACTGGCACACCCCCTCACGTGGATCTTTGCGCAGGTATTTTTCTTTTATTCCAGAAAAAATCTCTGTAAATTTTCAGGACGTTCCGAGAACTTTCATTTCTGCACAACAACAACACCATGGCAATTCTGCTAAAAACAGCGTTAGTTCGGGTTAGTTCCATTAAAATCATGCAAATTAGAGACGAAAACAAGGGTAAAAAAGTTCGGAAAAGTAGATACGACGGAGACGTATCACTCTCCTGGTCGTCTTGACCCCAACCGTACCTGGCGAACAATGAGGAGCAAGACGCGCCACCCCCATCTCCGCGGCATTGCACGCACCCCGAGCCGAGGCAGGAAGTGTGTCCCCATGACCGGCCTCGCGAACCTAGGTCGAGGACAGGACATGAAGCAATCTATTGGGTGGTTCATCGGTCACGTGCTGATGTGTGCGCGCTCCCGGCGCTGCAAATCTCGCGTCGCGAGTGTGTCCCGCTCGAAGCAGACACATTGGAGCAGCAGGACCAGGTCTCCCTCGCGCGCGCTCGACCCGTCGGGCCGGTGGGGTGCCTCTCCATCGCCCCTGAGCTCCACCCAACTGCGTGGCCCTGCAAGTTCAAGCCTGACCTACCCCCGCGCTACGACTACACCCTGGACCCGGCCGAGTTCCTGCAACTCTACACGCTGAGTATCAGGGCGGCAGGAGGGGCAACAAGGTCATGGCGTGATGGTTCCCATGGCACTCAAGAGTGGTGTGCTCTCTTGGCTCCTCAACCTCCCAAGGGTGTCCATCAGCTCCTAGGATGATCTACGCGAATGCTTCATCGCCAACTTCCAGGGCACCCGCGACCGCGCTCCCACCGTGAACGACCTGTGGCGCATTAAGTAGGAGGAAGGGGAGACCCTGCACATGTTCATACAGCGCTTCAGGGCCATGCGCCTCAAGATCCTCATGGCGTCGAACGAGGCCATCGTCTCGGCCTTCTCCGACGGAGTCTCCGTCCTCAACATGAAGGAGGAGCTCGCCATGAGTGATGAAATGAGCACTGCACTAGAGATGTTCAACCTGACAAACAAGTCTGCCAGGGCTGAAGAAGGTCGCATGTCGCTCCTCGGGCTTCAGGCAGCGGAACTAGAAGAAAAGAAGACCAAGGCCAATGAGACAAAGCGCAAGGCTCTGACGTGCTCGCAGTTGAGCCTGAGGCGAAGCACGGCCGAGGGGAGAGCGCCCGTCAGGAGGGGGGCCAACGTGCATCTTCCACGACACCAGCGGCCATGATACCTCCGAGTGCCACGAGCTCCAATTGGTCCGTGCCGAGAACTTCAGCAAAGGCCCCGAACATGGAGACACAGGCCTTGAGCGCGGCGGTGGTCACAATGGAGGCCGCTGGGATGACCGGGAGCTGCATCAGGGGTGGCATGAACAGCCTCATGAAGACCGTTGGCGCGGCCAGTCTCAAGAGGACCGCTGGCATGACCATGCTTGGGATGACCGCTGGCGCGATGACCTTTAGGAGGGGCAACGACGCGGTCAGCCTTGTGAGACTCACCCTCGTGAGGTTGGGTTGCCTCCGTTGCCTCCGCCACCCAGAAGGAGGGATGAAGACATGCAGAATGATGGGGCTGGGGCCTTCTAGGATGTCAAGGCGGTGGCCTCCATCCTGGGCGGCGCCCAGACCCTGACTTCGAACCGCGCCTTCAAGTACTTCGCCCGGGAGGTGAATGCCACTCTCCCGAAGCCTGAAGCGATGCGCCCCCTCAACTGGTCCCAGATCACCATCACCTTCGACCCAAGTGATCAGCTTAGGTGCTTGTTCATGGTCGGCAAGCTCCCCATGATGTGCACCCCGACCATCAGCAACGTCCTCGTCACCAGGACCCTTATCGATAGTGGGGCGAGGCTCAACGTCCTCTCAGTCGAGACCTTCGAGACACTCTAGCTTCCGTACGAACAGCTCATGCCGACCAAGCCCTTCTCAAGAGTCGCGAAAGGGTCCACCGTGCCCATCGGGCAGGTGCGTCTGCCTGTCACCTTCGGCGAGTGCAAGAACTACCACACTGAGATCATCGTCTTCGACGCCGCGCACATCCACCTGTCGTACAACGCGATCCTTGGGTACCCGGCTCTCGCCAAGTTCATGGCAGTGACCCACAATGGCTACAACATCCTCAAGATGCCAGGAAGCAGCGACATCATCACCATTGCCTGTGATGAGAAGGATGTCGTTTGTACACTCGAGCGCGCCAACCACGCCGCGACGGCGGAACTCTCGGACGATGAAGAAGACGAGCCACCTCGCGAGGACCCACTCAAGAAGAAGAAGTAGCTCCTCCCCACAGAGCGCCCTGGGACTTCAGGCTCCATGTCCGGGTACTCTATCATGCCTCCCATCACATAGCAAGGCATGCTCGGTGCCCCCCTTGGTTCCGGCCTGGGGGCTCCCACCGGGGAGGTCCCCGGCCTGACCAGTGAGACGAGGGTGGCGCTCGAGGACAACCCGAGGGCGCACTCCAGCGCGAGTCCGCCCAGCTCCCATGAGTCCATCCTCAGAGCAATCCAAGAACTTCGAGAGGCCGAGGACGTGCAAGGTGGGGACTGCCCTACATCACCAATCGCAGTAACCGTCAGTGGCACGGTCGGTCGGCCCCGCATCTGCATCAACGCTTTCCCAATCGATAGAGCCGCAGCTCAAGGCCCCTTCTGGCCCGTGCGAGCTGACCATCGATGGGTGTGCCCGGGCGCGAGCACCCTCATGCCCTTCGAGTCGGGGAACGCGGCTACTACCTACTGGCGGCTCCAGCAGGCCATGCTCATGCCTTGCCTGTTGGGGCGTGGTGAGGAAGAGGAGGAGATGCTCAGGCCAAGCGAGGGTCCCGAGCCTCTGGAGACGGCGGACCCGTGAGGGTCGCGATCGTGGAAGCAAGAGATAGGGCGACGACTGCACCCTCGGCCCTTCAGCGACATGGCCGCCATGTGACTTTTTGTTGGTTGCTTGCAGGTAACTTTTTCGCTCACTCTGTCCGAGGGCGCCCAGAGGGCCATGTGGCCTCCAGGAGTTCAGGGCACTCCCTAGCCGCCATTTTCATTTACACATCCTTCAATTGTTTTTGTCGCACCCACTTCGAACCCTAATGTTCTACATTGCTTGCATCTTTGGGAGGTCGGCCGCCCGCTTGGGGGATCCGGCCGAAGGTTATCCTTGCAGGCCTCCACAGGCAGCAGACACGCAGCCTCACTCCCGAAGAAGAAGAAGTCAGCAGGGTTTACCAATGACCCAAAAGAAATCAGGCGCCTATGCCTCAGGGGTAGGGACACTCGCGAGGCCAAAGCATCCTCGTGACCTCCCAGATACACCCCCCCTGTGAAACTCTCATGTAATAACGATCTGCGTCTGTATACGCTCGGGGCCCCCCGAGGATGCGGAGGCGTCCCTCCCACGCCTAGTGGCAGCCCTATCCTCCGCGCTAGGGGGAAGACCGTGACACTCTCACCTAATAATAAGCAAAGGCTGTATACGCCCGGGGCCCCCCAAGGACACGGAGGGGTCCCTGCCACGCCTAGCGGCAGCCCTACGCTCCGTACAGGGGAGAAGACGGAGGCAATCAACTCAGTCCACTAATGACTATGCCCGAAGTTGGCAAGGAAATCTACTCAGACCTCCAATGACTAGGCCCGCAGCTGCCAAGGAAATCAACACAGTCCACCAATGACAATGCCCGCAGCTGGCAAGGAAATTAACACAGTCCACCAATGACTATGCCCATAGCTGGCCAGGAAGTCAACCCAGTCCACCTACGGCTACGCCCACGCCCAGTGCGGGGGACGGACAACTGGAGGTACGGAGCCGCTCGTACATCAAGGGGGACACCTGAGCATCGCGACTCAGGGGCCTAACTGCGCCTGTAGCCCCTTCCCTCTTGGTCCGTCCTGGAATCCGGCCGGTTCAATAGCAGTGGAGGTACGCGCGGGGCGGGCCCTGCCGATGAAGAGCCTAGTGCTCTCAACAAGCCACTTAAACTCTCTTAGGGAGAACACTGGAGTCACTCGTACGTCAAGGGGGTCTCTTGGGCATCATGACTCAGGAGCCTGAACTGCGCCCGTATCCCCTTCCCTCTTGGACTGCCCAGGCGGTCCAACAGCGGCTAAGGTACGCACAGTGCGGTCTTTGAGCATTGGAGGGGTCTCGAATTGTCAGTTTCTTAGGAGGGAGTGTTGAAGGAGTTCGGGAGTCCCAAATTGTCAATTTCTTAGGAGGGACATTGGAGTCGCTCGTACGTCAAGGGGGACTCCTAAGCATCGTGACTCAGGGGCCTAACTATGCTCGTAGCCCCTTCCTCGTTGGGCCGTCCTGATATTCGGTCGGTCCAATGGCGGCAAAGGCACACGCGGGGCAGGCCCTGCCGATGCAGAGTGCTTAAGGTGTTCTGAAATTTCAAAATTCTTGTCGCGTTCCCCTCATGAGGGCTGCTCGCACGTCAAGAGGGACTCCTAAGCACCGCGACTCAGGAGCCTAACTAGACTCGTAGCCCCTCACCTCTTGGGCCATCCTAGAATGCGGTCGGTTCAATGGTGGCTGAGTTATGCGCGGTCGGGCCCTGCCGATGCAGAGTACCACAGCAAACATGAAAGAAACAAGGCAAAGAAAACATTCAAGTAGTCACCCAGTTATTACAAGCATTAACAAGTTCTTGAAAACGCAAAAGAGTTTGATGCCTCCATGAGGCACGATGTGCATTGCGGGGAAAAACAGGGGGAAGAAATCAAACGCAAATGGGTTTGATGCCTCCGGTCGCTCCATCTTCAGGGGGCTTGTCGTCGGCGTCAGTGGCATCATCTTCCCCGCCGTCGGATTTCTCAGCATCCGGAGATGGGGGAACTGCGAAGCGGGCGAACCTCTTCACAAACGCCTCCACGGGGCCCTTCACCGCCTCCGCAGCGCTATCGTGGGCCTCATTAGGAAACGACAGGATCACAGAGTCAAAGTAAAACCCCGGCTCACGAAGATGAAGGTGACTAAAGACACGTGTTGCAGCCTCAGAAAAGAGGTCTCGGCACTCACTATCCAAGACCTTGTCCACTTGTATGACGGCGTCCTCCAACGCCACTGCGAACTCCATCATGAGCAAGCCGCCCTCTAGGGTGGTGAGAGGCTCGTCGAACCCGTCCCGGTAGAGGGTGTGGAGCGTCGTGTGAAGACTGAGCTCAACGTCAAGGAAGCCAACCAGCTCCGCGGCCTTCTTCTTCTCGGCCGCAGCGAGGGCTTCCCCCTTGGCATCGATAAGGGTCTTCTTCAAGGCAATCTCCTTCTCCTGCTCGTCCAAGCGCGCCTGATTCGCGCCCAGGCAAGTTTCCTCCTGGGACAGCTTTTCTTCCCGGGCGGCGAGCTTGATCTTGCGGGCCTCGAGTTCTTCCTTCCGCAGGCGAAGCTGCTCAGCTAGCTTGGTTTGTTCTTCTTCAAAGGCCTTTAGGCGATCCTCCGCCTCTTCGCAGCATTTGGATGCCGTTGCGGCTCCTTTCATTGCCTGCTCGCGCGTGGCCCGAGCGGATTCGGCTTCCTTCATCGCCTCCTCATGCGCGGCTTGAGCGGATTCGGCTTCCTCCAGCGCCTCCTCGTGCGGAGCGCAAGCGGCCTTGGCCTCCTTCTAGCCCTCCGCCATCACGACCACGACCTTTCCCAGGGTAGCCAAGGCCATGCTCAGGACGCCCTGGACATATACCAGAGTCCTCTATATCTTCCCCTAAGGAGCCTCTAGTGTTGTCGCGGGTGGTGTTTTTAGGGAGGCAGCATCACGAGGGACAGGGGGCTCCAAAGGTTGCTCGGAGATTGCGAGCATTGGCGCATCAGTGGACCGAGGGGCCTCAAGAGCCTGCCCCTCGGGAAACGGTGCCGCCACGACCGCCTCAGGACGCTTCGGGGGCTCGGCGGGCTCGGCGACCAAGGCCTGAGAGGTCGCCTATTGAGTCTCCCCTTCTTCATCGGCAGGCGACGCGACGCGTTGGGGACGGCCGATGGTGTGTCAGGAGTCACCTTCGGCTTGACACCCGCCTTCTTCTTCTTCACCCCCAGCAAGGCAACACCCCTCGACATCAGGCAAAAAGGGAACCAGCCATCCGCGGACGATGGACGCGCGGGGCGTGCCAAGACGAGTCACTTACTCTTCGACATCGACCCATCTCCTCTTCCTCTCCGCCCCGGCAACGGCAGGCGCAACAGGGCCCCCCACGGAGGGGGGCGAGCCCAGCGCCGCAGACTTCCTGCCGACGGAGGCAGGACGGGCCAAGGGTGACTCAGCCCCATGCTTCGGGTCAGCAAGCACACACGCAGACCACGTGGCGCACGGAGCCGACGCAGATCCCTTGGAGATCCTGGTTAGGCGCTAGGAGATCGCCGGTGACATCATCATCTTCAAACTCGTGCAGAAGGACGGCCCATGATGGGAGAGGCGTGATTGCGGGCAGTCATCGACGGTCGTCTCCGAGTCCTCCCCACCGGAGGTGTCGTCCGATGACACCTCTACCGGACGAGAGCCCTCGGCCAGGAAGAGCCATCGCTTATCAAAGAAAGGCAGCCCGGCAATCAGGTCTGCCTGGTCGTCGAGATGGTACAGCGGACCGAGAGCCTCGGGCAGGTCACCAGGGTCACCGCCCAGCAGGGTCGCCATGACCCTGTCGAGCTCCTCAGTAGGAAGGTCCTGGGACCCGAGCCTGAGCTTGTCATCACCGAGCTGGTAGTCCCACAAGGGCCTGGAATGGGCCTGAAGGGGCGCTAGATGCTGCGCCAAGAATTCCTTCCCTATCATTCCCCCGGTCAGCCTCTGGGCGCTGATGTCGCGGGAGAAGCGCTCCAGGATGGGCGCGGCCCGAGGGTCGGAGAGCTTCGCTGAGCTCCACGTAGAAGTCTTCTCCGGCAGCCCCTTCGGCACCTCCAGCCGAGGGTTGGCATCCTTGAGGATCGTGAGAACCCAACGGTACCTAAATATTTCCACCTTCTTCCCGGCCTTCAGGAGCAAATTGCCGCTCTGGGCCGCTACGAAGGAGACGCATGCCGACAAATGGGTGCCATCGTGCAGGCGTAGGCTGAACAAATGGCGGAAGAGGGTTACGGAAGGCCGCACGCCTACGAAGGCGTCGCGGTAGAAAGCAATAATGGACCGACGCAACAAGTCAGGTTCCTAATAGCTCGGGTTGAGACAGAAGGCAAGGGAGACCCGACATCAGCCGCATGACGCGCGCTGACCTGGCCCATGGACATTTAGGGCCCTCGTCGCCCCAGGACACCACCGAGGCTTTGCCCAGAAGCCAACCCAAGCGCGTCATGGGCCCGGGGCTATTGTCGGCATTCTGGGCATGGGGGTACCCAGACCTACCTCCCTGTGGCCCAGGGCTGGCCCATTTCATCAAGCAAGCACAATCGGGCGTGGCACCACTCAAGGGAAGGTCCTCGCGAAGAGGAACAGCATCGAGACCCGCAGGGGGCCTCATCAGGACCATACCAAAGCGGCGGATATTCCGAGGCAAGACCCGGCCTCATGAGTCAAGGATGACGCGGAGGAAGGACAAGCGAGCAGTAGACAACACGATGGAGCAGTTTCCCCTTTAGTGCAAAGGGGGCAAGGACGAACCGGGGTTCCCAAGGCATCTTCCAAAGGTTTCCTTTCTGGTGCAACAAGGCCATCACTGCCCGCCAGCAGGACATACGTCATCCTTGGACCCGTCCCTGCAGCGTTGACAGCCACTTTGCAGGCGAAGATTACTTTTGGATAGGGGAAGCATGTTCCCCTGTTCCCCTTCAATATTGGTCATTGTGGGATCCCTTCCCGTCGAAATGATAAGGGAAGAGGATCGGGGCCGCCACTACATATAGAGAGAGTAGGTTACTTCATAGGGGGATCCGATTCATTCATTCACCCACTGGTACCACACAAAGACCACCCAGCCTCCGGAGGCCCTCGAATATTGTACTAGTTCATCCACCAACCTCCACGAGAGGCAATCCACCAACGCAGGAGTAGGGTATTATGCTTCTCAGTGGTGCAAACCTGGGTAAACTGCCGTGTTCTGTGTCTTCCTCACCATCGAGTGAGTTCTCTGCCATCCCCGACGAGTAGTGAGTTAGGTGAGGCGAGCCCGCAAGATATCCTCGTACACGCCCCTGAGTTTGAATCTTTAGTGTTTTGCGGATCCCGAAATCTGACAACCACCAGTGTCTAGTAGCTCCAACTAGAAGTTGATTATGTGCAGATTCCCCACTCCAATAGTGATGATGAAGAGTCGCCTCTAACCACGACTACTCGGTTCACGACCCATACTAGGTCAGCATTGTGCTAGTTCTGAAAGAAAGACCAACTTCATCAGTCAAGCTTCAGCACCTTCCGCTTCAGTTCCAGCTCCTACACCTTCACTATCTACACCTCCAGCTCCAAGGATATCCACAGAAGCCTTCCTCGAAGCTCTTTTGTCTAGTCCATCGACTGCCACCGGAGGAGATCGAGGCCAGAAAGATGATTAGTTCTAGACCTTTGAACTTTTTGGTAACTTGTTGCCCAAAGGGGAGAAGTGTATAGATAAATTAGGACTTTGAGAGAGAGAGAGAGCTTTGTTTTTTATTTGCTTTTGTTTGGTTCTACAAAACATTTGGTATTTTGGACGTTTTAAACTTTGTTATGTTTGAACATATGCTTTGATTGTTGATGCTATTATGTTAAACCTTTGACCTATCTACATGATGATCATTCACTTAATGAATCTCAGAGAGCTATCTACCCCAAACTTCTTCTTGGTAAGTTTCGTAATTGCGTCTACATCAGCCTCTACATTTGATCTAACTGTGTTCTCCACAACTTTTGCAACCCACTCTGCAGTCACCTTGGTACCACCGAGATTCATTTTGGTGTCACCGAGTAGGGAAATAATGTTGTAAATGTTAGATTTTGGGGGATGCCTATATATACCCCTCCACCTCCTCTCATTCGTAGAGGAAGCACTTAGAAAACACACCCACTTGCCAGATCCATTTTTCGAAGAGAGTGACACCTACTCATGTGTTGAGATCAAGAGATTCCAATCCAACCATTTGAAGCTTGATCTCAAGACTCTCACACATCTCCAATGCACCTATTATTTTTGCTTGTTCCATCCTATGATATTTTTATTCTTGGATATTTTTACTATCATTTTATACCTTTTTATATCATTTTTGGGGACTACCGTATTAACTTAGTGCCAAGTGCGTTCCTATTTTTGTCCTATTTTTGTTTCGTAGAAAATCAATATCAGATAAGAACAAATTGTCCTGAAACTTTTAGAGGATTTTTTATTGAAGATAAGGATCACCTAGAACTTGGAGGCCAAGGAAGATCTTGCTGGAGGGCCCCACAAAAGACCAGGGCGCGCCCTAGGGGGGCCTGATGTTGTGTGGCGCCCTCCATGCTCCATTTGCCATACCACCTCCAATATAAATTCAGCAATATTCCAAAAACCGGAAGGGAGTCCACGAAATACTTTTTCCACCGCCGCAAGCCTCTGTTCTCGCGATATCCCATTTGGAGGCCTTTTCAGGTACTCCGCGAGAGGGGAACTCATCATGGAGGGGCTCTACATCAACCTTGTCACCTCTCTAATGATGCGTGAGTAGTTCACCACAGACCTACGGGTCCGTAGGTAGTACCTATCTCTCTCTCTCTCTCTCTCTCTCTCTCTCTCACTCTCTCTCTCTTTGTATCTCAATACAACGGTCTCCATGATCTTCATGCAGATCCATTCGATGTAACGACTTTCTGCAGTATGTTTGTTTGGATCTGATGAATTGTGAGTTGATGATCAGATCTATCCTTGTTTTATTTGAGTTCTTTGCCGATCTCTTTTATGCACGATTTACTATAGCCTTCTATTTCTTCTCCGAAGTTTTGGTTTGGTTTGGCCAACTAGATTAGCTCTTCTTGCAATGGGAAGAAGTGATCGGTAATGGGCTCGATCTTGCGGTGTTCAGTCCTAGTGACAAAAGGGGAGTTGTAAGCATGTGTTGTTGCCATTAAGGATAGCAAGTTGGGATGAATTCTTATATGCTTTTGTCTTGACTACATCATGTCATCGTTCTTAATGCATTACTTCGTTCTTATAAAATTAATACACTAGGTGCATCCTGGATAGCGATCGACGTGTGAAGTAATAGTAGTAGATGAGGGCAGGAGTCGGTCTACTTGATTTGGATGTGATGCCTATATCATGATCATTGCCTTGCATAACATCATAATTATTTGCTTTTCTATCAACTTCCCAACAGTAATTTGTTTACCCACCGTATGCTATTTTCTTGAGAGAGACGACACTAGTGACTCCTACGGCCCCCAGGTCTACTTTTATTATAAGATCAATCTCGTTTACTTATAAAAAATACCAAAAACACTTGGTGCACTTTCTTATATTTTATTTATTTATCAATCTATCACATATCACTTAATCTTGTTTCTGGACCACTAAGGGATTGACAACCTCTCGTCTGCATTGGGTGTGAAGTTATGCGTTCTGTGTGCAGGTGTCGGTGTTTCTTGGTTCTCCTACTAGATTGATAACCTTGGTTTCTTAATTGATGGAAATACTTACTCTCCTGTGCTGCATCATCCTCTCCTCTTCCGGAATAAAAATCCAACGCAGGTTACAAGTAGCAGGAAGAATTTCTGGCGCCATTGCCCGGGAGGATCAAGCCAACATCATCAACTTGCCAATCTCTGGCGCTAATACCAAGTACCTACACTATTAAATCTTATCTTTGCATTTAATTTATTTGCCTTTTTCCTCTCATTTTCATATCCCCACTTCACAAAAAATTGTCGTTTTATTCGCCCTCTTTTCCATTTGCCTTTTTGCTTGTTTTCTATCTTTGCTTGTGTTGCCATGTCGCTTCTATTTAATTGCATCTTTGCTTGCTAAAAATCTAATGATATGGATCCTCATCAACTTGCTAATCTTTTCAAAATACCAAATTAGAATGAAGCAATTGCTAGTGAGTTGAGTTCACTTGAGTACCTCTATGAAGTTTTGTTTGAAAATCATGAATCTGAAAATTTGGATGAAGTGTTGAAAGAAGAAATTTATAAAGTGATTCATGATAGCTCCTTGATGATAATTATGTTAATGAAAATTGCAATGACGTTACTATATTTTATATTAATTTCAATTCTGTTAATGATATGCAAAACTAGAAGCTTGGGGATGATAATTTTGTCATGTCCACTGCTCATTGTAACGATCATGATTGGGCTGATGCTTCTTATGATCTTGAAAATTTATCTAATCCTCATGATGAATATATTATTGATAATAAGTTTTGCAATAGTATCAAAAGGTGGTTTGGAAGAGTGTCAAATTTAGCTAAAAAGAATCCCACATATTTGGAGAGTGCTCAATCTTATCATTTTTTTGATAAAAGTGGGTTTGGAGATGTCATGACTTTAGTTAATGTTAACCCCACTACCTTGGGGATCATGAAAATAATGATTTATGTGATAGTTATATTGTTTAATTTATTCATGATGCTACTGAAAATTACTATGATAGAGGAACATATTCTTTTACATATTGCAATAATATCAAGTTTCTTGTCTATGTGTTGGAAATTTTGAAGGTATACTTGTTTTGCCTTCCAATGCTAATTGATTCTTGTTCCCATAATTTGTTTTCTCACAAAATCCCTATGCATAGGAAGTGGGTTATACTTAAATATGATTTCGATGTGATTCATGATGCTCTCTTTATGTTTCAATTCTTTACCTTTATGCGAGCATCATCGAAATCATCATGCCTAGCTAGGGGCATAAAACGATAGCGCTTGTTGGGAGGCAACCCAATGAATAAAATTTATTTTTATCATTTACTTCCTGTTATTGAGTGTTTACACAACTATTTTTCTGTTATTATTGTATTTTTATGTTTTATTTGCTGTTTGTGCCAAGTAAGACCTTTAGGATGATTCAAAAGATGAGTAGAAACAATGCTGAATCTGAAACAGAAACTCTATCTCCAATACACGAATTTTCATTTTTTACTGGAGCATGCTAATGATATGAAATTTTAACACACTATTGTGCTACAAATTATTTACATTCTAATAATTTTTTAGAATTTTTATAATTACAAAAGTATGGTTATACTACAGATTATTTCAGACTTTTCTGTTTAAGACAGATTCTGTTTTCATTGCATTGTGCGCTTGTTTTGTTGAATCTCTGACTTGTATCGGGCGGTGCAAGCCATGGGAAATTTATTATACAGTACCTATAATGTAACTATAAAATTTTAATGGGTTTTCAACAATACTTATAGTAGTGATTTTCCTGGTTATACTAACGAATCTCATGAAGGTTTTGTTGAGTTCTCTGTGATTAAAGTTTTCAAGTTTTGGGTGTGATGTCGATGGATGAAGGAATGAAGAGATGCAAAATTGAAATCTTGGGGATTCCCAAGGCACCCCAAGGTAATATCTAAGTATACTCAAGCGTCTAAGCTGGGGGATTCCCCATAAGGCATCCCCTCCTTCTTCTAACAACTATCGATAACACACTTGAGCCTATATTTTTATTCGTCACATGATATGTGTTTTGCTTGGAGCGTCTTGTATGATATGAGTCTTTGCTTGTTATTTTTCACAATCATCACCTCTGAACACATTTGCTTCAGATGGCATCATGTCATCATAATTTTTTAGAATTGCTTCTTCTGCTTCACTTAAATTTGTTAAGCTAGGCGGTTTCTCTATTGCTTCACTTATATCTTTTTGAGCACGGTGGTGCAAATGTTTTGAAGAAACTTGTTCTTATGCTTCACTTATATCTTTTTGATAATGCTATATGCTTTGAAGAAACTTCTTCTCTTTCTTCACTTATATCTTTTGGAGAATGTTAGAAAATTTTAAAGAAATTCACTCTCTTGCTTCACTTATATCTTTTTGAGAGTGTGAAAATAGTCTTGGTAATTGGTACAAGATATGATGTTTGGTCCCTTTGTGATGAATATTCAAGTAGAATAATGAAAACTAGCATACAAATTTTTTATGGAACATGAAAACTTGATTCTTTGTAATAGTTTTGAGACATGTAGATGATAATATATGAGTTATCTTAGTGAGTCAATTAATCTCTAGTATGAATATTGATGTTAAGGTTTATGATTCCCTATGCAAGCACAAAAAGTCAATAGTTATGCAATGAAGTTATATCCTACTTATGGTGTATTGTTTGATGTTTGTTATGTTTTATGTATGCATGTGCATCATTACTGTTTTCTAGTTGGACGCTTCTCAATCTTTTTGCTAGCCTTCATTTTTACTAAGCGGGAATACTGCTTGTGCATCCATTATCCTTAAACCTTGTTTTTCCACTTGTGTCCACCATACCGACCTATATGTGGCATTTCATTGTCTTTACAAGTAAATTTGCATGTGCTATCTCTTAAAAATTCTCTAAACTATTTTCTCTTTTGTATGCCTGTATCACTCATGAAGCGGTGAGGGGTAGACAATATTTTTTGTGTTGGATATGTCATTATCATTATGAGTGTTTATTCACTTGTCATTGCACGGGAGTGTGGGGGTAAAAGGGATGCCCAGTCCCAAATATAAGTGGAATGTGATGGTATGGAAGGCACACATGAATTCTGTTAGCTACGGATTATGAAAAGTAATGGTGGAAACAAAATATATTCTCTTGGATGCGACAGTAGAAAGACCAAAGTCTTGATGACACTGAAACGATGATGAGGGAATACAAATACAAAAAATATTTACTTTCTGTTTGGGAACCACCTATGATGTATCCAACGTGAGAAGTGTTGGGAACATTAAGTCGTTTCACGTTGACGAGAAAACCATGCCACCCAAATTAAAATTTTCATCTCTTTTAAAACTTGAGCTCTGGCAAATGTGTAAATCAATACTTCATTCTGCGAAGAGCCTTTCTATTTAATTTTTATGTTGAGTCTCATCCTTCTCTATAAAAGCACAAACTAGGGGGTCATGTGGTTATGTGTGTCCATGGAGTATGATTGATATTTGAGTGTGCATCATGAATGGATCAATGATTGAGCATAATGGGCTAGGAATAATTTACTTTCGCATTGTTATTTTGAAAGGCATGGTTGCTTGTTAGCATTGCTTGAGTATCTATGTATTCATGTCAAATACAGTCTATTGCTTTGAATCATCTAAGTCCTCGTGTCTATGGTATGAAAATAACTTGAAGTATGTTGGGTAGCATTCCAAAAAAAATTATCACTTTCCTACTCGAGGACGAGGAGGAGTTAAGCTTGGGGATGCTTGACACGTCTCCAATGTATCTATTATTTTTTGCTTGTTCCATGCTATGATATTATTATTCTTGGATGTTTTTATTATCAATTTATACCATGTATATCATTTTTGTGGACTAACGTATTAACTTAGTGCCAAGTGTTGGTTCCTGTTTTTTACCGTGTGTTTGTTTCGCAGGAAATCAATATCACATAAGATCAAATCATCCCGGCAAATTTTGAGGATTTTTTATTCAAGATAATGATCATGTGGGTCTTGGAGTCCAAGGAAGATCTTGTCGGAGGGCCCCACACAACACTAGGGCACGACCGAGGGGGGCGCCCTGATGTTGTGTGGGCCCCTCCATGCTCCATTTGCCCTACCTCCTCCACAATAAATTCATAAATATTCCAAAACCCTGAAGGGACTCTAAGAAATACTTTTTCTGCCACCGCAAGCCTCTATTCTCACCAGATCCCATCTGGAGGCCTTTTCCGATACTCCGTCGGAGGGGGAACTCATCACGGAGGGTCTTTAAATCAACCTTGCCGCCTCTCCGATGATGCGTGAGTAGTTCACCACAGACCTACGGGTTCGTATGTAGTAGCTAGATGGCTCTCTCTCTCTCTCTCTTTGTATCTCAATACAACGGTCTCCATGATCTTCGTGGAGATCCATTCGATGTAATGACTTTGCGCGGTGTGTTTGATGGGATCCGATGAATTGTGAGTTTATGATCAGATCTATCCTTGTTTTATTTGAGTTCTTTACTGATCTATTTTATGCATGATTTAATATAGCCTTGTATTTCTTCTTCGAAGTTTTGGTTTGGTTTTGCCAACTAGATTTGATCTTCTTACAATGGGAAGTGGTGCTTGGTAATGGGTTCGATCTTGTGGTGTTCAGTCCTAGTGATAGAACGGGACTTGATAAAGTTGTCAGAATCACGACTCAAGTCTTAGAATGTTACGATCTTACGATCCAAACTAGGCTCTCCGACTCTACGATTTTTCTCATAGAATCTAAGATTTTAGGATCCTGATAGTTATGATTCTACGATTCACGATCCTAGCAACGGAGCCCCGATCCGATTCAGAATCGCGATCCTAACAACTTTGGACGCATGTGTTGTTGCCATTAACGATAACAAGTTGGGATGAATTCTTATATGCTTTTGTCTTGACTACATCATGTCATCCTTCTTAATGCATTACTTCGTTCTTATGAACTTAATACACTAGATGCATGCTGGATAGCGGTCGATGTGTGAAGTAATAGTTGTAGATGCAGGCAGGAGTCGGTCTACTAGATTTGGATGTGACGTCTATAGCACATCATTATTTGATTTCTATCAACTGTGCAACAGTAATTTCTTTACCCACTGTATGCTATTTTCTTGAGTGAGACGCCACTAGTGAATCCTACGGCCCCGGGGTCTACTTCTATTATAAGATCAATCTCGTTTACTTATACAAAAATACAAAAAACACTTGATGCACTTTTTTATCTTTTATTTATTTATCAATCTATCATATATCATTTAATCTCATTTCTTGACCGCCGAGAGATTGACAACCTCTCATCTGTGTTGGGTGCGAAGGTTTGCGTTGGGTGTGCAGGTGTCGGTGTTGCTTGGTTCTCCTACTAGATTGATAACCTTGGCTTCTTAACTGAGGTAAATACTTACTCTACTGTGCTGCATCATCCTCTCCTCTTCGGGGATAAAAATCCAACCCGGTTTACAAGTAGCAGGAAGAATTTCTCGCGCCGTTGCCGGGGAGGATCAAGCCAACATCATCAACTTGCCAATCTCTGGCGCCACTACCAAGTACCTACACTATCAACTCTTATCTTTCCATTTAATTTATGTTCCTTTTGCCTCTTGTTTTCATATCCCCCACTTGACAAAAAAATGTCGTTTTATTCGCCCTCTTTTTCATTTGCCTTTTTGCTTGTTTTCTATTTTGCTTGTGTTGCCATGTGGCTTCTATTTGCTTACATCTTCGCTTGCTAAAAATCTAATGATATGGATCCTCATCCACTTACTAATCTTTTCAAAAGACCAAATTATGATGAACCAATTGCTAATGAGTTGAGTTCACTTGATTATCCCTATGAATTTTTGTTTGGAAATCATGAATCTGAAAATTTGGATGAAGTTTGTAAGGGCAAGGAGATCGCCTACTTCGTGAAGATCTACCGTGAGTGAGGCTAGTCCTGTGTGGACGTAAGCCATGGTGGAATAGACAAGGCCGCTTCTTCTTGGACTGCTTGTGGGTGGAGCCCTCCGTGGACTCTCGCAGCCGTTATCCTCTGTCGGCGCAACGAATGCACAGGACACCTATGGTATCTAGACGGATCCCTTGTGGTTCTGTGGGGGAGAGGGATGCACCAAGAGTAGAGCTAACGGTCAGCACAAAGGGGAGATTTACCCAGGTTCGGGCCGCTCGGGAGCGTAATACCCTACTCCTGCTTCATGTATATTGGATGTTGAGTGATTAAAAATGTCCAGTGCCCCCTCCATGCATGCTCTGGGCCTCCTTTTATAGGTCAAAGGGGTCACCAACAGTGGCAGCACAGGGTTCCCATGGGGTGCATAGTGAAACAGTGCACTCACGGGGCGTATGGCCAAATACAGTGTCTCTGGCGTCTAAGCACACGCATTAAATGCTTCGTCGGGTGCCCTAGAGATGGGACAAGATCGCATCCCTTAGGCACTGTTTTCCATAGATACCGCTCGACACACGTCCTGCGAGTTGGCATGTATTGAGTGGCAAGGGGCGGCTGGCCGCTATGCTGGCGCAGGGAGAGCTTGAGCCTTGCCAGGGATGGGTTGCGCAGGGGCTTCGCTAAGTCCCCCAGCAAGGATCTTGTAGGGGCTTTGCTGGCTTCCTCCGGCAGGGACCTTGTCGGGGGTTCTGTCTTCAGTCTTCTGAGCTTGGATGACTTCGTGGGCACACTCTCGGCAGCAGTGTAGTACTCCGGGGAGGTGCACTTGCTGGGGCAGGAGCCAGAGGTATTGTCGGGTGTTTGCCTTCTCGGGGCTCTGCTAGCCCCCCACCCCGTCAAGGATCTTGTCGGGGTTTCAATCTCCTGGCTCACTGATTTGAACGTCTTCTCGATGGCTTCGTATCTGCCTTCCGTTGTCCTGGGTAGCCTCGCCACAGGCGTGGCCACTACTGTCAGTGCACAAGTCTGGGGCGCTAAAGGCCCATACTTTAGTGCACTGATAGGAGCCCCCGGGCCTGGGCCATACACGCATGTGAGGCGTTGTTGGGCTAGGCCCAAATAGTGCACGACCATGCGTGGCCGGTGTTTGCGGTAGGTCTTCCTTCGGTTACTATGTCCCCATTACACACCCTTGCATGCGCGACATGGGAGACATGGGTGAGATTCTCGCGCAACTGACTTGGCCCACCATGACGATCGTTTCCCCCACACGTGCTACATGTGTAACGGGAGCTTGGCAGGTGGTGCCCGAGACTTAAAGTCCTGACTGGGGCGGAAACTGTGGCGCCCTGGATTGGAGGAGCAACACGGTCACATGTTCGCCCGTGATCGTGGGCGAGGGGATTGGTGGAAATGGGCGGCGGCCCTTGGGGTGGGCGAGATCCAGCCCCCATGCTCCCCTTATAAATCTGAGGGTTTGCGAAGGGCGATGCTCATCCATCCTTCCTCCAAGAGCACATACTCCCAGAGTCCACTTTTCTCAACCGTCTTCAGTTGTACTTGCATCTCGCCATGGCTAGGGGGAGAGGGCGGCCACCGTCCTCCGCCTCGACGGCGAGAGGTTCCCGCTCGAATCATGCCACCGCTTCAGCCGCAGATGCTGGGGATGGTACAAACGCCCGCGGTGGGAGAGGGATGAGGGGTCGCGGTCGTCGTGGAGGCCGTGGACGGGGAAGGAAGAGCTCCACTCCGTCCCTTCCTCCATCGCTAGATCCTCCTCCCGTGGGGGCCCATGTAGAGGGACGGTGCTGGAGTTCGTCGTCAGGCTGCGTGGCCCCATCCGGGGCTATCTCCGCCTCCCCTCTCCATTCGCCATGGTGATGGAGGTGGACAGGTCGCCCGTGTTGTGGCTGCGGGAGCACAGGTACTAGAACAGCGCCGTGCAGGTGGATGTGGAGTACCCGGAATGTCGCATCCTGCTCCTTGGGCGCGGGTGGAATAGCTTCGCCCGTGCCCACAATCTTATGGATGGGCATGTCCTCCGGTTCAAAATGATGGAGGCCGAACTGCTCTCCATCAAGATTTATGGGCGCTCAGGTGTGCGCCTCACCTGCTGCGAAGAGAGCTCGAGTGGAACCGAAAGTCCCTCCTTGCACGATAGCGACAAGGAGGACAGTGATGGCACTAGTGGTGGTGACGGGTCTGAGCTCCAGGCCGTCAGGTAGGAGTACGAAGACCTGGGCTTAGACTGACCGTCAGCTGCACCATCACCGTTAGCTCATGCCTCTCCCCCTCTCCGGCAGGGCGGACTCGCCGTGGGATCCGACACTGCCTCATATTCCAGGCGGCTCGTGGACCCCGGCTTCATCATCCCTTCCGGTCGCCCTCTCCTCTGCGCAGTGTTGCTCTAGGAGGAGCCAACCTGGGCCCCTTCCACGGGCCTTACTGCTCTTTTTCTTCTTGTAGATTCTGCCTCGTAGGAAAAGACAACATTATCTTAAGTTAGTGTGGCTACAACTATCAATGTAATAGATTAAATTACATCATGAATACAACGTATGTTAATTTTCTCATTCGATTCATTCCCATATGGTACACCTTAGTGCTTTATCGGAAACTTGTCGGCGCGTCTAGCCTTGCTGCGACGCTTTGAGGAGCGGATCCTCAGAGGCTGGTTGGCGAAGTCAGTTCCGGCAAGCCACCTTGGTGCTCCCGACGCGACCACTTTGTTGACCCGGCTCAAAACAAAAATGGGGGCGTGGCTGTTCATGACAAGGGTGCATTAGGGCTCTCAATGCAGCCGCCTAAACCATTGAGGGGGATCGAAATGGAGTAGGCGTGCAGCTGATCACGACAAGGATTCCTTCGCATGTAGGCCCTCCGTACCAAAAGGGTTAAAATCGTCCAAGGAAAAACAACTGCTTCATTGGGAACTTGTCGGTGCGCCTAGCCCTGTCACGAGCGCTTCGAGGAGCGGATCCTTATGAGCCTGCTGAGGTGTCGCTAATGACAAGATACCTTGGCATTCTCATTGTCGCCACTTAAGTTGTTGAGCGGGCTCGAAACAAGGTAAGGGCGTATATGATCACGACAAGTTCCCCTCACGTGCATGTTTTGGAACCTTGGCGGTTCATCAACATCTGCTGGAGGTAAGTGTAACACAAAACTGTGGGCGAAACATGTACATGAATGAACATTAAAGCCGGCAAGGAACGTGAAATACTTAACTTATTTAACTGTGCGTAGGGTCCGCGTCTGGCTTTGTGCGAAGGTTTACATGTGCTACCGGCAAGACTTGCACAAAGGATGGTTGCCGAGAGGACCGGCAACCGCGCTTCTTGGGCTGCCGGCAAGGAAATTTGCTGGCTTGGAAAATGTTGTGGGTGACGCTGGGCTATCGTGGAGCAACAGGTTCCGACAAGGGCGTAACGCCTTGCCGGGGTGTTCTTTGGCCTACCCTTGACGGCAGCATAGCACTCCGAAGTGAGGCGCTTTCCTGAGGGGGCGTCTGAGTTCTCGCCTAAGCCCCCTGGCACACCCTTTGTAGCAATGCATCGCTCCAAGGGAGGTGCATTTGTTGCAGTGGGTGCCAGGGATATGGCCGGCTGGGTAGTTGCCGGGGGTGACGCCGAGCCTAGCACGGAGCGATCGGGCCTCAGCAAGGGTGTAACCCCTTTTCGGGGGTGCTCTTCGGCCCACCCTTCATAGCAGCACAGCACTCCGGAGAGGCGCGCTTGCCGGAGTGCGCGCCCGGGGGTCTTGTCGGAGCCCAATAGCACACTTTTGACAGCAGCACTGCACTCTAGGGGGGTGCGCTTTGCCGGAGCATGTGGAAGCTCAGGGCCCCCGCCTCCTCCGCATGCGGCCGTGTCGCCGCCTGTTCGTGAAGTCACAGGAGCGGTGGTCGTGGACGGACCGGCCACCGCGGCAGTTCTTCTCTTCAAATCCATGTCGACGATGATGATGAAGAAGTTGATGTACCGACTGGCAGTTCAGATTAGCGCACCTCTACTCTCCACTATCTCGCGTGCCAGAGATGTCTCTGCAATGAATGCACAAGACACCTATGGAATCCAGGAGGATCTCTTGTGGTTTGGCGAGGGAGAGGGATGCAGCAAGAGTAGAGCTAACGGTCAACACAAAAGGGAGATTTACGCAGGTTCAGGCCGCTCGGGAGCGTAATACCCTACCCCTGCTTCGTGTGTATTGGATGCTGAGTGATTAAAAATGTTCAGTTCCCCCTCCATCCATGCCCTGGGCCTCCTTTTATAGGTCAAAGGGCTCACCAACAGTGGCAGGACAAGGTTCCCACGGGGTGCACAGTGAAACAGTGCACTCACTGGGCATACAGTCAAATACAGTGTCTCTGGCGTCTAAGCGGGCGCATTAAATTCTTCGTCGGGTGCCCTAGAGATGGGACAGGATTGCGTCCATTTGCCACCGTTTTCCCCCAGATACCGCTCGACACGCGTCCTGTGAATCGACACGTATCGAGTGGCAAGGGGCAGCTGGCTACTGCGCTGGCGTAGGGGCAAGTTGGGGCCTTGCGGTGGACGGGTCGTGCTCGGGCTTCGCTAAATCCCCCGACAAGGATCTTGCCGGGGCTTTGCTGGCTTCCTCCGAAAGGGACCTTACCAGGGGTTCTGTCTTTGGTCTTCTGGCCATGGATGCCTTCGTGGGCACACCCTCGGCAGCAGCGCAGTACTCCGGGGAGGTCCACTTTCCGGGGGGAGCTAGAGATATTGTTGGGTGTTTGCCTTGCCGGGGCTATGCTAGCCCCCACACCGTCAAGGATCTTCTCGGAGTTTCAATCTCCTCGCTCGCTGATTTGAGCGTCTTCTCGATGGCTTTGTATCTGCCTTCCGCTGACCCGGCTGGCCTCGCCACTGGCGTGGCTACTACTATCTGTGCACAAGTCTGGGGTGCTAAAGGCCCATACTTTAGCACACCGACACCCTCTGTCGGGGATATACCCCAAGGATTGACCCAGATATGAGGTATGACCCGACCACGAGGTATGACCCACCATGAGGTATGACTCGGCCCATCAACTAGCAGCTCCTGGGCCAACCCGCTCACCGTGTTGACCTAGACGACGAGACCCAAGGCCCAGTGTGCAAGTCGGTGTAAGGCGGCTCATGGATATGCCTGGAGGGTGGTTTTATAGAGAAGGCCCAATAACAGGAGGAATTCCCTACAAAAAAAGCTATTCCAAGTCCTAGTAGGACTCTATGTAAGCCTACCCCTTCAACCTATATAAGAAGGGGCGGGGCACCCCAATAGGGACAAGCCAAATTATGTCTAGACAAGACAAATCATTAGATAGACATATTAGAAACCCTCTAGACTAGAGGTAACGATTACGCACCATTGTAATCGATATCATCATCATCATCAATGAAACACAAGCAGGACATAGGCTTTTACCTCCATCGGAGGGGCCGAACCTGGGTAAATTCACGTCTCTCGATTCTGACCAACCCCTGTCAAGCCACCACATAGTTGCGATGGCACCACAACCAAGTACTTTCATGAGAACATCTACCGTGACAAAAACTACGACAATTGGAGGCCTCCATGGTGCCGAGCATGGTGGTGTTGTGCCCTTGGAGGGAATTCTTCAGGGATCAAGAAGCTCGTGATAGATTGGATGAAGAAGAGCCGGCAAATTAATTGTTTGGCTATCAAAATTGCGACGATCAGTATGAGATTTCAGATAAGAGAAATTAGGGTTATCTAGCGCTGCCCTCCTTCTTGGAAATCCGTCGATTCCGACTTGAGATTGATTTCCGCTAATGTAGTCGCACTTAACATCACCGCGTACGCACCTCTCGGCTTCGGATCGAATCCGAAAACAAATCAATTGCTAAGGCCGACACGGATCGAGTCCGTGTTTTGCCTTAAGCGGTTGCGTCCACTATTCACCAAAATTATTGTACAATTGGTGAAACCATGACCTAAACTTCAAATTTGTGATCTGATTTTCCGATGTGAAGACGGAATCAAGTCTATCTTAAAACAGGGGTGGTGGCTATCTGATTGCTATGCTCGATGCCAACACCGGCACCACATACGTTTAGGCCAACTCCAGCGCGCGACCCATCCGGATGGGGTCGTGTCCGGGCCTATCCTAGGATGTAGTGGCCTTGCGCCCAACGCGCGGACGCGTCCTTCGGCTGCATCCTGTCCGCCACAGCCAATATGCCCATATATTCATATTTATCAATGTTTTAAACAAGTTTGCACATCCAAATATCAATTGTCTCTAATAAAAATAGTTTTACAACCCAATCGAAATTGTCTCGAATAAAATAGTTTTACAACCAAATCGAAATTGTCTTGAATAAAGATAATTCACCAATACATCTATTGGTTTCCAATGTGATCCCACATGTGCTCAACCAAGTCATTTTGGAGCTGCAAATGAGTGTTCCAATCACGGATTTCACGATGGAATATGGTAAACTTCTCAAACGTGGACGGTTCTTGGTGTAGGGGCTCAACATTGTTACCTTGAAAATCAAATCCTTGGTCAAAAATGGAGTCATCACTCTCGTCCTTGACGATCACGTTGTGCATGATCACACAAGCAGTCATCACCTCCCAAAGCTTCCCTTCATCCCATGTTAATGCAGGGTTTCGAACGATACCCCATCGAGATTGATGCACACCAAAAGCACGCTCCACATCCTTTCTAGCGCTCTCTTGAATTTGGGAAATCTCTTTCTCTTCTCTACATGGGGATTTGAGATTGTCTTCACAAACGTTGACCACTAAGGATATATACCATCAGCCAGGTAGTATCCCTTGTTGTAGTGGTGTCCACTGATCTCAAAGTTGAAAGGTGGGGAGTGGCCTTCTGCAAGCCTAACGAACACTGGGGAATGCTGCAGCACGTTGATATCATTGTGAGAACCGACCATGCCAAAGAAACAATGGCATATCCAAAGATCGTGCGAAGCCACCGCTTCTAATATGATAGTGCACGCTTTCACATGCCCCTTGTACTATTCATGTCAAGCAAATGGATAGTTCTTCCAACCCAACGCATACAATCTATGCTACCAAGCATGCCTGGAAAACCTCTATCGGCGTTGATCGCCCACAGCCATTCTGTGTCAGCGGAATTTGGCTGCCTCAAGTACTCGGGGCCTGCTATCCCACAAACAACAGCGCCAAAAATTGACACATTGACAGAGGCTGGGCTTGCGTTGGTTCTTCCCTTGAAGAAGAAAGGGTGATGCAGCATAGGAGCAGTAAGTATTTCCCTCAGTTTGAGAACCAAGGTATCGATCCAGAAGGAGGGTCTCGTCAAGTCCAGAGTACCTGCGCAAACACAAACAAGCTTGCACCCAACGCTTCAAAGGGGTTGTCAATCCCTTCAAAATTGTTTGCAAAGTGAGATCTTAAGGCGGAAAGTGCAATGAAGTAAAAAGTGTAAGGCTGAAAATATGGTGTGGAGTAGACCCTGGGGGCCATAGTGTTCACTAGAGGCATCTCTCAAAATAGCAAGTATCACGGTGGGTGAACTAATTACTATCGAGCAATTGATAGCACCGCGCAAAGTCATGACGATATCTAAGGCAATGATCATGCATATAGGCATCACGTCCGAGACAAGTAGACCAATACTTTCTGCATCTACTACCATTACTCCACACATCGACCGCTATCCAGCATGCATCTAGTGTATTGAGTTCATGACGAACAGAGTAACGCCTTAAGCAAGATGACATGATGTAGAGGGATAATCTCAAACCAATGATGAAAACCCCATATTTTTACCCTTGATGGCAACAACATGATGCGTGCCTTGCTACCCCTTCTGTCACTGGGTGAGGTCACCGCATGGTATGAACCCAAAACCAAGCACTTCTCCCATTGCAAGAATCATAGATCTCGTTGGCCAGACAAAACCCACAACTCGAAGAGAATTACAAGGATATGAACTCATGCATAAGAGAGATCAGAAGAAACTCAAATAAGATTCATAGATAATCTGATTATAAATCCACAATTCACCGGATCTCGACAAACACACCGCAAAAGAAGATTACATCGGATAGATCTCCATGAAGATGATGGAGAACTTTGTATTGAAGATCCAAGAGAGAGAAGAAGCCATCTAGTTACTAGCTATGGACCCGTAGGTCTATGGTGAACTACTCACGCATCATCGGAGAGGTCATGGTGTTGATGAAGAAGCCCTCCATGTCCGAATCCCCCCTCCGGCAGGGCACCAGAACATGCCCGAGATGGGATCTTGCGGAGACAGAAGCTTGCGGCGGCGGAAAAGTGATTGTGATGATCTCTTGATTTTTTCTGGAATTTATGGGAATATATAGGCGAAAGTCCTAGGGCAGAGGGCGTCGAGGGGGCCCACAAGCCTGGATGGCGCGGCCACCCCCTTGGCCGTGGGGGTGGGGGCTTGTGGGGCCCCTGGAGCTCCCCCGCCTTGGCTCCCAGGCTCCCTGATCTTCTTCCGTTCCAAAAAAAATCTTTTCGGGGATTTTCTTCCGTCTGGGCTCTGTTTCAAAATCTCCTCTGAAAGGGGTCAAAAACATGGAAAAACAGGAACTGGCACTTGGCACTTAGTTAATAATTTAGTCCCAAAAAATATATAAAAGGCATGCAAAACATCCAAAGTTTGACAAGATAATAGCATGAAACCATCAAAAATTATAGATACGTTGGAGACGTATCAAGCATCCCCAAGCTTAACTCATGCTCGTCCTCGAGTAGGGAAGTGATAAAGAATGAATTTTTGATGTGGAATGCTACCTAGCATAGTAGTCCTTTGCAACTTCTTTCACGTGACATGAATGTTCAGATCCGTAAGGTTCAAAACAACAGTTTTCTATTGACATGAAAATAGTAATACTTCAAGCAAACTAGCAAAGTAATCATGAACTTTCAAAATAACAAGGCCAAAGAAATTTATCCCTACAAAATCATATAGTCTTGCTATGCTCCATCATCCTCACACAACTAATGTAAATCATGCACAACCCCGGAATTGGCCAAGTAATTGTTTTCGCACTCTTACTTTCTCAAACTTTTTATAACTATCACGCAATACATGAGCGCGAGCCATGGATATAACACTATAGGTGGAATAGAGTGTGGTGGTGGTTGTGAGACAATAAGGAGGAGATGGTCACACTGACTCGGCGTATCAATAGGCTATGGAGATGCCCATTAATAGATATCAATGTGAATGAGTAGGGATTGTCATACAAGAGATGCACTAGAGCTATAAGTATGTGAAAGCTCAAAAAGAAAACTAGTGGGTGTGCATCCAACTTGCTTGCTCACAAAGACCTAGGGCAATTTTGAGGAAGCCCAACATTGGAATATACAAGCCAAGTTATATAATGAAGATTCCCACTAGCATATGGTAGTGGCAAAGCAAGAAGCTCTCAATCATGAAGAATATGGTGCTAACATGAAGCACAAGTGTGGGAAAAGATAGTAGCATTGTCCCTTCTCTCTTTTCCTCATTTTTCTTTTTTTCATTTGGGCTCTTAGGCCTCTCTTTTTTATTTTCTTGTCTTTTCTCTTTTTTTTGTTTTTGGGATCTTTGGCCTCTCTTTTTTATTTCCTCACATGGGAAAATGCTCAAATAATGATGATCATCACACTTTTATTTACTCACAGCTCAAAGATCACAATGATGATGACTCCATAGGAAATGCCTCCGGCAGTGTACCGGGAAGTGCAACGATCTAGCATGGCATATGACATTGAAACATCTCGCTAGCTATCTTACGATCATGCAATGGCAATATGAGAGTGATGGCACAAGTCATGAGACGAAACGGTGGGAGTTCCATGGCAATATATCTTGGAATGGCTATGAAAATGCCATAGTAGGTAGGTATGGTGGCTGTTTTGAGGAAGGAATTTGGTGGGTTTGTGCACCGGCGAGAATTGCGCGGCACTAGAGAGGCTAGCAATGGTGGAAGGTGAAAGTGAATCTATACAATGGACTCACATTAGTCATGAAGAACTCACATACTTGTTGTGGAAGTTTTTATTAGTAATCGAAACAAAGTGCTAAACGCATACTCCGAGGGGAGGGGTTGGTAGGTGTTAACCATCGCACGATCCCGACCTCAACACAAAGGATGACAATCAATAGATAAATTATGCTCCGACTTCCTAACATAGCGGTCACCATGCGTCCATGCTACGGGAATCACTAACTTCAACACAAGTATTTCTAGATTCACAACACCCTACTAACATAACTCTCAATATTACCGAATCCACGTCTCAAAACTAATTGAGAGGAATCGAAACTTCTCTTTCTACTCAATGCACATGAAGATGGAGGTTTTTGCATCCTCTTTGGGTACCTAGCACATTTGGGACTACTTTCATAGCATAAGCCAACTACCAAATCACGCACCGCCGTGCTCTAAAAGATATAAGTGAAGCACAAGAGCAAAAGTATCTAGCTCAAAAGATATAAGTGAAGCACTGTGAGCATTCTAGCAAAATCACGATGAGTGCATGTCTCTCTCCCTCAAAAAGGTGTGCAGCAAGGATGATTGTGACACAACAAAAAGAAAAGGCTCCTAAGATACAAGACGCTCCAAACAAAACACATATCATGTGCTGAATAAAAATATAGCTCCAAGTAATGTTACCGATGGATTGAAGACGAAAGAGGGGATGCCTTCCCGGGGCATCCCCAAGCTTAGGCTTTTTAGTGTCCTTGAATTTGCTTGGGATGCCTTGGGAATCCCCAAGCTTGAGCTATTTTCACTCCTTATCTCTTTGTCCATGAGAACATCACCCAAAACTTGAAAACTTCACAACACAAAACTTAAACAGAAACTTGTGATAACACTGGTACAAGAAGACAAACTACCACTTCTTTTGGTACTGTAGCAAACTTGAATTCCATATATATTGATTATGGGCTACTGTATTCTCACTTTTCCATGGCTAGTACCCCCCGATACTAACAATAGTTTCATCAAAACAAGCAACCAACTCAACAAAAACAGCATCTGTGAAAAACAGACCAATCTGTAGTAATCTGTATACTTTGTATACTTCTGGTACCTCACAAAATCTGAAAAGTTACGACGTCCTGGGGAAAAAGCATATCAATCAGCATCAAAAAGAATCAACTCAAAAGGTCTTTCTGAATAAAAATGAAAAATCATCTCGTGAGCAAAAAGTTTCTGTATTTTTCCAGCAGGATCAAACAACCATTACCAAGACTAGTCACAAAGGTTTTGCTTGGCTCAAACACAAAAATAAACACAAAAAACACAATCACAACAGAATTATGATGGTGTGGACGCAACAAAACAGAAAGAAAAAGATATATCATTGGTTTTCCTCCCAACAAGCGCTATTGTTTAACGCCATTAACTAGGCATAAGGATTTCAATGATGCTCACACCAAAGACAAGAGTTGAAGCACAACGAGAGCATCATAAAGCATGTGAAAATCACATCTAAGTCTAACATACTTCCTATGCATAGTCATTTTATAGGAAAACAAATTGGCAAGACAACCAATAGTTACCAAATGCAAGGAAGAAGAAAGAGACGATAGCAATCTCAACATAACGAGAGGTAAATTGGTAACATGAAAATATCTACCACAATATTTTCCTCTCTCATAGCAATTACATGTGGGATCATAATCAAATTAAACAATATAGCTATCACAAAGGATATTCTTTTCATGATCCACATGCATGCAAAGTTGACGCTCTTTACAAATAGTGGGATTATCATCAACTAAAGTCATGACTTCTCCAAACCCACTTTCAATAATATTGCAAATGTCATATTCATCATGAGGCTTAAACAAATTTTTAAAATCATCAGAAGTGATCATTGCAACAAGTAGGGGACATAGAAAAACTAGCATCCCCAAGCTTAGGGTTTTGCATATTCCTAGCATGATTGTCACTAATAGAATTTATAGTGAAACCATTGCAATCATGCTTTTCATCCAAGGAGCCCTCGTGAATCACTTCATAAATTTCTTCGTCACAATTTTCAGATTCACGCCTCTCAAGCAAAACTGCATAAAGATAGTCAAGTGCACTCAACTCACTAGCAATTGGATCAACATAATTGGATCTCTTAAAGAGATTAACAAGTGGAGAGGATCCATATCACTAGATTTTCAGCAAGCGTAGATGCAAGCATATTGAAGGCACATGGCACACAAGCGAACAGAAAGCAAGCGAGAGAAAAGGGCGAACAAAAAATGCAAACGAACAAAAAACAAATTGGTGAAGTGCGGGAGAGGAAAACGAGAGGCAACCCGCAAACAAAGTAAATGCAAGAGATGGGTTGGCGCACTTACTTGGATGAGTTCTTGACTTGATCCTCCCCGGCAACGGCGCTAGAAATTCTTCTGCTATCCCACAGACAACAGCGCCAGAAATTCACATGTTGACAGAGGCTGGGCTTGCGTTGCTTCTTCCCTCGAAGAGGAAAGGGTGATGCAGCACAGGAGCAGTAAGTATTTCCCTCAGTTTGATAACCAAGGTATCGATCCAGAAGGAGGGTCTCGTCAAGTCCAGAGTACCTGCGCAAACACAAACAAGCTTGCACCCAACGCTTCAAAGGGGTTGTCAATCCCTTCAAGATTGTTTGCAAAGTGAGATCTGAAGGCGGAAAGTGCAACGAAGTAAAAAGTGTAAGGCTGAAAATGTGGTGTGGAGTAGACCCTGGGGGCCATAGTGTTCACTAGAGGCCTCTCTCAAAATAGCAATTATCACGGTGGGTGATCAAATTACTGTCGAGCAATTGATAGAACCGCGCAAAGTCATGACGATATCTAAGGCAATGATCATGCATATAGGCATCACGTCCGAGACAAGTAGACCAATACTTTCTGCATCTACTACTATTACTGCACACATCGATCGCTATCCAGCATGCATCTAGTGTATTGAGTTCATGACGAACAGAGTAACGCTTTAAGCAAGATGACATGATGTAGAGGGATAATCTCAAACCGATGATGAAAACCCCATCTTTTTACCCTTGATGGCAACAACATGATGCATGCGTTGCTACCCCTTCTGTCACTGGGTGAGGTCACCGCACGGTATGAACCCAAAACCAAGCACTTCTCCTATTGCAAGAATCATAGATCTAGTTGGCCAGACAAAACCCACAACTCGAAGAGAATTACAAGGATATGAAATCATGCATAAGAGAGATCAGAAGAAACTCAAATAATATTCATAGATAATCTGATCATAAATCCACAATTCGTCGGATCTCGACAAACGCACCGCAAAAGAAGATTACATCGGATAGATCTGCATGAAGATCATGGAGAACTTTGTATTGAAGATCCAAGAGAGAGAAGAAGCCATCTAGTTACTAGCTATGGACCCGTAGGTCTACGGTGAACTACTCACGCATCATCAGAGAGGTCATGGTGTTGATGAAGAAGCCCTCGTGTCCGAATCCCCCCTCCGGCAGGGCACCAGAACGTGCCCCAGATGGGATCTTGCGGAGGCAGAAGCTTGCGGCGGCGGAAAAGTGATTGCGATGATCTCTTGATTTTTTCTGGAGTTTATGGGAATATATAGGCGAAAGTCCTAGGGCAGAGGGCGTCCAGGGGGCCCACAAGCCTGGATGGCACGGCCACCCCCCTGGTCGCGAGGTGGGGGCTTGTGGGGCCCTTGGGGCTCCCCTGCCTTGGTCCCAAGCTCCCCGATCTTCTTCCGTTCCAAAACAAATCTTTTCGGGGATTTTCTTCCGTTTGGACTCCGTTTCAAAATCTCCTTTGAAATGGGTCAAAAACATGGAAAAACAGGAACTGGCACTTGGCACTGAGTTAATAAGTTAGTCCCAATAAATATATAAAAGGCATGCAAAACATACAAAGTTTGACAAGATAATAGCATGAAACCATCAAAAATTATAGATACGTTGGAGACGTATCAGGGCCAAACACCGCTACCACGGCCTTGCAGAAGTTGTACATTGACAGCAGACATGTGGACTCACTCATGCTCACGTACTCATCCACAAGATCGCATGGAATTCCATATGAAGCATGAGAATGGCGGCGGTGCATTTCCGATAAGAAGAGCATCCAAGCTTGCCAAGGGCATCCGTTTTGCACTCAAAGAATGAGTCATGCTGAACCACTCCCTCACGGATGTGATTCAACACATGCCTCGACATACGAAAACGGCGACGAAATTTCTCCGGTTTGAAGAGTGCGGTATTTTCAAAGTAATCAGCATAGAGCAAGGCGTGTCCTCTCTCTCGCGCGCGATTCAGGTTGGGTGCACGACCATGCACTGCCCCCTTGTACCGAGGCCACTGCCTTTGTATCTGGTCATGAACGACCAGTGCAGCCACCACAAGTTCTTCGCCATCCAAGGACGACTCATCCGATGAACAAATGAATGGTTGAAGAAAAATTCATCTCCACTATCCATACCTTTGTGGGCAAAGTGTCAAACACCTTCCGGTCGTGATGGCGAAGAGGCCATGAATCACCTCGAGGCAGCGGGGGCGGATGGCGGCCGACTACAAGTGGAGGCCATGGTGAGACGTGGTTTTGGTATGGACGGTCGAGGGGCGAGCAGCGAGGAGGCGGTCGAATAATAGCGGCAACGCTGGTGGCGGGGTTGGGCCCGTGGAGGCTTGGGGGGAATGAATCGGTAGAGTTCCCAACAGGTGGGCCAGGGGAGAACAAGGGCGTGCGTCTCGACTGTCCGTGCATTGTCCGTTTCTCCCCAAACACCGTGCAAGTTCGGGCTGGGGATGGATCAAAAACGGATCAAAAACGAACATTTGTTCGTTTGGGGCTGCCCGTTGGGCCGGGCTATTCGTTTGTCATACCCCAAACGTACGCATCCGGAACGGATGGGGTCGCGCGCTGGAGTTGGCCTTACATTGAATAAAAAAACGGATGCGACCACAGACATGAATGATGACCCACAAGTGTAGGGGATCTATCGTAGTCCTTTCGATAAGTAAGAGTGTCGAACCCAACGAGGAGCAGAAGGATCTGACAAGTGGTTTTCAGCAAGGTAATATCTGCAATCACTGAAATTATCGGTAACAAGTAGTTGTGTGGTGAGATGATTCGTAGCAAGTAGCAAGTAACAAAAGTAACAACGGTGCAGCAAAGTGGACCAATCCCTTTTGTAGCAGGGGACAAGCCTGGACAAAGTCTTATAGGAGGTAAAACGCTCAAGAGGACACATGGGAATTTCTGTCAAGCTAGTTTTCATCATGTTCAGATGATTCGTGTTCGCTACTTTGATAGTTTGATATGTGGGTGGACCGTCGCTTGGGTACTGCCCTTACTTGGACAAGCATCCCACTTATGATTAGCCCTCTCGCAAGCATCCGCAACTATGAAAGAAGAATTAAAACAAAGTCTAACCATAGCATTAAACTAGTGGATCCAAATCAGGCCCTTACGAAGCAACGCATAAACTAGGGTTTAAGCTTCTGTCACTCTAGCAACCCATCATCTACTTACTACTTCCCAATGCCTTCTTCTAGGCCCAAACAATGGTGAAGTGTTATGTAGTCGATGTTTACATAACACCACTAGAGGGAAAACAACATACAACACATCAAATTATCGAACGAATACCAAATTCACATGACTACTTATAGCATGACTTATCCCATGTCCTCAGGAACAAAAGTAACTACTCATAAAACATAATCATATTCATGACCAGAGAGCTAATGAGTAGCATCAAAGATCTGAACATATAATCTTCCACCAAGTAATCCAACTAGCATCAACTATAGAGAGTAATTAACAGTACTAGCAACCTTACAAATAGCAATCGGAGTCGCGGGATGGAGATTGGTTACAAGAGACGAATTAGGGTTTGGAGATGAGATGGTGCTGGTGAAGATGTTGATGGTGATGAGTCCCCTCCGATGAGAGGAGTGTTGGTGATGACGATGGCGACGATTTCCCCCTCCGGGAGGGAAGTTTCCCCAGCAGGATCGTCTTGCCGGAGCTGTAGATTGGTTATGCTCAAGTTCCGCCTCTTGGCGGCGGCGAATCCTCCGAAAAAACTCCTGATTTTTCTAGATCGAAACCCTTCTTGTCGCAAAAGAGGGGGGGCAGAGGGCCAAGTGGGAGCCCACAAGCCCCCTAGGCGCGGCCAGGGGGAGGCCGCGCCTAGCAGGCTTGTGGCCTCCTGCTGGCGCCACTCTCGGACTTCTTCGGCCCAGTATTTTTTATAAATCCCAAATAAAATCCTCGTTGATTTTCACGGCTTTTGGAGTTGCGCAGAATAGGTATCTCAAACTTGCTCCTTTTTCAGGCCAGAATTCCAGCAGCCGGCATTCTTCCTTTTCATATAAACCTAGCAAAATAAGAGAGAAAAGGCATAAGTATTGTACCGTGAAGTGTCATAACAGCCCAAAAAGCGATAAATATCAACATGAAAGCATGATGCAAAATGGACGTATCAACTCCCTCAAGCATAGACCTCGCTTGTCCTCAAGCGAAAGCCGAGATCAATAAATATGCCCACGTGTTTAGAGAGAGAGGTGTCGACAAAACAAGATACGGACATGCAAGCATCATGATTATTGTCAAAACAACAATACCATCCTATTGTCTCTTATGAAAGTGATAATTCCTTCAGAAAGTAAAGTATGGATCAAGAGCCTTATTGTCGTGGTTTTTTCACGGCAGATGTCCTCGTGAAAGGACTTAATACTGGAGCAATCGCACCTTGGTGGCGACTCAAAGGGTTAATTGGGAGAGACACGGCGATTTACCCAGGTTCGGCCCCTCGAGAGGAGGTAATAGCCTACGTCCTGCTTTTGTGTGTATTGATATGGATTCGATGACAAGGAAGGCGTAACTCGCCTAAACCTAGCACTCAATGATTTCTAACCTATCCTCTGTCCCCCAGGACCTCGCCTTTATATACAGGTCGATTCCCTAGGGTTTACATGGATTCCCTCCTTTCTACCACTCGTGACCATTGCGATCTCTAAATTGCCATCTTCCAAAGCTGGGAGACCCGCCAAGAGCCATACTCATCGTGCGACTTTGATTCGGCCAAAACGAGGCCCAACTAAATGCCTAGATGAGTCGCCCAATGGATAACCCGGCCCAACTAGGGCGGGTCATCCACAGGTTACATCCCCAACATTAGGCCCCAAATTGACTTGAACCTTTCTTCTTCACGCCAATACCTCTGCTCCATTGAAGGCGATTCATCCCCTATTTTCTTCATTTGTCAAAAAATTGCACACCCGCCATCGCCCTCGGGCAATGACAATCCTTTAAGTCGCCACATCATTACTAACTGGCCTTTTCTTATTCCTCTTTTTTCGGGAAGACCGCCACAACTCCAACGGATCCTTAGCGCATTGTTATCCCGAAATTTTCGGCGCACATTTATAGCGAATCTTTTATCCCCCGGCGGTTCCCGCTCATGGCGCCTCGATTCCAGCACCTGCCTTGATAAATAGGTCGGGGGGGGACAGAACTGGCGCTTCCCACCTACCAGTCCTGTCACCTTCCTCCCCACCGGCACAGCGAGAAAAACGCTCGCCTCGAGGAATCCGTCACCGACCGTGCTTTCGACCTTCACGTGAGGAGCTTCGGTGCCGCCTGTGGGCTTTCACCGTCGTCCATTCTCATCCCGCAACCAACACATCCGCCATTGTCATCGTCGATTGCATCGCCGTCGGTCACCTCGCCATTCACCACGAACTTCGCCGCCGCCGGAAACATCTTCGCTCGACGTGACGCCCGTGCTTCTCCAGCAAACCCCATCACCGTCGGCTCTTCTCACCCGACAGCATCAGGTTAGGCTTTCACCTATTTTTTAGGAGTAGATTTATTCTCCGCTTGAACTTCCGCCATTGCCGTATTCTTGAAGCTCCGTGCATATAGACGCTATCTGCTCTGAATCGATTAGCACGAGTGTTGGTAGGATAGCTAATGTTCCGAATACTTTCATTTATCCGTTGTACTCGTGAATCTTTGAAAATAATGTTTTCACCAAGCGAAGGGCATCATTTGATAATAAACTGTCGCGACCAGTCATTTTCTCTAGGTTTTCGCGTCTATCTGGTAGATCCGTTCCCTATTTACTGTTTGCAAAAAGTTGTTTATATTCTTCATCTCCTGGTACTTCAAATGAAACGCCCTTACCGTCTTCAGAATGTAGTCCTTGGGAATAGCCACACTTCCATACGTCGCCATAGTGACCCAACTCGGCCCTTTGATCTGGCGAGTCAAAACCCTTCCTTAATCAAAGTACTCGGCGGGTTAAATGAACTGATTTCATCCCATACAGTAGGTGTCCAAGGCATGTAATATCATACTTTACTTATTTGTAGCATGGGCGCCGTCTTCAAGAGTGACTGGCTTCCTACCAAGGTCGATGACTCCATATTAGCCGATTATGTGAAAACGGGCAGTTTGGATCCTCAGGACGTTATTGGCTGGCGCACTGGGTTCGGAGAAGATCTCCCTAACCCCAAAGAAGGGGAAATAATCGTTTTTGTTGAACACCTGGAGCGGGTTTTTAAGCCGCCCGGATCAAAGTTTCTTAGGGACGCCTTAACTTTCATGAATGTCCGTCTCCAGGATCTGGGACCCAATTCCATAAGTAATTTGTGCCAATTCCAAGTTCTCTGTGAGGCTTATCTGCAGATCGAGCCTTCTGTCCCTTTATTCTGGCATTTCTTTCATCTGAATCGCCAAACGGAATTCCACAACGGCCCCAGCTTGGAACTTGGTGGCAGGGATAGCCCATTCCCCTCACTCACCATGCCCAGCCATCCCAAAGGATGGGGCGAGCCTTGGTTTTACTCTCAAGAGACGTCTCCTGCTGGCGAGAACAAGCTTCTGGGTTACAGGCCAACTCGCCTTCCGACCAACTTCAAGCTTCCAGACAAGCTTACCGAGGAGGAGGAGTCGGAATTCATCCCAATACTATCTGAATTAAGATCTTTGACGAACAACAGTCTTACCGGGGTCGACCTAATCCGTTGTTGGGTTGAATGGCGTATCCTCCCTCTGAGCCGCCGGGATGGTCTGATGTGTGATTTTGAAGGCACCCTGGATCATCCTCAATGCTATTTCCGCATAGCTTTAACAGAAAAGGATATTGTTACCATTATCAAAAAGCTGACTAGCGAGCCTGCGGGAAAATGCGGCCAAATCGGCCTTAAGCCTTTCTGCAAAATTAACCCGGTGCCCAAGGTAAACAAACCTAACCCGCTTTTGGTCTTTATTCTTTATGCTTCATTTGTATTGTGGTTTCGTAATATATGGCATTTCAGAAAGGCGATAAGTTCTGGTCCAGGAGGCCCAAAAAGCAAGCCGTGAAAAATGTCAAGCCTCCCTCAAAGAAAACCAAGGGTAAGGGCAAATCTGCTGCAACTGAACCATCCGAAGTTGACGAATCTCAAGTCGGCGATGCACTTTCGGAGGTAAAAAATTCGTTCTCTTTTCACTCGCCACCTATTACTGTTAGCCTTTGTATTTATATCTCTCCCTTCCTTTGAAATAGAATGAAGATAACGAAAGCCAAGAGGACTCTGTTGAGGTAATTTCTGTTTCCTCCGATTCATCTCCTTCTCCACCTAAGCCGGCCAGGCGAATTTGTGGGAAAGTTCCCTTCTCACATCCAAATGCTTATTTGGACCCAAATTTCCTACTGAAGAAAGCACAGCATGCCTCAAACCGGAAAACACGAAGTCACTCTGGTGATCTGGTATCTGGCTTACCAGCAACGAACAAAAGAAAGCCAAGCGAGGTACTCTTATGAGTAACCATTATTCATGTTTCTTTGGATCACATTTGTAACCCGCCTGTATTATTGACGTATAATTCTTGCAAAACTCTCCTCCCACTTCCGGCGACTCAGTGATGTCGACACTTCCACCAATGATTCGAGTTCCGGGGTAAGTCTTTTGATAACCTTGCCTTGACTTTTGAGAATAACGAGCTTTTCAATTCCTTAACGTGCTTATTCCCTTTTTTCAGGGCACAAGCCAAGAAGAGGAAAACCAATGGATCAACTCCTGATGCAACTTCAGAACCCACGAAAGAATCAACTCTGACTCAAGACAATCCGGATCAGACTGAGCCTGCGACTCAAGTGGATCTTCCTGAGTCGCCGAAGGAAACAATGAATGCCCCTAAGCCTCTGAGCTCATTGATGACAACAGAAGACCCAGATGCTGTAGTTATTACTGGCTCTGGCTTTTCTAAGCCGGCGGCGACAGTTTTGTCCAAACATGTAGCATCCTCCTCCCAAGCCGTTCCCGAGTCTGGGCTCTCCAAGGAGAAACTTTCCGACTATGCAAATTTGGAGTTTAAGGAACTCTGCTCTGGCTTTGCAAGTCGCCTGGAGGCGAGCTATGAGATGGAGAAAAACCTACTGAAGATGTTAAACAACAAACATGAGGTAAATTTTGTCATATTTATATTATTCGCATTAACCCCCAAGGGCCGGGTCATCAGTAAAAAGATGAGCCGGGTCTTGAAAATTTTAGAAAAAACTTCACGACCAGTAACCCCCAAGGGCCGGGTCATCAGTAAAAATATGAGCCTGGTCTTGAAAGAAAATTAGAAAAAACTTCGCGACCAGTAACCCCCAAGGGTCGGGTCATCAGTAAAAAGATGAGCCAGGTCTTGATTTTTGTATAATTTCACCTGAAAAAATTATACATTAGGCCCCAAGTGTCAGGGATATTGCTTTGCCGTAATTCTGAGACTTGCCCTTATTTTAAACTTTCAATAGGAAAACCTTGCTCAGACCGAATCGGCGCTGAGGATTTAAAGAAAAACTTAGCTGGACAACAAGACGCCCGAGCTAAGTCGGAGGAAAAATGTCAATTGGCCTTGGCCGAACTGGTAAAACTCAAGGCCGAGTTGAAGGAAGCTCAGGCTGACCAAAATGCCGCCTTGAAGAGGGCAGAGAAAGCTGAAGCTAGGCTGGCCACCGTACAACAGGAATTGTCCGACTTAAAGCGTCATATCTCCAACATGACGCAAGCCGTCTTTGGTTAGCTTTACTTAAACCTTTGATCTCCTCCTCTCTTTTTTGTTTTAAAATAACACTTATGATAAGTCGCTAATCATCATGATTCAGGTCCAAGAGCCGCCAACCTTCAAGAAGACTGTGTGTTGATGCCAAAGAACCTATTACTTCCATCAAGAAGGTACTTGGCTGCTTGTCCACACTTCCCCCTCAGATTGGCGAGTTAACTCGGTCAGCCGCCCGGAGAGGTATTCTGACTGCCCTGAGTCGCTGTTTGGCGTGTGCTCCAGAAATCAACTTAGAAGAAGTAGCCGCAGGATTTCCTCAGCTCAAGGACGATGGGTCCGAATTTGTTGAAGAGGACTATCAGCGAGTCGTCAAGGACTCTCGGCTGGCTGCAACTCAACTTGCCGCAAGCCTTGATTTAACAAAATACCAGGCAGCTTATGATAGCAGAAACAAGAAGGTCAGCCCGCCAACTTTCATGACGACCAGTCTAACTCCTCGGCGACCCAAGAATCCTTTCGACTTGGAAGCAGACCTGGCATCAATTCTGACTGATGAAGATGACTTTGCTGCTTTGGCCAAGTGCAATTGGGTATTGGGCGACATGCAAATCGAAGTCGGACAGAGCTCACATCAGGATGATCCCGAGGCGCCAGCAAAGTAAATTTTATTGAATTTGGCCTGAGAACCATGTAATAGGTCCTTTTTCCGTAAGTCAGGACTGTTTTTGATGATACCTCTTGCAAGAACCTTTATATCACCCTTAAGGCGATTTGAAATATTTGACCCGCCTTTTATAAGAGTCTTTTATAACGCTCAGTTCACCATGGATGAAACAATTCTTATCACCCTCCTGTCTTAAGCTTTGAGAATAGCATATGTGAAAACAAACAAACTATAGATATTTTCAACAAGCATCAGAAAGAAAAAGGCTTAAAACCTTCAGGGCTATGCCACAACGAAAAATAGCAACAGTAATTTCGTCGGCTCATATGGTCGCGACAGGGGGAGGCGAGTCAAAAAGCTCGTGACCCCACCCTAAATGCACGGTTCGTCGGCTCATAAGGTCGCGATAGGGGGAGGCGAGTCAGAAAGCTCATGCACCCACCCTAAATGCAGGTTTCGTCGGCTCATAAGGTCGCGACAGGGGGAGGCGAGTCAGAAAGCTCGTGCACCCACCCTAAATGCAGGTTTCGTCGGCTCATAAGGTCACGACAGGGGGAGGCGAGTCAGAAAGCTCGTGCACCCACCCTAAATGCAGGTTTCGTCAGCTCATAAGGTCGCGACAGGGGGAGGCGAGTCAGAAAGCTCGTGCACCCACCCTAAATGCAGGTTTCGTCGGCTCATAAGGTCGCGACAGGGGGAGGCGAGTCAAAAAGCTCGTGCACCCACCCTAAATGCAGGTTTCGTCGGCTCATAAGGTCGCGACAGGGGGAGGCGAGTCAGAAAACTCGTGCACCCACCCTAAATGCAGGTTTCGTCGGCTCATAAGGTCGCGACAGGGGGAGGCGAGTCAGAAAGCTCATGCACCCACCCCAAATGCAGGTTTCGTCGGCTCATAAGGTCGCGACAGGGGGAGGCGAGTCAGAAAGCTCGTGCACCCACCCTAAATGCAGGTTTCGTCGGCTCATAAGGTCGCGACAGGGGGAGGCGAGTCAGAAAGCTCGTGCACCCACCCTAAATCCAGGTTTCGTCGGCTCATAAGGTCGAGACAAGGGGAGGGGAGTCAGAAAGCTCGTGCACCCACCCTAAATGCAGGTTTCGTCGGCTCATAAGGTCGCGACAGGGGGAGGCGAGTCAGAAAGCTCGTGCACCCACCCTAAGTGCAGGTTTCGTCGGCTCATAAGGTCGCGACAGGGGGAGGCGAGTCAGAAAGCTCGTGCACCCACCCTAAATGCAGGTTTCGTCGGCTCATAAGGTCGCGACAGGGGGAGGCGAGTCAGAAAGCTCGTGCACCCACCCTAAATGCAGATTCTGTCGGATCATACGGTCGCAACAGGATGACACAATTTGTTTTTTAATGAAGAAGCCCCCAAGTCGGGGAGTATTTTATTACTTCATATTGAAACTGAAAAACTTACAAAGTGTAGAGCTTAAGAGCTCAAGTGTAGTAAGGCCGCAAATGGGCAATATTCCAGGGGCGAGTTGACTCAGCCTCCATGGTCGGTCGATTAGGCCGAAGATCCACCAAATAATAAGAACCATTGCGGAGGTTCTTGCTGACGACGAACGGCCCTTCCCAAGGGGGTGACAACTTGTGCATGCCTGCTCGATCTTGTATTAGACGAAGCACTAAGTCGCCTTCCTGAAAGGTCCGACTCTTAACCCGACGACTATGATAACGCCGCAGATCTTGCTGGTAGATAGCCGAACGGGCCGCAGCCAGGTCACGCGCCTCCTCCAAGGCATCCAAAGAATCTTGACGCGCCAGCTCATTATCTTGCTCCACATATGCGACGACTCTAAGAGAGTCATGCCTTATGTCCGTAGGAAGAACAGCCTCTGCTCCATAGACCAAAAAGAAAGGGGTGAATCCCGTGGACCTGTTCGGGGTGGTCCGAATACTCCACAGTACCGAAGGTAACTCTTCAACCCAACACCTTGGAGTCCTTTCCAGGGGAACCATGAGTCGGGGCTTGATCCCTCGCAAGACCTCCTGATTCGCCCGTTCTGCTTGCCTGTTAGATTGCGGGTGAGCGACTGCAGAAATATCAAGTCGGATATGTTCTCGAAGACAAAAATCCTGCATCGCCCCTTGGGACAAGTTAGTACCATTTTCAGTGATAATACTGTGTGGATATCCAAACCGGAAAATCAGCTTCTTCAAAAATTTGACCGCTGTCTCCGCATCGCAAGCTCCAACTGGTTCCGCCTCAACCCACTTGGTGAATTTATCAACTGCCATCAATAGGTGGGTCTTCTTGTTGGAAGACATTTTAAAGGGACCAACCATGTCCAGCCCCCAGACTGCAAAAGGCCAAGTAATGGGAATCATTCTCAATTCTTGAGCCGGCACATGAGCTTGCCTCCCATAACGTTGGCACCCTTCGCACCGACGAACTATGTCTTCTGCATCTGCATGAGCCGTCAGCCAAAAGAAACCATGACGAAAAGCCTTTGATACCAAAGAACGTGACCCGACGTGATGTCCACAGTTTTCGGAATGAATGTCATTTAGGATCGCGCATCCTTCTTCGGGGGAAACACATCGCTGAAAAACCCCGAAAGTGCTCCGTTTATATAACTCGCCATTAATGATGACCATGGATTTGCTGCGCCGAACGATCTGGCGAGCCAAAACTTCGTCGGTGGGTAACTCGCCGCGAGTGAGATAAGCCAGATAAGGGGGAACCCAATCCGGAGTGACACGGAGAGCCGCCACGAGCTGAGACTCGGGATCTGGTATCGCCAATTCCTCCTCTGAGGGTAAAACCACGGATGGTTTATGCAAGATATCCAGAAAAACATTAGGGGGAACCGGTTTTCTCTGTGAGCCGAGTCGCGAGAGGGCATCATCTGCCTCGTTGAGGCGCCGGTCAATATGGTCCACCTGATAGCCATGAAAATGACCCGCCACGTCAAACACAGCTCATCTGTAAGCTGCCATCATGGGATCCCGAGAGTCCCAGGTACCTGAAACTTGTTGCGCCACCAAATCGGAGTCACCAAAACACCTGACTCGTGTTAGGTTCATTTCTTTTGCGAGTCGCAAGCTGTGAAGCAAAGCTTCATATTCCGCCGGATTATTAGTGCAGGGAAACATGAGTCAGAGAACGTAACAGAACTTGTCTCCTTGAGGGGATACTAACACCACACCAGCCCCCGAGCCTTCCAGCTGCCTGGATCCATCAAAGTAAATAGTCCAGTAGGTAAGGTCAGGCCGGTCTTCCGGAGCCTGTAGCTCGGTCCAGTCATTAACGAAATCAACTAGTGCCTGGGACTTGATAGCTGTGCGGGGAGTATATTGTATGTGATGAGACCCAAGCTCTATCGCCCATTTGGCGATTCGCCCTGTTGCCTCCCGATTCTGGATGACGTCACCAAGGGGAGCAGAACTAACCACTGTGATCGGGTGCTCCTGGAAGTAATGCTTAAGTTTTTGACTCGCCATAAACACCCCATAGACCAGTTTTTGCCAATGCGGGTATCGCTGTTTGGAAAGAGTTAACACCTCGCTGATAAAATATACTGGGCGTTGCACTGGGTATTCCTTCCCTTCTTCATTTCTTTCAACGACCACGGCCACACTTACTGCCTTGGAATTCACCGCAAAATACAGAAGCATAGGCTCCTTTTTAGTCGGGGCTGCCAGGACCGACGGGTTAACCAATTGGCGTTTCAGGGCCTCGAGCGCCTCGTCTGCCTCATTTGTCCACACGAATCGATCGGACTTCCTCAATAATTGATAAAGAGGAATCGCCTTTTCCCCTAGGCGACTCACAAAACGACTTAAAGCCGCAATGCGACCCGCCAGCTGTTGAACTTGATTAACATTCGCCGACTTTCCGACAGAGGTAACCGCTTCGATCTTGTCCGAGTTAGCCTCGATGTCGCGCTCCGATACCAAGAAACCCAGCAATTTTCCTGCAGGTACACCAAAAACGCACTTGGTAGGATTTAACTTCATCTGATATACCCGTAAATTATCAAAAGTCTCCTTAAGGTCTTCCAATAGTGTCTCCCCCTGGCGGGTCTTGATCACAATATCGTCGACATAGGCATGGACGTTGCGACCAATTTGGTTACGAAGACAATTCTGGATGCAGCGTTGATAATTTGCCCCCGCGCTTTTGAGTCCAAAAGGCGTGGACACATAGCAAAAGGCCCCGAAGGGGGTTATGAAGGAAGTCTTCTCCTGATCCTCTACAGCCATCTTGATCTGGTGATATCCTGAATAGGCATCCAGAAAACACAATCATTCGCATCCCGCCACCGAGTCAATGATTTGATCGATGCGGGGAAGGGCGAAGGGATCTTTGGGACAAGCTCTGTTGAGGTCTGTATAGTCAATACACATATGGAAAGTGTCATTCTTCTTGAGTACCAACACTGGGTTAGCCAGCCATTTGGGGTGAAAAACTTCCACGATGAACCCGGCGGCTAAAAGGTGGGCGACTTCTTCTCCAATCGCCTTGCGCCATTCCTCATTGAATCTGCGAAGGTACTGTTGGACAGGTTTGCAACTTGGGTCAACGTTAAGATGGTGCTCAGCGAATTCTCTCGGTACACCAGGCATGTCAGAAGGTTTCGATGCGAAGATGTCCCGATTCTCACGGATGAATTCGATGAGCGCGCTTTCCTATTTGGGGTCCAGACCCGTCCCAAGGTGAACTGCTTGGATGAATCGCCAGGCACGAAATCGATTGTCTTAGTGTCATCCGTCGGTTTGAACTTGAGGGGCGACTCAGAATCTGTAGTTGGTTTCTTGAGCGGTGACATGTCCGCTGGGTCAACATTGGCCTGATGGTGTTTGAGCTCTTCTGCCGCACAGGTGACTTCCGCATAAGTCGCGTCCCCTTCTTCACATTCTTTTGCAATCCTTCTGTCTCCATCAACTGTGATGGGTCCTTTGGGACCAGGCATTTTGAGCTTGAGGTAGACATAGCACGGGCGTGCCACGAAGCGGGCGTAAGCCGGTCGCCCGAACAGTGCATGGTAGGGGCTTTTCAGCTTGACCACCTCAAAGATTAGAGACTCCGACCTGTAATTCTGCGCAGTTCCAAACGCCACCGTGAGCCTGACCCGGCCTATGGGATAAGCCGACTTGCCCGGGACAATTCCGTGGAAAACCGTGGTTGAAGGCATCAAGTCTTTCTCCAATAGATTCATCCTCTGGAAGGTGTCTAAGTATAGGATATTGATGCTGCTGCCACCATCCATTAATACCTTTGATAGGGTGTAACCTCTCACTTGGGGAGCCACGACCAATGCTAGATCGGCCGGGTTATCTACTCTTGGCGGGTGATCCTCCCTGCTCCATGTTATGGTCTGCTCAGACCAATGGAGATATCTGGGAATCGCCGGCTCAGATATACTGTACGCCCGGTGACTTACCTTTTTATCACGCCTGCAAGCATTAGTAGTGAAAACGTGGTACTGCCCATTACTTAGCTGTTTGGGATTGCTGCGGAAGCCCCCATTATCATCCTGGTCCTGTGGAGCCCCCTGTGGGGGCGGCTGCTGGAAAACTCCCGGCGGGTTGTACCGCCGCTGGTGGTGCACCGGGTACTGGCCACCGCCTGGCTGCGGGCCTCCCTGAGCCCCCTGTTCGGGAAAGACGCCGAAGGGGTTCTGTCTTTGGTTGGACGCGGCGAGTTGGTCCTGGCGTCGGTCTGGATCTTCGATTTGACTCTTCTTGATTGCCTCCGCCCGAAACTCTCGCATCACGAAACAGTTTTCCCATGAATGACTCGCCGGGCCGTCAGTCGTGGTGTGGTGCGGGCAAGGGCCCTTGAGTAACTCTTCATAGTTACGCGGCCTTTTCCCACTGAAACCTCGATTCTTCTTTTTGCCGTCATTAGCATTGGTGTTGGCAACCAAGTCCGAGGGCTCCTCCTGCGGTCTACGCTTGCCATTGGTCCCCCGATTGTGATGGTTGCTCCCTTGGAAACGGGTATGATTTTTGGATGACTCGCCCTTTTTGGGCGAGTTAACCTTACCATCCTCGCCGGGATCCTTAGTGTCATCGTCCTCGGCATATCTAGTGAGGGTGTCCATCAGTTCGCCCATGTCTTGGACCTTCCGTTTGAGTCGCCCCAACTTCTGCACTAAGGGCTCGTAATGACAATTGTGCTCGAGGATAAGCATAGCTTGAGCCGCCGTAATACCATCTGACAAATGAATGATCTCTGCAACCCGCCGTGACCAATGGTGGGCCGATTCATCTGGGCGCTGAACACAATGTTGTAGATCGACAATCGTCATCGAACGTTTGCAGGTTCCCCTGAAGTTTTTGATGAAACGCTCTTTTAACTCGGCCCAGGACTGGATGGAATTGGGAGGCAAGTTTTTCAACCAAGTGCGTGCCGACCCCTCGAGCATCATCGTGAAGTATATGGCGCAAACCGCCTCGTTTACGTCGAGCATGTCCATGGCAATCTCATAACCCTCGATCCATGACGTTGGTTCGAGGTCTGGCGTATAATTAGGCACTTTCCTTGGTCCCTTAAAATCCTTGGGCATCCTTTCGTTCCGAAGGGCCGGGGACAAGCATGGTACCCCAACTCGCCCTCCGCTCCCTACGAGGGGGGCCGGGGCCTCGTTTTGGATGTTCGGGAAATCTCGGCCCGGCGGGTTCCGCTCGGGCGGGTTGTCCTGCGGGAAGTGTCGCGGCCCACTATTTACGACAGGATGGTCCTCCGGCCTGCTCCTGGTATAACTCGCCTGAGGGGTGGAGTGCAACCTCTCGAGGCTATGCGAGAACTGGGCGTTTTGAACCACCGCCGTCTTCAACATCTCGATGGCATTCCTTGCTTCTATCTCGGTTGGGGTGTTGCCGTGAATCGGAAGAGACTCCAGGTGGCGAGTTGCGGCAAGCACGTTATCCACCGGGTTGGAGAAGTGGCCTTGAGGCGTTCGGAAACGAGGAATTTGACCCTCAATCGGCTGACCCGCGGGTTAGGTGGGCGGCCCGGTCCTCCTGCCGGGGCGGCTGCCATCCCGGGGGTTCGTGGAGTGTCGAACAGACGGGTCGGATTGAGGTCGTGGGGCAGGCGACCCTGGTGTCTCCGCTGATGGACGGCGTCGGACGCGCGCTGCTATCTCTCGAGCCGCCAGTTGTGAGTGTTTAGGCGCATCCTTTCGGCCGCAATTTGGGCTTGTCGAGTCTCGATCCTGGCGGATTCCATCTCAGCATCCTGGTGGGCCTTTGCCACCGCCTCTCTGAGCTTCGCTAACTCTGCGTTTATCTCCTCTTGATTCTCTGGCGTGAGGGGAGTCGCCATTAGTCTCGTGATTTCCGCCGCTAGATCTACCAGGACTGCGGATGGACTCCTGGACGTCCCGCCGGTCCCATCGCCTCCAGCAGGGTTTTGTGTGGGTTGAGTCGCCGCAGCCATGTAGATGGCGATCTGGCGGCGGGTTCGGTCAAGGACTTCCGGATCCATGGCCAGCGACAAGCCTCCGAGACCATCCCCACGAAGAGACCGGATGGAATCTGAGTCGCCCATGGACGATTCATCATCCGAGTTGACCGGGGTAGTTTCCTGAGTCGCCAAGTGCTCTGGCTCCTCCGATCCCTGCGTGAACCCCACAAAGACCGGGCGAGTTAAATTTTGCGTTATGACTGGGCGGACGTACCTGGCCGGCTCGACGATGTCGGTGGAGATGTCCGGCTCAGGAACGGATGATCCGATCATGCCGATGAAGATGTTGATCTTGCCGAAGGGGACCCTGTAGCCAGATTCAATCGAAATCGCTTCAGGTCCCCATCGCTGGTTGTCGATGTAGGTTATCCGGCGGCGGCTCCGAGTCATGAGCGCCGTCGCGTAACTCCCAAACCCTGGTAGGGCTCCCTTTGAGAACTCAACTCCACCGTGCGTAGGCCCCACGGTGGGCGCCAACTGTCGTGGTTTTTTCACGGCAGATGTCCTCGTGAAAGGACTTAATACTGGAGCCGTCGCACCTTGGTGGCGACTCAAAGGGGTTAAGCGGGAGATACACGGCGATTTACCCAGGTTCGGCCCCTCGAGAGGAGGTAATAGCCTACGTCCTGCTTTTGTGTGTATTGATATGGATTCGATTACAAGGAAGGCGTAACTCGCCTAAACCTAGCACTCAATGATTTCTAACCAATCCTCTGTCCCCCAGGACCTCGCCTTTATATACAGGTCCATTCCCTATGGTTTACATGGATTCCCTCCTTTCTACAACTCGTGACCATTGTGATCTCTAAATCGCCATCTTCCAAAGCTGGGAGACCCGCCAAGAGGCATACTCGTCGTGCGACTTTGATTCGGCCAAAACGAGGCCCAACTAAACGCCTAGATGAGTCGCCCAACGGATAACCCGGCCCAACTAGGGCGGGTCATCCACAGGTTACATCCCCAACACTTACTGAGAATTAACAACCGGTAGCCTTTAGTCATTGAAGCAATTGCAATTTATCACAACATCAGAAAGAGCCAAATAAGAGCTTGTAAAGCAAATCCACATACTCAATCATCTTTTCATTCTCTACAATTGCTACAACTCACGTGGTACTCATGAGATCAAAGTTTCAGTTGGACACAGAGAAAGATAGGGGCTTATAGTTTCGCCTCCCAACCATTTACCCCAAGGGTAATGTCAACAATAATAATTCATGAATACTTACTTCCAAGTTGACATATGAATACAGATCTTTCCCTAGCATATGACGTTAGCCAAGATAAAGGCGAAATAAGGAATTGGTGTAGATCACCATGACTCTTTCCAGGGCAAAAAGTAAAGGTACAAGATAGGCCCTTCGCAGAGCGAAGCAGAGGTTGTCATGCGCTTTTGAGGTTTGGATGTGCGTCCTCTTAGTGTGGAGGAACGTCACTTTATATTGCCTCCTGTGATAAAGAACTTTATTATGCAGTATGTCGCTTTTATGTCTTCCTCATCACAGGTTCGTACAAAGCTTATTTTCCACACACTAATAGAACATACATATTTAGGGAGCAATTTTTATTGCTTGCATCGATGACAACTTACTTGAAGGATCTTATTCAATCCATAGGTAGGTATGGTGGACTCTCATGGCAAAACAGGGTTGAAGGTTTATGGATGCACAAGTAGTATCTCTACTTGGTGCGGGAATTTGGGCTAATACAAGGTGGAAGCAATCGTCACATGCTAAGGGATCTCTAGTCATAAAGCATTGTTCAGAACCAAGCAAACACAATTCATTATGTTGTCTTCCTTGTCCAACATCCACTTCTAAGCATGTAATAGTGTAGTGAGTGTTGACAATCATAGATTGTGTCAAATATGATATATTTATATGTGAACCTCTCCTTCTTTATCACTTCCTATTAATTGCAACAATGACCAAGGTCTACGTTTGTCTACCCTCAACAAGTTTCAATCATCATTCTTTTTATATGTGAAGCCATCACTTCGCATAAGATCATTGCATGATCTTTTCACGCGTTTGTTCTTTTCTCATTCTTTTGATCATGGCATGAGGCAAGTCCCTTAACTAAGACACTCTTTATTATATGACTCACGAGCTCGAATACATCGGGGGTGACACAAAGCAAAACTCAAGCCTAAAACACTAAGACCTTTGTTTCTACTAGAGAAAGAGAAAAACAAAAAAGGAACGAACTAAGAAAAGGTAAAGGAAAAAGATGTGATGGTGATACGATACAGGGGCAACTCCCCCAAGCTTAGCACAAGCCAAGGGGATTGCCCATACCCATGCTTAGTTGTCTTCCTTTGGAGGTGATGGTGGTGGAGTTGTTGCAACATGGGTTTGGTCCTCCCTCTTCCAAGGCATAGGTGCTCCATCATGGAAAGATGACTGAGTCTCTGGAATCCTCAAATATGCAGCCAACCATATTGATTTAAATCTATACTCATACTCCCAGTTCTGGTTCTGCAGGTCATAGATCTGGTCTTGGAGGTGATCAATCCTGTCATAGAGCCTGGAGAGGTGCTTCCCGATGTCATTGGCATCGATCTTGTGCTTGTTGATGAACTCTGTGATCATCATGTGGTTGGCGATGAGTCCACGCTCCACCATCCCTTGGCACTTGAAGACTTGTTGTTCCATTGTTACGAGCCTCGCCTCCATGCTTCTGGTCTTCTTGGGCCCCTCAACATCACGGATATGCAGCATCCCCTCACGCATCTCAATAGATTGAGGGTGTTGTAGCACTCCCGCGAGGTAGGGATTGATGACCTTCTCTAAGATCTTGTCCTTCGGAGTTTTTGGTGATGCCATAGCAATCTAGATCTGCAGCAGAAACAGGCTCGAAATGAAAACAGAGGAAATTTGCGTGATACGAGGGTCAGACCTTTCGTGAGAATATATAATGATTTTTTTCCGACAAGAAGGAGTACTCCGCAAGAAAACGGAGTCCGGGAGGCACACGAGGTGGCCACAAGACCCCATGCGCGACCAGGGGGTGGCCCCCGCCTGGCAGGCTTGTCGCCTCCTCGTGCGCTTTCCGAACAACTTCAAATTTTTCTATTTTTAAAAAATTCCAAAACGGAGAAAAATTCCTACTGGAAAAGTTTTGGAGTCTGTTTACTTACCGAATCACATACCTCTTCGTTTTCGGAGTGTGAAACAGGCTGATAAATATCCCTTAGCTACTCCTCCGGAGTTATGGCATTGATAATATTGCTTTCAACATTTATGGGAGTACCTGAGATATAATGCTTGATTCTCTGCCCATTTACCACTCTCGGACAATTACCTTCCGTGTTGTTGATCTTGATAGCACCGGAACGATATACTTCCTCAACAATGTAAGGATCTTCCCATTTAGAGAGAAGCTTGCCTGCAAAAAATCTTAAACGAGAATTATATAGCAAGACATAATCACCTACATTGAACTCACGCTTTTGTATCCTTTTATCATGCCACCTCTTAACCTTTTCTTTGAACAACTTGGCATTCTCATATTCCTGAGTTCTCCATTCATCAAGCGAGCTAATATCAAATAACCTCTTCTCACCAGCAAGTTTGAAATCAAAGTTGAGCTCTTTGATTGCCAAATAAGCCTTATGCTCTAGCTCAAGAGCTAAATGACATGCTTTACCATACACCATTTTGTACGGAAACATGCCCATGGGATTCTTATAGGCAGTTCTATAAGCCCACAGTGCATCATCGAGCTTCTTAGACCAATTCTTTCTAGACCTATTGACAGTCTTTTGCAGAATCAGTTTAGTCTCTCTACTGCTTAGCTCTACTTGACCACTAGACTGAGGATGATAGGGAGACGCAATTCTATGGTTGACATTGTACTTAGCAAGCGTTTTACGGAAAGCACCATGAATGAAATGTGAACCACCGTCGGTCATTAGATATCTAGGGACTCCAAATCTAGGGAAAATAACTTCTTTAAGCATCCTGATAGAAGTGTTGTGATCAACACTACTAGTTGGGATAGCTTCTACCCACTTAGTGACGTAATGAACAACAACTAGGATATGAGTATACCCGGTGGATTTTGGAAAAGGTCCCATATAATTAAAGCCCCAAACATCAAATGGTTCAATGACAAGTGAATAATTCATAGACATTTCCGGATGTTTACCAATATTACCTATTCTTTGACATTCGTCACAAGACAAGACAAACTTACGGGCATCCTTGAAGAGAGTGGGCCAATAGAAACCTGATTGCAATACCTTGTGTGCAGTTCTATCTCCCGCATGGTGTCCTCCATAGGCCTCGGAGTGACACTTCTGTAGGATCTGTCCTTGTTCATGTTCAGGTACACAACGTCTAATAACACCATCTACTCCTTCCTTATAAAGGTGACCATCATCCCAGAAGTAATGTCCCAAATCAAAGACGAATTTGTTCTTTTGCTGGTATGTGAAACTAGGTTGTATATATTTGGCAACGATATAGTTTGCATAATTAGCATACCACGGTGCACTACGTGAAGCATTGATGACATTGAGTTTCTCATCGGGAAAGCTATCATCAATAGGTTGTGGGTCATCAAGAACGTTCTCCAACCTAGAAAAGTTATCTGCTACGGGGTTATCAGCACCCTTCCTGTCGACAACGTGCAAATCAAATTCTTGTAGCAAGAGAACCCATCTGATAAGTCTAGGTTTAGCATCTTTCTTCTCCATGAGGTACTTAATAGCAGCATGATCAGTGTGAATAGTGACTTTGGAATCAACTATGTAAGATCTGAACTTTTCACATGCACATACGACTCCTAAAAATTCCTTTTCCGTAGTAGCATAGTTTCTTTGGGCACTGTCTAGAGTTTTACTAGCATAGTGAATAACATTCAACTTCTTATCAACTCTTTGTCCTAGAACGGCACCAACAGCATAATCACTAGCATCACACATGATTTCAAAAGGTAAGTTCCAATCAGGTGGTTGAATAATAGGCGCAGTTATCACGGCCTTCTTAAGTACTTCGAAGGCTTCCTCACAATCATCGTCAAAAACAAAAGGAATATCCTTTTGCAAGAGATTGGTAAGAGGCCTACAAATCTTAGAGAAGTCCTTAATGAACCTTCTATAGAAACCATCATGACCAAGGAAACTTCCTATACCTTTGTTATCTATAGGGCATGGCATTTTTTCGATCGCATCAACCTTAGCCTTATCGACTTCAATACCTCTTTCACAAATTTTATGTCCTAAGACGATGCCTTCATTAACCATAAAGTGGTACTTCTCCCAATTCAAGACAAGATTGGTATCTTTACATCTCTGCAAAACTCGATCAAGGTTGCTGAGGCAATCATCAAAAGAAGACATGTAAATGGAGAAGTCATCCATGAAAACATCAACAATCTTTTCACAAAAGTCAGATAATATAGCCATCATGCATCTTTGAAAGGTGGCAGGTGCATTACATAAGCCAAAAGGCATACATCTATAAGCAAAGGTACCGAAAGGGCAGGTGAAAGTGGTTTTCTCCTGATCAGATTGTGCAACGGGTATTTGGGAGAAACCAGAATAACCATCTAGAAAGCAGAAGTGTGTGTTTAGACAGTCTTTTTAGCATTTGGTCGATAAAAGGCAAAGGGTAATGATCTTTCCTAGTGGCTTTATTCAATTTCCTAAAATCGATCACCATCCTATAGCCAGTAACAATCCTGTGTGCGATCAATTCATCCTTATCATTAGGGACAACGGTAAAGCCTCCCTTCTTAGGGACGCAATGCACCGGACTCACCCAATCACTATGACCAACAGGATTGATAATACCCGCTTCCAGGAGCTTTAGTATTTCTTTTCTTACTACCTCTTTCATCTTAGGATTTAATCTCTGTTGATGATCGGCAACTGGGTTGGAATCAGGACCAGTTTTAATCTTGTGCTGGCATAGAGTGAGACTAATGCCCTTAAGATCATCAAGAGTATATCCAATAGCAGCACAATGCTTCCTTAGAGTTTTTAGTAACTTCTTTTCTTCATGCTCTGAGAGGCTAGCACAAATAATAACAGGATATATCTCCTTTTCATCAAGATAAGCATACTTAAGAGTATCAGGCAACTATTTAAGCTCGAACACAGAATCACCCTTTGGTGGGGGAGGATCTCCAAGCAGTTCAACATGCAAGTTATTCTTAAGGATAGGATATTGTTCTAATACAACTCTATCTAGGTCATACCTTTCATCCATATGCATATCATTTTCATGCTCAAGCAAGTATTGCTCTAAAGGATCAATAGGAGGCACAACAATAGAAGCTAAGGCAATAGTTTCATCCTTACTAGGCAACTCTTTTTCATGAGGTTGTCTACCAAACTAGGAGAAATTGAACTCATGTGACACACCTTCAAAGCCAATAGTGACAGCTTGCTTCTCACAGTCAATATGAGCATTGACAGTATTGAGAAAAGGTCTACCAAATATGATGGGACAAAAGCTATCTTGTGTGGTAGCAAGAATGAGGAAATTAGCAGAATACTTCGTTTTACCACACAAGACTTCAACATCTCTAACAACTCCCACAGGGTAGATAGTATCTCTATTGGCAAGCTGAATAGTGATATCAATGGGTTCTATCTCGACAGGTGCAATCTCGTCTTTAATTTCATCATATAAGGATTGAGGTATTGCACTAACACTAGCACCCACGTCACATAAACCATGATAACAATGATCTCCTATCTTAACAGAAACAATAGGCGTGCCAACAACAGGCCTATATTTGTTTGTAGCATGTGGTTTAGCAATTCTAGCAGCGTCTTCACAGAAGTGAATATCATGGCCATCAACATTATCGGACAGGAGATCTTTGATAATACCAATGCTAGGTTCAACTCTAATTTGCTCACGTAGTGTAGGTGTTCTAATGTAGCCCCTATGTATCACAGTTGAAGCTTTAGAATGATCCTTTATCCTAACACGGAAAGGTGGTTTCTCAATGTAAGCACTGGGAACAATAGGATCATTATAGGCAATGACTTTCTCTTCAACTGGATTGGGTTTAACTACACTGACTTCCAAGGGAGGATGATATTTAAACCACTTCTCTTTGGGGAGATCAATATGAGCAGCAAATGATTCACACAATGAAGCTACTATCTCAGAGTCAAGTCCATACTTAGCGCTAAAATCACAAAAGGTATTTGTTTCAACAAAGGTTTTAACGCAATCAAACTTGAAATTCATACCTGACTCCTTACCTTCATCAAGCTCCCAATCTTCAGAGTTGTGTTTAATTATTTCCAATAAATTCCATCTGAAGTCAATATCTCTCTTCATAAAAGAACAGGTACAAGAAGTGTCAAGCATGGTGCGATCATCATAAGAAAGCCGAGCATAGAAGTTCTGAATGATAATTTCTCCCGAGAGCTCATGATTGGGGCATGAATATAACATTGATTTAAGCCTCCCCCAAGCTTGAGCGATGCTTCCTCTGTCACGAGGCCAAAAATTATAAATATAATTCCGATCACGATGTACTAGATGCATAGGATAAAACTATTAATGAAATTCCAATTTCAACCGATTGTAGTTCCATGATCTAGTATCATCACATAGCCTATACCATGTCAACGCCTTATCCCTCAAATATAAAGGAAAGACCTTATTCTTGACCTCATCCTCGGGCAAGCCTGCAAGCTTAAATAAACCACAAACTTCATCTACATAGATTAGATGCAAGTCTGGATGTGATGTTCCATCTCTTGTAAAAGGATTAGCCAGCACTTTCTCAAGCATACCCGAAGGAAATCCATAGCAACTATTTTCAGTAGGTGCAGTAGGTTGAGGAGCAACTCTTTGTGCTTCCGTTCGAGGTGAAGATACCCCGAACAAGCCCCTCAAAGGATTAGTTTCCATAGTGACAAGTAACAATAAATTTTGGCACACTATTTAAATGTTTCCTTACCAAATTCCACTTACCAAAGGCGCTTCACTCCCTGCCAACGGCGCCAGAAACGAGTCTTGATGACCCACAAGTATAAGGGATCTATCGTAGTCCTTTAGATAAGTAAGAGTGTCGAACCCAACAAGGAGCAGAAGGATCTGACAAGTGGTTTTCAGCAAGGTATTCTCTGCAAGCACTGAAATTATCGGTAACAGATAGTTGTGTGATAAGATGATTCGTAGCAAGTAGCAAGTAACAAGTAGCAATAGTAACAAAGGTGCAGCAAAGTGTCCCAATCCCTCTTGTAGCAAGGGACAAGCCTGGACAAACTCTTATAGGAGGTAAAGCGCTCCCGAGGATACATGGGCATTTCTGTCAAGCTAGTTTTCATCATGTTTATATGATTCGCGTTCGCTACTTTGATAGTTTGATATGTGGGTGGCCCGTCGCTTGGGTACTGCCCTTACTTGGACAAGCATCCCACTTATGATTAACCCCTCTCACAAGAATCCGCAACTATGAAAGAAGAATTAAGACAAAGTCTAACCATAGCATTAAACTAGTGGATCCAAATCAGCCCCTTACGAAGCAACGCATAAACTAGGGTTTAAGCTTATGTCACTCTAGCAACCCATCATCTACTTACTACTTCCCAATGCCTTCCTCTAGGCACAAATAATGGTGAAGTGTTATGTAGTCGACGTTCACATAACACCACTAGGGAAAAACAACATACAACACATCAAATTATCGAACGAATACCAAATTCACATGACTACTTATAGCATGACTTATCCCATGTCATCGGGAACAAAAATAACTACTCACAAAGCATAACCATATTCATGACCAGAGAGGTAATGAGTAGCATCAAAGATCTGAACATATAATCTTCCACCAAGTAACCCAACTAGCATCAACTATAGAGAGTAATTAACACTACTAGCAACCTTACAAGTACCAATCGGAGTCGCGAGACGGAGATTGGTTACAAGAGATGAACTAGGGTTTGGAGATGAGATGGTGCTGATGAAGATGTTGATGGTGAGGAGTCCCCTCCGATGAGAGGAGTGTTGGTGATGACGATTGATGACCCACAAGTATAGGGGATCAATCATAGTCCTTTCAATAAGTAAGAGTGTCGAACCCAACGAGGAGCAGAAGGCTCTGATAAACGGATTTCAGTGAGGTAATAACTGCAAGCACTGAAAGTAGCGGTAACAATTGATTGTGTAACGCGGTGAAACGTAGCAAGCAAAAAGTAACAAGTAGTAGCAACGGTGAAGCAAGTGGCCCAATCCCTTTTGTAGCAAAGGACAAGCCCGAACAAAGTCTTATAGGAGGGAAAACGCTTCCAAGGACACACGGAAATTTCTTTCATGCTAGTTTCATCATGTTCATATGATTCGTGTTCGTTACTTTGATAGTTTGATATGTGGGTGGCCGGCGCTTGGGTACTGCCCTTACTTGGACAAGCATCCCACTTATGATTAACCTCTCTCGCAAGCATCCGCAACTACAAAAAAAGAATTAAGACAACATCTAACCATAGCATTAAACTAGTGGATCCAAATCAGCCCCTTACGAAGCAACGCATAGACTGGGGTTTAAGCTTCTGTCACTCCAGCAACCCATCATCTACTTACTACTCCCCAATGCCTTCCTCTAGGCCCAAATATGGTGAAGTGTTATGTAATCGACGTTCACATAACACCACTAGAAGAAAAAGAACTTACAGCATATCAAAATACCGAACGAATATCAAATTTACCTGACTATTATCAGCATGATTTATCCCATGTCCGCAGGAACAAAAGTAACTACTCACAAAGCATAATCATAATCATGATCAGAGGTGTAATGAATAGCATCAAGGATCTGAACATAAACTCTTCCACCAAGTAATCCAACTAGCATCAACTACAAAGAGTAATCAACACTACTAGCAACCTTACAAGTACCAATCGGAGTCGTGAGACGGAGATTGATTACAAGAGATGAACTAGGGATTGGAGAGGAGATGGTGCTGATGAAAATGTTGATGAAGATGCCTCCCCTCCGACGAGAGGAGTGTTGGTGATGACGATGGCGACGATTTCCCACTCCGGGAGGGAAGTTTCCCCGGCAGGATCGTCCTGCCGGAGCTCTAGATTAGATTTCCTCAAGTTCCGCCTCATGGCGGCGGCGAAACCACGAAAAAGCTCCCGATTGATTTTTTTTTCTGGAACGAAACCCTTCATATAGCAAAAGAACGGGCTAGTGGGCCTTCAGGGAGCCCACAAGCTTGCCCTCCGCCACCAGGAGGTGGTGGTGGCAGGGCTTGTGGCGCCCTGGTGGGCCCCCTCCGGTACTTCTTTCGCCCAGTATTTTTTATATAACCCCAAAAAATTCCACGTAACTTTTGAGGGCATTTGGAGATGTGCAGAATAGTGGACTAAGATTTGCTCCTTTTCCAGTCCAGAATTCCAGCTGCCTGAATTCTCCCTCTTCAAATAAACCTTTAAAAATAAGAGAGAAAAGGCATAAATATGGTACCACAAAGTAATATAACAAGCCATAAAGCAATAAATATCAACATGAAAGCATGATGCAAAATGGACGTATCAACTCCCCCAAGCTTAGACCTCGCTTGTCCTCAAGCGAAAACCAAGCTCCATAAACATGTCCACATGTTGAGGGACGAAGGTGTCGATAAAACATAATACGGACATGAGGGCATCATGATCACACATAGAACAGAAATACATCATAAAGATTCTTATGGGAAAGTAACAATTCCTTCACAAAGCAAAGCATGAAGCAAAAACCTTATCGAGAAGTAACCAACAACAGTCCAAAGTCATTGAAGCAATTGCAATTTATCACAACATCAGAAAGAGTCAAATAAGAGCTTGTAAGGCAAATCCACATACTCAATCATCTCTTTTGTTTTCCACAATTGTTACAACTCACGTGGTACTCATGGTGTCAAAGTTTCAGCTGGACACAGAGGAAGATAGGGGCTTATAGTTTTGCCTCCCAACGATTTACCTCAAGGGTAAAGTCAACAATAATAAAGCATAAGTACTCAATTCCAGGTTGATATATGAAGATAGATCTTTCCCAAGCATGTGACGGTAGCCAAGACAAAGGCAAAATAGGGAATTGGTGATGATCACCATGACTCTTACAAGGGCAAAAAGTAAAGGTACAAGATAGTACCTTCGCAAAGGGAAGCAGAGGTTGTCATGCGCTTGTCAGGTTTGAATGCGTGTCCTCTTAGTGTGGAGGACCGTCACTTTATATTGCCTCCTGTGATAATGAACTTTATTATGCAGTCTGTCGCTTTTATGTCTTCCTCATCACAGGTTCGCACAAAGCTTGTTTTCCACACACTAATAGATCATACATATTAGAGAGCAATTTTTATTGCTTGCACCGATGACAACTTACTTGAAGGATCTTATTCAATCCATAGGTAGGCATGGTGGACTCTCATGGAAAAACTGGGTTGAAGGTTTATGGATGCACAAGTAGTATCTCTACTTGGTGCGGGAATTTTGGCTAATAGGAGGTGGAAGAAATCGTCACATGCTAAGGGATCTCTAATCATATAACATTGTTTGGAACCAAGCAAACACAATTCATTATGTTGTCTTCCTTGTCCAACATCTACTCCTAAGCATGTAATAGTTTGGTGAGTGCTCACAATTGTAAAAAGTATCTAAGATGATATATTTATATGTGAACCTATTTGTCCTTATTACTTCTTATTAATTGCAACAATGACTAAGGTCTATGTTGATTTATTCTCAACAAGTTTCAATCACCATACTTGTCATATGTGAAGCTATCACTTTCCATAAGATCATCCAATGATCTTTCATGCTATCGTTCTTTTCATAATATTGATCATGGCACAAAGCAAAGCCCTTGACTAAGATACTCTTTATTATATAGCTCGTAAGCTTGAATACATCGGGGGAGAGACAAAAGCAAAAGACTCAAACTAAACACTAAACACTTATTCCTTTAAGAGAAGAAATAAAAACTGAAAAGGAAAGAACTAAAACAAAGGTCAAAGCAAAAGATATAAAGGTGATACGATACCAGGGCAACTCCCCCAAGCTTGGCAGAAGCCAAGGGGATTGCCCATACCAATGCTTAGTTGTCTTCCTTTGATGGTGAAGGTGGTGGAGTTCTTGAAGCAGTCTTGAGCTTGTCTAATTTCCACTTGAGCAAAAAGTTCTGCTCCCTTAGATCGTCATTTTCCTCCTCAAGTTTCAACACTCTATGGCAAAGTTCCTGCTTACTCTCCTGCAAGAAAAGAGAAAGGATAAACAAGGTCTTAGGCTTCTTCCTATGGTCAGGGAGGCTTGACTTCTTGAACTCCACCGGAGTGCGTCCAGGTTGATGTAGAGGAGCCTCCTCGTCATCAGAACTCGTTTGTTCCTTCCCCTTGGGCTCATAGTCCTCTTCCTCGTCAGTGGTCCAGCCATATGGTTCCAGGTCCCCATAGACCTTGGGGTTAGAAAGGTAGTTAGCCACATAGCTCTCCCCCTCTGAATCCTAAGAAGACATCTTGACCTAGATCTGCGGCAGACAACAAGCTCGAAACGAAAACAGAGGAAAACTCCGCAATACGGAGATCAAAACCTTCGGGCGAGTATATATTGATTTTTTTCTGGACCAGAAGGAGTGCTCTGCAAGAAAATGGAGTCCGGGAGGCACACGAGGTGCCCACAAGCTTGTCCTCCGCCACCAGGGGGTAGGGGCGGTGGCAGGTCTTGTGGCCGCCTCGTGCGCTCTCCGGGCTGCTTTTTATTTTTCTAATTTTCCAAAAATTCCAAAACGGAGGAAATTTCCTATTGGAAAAGCATCGGAGTCCAATTTCTTACCGAAACAGATACTTCTTCGTTTTCAAGGTCTGAAACTGGCTGATAAACATCCCTTATGTACTCCTCTGGAGTTATGACATTGATGATATTGGTCTCAACATTTATGGGAGTACCAAAGATGTAATGCTTGATTCTTTGCCCAGTTACCACTCTAGGAAAATTTCCTTCCGTGTTATTGATTTTGATGGCACCGGAATGATATACTTCCTCGATAACATAAGGACCTTCCCATTTAGAGAGAAGCTTGCCTACAAAGAATCTCAAACGAGAATTGTATAGCAGGACATAATCACCTACATTGAACTCTCGTTTCTATATTCGTTTGTCGTGCCATCTCTTAACCTTTTCCTTGAACAACTTAGCATTCTCATATGCCTAGGCCCTCCATTCATCTAATGAGCTGATATCAAACAACCGCTTCTCACCGGCAAGTTTGAAATCAAAGTTGAGCTCTTTGATTGCCCAATAAGCTTTGTGTTCCAGCTCAAGAGGTAAATGACAGGCCTTACCGTAAACCGTTTTATACGGTGACATACCCATGGGATTCTTATAAGTAGTCCTATAAGCCCATAGTGCATCCTCAAGTTTGCTAGACCAGTTCTTTCGAGATCTATTGACGGTCTTTTGTAGGATCAACTTGATCTCCCTATTACTCAACTCCACTTGACCACTAGACTGAGGATGATAAGGAGATGCAACTCTATGGTTGACATCATACTTAGCTAGCATCTTGTGGAAAACACCATGAATGAAGTGTGAACCGCCATCAGTCATCAAATATCTAGGGACTCCAAATCTTGGGAAAATGACTTCTTTAAGCATCTTAATAGAGGTGTGGTGATCAGCATTTTTAGTGGGGATAGCTTCTACCCACTTAGTAACGTAATCCACAGCAACTAAGATGTGAGTGTACCCATTGGAACTCGGGAAAGGTCCCATATAATCAAAGCCCCAGACAACAAATGGTTCAATGACAAGTGAATAGTTCATAGGCATTTCCTGACGCTTACTGATATTCCCTATTCTTTGGCATCCGTCACAAGACAAGACAAACTTACGGGCATCCTTGAAGAGAGTGGGCCAATAGAAACATGATTGCAATACCTTATGAGTAGTTCTATCTCCAACATGGTGTCCTCCGTAGGCTTCGGAATGACACTTCTGCAAGATCTGTCCTTGTTCATGTTCAGGCACACAACGTCTAATAACACCAGCTACTCCTTTCAGGCACAAAAGTAGTGTCTCAAATCAAAGAAGAATTTCTTCTTTTGCTGATAGGTGAAACTGGGTGGTATGTATTTGGCTACGATATAGTTTGCGTAATCGGCATACCACGGTGCACTATGTGAAGTGTGAATGACATCTAGTTGCTCATCAGGAAAGCTGTCATCAATAGGTAGTGGGTCATCAAGGACATTCTCTAGCCTAAACAAGTTATCTGCTACGGGGTTATCAGCACCCTTTCGGTCAACGACGTGCAAATCAAATTCCTGTAGCAGGAGAACCCATCTGATCAGCCTAGGCTTAGCGTCCTTCTTCTCCAAAAGGTACTTAATAGCAGCATGATCAGAGTGAATAGTGACTTTAGAGTCAACTATATAAGATCTAAACTTTTCACATGCAAACACGACTGCTAAAAATTCCTTCTCCGTAGTGGCGTAGTTTCTTTGGGCACTGTCTAGAGTTTTACTAGCGTAGTGAATAACATTCAACTTCTTGTCAACTCTTTGTCCTAGAACAGCACCAACAGCATAATCACTAGCGTCACACATGATTTCAAAGGGCAAGTTCCAGTCAGGTGGTTGAACAATAGGTGCGGTTATCAAAGCCTTCTTAACTATTTCAAAGGCTTCCTCACAATCCTCATCAAAAACAAAAAGAACATCCTTCTGCAAGAGGTTGGTAAGAGGCCTAGAAATCTTAGAGAAGTCTTTAATAAACCTTCTATAGAAACCAGCATGACCTAGGAAACTTCGTATACCTCTTATATCTGTGGGGCAAGGCATTTTCTCAATTGCATCAACCTTAGCCTTATCAACTTCAATGCCTCTTTCAAAGATTTTGTGTCCTAAGACGATGCCTTCATTAACCATAAAGTGGCACTTCTCCCAATTCAAGACGAGGTTGGTATCTTCGCATCTTTGTAAGACCTGATCAAGGTTGCTGAGGCAATCATCAAAGGAAGACCCGTAAATGGAGAAGTCATCCACGAAAACCTCGACAATCTTTTCACAAAAGTCAGAGAATATAGCCATCATACATCTTTGAAAGGTGGCCGGTGCATTACATAAGACAAAAGGCATACGTCTATAAGCAAAGGTACCGAAGGGGCAGGTTAAAGTGGTTTTCTCCTGATCACATTGTGCAACAGGTATTTGCAAGAAACCTGAATAACCGTCTAGAAAGCAGAAGTGTGTGTGTTTTGATAGCCTTTCTAGCATTTGGTCGATAAACGGCAAAGGATAATGATCTTTCCTGGTTGCCTTGTTCAGTTTCCGGAAGTCTATCACCATCCTATAGCCGGTAATAATCCTTTGCGGGATTAGTTCATCTTTATCATTAGGAACGACGGTGATACCTCCCTTCTTAGGTACGCAATGTACTGGACTTACCCAATCACTATGAGCAACAGGATAAATGATTCCTCCTTCCAGAAGCTTTAATATTTCTTTTCTAACGACCTCTTTCATCTTAGGATTTAATCTCCTTTGATGATCAACAACTGGTTTAAAGTCAGGATCAGTTTTAATCTTGTGTTGACATAGAGTAGGACTAATACCCTTAAGATCATCAAGAGTATATCCAATAGCAGCACGGTGCTTCCTCAGAGTTCTTAGTAACTTCTTCTCTTCTTGCTCTGAGAGGAGGGCACTAATAATAACAGGATATATCTCCTTCTCATCAAGATAGGCATACTTAAGAGTATTAGGCAACTGTTTAAGCTCGAACACAGGATCCCCCTTTGGTGGGGGGGATCCCCAAGCAGTTCAAAAGGCAGATTATTCTTGAGAATAGGATATTGTTCTAAGGCAATTTTATCTATCTCATCTCTCTCCTCCATATGCATATCGTTTTCATGCTCAAGAAGATATTGCTCTAAAGGATCCGTAGGAGGTACGGCAATAGAGGCAAGAGCAATGATTTCATCCCTACCAGACGACTCTTTTTCATGGGTTGTCTTCCAAACTTGGAGAAGTTAAATTTATGAGACACACCCTCGAAACTAACTGTGACAGTCTGCTTAATGCAATCAATGTGAGCATTGACAGTGTTGAGAAAGGACCTACCAAATATGATGGGACAAAAGCTATCTTGTGCAGTACCAAGGACGAGGAAATCAGTAGGATACTTCATCTTACCGCACAGGACTTCTACGTCCCTCACAATTCCTAGAGGGCAGATAGTGTCTCTATTAGCTAGCATAATAGTGACATCAATGGGTTCTAACTCAGCAGGTGCAATTGTTGGAAATATGCCCTAGAGGCAATAATAATTAGTTATTATTATATTTCTTTGTTCATGATAATCGTTTATTATCCATGCTATAATTGTATTGATTGGAAACACAATACTTGTGTGGATACATAGACAAAACACTGTCCCTAGTAAGCCTCTAGTTGACTAGCTCGTTGATCAAAGATGGTCAAGGTTTCCTGGCCATAGGCAAGTGTTGTTACTTGATAACGGGATCACATCATTAGGAGAATCATGTGATGGACTAGACCCAAACTAATAGACGTAGCATGTTGATCGTGTCATTTTGTTGCTACTGTTTTCTGCGTGTCAAGTATTTGTTCCTATGACCATGAGATCATATAACTCACTGACACCGGAGGAATGCTTTGTGTGTATCAAACGTCGCAACATAACTGGGTGACTATAAAGATGCTCTACAGGTATCTCCGAAGGTGTTCGTTGAGTTAGTATGGATCAAGACTGGGATTTGTCACTCCGTATGACGGAGAGGTATCTCGGGGCCCACTCGGTAATACAACATCACACACAAGCCTTGCAAGCAATGTGACTTAGTGTAAGTTGCGGGATCTTGTATTACGGAACGAGTAAAGAGACTTGTCGGTAAACGAGATTGAAATAGGTATGCGGATACTAACGATCGAATCTCAGGCAAGTAACATACTGAAGGACAGAGAGAATGACATAAGGGATTATATGAATCCTTGGCACTGAGGTTCAAACGATAAGATCTTCGTAGAATATGGAGGATCCAATATGGGCATCCAGATCCCGCTATTGGATATTGACCGAGGAGTCTCTCGGGTCATGTCTACATAGTTCTCGAACCCGCAGGGTCTGCGCACTTAAGGTTCGACGTTGTTTTATGCGTATTTGAGTTATATGGTTGGTTACCGAATGTTGTTCGGAGTCCCGGATGAGATCACGGACGTCACGAGGGTTTCCGGAATGGTCCGGAAACGAAGATTGATATATAGGATGACCTCATTTGGTTAACGGAAGGTTTTCGTGCATTACCGGAAAAGTTTCGAGCTCATCGGTAGTGTACTGGGAGTGCCGGGAGGGGTGCCGGGGACCATCAGGAGGGGTGTCACGCCCCAAGGGGTCTCACGGGCTATGGTAAGAGATAAACCAGCCCCTAGTGGGCTGGAATAAGTTCCCACTAAGGCCCATAAGGTTTGAGAAGGAAAAAACACAAGGTGGAAAGAGTTTCCAAGTGGGAAGGTGGAATCCTACTCCAAGTAGGATTGGAGTAGGACTCCTCCGCCTCCAATTTCGGCCAAACCTTTAGGTTTTGAGGCTGCCTCCTCCCCTCCCTCCCTCCTATATATAGTGGGGTTTTAGGGCTGATTTGAGACAACTTTTTCCACGGCAGCCCGACCACATACCTCCACGGTTTTACCTCTAGATCGCGTTTCTGCGGAGCTCGGGCGGAGCCCTGCTGAGATTAGATCACCACCAACCTCCGGAGCGCCGTCACGCTGCCGGAGAACTCATCTACCTCTCCGTCTCTCTTGCTGGATCAAGAAGGCCGAGATCATCGTCGAGCTGTACGTGTGCTGAACGCGGAGGTGCCGTCCGTTCGGCACTAGATCGGAGCGGATCGTGGGACGGATCGCAGGACGGTTCGTGGGACGGTTCGCGGGGCGGATCGAGGGACATGAGGACGTTCCACTACATCAACCACGTTTCTTAACGCTTCTGCTGTGCGATCTACAAGGGTACGTAGATCGGAAATCCCCTCTCGTAGATGGACATCACTATGATAGGTCTTCGTGCGCGTAGGAAAACTTTTGTTTCGCATGCGACGTCCCCCAACAGTGGCAGCATGAGCTACGTTCATGCGTAGATGTAATCTCGAGTAGAACAGAAAAGTTTTTGTGGGCGGTGATGTGCATTTTGCTGCCCTCCTTAGTCTTTTCTTGATTCCGCAGTATTGTTGGATCGAAGCGGCTCGCACCGACATTACTCGTACGCTTACGAGAGACTGGTTTCATCGCTACGAGTAACTCCGTTGCTCAAAGATGACCGGCCAGTGTCGGTTTCTCCAACTTTAATTGAATCGGATTTGACCGAGGAGGTCCTTGGATGAGGTTAAATAGCAATTCATATATCTCCGTTGAGGTGTTTGCGTAAGTAAGATGCGATCCTACTAGATACCCATGGTCACCACGTAAAACATGCAACAACAATTAGAGGACGTCTAACTTGTTTTTGCAGGGTATGCTTGTGATGTGATATGGCCAACAATGTGATGTGATATATTGGATGTATGAGATGATCATGTTGTAATAGTTAATATCGACTTGCACGTCGATGGTACGGCAACCGGCAGGAGCCATAGGGTTGTCTTTAAACTAACGTTTGTGCTTGCAGATGTGTTTACTATATTGCTAGGACGTAGCTTTAGTAGTAATAGCATGAGTAGCACGACAACCCCGATGGAGACACATTGATGGAGATCATGGTGTGACGCCGGTGACAAGAAGATCGTGCCAGTGCTTTGGTGATGGAGATCAAGAAGCACATGATGGTGGCCATATCATGTCACTTATGAATTGCATGTGATGTTAATCCTTTATGCACCTCATATTGCTTAGAACGACGGTAGCATTATGAGGTGATCTCTCGCTAAAATTTCAAGACGAAATTGTGTTCTCCCTGACTGTGCACCATTGCGATAGTTCTTCGTTTCGAGACACCACGTGATGATCGGGTGTGATACACTCAACGTTCACATACAACGGGTGCAAAACAGTTGCACACGCAGAACACTCGGGTTAAGCTTGACAAGCCTAGCATGTGCAGACATGGTCCCGGAACACATGAGACCCAAAGGTCGAGCATGAATCTTATAGTTGATATGATTAGCATAGCGATGCTTACCACTAAAACTATTCTCGACTCACGTGATGATCGGCTTGAGATAGTGGATTTGGATCATGTACCACTGAAATGACTGGAGAGATGTACTTTTTGAGTGGGAGTTCTTAAGTAATATGATTAATTGAACTAATTGTCATGAACATAGTCTAATGGTCTTTGCGCATTATGATATAGCTTGCGTTATATCTCTACTGTTTTTAATATGTTCCTAGAGAAAATTTAGTTGAAAGTTGATAGTAGCAAACTTTGCGGACTGAGTCTGTAAAACTAAGGATTGTCCTCGTTGCTGCGCAGAAGGCTTATGTCCTTAATGCACCACTCAGTGTGCTGCACCTCGAGCGTCGTCTGTGGATGTTGTGAACATCCGACATACACGTTTCTGATGACTACGCGATAGTTCGGTGCAAAATACTTAATGGCTTAGAAGCGTGGCGCCGAAGACGTTTTGAAACGTCACGGAACATGAGTGATGTTCTAAAGAGATGAAATTGTGATTTCATGCTTGTGCCCTTGTTAAGAGGTATGAGACCTCCGACAGGATTCTTTGTCCATGAAGTAAAGGAGAAAAACTCAATCGTTGAGCGTGTGCTCAGATTGTCTGAGTACGACAATCACTTGAATCAAGTGGGACTTAATCTTCCAGATGAGATAGTGATGTTTCTCCAAAGTCACTGCCACCAAGTTGTGAGAGCTTCGTGATGAACTATAACATATCAAGGATACATACAATGATCCTTGAGAGATTCGTGATGTATGACACTGCGAAAGTAGAAATCAAGAAGGAGCATCAATGGTTGATGGTTAGTAAAACCACTAAGTTTCATGAAAGGCAAGGGCTAGAAGGGATACTTCGTGAAACAGCAAAACAGTTGCTGCACTAATGAAGAGACCCAAGTCTAAACCCAAACCCGAGACTAAGTGCTTCTGTTATGAGGGGAATGGTCACTGAGGTGGAGCTACCCTAGATGCTTGGTAGATAAGTAGGCTGGCAAAGTCGAAAGTAGTATATTTGATATACATGATGTTGATGTGTGCTTTACTAGTACTCCTAGTAGCGCGAGGGTATTGGATACCGGTTCAGTTGCTAAGTGATTGGTAACACGAAATGAAAGCTACAGAATAAACGGAGACTAGCTAAAGGCGAGGTGACGATACGTGTTGGAAGTGTTTCCAAGGTTGATATGATCAAACGTCGCACGCTCCCTCTATCATCGGGATTGGTGGTGGAACCCAAATAATTGTTATTTGGTGTTGGCGTTGAGCATGAACATGATTGGATCGTGTTTGTTGCAATACGATTATTCATTTAAAAGAATAATAATTATTCTATTTTCTTGAATAATTACCCTCCATGGTTTATTGAATCTCGATCGTAGTGTTACACATGTTCATAATATTAGTGTCAAAAGATAAAAAGTAATAATGATAGTACCACTTAGTTGTGGCACTGCCACTTGAGTCATGTTGGTGTAAAATGCATGAAGAAGCTCCATGCTGATGGATCGTTTAGACTCACTTGATTTTGAATCACTTGAGATGCAAAACATGCCACATGAAACAAGTAGAGTAACTTGTTGGGGGTAATGCATTTTTGATGTGTGCAGTCCAATAAGTGCTAAGGCACGCAGTGGATATCATTATGTTCTTACTTCACTGACGATTTGAGTAGATACAGGAGTATTTACTTGATGAATCACAAGTTTGAAATGTTGAAAAGTTCAAAGCTATTTTAGAGTGAAGATCGTCGTGACAAGAGGATAAACAGTCTACGATATGATCATAGAGATGAATATCTGAGTTACGAGTTTTGGTACGAAGTTAAGACAATGTGGAAATTGTTTTGCAGTTCATGCCACCTGGAACACCATAGTGTGATGATGTGTCTGAACGTCTTAGCCATGCCCTATTTGATATGGTGCATACTATGATGTCTCTTATCGAATTACCACTATCGTTTATGGGTTATGCATTAGAGACAACCGCATTCACTTTAAATTGGGCACCGCGTATTTCCGTTTAGATGACACAGTATAGACTAAGGTTTAGAGAAATCTAAGCTGTCGTTTCTTGAAAGTTTGGAGCTGCGATGCTTATGTGAAAAAGTTTCAGTCTGATAAGCTCGAACCCAAAGCAGATAAATGCATCTTCATAAGATATCCAAAACAGTTGGATACATCTCCTATCTCAGATCCGGAAGCAAAGTGTTTGTTTCTAGAAACGGGTTCTTTCTTGAGGAAAGGTTTCTCTGGAAAGAATTGAGTGGGAGGATGATAGAACTTGATGAGGTTATTGAACCATCACTTCGACTAGTGTGTAGCAGGGCACAGGAGGTTGTTCCTGTGGCGCCTACACCAATTGAAGTGGAAGTTGATGATGGTGATCATTGAGCTTCATATCAAGTTACTAGAAACCTCGTAGGTCGACAAGGTCGCGTACTACTATAGAGTGGTATGGTAACCCTGTCTTGGTGGTCATGTTGTTGAAAAATAATGAACCTACGAGCAGCGGAGAAGCGATGGTGGGCCCGGATTCTGACAAATGGCTGGAGGCCATGAAATCCAAAAGAGGATTCATGTATGAAAACAAAGTGTAGACTTTGGAAGAACTACTTGATGGTCGTAGGACTATTGAGTAAAGATGGATCTTTAAAAGGAAGACAGACGACGATGGTGATAAGTCACTATTAAGAAAAGCTCGACTTGTCACAAAGATGTTTCCGACATGATCAAACAGTTGACTATGGTGAGATTTTCTCACTCGTAGCGATGCTAAAAGTCTATTAGAATTATGTTAGTAGTTGTTGCATTATTTTTGAAATATTGCACATAGGATGTCAAAACATTGTTTCCTCGACGGTTTCCTTGAGCAAACATTGTATGTAATACAACCAGAAGGTTTTGTCGATCCTAAAGATACTAACAAGTATGCAAGCTCCAGCGATCCTTCAATGGACTGGTGCAAGCATCTCGGAGTTGCAATATACACTTTGATGAGATGATCAAAGATTTTGGGTTTGTACAAGGTTTATGAGAAACTTGTATTTCCAAAGAAGTGAGTGGGAGCACTATAGAATTTCTGATAAGTATATGTGGTTGACATATTGTTGATCAGAAGTAATGTAGAATTTCTATGAAGCATAAAAGGTTGTTTGAAAGGGGTTTTTCAAAGGAATACCTGGATTGAGCTACTTGAACGTTGAGCATCAAGATCTATGGAGATAGGTAAAAACGCTTAATAGAAGTTTCAACAAGATGCATGCCTTGACAAGTTTTTGAAGGAATTCGAAATAGATCAGCAAAGAAGGAGTTCTTGACTGTGTTGTAAGGTGTGAATTTGAGTAAGACTCAAAACCCGACCACGGCAGAATAAAGAGAATAGACGAAGGTCGTCTTCTATGCCTTAGCCGTAGACTCTAAAGTATGCCATGCTGAGTACCGCACCTGATGTGTGCCTTGCAGCAAGTCTGTTAAGAGGTACACACAGTGATCCAGGATTGAATCACTGATCAGCGATCAAAATTATCCTAACTAAATAGACTAAGGAATTTTTTCTCGATTATGGAGGTGGTTAAAGAGTTCGTCGTAAAGGGTTACGTCGATGCAAGCTTTGACACTAATCCGAATAACTATGAGTAGTGAAACGGATTTGTATAGTAGAGTAGATATTTGGAGCATTTCCGAATAGCACGCAGTAGCAGCATCTATAAGATGACATAAAGATTTGTAAAGAACGCACGGATCTGAAAGTTTCAGAACCATTGACTAAAACCTCTCTCACGAGCAAGACGTGATCAGACCCCAGAACTATATGGGTGTTGGATTCGTTGAAATCACATGGTGATGTGAACTAGATTATTGACTCTAGTGCAAGTGGGAGACTGTTGGAAATATGCCCTAGAGGCAATAATAATTAGTTATTATTATATTTCTTTGTTCATGATAAGCGTTTATTATCCATGCTATAATTGTATTGATTGGAAACACAATACTTGTGTGGATACATAGATAAAACACTGTCCCTAGTAAGCCTCTAGTTGACTAGCTCGTTGATCAAAGATGGTCAAGGTTTCCTGGCCATAGGCAAGTGTTGTTACTTGATAACGGGATCACATCATTAGGAGAATCATGTGATGGACTAGACCCAAACTAATAGACGTAGCATGTTGATCGTGTCATTTTGTTGCTACTGTTTTCTGCGTGTCAAGTATTTGTTCCTATGACCATGAGATCATATAACTCACTGACACCGGAGGAATGCTTTTTGTGTATCAAACGTCGCAACGTAACTGGGTGACTATAAAGATGCTCTACAGGTATCTCCGAAGGTGTTCGTTGAGTTAGTATGGATCAAGACTGGGATTTGTCACTCCGTATGACGGAGAGGTATCTCGGGGCCCACTCGGTAATACAACATCACACACAAGCCTTGCAAGCAATGTGACTTAGTGTAAGTTGCGGGATCTTGTATTACGGAACGAGTAAAGAGACTTGTCGGTAAACGAGATTGAAATAGGTATGCGGATACTAACGATCGAATCTCAGGCAAGTAACATACTGAAGGACAAAGGGAATGACATACGGGATTATATGAATCCTTGGCACTGAGGTTCAAACGATAAGATCTTCGTAGAATATGTAGGATCCAATATGGGCATCCAGGTCCCGCTATTGGATATTGACCGAGGAGTCTCTCGGGTCATGTCTACATAGTTCTCGAACTCGCAGGGTCTGCACACTTAATGTTCGACGTTGTTTTATGCATATTTGAGTTATATGGTTGGTTACCGAATGTTGTTCGGAGTCCCGGATGTGATCAGGGACGTCACGAGGGTTTCCGGAATGGTCTGGAAACGAAGATTGATATATAGGATGACCTCATTTGGTTACCGGAAGGTTTTCGTGCATTACCGGAAAAGTTTCGGGCTCATCGGTAGTGTACTGGGAGTGCCGGGAGGGGTGCCGGGGACCATCAGGAGGGGTGTCACGCCCCAAGGGGTCTCATGGGCTATGGGAAGAGATAAACCAGCCCCTAGTGGGCTGGAATAAGTTCCCACTAAGGCCCATAAGGTTTGAGAAGGAAAAAACACAAGGTGGAAAGAGTTTCCAAGTGGGAAGGTGGAATCCTACTCCAAGTAGGATTGGAGTAGGACTCCTCCACCTCCAATTTCGGCCAAACCTTTAGGTTTTGAGGCTGCCTCCTCCCCTCCCTCCCTCCTATATATAGTGGGGTTTTAGGGCTAATTTGAGACAACTTTTGCCACGGCAGCCCGACCACATACCTCCACGGTTTTACCTCTAGATCGTGTTTCTGCGGAGCTCGGGCAGAGCCCTGCTGAGATTAGATCACCACCAACCTCCGGAGCGCCGTCACGCTGCCGGAGAACTCATCTACCTCTATGTCTCTCTTGCTGGATCAAGAAGGCCGAGATCATCGTCGAGCTGTACGTGTGCTGAACGCGGAGGTGCCGTCCGTTCGGCACTAGATCGGAGCGGATCGTGGGACGGATCGCAGGACGGTTCGTGGGACGGTTCGTGGGGCGGATCGAGGGATGTGAGGACGTTCCACTACATCAACCGCATTTCTTAACGCTTCTGATGTGCGATCTACAAGGATACGTAGATCGGAAATCCCCTCTCGTAGATGGACATCACCATGATAGGTCTTCGTGCGCGTAGGAAAATTTTTGTTTCGCATGCGACGTTCCCCAACAGCAATCTCATCTTTGATTTCATCATACAGAGAACGGGGTATTGCACTAACACTAGCTCCCATATCACATAAAACATGGTAACAGTGATCTCCTATCTTGACAGAAACAATGGGCAGGCCAACTACAGGTTTGTATTTGTCCTTCGTGTGAGGTTTAGCAATTTTAGCGGAATCCTCACAGAATTTGATAACATGCCCGTCTACATCTTTGATAATAGCAACACTAGGTTCAACTCTAATCTCCTCAGGGGGTGCAAGTGGTCTAATGTAACCCCTACGTATCACAGTTGGAGTTTAGAATAATCCTTTATCCTAGCAGGGTATGGTGGTTTCTCAGTGTAAGCACAAGGAACAACAGGATCACTAAAAGCAATGACTTTCTCCTCAACTATATTGGTTTTGGCTATGTTGCTTTCTATAGGAGGATGATATTTAAACCACTTCTCTTTGGGAAGATCAACATGAGCAGCAAAAGATTCACATAGAGAAGCTACTATCTCAGAGTCAAGTCCATACTTAGCGCTAAAATCTCTAAAAGTGTTTGTCTCAACAAAAGATTTAACGCAATCAAACTGGAAATTCATACCTGACTCCTTACCTTCCTCCAGCTCCCAATCTTCAGAGTTACGTTTGATTCTTTCCAATAAATTCCACTTGTGATCAATATCCTTCTTCATAAAAGAACCGGTACAAGAAGTGTCAATCATGGTACGATCTTCATGAGAAAGCCGAGCATAAAAGTTTTGAGTGATGATTTCTCTCGAGAGCTCATGATTGGGGCATGAATATAGCATTGATTTAAGCCTCCCCCAAGATTGAGCTATGCTTTCCCTGTCACAAGGCCAAAAGTTATAAATAAAGTTCCGATCATGATGTACTAAATGCATAGGATAAAACTTTTGATGAAATTCTAATTTCAACCGATTGTAGTCCCATGATCCAGTATCATCACATAGCCTATACCATGTCAACGCCTTATCCTTCAAAGATAAAGGAAAGACTTTCTTCTTTAACTCATCCTCGGGCAAACCTGCAAGCTTAAATAAACCACAAACTTCATCTACATAGATTAGATGCAAGTCTGGATGTGAAGATCCATCTCATGTAACAGGATTAGCCAGCAGTTTCTCAAGCATACCCGAAGGAATTTCATAAAAGATATTTTCAGTAGGTACCTCAGGTTGAGGAACAACTCCTCGTGCTTCCGTTTGTGGTGAAGATACCCCGAACAAACTCCTCAAAGGAACAGTTTCCATAGTGACAAGTGACAATAAATTTCAGCACAGTATAAAAATGTTTCCTTACCAATTTCCAGATACCAAAGGTGCTTCACTCCTCGGCAACGGCACCAGAAAAGAGTCTTGATGACCCACAAGTATAGGGGCTCAATCTAGTCCTTTCGATAAGTAAGAGTGTCGAACCCAACGAGGAGCAGAAGGCTCTGATAAACGGATTTCAGCAAGGTAATAAGTGCAAGCACTGAAAGTAGGGGTAACAAGTGATTATGTAGCGAGGTGAAACGTAGCAAGCAAAAAGTAACAAGTAACAAGTAGTAGCAACAGTGCAGCAAGTGGCCCAATCCCTTTTGTAGAAAGGGACAAGTCTGAACAAAGTCGTATAGGAGGGAAAACGCTCTCGAGGACACACGGGAATTTCTGTCATGCTAGTTTCATCATGTTCATATGATTCGCGTTCGTTACTTTGATAGTTTGATATGTGGGTGGGCCGGCGCTTGGGTACTGCCCTTACTTGGACAAGCATCCCACTTATGATTAACCTCTCTCGCAAGCATCCGCAACTACAAGAGAAGAATTAAGACAACGTCTAACCATAGCATTAAACTAGTGGATCCAAATCAGCCCCTTACGAAGCAACGCATCTGTCACTCCAGCAACCCATCATCTACTTACTACTCCCCAATGCCTTCCTCTAGGCCCAAATATGGTGAAGTGTTATGTAGTCGATGTTCACATAACATAACTAGAGGAAAAACAACATACAGCATATCAAAATACTGAACGAATATCAAATTCACATGACTATTATCAGCATGACTTATCCCATGTCCTCAGGAACAAAAGTAACTACTCACAAAGCATAATCATAATCATGATCAGAGGTGTAATGAATAGCATCAAGGATATGAACATAAACTCTTCCACCAAGTAATCCAACTAGCATCAACTACAAAGAGTAATCAACACTACTAGCAACCTCACAAGTACCAATCGGACTCGTGAGACGGAGATTGATTACAAGAGATGAACTAGGGATTGGAGACGAGATGGTGCTGATGAATATGTTGATGAAGATGCCTCCCATCTGACGAGAAGAGTGTTGGTGATGACGATGGCGATGATTTCCCCATCCGAGAGAGAAGTTTCCCCCTCGTGGCGGCGGCGAAACCATGAAAAAGCGCCCGGTTGATTTTTTCTGGAACGAAACCCTTCATATAACAAAAGAGGCGGGCTAGTGGGCCGACAGGGAGCCCACAAGCTTGCCCTCCGCCACCAGGGGGTGGTGGTGGCAGGGCTTGTGGCGCCCTGGTGGCCCTGATGGCTGTTGTGTATCCCTTGCAACCGCGCCAGAAATAGTTGTGTCGACGGCACCAGGAATCCTTCAGCTACGGCTACGCCTTAAGGGACTTCCTAGGCAAGTATGCAAAGGATTTCCGCGGTGGCCTTGGAGCCTTGCGTTGGTGTTCCCTCAAAGCGGAAAGGGTGATGTAGCACAGCGACGGTAAGTATTTCCCTCAATTTGAGAACCAAGGTATCAATCCGGCGGAAGTGTATCTCAAGATCCTGCACAAACACAAAAGCTTGCACCCAACGCTATGAAGGGGTTGTCAATCCCTTATAGATTGTTTGCCAAGTGAGAACTGAAAGCAACAAAGTAACAAAGCAAAGTAAAAGCGGAGATGTAAACGATGGATGTGAATAGACCCGGGGGCCGTAGTGTTTACTAGTGGCTTCTCTCATGAAAGCAAGTAGACGGTAGGTGAACAAATTACTGTCGAGCAATTGATAGAACTGTGCAGAGTCGTGGCGATATCTATGCAATGATTATTTCTATAGGCATCACGTCCGAAACAAGTAGACCGATACTTTCTGCATCTACTACTATTACTCCACACGTCGACCGCTATCCAGTATGCATGTAGTGTATTAAGTCCATAAGAACAGAGTAACGCCTTAAGCAAGATGACATGATGTAAAGGGATAATCTCAAACCAATGATGAAAACCCCATCTTTTTACCCTTGATGGCAACTGCTTGATGTGTGCCTTGCTGCCCCTACTGTCACTCGGAAAGGTCACCACATGGCATAACCCAGAACCAAGCACTTCTCCCATTGCAAGAATCATAGATCTAGTTGGCCAAACAAAACCCAAGACTCGGAGAGACTTACAAGGATATCAAATCATGCATATAAGAAATCAGCAAAGACTCAAATATATATCATAGATAATCTGATCACAAGTCCACAATTCATCGGATCTCGACAAACACACCGCCAAAGAAGATTACATCGGATAGATCTCCATGAAGATCATGGAGAACTTTGTATTGAAGATCTAAGAGAGAGAAGAAGCCATCTAGCTACTAACTACGGACCCGTAGGTCTGAAGTGAACTACTCACGAGTCATTGGAGGGGCGATGATGATGAAGAAGAAGCCCTCCACCTCCAAAGTCCCCTCCGGCAGGGCGCCGGGAAGGATCTCCAGATGAGATCTCGCTGAACCGGAAACTTGCGGCGGCGGAAAAGTATTTTCGAGGCTTCCCTGATTTTTTTCGGAATATTTGGGAATATATAGGCGCAAGACCTAGGTCAGGGGGCGGCCAGGGTGGCCACAAGCTTGCCCACCGCCGCCTTCCCCTGGTGGTGTGGTGGGAGCTTGTGGGCTCCCTGGGGCCCACCTGGCTTGGCCCAAAGGCCCCCTGGTCTTCTTCCGTTTGGGAAAAAATCATTTCAGGGTTTTTATTCCGTTTGGACTCCATTCCAAAATCAGATCTGAAAAGAGTCAAAAACACGGAAAAAAAACAGGACCTGGCACTTGGCACTGAATTAATAAGTTCGTCCCAAAAATATATAAAAAGATACATAAAACATACAAAGAAGGCAAGATAACAGCGTGAAACCATCAAAAATTATAGATACGTTTGAGACGTATCAAGCATCCCCAAGCTTAACTCCTGCTCGTCCTCGAGTAGGGAAGTGATAAGAATTAATTTTTGATGCTTTCATGCTACCTAGCATAGGTGTCCTTTGTAATTCCTCTTATGTGATGTGAATGTTCAGATCCATTAGATTCAAAACAATAGTTTGCTATTGACGTGGAAACAATAATAATTCAAGCAAACTAGCAAAGTAATCACGAACTTTCAAAATAACAAGGCAAAAATAAAGTTATCCCTACAAAGGCATATAGTCTGGCTATGCTCTATCATCATTGTACAACGAATTTAAATCATGCACAACCCCGGTATTAGCCAAGTAACTGTTCCACACCTTTACTTTCTCAAACATTTTCAACTCTCACGCAATACATGAGCGTGAGCCATGGTTATAGCACTATAGATGGTGTGGAATATGGTGGAGGTTGCAAGACAAAAAGGAGAAGATAGTCACATTAACTAGGCATATCAATGTGTTGTGGAGATACTCATCAATAGATATCAATGTGAATAAGTAGGGATTGCCATACAAATGATGCACTAGAGCTACAAGTATGTGAAAGCTCTTAAAGAGAACTAGTGGGTGTGCATCCAACTTGCTTGCTCACGAAGACCTAAGGCAATTTTGAGGAAGCATGTCATTGGAATATACAAGCCAAGTTACATAATGAGAATTTCCGACTAGCTATATGGTGGTGACAAAACGAGAGACTCTCAATCATGAAGATCATGGTGCTCAAAATGCACAAGTGTGGAAAAAGTGGTAGCATTGTCCCTTCTCTCTTTTTCTCTCATTTTTTTGGTGGGCTCTTTGGCCTCATTTTTATGGGCTTATTTGGCCTATTTTATTTCCTCACATGGGACAATGATCCAATAATGATGATCATCACACTTTCAACTCAAAACTTAGAGCAATTATGACTCTATATGGAATGCCTTCGGTAGTGTACCGTGGCAATGATCTAGCATGGCATAGACATCAATGGAAACATCATGCTAGCTATCATACGATCATGAAATGGCAATGTAGACATGGTGGCACATGTCATGGTGGTAGTTGCATGGCAATATATCTCGGAATGACTTTGCAAAAGCCATAATAGGTAGGTATGGTGGCTGTTTTGAGGGAGGCTAATGGTGGGTTTTGTGCACCGGCGAAAGTTGCGCGGCACTAAGAAGATAGTGATGGTGGAAGGTGAAAGTGCATCTAAACCATGGACTCAACATTAGTCATGAAGAACGCATATACTTGTTGCAAAAGTTTTATTAGTAATCTAAACAAAGCATTCAACGCATACTCCTAGGGAAAGGGTTGGTAGGTATAAACCATCGCGCGATCCCGACCGCCACGCAAAGGATGACAATCAATATACTAATCATGCTCAGATTTCATCACATAGAGGTTCACCATACATGAATGCTACGGGAATCACTAACTTCAACACAAGTATTTCTAGATCCACAACACCTTACTAGCATGACTTCAATATTACCATAACCACAACTCAAAACTAATTGAGATAAATCAAACTTCTCTAACTATTCAATGCACATGAAGGTGGAAGTTTTCGTATCCCTTTGGATAACTACTCCTTTTGAGACTACTTTAAAAGCATAGATAAACTACCAAGCCACGCGCCATTGTGCTCTAAAAGATATAAGTGAAGCACATAGAGCAAAAGTATCTAGCTCAAAAGATATAAGTGAAGCACATGTGAGCTGAATTGTCTACCAAAAGATATAAGTGAAGCTCGACAAAATCACGGTGTGTGCATGTCTCTCTCTCTAGGTGTGCAGCAAGGATTATGGTGACACAACAAAAATAAAAGACTCCTACGATACAAGACTCTCCAAGCAAAAACACATAACATGTGGTGAATAAAAATATAGCCCCAAGTAACGTTACCGATGGATTGAAGACGAGAGAGGGGATGCCTTCCCGGGGCATCCCCAAGCTTAGGCTTTTACGGCATCCTTGAATCTCTTGGCGTGCCTTGGGAATCCCCAAGCTTGAGCTCTTGCCACTCTTTATCTCTTTGTCCATAAGAACTTCACCCAAAACTTGAAAACATCACAACACGAAACTTAAACAGAAACTCGTGATAACATTAGTACAAGAAAGCAAACCACCACTTCCTTAGGTACTGTAGCAAACTTAAATTCTACTTGTGCTGATGTTGGGTTACTGTACTTTCAATCTTCGATGGCTAATATCCCCCGATACTATCCACAGTTTCATCAAAATAAGCAACCAACACAACTAAAACAGAATCTGTTAACAGCAGACCAGTCTATAGAAATCTGTATGTTTTGTATACCTCTGGTACTTCAAAAATTCTGAAAACTTACGACACTCTGAAGTATTTGCGTTGCAATCAGCAGCAAAAAGAATCAACTCAAAATCTCTTACAGAAACAAAATGAAAATTCTTTTCGTGAGCAGAAACTTTCTGTCTTTTCCAGCATGACCAAACGATCATCCTCAAGACTAATCATAACGGTTTTGCTTGGCACAAACGCAAAAAAGAAATACAAAAAACACGATCATAACAGAATTATGAAATTGTGGAAAACACAAAACAGAAAGAATAAGGATAGATTCGTTGGGTTGCCTCCCAACAAGCGCTTTTGTTTAACGCCCTTAGCTAGGCGAAAGTGATGGAATCACGTATAGTCATCTTTGGTGCCCAAACCATAAGTAGCCCTCTTCATAGATTCATAAGGCAGTCTTATTTTCTTTCTAGGAAAGTGCTCCATGCCCTTCTTTAAGGGAAATTTAAATCTAATATTCCCTTCCTTCATATCGATGATAGCACCAATAGTCCTTAGGAAAGGTCTACCAAGAATAATGGGACGTGAAGGATTGCAATCTATGTCAAGTACAATGAAATCCACGGGTACATAGTTCTTATTTGCAACAATAAGAACATCATCGATCCTCCCCATGGGTTTCTTGACAGTAGAATCCGCAAGATGCAAATTAAGAGAACACTCTTCAATCTCATGAAAACCAAGAATATCACATAAAGACTTTGGAATGCGGAAACACTAGCACCCAAATCACACAAAGCATTGCACTCATAGTTTTTGATCTTGATTTTGATAGTAGGTTCCCACTCATCATGAAGTTTTCTAGGTATAGAGACTTCTATTTCGAGCTTCTCTTCAAGAGATTTCATCATAGCATCTACGATATGCGCGGTAAAGGCTTTGCTTTGGCTATAAATATGTGGAGAGTTTGCAAGGGATTGCATCAAAGAAATGCATTCAAACAAGGAGCAATTATCATAATTGAATTCCTCGAAATCCAAGGTGGGAGTTTCATTACTACCCAAAATTTTGACTTCTTCTACTCCACTCTCCACACCTTTATCATCAAGATAGGTGGACTCCGGATCATTGGGGCGTTTTTCAACAAAAGTGGATTCATATACAGCCCCTCCATAAGTAGGTTTGACACGCGAAAACAAAGATTCAAGAGGAGACACACCAAGCACTTTAAGATCTTCGTGATTTGCATCACTAGAACGCACCCTTTTAAACCATTCATGTCTAGCGCGAATTTGGGCGGTTCTTTCTTTGCTCTCATTCATGGAGATACGCATAGCTTTCAAAGTTTCATCCAAGTTGATCTTGGGAGGAGCGCATCTAACTTTCAAAGCATCAATATCACAAGACATCCTATCAATGCTCTTAGCCAAATCGTCTATTTTGAGTAGTTTTTCCTCTATGGACGCATTGAAAATATTTTGAGAGTTGATGAACTCCTTGATATTACTCTCTAGATCAGAGGGTAATTTGTTGTGATTACCATAATTGTTGTCGTAGGAATTGCCATAATTGTTAGAGGAGTTACTAGGAAAAGGCCTAGGAACATAGTTTCCTCTAAAAGCATTGTTGTTGCCAAAATTGTTCCTACCAACAAAATTCACGTCCAAACTAGCGTTGCTACTCTCAATCAAAGAATATAGTGGCATGTCATTAGGATCTACGATAGCGTTTCTACTAGCAACCAAATTCATCAACTCGTCCATCTTAGCACTAAGCGAGTTAATATCTTCTATAGCATGCACCTTTTGCTAGCAGGCGACCGTTCAGTGTGCCACTGAGAGTAGTTGGTCATGATATTGTCTAGGAGTTTTGTAGCGTCTCCAAACGTGATTTCCATGAACGTTCCACCTGAGGCGTAGTCCAAGATATTGCGAGAAGCGAAATTCAAGCCAGCGTAAAAGATTTGTACAATCATCCACAAATTCAAGCCATGAGCAGGACAATTTCTAATCATAAGCTTCATCCTCTCCCAAGATTGTGCAACGTGTTCATGATCAAGTTGCTTGAAATTCATGATATCGTTACGTAAGGAGATGATCTTAGCCGGTGGAAAATACTTGGATATGTAAGCATCTTTGCACCTATCCCAAGAATCGATACTATTTTTAGGCAAAGAAGAAAACCAAGTTTTTGCGCGATCTCGCAACAGAAAGGGAAAAGTTTCAACTTAATCACGTCATTATCCACATCTCTTTTCTTTTGCATATCACAAAGCTCAATGAAGGTATTGAGATGGGATGCTGCATGTTCACTAGGAAGGCCAGAGAATTGCTCTTTCATAACAAGATTCAGCAAAGCTGCGTTGATTTCATACGATTCCGCACTAGTGGCGGGAGCAATCGGAGTACTAATAAAATCATTATTATTAGTGCTCGAGAAGTCGCAAAGTTTGGTGTTTTCAGACATGATGTCTTCAACAAACAAACAAGCACACAAGCAAGCAAGAAACCGGCAAAGGAAAACCACAAGGGCAAAAGAAAACGGCGAAGGAGAAAGGCGAATGAAAACGACAAATGTGAAGTGGGGGAGAGGAAAACGAGAGGCAACTGGCAACAAAAGTAAATGCAAGAGAAGAGTTTGTGATACCTACTTGGATAGATCTTGATTTCTCCTCCCCGACAACGGCGCCAGAAATACTTCTGATGGCTGTTGTGTATCCCTTGCAACGGCGCTAGAAATAGTTGTGTCGACGGCACCAGGAATCCTTCAGCTACGGCTACGCCTTAAGGGACTTCCTAGGCAAGTATGCAAAGGATTTCCCCCGTGGCCTTGGAGCCTTGCGTTGGTGTTCCCTCGAAGCGGAAAGGGTGATGTAGCACAGCGATGGTAAGTATTTCCCTCAGTTTGAGAACCAAGGTATCAATTCGGCGGAAGAGTATCTCAAGATCCTGCACAAACACAAAAGCTTGCACCCAACGCTATGAAGGGTTTGTCAATCCCTTATAGATTGTTTGCCAAGTGAGAACTGAAAGCAACAAAGTAACAAAGCAAAGTAAAAGCGGAGATGTAAACGATGGATGTGAATAGACCCGGGGGCCGTAGTGTTTACTAGTGGCTTCTCTCATGAAAGCAAGTAGACGGTGGGTGAACAAATTACTGTCGAGCAATTGATAGAACTGTGCAGAGTCGTGATGATATCTATGCAATGATTATTTCTGTAGGCATCACGTCTGAAACAAGTTGACCGATAATTCCTGCATCTACTACTATTACTCCACACGTCGACCGCTATCCAGCATGCATCTAGTGTATTAAGTCCATAAGAACAGAGTAACGCCTTAAGCAAGATGACATGATGTGGAGGGGTAATCTCAAACCAATGATAAAACCCCCATCTTTTTACCCTTGATGGCAACTGCTTGATGTGTGCCTTGCTGCCCCTACTGTCACTGGGAAAGGTCACCACATGGCAGAACCCAAAACCAAGCACTTCTCCCATTGCAAGAATCATAGATCTAGTTGGCCAAACAAAACCCAAGACTCGGAGAGACTTACAAGGATATCAAATCATGCATATAAGAAATCAGCAAAGACTCAAATATATATCATAGATAATCTGATCACAAGTACAAAATTCATTAGATCTTAACAAACACACTGCCAAAGAAGATTACATCGGATAGATCTCCATGAAGATCATGGAGAACTTTGTATTGAAGATCCAAGAGAGAGAAGAAGCCATCTAGCTACTAACTACGGACCCGTAGGTCTGACGTGAACTACTCACGAGTCATTGGAGGGGCGATGATGATGATGAAGAAGCCCTCCACCTCCAAAGTCCCCTCCGGCAGGGCGCCCGGAAGGGTCTCCAAATGAGATCTCACGGAAACGAAAGCTTGCGGCGGTGGAAAAGTATTTTCGAGGCTCCCCTGATTTTTTGGGAATATTTGGGAATATATTGGCGCAAGACCTAGATCAGGGGGCGGCCAGGGTGGCCACAAGCTTGCCCACCACCGCCTCCCCCCTGGTGGGAGCTTGTGGGCTCCATGGGGCCCACCTGGCTTGGGCCAGAGGCCCGCTGGTCTTCTTCCGTTCGGGAAAAAATCATTTCGGGGTTTTTATTCCGTTTGGACTCCGTTCCAAAATCAAATCTGAAAAGAGTCAAAAACACGGAAAAAACAAGAACTGGCACTTGGCACTGAATTAATAAGTTAGTCCCAAAAAGATATAAAAAGATACATAAAACATACAAAGAAGGCAAGATAACAGCGTGAAACCATCAAAAATTATAGATACGTTTGAGACATATCAGGCCCCCCTCCGGTACTTCTTTCGCCCAGTATTTTTTATATAATCCCAAAAAATTCCACGTAACTTTTCACGGCATTTGGAGATGTGCAGAATAGTGGACTAAGATTTGCTCCTTTTCCAGTCCAGAATTCCAGCTGCCTGAATTCTCCCTCTTCAAATAAACCTTGCAAAATAAGAGAGAAAAAGCATAAATATGGTTCCACAAAGTAATATAATAGCCCATAAAGCAATAAATATCAACATGAAAGCATGATGCAAAATGGACGTATCAACGATGGCGACGATTTCCCCCTCCGGGGGGGAACTTTCCCGAGCAAGATCTTCCTGCCGGAGCTCTAGATTGGTTCTGCTCAAGTTCTGCCTCGTGGCGGCGGCGAATCCTCCGAAAAGCCTCTCCCTGATTTTTTTTCTAGAACAAAACTCTTCTTGTAGCAAAAGAGGGGGGCAGAGGGCCAAGTGGGAGCCCACAAGCCCCCTAGGCGCGGCCAGGGGGGAGGCCGTGCCTAGCAGGCTTGTGGCCTCCTGCTGGCGCCCCTCTGGTACTTCTTCGGCCCAGTATTTTTTATAAATCCCAAAAAAATCCTCGTTGGTTTTCACGGCTTTTGGATTTGCGCAGAATAGGTATCTCAAACTTGCTCCTTTTTCACGCCAGAATTCCAGCTGCCGGCATTCTCCCTCTTCATGTAAACCTTTCAAAATAAGAGAGAAAAGGCATAAGTATTGTACCTTGAAGTGTAATAACAGCCCAAAAAGCGATAAATATCAACATGAAAGCTTGATGCAAAATGGACGTATCAAGGGCTACATGGGGGACGGGTGGAGATGCTCTGAGATGTGGGAAGTAGTATTCCTAGATCGACGTGATATATGCCTTTAAATAATGCATCCTTGATCCCCGTGCTCATCAAGCAGTACTATGGCTAATCAAAACGTCTTTTAGCTTCTGTACTTTGTAATTTCCCGGTTTCAGCTCTGTGACATCTTGTAGCAGTGAGCGGCACAGACGTGAGCCCCACGAACTCCATGACGAGGCCAATTTCGCCGGTGGCAGGATCCCGCACGGTGAAGTGGAAAGCGACGATGTCAGGATTGCCGCTACATGCCTCGAGGAAGTGGGCCTCCCATAGCATCTTGCACGGGCCGGCGTGCTCGTCAGCATGGTCCAGCAATGAGCCAAGGAACTTGATGCTTTGGTATGTGGCGTGGTGGTGGCCCTTGTAGACGATACCATAGTTGCGCTCACACAGGTACCCCGTCTCCTCATAGTCCTCGATGCTAACGAAGACGGGTTTCTTGATGGCGGAACGGGTCGTTCTCTTTGCTCTCCTCTTTTGGACTGGATTGGCGCCGCAGAAGACGATGGTGGCTGGTCGCTTCCATCCGTCCTAGTTACTGATCGATTCCACATCAGCCCTCGTTGAATCAGGGGTCCGTCATAGTCTATTTGGTGTTTTTGACCCGAATCATGGCCTTCCCTTTTTACTATTGCTGCTGCATCATATACCCATGCAGCCTAAGGCTTGGCGAGCCAAGGCGGTGGCGGAAGGTGCGGACTACGAGCCGGCTCAAGGTAAGACCGCGTCGGCGAGGCGAGCCTCAGCGGCAGGAGCAGCTGCAGTGGAACATGTCGGCTCAAGGTGAGGCCGTGGTGACGAGGCAAGCCACGGCGGCGGCGACAGGCGCGAGCCATCTCAAGGTGAGGCCGTGATGACAAGGCGAGCCACGACTGTGGAGGTCGTTGATACGTCCATTTTGCATCATGCTTTCATGTTGATATTTATCACTTTTTGGGCTGTTATTACACTTCACGGTACAATACTTATGCCTTTTCTCCCTTATTTTGCAAGGTTTACATGAAGAGGGAGAATGCCGGCAGCTAAAATTCTGGCCTGAAAAAGGAGCAAGTTTGAGATACCTATTCTGCGCAACTCCAAAAGCCGTGAAAATCAACGAGGATTTTTTTGGGATTTATAAAAAATACTGGGCTGAAGAAGTACCAGTGGGGCGCCAGCAGGAGGCCACAAGCCTGCTAGGCGCGGCCTCCCCCCTGGCCGCGCCTAGGGGGCTTGTGGGCTCCCACTTGGCCCTCTGGCCCCCCTCTTTAGCTACAAGAAGGGTTTCGTTCTAGAAAAAATCAGGAGGGGGCTTTTCGGAGGATTCATCGGCGCCACGAGGCAAAACTTGAGCAGAACCAATCTAGAGCTCCGGCAGGAAGATCCTGTCGGGGAAACTTCCCTCCCGGAGGGGGAAATCATCGCCATCGTCATCACCAACACTCCTCTCATCGAAGGGGACTCATCACCATCAAAATCTTCATCAGCACCATCTCATCTCCAAACCCTAGTTCATCCCTTGTAACCAATCTCCATCTCGCGACTCCGATTTGTACTTGTAAGGTTGCTAGTAGTGTTAATTACTCTTTGTAGTTCATGCTAGTTGGATTACTTGGTGAAAGATTATATGTTCAGATCTTTGATGCTACTCATTACCTCTCTGGTCATGAATATGATTATGCTTTGTGAATAGTTACTTTTGTTCCTGAGGACATGGGATAAGTCATGCTATAAGTAGTCATGTGAATTTGGTATTCGTTCGATAATTTGATGTGTTGTATGTTGTTTTTCCTCTAGTGGTGTTATGTGAACGTCTACTACATAACACTTCACCACTATTTGGCCCTAGAGCAAGGCATTGGGAAGTAGTAAGTAGATGATGGGTTGCTAGAGTAACAGAAGCTTAAACCCTAGTTTATGCGTTGCTTCGTAAGGGGCTGATTTGGATCCACTAGTTTAATACTATGGTTAGAATTTTTCTTAATTCTTCTTTCATAGTTGCGGATGCTTGCGAGAGGGGTTAATCATAAGTGGTATGCTTGTCCAAGTAAGGGCAGTACCCAAACGACGGTCCACCCACATATCAAACTATCAAAGTAGCAAACGCGAATCATATGAACATGATGAAAACTAGCTTGACAGAAATACCCGTGTGTCCTCGGGAGCGTTTTACCTCCTATAAGACTTTGTCCAGGCTTGTCCCCAGCTACAAAAGGGATTGGTCCACTTTGCTGCACCGTTGTTACTTTTGTTACTTTCTACTTGCTATGAATCATCTCACCATACAACTACTTGTTCCCGATAATTTCAGTGCTTGCAGATATTACCTTGCTGAAAACCACTTGTTAGATCCTTGTGCTCCTTGTTGGGTTCGACACTCTTACTTATCGAAAGGACTACGATAGATCCCCTATACTTGTGGGTCATCAAGACTCTTTTCTGGCATCGTTGCCGGGGAGTGAAGCGCCTTTAGTAAGTGGAATTTGGTAAGGAAACATTTATATAGTGTGCTGAAATTTATTGTTACTCGTCACTATGGAAACTAATCCTTTGAGGGGCTTGTTCGGGGTATCTTCACCTCGAACGGAAGCACAAAGAGTTGCTCCTCAACCTGCTGCACCTACTGAAAATATTTTCTATGAATTTCCTTCGGGTATGCTTGAGAAACTGCTGGTTAATCCTTTTATAGGAGATGGAACATCACATCCAGACTTGCATCTAATCTATGTAGATGAAGTTTTTGGTTTATTTAAGCTTGCAGGTTTGCCCGAGGATGAGGTCAAGAAGAAGGTCTTTCCCTTATCTTTGAGGGATAAGGCGTTGACATGGTATAGGCTATGTGATGATTCTGGATCATGGAACTACAATCGGTTCAAATTGGAATTTCATCAAAAGTTTTATCCTATGCATTTAGTACATCGTGATCGGGATTATATATATAATTTTTGGCCTCGTGACAGAAAAAGCATCGCTCAAGCTTGGGAGAGGATTAAATCAATGTTATATTCATGCCCCAACCATGAGCTCTCGAGAGAAATTATCATTCAAAACTTCTATGCTCGGCTTTCTCATGATGATCGCACCATGCTTGATACTTCTTGTACCGGTTCTTTTATGAAGAGAGATATTGACTTCATATGGAATTTATTAGAAAGAATTAAACGCAACTCTGAAGATTGGGAGCTTGATGAAGGTAAGGAGACAGGTATGAATTTCATGTTTGATTGCGTTAAATCCTTTGTTGAAACAAATACCTTTTGTGATTTTAGCGCCAAGTATGGACTTGACTCTGAGATAGTAGCTTCATTGTGTGAATTATTTGCTGCTCATATTGATCTCCCCAAAGAGAAGTGGTTTAAATATCATCCTCCCTTAGAAGTCAATGTAGTTAAATCCAATCCAGTTGAAGAGAAAGTCATTGCCTATAATGATCCTATTGTTCGCAGTGCTTACATTGAGAAACCACCTTTCCCTGTTAGGATAATGGATCAATTTAAAGCTTCAAATGTGATACGTAGGGGCTACATTAGAACACCTACACCTCCTGAGCAAATTACAGTTGAACCTAGCATTGCTATTATCAAAGATCTCCTGTCCGACAATGTTGATGGCCATGATATTCACTTCCGTGAAGACGCTGCTAGAATTGCTGAACCACACGCTAGAGACAAACATAGGCCTGTTGTTGGCACGCCTGTTGTTTCTGTTAAGATAGGAGATCATTGTTATCATGGTTTATATGATGTGGGTGCTAGTGTTAGTGCAATACCTCAATCCTTATATGATGAAATTAAAGACGAGATTGCACCTGTCGAGATAGAACCCATTGATGTCACTATTCAACTTGCCAATAGAGATACTATCTTCCCTGTGGGAATTGTTAGAGATGTTGAAGTCTTGTGTGGTAAAACGAAGTATCCTGCTGATTTCCTCGTTCTTGCTACCACACAAGATAGCTTTTGTCCCATCATATTTGGTAGACCTTTTCTCAATACGGTCAATGCTCATATTGATTGTGAGAAGCAAGCTGTCACTGTTGGCTTTGAAGGCGTGTCACATGAGTTCAACTTCTCCAAGTTTGGTAGACAACCTCATGAAAAAGAGTTGCCTAGTAGGGATGAAACTATTGCCCTAGCTTCTATTGACATGCCTCCTACTAATCCTTTAGAGCAATACTTGCTTGAGCATGAAAATGATATGCATATGGATGAAAGGGATGAGATAGATAGAGTTGTCTTAGAACAATATCTTATCCTTAAGAATAATTTGCCTGTTGAACTGCTTGGAGATCCACCCCCACCAAAGGGTGATCCTGTGTTCGAGCTTAAACAGTTGCCTGATACTCTTAAGTATGCTTATTTTGATGAGAAAGAGATATATCCTGTTATTATTACTGCTAGCCTCTCAGAGCATGAAGAAAGGAAGTTACTAAAAACTCTGAGGAAGCACCGTGCTGCTATTGGTTATACTCTTGATGATCTGAAAGGCATTAGTCCCACTCTATGCCAGCACAAGATTAAAACCGATCCTGATTCCAAACGAGTTGCTGATCATCAACGGAGATTAAATCCTAAGATGAAAGAGGTAGTAAGAAAAGAAATACTAAAGCTCCTGGAAGCGGGTATTATCTATCCTGTTGCTCATAGTGATTGGGTGAGTCCGGTGCATTGCGTCCCTAAGAAGGGAGGCATTACTGTTGTCCCTAATGATAAGGATGAATTGATCCCACAGAGGATTATTACTGGCTATAGGATGGTGATCGATTTTAGGAAATTGAATAAAGCCACTAGGAAAGATCATTACCGTTGCCTGATACTCTTAAGTATGCTTATCTTGATGAGAAAGAGATATATCCTGTTATTATTAGTGCTAGCCTCTCAGAGCATGAAGAAAAGAAGTTACTAAAAACTCCGAGGAAGCACCGTGCTGCTATTGGTTATACTCTTGATGATCTTAAAGGCATTAGTTCCACTCTATGCCAGCACAAGATTAAAACCGATCCTGATTCCAAACGAGTTGCTGATCATCAATGGAGATTAAATCCTAAGATGAAAGAGGTAGTAAGAAAAGAAATACTAAAGCTCCTGGAAGCGGGTATTATCTATCATGTTGCTCATAGTGATTGGGTGAGTCCGGTGCATTGCGTCCCTAAGAAGGGAGGCATTACTGTTGTCCCTAATGATAAGGATGAATTGATCCCACAGAGGATTATTACTGGCTATAGGATGGTGATCGATTTTAGGAAATTGAATAAAGCCACTAGGAAAGATCATTACCCTTTGTCTTTTATCGACCAAATGCTAGAAAGACTATCTAAACACACACACTTCTGCTTTCTAGACGGTTATACTGGTTTCTCCCAAATACCTGTTGCACAATCTGATCAGGAGAAAACCACTTTCACCTGCCCTTTCGGTACCTTTGCTTACAGACGTATGCCTTTTGGCTTATGTAATGTACCTGCCACCTTTCAAAGATGCATGATGGCTATATTCTCTGACTCTTGTGAAAAGATTGTTGAGGTTTTCATGGATGACTTCTTCGTTTACGGGTCTTCTTTTGATGATTGCCTCAGCAACCTTGATCGAGTCTTGCAGAGATGTAAAGATACCAATCTTGTCTTGAATTGGGAGAAGTTCCACTTTATGGTTAATGAAGGCATCGTCTTAGGACATAAAATTTCTGAAAGAGGTATTGAAGTCGATAAGGCTAAGGTTGATGCAATCGAGAAAATGCCATGCCCCACGGATATCAAAGGTATAAGAAGTTTCCTTGGTCATGCTAGTTTCTATAGAAGGTTCATTAAAGACTTCTCTAAGATTTCTAGGCCTCTTACCAATCTCTTGCAAAAGGATATTCCTTTTGTTTTTGACGATGATTGTGAGGAAGCCTTCGAAATACTTAAGAAGGCTTTGATAACTGCACCTATTGTTCAACCACCTGATTGGAACTTACCTTTTGAAATCATGTGTGATGCTAGTGATTATGTTGTTGGTGTTGTCCTAGGGCAAAGAGTCGATAAGAAGTTGAATGTTATGCACTATGCTTGTAAAACTCTAGACAGTGCCCAAAGAAACTATGCTACTACGGAAAAGAAATTTTTATCAGTCGTGTTTGCATGTGAAAATTTCAGGTCTGACATAGTTGATTCCAAAGTCACTATTCACACATCATGCTGCTATTAAGTACCTCATGGAGAAGAAAGACGCTAAACCTAGACTTATCAGATGGGTTCTCTTGCTACAAGAATTTGATTTGCATGTTGTCGACAGGAAGGGTGCTGATAACCCCGTAGCAGATAACTTGTCTAAGTTGGAGAACGTTCTTGATGACCCACAACCTATTGATGATAGCTTTCCCGGTGAGCAATTGAGTGTCATCAATGCTTCACGTAGTGCACCATGGTATGCTGATTATGCAAACTATATCGTTGCCAAATATATAGCACCTAGTTTCACATACCACCAAAAGAAGAAATTCTTCTTTGATTTGAGACATTACTTCTGGGATGATCCTCACCTTTATAAGGAAGGAGTAGATGGTGTTATTAGACGTTGTGTACCTCAACATGAACAAGGACAGATCCTACAGAAGTGTCACTCCGAGGCCTACGGAGGACACCATGCGGGAGATAGAACTGCACACAAGGTATTGCAATCAGGTTTCTATTGGCCTACTCTCTTCAAGGATGCCCGTAAGTTTGTCTTGTCTTGTGACGAATGTCAAAGAATAGGTAATATCGGTAAACGTCAGGAAATGCCTATGAATTATTCACTTGTCATTGAGCCATTTGATGTTTGGGGCTTTGATTATATGGGACGTTTTCCAAAATCCAACTGGTATACTCGTATCCTAGTTGTTGTTGATTACGTCACTAAGTGGGTAGAAGCTATAACAACCAGTAGTGTTGATCACAACACTTCTATCAGGATGCTTAAAGAAGTTATTTACCCTAGATTTGGAGTCCCTAGATATCTAATGATCGATGGTGGTTCACATTTCATTCATGGTGATTTCCGTAAAACGCTTGCTAAGTACGATGTCAATCATAGAATTGCGTCCCCCTATCACCCTTAGTCTAGTGGTCAAGTAGAGCTAAGAAATAGAGAGATTAAACTAATTCTGCAAAAGACTGTCAATAGGTCTAGAAAGAATTGGTCTAAGAAGCTCGATGATGCACTGTGGGCTTATAGAACTGCCTATAAGAATCCCATGGGCATGTCTCCGTACAAAATGGTGTACGGTAAAGCATGTCATTTACCTCTTGAGCTAGAGCATAAGGATTATTGGGCAATCAAAGAGCTCAACTTTGATTTCAAACTTGCTGGTGAGAAGAGGTTATTTGATATTAGCTCGCTTGATGAATGGAGAACTCAGGCATATGAGAATGCCAAGTTGTTCAAAGAAAAGGTTAAGAGGTGGCATGATAAAAGGATACAAAAGGGTGAGTTTAATGTAGGTGATTATGTCTTGCTATATAATTCTCGTTTAAGATTTTTTGCACGCAAGCTTCTCTCTAAATGGGAAGGTTCTTACATAGTTGAGGAAATATATCGTTCCGGTGCTATCACGATCAACAACACGGAAGGTAATTGTCCGAGAGTGGTAAATGGGCAGAGAATCAAGCATTATATCTGAGGTACTCCTATAAATGTTGAAAGCAATATTATCAATACCATAACTCCGGAGGAGTACCTAAGGGATATTTATCAGCCTATTTCAGACTTCGAAAACGAAGAGGTATGTGATTCGGTAAGTAAACAGACTCCAAAACTTTTCCAGTAGGAATTTTTCTCCGTTTTGGAATTTTTGAAAAAATAGAAATTTTGAAGTAGTCCGGAAAGCGCACGAGGAGGCGACAAGCCTGCCAGGGGCGGGCCACCCCCCTTGCCGCGCCTGGGGGGCTTGTGGCCACCTCGTGTGCCTCCCGGACTCCGTTTTCTTGCGGAGTACTCCTTCTGGTCGGAAAAAAATCATTATATATTCTCCCGAAAGGTCTGACCCTCGTATCACTCAAATTTCCTCTGTTTTCGTTTCGAGCCTGTTTCTGCTGCAGATCTAGATCGCTATGGCGTCACCAAAAACTCCGAAGGACAAGATCTTCGAGAAGGTCATCAATCTCTACCTCGCGGGAGTGCTGCAACACCCTCAATCTATTGCGATGCGTGAGGGGATGCTGCATATGCGTGATGTTGAGGGGCCCAAGAAGACCGGAAGCATGGAGGCGAGGCTCAAAGTAATGGAACAGTAAGTCTTCAAGTGCCAAGGGATGGTGGAGCGTGGACTCAACGCCAACCACATGACGATCACGGAGTTCACCAACAAGCACAATATCGATGCCAATGACATTGGGAAGCACCTCTCCAGGCTCTATGACAGGATTGATCACCTCCAAGCCCAGATCTATGACCTGCATAACCAAAACTGTGAGTATGAGTGTAGATTTAAATCACTACGGTTGGCTGCAGATTTGAGGATTCCGTAGACTGGGTCATCTTTCCATGATGGAACACATATGCCTTGCAAGACGGAGGACCAAACCCATGTTGCAACAACTCCACCACCATCACCTCCAAAGGAAGACAACTAAGCACGGGTATGGGCAATCCCCTTGGCTTGTGCCAAGCTTGGGGGAGTTGCCCCGGTATTGTATCACCATCACATCTTTTGCCTTTACCTTTTCTTAGTTCGTTCCTTTTTGGTTTTATATTTCTCTAGTAGAATTAAAGGTCTTAGTGTTTTAGGCTTGAGTTTTGCTTTGTGTCACCCCCGATGTATTCGAGCTTGTGAGTCATATAATAAAGAGTGTCTTAGTTAAGGGCCTTGCCTCATGCCATGATCAAAAGAATGAGAAAAGAACAAAAGCAAGAAAAGATCATGCAATGTTCTTATGGGAAGTGATGGCTTCACATATAAAAAGAATGATGATTGAAACTTGTTGAGGGTAGACAAACGTAGACCTTGGTCATTGTTGCAATTAATAGGACGTGATAAAGAAGGAGAGGTTCACATATAAATATATCATCTTTGACACCATCTATGATTGTGAACACTCACTACACTATTACATGCTTAGAAGTGGATGTTGGACAAGGAAGACAACATAATGAATTGTGTTTGCTTGGTTCCGAACAATGCTATATGACTAGAGATCCCTTAGCATGTGACGATTGCTTCCACCTCGTATTAGCCAAAATTGTTGGAATTATGCCCTAGAGGCAATAATAAATGTATAGTTATTATTATAATTCCTGTATCAAGATAATAGTTTATTATCCATGCTATAATTGTATTGAATGAAGACTCATTTACATGTGTGGATACATAGACAAAACACCGTCCCTAGCATGCCTCTAGTTGGCTAGCCAGTTGATCGATGATAGTCAGTGTCTTCTGATTATGAACAAGGTGTTGTTGCTTGATAACTGGATCACGTCATTGGGAGAATCACGTGATGGACTAGACCCAAACTAATAGACGTAGCATGTTGATCGTGTCATTTTGTTGCTACTGTTTTCTGCGTGTCAAGTATTTATTCCTATGACCATGAGATCATATAACTCACTACGTCGCAACGTAACTGGGTGACTATAAAGATGCTCTACAGGTATCTCCGAAGGTGTTAGTTGAGTTAGTATGGATCAAGACTGGGATTTGTCACTCCATGTGACGGAGAGGTATCTCGGGGCCCACTCGGTAATACAACATCACACACAAGCCTTGCAACCAAATGTAACTTAGTGTAAGTTGCGGGATCTTGTATTACGGAACGAGTAAAGAGACTTGCCGGTAAACGAGGTTGAAATAGGTATGCGGATACTGACGATCGAATCTCGGGCAAGTAACATACCGAAGGACAAAGGGAATGACATACGGGATTATACGAATCCTTGGCACTGAGGTTCAAACGATAAGATCTTCGTAGAATATGTAGGATTCAATATGGGCATCCAGGTCCCGCTATTGGATATTGACCGAGGAGTCTCTCGGGTCATGTCTACATAGTTCTCGAACCCGCAGGGTCTGCACACTTAAGGTTCGACGTTGTTTTATGCGTATTTGAGTTATATGGTTGGTTACCGAATGTTGTTCGGAGTCCCGGATGAGATCACGGACGTCACGAGGGTTTCCGGAATGGTCCGGAAACGAAGATTGATATATAGGATGACCTCATTTGATTACCGGAAGGTTTTTTCGGAGTTGCCGGGAATGTACCGGGAATGACGAATGGGTTCCGGGGGTTCACCGGAGGGGGGCAACCCACTCCGGGGAAGCCCATAGGTATTTGGGGGGGTCACACCAGCCCTTAGTGGGCTGGTGGGACAGCCCACGAAATCCTATGCGCCAAGGAAGAGAAAATATCAAAGGAAAGAAAAAAAAAGGGAAAGGTGGGAAGGGGGAAGGACTCCCTCCCACCAAACCAAGTAGGACTCGGTTTGGGGGGGGAGAGTCCTCCCCCCTGGCTCGGCCGACCCCTTGGGGTTCCCTTGGACCCCAAGGCAAGGTCCCCCTCCCTCCTCCTATATATATGGGGCTTTTAGGGCAGATTTGAGACGACTTTCTCACGGCTGCCCGACCACATACCTCCATAGTTTTTCCTCTAGATCGTGTTTCTGCGGAGCTCGGGCGGAGCCCTGCTGAGACAAGATCATCACCAACCTCCGGAGCATCGTCACGCTGCCGGAGAACTCTTCTACCTCTCCGTCTCTCTTGCTGGATCAAGAAGGCCAAGATCATCGTCGAGCTGTACGTGTGCTGAACGCGGAGGTGCCGTCCGTTCGGTACTAGATCGTGGGACTGATCGCGGGATTGTTCGCGGGGCGGATCGAGGGACGTGAGGACGTTCCACTACATCAACCGCGATCTCTAATCGCTTCTGCTGTACGATCTACAAGGGTACGTAGATCACTCATCCCCTCTCGTAGATGGACATCACCATGATAGGTCTTCGTGCGCGTAGGAAAATTTTTGTTTCCCATGCGACGTTCCCCAACAAAAATTCCCGCACCAAATAGAGATACTACTTGTGCATCCATAAACCTTCAACCCAGTTTTGCCATGAGAGTCCACCATACCTACCTATGGATTGAATAAGATCCTTCAAGTAAGTTGTCATCGGTGCAAGCAATAAAAATTGCTCCCTAAATATGTATGATCTATTATTGTGTGGAAAATAAGCTTTGTACGAACCTGTGATGAGGAAGACACAAAAGCGACAGACTGCATAATAAAGTTCTTTATCACAGGAGGCAATATAAAGTGACGTTCCTCCACACTAAGAGGACGCACATACAAACCTCAAAAGCGCAAGACAACCTCTGCTTCCCTCTACGAAGGGCCTATCTTGTACCTTTACTTTTTGCCCTTGAAAGAGTCATGGTGATCTACAACAATTCATTATTTCGCCTTTATCTTGGCTAACGTCATATGCGAGGGAAAGATTTGTATTCATATGTCAACTTGGAAGTAAGTATTCATGAATTATTATTGTTGACATTAGCCTTGGGGTAAATGGTTGGGAGGCGAAACTATAAGCCCCTATCTTTCTCTGTGTCCAACTGAAACTTTGATATCATGAGTACCACGTGAGTTGTAGCAATTGTAGAGAACGAAAAGATGATTGAGTATGTGGATTTGCTTTACAAGCTCTTATTTGACTCTTTCCGATGTTGTGATAAATTGCAATTACTTCAATGACTAAAGGCTATCGGTTGTTAATTCTCGGTAAGGTTCTCTATCCATACTTTACTTTGTGAAGGAATTGTCACTTTAGCATAAGAGATGATATGATTATATTGTTGTTCTAGCTATGATCATGATGCCTGCATGTCCGTATCTTGTTTTGTCGACACCTCTCTCTCTAAACAGGTGGGCATGTTTCTCGATCTCGGCTTTCGCTTGAGGACAAGCAAGGTCTAAGCTTGGGGGAGTTGATACGTCCATTTTGCATCATGCTTTCATGTTGATATTTATCGCTTTTTGGGCTGTTATTACACTTCAAGGTACAATACTTATGCCTTTTCTCTCTTATTTTGCAATGTTTACATGAAGAGGGAGAATGCCGGCAGCTGGAATTCTGGCCTGAAAAAGGAGCAAGTTTGAGATACCTATTCTGCGCAACTCCAAAACCGGGGAAATCAATGAGGATTTTTTTGGGATTTATAAAAAATACTAGGCCGAAGAAGTACCAGAGGGGCGCCAGCAGGAGGCTACAAGCCTACTAGGCGCGGCCTCCCCCCTGGCCCGCCTAGGGGGCTTGTGGGCTCCCACTTAGCCCTCTGGCCCCCCTCTTTAGCTACAAGAAGGGTTTCGTTCTAGAAAAAATCAGGCGGGGGCTTTTCGGAGGATTCATCGGTGCCACGAGGCAGAACTTGAGCAGAACCAATCTAGAGCTCGGCAGGAAGATCCTATCGGGGAAACTTCCCTCCCGGAGGGGGAAATCATCGCCATCGTCATCACCAACACTCCTCTCATCGAAGGGGACTCATCACCATCAACATCTTCATCAGCACCATCTCATCTGCAAACCCTAGTTCATCTCTTGTAACCAATCTCCGTCTCGCGACTCCGATTGGTACTTGTAAGGTTGCTAGTAGTGTTAATTACTCTCTGTAGTTGATGCTAGTTGGATTACTTGGTGGAAGATTATATGTTCAGATCTTTGATGCTACTCATTTCCTCTATGGTCATGAATATGATTATGCTTTGTGAGTAGTTACTTTTGTTCTTGAGGACACGGGATAAGTCATGCTATAAGTAGTCATGTGAATTTGGTATTCGTTAGAAAATTTGATGTGTTGTATGTTGTTTTTCCTCTACTGGTGTTATGTGAACGTCTACTACATAACACTTCACCATTATTTGTGCCTAGAGGAAGGCATTGGGAAGTAGTAAGTAGATGCTGGGTTTCTAGAGTGACAGAAGCTTAAACCCTAGTTTATGTGTTGCTTCGTAAGGGGCTGATTTGGATCCACTAGTTTAATGCTATGGTTAGACTTTGTCTTAATTATTCTTTCGTAGTTGCGGATGCTTGCGAGAGGGGTTAATCATAAGTGGGATGCTTGTCCAAGTAAGGGCAGTACCCAAGCGAGGTCCACCCACATATCAAACTATCAAAGTAGCGAACGTGAATCATATGAACATGATGAAAACTAGCTTGATAGAAATTCCCATGTGTCCTCGGGAGTGTTTTACCTCCTATAAGAGTTTTTCCAGGCTTGTCCCTTGCTACAAGAGGGATTGGGCCACTTTGTTGCACCTTTGTTACTATTGCTACTTGCTACGAATTATCTTATCACACAACTATGTGTTACCGATAATATCAGTGCTTGCAGAGAATACCTTGCTGAAAACCACTTGTCAGATCCTTCGGCTCCTCGTTGGGTTCGACACTCTTACTTATCGAAAGGACTACGATAGATCCCCTATACTTGTGGGTCATCAGCCCGCAGAGCACTTTTTTACCGTCGGCGGAGAAAAAAAACAGTAGCGCCCCCACCAGCTAAAATAGCGTCGGATTTGGTTAAATTTATGACCGGTGATCTCAACCCAAACCCAGGATCCTGGGGGGCAGCTCGGAGCGCCGGCTCTATTTTGACGCAATCTAATTGGCCCACGTCGGCCACCCACCCCTCTCTCTCCTATCTTTTGTCTTTCCTCTCTCTTGCACCAACCGCACAAGGCAGAGGGAGCGTCGCCGGGGCAGGACGGGGCAGAGGGAGCACCGTTGGGGAGGCCGGGGCAGGCCGGGGGAGAAGTAGGCCCTGGCGCGGAGCTCGCCCTTGCTGCCGTCTTCGTCCATCCAAGGCGCCCAGCCGGAGAAGACACAGACGCAGAGTCGATGCCAGCCCCCTTTCTCCCTCTCTTCGGCGGCCCCTGAGGCTCATGAGCGCGGGCACGGGCATGGGAGGGAGGGGCGGGGCGCGCGCGGGTGCACAGGGGCGAGAGGATGGAGTCCAAGGATGCCATTGACATTGGCTGGAACAGGGTGGTGTTGCGTGAAGTTGTATGGACAGGAATTACAAGTCCCAAGGGGACGACCTGCCCACCAGCAAGCTATGCGTGCGTGCAGGCATTGAGCAAATGCCAATCAGATATTGAAAGAAAAGGTTGAGCCAGTTTCGGACAATTTTTTGGTTTTAACCTAAATGGCTAACAAAATCCAGATGTGGCCTAACTTTTAAAAAAATCCACACTAACCAATTTACGTGACGCCAATATCCCTTGTGTTTGGACTGCACGGGATACATGAGGGACCATGGCGTCTCGTACGGGCCCGCTTGATCGCTCACTTCATTGACTAGCAGACGTGGCAAAGGGCCAGACGCCACGTACCTTGGAGTCTGGTCTCAAAACCCAGACGCCATGGACCTTGGCGTCTGGCCCTGTTAAGTGAATCAGTTGTGCAGGCCCGCCCCACCTGGTCCATCTTCTTCCTCCTCCACAAGAGAAACGCATTTGCCCCCTCTCTCGCCACTCTTCCCTCTTACACCCCCCTCCCGTGATCTACTCCCTCCTCCACCAAAGTTTGTGGATCCGAGCCCGCCAAGCATCCTTGAGGTAATCTCTCCCAATCCCTCCAATTTATTTTTGTTTTAACGTATTATTTTGAGAGTATTTTTGAAGAATGAGTGATGTTTGATTAGTAGGTTATTTCTTAGTTTTAGGGATTTTTGTGTAGTTGTTAGATTATATAGATGGTATGTTCAATATGTTGGAACATTTTTTTGGCCTTTGGGGCATTTTGTTCATTATGTTAGTAGATGATGTGTTGTAGATTTTGTTTAATAATTTACTGTTGATATGATGTGGGTATAATGGATTGATTTAAAGCCACCAACAATTGTCATTGATGTGCTTAATTCATTATTGTTGTTTCTAGATGGGGAAACTTGTTAGTGTTCATTATATGGACAAGGAGGCATTCTTGACTAACAATGCCATCGAGGATGAGGAAGGCATTGTTTTTTATACAAGCCCTAGCTATGATGAGCTCGTTGCAAAAGTGAGACATGTATTAGTGTGGATGGAGCACAATGATGGTGTTAAATTAATAGGGAGGTATGATGTTGGAGTTAGAGACAAATCTCGCTTGAAAAGTATGCCTATCACCTTTGACTTGCATTGGAATGTGTACAAGGGACAAGTTAACTAATCAGAAGACAAGTCACTTCAATTGTTTGCCACCAAGGTTGAACCTCCTCTGGTTGTAATTGACTTGAACTGGATTGTCTCTTCCCCAATGGCCGAGAGGACAAGTATGCCTTTTGTTAAGAAAATGATTATTATCGATGCGTCCAATGCTTATAGACAACCACGAACTAGCAAAGAAAGTGAGGTTGAATTGTATGCCCCTAATGCTTGTAGCCAACCACCAACCAGCCAAGCAAACGAAGTTGATGTGATTGCTAGTGAGAAACTAATTCAAAAGGATGGTGATGGTTATGCTGATGATGATTTGGATGAGGTAGAGGAAGGGTTTCATGGTATTGATGTTGGTGACTTGGATGCGTACATACTGCAAAAGGGGGTGGATCATGAGTTACCTTTTAGGCGTGTATATGGGTCTGACTCAGATGAGGAAGATCCTGAGGAAGAATTGGACAAGGATGAATTCACGAAGGAGGAAAACCAAATTCACTTTGAGTTGACCGGCTTGGAAAAAATAACTCACTTGTTTCGAGATCTCAGCCTTGCCCATAAAGTCGTAGTTGATGGTGGCATGAGAAACACGGCGATTGAGCCAACACCTTGCCCTGATCCAGGCGAACCAAGGATGAGGAGGAGGATGAGAATGCTTATTTGAAGAAAGGAGTGAAGTTTCCAATTTTGGATGCCATGAAGGTTTGGTTGTGTGACTATGCCTTTCGGAACCACGTGCCATTTTATGTTGAGCACTCTGACATAAATTTTCCTTACACTGTGAAGTGTGAAAAAGGAGATGAAGGATTCCCATGGAAGGTTCGTGCAAGAAAGTTAGAAGAAACCGTAGAATGGGTGTTAAGAAGTTGTGTTCCCACTCATTTTTGCAGATCACCAAAGAAACATGATCATCCGACACACCATCAGCTCACGTGTGAGTACCTCGGATACAAATTTATGGGAGACATAGTTGTTGATCCCACTATCAAAGTGAGGTTTCTCATGAGGACAACGAAAAAACTATATGGTTATGAAGTCAAGTATGGGAAGGCATGGTGGGCCAAGGCAGATGCTATTAGGATGTTGTATGGTGGTTACCGAGAAGCATACAACCAGCTCCCCACATTGTTGGGAGTGATTGCACATAGGAACCCGGGCATGTATTGTCGTTGATGATAACCACAGAGTGTTCCACCGTGCATTCTGGAGTTATGGACAATGTGTGGAAGCATTTAAGCATTGTCGTCTGGTCTATTATGTAGATGGCACCTTCTTGACCGGCAGATTCAAGGGCACACTAATGGTAGCAATAGCCCACTCGTCGAACGACAATGTGTTGCCAGTTGCATTTGATTTGGTGCCTTCTGAGCACAAGACAACTGGGAGTGCTTCATGGGTCATGTGAGGAACAAGGTGCTTGTTTATAGGGAGGTATGCGCCATATCGGACCGGCACCATGGCATACTCAAGGCAGTGGACATTGTTATTTTGACTCAATGACATGAGCACGATGCTCACTATCAAACTCTTCGATTAACCCATCATACCAAGGGCCATCATCATCCACCATCCTACCAAAAAATAACAAACATCAAATTTCATCATCTCTTTTGCAAAAAATAAAATTCCAACAATATGTCCATCTATATCATCATCCAACATATTTAATAAAACGCCAACAATATGTCCATCTATATCAACATCCAACATATTAAATAACATGTCCATCTGTCAAAATCTACAAAACATCAACTACTCACATATTATGCCAATTTTATTGAACAAATTGAACTACACAAAAAAAATCATCTAACAACTACACAACTCTATCATCTAACAACTACAAAATAATCCCTAAAACTAAGAAAACATTTACAAATCTAACATAATCTAATATTCAAAAATGCTCTCAAAATAAGATGTTAAAACAAAAAAAATTGGAGGGATTGGAGAAGAATACCTCAAGGATGCTCGGGGGGCTCGAATCTATGAATTTTGGTGGAGGAGGGAGTAGAGCAAGGGGATGTGAGGGGGGAAGAGGGGGAAAGAGAGAGCGAGATTCATTTGTGGTGGAGGAGGAGGAAGAAGATAGCCGGGTGGGAAAGGGCCCGCGGGCTGTTTAAGTTACCCGGGCCAGATGCCAGGGTGCACGGCGCCTGGGTTTGGAGACCAGACGCCAGGGTCCCTCGCGTCTGGCCCTTTGCCACGTCAACCAATCAATGCAGCGGGCGATCGAGCGGGCCCGTACGAGATGCCATGGTCCGTGGCGTCTCTCGTGCAATCGAGTCGCCACGTATGTTGGTGTCACGTAAAGAGGTTAGATTGGAAAAAAAATTAGAGTTAGGCCAGGTCTGGATTTTCTTAGCCATTTAGGTTAAAACCAAAAAATTGTCAACTTGATTCTAGTGCAACTCTTGTCTTTTGGCTATGCTACATCAAGCATTATCGAACACTGGGGTTCACATCAATCTAACAAAAAATATGAGGATAATTATTCAGTAAAAAAGTAGCGTTATATTGCGTGCATGGAGCCCTGTCAACATCAATGGCGTCGCAGCCGCCTCGTGCGTACGTACTGACTTACAACATTGTGGCCAACTAGTGCATTCACGCCGACTTACAACGTCGTGGCCGACTCACGTGTCCACACCAGCGTACAACACCGTGGCCGACTCGCATCCGCACCGGTTTTCAATGTTGCAGTCGACTCTTGCGTCCACATCATCACGTCGATGTCGTTCCTTCTCACTCGAAGCAGCCCAACGGATGCACGCGAGCCGCCGCACCCATGGTCCTATCTACATCATCACACCGGTTCCATGCCTGCTCGCTCGAAGGAGCCCAACAGATGGACGCGAGCTACCCCCCCCCCCCCCACACACACACACACGGTCCGGCCTACATCATCACGCCAGTGTCGTGCCTGCTTGCTCGAGCCGTCACCTCCGTGATCCGGTCTACATCATCACGCTGGTTCCTTGCTTGCTCGCTCGAGTTGCCGCCCCCGCGGTCCGGTATACGTCATCACGCCGGTGTCGTGCCTGCTCGCTCGAGCCGCCAAGGGATGTGTGCGAGCTGCCACCCCTGTGATCCGGTAGACATCATCACGTAGGTGTTGCGCGTGCTTGCTCAAACCTCCCAATAGATGCGCGCAAGCCACCGCCCCGTGGCCTGGTCTATATCAAATATGTCCCAATCTTTTTGACATTCATCCGTGAAAAATACCAGGTGCTATCCACCTTAGTTATTTTATCAGTATACTCTTTATTTTGAGAATAATTACTTTCTCTGCAATGTTTTTTCTGTGTAGGACAAGTGCACACTACAAAGGGGATATAATATTGTGGATATGGAGCTCGCGCCAATATTATCATGCACCGGCATCCGTCCATGCCACATCTTCCAACATGCGCATGAAAGCCCCCGCCCCCGCGGTATGAACTACATCATCTCAAGGCGGCTGAATCGCCGTCCGCACCGGTTTCCAAATGACTCGGTTGACTCGCCATACGCGCCGGCTTAAAATGCTAAGGTCAACTATCTGTCTGTGTTGGTTTTCAAACGCGACGGCTGACTCACGCATCTACATCAGTAAGGCGGGGTCGCATACACCCATACGAGCCGCCAAATGGACGCGCTCAAGCCTTCGTCCCCGCATCTAGTTTACATCAACAAACTGGTGTTGTGCCTTCTCGCTCGAGCCATCCTACGGACGCATGCAAGCCTCCCCTGTGGACCTTCTCCTTCAACAACATTGAAGCAAAGGAAAAAGTGACATTTGAAATCATGCCTTACGCAACATCGCCAAAACACGTGCTAGCCTCCACTCGTGCCGGTTTGCTCAATGGATAAACGCATTGGCTTGTTACCCCAACGACACGTTCTACTTCAACATATCAAAAGGAATAGAAGAGCTTTTCATCCTTGGAGAAGCTACAATTTGAGCCGACCAACATTGAGCCACTAATCCAAAAGCCAAGGGCAAAAGAAAAAAATGATTGTGGAGGAGTGAGGAGAGCCGGACTACATGAGAATAACAAAGCATGGTTCACGAGGCATACAAATCAATTTGGCCATGACATTTGCCAGAAGATATACGATGAGCATCACAAAGCTCATCAACTCACCAAATCGTCAACTTTGCACTGGCTTATGCTACAGCCAAATATGAAGACTCTCAAGCCGCCTCCACAAGTCGACTTAAGACTCGGAGGCTACACACACATGACTCAACAGATTTGGCTATTTTCAACAAAATTCAAGAACTATGGGTCATTGCAGGGAAGAAAACCCGGACCCGGGGGTTGTTGCCATATTGGCGAAAAGTTAAATGTTGCCAAAGAGAACTTGATGCCACAATCCACAATTCAAAAATGGATGCCCTACCTTATGGACGAAGAAGTAAAGATTGCCAAAGCTGACCAGCTGCCATGATGTGTTGTTCAAACACAGGTATCCTCCTTTACTGAATCATCATATTATCAAATTATGATCAATGGAATCAAGCCGGCTTATCTGGACCCCAGATTGTTTTGCAGTAGTAGCAATGTCTCACTGTAAATCCTATGCCGAGCTTTTCCAGGATCATAGGTCACTTGGGGGCTTACAACTCATCGAGTTTAGCTTTCTCACCCTCTTGATCCGGCAAAGACGCCAAAAAATGGTTAAACATGCATGTATGCTTGATGCGACTCCGATCAGGTGACCTCATGTACTCTTGCTAGTTACTCCACTTCGGACCCTGAACTTGTCAAGGTTAAAACATTGGTTTAGGTCACGTGAGAGCCGACATACTGAAATCTAGGACAAACCATGGGTTATCATACTCACTTCATTGAAGCGAGACTTGACCCTCGAAAGCGGGTCTCTTTTTACCATGTCTCACTAAGTCGCTTATTAAAGAATAATTTATTACTACTACTAGATGTTATCATGCCCATACATCATCTTGCATTGCATCATGCATCATACATACATATCATGCTGGTCTTCAAACCGGATTACAACATAAACTTTTACACGAGCAAATAAGTATTTGAGAGCCAAAACTGGCCGGATTTTTATCATGGTTTATCATAACCAGTGTTAAATGATGGGGGGTTTAAAATGAGCTTAGGAGAAATAAATATTCTCGAAAAGCCAGTTTCTCAAATATTGCTGAGCTGGCCCATCACTTATAATATCGGGTCATCTAATTGACCGAATCTTGGATTTCTTCAACTTCTGCTTTTAGTAAACTACAACAATTATGGATTTCTCAAACATACATTTGTCGGGTTGCACCGCATCCATGGGCAGGGATTTCATTTCAAGCACAAAAACCATTATTCCAGGATATTCATGTAGACAATAAATTATTGTGTTGTGTTACAACCACGGTCAAGGATTCATTCAAGTTCAAGAGACCTTCTGAAGTGCATTATGATGGATTGTATTCTCACAGAGTCCCAAGTCTCTGCAGGCATATGACCCAGCACTTGGGGGCTACATTCTTGAAATCAAGATTACAGCAAGTGTGAAAGCTCCATATCATTGCAAGCATGCACCACGACACTTGGGGGCTAATGCATAGTCATTTTGACTAGTCTCATTGAAGGTCCAACCCACCAAGTAATGATGAGCCAGCCCTTGGGGGCTACCAATTGCTCCTATCAAAAATTCAGCGTAACCAGAAGCTTGGGGGCAGTGTCATATGATGTCTTTCTTTTCAAAAAGAGAAGTACATATAAGTCCCGAGTCGCTGCAGGGAGTAGCCCGTCACTTGGGGGCTACACTACTTAAATGAAAATTTCCAAAAGTCTTAAGTCGCTGCACGCATGCGACCCAACACTTGGCGGCTACACTATTTGGCTGTTTAAATAACATTATAGGGTCCAAATTGAAGACACGCCCCATCACATACTAATGAGCCAACCCTTGGGGGCTACACATGTGAAATTCAAGACATTCATATGAGCTCATATCTGGTGGCTCAGAGGACAACCCAGATTTCTCCAAATCTACCTATCTACAACATTCAAAACCAAGTTCAAAAGTCTCAGGTTGTTGCAATGAAAAACAACCCGGCCCTTGGAGCTACACCAGCTGAAGCTTTCCAAGTATAAGACAATTACAAGTCCAAGGCTGCTGCAGCAAAACAATCCGGCACTTGGAGGCTACACAGCCAAGATAGTTCTTTGCCTGAAGCACCAAGTCATCATGAACTGATAAACTTGGAGCTAGGGGGCTACTTGTAATGTGATTATAAAAAAAGAGAGAGGAAGAATATCCTCAGGTTATCAATTTTAAAGTGGAGTTGAAACATTGAAAGACCGGCTCAACATATTTCAGTTTAGCGAAAGCATTGAAAGACTAGCTCAGCATCATACGGATTTCTTTATTCCTAATAATTTTATCAAGTCCACCGGAGTGCGGTTGTTTGACATGGCATTGTTGGGGAACGTTGCATGCGAAACAAAAAATTTCCTACGCATACGAAGACCAATCATGGTGATGTCCATCTACGAGAAGAGATTTGGATCTGCGTGCCCTTGTAGATCGCACAGCAGGAAGCGTTAATAAACGCGGTTGATGTAGTGGAACGTCCTCACGTCCCTCGATCCGCCCCGCGAACCGTCCCATGAACCATCCCGCGTCCATCCCACGATCCGTTCCAATCTAGTGCCGAACGGACGGCACCTCCGCGTTCAGCACACGTACAGGTCGACGATGATCTCGGCCTTCTTAATCCAGCAAGCAAGACGGAGAAGTAGATGAGTTCTCCGGTAGCATGACAGTGCTCCGGTGATGGTGAAGGATCTACTCGTGCAGGGCTCCGCCCGAGCTCCGTAGAAATACGATCTAGAGGTAAAACTATGGTGTCTAGATCTGAGTTGCACGTGGCAAAAGTTGTCTCAAATCAGCCCTAAATCACCACTATATATATGAGGGAGGGGAAGGAGGCTTGCCTTTAGGGCCAATCCCTCAAGGGTGCACCGTCCAGGCAGGAGGAGGAGTCCTACTCCAATTCTAGTCCAACTAGGATTCGAAAGTGGAGTCCTTCTCTTCCTTACCACCTTTCTTTTTTTTCTCTTTTCTTTAGTTTTCTTTCTCTGGCGCATAGGCCCTCTTGGGCTCTCCCACCAGCCCACTAAGGGCTGGTGCACCACCCCTAGTGCCTTTAGGCTTCCCCCGGGTGGTTTGCCCCCTCCCGATGAACTTCCGGAACCCATTCGTCACTCCCGGTACATTCCCGGTAATGCCCGAAAACCTTCCGGTAACCAAATGAAGTCATCCTATATATCAATCTTCGTATCCGGACCATTCCGGAAACCCTCGTGAAGTCCGTGATCTCATCCGGGACTCCGAACAACATTTGGTAACCACACATATAACTCAACTATACTCAAACATCGTCGAACCTTAAGTGTGCAGACCCTGCGGGTTCGAGAACTATGTAAACATGCCCCGAGGTACTCCTCGGTCAATATCCAATAGTGGGACCTGGATGCCCATATTGGATCCTACATATTCTCCGAAGATCTTATCGGCTGAACCTCAGTGTCAAGGATTCATATAATCACGTATGTCATTCCCTTTGTCCTTCGGTATGTTACTTGCCCGAGATTCGATCGTCGGTATCCGCATACCTATTTCAATCTCGTTACCGGCAAGTCTCTTTACTCGTTCTATAATACAAGATCCCATGACTTACACTTAGTCACATCTCTTGCAAGTCTTGTGTGTGATGTTGTATTACCGAGTGGGCCCCGAGATACCTCTCCGTCACACGGAGCGACAAATCCCAGTCTTGATCCATACTAACTCAACGGACACCTTCGGAGATACCTGTACAGCACCTTTATAGTCACCTAGTTACATTGTAAAATTTGATGCACACAAGGTATTCCTCCAGTGCCAGTGAGTTATATGATCTCATGGTCATAGGAACAAATACTTGACACGCAGAAAACTATAGCAATAAAACGACACGATCAATATGCTACGTTCATAGTTTGGGTCTAGTCCATCACATGATTCTCCTAATGATGTGATCTAGTTATCAAGCAACAACACTTTGCACATAGTCAGAAAACCTTGACTATCCTTGATCAACTGGACAGCCAACTAGAGACTTGCTAGGGACATTGTTGTGTCTATGTAACCACACATGTATCTATGTTTTCATTCAATACAATTATAGCATGGATAATAAACGATTATCTTTAAACAGGAAATATAATAATAACTATTTATCATTGCCTCTAGGGCATATTTCCAACACTCTCCCACTTGCACTAGAGTCAATAATCTAGTCCTCACATCGCCATGCGATTTACATTGTAATAAATCGAACACCCATACAGTTCTGGTGTTGATCATGTTTTGCCCGTGGAAGAGGTTTAGTCAGCGGCTCTGCTACATTCAGATCCGTGTGCATTTGCAAATATTCACATCCTCTCCTTCGATGTAGTCGCGGATGAGGTTGAAGCGTCGTTTGATGTGTGTGGTCTTCTTGTGAAACCTTGGTTCCTTTGCTAAGGCAATGGCACCAGTGTTGTCACATAACAGAGTCAATGGATCTAGTGCGCTCGGCACAACTCCAAGATCTGTCATGAACTGGTTCATCCAGACACCCTCCTTTGCTGCCTCTGAGGCAGGCATGTACTCCGCTTCACATGTAGAATCTGCTACGACGCTCTGCTTGGAACTGCACCAGCTTGCCGCACTCCCATTAGGAATAAATATGTATCCGGTTTGTGACTTAGAGTCATCCGGATCGGTGTCAGAACTTGCGTCGACGTAACCCTTTACGACGAGCTCTTTGTCACCTCCATAAACGAGAAACATTTCCTTAGTCCTTTTCAGGTACTTTAGAATATTCGTGACCGCCGTCCAGTGATCCACTCCTGGATTACTCTGAAACCTGCCTGCCATACTTATGGCCAAGCTGACGTCTCGTCTAGTGCACATCATTGCATACATGATAGAACCTACGGCTGAAGCGAGGGGACGGAACTCATTTGTTCTCTATCTTCCGCAGTTGCTGGGCACTGAGTCTTACTCAATTTTATACCTTGTAATACTGGAAAGAACCCTTTCTTGGACTGGTCCATTTTGAAATTCTTCAAAACTTCATCAAGGTATGTGCGTTGTGAAAGTCCAATCAGGCGTTTCGATCTATCCCTATAGTCTTAATGCCTAGAATGTAAGCAGCTTCTCCTAGGTCTTTCATAGAGAAACTTTTATTCAAGTAATCCTTTATGCTCTCCAAAAGCTCCACGTTGTTTCCAATCAGGAATATGTCATCCACATATAATATTAGAAACGCCACAGAGCTCCCACTCACTTTCTTGTAAATACAAGATTCTCCAACCACTTGTATAAACCCAAATGCTTTGATCACCTCATCAAAGCACTTATTGCAACTCCGAGATGCTTGCACCAGTCCATAAATGGATCGATGTAGCTTGCATACTTTGTTAGCATTCTTTGGATCGACAAAACCTTCGGGCTGCATCATATACAACTCTTCCTTAAGAAAACCATTAAGGAACGCCGTTTTGACATCCATCTGCCAGATTTCATAATCGTAAAAGGCAGCTATGCTAACATGATTCGGACAGACTTAAGCATCGCTACAGGTGAGAAATTCTCATCGTAGTCAACTCCTTGAACTTGTGAAAAACCCTTTGCCACAAGTCGAGCTTTATAAACGGTCACATTACCGTCTGCGTCCGTCTTCTTCTTATAGATCCATTTCTTCTGAATAGCCTTGCGGCCTTCAGGTAGTACTTCCAAAGTCCACACTTTGTTCTCGTACATGGATCCTATCTCGGACTTCATGGCCTCCAGCCATTTGTTGGAATCCGGGCCCACCATTGCTTCTACTTAATTCACAGTTTCATTGTTGTCTAACAACATAATCATTATGACAGGATTACCGTACCACTCGGGAGCACTACGTGATCTTGTCGACCTGCGAGGTCCGATAGCAACTTGATCCGAAGTTTCATGATCATCATCATCAACTTGCTCCTCAATCGGCGCCGCAGCAACACGGGTTTCCCCTTGCCCTGCGCCACTATCTAGAGGGATTAGAGGTTCGACAACCTCATCAAGTTCTATCTTCCTCCCACTCAATTCTTTCGAGAGAAACCCCTTCTCGAGAAAAGCTCTGTTTTGAGCAACAAACACTTTGCCATCGGATTTGAGATAGAAGGTATACCCAACTGTCTCTTTTGGGTAACCTATGAAGACGCACTTTTCTGCTTTCGGTTCCAGCTTTTCAGGCTGAAGCTCTTTGACATAAGCATCACATCCCCAAACTTTAAGAAACGACAACTTTGGTCTTTTCCATACCACAGTTCGTATGGTGTCGTCTCAATGGATTTTGATGGTGCCCTATTTAAAGTGAATGAAGTTGTCTCTAATGCATAACCCCAAAAAACGATAACGGCAAATCGGTAAGAGACATCATAGATCACACCATCTCTCATAAAGTACGATTACGACATTCGGACACACCATTACGCTGTGGTGTTCCAGGCGGTGTCAACTGTGAAACAATTCCACATTGTCTTAAGTGAGAACCAAACTCGAAACTCAGATATTCACCCCGACGATCAGACCGTAGGAACTTGATCTTCTTGTTACGATGATTTTCAACTTCACACTAAAATTGCTTGAACTTCTCAAACGTTTCAGACTTGTGATTCATCAAGTAGACATGACCATATCTGCTCAAATCGTCAGTGAAGGTGAGAAAATAACGATATCCGCCGCGCGCTTCCACACTCATCGGACCGCATACATCGGTATGTATGATTTCCAACAAGTCACTTGCACGCTCCATTGTTCTGGAGAACGGAGTCTTAGTCATCTTGCCCATGAGGCATGGTTCGCACGTGTCAAGTGAATCAAAGTCAAGTGACTCCAAAAGTCCATCCATATGGAGTTTCTTCACGCGCTTTACACCAATATGACCTAAGCGGCAATGCCATAAATACATGGCGCTATCATTGTTAACTCTAACTCTTTTGGTCTCAATGTTATGTATATGTGTATCATCGCTATCAAGATTCAATATGAACAATCCTCTCACATTGGGAGCATGACCATAAAAGATATTACTCATAGAAATAGAACAACCATTATTCTCTGACTTAAACGAGTAACCGTCTCGCAATAAACAAGATCCAGATATAATGTTCATTCTTAACGCAGGCACTAAATAACAATTATTTATGTTCATAACTAATCCTGATGGTAACTCAAGTGAAACTGTGCCGACGGCTATTACATCAACCTTGGAACCATTTCCCACGCACATCGTCACTTCATCTTCCGCCAGCCTTCGCTTATTCCGCAGTTCCTGTTTCGAGTTGCAAATATGAGCAACAGAACCGGTATCGAATACCCAAGCACTACTACGAGAGCTGGTTAAAGTACACATCAATAACATGTATATCGAATATACCTGATTTTTCCATGGCCGCCTTCTTATCAGCCAGATACTTGGGGCAGTTGCGCTTCCAGTGACCCATACCCTTGCAATAATAACACTCCATTTCAGGCTTAGGTTCAGCTTTGGGTTTCTTCGTCAGATTGGCAACAGTTTTGCCGCTCTTCTTGGAATTACCCTTCTTTCCTTTGTCGTTTCTCTTGAAACTAGTGGTCTTATTCACCATCAACACTTGATGTTCTTTACGGAGTTCTGACTCTGACTTTCAGCATCGCGAATAACTCGCCGGGTGACTTGTTCATCCCTTGCATGTTATAGTTCAACACAAAGCTCTTGTAGCTTGGTGGCAGTGATTGAAGAATTATGTCAATGATAGCCTCTTGCGGGAGTTCAATCCCGAGCTCAGCTAGACGGTTTGAGTACCCAGACATTTTGAGCACATGTTCACTGACAAACGAATTCTCCTTCATCTTGCAAGCATAGAATTTATCGGAGGTCTCATACATATCGATCCAGGCGTTCTTATGAAAGATAAACTTCAACTCCTAGAACATCTAAAATGCTCCATGACGCTCAAAGCGACGTTGAAGTCCCGGCTCTAAGCCATACAAGACTGCACATTGAACTACTCAGTAGTCCTCCTTACGTGTTAACCAAGCGTTTTTAACATCTTGGTCAGCCGTAGCGGGTGGTTCATCTCCTAGCGCAGCATTAAGGACATAGTCCTTCTTCCCAGCTTGCAGGAGCAACTTAAGATTACGAGCCCAGTCTACAAAGTTGCTTCCATCATCTTTCAACTTAGCTTTCTCTAGGAACGTATTAAAATTCAGGGTGACTGTCGCGTGAGCCATTGATCTACAACACAAATATTTTCAAAGTGGGCTTAGACTAAGTTCAAGATAATTAGAGTTTCACTAATCAAATTACTTGCTAAACTCCCACTCAAAAAGTACATCTCTCTAGTCATTTGAGTGGTACATGATCCAGATTCACTAACTCAAGTCCGATAATCACGTGAGTTGAGAATAGTTTCAGTGGAAAGCATCTCTATGCTAATCATATCAACTATACGATTCATGCTCGACCTTTCGGTCTCATGTGTTCCAAGGCCATGTCTACACATGCTAGGCTCATCAAGATTAACCCGAGTGTTCTGCATGTGCAACTGTTTTGCACCCGTTGTATGTGAACGTTGAGTCTATCACACCCGATGATCATGTGGTGTCTCGAAACGACGAACTATAGCAACGGTGCACACTCGGGGAGAACACAATTTCGTCTTGAAATTTTAGTGAGAGATCACCTCATAATGCTACCGTCGTTCTAAGCAAAATAAGGTGCATAAAAGGATTAACATCACATGCAATTCATAAGTGACATGATATGGCCATCATCATGTGCTTCTTGATCTCCATCACCAAAGCACCGGCACGATCTTCTTGTCACCGGCGCCACACCATGATCTCCATCAACGTGTCGCCATCGGGGTTGTCGTGCTACTTATGCTATTACTACTAAAGCTACGTCCTAGCAATATAGTAAACGCATCTGCAAACACAAACGTCCCTCGATCCGCCCCATGAACCGTCCCATGATCCGTTCCAATCTAGTGCCGAACGGACGGCACCTCCGCGTTCAGCACACGTACAGCTCGACGATGATCTCGGACTTCTTGATCCAGCAAGCAAGACGGAGAAGTAGATGAGTTCTCCGGTAGCGTGATGGCGCTCCGGTGGTGGTGAAGGATCTACGACTAGGATTGGAAAGTGGAGTCCTTTTCTTCCTTCCCACCTTTCTTTTTTTCTCATTTTTTGGTTTTCTTTCTCTGGCGCATAGGCCCTCTTGAGCTGTCCCACCAGCCCACAAAGGGCTGGTGCGCCACCCCTAGTGCCTTTGGGCTTCCCCCGGGTGGGTTGCCCCCTCCCGGTGAACTTCCAGAACCCATTCGTCACTCCCAGTACATTCCCGGTAATGCCCGAAAATCTTCCGGTAACCAAATGAAGTCATCCTATCAATCTTCGTCTCCGGACCATTCCGGAAACCCTCGTGACGTCCGTGATCTCATCAGGGACTCCGAACAACATTCGGTAACCACACATATAACTCAACTATACTAAAATATCACCGAACCTTAAATGTGCAGACCCTACGGGTTCGAGAACTATGTAGACATACCCCGAGGTACTCCTCGGTGAATATCCAATAGCGGGACCTGTATGCCCATATTGGATCCTACATATTCTCTGAAGATCTTATCGGTTGAACCTTAGTGTCAAGGATTCATATAGTCCCGTATGTCATTCCCTTTGTCCTTCGGTATGTTACTTGCACGAGATTCGGTCGTCGGTATCCGCATACCTATTTCAATCTCGTTACCGGCAAGTCTCTTTACTCGTTCTGTAATACAAGATCTTATGACTTACACTTAGTCACATTGCTTGCAAGTCTTGTGTGTGATGTTGTATTACTGAGTGGGCCCCGACATACCTCTCCGTCACACGGAGCGACAAATCCCAGTCTTGATCCATACTAACTCAACGGAGACCTTCGGAGATACCTGTAGAGCACCTTTATAGCCACCCGGTTACATTGTGACGTTTGATGCACACAAGGTATTCCTCCGGTGCCATTTAGTTATATGATCGCATGGTCATAGGAACAAATACTTGACACGCAGAAAACTATAGCAATAAAACGACATGATCAATATGCTACGTTCATAGTTTGGGTCTAGTCCATCACATGATTCTCCTAATGATGTGATCCAGTTATCAAGCAACAACACTTTGCACATAGTCAGAAAACCTTGACTATCCTTGATCAACTGGCCAGCCAACTAGAGGCTTGCTAGGGACATTGTTGTGTCTATGTATCCACACATGTATCTATGTTTTCATTCAATACAATTATAGCATGGATAATAAACGATTATCTTTAAACAGGAAATATAATAATAACTATTTATCATTTCCTCTACGGCATATTTCCAACAGGCATCACCAACAATCATGACTCAGCATTATTAGAGATCATGATCCGACAGAGTCTATACAACAACCCAGCTTCACAAGTTGGAAGTGGTTCAACAACGGACGAATTTTTATACCCAATATTTTTCATCAAAACCAAAGTAATAGAAGACGGCTCAACTTCATATGTGTTTCTTATCTTCAATATTTTCATCAAGTCAAAGCATTGGAGGTCGACACAACGACATATGGGTGTTTTATTCCCAATATTTCATGGCAAAGGACATTGACGAGCAAGATTTTGTTAAGACGGATCAAAGAAATCAGGATTTTGGAGGAGCCACTTCATTGAAATAAGCCGGCCAAGGAGCAAGCTGGTCCATTAACATATTTATTATTCTTATTTCAGGAGCTTACCATGAATAAATTCAAGCTAACCTGAGGGCTAATGTCGGGGATAAACCCGAGCGGTTGACCCAGCTAGTAGGTGTGACCTGGCCAGGAGGGTTTATCCCGGTCGCGAGGTATGACCCAACTAGGAGGTTTGACTCGGCCCATCAGCTAGCAGCTCGTGGGCCACCCCGATCGCCGCATCGACCTGGACGACATGGCCCAAGGCCTTGTGTGCAAGTCAGCGTAAGGCGGCTCATGGAGAGGCCTGGAGGGTGGTTCACAGAGAATGCCCACGAAGAGGAGGAATTCCCTCCAAGAAAAGCTAGTCCAAGTCCTAGTAGGACCCTATGTAAGCCTACCCCTTCAACCTATATAAGAAGGGGCAGGGCATCCCAAGAGGGACAAGTCAAGCTACGTTTAGACAAGACAAATCATTAGATAGACACATTAAAACCCTCGAGACTAGAGGTAGCGATTTCGCACCCTTGTAATCGAGATCATCATCTTCATTAATGAAACACAAGAAGGATGTAGGCCTTTACCTCCATCGGAGGGGCCGAACCTGGGTAAACTCGCGTCTCTCGGTTCCGACCAACCCCTCTCAAGCCGCCACATAGCTGCAATGGCTCCACACCTAAGTCCTTTCACGAGGACATCTGTCATCACAAAAACCACGACACCCTCTGTTGGTTGAAGTCTCCACTAACGTGGACGTATACTAGCACCAGCTATCCGAACCACGCCAAAAATCATCGTGTCAACCTTTGCATTTGATCTTCCTTCCTTACCCTCTACATTACATTTGCATGTCTTTACTTTCTGCTACTATACTCTTAGATATGCATGTGTAGGGTGAACTTGACTAGTCATAATTGTTAAAAGTGGCCCACAACTAAAATTGGGAAAAGGCTAAGTCTTTTATTGGTCAAGTAGTTATGCCGATATAGCCATGCTGATATAGTTATCTTATTATTTGTTGATGCAATCAAACAATAGGGTCTTCTTAAGGCAATTAATGAAGTATATCCTCAATCCCCGCAAATATTTTACCTTAGACAATATATGCCAACTTCCAATCATCTTGCTTTAGAGGGGAAGAACTTAAAAAATGGGTTGACAAAGCTAGTTATTCCTTCACTGAACATGGTCACAAAGAAGGAATGGATGGTTTGAAAGCAACATGTGAACCAACCTACATGTGCTTGAATGGCATCCCTAAGGAGTGTTGGGCTCGATATGCAATAGATCATGTGTGCAAGACTCACTTGGTAGTGAACAACCTTAGTGAGGTTTTCAACAAAATGATTCTAGATGTTAGGTCCAAACCAATTAAGACCATGTTTGATGGGTTGAGGACCAAACTAATGGTTAAGTACCTGGGCATCTGAGAGAAAACAGAGAGATGTAGGTGGGAAATAACCCCACATTATGTGGAGAAGCTTGAAGAGAGCAAGAAATGGTCTAAATACTGTGAAGGAAACATGGTTGGTCCCAACATGTGGCAAGTTACTAGTGGAGAGAACACTTACTTTGTGAAGTTGAATGTAGGTACTTGCTCTTGCAGGAAATGGGTCATGACTGGATCACCTTGCCACCATGCAATAGGTGTAATGTAGAAGATAAAAGTTCACCCAGAAGATTATGTGCATCCATTTTTAAGAAGGAAATGTATAAGACTGCATACCAGGACATCGTCTACCCTGTTCCCGAGCCTCAATTATGGCCCAACACCAACACACGAGACATTGAACCACTAGTATTTAGGGAGAATAAAGGGAAGAAGCACACATATAGGACAAAGGGTGAATTTGAAGTACCAGCTCCAAAGGATACATCAAGGATGGGCATTATAACATGCAGCAATTGTGGCAAGCAAGGCCACAGGTGGACACTCTGTGAAGACATGCTTGAGGCCAAGTTTCAGTCAAGGAAAAACAAGCACAAGGTAACTAAGCCAATGCACAATATTTCTTAAAATTCTACATCAAAGATTCAATGCATCAATCTTTTCAGCTTCTACTTGTTTTAATTGTAGGAAAACAAAGCATCCTACCGAGCACTTTCAGCACCACCCAGTCCATGCTCAGCAGTTGTTGCTTCTGGTCCTGATACAGCTTCACGAAATGCAGTTAGGGCCATAAAACCATCTGCAGCTTCAGTTAGGGCCACCAAATCTATTGCCACACCCCAAACTTCAATAAGAGCAACCATTGCTTCTACTGTAGTTTCAAGAGCAGGATCAAAAAAGAGAAAGTACCCAGCTGCTTCAGCACTAGCCAACAACACCAGGTCAAATGCATCATCTCTAGCAAAGAACATTAGATCAAGAGTTGCAAGAGGTTTAAATGCTCCTAGGGCAAAATCAACCTCAGCTCAACCAGAAGTTGGTTCAAAGAGGAAGAGGAAGGCCCCAAGCAAATTTGATTTGTATTTCACAGCTAGTGGCAACCATTGAATGTGTTGTAATATGGTTATGAAACATATATTTGGCATGCCCTGAACTATGTTTGTTTGGCATGCTTGGGACAGTTAGTTTCCTATCTTCCATTGTTGCACTGAACTCTGTTGGTTACCCTAAACTATGTTTGAGGTATTTTGATTTGATGTGAGCACCTTGTCATTCAAGCAGATAACAAATCCATAGATAGATCATTTCATTCATATATAACATACAAAAGCATTTCATTCATAAAACTAGATCAATAGATGGATAGATCATTCAAATATCACTACATATAGATAGATCCCTCAACGCATGAGGGGATCATTACATAACCAAAGCACTCTGCATGGGTACACAATGCTGGTCCACCTCTGCCTTGTTACTTGAAATGGACGGAAGTTGGCCCTCCTCCTTGCCCCATAGATGATATCATCATCAGTAGGGTTAGAGCCATTGCGGAAGGCCTCCAGGAACTGCTCCTTGTCCTTGCGGTTGCGAGCTGCCAAGATCTTCTCAGCGAGACGACGGCGATACTCTGGCCTTCTCTCACCCCTATGCTTTACTTCTCTTCTTCCCTCTCTCTGCATGTCTCCCTTGGTCACCTCCTCTTCTGCATCTACAACCTCTCCAGAGTCCATGCCCACTGAGCTAGGGATCTAGGGATTTCTCTAGCGACTGTGACGAGGAGATGGTAGTGGCTTGCGTTACAATATGGTTTCTCGCTTAGGGTGGGATTTATAGATGGACACTGGGTGCTGGTGGGCAGGCTGTAACTTTGGATAACAGCCCAGTTCCAGGCCCACATTGGATAAATGAGACATTAAGCCCAACTGTAAAATAAAATAGCAGAGCACTAGAAGAGTTATTCACTCCATTAAAACAAATAGAACTAATAAAACAGTTCTTCACTGTATTACTTAAGATAGGTTCTCAACACTACATCATTTAACATATAATCATAACTTAAACATTGGCACCTCCCTTCACTCGAGTTACCATAACTTCAGCAATTCTTATAGTGTTGCACAAAATATACAACTACCACCATCAACTTGCAAGGCCTTTTATATATAGTAGGCAAACTTACTTACTTATTAACCATAGTCTGATCTTCATGACTCTAGTATGGCCTTGATTTTCTCAAGTTTTTCCTTACTCCCATGGCCAGCATTGAGCAGATCTGCTACAACTTTCTCGAGCTCTTTCTTCTCTTGGGCAAGAAGATCCTTGTACACCTTGATCTCTTTCATAGCCTTCCTAGTTTTGTGAATTATGTGTTCCTGGGCCTGAAGGATACACCTCTGCTCCTTTGCTAGCCTAAGCTTCTCCATCTCTAGCTCTTCCTTCTGCTTCTCAAATTTCTCATCATCCATTGCCTTCTGGTAGTCCACTTTGCCAACACCATCATGTCAGTCAAACATCTTGGAAACATCATCAACCATTTTCTGATGCTTCTCACACAGATGATCCTTCTCCTTCATCAACTTGTCTAACTCAGCATCATATGCATTCTTGTCTTGAATCCCGCCAAGATTTTGCTCATGGAACAATTCCCACGGCTTGATGAGGCGGTTCTTCAGTATATCAGGGTGTACTGGATCAACCCACTTAACTACACCACAGTTCACACCTCCATGTTAAGTCAAACAACAATATTAAATTGAGAAATAAATTAAGTTTGATCACACAACACATACTTAAGAAAATGCATAAATTAAAAACTAAATTCAGTTAAAATAGAGTTAATATACAAGGAGGATATGTACAGATTATAGATTTAAGCTAGAGAGGATATATACACATTCATAACAACTAAGCATAATTGATTACCACAAAGCATAACTGGAAACAACTATCTGCAAATAACAACACTAACTTCAGATAACAATGAGCTACTGATTTACTACATTACTCACATGAAAAGGGCATCCGTAGAACCTCCTGCCAGTGTTAGCACCTTCAAAAGCAACACCCTTCCTAGGCCTCGTCTCATGAAGAGTGCACTTGGCAACTTCCTCCATGGGAGCACCACACCACAGTGGCTCAGGAATGGTGTCATGTGTGTCCTACATACAGTACACGATAGTTGCATATCCATCAAGCACTAGCTAAACCATCCATACAAATGTGCAAGATCATGATCCCTAATTCCCAAATCGATTGAACCCTCACCCTAAATAATGGCAGAGGGGGAGGATGAGGCTTACAAAGTACTCCATGTCCATCAGGTTGCCCCCATGTTGTTGTCGTCGGAGCTCTCATCCCCATCATTTCAAGAAGGCATCCTGGCCGGCGACGAGGAAGGGAGGTGGTCGACGAGCTCTCGGAAAGGGGAGAACAAAGCAAGGGGGAGAGAGTGAAAGTGGGTGAGCGAGAGTGATCGAGAGTGGGAGTGGGTGACTAATCACACGGTCGGAACGGCGCGTTGTAACGGCCATCATCACGATCATCGTTCGCGTCTAGCTGGTAGAACCTTGACGGGAGGGCCCCACATGTCATAACCGCGATTAAAATGTAATGGTTCGGCAACTAGGGTTTTTTGGAACGGCTCACCACTTTTATGGTAGTTCTATGTCTCGTAATGTGATAGTTTTTTGCTATTTACTCGGAAAGAGGCACCTCACTGTCCTCTACCCGACAGAGGATGCTGCAAGCCGGCAAGGAAGGGCCACTACGAGCCCACTAATACTCCAAGGGTTGCCATGGCGGACACTGCTATGGCGACCAAGGGGGTGCTTGAAGCCGGAGAGGCGGCGTGTGACGCTGTGTTCCAACACTTACCGGTGTTTTTTCATGGTTGCTTTTGGTGGGAGCGTTCGGTGAAGCTGCTTTGCAACACCGCAGCAACTCCGACGGCGCTGTAACCACTGCATCGCACCTCCGGGCGGTGTGGACGACCGCTGCATCGTAGCTCCGACAGTGTCGATGGTCGCTGCAACGCAACTCCGGCGCCATCGACAATCGCTGCATAGCAGCTTCGGCGGCGACGCGTCGCTGCATCGCAACGCTGGCGGCATGGACGCCGCTGCATAAGTGCATAGCAGCTCCGGTGTCGTCACCACCACTGCATCACACCTCCTGCGGCATGGACGATGGTTACATCGCAGCTCCAGGCTCCAGCGGCATCGACGACCGCTGCCTCGCAGCTCCGGTAGTGTCGACACTCGCTGCAATGCAGCTCCGGCGACATCGACGACCACTGCACGACAGCTTCGGCTAGGTTGGGGCCGCTGCATCGCAACTCCGGTGACATCATTGTTGTATTGTAGCTCCACGCATCAACAGCCACTTCATAGCTGCTCCGGCGAACTAGTCGAGGGGAAGTGATGGGCGAGACGAAGATGTGTGTTGAGCGGCGATATGCAACACAACTAGAGAAAGGCCACGATTTGCACGATCGGACGGTTATTAAGGCGGCTTCCGGTCGCGAGTTATCACGCCTTGTACAACGCAGGTGCTTACTGAGGTGCTTCATAAAAAAAACTCGGTTTTTTTCCTTTGCCGGTGTTTACGGAGGTGCTTAGAGCATCTCCGCTCGTTGGCCCCCCAGGAGCCACTTTTTCAGCCGGCTGGGGTCAATGTCGGCGAAAATTATGACATGAAGGGAAAGGTTTTCCATCCATACCCTCATCCAACACTAGAAGACAAGAGAGATGAGAGGAAAAAGAGATGAAGTGGACAAAAGACAGACACGTGGGTGGACCTATTGCATGCAAGAGAGAGAAGAGAAAGGGAGTGGGAGACTCACACACTAGGCTTGCTGCATGCAAATAATAGCGCTGGCGCTCCCGAACGTCCCCCAACGTGCTGGGTTTGGGACTGTCGGAACCAATTTCGATCCTAACCAGCGAAAAACGAGTTCCCAGAGGCTCGACTGGTGCGTTTTTTCCTGGCCTCGGAGGACCCTGTTGGGGACAAGCCTGAAGATGCTCTTAAAAGTGGGACGGAAGCAAACTTTGGATTCGATGCCAGCCAGTGCTTAGGGTAAATAACTGCTTTCCTTCTCTCGCGGATGCTATAGGTTTAAAACAGCTAAACACCGATTTGAGGCGTTCTTCATTGTGTGAAAAAATTTCTTTGAGATGCAATAATGCTCTCTCTCCTTAAGCACCGGTGCATAAGCATCCAGCGCTGTACAAGGCCTCAGCCGGCTTACGCCTAGCATCGGCCTAAATAAGTGACAGGCAGGAGACATGCGTATTTGTTTTCTATGATTTCCGGTCAGTCATAGCCAGAGACATGTTACTGAACCGGGCGATCAATCAAAAGAGGAAACCAGAACAGATGGTGAAGGTTGCCAACGTCAGAAAACTACAACCAGCAAATGGAGGCCGCAGATCGAGCGAAATGCGCTGTAGCAGACTCCATAGCTCACGCGCTGGGTGCCTGACGAACAGATCGAGAGAGCCCAGCAAACCCAGAACAATTACCATTACAAACTACCAGCAACATACTACTAGATCACAACCAGTTACACCCACACTAGCTACTTCGACGGACCAATTTAATTCTTGATCGTATATTTAGGTATTTTCCTTGGAAAAAAAAGAGACAGAAATTACAGCGTTACAGACACTATCTACAGCGCAGCGCGCCCTTCTTCTGAAAATGAATGCAAACGAACATAGTAATTCAGAACATTGTTACAACAGATGAATCCATCACACGGTTAAGTGATCCATCCTGCGCTACTGTAGTATGCAAGCGTCTCGGGAGCTAGTCGACGACGGGGAACATACCGTCGACGTCGACGTCGTCGGCGGCAAGGCCCTTGTCGTGGCGCTCGACGCACTGGAGGATGTACTTGAAGGCCTCGGTCTCGCAGGGGATGGCGAGCGCGCCCTCGTGCCGGAACCCGAACTCCTCCTCGGCCTTCTCCAGGAGGAGCCGGAACACGGGGTGCCCCAGGTAGCTGGTCGGTATCACGAACCGCCGCTGCTCCGGCCCCACGTACACCGGGCAGTAGCCCCTCGGCACGTCCGGCGCCGCCTCCGGGCTGTGGCAGCCCTCGTCGTCCGAGTCCACCGTCGCCGTCCTCGTCAGCCGCCGCAGCACGAACGGCGGGATCGACGACGGCGCAGCCGACACCACCGCCCCCGCCGCCGGCGCGTGCGTCTCCTCCTCCTCCTCCTCCTCGCCGTCGTCGGCGTCGCCCCTGGCACCGAGCGCCCACTTGTGCAGCAGCTCCCGCAGACGCACGATCGTCGTGGTGGCCGCCTTCCCGCCGTCGTCGCCCATCACGTACGTGCCTACTTACTACACACACAACGGCACCGTACACCGCTAGTGAGGGACTTGTTGGATCTTAAGAGGCTGGGAGTGGATGCTGGCCGGGAGCTGGAAGAATAAAACGAGGGGGTGGCATGCACCGAATATATAATCAGGTGGCAGCCCTACGGACCGCCGGACGCGCAAGAGGTAACATGGCGCCATGGCGGCATCCAGAGAGAGAAGAAAAAAATAATGATTCCATTGTCGATTATTAAAAGGTCTTGCTTAGCGATATCTCGAGCAAATGCAGTGTGTTAACTTCGATTATTAAGCCAGCTTGCTCAGATTTCTTTGGTGGCAAAGGTAGGGGAAGCTTAATTATGTTGGCTTGCAAGCTAAGCAGGAATATTAAAAGATGTCAAATTAGCTTAGCAGATGTACCAAGTAGTGGGGAAATGGGATTTCGAGTCCTGGTTGACGTACGCTACTCTTTCTTCTCCATTATTTTGAGCATGTATCTGTAACAAATTCCGGCCGCCTGCTAGATATTACTAATATCATGCCTGAATATCTGTGATAGCGTCGTGGGCTCGTGGCGGCATCGGGAAAAAATAGGATTCAATTGGACGCCGATTATTCAAAGGTCCTGCTTAGCGAAGCGCGGCGAATACATCTTTTGGTGGTAAAAGTAGGAAAATATAACTTGACTTGCCTGCAAGCTAAGCACGAATCTGAAACTTAGCTTAGCAGGAGTATCAAGTAGGACTATTATTTTCCCAGAAAGACAGAAAAAAGGCTTCCAGGTGTTTAGGGTTTTTCTACCGCTTGGCCACCGTCGCCGATCTGCCTCGTTTCCTCTTGCCTTAGGGCCATGAAGGCGTTGTGGTTTCTGACTCTTCTCGGCGATGTGGTACGTACGCGTAACAATAACCACCATGCTCCAAAACAAAGAAAAGAAATGGGTGCGTGCTTCAAGCCTGATTTCTCATGGCACACACCCAAACAAGCACCACTCGACGAGTCCGCTAAACTGAATGTTCACTGGTGTCTTTCCGACCATCCAAAGACGTAAATAAAAGATCGGGTTGTGAGGTGTCTTTTGATATTCTAAATAAAGAAAACCACAATTTGATTTATTTTTACATCTCTGTGATAGCAAATGAGAGAAAAGGTCGAGTTTAAGCCGATTCCATGCGTAATAAAAGATTGAGAGGGATCAAGAATCGCTATTTGGAATGGATCCAATTCTATTGAGTCTCATAGTGATATTTCTCTTTAACACGCATTCGTGTACAAACCCCTGTTCAAGAATTCATCCGATTTACCAGTTAACTTGCCGATTAATCCCTACTCATAGGGTCACCGAGTAGCCGATAAACCGAAAAATCACCCGATTAATTGATTAAATGGCCGATTACCTTCCCGATTAGCCCATTAATCCCCTACTCGCCAGCCAACCGAGCAGCTACCAGTTAACGATTTCCTCAACAAAGGTACAAACAAGTGCGGACGAAGTAATACGAATATGTTTGGTAGTCGGTCTGTTTCCACAAACAACGTGTGCAAGTGAGTTTTCTAGCATGCTTAGGGTTCATATCCTGTTCAATAAGGTGAGGCGAGGGCGACTCCCTGAAAATGGATTGATGCTCTCCCCGTATAGCCCCTGTTCCGGTGGTGTGTCTCGCATCGTCAGCGGACGTGTGAAGGTGTGTCTCTGGCGGATCCCTTAGGATTCGGTTGGTGTTTTGTCTTTGGTGGATCCGCGTGGATATGGTCTTAGTTCGTCTGTGTTCATGTGTGCACATGTTGGATCCTTCCGGTCTATGTTTCATCGTTGGTGGTTGTTATTCTGATGTGATGGTCCTTTGGGCCTGTAGCACCATGACTTTCTGATTTTCTATTATAATGAAGACTGCCCGTCTCCTGTGAGGGAGGGGCGATGATGGTAGAGCGTCTTTGGCTAACTCTAATGTTTGTAGTTTTCATTAGATGGTTTACGAATATAAATGTATTTTTTGTTACTTCTTGTCTTCTTTATACCCCCCACATGATGTTTAATGCATAGACTTAAAGATTTTTTTAAAATAGGATTTTTTTTTGCAAAGAAAGTTACAACCCCAACCTCTAAATTTTTTTAAGAATATTTTCAAACAAACTATATTGCGTATTACTACAAATACAATCTAAGTTTAGAGCCTCTAAAACCAGACCCCTCAAATTGCCCCTAAACGCTCGAGCAGACAGCCCGGTCAATCCATGTACAAGGGAGAAAGGGAAAAAACACTCAACCGAACCCTTTACTTTGTCCTTATATGTTCAAGTTGTACACAAATCCCCATATCCAAGCCATATATGAGGACGTGGGATGTCTCGGAGGGCTCGGGCAGGACCCCACATAGCATTTGGCACATCCCCTATCACCTTTTCCCTTTCTTTTTTTTCTTTCTCTTCCTATCCACCAATCCTATACATGTGACCGAACATATATGGAGAAAGTATTGGGAGGGGATGATAAAGGATGGATTTTATTAACTCGAAATGAAGCATAAATGGGTATAAAACAATGAACATACACCTGGCTTCTGCATAACTAGGATGTACACAACAAACATCACATAACGAAAAACACGGTGATAAATAACAAAGTCATACAAGATCAAAGTTATGCCTAATAGAGAAAAAAATGACCCAAAAGCGATGAATAAGAATCTACAAAACTACAATAACAACCATAGATATACACACCAACCACCTTTCGGCATCACAAGGATCACTAGATTTTTCACCGCCAACGTTATCAAAAAGGAAATGTCCTTCAATTGTTGTCGTTACCTAGTCTAACCACCAAAGGTTAGATTGTAGGTTTCCTCCCTCAAAAATAGGTCTGAGCATATCTGAGCAATGCCTTCAAAAACGTATAAGGGCAAGGCCTCTGACCTGGCACGAGGCACGACAGCGAGATCCCGCTGAGAACATCTCCAGTCGCTCCCCCACCCCCCCCCCCCCCCCGCCCCGAAGCACGTTTTTTATCACCGGTTGTAGAAAAAATTCTAAGTCATGCCCCTAATATGTTGTTTTGCGTCGGATTTTCTCAAAACTAGCCTCGGTGATCCTAGGTCAAACCCAGCCCCCCCCCTCGGAGGGACGCTTGGGGGCGACCATCGCTATTTTTGCATGCACAAACCCCACTGTCAGCGTCTCTCCTCTCTTTCTCTCTCCCCATCCCTTTTCTGCTAAGCCCACCATGTGCATGTAAAAAAAGAATCTCCCCCTCTCTCTCCGCATGTGACCTGCTGGAGTGGGGGCGGCTGGAAAAAGTTTCACCCCCAGCAAAAAAATTCAGCCGAGGCAACCCGAGGAGGCCTAAAATGTCTCCTCGGGGCACAACGGCTCGAGATGCTCTGAAGCGGCCAATCGCAGTGCCGCCATGAGTGTCTGAGTCACTAGATCAAGGCAAATAGGACCATCAATGCATGGACGGCAAGAGGCATGGCGGGATCAAGTAAAGAGGGGAGCGGGAGAAGGAAGGGTGTAACGCCCCGGACACACCAGCCGGCGGTCGTTACTCCTGACGAGATCTAGACTGGCCCCACATATCAATACTAGTCTTTTCTGCGCACTTTGCCCTCACTCATGCGCACCCGGGATCAACTTCCCGGCCGGTCACCCATCCTAGAACTACGCCAAGCCGGGCACGCTTAACCTGGAAGTTATGTTAGAATGGGCTCCCGGAAAAGAAGGAATTTCTTATTTATATGAGTAGTCTATCATCTCTAATAAGCCACGCTATCACATACACCACCACTCAGAGGAACCGATGTCCTCGTCGGGCAACAAGAACAATCCCTCTTGGCACAAACGTCTGTGCATCCAATCCAGTACATGTGCCATGTTGTGTGCCACGACGGGTCATAAACGTTATGAACAACATGATCGCACACCTGTTCTCAAAAATCCGTGTAACCGCGAGGGTCGGCTCTGATACCAACTTGTAACGGCCCGGACATACCCGCCGGCGGTCGTTACTCCTGACGGGTTCTAGACTGGCCCCATACATACTAGTCTTTTTTGCGCACTTTGTCCTCACTCATGCGCACCTGGGATCAACTTCTCTGTCGGTCACCCATCCTAGAACTACTCCAAGCCGAACACGCTTAACCTAGGAGTTCTGTTGGAATGGGCTCCCAGAAAAGAAGGATTCCTTATTTATATGAGTAGTCTATTATCCCTAATAAGCCACGTTATCACAAAGGGTCACCCCCGCCGCCACTGCAAGACACACAATTGGGGGCGGAGAGCGCCGGGAGGACGCTCATTGTGGCTGCATCACGGAGTTGCCCCATGTGTAGCTCTTGTATTTTGGATGCACGTCGGTCGAAAAATGAAGGGCATGGTTTTGCGCTTGAATAATTAGGGACTAAGAGCATCTACAGCCGGACCCCTCCAACCCGCCGCATACGCCTGGGCAGGCCGCCCAGTCACTGACCGGTCACGAAATTTCAACCCAGATGGGTTCTTAAACGGGCCTCAAATGATCGGGATGACCGGCACCCTCATATTCAACCTAAATATGAGGAGGATATAGGGGAGCCCGGGCACGCCCGCCACGTCGGACCTGACCGCCCGACCCCACCGCAAACTGCCCCAAATTCTACAAACCCTTCCTCCTCCTCCCGCGCCCTCCAACATTTCCCACGTTAGAGTCCTTGCTGTCTGGCACCCTTGCTCCCCATTCTCACAATGTGATGTCTTCCATCCCCCAAGACGAAAACACGGTTTGCCTCGTCCGTCGGCGTCCCTTCTTGCACTTCGTCTTGCAAGCCGGATAACATCACCCGGAAGATGCGGCGTTGCTGGCAGCAAGAGAGGGAGGTGAAGGCGGCTATGACGACTACACGTCGGGCTCTATGCACCCCATCCATCCTAGCGCCGACGCGGATTCTGCCGTCCGACACCCTTGGGATGGAGGATGCGACAACCGGTTGGGCCATTCGAGACAGGTTTTCGCTCATGCAGAAGCCGTCGGTCGACGAATGTGAGTCGCCTCAGCTCATTTGGGAGCGGATGAGCACGGACACCACCACCGCCCGGGGATGCACTCAACATGTCCAACTGAATGACTGAACTAGACCAGGTACGTTTGCTCCTATCTGATCAAATGTTCAATGTTTTGCATAAATCACTGGTTCGCACATGATGAATGTTTGGAAACCATGATCATGTAGAAGGCGTACTTGGCAAGCATGGTCAATGACAATGAAGATCCAGCCGAAATGGATTATGAATAGGAGATTATCACATTTGTATTTGGGGCAACATCTGATCCCAATCTGAGAAAGAAGAAGAACATGGGCATGTCTGGCCAGTGATCCGACAAGAATCGTGTCACTTTCGAACATTGATTTCATTTTGGTATGTCTGGTTTGTTGAATCGTGCTTTGATTTTGTTTGTTTTTGAACTGTTAAATTCAGATAATTTGTATCGGATGATCGACATGCATGTATTGCATGAATTTTAGGGTTTCATTTGACACGTGTGGATGTGTGGTGAAACATATGAGGGGCCGACGGGCGCTGTCCGCGGGCGTATAGGTGTCGTATTTGCCAAGTTCAGTTGTTTTTATTTTTTGTAAGGGTCGGTCGTGGCTGATACTCATATATCATAAGCAGTGGTCAGTGGAAAAGTGACAAAGGCGGATGTTAGAGCATATATCTCCATATGTGGTTTTGGTAATTGATGACAATTCCTATGGACTAATGGTTGCCTTAAGTTATAGGATTTGTCCATAGGCACTTCTTGAAGTCCATCTGTTGGGTTCAAGGAGTTTATCTGATGACCAAGATGGTATTCAAGGTATTATCCAAAGAATGGTCATAGAGACACAAGGTTGATCAAGATCTCAGACAAAGAGTAAATCAAGATGATCAACACACAAAGCATACAATATGTACCGAGAGGGATCAAGTGATCCCATGGTATGGTAAGCATTGTCCATTACGGGTTTGTGTACTAACCCATGGTCTTTGTGAGAGTTCTATGTGGGGGTTAGGTGTGTTTCCATGGGCTTGCGTCAAAAGTAAGATCGCATACAACCCATGAAGGATGACGTCAAGTGGTGATTGTCATCAAGATTGCCGTGTGCAAGTTCAAGTGGATCATCACGAATATATCATGCTTGAAGCTTGTCGTCCATTGTGGTGGCAATGGACTTGTGAAGATATGCTGAAGAGTGGCTCACCCATAGTGAGTATGGGGGAGCAATCAACTAGTCTTCATCAAGCCAACGCAATCAAGAAAGGTGGTCCATCTTGAGGAAGCCAAGATCATCATCATCTAGCTTAAGAGGTCGAGGTGCAAGGTATAGGTTTGCCCTTGATAGGTTTTCTGTTTTTGGATAGATTGTTGTACTGTCAAGGGGGGGGGGGCTCTCAAGGAGTAGCTTGATCGTATCGTTCGTTGAGAGCTCAAACCATTTGCATACTTGCATCATACTTCTTGGTTATTATTTGGTATTTCTCTTTGTGAGTTTTAGAGCTTATGGTCATCTTCATGACAAGCTCGAGTTCATCGAAAACGGAGTCCATATGCATCTACTATGATGTTTTCGATGTTGGAGTTTTTGCCGGTTCTTCATTCATAGAGGTCTCACATCTCTATATCATTGGTATTTTCATATCTGCATGGTCGCTATTTGGAAGCTCTTGTTGTCCTGAATCCAACAAGCTTGGGTTTGCTCGATTCGGAGCTCGTATGCGAAAGTTATGGTTGTTTCAGTGGCGTGCGGTAGTACCGCTGGCCCTAGCGGTAGTACCGCTAGAGCTCGCGGTAGTACCGTTGGCCCTAGCGGTAGTACCGCTAGAGCTGGCAGTAGTACCGCTGGCCCAGCGGTAGTACCGCCTCTGGTCAGCGGTAGTACCGCTCCAGGACTTTAGTACCGTCATCTTTGCGGTTGTACTACGTCGAACTTTTTGCGAAGACTTTCGTGGCGGTGGTTGGCCCGGTAGTATCTTTGCGCTACCATGGGCTCAGCGGTAGTACTGCTGCAGCCAGCGGTAGTGCCGCTGGAGGGTCAGCGGTAGTACCGCTGGAGCCAGCGGTAGTACCGCTGGGCTCGGGCTGTAAGTGTTGGGGAACGTCGCATGGGAAACAAAAAATTTCCTACGCGCACGAAGACCTATCATGGTGATGTCCATCTACGAGAGGGGATGAGTGATCTACGTACCCTTGTAGATCGTACAGCAGAAGCGTTAGTGAACGCGGTTGATGTAGTGGAACGTCCTCACGTCCCCCGATCCGCCCCGCGAACAATCCCGCGATCAGTCCCACGATCTAGTACCGAACGGACGGCACCTCCGCGTTCAGCACACGTACAGCTCGACGATGATCTCGGCCTTCTTGATCCAGCAAGAGAGACGGAGAGGTAGAAGAGTTCTCCGGCAGCGTGACGGCGCTCCGGAGGTTGGTGATGACCTTGTCTCAGCAGGGCTCCGCCCGAGCTCCGCAGAAACGCGATCTAGAGGAAAAACCGTGGAGGTATGTGGTCGGGCTGCCGTGGAAAAGTCGTCTCAAATCAGCCCTAAAACCTCCGTATATATAGGTGGGAGGGAGGGGAGGAGGCAGACTCAAAACCTAAAGGTTTGGCCGAAATTGGAGGTGGAGGAGTCCTACTCCAATCCTACTTGGAGTAGGATTCCACCTTCCCACTTGGAAACTCTTTCCACCTTGTGTTTTTTCCTTCTCAAACCTTATGGGCCTTAGTGGGAACTTATTCCAGCCCACTAGGGGCTGGTTTATCTCTTCCCATAGCCCATGAGACCCCTTGGGGCGTGACACCCCTCCCGATGGTCCGCGGCACCCCTCCCGGCACTCCCGGTACACTACCGATGAGCCCGAAACTTTTCCGGTAATGCACGAAAACCTTCACGTAACCAAATGAGGTCATCCTATATATCAATCTTCGTTTCCGGACCATTCCGGAAACCCTCGTGACGTCCTTGATCTCATCCGGGACTCCGAACAACATTCGGTAACCAACCATATAACTCAAATACACATAAAACAACGTCGAACCTTAAGTGTGCAGACCCTGCGGGTTCGAGAACTATGTAGACATGACCCGAGAGACTCCTCGGTCAATATCCAATAGCGGGACCTGGATGCCCATATTGGATCCTACATATTCTACGAAGATCTTATCGTTTGAACCTCAGTGCCAAGGATTCATATAATCCCGTATGTCATTCCCTTTGTCCTTCGGTATGTTACTTGACCGAGATTCGATCGTTAGTATCCGCATACCTATTTCAATCTCGTTTACCGGCAAGTCTCTTTACTCGTTCCGTAATACAAGATCCCGCAACTTACATTAAGTTACATTGCTTGCAAGGCTTGTGTGTGATGTTGTATTAACGAGTGGGCCCCGAGATACCTCTCCGTCACACGGAGTGACAAATCCCAGTCTCGATCTATACTAACTCAACGAACACCTTCGGAGATACCTGTAGAGCATCTTTATAGTCACCCAGTTACGTTGCGACGTTTGATACACACAAAGGATTCCTCCGGTGTCCGTGAGTTATATGATCTCATGGTCATAGGAACAAATACTTGACACGCAGAAAACAGTAGCAACAAAATGACACGATCAACATGCTACGTCTATTAGTTTGGGTCTAGTCCATCACATGATTCTCCTAATGATGTGATCCCGTTATCAAGTGACAACACTTGCCTATGGCCAGGAAACCTTGACCATCTTTGATCAACGAGCTAGTCAACTAGAGGCTTACTAGGGACAGTGTTTTGTCTATGTATCCACACAAGTATTGTGTTTCCAATCAATACAATTATAGCATGGATAATAAACGATTATCATGAACTAAGAAATATAATAATAACTAATTTATTATTGCCTCTAGGGCATATTTCCAACAGAATCCCACTTGCACTAGAGTCAATAATCTAGTTCACATCACCATGTGATTCCAACGAATCCAACACCCATATAGTTATGGGGTCTGATCACGTCTTGCTCGTGAGAGAGGTTTTAGTCAACGGTTCCGTGCGTTCTTTACAAATCTTTATGTCATCTTATAGATGTTGCTACTACGTGCTATTCGGAAATGCTCCAAATATCTACTCTACTATACGAATCCGTTTCACTACTCATAGTTATTCGGATTAGTGTCAAAGCTTGCATCGACGTAACCCTTTACGACGAACTCTTTAACCACCTCCATAATCGAGAAAAATTCCTTAGTCCATTAGTTACTAAGGATAAATTTTGACCGCTGCTAGTGATTCAATCATGGATCACTCTCTGTACCTCTCAACATACTTTGAGTCAAGGCACACTTCAGGTGCGGTACACAGCATGCCATACTTCAGATTCTACGGCTAAGGCATAGAAGACGACCTTCATCTATTCTCTTTATTCTGCCGTGGTCGGGTTTTGAGTCTTACTCAAATTCACACCTCACAACGCAACCAAGAACTCCTTCTTTGCTGGTCTATTTTGAACTCTTTCAAAAACTTGTCAAGGCATGCATCTTGTTGAATTAATTCTAACAATGTTTCCTCAAGGAAACCGTCGAGAAAACAATGTTTTGACATCCTACGTGCAATATTTCATAAATAATGCATCAACAACTAACATAATTCTAACAGACTTTTAGCATCGCTACGAGTGAGAAAGTCTCATCATAGTCAACTGTTTGATCTTATCGAAAACATCTTTGTGACAAGTCGAGCTTTTCTTAATAGTGACTTATCACCATCATCGTCTGTCTTCTTTTAAAGATCCATTTTTACTCAATAGTCCTATGACCATCAAGTAGTTCTACCAAAGTCTACACTTTGTTTTCACACATGGATCCTCTCTCGGATTTCATGGCTTCCAGCCATTTGTCGGAATCTGGGCCCACCATCGCTTTCTCCATAACTCGTAGGTTCACTATTGCTCAACAACATGACCTCCAAGACAGGGTTACCGTACTACTCTGCAGCAGTACGCGACCTTGTCGACCTACGAGGTTTGTAGTAACTTGATTTGAAGCTCAATGATCATCATCATCAGCTTCCACTTCAATTGGTGTAGGCGCCACATGAACAACTTCCTGCGCCCTGCTACACACTGGTTGAAGTGATGGTTCAATAACCTCATCAAGTTCTACTACCCTCCCACTCAATTCTTCCGAGAGAAACCTTTCCTCGAGAAAGGATCCGTTTCTAGAAACAAATACTTTGCTTTCGGATCTGAGATAGGAGATGTACCCAACTGTTTTGGATATCCTATGAAGATGCATTTATCCGCTTTGGGTTCGAGCTTATCAGACTGAAACTTTTTCACATAAGTGTGGAAACCCCAAACTTTCAAGAAACGACAGTTTAGATTTCTCTAAACCTCAGTCTATACTGTGTCATCTCAACGGAAATACGCGGTGCCCTATTTAAAGTGAGTGCGGTTGTCTCTAATGCATAACCCATAAACGATAGTGGTAATTCGATAAGAGACATCATAGTATGCACCATACCAAATAGTGCGTGGCTATGACGTTCAGACACATCATCACACTATGATGTTCCAGGTGGCATGAACTGCGAAACAATTTCCACATTGTCTTAAGTGTGTAACAAAACTCGTAACTCAGATATTCATTTCCATGATCATATCGTAGACAGTTTATCGTCTTGTTACGACGAACTTCACTCTGAAACAGAATTGAACTTTTCAACATTTTAGACTTGTGATTCATTAAGTAAATACTCCCGTATCTACTCAAATCGTCAGTGAAGTAAGAACATAATGATATCCACTGCGTGCCTCGGCACCCATTGGACTACATACATCAAAATGTATCACTTCCAACAAGTTACTATCTTATTTCATCTCAATGAAAACAAGGCCTTGCTCATGTGGTATGATTCGCATGTCACTAGTGATTCGAAATCAGGTGAGTACAAAGATCCATCAGCATGGAGCCTCTTCATGCAATTTATACTAACATGACTCAAGCGGCAGTGCCACAAGTAAGTGGTACTATCATCATCAACTCGTATCTTTTGGCACCAATATCATGAACATGTGTAACACTACGATCGAGATTCAATAAACCATTGAAGGTGATTATTCAAGAAAATAGAGTAACCATTATTCTCTTTAAATGAATAATCGTATTGCAATAAACACGATCCAATCATGTTCATGCTTAACGCAAGCACCAAATAACAATTATTTAGGTTTAACACCAATCCCGATGGTAGAGGGAGCGTGCGACGTTTGATCATATCAATCTTGGAAACACTTCCAACACGTATCGTCACCTCGCCTTTAGCTAGTCTCCGTTTATGCCGTAGCTTTCATTTCGCGTCACTAATCACTTAGCAACCGAACCGGTATCCAATACCCTCGTGCTACTAGGAGTACTAGTAAAGTACACATCAACATCATGTATATCAAATACACTTCTTTCGACTTTTGCCAGCCTTCTTATCTACCAAGTATCTTGAGTTGCTCCGCCTCAGTGATTGTTCCCCTCATTACAGAAGCACTTAGTCTCGGGTTTGGGTTTAATCTTGGGTCTCTTCATTAGTGCAGCAACTGTTTTGCCGTTTCACGAAGTATCCCTTCTAGCCCTTGCCTTTCTTGAAACTTAGTGGTTTTACAAACCATCAACTATTGATGCTCCTTCTTGATTTCTACTTTCGCAGTGTCAAACATCGCGAATCGCTCAAGGATCATTGTATGTATCCTTGATATGTTATAGTTCATCACGAAGCTCTCACAGCTTGGTGGCAGTGACTTTGGAGAACTATCACTATCTCATCTGGAAGATTAACTCCCACTTGATTCAAGCGATTGTCGTACTCAGACAATCTGAGCACATGCTCAACGATTGAGCCTTTTCTCTTGTGCTTTGTGGACAAAGAATCTTGTCGGAGGTCTCGTACCTCTTAACAAGGGCACACGCATGAAATCACAACTTCATCTCTTTAGAACATCACTTATGTTCCGTGACCTTTTACAACGTTTTCGGCGCCTTGCTTCTAAGCCATTAAGTATTTTTGTACTGAACTATCGTGTAGTCATCAGAAACGTGTATGCCGGATGTTCACAGCATCCACAGACGACGCTCGAGGTGCAGCACACCGAGTGGTGCATTAAGGACATAAGCCTTCTGTGCAGCAACGAGGACAATCCTCGGTTTTACAGACTCAGTCTGCAAAGTTTGCTACTATCAACTTTCAACTAAATTTTCTCTAGGAACATATAAAACAGTAGAGCTATAGCGCAAGCTACATCGTAATTCGCAAAGACCATTAGACTATGTTCATGACAATTAGTTCAATTAATCATATTACTTAAGAACTCCCACTCAAAAAGTACATCTCTCTAGTCATTTGAGTGGTACATGATCCAAATCCACTATCTCAAGTCCGATCATCACGTGAGTCGAGAATAGTTTCAGTGGTAAGCATCTCTATGCTAATCATATCAACGATACGATTCATGCTCGACCTTTCGGTCTCATGTGTTCCGAGGCCATGTCTGCACATGCTAGGCTCGTCAAGCTTAACCCGAGTGTTCCGCGTGCGCAACTGTTTTGCACACGTTGTATGTGAACGTTGAGTCTATCACACCCAATCATCACATGGCGTCTCGAAACGACGAACTGTAGCAACGGTGCACAGTCGGGGAGAACACAATTTCGTCTTGAAATTTTAGTGAGAGATCACCTCATAATGCTACCGTCGTTGTAAGCAAAATAAGGTGCATAAAAGGATTAACATCACATGCAATTTATAAGTGACATGATATGGCCATCATCACGTGCTTCTTGATCTCCATCACCAAAGCACCGGCACGATCTTCTTGTCACCGGCGTCACACCATGATCTCCATCAACGTGTCGCCATCGGGGTTGTCGTGCTACTCATGCTATTACTACTAAAGCTACGTCCTAGCAAAATAGTAAACGCATCTGCAAGCACAAACGTTAGTTATAAAGACAACCCTATGGCTCCTGCCGGTTGCCGTACCATCGACGTGCAAGTCGATCTTATCTATTACAACATGATCATCTCATACATCCAATATATCACATCACATCGTTGGCCATATCACATCACAAGCATACCCTGCAAAAACAAGTTAGACGTCCTCTAATTTTGTTGTTGCATCTTTTACGTGGTGACCATGGGTATCTAGTAGGATCGCATCTTACTTACGCAAACACCACAACGGAGATATATGAGTTGCTATTTAACCTCATCCAAGGACCTCCTCGGTCAAATCCGATTCAACTAAAGTTGGAGAAACCGACACTTGCCAGTCATCTTTGAGCAACGGGGTTACTCGTAGCGATGAAACCAGTCTCTCGTAAGCGTACGAGTAATGTCGGTCCAAGCCGCTTCAATCCAACAATACCGCGGAATAAATAAAAGACTAAGGAGGGCAGCAAAACGCACATCACCGCCCACAAAAACTTTTGTGTTCTACTCGAGAAGACATCTACGCATGAACCTAGCTCGTGATGCCACTATTGGGGAACGTCGCATGGGAAACAAAAATTTTCCTACGCGCACGAAGACCTATCATGGTGATGTCCATCTACGAGAGGGGATGAGTGATCTACGTACCCTTGTAGATCGTACAGCAGAAGCGTTAGTGAACGCGGTTGATGTAGTGGAACGTCCTCACGTCCCTCGATCCGCCCCGCGAACAATCCCGCGATCAGTCCCACGATCTAGTACCGAACGGACGGCACCTCCGCGTTCAGCACACGTACAGCTCGACGATGATCTCGGCCTTCTTGATCCAGCAAGAGAGACGGAGAGGTAGAAGAGTTCTCCGGCAGCGTGACGGCGCTCCGGAGGTTGGTGATGACCTTGTCTCAGCAGGGCTCCGTCCGAGCTCCGCAGAAACGCGATCTAGAGGAAAAACCGTGGAGGTATGTGGTCGGGCTGCTGTGGAAAAGTCGTCTCAAATCAGCCCTAAAACCTCCGTATATATAGGTGGGAGGGAGGGGAGGAGGCAGCCTCAAAACCTAAAGGTTTGGCCGAAATTGGAGGTGGAGGAGTCCTACTCCAATCCTACTTGGAGTAGGATTCCACCTTCCCACTTGGAAACTCTTTCCACCTTGTGTTTTTTCCTTCTCAAACCTTATGGGCCTTAGTGGGAACTTATTCCAGCCCACTAGGGGCTGGTTTATCTCTTCCCATAGCCCATGAGACCCCTTGGGGCGTGACACCCCTCCCGATGGTCCGCGGCACCCCTCCCGGCACTCCCGGTACACTACCGATGAGCCCGAAACTTTTCCGGTAATGCACGAAAACCTTCCGGTAACCAAATGAGGTCATCCTATATATCAATCTTCGTTTCCGGACCATTCCGGAAACCCTCGTGACGTCCGTGATCTCATCCGGGACTCCGAACAACATTCGGTAACCAACCATATAACTCAAATACGCATAAAACAACATCGAACCTTAAGTGTGCAGACCCTGCGGGTTCGAGAACTATGTAGACATGACCCGAGAGACTCCTCGGTCAATATCCAATAGCGGGACCTGGATGCCCATATTGGATCCTACATATTCTACGAAGATCTTATCGTTTGAACCTCAGTGCCAAGGATTCATATAATCCCGTATGTCATTCCCTTTGTCCTTCGGTATGTTACTTGCCCGAGATTCGATCCTTAGTATCTGCATACCTATTTCAATCTCGTTTACCGGCAAGTCTCTTTACTCGTTCCGTAATACAAGATCCCGCAACTTACATTAAGTTACATTGCTTTCAAGGCTTGTGTGTGATGTTGTATTACCGAGTGGGCCCCGAGATACCTCTCCGTCACACGGAGTGACAAATCCCAGTCTCGATCTATACTAACTCAACGAACACCTTCGGAGATACCTGTAGAGCATCTTTATAGTCACCCAGTTACGTTGCGACGTTTGATACACACAAAGCATTCCTCCGGTGTCCGTGAGTTATATGATCTCATGGTCATAGGAACAAATACTTGACACGCAGAAAACAGTAGCAACAAAATGACACGATCAACATGCTACGTCTATTAGTTTGGGTCTAGTCCATCACATGATTCTCCTAATGATGTGATCCCGTTATCAAGTGACAACACTTGCCTATGGCCAGGAAACCTTGACCATCTTTGATCAACGAGCTAGTCAACTAGAGGCTTACTAGGGACAGTGTTTTGTCTATGTATCCACACAAGTATTGTGTTTCCAATCAATACAATTATAGCATGGATAATAAACGATTATCATGAACTAAGAAATATAATAATAACTAATTTATTATTGCCTCTAGGGCATATTTCCAACAGTAAGTGGGGGTAACGGTCTAATTCCTTCCCCCACTATATAAAGGGGGGCTTCTTTCCCCTTGGTCTTATCCATCCGTTGATCTCATGTTCTACCTCCATTATTGACCTTCTTAGAGCTTGTTATCTCTCAATCCCTCCAATGATTCTTGCTTGTTCTTGTGGGAAAAGAGAGAGTTGATCTAGATCCACATCTCCACCAATCACTTTCTCCTCTATGTGAGGGGAACCCCTTGGATCTAGATCTTGGAGTTCTTTGTGAGCTCCTTGTTCTTCCTCTCATATTTCTCCATAGCTTTTGTTGTTGTGGAGGGATTTGAGTGTGAGGGACTTGACCACTTCGTGTGTTCTTGCCATTGCATGAGTTGCATCGGTTTGAGTTCTCCACGGTGTTACGTGGAAGTGCAGTTTGAGAAGCCATATTACCTTTTGGTACTTAGTACCCTAGAGATTGTTCTTCGTGGATGCTTTGGCATCCTAGAAGCTTGGTGGTATCTCGGATCTCAATCATTATGGTGTAAAGCTCCGGGAAAGCGTCAGGGTCTCCAATTAGGTTGTGGAGATTGGCCCGAGCAATTTGTACGGGTACCGGTAACCGCCCCCAAGGGTTGCCATTTGTACGGGTTCGATGACCGCCCTCAAGGGTCCCTTAGTGGAATCACGACATCTTGCATTGTGCGAGGGCGTGAGGAGATTACGGTGGCCTTAGTGGCATCTTCGGAAGCATTGTGCCTCCACACCGCTCCAACGGAGATTAGCATCCGCAAGGGTGTGAACTTCGGGATACATCATCGTCTCCCCGTGCCTCGGTTATCTCTTACCCGAACCCTTTACTTATGCACTTTACTTTGTGATAGCCATTTTGTTTATTGTCATATATCTTGCTATCACTTAGTTGTTTATCTTGCTTAGCATAAGTTGTTGGTGCACTTAGGTGAGCCTAGTTGTTGTAGGTTTTGTGCTTGACAAATTAAACATTAGTTTTATTCCGCATTTGTTCAAGCCTAAACCGTAATTATTTTAAAGGGCCTATTCACACCCCCCCCCTCTAGGCGACATCCACGTCCTTTCAGCGGAGATCCTAGAATCAAGTATGTATGAAGAAGAAAGGAAAAAGTAGCTGGCCTTAGGCCTACACATAAGTGATAATCTCACAATGGTTCCCCTATGGGGCTCTCTAAACATCTAGTCCCGGTTTGTTTCATAGATCTAGATTCCTACGAATCGCTTGGAGGACGTCCCGCTCGTCGGCTTCCTTCCCATTGAAGGTGCGGCGGTTCCTGTCATACCAAATTTCCAAAGAATCAACATTGTGATGGTCTTCAATCCCTTCCTAAAGGTTGGGTTGGCCTATGCAGTCATGAGCATCGTCTTCTCCAAGGAGCCCTGGTTGGTTACCCGAGACATTAACTGCAAGGGCCTACATCCTCGCCATTGTGCTACCTCGTTCCAAAATGCTTTAGAGAATTTGCACTGCGAGAACAAGTGTTGTGAGCACTTCAGATTACGCAAGCACAATTTACAGAAATAAGAGTTCGGCCATCCCCTCCGTTGGAGTGTGTCATTGCACCAAAGACGGTCTTGGTGAAGCAGCCACGCGAATATTCTGATCTTAGCCCGTGCCCATGAATCCCATATCACTTCTATGAATTTTGTGTCAGTTGATCCGAAGAATTGGATGCGGTGGCCACAGCTAGCTGAGTACTTGTCGGGGCTCTCAAAATCCCACCGAATTTTGTCCCTGATTCCCCCTTGCAGTGTGATGTGGCGCTGCCCGAGGAGTCTACTAAGGTGAGCACGTCCTGTAGAAGGATGTTGGTGTTGCCGTGCGCAAGGTCCCCGATCCACGTGTCATCGTGGTTTGCTTGAGAAGCCGTTTTATTATTCATGTGCGACTGTTGATACAGAAGAGGGAAGCTGGTCTTTAGAGGTTAAGGGCCTAACCAAGAGTTGTTGCACAACCTAGTCGTCTTGCCGTTGTCGATGGAGATCGTGGTCATCGCGCTGAAGAGTGCCTGGCCAGAGGCATTGCAAGGAGGGTCAGTTCCCACCCAAGGCCGGTTGGGGGAGTTTCATGCATGCTAGAGCCATTGTAACCTTAGGGCGCGGACGAATTTTTGCATGTTCAGAATGTCGAGTCCCCCATGTCGCACGGGGAGCACACCCGTCTCCAGTTTACTTTGCACCTGCCTCCCACGAGCTGTCTGTCCTGCACCCACAAAAAGTTGTGCCAGACCTTGTCGATCTTCATTAGAAGGTTTTTTGGTGGTCGAAGCGGAGTGAGCGCAAACGTTGGCAGGGCGGTGAGGACGCAGCGGACCAGAACTCGTCGTCTCGCGATCGAGAGCAACCTCCCCTACCATCTAGCGAGCCTGGAATGAATCCTATCTAGGATGAACAACAAATGGACCAGCCGATTCCTGTTTGTAGTCAAAGGTAGGCCAAGATATCTAACGGGGAACCCTATGGTTGGCCCTAGAAAGATTCCACGGCAGATTCTAGGTCTAGATTGTTGCAGCAAATCAGGGTGCCCGTCGACTTCGTAGGGTTTATGCGAAGTCTCGAAGTAGCCCCAAAACTCTGAAGGATGGACATGAGATGGTCGATCTCTTGCTTAACTGGTTTGCCAAGATGATTGCGTTGTCGGCATACATGCTAACTCTAAGCTTCATCTGACGGTCGGGCATTGGCAAGAGGAGGTGAAGGTTCTCTGCAGCGAGCAGCAGGTGGTAGATAGGGTCAATCGCGAGGATGAACAGTAGCGATGACAGGGGGTCACCCTGTCTAAGGCCCCGTATGTGCTCGAACCGCCTTCTTGGCGATCCGTTGAGGAGGATAGCCAATGAGGAGGTTGAGAGCAGCAGTGTGATCCATTCCCTCCGACGAGCGCTGAACCCCACCGAGCCAAGAGCTCTAACAGGTACTCTGAGGAGATATTGCCAAATGCCTCGGAGATGTCTAACTTCAACAAAACAGCCGGTGTTTTTCTACGGTGAAGACTCCTAATGCAATTTTGAACATATATGAAGCTCTCATGTAGACATTTATCAGCTTTGCTATGGAGTGGATCGGGCTGATTGGCCTGAAATCGAAGATGGAATCCGCACCGTTTTTCTTCGGGATAAGAGCCAAGTCCGGATGTAGATGTTCCAGATGGACATATCGGTGCATGGTTGAAAGATTAAATTTGCCGAGTATGATTGTATAGATGTTCTTACTACATTTGATTGAGGCAAGACTAATGTGAAGAAGCGTTTTGAAATGGAGAGAGTACCAAATATTACGTGAGACTACCAACGATTTTTTGAACAAAATATAGACGCAAACGTTTATATACACGTACATATACTCATCCCTATGAACGCACGCATGTACACCCTATCCATCCAATCATAAAAATAATACAAACATCAAAACTTAAACTCAGTTGAGCTGTGAATACCATGAACGATTTAGAGGGTGCTTGGATACGTTTTAGTCCTATGACTAAAAGTAATGAGACTAAAACTTGCTAGCATCACCCATGCTTAGATCCAAATACTAAAGAAACTAAAATCAAGTTAATGAGCATTTATTATCCTCCAAACCCTTCAATTAAGAACTTGCCTTAGGAGTTAAATGAAGAGAGAGAGGACTAACGCATATTTTAGTATGGGTACCCCCTGACTAAAAGATTTTAACCTCAAGACTAGTTTTAGCCTCTCTTTAGTCAGGGGTGCTTGGAACTTTAGCCTCTTAAAGAGACTAGTATTAGGCCCTGTTTCTTTAAAAAGTCATAGGACTTTTTTTAGTCCCAACTAAAAAGTCTCTAGTCCCTACCCGTTTCTTTCCAAAGACTAAACATGGACTAGAGGTCATTAAATGACATGCAAAAAGATCATGTTACCCCTAGTAATATACTACAAGTTATTAAACGACATGCTAAAAGTAGGGGCACTGTTGGAAAAAGTCCCAAAAAGTCCCTCACATAGGGACTTCTTCGTTTAGTCTCAAATACCCCCTTTTAGTCCCTAAAAGTTCCTCATGTTTCTTTTACATGAAACTAAAAGGGAGTCCCTAAAAGTCCCTCCTGTTTTTTTACATGAAACTAAAAGAGAGTCCCTAAAAGTCTCTTCTATTTCTTTTACATGAAACTAAAAGGGACCCTACACCCAAAAGTCTTTCGAAAGAAACAACCCTTAGTCAGATTAGTTTTAGTCCGTTGGATCAAACACCCTCTTACTACACGTGAACATGGTTGCATGATTGTTTTCGATACGATGGATGCCAGGTTAGAGCATGATTACGCCGGTGCGTCTCTGATCTGTGCAGAGAGGAAAGCACAGTAAAATAGACCGGATATGTACATACGCATTTTTCTTTGTGGTCGGGTTCCCCTTTTCTGTGACCCGACACGGCATAAACAGGGCGCCGGAAAACACTGAGCACTGCGCCCCTGCACAGACATCTCGATGAGGACAATTCTTAAGCGCTAAACAATAAGTAATGACTCGGTGGCAGAACAGTACCTTTGCGTACGTGTTCAAACTTTTCATGCATGCACTGCATCTGAACGAGGGAAAATGTATTCTCCTCCAGATTATTTAAACGAACCACACAGCCGTTAACACATCCCCGTCCCAACCTTTAAATACTCAGGTAGTCTCGTGGTTACGTTATAATTAAAACGAAACTTACTCCGTGTCACTTTACTCCTCATTTTATTATATACAAATACACAAGTCACGTACGTGGCCTGAGCCTCTGTACGCACTGTACGTTAGCACAGATCAATCATTCATGCAAGGCGATAGATAGATTCTGAGATAAGGCCAGCCAGCCAGCGAGGGCATCGCTTGGAAAGCCGGTCTGGGCAACGTGCAGGCACATGACCACTGAGTACCGACGGGCCAACCAGCCCAGGCGACACGGGAAGCGCACGCAAAAGCGCGCGGCGCGCTTCCGTTCCGGCTTCTCCAAGGCACCGCACCGCACGAGACCTCGACATGTTGCCGTTGCATGCATGCAGTGACGCGCAAAGCTCATCTTACACAAATTAAAACTAGGGTACGGGAAAAGCCATGGTGCCATGTGACCTGCGTTACACAGGCCGGTGGCAGCTTCTTCTTAACTGCCGACGGTTAAAAAATTTCTCTACTCATGCAGTCATGCTTCGTTCGTGGTGGTCGCGGTTGGGCCGGCAGGCCCGGGGCGTTCAGCGTGTTTCCGTGTTTCTTCCAGGATGGGCGCCGGGCCTGTGGCATTAAACCTCTGATGGGGATGTTTTGATGTACAGCACAGGGATTGGGTTCTGGTAGCCGGATGCATCTACGTTCTTCTGGTTACTGTATATATATATACACTTTTCTGTACTACCTCCGTCACAGTTTATAAGATACGCACGTATAACTAGGTCGTCAATTTGACTTATATAAAATTTATTGTTTAATATAAAATTTTATCATTAAAAAACAGAACATCTAAAGTTTTTAATGATATATTTTTTGTAATATATGCTTATCATTAAATTGATCAAATTGACGATCTAGATACACGTGCCGGATTTATAAACTGAGATGGAGGAAGTACCATAATACTTATAGTTAAGATATTTGTATTAGTGTTCCCAACAACAAATGGGATCCCACACGGATTCGTCCGGAAACTCGATGGTCTAATCGACGCCTCCTTCGTTGCCGCATGGCGCCGCTTCGGCTCGCCCCTCGAGGTCAAATTCGGCTATTTAAACCGACCGACGTCCCCGCAGCCCTGACACATCCACCTTCTCTCTCTACGCCGTCACTCGAGCCCATCCATCTCCTTTCCCACGCTCTCCGACAAAGCCATGACCCCGTCATCGCTACTTTTTAACGCCGGATCGCCGACTGCAGCTCCTAGAGCAGGTTTGGGCAAGGCGCGAAGCCCGAATTACCGTGAGGCTACCTTTGGATGTAGTGGATCCAGAGAAAAGAGGAGGAGCAGGAGGTGGAGGAGGAGAAGTCGGAGCCGAAGCCGAAGGATGGCGTGAGGGACATTGGTGACGCGGATCAGCGCGTAAAGCAACATACCATCCTCAACTTCATCCGCTCATAGTCGACTACGAAGGCCAGATGTCGTCATCGACAGGAAATGAAGGGGGCGCAGGAAGCGCCGAAGGCGCAGATGCTTGCGGGCTAGGGTTAGCTCGAGGAAGAGGACGAGGAGCCGGAGCCCTCCCATGCGTCTGGCACCGACGTCATGTACATCTTCAACAACAAAAACTAGAATAGTATATAGTACATATTTCTTTTTTTGCATGCTTTATATGAATCTAGGGACTTAAATATGAAAGATTCATATCTGAACAATAAATTTGAGGCCTAATTGATCAATACTTGTTTGGACATGTTTGCGGACGTTTTAAATCCTAGATTTGTAAATCATGGATGTAGATGCTTTAAAGTATCTTCTAGGCTATCTTGTTTAAAAGCTAGCCGTGTGGTGCGTCCAAAACAGATCACCGACGAGCAGAGTGGACTACTCGCTAGCATAAGCTGGTTCGGGTGCTTCCATTTCCATCATGACTTTGGGGATGGAATAATGTTGCCTCTACTTTAGTCATGCGACCATACTGGCCGGTACCTGTATACAGCTGTACCTACGAATTTCTTAAAGGATTGCGGCCCTCTTATTATATTATAATAAAGCATAATTACTGGTTTTCCGAAAGCTCTTTCGTTTTAGCAGAATTGAAATATTTTTAATGAGTAATACAATTACCTACTGTTATGTTAAAAAATGTGCACAGGTTTTTTAAATATATTGTGCACAGCTCTTGTACTTTCCGGGTAAAGCAACGCTTTATATTCATCAAACACGATAGTTTAGGGAAGAGCAATTAGTTAGTGAACACTCCTTTAAGAGCCTTCCAGAGATCACTTTCACGTGCCGTCATTTATCGAGTTTTTAATTACCGTCATGTGTTGCGTTCTAAGCGTTTTTTTCGGATTTTATTTTTTTATTTTTTCACATGCGGTTTCGGCTTTTTATATTGATTTTTATTCCTATTTTTCTGGTGTTTCGGTTTTCATCTGTCTATCTTAGCTTTTCGACAGGAAAAAATTCATAAAATAACTTACGTGAAAAACTTATTTTCTGTTGTTTTTTCACGAGCTCGAAAAAAATATGTTTTATGTCTTTTTTACGAAATGCACGATTTTGTTTTCGTGAGAGATACGATTTTGCTTCTGCAAGAGGCATGGCGGTGACTCTTCGATACGAAATTTTTTTCCCTGAAAAGCACATTTTTATTTCTCCGAAAGGCATGATTTTGTTTCCCCGAGAGGCACTATTTTGCTTTCTCGAGAGGCAGGCCGTGCAAGGCACGGTTTTTCTTCCGCGAGACTCGTGACTCTCGGAAACAAAAAAACGCGTTTTCTCTTATTGTTTTTTCCGCGAGAGGCACGGTTTAGCTTTCGCAAGAGGCATGGTTTTGCCTTCGTAAAAGATACAAAAAAAACATATTTTCTATTTTTTTATCGGGAGAGGGATGTTTTTTTGTTCGGTTTTATTCAATCAATTTTTCTCTGAAAAAAGTTCATCAGAACCTACCAATATGGAATCTAGTTTTAAAGATCTCAACGCGAGAAACCAAAGGTGAAAATAGTTCGACATACAATGTGTCATCTGTCGCAGCCTAAGAATGTGGAGGTGATTTTTTTTTAAAGTACTCCTAAGCTAGTGATTTTAGTTTATGGCATTACATTCGGGTCATTGCGGTAATCAATATAGATTGGCCCATAGCCGACAAAAAATAATATGGATTGGACCTTGAAAAAGGAAGCAACTAGTTAACGAGCGCTTTCTCATGAGCCTTCCAGCGATCGCTCCCGCGCGCGGCCGCCACGTGTCGCGCTCTGAGCATTTTTTTTTTGATTTTTTTTCACACGCGTTTTCGTCTTTTTTGAGTGATTTTTTCCTGATATTTTTGTGTTATGGTTTTTCACCAGTCTTTCGTAACTTTTGGACGAAAAAACATGTTTTTTTACGCGGAAAAATGCATTTTTTTTGCGAGAGGCACGGCTGTGCCTCTCGGAAAGAAAAAAAAAACGTGTTTTCTGTTTTTTTTGCGAGAGTCACGGTTTTGCTTCCATAAAAGGCGCGATTTTGCCTTCGCGTGAAGCACGCCTCTGCATTTCGAATAGGGAAAAAACGTGTTTTCTGTTTTTTTGCGAGAGGCATGATTTTGCCTTCGTGAGAGGCACGCCCGTGCCTCTTTTGAAAAGAAAAAAAAAACGCATTTTCTGTTGTTGTTTTTTCGCGAGAGGCACGGTTTTGCTTTTGCGAAAGGCTGCGTTTTGTCTTCGCGAGAGGCACGCCCGTGCCTCCCGTGAAAAGGGGGAAAACGCGTTTTCTGCTCCCTATTTTTCCACGAGAGGCACGGTTTTGCTTCCGCGAAAGGCACGATTTTGTCTTCGCGAGAGGCACGCCCGTGCCTCTCCTGAAAAGTTCTGTTCTCTTTTTTTCCACGAGAGGCACGATTGTACTTCCACGAAAGGTACGGTTTTGTCTTCTTGAGAGGCATGCCCGTGCCTCTTTTAAAAAAAGGAGAAAACGCGTTTTCTGCTCTCTTTTTTATCCACGAGAGACACGGTTTTGCTTTCGCGAGAGACACGACCCGTGTCTCTCGAAAGGAAAAAAACGCGTTTTCTTTCTTATTTTCTCTATCGCGTGACGCACGGTTTTTTCATTCGATTTTTTCTCCCGGTCTTTTCGTAAAAAAAAGTTCGTCAAAACCTATCAACATGGGATCTAGTTTTGAAGATCTCGACGCGAGAAAACCAACGATAAAAACGGTTCGAGATTTGAATGCACGGTTTAGGAGATAAAACATTTTAAAAATACGAATATACGAAAAAAATGAAAACTCTCAGGTGTTACGACAAGTGACACGCGTGCAGTGAGCCACTTGTCGCAACATGTGAAGGTGGAAGTAATTGTTGAAAGATGTATTCGCTAACTAATAACTAATGACTTTGTTGAAAAACTTTCTTAGAGGATCTCAAAATTTCTAGACGCGAAACCGGCCCAAATAAGACTATTGGGTCTATTTGTTAGGCCTGGCCCAACATGCACTCCTTAAAGTTCGTGACAGTCCGCGCAGTCTGGAGTACCGGGAGAAAATCCGCGCGGACACATGACAGTCCTCCTGATGTACCTGAGCTTTAGTTGATGAAAACCTTGCACAATCCATAGTGGCCATGACCGAACCAAACGCCAAGCAATGGATGTTTGCACTGATGGAGATGTTATCGAATGAGCAGTTTGTTATCTCTGTCGTAACACTTTGGGCGATCTGGACTTCCAGGCGCAAGGCCATCCATGAAGGTATTTTTCAGTCACCAGCAGGGACTAATTCCTTTGTTAAAAGGTATATATCGGAGCTGCAATCCATTGAGCAACAACCACCAGCAAGGGGTGTGCCGTCTACCAGGGTCCCTCGACCAAGAGCACCTCCGGTTGGCTCTGCCAAGATACATGTCGATGTTGTTGTTAGAAAGGGAAGAGGAGGTTCAGCTGCAGCTGTTTGTTGGGATAGTCAAGGAAATTATATGGGGAGCTCGGCGCTTGTGATTGCAGGTTTGGAGGATCCAGCAATCCTAGAAACCATCGCTTGCAGTGAGGCCTTGGCTCTCGCAGATGATCTCAACATAACAAACATCACCATAGCGTCAGATTCCAAACAAACTATTTCGGATATTAAGAAGGGTGCAGGAGGGCGTAATGGTTCTATAGTTCATGAAATCTCACTTAGAGTTTTCCTTTTCAATTGTATTTTTTCTTTTGAAGACCATGCTGCAAATTTTGAAGCACATAAATTAGCTAAGTTCTCGCTAGGTCTGGGTCCGGGCCATCATCTATGGCTGGGTCAACCCCTGTCCTCGTTGTATCCCACTATCTGTGGTTTTGATGAATAAAGTTGGCCTTACCCATTAAAAAAAAAACTACGCGTGGATACAAACGTTTCTTAAAAATCCGCGTGGACACAAGCTCTGATGAGCAAACGCGCGTTGCTGAATCCGTGATTCCACACTAAGAAACGAAGAAGACAACCGCGTATCGCTGAACCTTATAATTACAGTTCATGCCGAGTCAATCTACTTGCAGGCTTGCAGCACATCAGTCACAGCCCGCAAGAACCTGAATTCCTAGTGGTATCAGAATCAGACATGTGCCGGCCATTCCCTCCATTGTTCGTCCCACTAGTCCTGCTGCTGCTAACATGGACCTCGCCACCCGCCTCAGCCGAGGCCGCGGATGCGCCGTCCGCCGTCGGCTGCAGCCGGAGCGCGGAGGCAGCGTCGCGGGTGGTGGCGGAGAGCTGCACGGACGACATCGTCAGGTCCTTCTTCGGCGTGCGCGGCAGCGACCTCTGCTGCCATGCGCTGCAGACGGCCGGCGCCGGGTGCTACCGCGCGGTGTTCTCCGTCTCCCCGTTCGCCGATCTCTACACGACTATCCTCGCTAACGTCTGCGGCCTCGCCGTAGCTCCCAGCCCCGGAGAACGGTCGTACTACTAATCTCCAGTTGTAACCGAAGTTGGCAAAACGAGATATTATTGTAAGATCATCTGAAATAAAATCGGGTACGTGGTAGTACAAAGTTCAGTTCAGTTCCTTAAAAAAAGGGCTAATAATATGATCAGAATTCAGAAATTCGAACTGAAGTTTGCTAAGCCGTGCGTATCCAAGACCATCTACAACCGGACTTAGCAAATAGGACCCCGGTCCTATACGTCTACGGACGCGTCCGATCAGTAATAGGACGTGTCCGTTTTGAACCACTAATGTTTCGTCCACCTAGCCGAATTTTTCATATTTTTTCTCATATGTCCGATCACTTGTACGTGATTGATGGAGAAGAAGAAAGAGAGAAAGAAAAGAATGAATAACAAAAAAAAAAGATGGTCCTGGATGAGGTCGCGTCCTACGTGACGGACTAACCAGGCGTGTCCAGCCGCGTCCGTGAGTCCTCATATTGTCCACATATTTAAGATGGATATGAAGGGTGTCGGTCAATTCAGACGTTTGAGACGGATATGAGGAGTCCGGTTGGATCACGTTTTGGTGACCGGCCACTGACTAGGTGGCCTGTCCGGACGTTTGAGATAGGTATGAGGGGTCCGGTTGTAGATGCTCTAAGACATATAAGTCTTTCCTGAACAAGAAGACATGTGGCTGCTGCAGGTCGAACGGTTCTTGTCAAGGCTATCCTAACGCCCATCGCAATATATCATCTCACTTTTCTTGACATCTTGGTCGAGGTCCTTCAGAAAATTGATAGCATCTGCCCTGCATATCTTTGCATCTGCCCTGCATATCTTTGGATGAACACGTACAAGGTTTTTGGAGAGAAATGCAAGGTAAACTGAGACCACGTTTGCAAACCAAAGAACAAGGACGGTTTGGGGGGGGGGTCTCAATTTGAACAAATTTGCTAAGGCCCGAGACTTGGATACTTATGGTTTGAATGGAAAGGTAAGAGCAAGCCATGGATTGGCTTGGAAGTGCCATGCACGAACGATCACCATTTCTTTGCGGTAACCATTACAGTCATCATGGGAAATGGAAGGGCAACGAGATTCTGGAATTCATCTTAACTTGGAGGATTGCGCCCTCGCGACGTCGCTCCCGCTCTACGATCTCTCTCGCAAGAGAACTCCTCAGTTCAACAAGTTATGATCAACAACCAGTGGATTGCGAATATTAAAAAGCTCAAATGCCCTCTCCCTTGAACACATCCAACAATTTGTCAAGCTTTGGGACAAACTAACAATGGTGGCCCTTGATGAAGACGTTGAAGACTAGATTATATGGAAGTTCATCAAAGAAGGGGTATATTTTGCATCATCAGCTTACAAGGCTCAACTTGAAGGCTTCACCACCTCGGACCTTGTCCATTCAGTGTGAACGATGTGGGCGTATCCTCGGTACAACTTTTTTCCTTGGCTTATTTTTTGAGATAGGATTTGGACTCTAGACTGCTTGAACCGCCGTGTTTAGCCTAATTGCGGTCTATGCCTTTTTACAAGCAAATTCAAGAAACCACGGGTCATCTGCTCTTCCAGTGCAGTTACACGATGTACATTTGAAATGACGTCCTCCCATGGCTCAGCATGCATCACATTACCCCGTATATTTGAGTGATGAGGGCTTCGGTCAGAGAATGGTGGAATAATAACCTTGAGATCCATCTTGCCTCGCCCAAGACGCTTGTCTCCCTCACGATCTTATCTATTAGGAAGTTTTGTCGGAATGATTGTTAAAAAAAAAGCTTTGTCGGAGTGTAATGCTAGAGTCTTTCGCAACTCGACGGCCCCTTTTATGGTCATCTTCAACAAAATCAAATAGGAGTCACTTTGATCTTTGGCTGAACCAAAATATTTGAGTGTTGTAATACCGCGAGAGTAGTCTTTTTATTTATGGTTTATGTCTAAAATCTTCTTCCTTATCATTAAAATGGTAAGTTTTTTGCTTTGTTTCAGAAAAGAAATAAAAAAGATCGTATAGGTATCTCTCCATCACATGAGACACGAGTCACGGTCGCTGACTCACTGTGGGTGTACTTTTTCTATGTGAAAGTGATAGTGTTATCGTCTTAGAGGAAAAAGAACGGGGAGACGCAGTGCCAGCACAAAAGCGTGGCAAAATATACAATATTTTTAAATATTTTTATAAATTCTATATGTATATATAGACATATTTTAAAATATAAATTTAATAATTTTATTTTGTATGTTAGTTCATAATAAAAATTTAAAAAGAGTTACTTTTTAGAAAGGAGGTAGTACTATCTAACTTGAGATCGGCCACTGTCTAATGTCCGCTCCTTTTCTCGCTACAACCTGCTGCTCTTATAGGAAAGGAAAAGAAAAGATCCTGGCAATATCCCAATAACGCTCAATAGCGGTGAAGGTGAGCTCGTCTAAATCCTTAGAGCATCTACAGTTGCAATTTCTAAATTCGACTCCTTAAACATGCGCACCGATTGAGCATGCTTTAAAAAAAATACTGCATTTAAACGTCTCATATTAGATTTATCAAATCCATACAAAAGCATGCAAACATTTAAACAAACATACTATGTATAAACTATCTATTTTTTGTTCAAGATTTCGACGATCTTCGTACCATTTGATAGGTAGATGTGCGGTAGCTACAGCTCCATCCCCTCCGGTGCCTATGCTGCGGCCCCATCCGGCTGCTCCGGTGCGGCTTCCTCCATCACAATGTCTGCCTCGAGCTCGTCGAAGAGAACGTTGGCCTCCGCCTGCCTCTGCCAGATGAGCTGGCGGTTGGCCTCCACCTCAGCCTCATCCCGAATGAAATCCGGGATGGCCTGCTGCTCTAGCAACCCCTCGGTTTCGGCGATGGCGAACTCCGCCTCCGTCCCCGCCATGTTCAAGCCTGGAGCATTGATCTTCGGGTCGTCCTACTCCTTCGGCTCGTCCTCCTCCCTGGCCTCCGACACCCCCTCCTCCGGCTCCTCCCCTCCTCCATTTTTGACGAGTCCGGAGGAATACCCGCAGCGATGCGGGCGGCACGTCGAGCCTGAATCTTCGCTTCGATCTGCATCCGCCACTCTGGCGTGAGCTGAGCATAGGTGGTGATCCTACGACGGACCATGCTGAGGATGAAGAGCGGGGGAGAGGAGGTGGATGGGCTCGGGTGGCGACAAATGGAGGGAGGAGGTGGACGTACTAGGGCTGGGGGACGCCGCCCAACTTAAATAGCCGCATATGGCCTCGCGCAGTGAGCCGGAGCGGCGCCATGCGACGTTCACACCGTGGCGACGGTCGAGGCGCCTGTCGAACCTTCGGGTTTTCGGGCGAGTCCGCGTGAGGCCACACTGTCAGACCGACGTTGCGAGCGTGTCCGGACGCGCCTCGGCTTCTCATATCCACCTCATGTTTTGGATGGAAATGAAAGATGTCGATCAGTCCGGACGTTCCAGACCCGTTTAAAGGGTTCAGATGAATTATTTTTTCGTGACCGGACGGTTTGCGTGGATGTTTAAAATAGATATGAAGGGTCCGACTATAGATGTGTTACTGCTGTTAATCTGACCGGTGAATAATGGATCGAGGAATAAAGATAGGGGTGAAAAGCAATAGTATCCCCGAATTCAGTATTTATCTTTTTCCCGCGTTTGTGGATAATGCAGACTTTGCCGGAACTTTACCTAACCGAACGCGATTGATGTTACTTCCTCCAGTGCGGATCAAGTTATGTGGAGTATATGTGGTAGCCTGCGAGGAACATCGAGTCTCCACTGAGAACACACCTAGATTCAGAAATCTACTCGTGACTGTCTATTTTTCAATACGATAACCGTGCCCTTTTAGTCTCCTTTTCTGATTCCAACGGTGGAGATCAATCAATCAATCTAAAACTCTCGACTCCGGTTTCTTTCCACTCCTGTCCACTCTAGGCCAAGGCCTCTTTGATTTGCGTGATTTTAAAAAGTATTAAGAGAAAACACAAAACTTAGGATTGATTCTAAAAAAATGAAGTGTCATGTCTATTTGTATGTTAGAGGATATTGCTCTACTTTATTGCATCTAGGAAAAATAATAGATTATTTTCAAGATGTTTAAGTGGTTGCTAGAATTTCTATAGAATGTCCCATAGGAATCTTTGGAAAAAATCCTACTAAAGTTCAATTCAACAAATCAAATGACTGTACTCCTAAAATTCTAATCCTCTGAAATTTCTAAGAAAATCCTTTGAATCAAGGGGCCTAAAGAAAATCTTTTTTTGTCGGATGAGCCTCCAAATTGTTTCGCCTCACCTTCGCTTTTTTCGTCGTTTTTTTTCAATTTATTCATCATCAATCATGATATTACAACTAATACCGAAAATAACAAAACTACATCCATATCCATGGACCACCCAGCGTTGAAGCGAGAGCCAAAGGCGTGCCACTGTCATTGCCCCTCCCTCCGTGGAGTCGGATAAAACTTGTTGTATTAGACATCCAGAAAGTCATCGTACTAAGGCCCTATGGAACCAACGCATCAAAACGGCAACAATTACCGTTGAAGAGAAGCTTAGATTGGAAGGATCCAACCTGTAGATACACGAACAAAGACCGGATTCACGTGGATCCATCGAAGACAAACGCCGACCGAAACCCGCAAGATCCATCAGAGGCAAACCTGCGCACGCCCTCCGATGCTACTAGAAGCTCCACCGAGACGAGGGCTAGGCCGGAAGAATCTTATTTCATTTTCACACAGCCAATGCCGCCTCATCTCTTAAGCAGGATATAAACCCTAAGAAAACTCAGAAAAACATCTAGAAACGAAGCCCTCCCACCGACAAGGGCTGAGATCCACCACGTCTTGGTGACCCTAAGTTCACAAGAAACAAGACACACCGGTGGCAACATCGGTGGAAACCAGGAGAAACCCTAGCAACAGATGGTACCATCCTCTTTCTATGGCTGGTTTGTGCCTCACCATCGTTAGTGTAGTAATATCCATACAATCAACAACTTCACAAGTACTACCATGATAGCGTAGTAGCTGTGTTTCTGCCTCACCTTCGTGTAGCGTAGTAGTCTCTACACCTCGAAGGCCTCACACTGATGCCTCTAGTTCATTGCTTGTTCCGTCTCATTGAAAATAATGATTTATGATGTTTCATTGGATAAGGAGTATGGACCGACAAAGTTTGATAAAAAATGATTGAAGATGAATTCTTCAATTCGTTGGATTCAAACGAAGAAGTGGACACGATCATGCTTACGAGCATGCAAGAGGGAACTGACCGATAGGTGGAGCATATTATCAACTTTAAGTGCTTAATCAAAGCGGAAACATGATCAATCTAAATAGGGTCTCCGAAACATGGCTACTACATGATACGTCCATTTTGCATCATGTTATGTTACTGTTATTTATAGTGTTGTATGCATATTGCAACTTGGTGGAGTAATTATAATGCATTTTTTCTCATAATATGCAAGGTTTACATCAAGAGGGAGAATGCCGGTAGATGGAATTCTGGACCTGAAAAAGCTACGTCTGAGATACCTATTCTGCACATCTCCAATTGGGCTGAAATTTTACGGAGATTTATTTTGGAATAAAAAAGTACTTGAGCGAAGAAGTACCGGAGGGGGGCTACCAGGCGCCTACTACACACCAGGGCACACGAGCCCCCCCAACGCGACCTGATGTCTAGTGGATAAAGGAAAGACCTTCTTCTTGACATCATCCTCGGGAAGACCTGCAAGATTAAATAATCCACAAACTTCATCCACATAGATTATATGCAAATCGGGATGTAGTGGTCCATCTCCTACATAAGGATTAGCTAGCAGTTTTTCTATCATACCCGAAGGAATTTCATAATAAATATTTTTAGTAGGTGCAGCAGGTTGAGGAGCATCTCTTTGTGCTTCCGGTCGGGGTGAAGATACCCCAAACAAGCCCCTCAATGGATTGTTTTCCATAGTGACAAGTGATAGTAAATTTCAGCACAATATATAATTTTTTCCTTACCAAATTCCACTCACCAAATGCGCTTCACTCCCCGGCAACGGTGCCAGAAAAGAGTCTTGATGACCCACAAGTATAGGGCATCTATCGTAGTCCTTTCAATAAGTAAGAGTGTCGAACCCAACGAGGAGCAGAAGGAAATGACAAGCGGTTTTCAATAAGGTATTCTTTGCAAGTAGTGAAATTATCGGTAAGAGATAGTTTTGTGATAAGGTCATTCGTAACGGGTAGCAAGTAACACATGTAACAAAGTTGCAGAAAGGTGGCCTAATCCTTTTTGTAGCAAAGGACAAGCCTGGTCATACTCTTATATAAAGCAAAGCACTCCCGAGGACACATGGGAATTTCTGTCAAGCTAGTTTTCATCATGCTCATATGATTCACGTTCGTTACTTTCATAATTCGATATGTGGGTGGACCGGTGCTTGTTTGCTGCCCTTACTTGGAAAAACCTCCCACTTATGATTAACCTCTCTCGCAAGCATCCACAACTATGAAAGAAGAATTAAGATAAATCTAACCATAGCATGAGACATATGGATCCAAATCAGGCCCTTACGAAGAAACACATAAACTAGGGTTTAAGCTTCTGTCACTCTAGAAACCCATCATCTACTTATTACTTCCCAATGCCTTCCCCTAGGCCCAAATAGTGGTGAAGTGTCATGTAGTCGATGTTCACATGACACCACTAGAGGAGAGACAACATACATCTCATCAAAATATCGGACGAATACCAAATTCACATGATTACTTATAGCAAGACTTATCCCATGTCCTCAGGAACAAACGTAATTACTCACAAAGCATATTCATGTTCAAAATCAGAGGAGTATTAATAATCATTAAGGATGTGAATATATGATCTTCCACCAAGTAAACCAACTAGCATCAACTACAAGGAGTAATCAACACTACTAGCAACCCACATGTACCAATCTGAGGTTTTGGGACAAAGATCGGATACAAGAGATGAACTAGGGTTTCGAGAGGAGATGGTGCTGATGAAGATGTTGATGGAGATTGACCCCCTCTCGATGAGAGGATCATTGGTGATGACGATGACTTCTATTTCCCCCTCCGGGAGAGAAGTTTCTCCGGTAGAATAGCTCCGTCGAAGCTCTAGATTGGTTCCGACGAAGTTTCGCCTCGAGACGGCGGCGCTTCATCCCGAAAATTATGATATGATTTTTTCCATGTCAAAACCCTTCATATAGCAGAAGATGGGCACCGGAGGCCTGCCAGGGGGCCCACAAGCCTGCAGGGTGCGCCCAGGGGGGTAGGCCGCACCCCCTGGCTTGTGGCCACCTGGTGGGTCCCCTCATATATTTCTTTCGCCCAATATTTTTATATATTCTAAAATAATTCTCCGTAAGTTTTCAGGACTTTTGGACTTGTGCAGAATAGGTCTCTCACATTTGCTCCTTTTCCGGTCCAGAATTCCAGCTGCCAGCATTCTCCCTCTTCATGTAAATCATGTAAAATAAGAAAGAAAAGGCATAAGTATTGTACCATAATGTGTATTAACATCCCATAATGCAATAAATATCGATATAAAAGCTTGATGCAAAATGGACGTATCACTCACACATCCCCACCATGCCTTTTTAATATCGAGACAACTAAGAAATTAACATGTCTTAATACCGATACTTCTACAAATCAACAACGATGCACTCACACCCTTTTTATATTACTATATCTATATCATTAACCCACAAATTCTCTTTATGTGCTACATGATGGTTTTGATTACCAATCATTGAATACCTATTATTTTTAGACTAGCGTTATGAACCACACAAATTACTGTTACTATTCATTAACTCCCAAACAAATATAAGTGAAGAGCGAGAGTGCAAAAGTTTCTATAAAATCTATACGCCACCGTGCTCAAAAAGCTATAAGTGAAGTACTTGAGCAACTACTAAGCTCGAAAGATATAAGTGGAGCACATAGAGTATTCTAATAAATCATGATGAAGGTGTCTCTCTCTCAAATAGGTGCGTCCAGCAAATGATGCTTGTGGCAAACTAAAACTAAAAGCAAACAAAAGCGAAGGACGCTCCAAGCAAAACTCATCTCATGCGACGAATAAAAATGTCGCTCCAAGTGACATCCCGATGGATTGAGGCGAAAGAGGGGATGACTTCCGGGGCATCCCCAAGCTTAGACGCTCAAGTCTTCCTAGAATATTACCTTGGGGTGCCTTGGGAATCCCCAAGCTTAGGCTCTCGTTGCTCCTTATTCCTTTGTCCATCGTGATAACTCCCAAAACTTGAAAACTTCAATCACACAAAACTCAACAAAATTTTGTGAGATCTGTTAGTATAAGCAACATATAAAATACTTTAGGTACTGCTATAAATTAATTCGTATTTCATTATTGCGTAATAGGTACTATATTCTAACTTATTCATAGCTTATACCCCCGATACAATCCATAGCATCATCAAAACAAGCAAACTATGCAAGCAAAAAACAGAATCTGTCTAAAACACAACAACCTGTAATGATCTGTACATAACCTATACTTCTGTAACTCCAAAAATTAGGAAAAAATAGGAAGACCTGAGGAATTTGTACAACAATACCATGTAAAAAATCAGCTTAAACAAACATTCCAGTAATTGCAGCATAATACAGGTAAGTATTTCCCTCAATTAAGAAACCAAGGTTTATCGAACCAATAGGAATATCAATCATCAACCGTCTTAAGCGGCTGCACATAAAAGACTAAACAACTTGCACCCAATGCGGGCAAGAGGGTTGTCGATCCCCTTTATCTCGCTATTTGCAAGTGAATGAGGTGTGCAGATAATTGTAGACAATTTTAAATTGCAAAATAAAATAAAAGACAAAAAAGGACAACAAGGTAATCATAAGTTTCGTGAATATATAAGTGAATAGACCCCGGGGCCATAGTATTTTCTAGTGGCATTTCTCATGAAAGCAACATACGGTGGGTAATCAAATTATTGTTGGGCAATTGAGAGAAAAGCGGATTGTTATGTGATTTTCACGACAATGATCATGTGCATATAGGCATCACGTCCATAAGCAAATAGGTTGACTCCTGCCTGCACCTACTACTATTACTCCACTTCAAGAGTGCTTATATGCTTGCCTGTCTACGTATTAAGTTCATGAGAAACAAAGTAATGCTTGGAGAACGATGATATGATGTAGAAAAAGTAAACTCAATCAATATGAATAAACCACATCGTTTTATTCTTAGTAGCAACAACACAAAGATGTATCTAGTCCCCTTTTGTCACTGCGATAGAGAAACCCGTCAGGTTGAACCCACTACAACGCACCCCTCTCACTTAAGAACTATCAGTCTACTTAGCCAAAGCAATTCAATAGATCACGGAGATTTATGAAGCTATCATGGTCATGCAATTAAGAATCATAATAATTTCATGGAATACTCAAATACTTTTCATGAATAATCTGTACATAAATCCATATTTCATCCGATCCCAACAAAAGCACCAAACAAAATTGTTACATCAGATAGATCAAAGCAAAGATGTGATGGCCATTGTATTGAAGATCAGGAGAGAGAGATAGCCATCTAGGTACAAACTAAAAATCCATAGGTCTATGGCGAACTACTCACACAGCATCGCGAGGGCAACAAGGTTGATGAAGAGGCCCTCCGTGATCGACCCCCCTCCGACAGGGTGCCGGAACGGAGGTCTAGATGGGATCACAGTGAAACATATACTTGTGTCGGTGGAAAAAGTGTTTCGTGATGCTCCTTGGCTTTTTTGAAATAGGCCAGAGAACGAAGGTAGAGGTGCCACGAGGGAGGGACAAGCCATTAGGGCGCGGCGACCCCCCTGGTCGCGCCCTGTTGGCTTGTGCCTCCCTCGTGTGGCCTTTAGTCTTTTCCCGAGGCTTCCATATTTTCTTTCGCTTCAGAAAAAATCATAAAAAAGTTTCAGGAAAATTGTACTTCGTTTGTTACTGTAAACCTGAAAAGTTAAAAACACGCAGAAAACAACAACTGGCACTAGGCACTGGGTCACTAGGTTAGTGCTTAAAAATAATATAAATTGGTATATTACTCAAAAAGTATCCTCGAATGATAATAATAGCATGGAACAATAAAAAATCATACAATACATATCACAGGGTTAGAGGAAAATGATTGTCTCCTCGACATGCACGCTAGGGGAAGGACAAGGGTGTGTGTCGCGCATGTTCATGTGTGTGCATTCAGCCGCAAACGCGGAAGTTGGGCCGAAAATGGGTCGAAGGCAAACCAAAAAAGAACATTCGTTCGTTTGCTCCCGCGTGTTGGGCGGCATGGTGTATCCGTTTACTCTGAACGGACGCGACCTGACATGATGACGTCGCGCTTAGGAGTTGGACTTACTTATGATGTTTTCGTACTGTCTTGATATTTGATGAATAGATTAAAAAAATTCTGCAAAAATAATAAGCGATAACAATGTATTATAATTTCATTTTCATGGAGGATTCTTGTCACTTCCTAGTTCCATGCACGGACCAAACGACGATTCGTGCTCCTTCCCCATGCCGCCCCCGTGGGCGATGATACATCTCCAACGTATCTATATTTTTTGATGGTTCCATGCTATTATCTTGTCAAACTTTGGATGTTTTGTATGCCTTTTATATCTTTTTTGCGACTAACTTATTAACTCAGTGCCAAGTGCCAGTTCCTATTTTCCCCCTGTTTTTGACCCATTTCACAGGAGGATTTTAAACGGTGTCCAAACGGAATAAAACTTTCGAAAATATTTTTTTTCCGAAACATAAGATACACACTGGTACTGCGACAACAGACCTTCCCTGGTAACGGCGCCAGGAATCCTGCTGCTACGGCTACGCCTTTAGGAACTTACTTGGCAAATATGCAAAGGATTTCCCCGCGGCCTTGGAGCCTTGCGTTGGTGTTCCCTTGAAGAGGAAAGGGTGATGTAGCACAACGCGGTAAGTATTTCCCTCAGTTTGAGAACCAAGGTATCGATCCAGTGGGAGGATCTCCTCAAGTCACAAGTACCTGCACAAACACAAAGAGCTTGCACCCAACGCTATGAAGGGGTTGGCAATCCCTTATAGATTGTTTGCAAAGTGAGAACTGAAAGCAAAAAGTAAACAAGCAAAGTAAAAGTGAAAGTGGAAACGATAGTTGTGAATAGACCCGGGGGCCGTAGTGTTCACTAGTGGCTTCTCTCATGAAAGCAAGTAGACGGTGGGTGAACGATTTACTGTCGAGCAATTGATAGAACCGCGCAAAGTCGTGACGTTATCTAAGGCAATGATTACATCTATAGGCATCAAGTCCAAAACAAGTAGACCAATACATTCTGCATCTACTACTATTACTCCACACGTCGACCGCTATCCAGCATGCATCTAGTATATTAAGTCCAAAAGAACAGAGTAACGCCTTAAGCAAGATGACATGATGTAGATGGACAATCTCATATCTATGATAAAAGCCCATCTTGTTACCCTTGATGGCAACAACACGATGCGTGCCATGCTGCCCCTTCTGTCATTGGGAAAGGTCACCACACGGTATGAACCCAAAACCAAGCACTTCTAATATTGCAAGAATCATAGATCTAGTTCGCCAAACAAAACCCAAGACTCGGAGAGACTTACAAGGATATCAAATCATGCATATAAGAAATCAGCAAAGACTCAAATATAATTAATAGATAATCTGATCACAAATCCACAATTCATCGGATCTTGACAAACACACCGCCAAAGAAGATTACATCGGATAGATCTCTATGAAGATCATGGAGAACTTTGAGTCCAAAAGAACAGAGTATCGAAGATCCAAGAGAGAGAAGAAGCCATCTAGCTACTAACTACAGATCCGTAGGTCTGAAGTGGACTACTCACGAGTCATTGGAGAGGCGATGATGTTGATGTAGAAGCCCTCCAACTCCAAAGTCCCCTCCGGCAGGGCACCGGGAAGGGTCTCCAGATGAGATCTCGCGGAAACGGAAGCTTGCGGTGGCGGAAAAGTGTTTTCGTGGATGCCCTGATTTTTCTGGATTTTTAGGGAATTTATAGGCCAAAGAGCTAGGGCAGGGGAGCGCCAGGGAGGCCACAAGCCTGGTTGCCGCGGCCCCTGGCCCCAGCAACAGGGCTTGTGGGCTCCCTGTGGGCCCCCTGCCTTGGCCCTCAAGCCTCCCGATCTTCTTCCATTCTAGAAAAAATTATTTCAGGGATTTTATTCCGATTGGACTCTGTTCCTAATGTCTACTACGCAACCTTCTCCTTGTAGACGTTGTTGGGCCTCCAAGTGCAGAGGGTTGTAGGACAGTTGCAATTTCCCCTCAAGTAGGTGACCTAAGGTTTATCAATCCGCAGGAGGTGTAGGATGAATATGGTCTCTCTCAAGCAACCCTGCAACCAAATAACAAAGAGTCTCTTGTGTCCCCAACACATCCAATACAATGGTAAGTTGTATAGGTGCACTAGTTCGGCGAAGAGATGGTGAAACAAGTGCAATATGGATGGTAGATATAGGTTTTTGTAATCTGAAATTACAAAAACAGCAAGGTAACTAGTAACAAAAGTGAGCACGAACGGTATTGCAATGCGTGGAAACAAGGCCTAGGGTTCATACTTTCACTAGTGAAGTTCTCTCAACAATGATAACATAATTGGATCATATAACTAGCCCTCAACATGCAACAAAGAGTCACTCCAAAGTCACTAATAGCGGAGAACAAACGAAGAGATTATTGTCGGGTACGAAACCAGCACAAAGTTATTCTTTCTGATCGATCTATTCAAGAGTCTGTAGTGAAATAGCACGAAGCTATTCTTTCAGTTCAATCTTTCATAGAGTTCGTACTAGAATAACACGTTAAGATACTTATCAACCAAGACCCTAATGTCACCTAGATACTCCATTGTCACCTCAAGTATCCGTGGGTATGATTATATGATATGCATCACACAATCTTAGAATCATCTATTCAACCAACACATAGAACTTCAAAGAGTGCCCCAAAGTTTCTACCAGAGAGTCAAAACGTGTGCCAACCCCTATGCATAGGTTCCCAATGTCACGAACCCGCAAGTTGATCACCAAAACATACATCGAGTACTCACATAAATCAAACGTGTGCCAACCCATATGCATAGGTTCCCAATGTCACAAACCCGCAAGTTGATCACTGTAGATAGACACGTGCAAGATATACATCAAGTGTTCTCAAAGACTCAATCCGATAAGATAACTTCAAAGGGGAAACTCAATTCATTACAAGAAAGGAGAGGGGGAAGAACATCATAAGATCCAACTAAAGTAGCAAAGCCCACGGTACATCGAGATCAAGACATCTCAAGAACACGAGAGAGAGAGAGATCAAACACATAGCTACTGGTACATACCCTCAGCCCCGAGGGAGAACTACTCCCTCATCGTCATGGAGATCGCCGAGATGATGAAGATGGCCACCGGAGATGGATTCCCCCTCCGGCAAGGTGCCGGAACGGGCTCCAGATTGGTTTTTGGTGGCTACAGAGGCTTGCGGCGGCGGAACTCCCGATCTAGGTTTCTTTCTGGGGGTTTCTGAATTTATAGGAATTTATGGCGGTGGAATTGCGTCAGTTGGGCCAACGAGGAGGTCACAAGCCTGCACGGTGTGGCCTGGGGGGGGGGTGGCAAGCAATAGAAAATAGTTTGCTATTGACGTGGAAACAATAATAATTCAAGCAAACTAGCAAAGTAATCATGAACTTTCAAAATAACAAGGCCAAAAGAAAGTTATCCCTACAAAATCATATAATCTCGCTATGCTCTATCATCCTTGCACAACGAATTTAAATCATGCACAACCCCGGTATTGGCCAAGTAATTGTTTTCACACCTTTACTTTCTCAAACTTTTTCAACTCTCACGCAATACATGAGTGTGAGCCATGGTTTTAGCACTATAAGTGGTGTGGAGTGTGGTGGAGGTTGCAAGGCAAACAAGGAGAAGATGGTCACATTGACTAGGCACATCAATGAGCTATGGAGATGCTCATCAATAGATATCAACGTGAATGAGTAGGGATTGCCATAAAATTGATGCACTAGAGCTAAGAGTATGTGAAAGCTCTTAAAGAAAACTAGTGGGTGTGCATCCAACTTGCTTGCTCGCGAAGACCTAATACAATTTTGAGGAAGCCTATCATTGGAATATACAAGCCAAGTTATATAATGAAAATTTCCCACTAGCTATATGGTGGTGACAAAACGAGAGACTCTCAATCATGAAGATCATTGTGCTTAATATGCACAAGTGTGGAAAGATAGTAGCATTGTCCCTTCTCTCTTTTTCTCTCTTTTTTGGTGGGCTCTTTGGCCTCTCTTTTTTTGGTGGGCATCTTTGGCCTCTTTTTGTATATGGGCTTCGCTGGCCTCTTTTATTTCCTCACATGGGACAATTCTCCATCAATGATGATCATCACACTTACAACTTAAAACTTAGAGCAATGATGACTCTATATGGAATGCCTTCGGTAGTGTACCGTGACAATGATCTAGCATGGCATAGACATTAATGGAAACATCATGCTAGCTATCTTACAATCATGCAATGGCAATGTAGAAGTGGTGGCACATGTCATGGTGGTAGTTGCATGGCAATATATCTCGGAATAGCTTTGAAAAAGCCATAGTAGGTAGGTATGGTGGCTGTTTTCAGGGAGGCTAATGGTGGGTTTGGTGCACCGGCGAAAGTTGCACGGCACTAAAGAAGATAATGATAGTGGAAGGTGAAAGTGCATATAAACCATGGACTCAACATGAGTCATGAAGAACTCATATACTTGTTGCAAAAGTTTTAGTAGTAATCGAAACAAAGCATTCAACGCATACTCCTAGGGGAAGGGTTGGTAGGTATAAACCATTGCGTGATCCCGACCGCCACACAAAGGATGACAATCAATAGACTAATCATGCTCAGACTTCATCGCATAGCGGTTCACCATACGTGCATGCTACGGGAATCACTAATTTCAACACAAGTATTTCTAGATCCACAACACCTTACTAATATAACTTCAATATTACCACAACCACAACTCAAAACTAATTGAGATGAATCAAACTTCTTTAACTATTCAATGCACATGAAGGTGGAAGTTTTCATATCCCTTTGGATAACTACCCCTTTTGAGACTACTATCAAAGCATAGATCAACTACCAAGCCACGCGCTTCCGTGCTCTAAAAGATATAAGTGAAGCACACAGAGCAAAAGCAACTAGCTCAAAAGATATAAGTGAAACACATGTGAGCTGAATTGTCTAACCAAAGGATATAAGTGAAGCTCGACAAAATCACGGTGAGTGCATGTCTATCTCTCTAGGTGTGCAGCAAGGATGATTGTGACACAACAAAAATAAAAGACTCCTACGATACAAGACGGTCCAAGCAAAACACATAACATGTGGTGAATAAAAATATAGCCCCAAGTAACGTTACCGATGGATTGAAGACGAAAGAGGGGATGCCTTCCCGGGGCATCCGCAAGCTTAGGCTTTTACGACATCCTTGAATCTCTTGGGGTGCCTTGGGCATCCCCAAGCTTGAGCTCTTGCCACTCTTTATCTTTTTGTCCATAAGAACTTCACCCAAAAATTGAAAACTTCACAACACGAAACTTAAACAGAAACTCGTGATAACATTAGTACAAGAAAGCAAACCACCACTTCCTTAGGTACTGTAGCAAACTTAAATTATACTTGTGATGATGTTGGGTTACTGTACTTTCAATCTTCCATGGCTAATACCCCCAGATACTATCCATAGTTTCATCAAAATAAGCAACCAACACAACAAAAACAGAATCTGTTAACAGCAGACCAGTCTGTAGCAATCTGTATATTTCGTATACCTCTCGTACTTCAAAAATTCTGAACAATTACGACAGTCAGAAGAATTTGCGTAGAATTCAGAAGAAAAAAGAATCAACTCAAAAACTCTTACAGAACAAAAAATGGAAATTGTTTTCGTGAGCAGAAAGTTTCTGTTTTTTCCAGCATGACCAAACGATCATCCCCAAGACTAATCATAACGGTTTTGCTTGGCACAAACGCAAAAAAGAAACACTAAAACACAATCATAACAGAATTATGAAAGTGTGAAAACACAAAACAGAAAGAAAAATGATAGATTCGTTGGGTTGCCTCCCAACAAGCGCTTTTGTTTAACGCCCTTAGCTAGGCGAAAGGTGATGAAATCACGTATAGTCATCTTTGGTGCTCAAACCATAGGTAGCCCTCATCATAGATTCATAAGGCAATCTTATTTTCTTTCTAGGAAAGTGCTCCATGCCCTTCTTTAAAGGAAATTGAAATTCAATATTCCCTTCCTTCATATCGATGATAGCACCAATAGTCCTTAGGAAAGGTCTACCAAGAATAATGGGACATGAAGGATTGCAAACTATGTCAAGTACAATGAAATCCACGGGTACATAGTTCTTATTTGCAAAAATAAGAACATCATCGATCCTCCCCATGGGTTTCTTGACAGTAGAATACGCAAGATGCAAATTAAGAGAACACTCTTCAATCTCATGAAAACCAAGAATATCACATAAAGACTTTGGAATCGCGGAAACACTGGCACCCAAATCACACAAAGCATTGCACTCATAGTTTTTTATCTTGATTTTGATAGTAGGTTCCCACTCATCATGAAGTTTTCTAGGTATAGAGACTTCTAGTTCGAGCTTCTCTTCAAGAGATTTCATCATAGCATCTACGATATGCGCGGTAAAGGCTTTACTTTGGCTATAAGCATGTGGAGAGTTTGCAATGGATTGCATCAAAGAAATGCATTCAAACAAGGAGCAATTATCATAATTGAATTCCTTGAAATCCAAAGTGGGAGTTTCATTACTACCCAAAATTTTGACTTCTTCTACTCCACTCTCCACACCTTTATCATCAAGATAGGTGGACTCAGAATCATTGGGGCGTTTTTCAACCAAAGTGGATTCATATCCAGCCCCTCCATAAGTAGGTTTGACACGCGAAAACAAAGATTCAAGAGGAGACACACCAAGCACTTTAAGATCTTCGTGATTTGCATCACTAGAACGCACCCTTTTAAACCATTCATGTCTAGCGCGAATTTGGGTGGTTCTTTCTTTGCTCTCATTCATGGAGATACGCATAGCTTTCAAAGTTTCATCCAAGTTGACCTTGGGAGGAGCGCATCTAACTTTCAAAGAATCAATATCACAAGACATACTATCAACGCCCTTACCCAAATCGTCTATTTTGAGTAGTTTTTCCTCTATGGACGCATTGAGAATCTTTTGAGAGTTGATGAACTCTTTGATATTACTCTCTAGATCAGAGGGTAATTTGTTGTGATTTCCATAAGTGTTGCCGTAGGAATTGCCATAATTGTAAGAGGAGTTACTAGGAAAAGGCCTAGGAACATAGTTTCCTCTAAAAGCATTGTTGTTGCCAAAATTGTTCCTACCAACAAAATTCACGTCCAAACTAGTGTTGCTACTCTCAATCAAAGAAGATAGTGGCATGTCATTAGGATCTACGGTAGCGTTTCTACTAGCAACCAAATTCATCAACTCGTCCATCTTAGCACTAAGCGAGTTAATCTCTTCTATAGTGTGCACCTTTTTGCTAGCAGGCGACCTTTCAGTGTGCCACTGAGAGTAGTTGGTCATGGTATTGTCTAGGAGTTTTGTAGCGTCTCCTAACGTGATTTCCATGAACGTTCTACCTGAGGCGGAGTCCAAGATATTGCGAGCCGCGAAATTCAAGCCAGCGTAAAAGATTTGTATAATCATCCACAAACTCAAGCCATGAGCGGGACAATTTCTAATCATAAGCTTCATCCTCTCCCAAGATTGTGCAACGTGTTCATGATCAAGTTGCTTGAAATTCATGTTATCGGTACGTAAGGAGATGATCTTAGCCGGCGGAAAATACTTGGATATGTAAGCATCTTTGCACTTATCCCAAGAATCAATACTATTTTTAGGCAAAGAAGAAAACCAAGTTTTTGCGCGATCTCGCAACAAGAAAGGAAAAAGTTTCAACTTAATCACGTCATTATCCACATCTCTTTTCTTTTGCATATCACAAAGCTCAATGAAGGTATTGAGATGGGATGCGACATCTTCACTAGGAAGGCCAGAGAATTTCTCTTTCATAACAAGATTCAGCAAAGCTGCGTTGATTTCATACGATTCCGCACTAGTGGCGGGAGCAATCAGAGTACTAATAAAATCATTATTATTAGTGCTCGAGAAGTCGCAAAGTTTGGTGTTTTCAGACATGATGACTTCAACAAACAAACAAGCACACAAGCAAGCAAGAGAACCGGCAAAGGAAAACGGCAATGGCAAAAGAAAACAGCGAAGGAGAAAGGCAAATGAAAACGACAGATGTGAAGTGGGGGAGAGGAAAATGAGAGGCAACTAGCAACAAAAGTAAATGCAAGAGAAGAGTTTGTGAGACCTACTTGGATAGATGTTGACTTCTCCTCCCCGGCAACGACGCCAGAAATAGGCGTGTTGATGGGAGATTACTCTAGTCTTGATCTCCTCGGCAAGAGATCCTCCTCCCCGGCAACGGTGCTAGAAATGCTTCTGATGTCAGCTATGCTAATGCACAAAAGTCCTTCCAATGGCGCCAGAAACAGGTGTGTCGTCGGCACCAGGAATCCTTCAGCTGCGGCTACGCCTTAAGGGACTTCCTAGTCAAGTATGCAAAGGATTTCCCCCGTGGCCTTGGAGCCTTGCGTTGGTGTTACCTTGAAGTGGAAAGGTGATGTAGCACAGTGACGGTAAGTATTTCCCTCAGTTTGAGAACCAAGGTATCAATCCGGTGGAGGAGTATCACAAGATCCTGCACAACCACAAAAGCTTGCTCCCAACGCTATGAAGGGGTTGTCAATCCCTTATAGATTGTTTGCCAAGTGAGAACTGAAAGCAACAAAGTAACAAAGCAAAGTAAAAGCGGAGGTGTAAACGATGGATGTGAATAGACCCGGGGGCCGTAGTGTTTACTAGTGGCTTCTCTCATGAAAGCAAGTAGACGGTGGGTGAACAAATTACTGTCGAGCAATTGATAGAACCGCGCAAAGTCGTGATGATATCTATGCAATGATTATATCTATAAGCATCACGTCCAAAACAAGTAGACCGATACTTTCTGCATCTACTACTATTACTCCACACGTCGACCGCTATCCAGCATGCATCTAGTGTATTAAGTCCATAAGAACAGAGTAACGCCTTAAGCAAGATGACATGATGTAGAGGGTAATCTCAAACCAATGATAAAACCCCCATCTTTTTACCCTTGATGGCAACTACTTGATGTGTGCCTTGCTGCCCCTACTGTCACTGGGAAAGGTCACCACATGGTAGAACCCAAAACCAAGCACTTCTCCCATTGCAAGAATCATAGATCTAGTTGGCCAAACAGAACCCAAGACTCGGAGAGACTTACAAGGATATGAAATCATGCATATAAGAAATCAGCAAAGACTCAAATATATATCATAGATAATCTGATCACAAATCCACAATTCATCGGATCTCGACAAACACACCGCCAAAGAAGATTACATTGGATAGATCTCCATGAAGATCATGGAGAACATTGTATTGAAGATCCAAGAGAGAGAAGAAGCCATCTAGCTACTAACTACGGACCCGTAGGTCTGAAGTGAACTACTCACGAGTCATTGGAGTGGAGATGATGATGATGAAGAAGCCCTCCAACTCCAAAGTCCCCTCCGGCGGGGCGCCGGGAAGGGTCTCCAGATGAGATCTCGCGGAAACGGAAGCTTGCGGCGGCGGAAAAGTATTTTCGAGGCTCCCCCGATTTTTTGCGGAATATTTGGGAATTTATAGGCCAAAGACCTAGGTCAGGGGGTAGCCAGGGAGGCCACAAGCCGGCCCACCGCCACCTCCCCCTTAGTGGCGGAGTGGGGCTTGTGGGCTCCGTGGGGCCCACCTGGCCTGGCCCAAAGGACCCCTGATCTTCTTCCGTTCGGGAAAAAATCATTTCGGGGTTTTTCTTCCGTTTGGACTCCGTTCCAAAATCAGATCTGAAAAGAGTCAAAAACACGGAAAAAACAGGAACTGACACTTGGCACTGAATTAATAAGTTAGTCCCAAAAAAGATATAAAAGGTACATAAAACAACCAAAGAAGACAAGATAACAGCGTGTAACCATCAAAAATTATAGATACGTTTGAGACGTATGAGGCCCTCGGGTCTACTTCACACCATATTTTCAGCCTACACTTTTACTTCGTTGCACTTTCCGCCTTTGGATCTCACTTTGCAATCAATCTTGAAGGGATTGACAACCCCTTTATAGCGTTGGCTGCAAGCTCTTTTGTGTTTGCGCATGTACTATGGACTTGACCTCGATTCTCCTACTGGATTGATACCTTGGTTCTCAAACTGAGGGAAATACTTACTGCTCCTGTGCTGCATCACCCTTTCCTCTTCAAGGGAAAAACCAACGCAAGCTCAAGAGGCAGCAGAAAGATTTTTGGCGCTGTTGCCGGGGAGGATCAAGTCAAGAACTCATCCAAGTAAGTGTCGCAAACTCATCTCTTGCATTTACTTTTTGCCTCTCGTTTTCCTCTCCCCCACTTCTGAAAAACAAAAATTTACAAAAATATTCGCCTTTTTCGTTTGCCTTTTTCGTTCGCCCATTTCTCTCGCTTGCTTTCTGTTCGTTTGTGTGCGTGTTTGCTTTCTGAAGTCACCATGACTGAAAACACCAAACTTCGTGACTTCTCGAATACTAATAATAATGATTTTATTAGTACTCCGATTGCTCCCTGATGTCCCACGAGCGTATGGGATCGCAGCAGTTTTCGAGGATAGAGTATTCGACCCAAATTTATTGATTCGCCAAGACGGGAAGCGAAAGAATATTCTCAAGTATTAGCAGCTGAATGTGTCAGATTCAACCACACCTGAAAGATTAGTGTCTGCAAGAAAAGTATCAGTAGCAAGGTAGTATGATAGCAACGGTGCCAGAAACGATCTGTTGACACGGCAGACTATTCCTAACTGTTGTATCAATGGCGCCAACACGTTGACAGGGGATTATTCCTGAGAAGAATGCTTCCCCGGATACGGCTCCAACAAAGTCTTGCAACAAGTAACAGAGAAGCGGCAAGGAACAACAGTAGCAGCAGCAACAGAGTAACAAGTAACAGCAATAGTGACAGCAGCAGCAAAGTGGCCCAATCCGTTTTGTAGCAAGGGACAAGCCTAGACAAAGTAACGTAGCGAGGACCAGTAGTAAAAGACTCGTAGGCAGTGGATCGGTGATGGATGAGTATGACGGATGTGATTCATCATGTAATAGCTATAACACGGAGAGATATGTAACTAGCTCTCATTCGTCAATCTAATGTAGGCATGTATTCCGTATGTAGTCATACGTGCTTAGCGAAAAGAACTTGCATGACATCTATTGTCCATCGCTCCCGTGGCAGCGGGGTCCTAATGGAAACTACAAGATATTAAGATTCTCCTTTTAATAAAGAACCGGACCAACGCATTAACACGCGGTGAATACATGAACTCCTCATACTATCGTCATCTCCGGGAGTGGTTCCGGCTATTGTCAATCTGGGGTTGCTGATGACCCACAAGTATAGGGGATCAATCATAGTCCTTTCGATAAGTAAGAGTGTTGAACCCAACGAGGAGCAGAAGGCTCTGATAAACGGTTTTCAGCAAGGTAATAACTGTAAGCATTGAAAGTAGCGGTAACAAGTGATGGTGTAGTGAGGTGAAACGTAACAAGCGAAAAGTAACAAGTGACAAATAGTAGCAACGGTGCAGCAAAGTGGCCCAATCCCTTTTGTAGCAAGGGACAAGCCTGAACAAAGTCTTATAAGAGGAAAAACGCTCCCGAGGACACACGGGAATTTCTGTCATGCTAGTTTCATCATGTTCATATGATTCGCATTCGTTACTTTGATAGTTTGATATGTGGGTGGACCTGCGCGTGGGTACTGCCCTTACTTGGACAAGCATACCACTTATGAGTAACCCCTCTCGCAAGCATCCGCAACTACGAAAGAAGAATTAAGACAACGTCTAACCATAGCATTAAACTAGTGGATCCAAATCAGCCCCTTACGAAGCAACGCATAGACTGGGGTTTAAGCTTCTGTCACTCCAGCAACCCATCATATACTTACTACCCCCCAATGCCTTCCTCTAGGCCCAAATATGGTGAAGTGTTATGTAGTCGACGTTCACATAACACCACTAGAGGAAAAACAACATACAACATATCAAAATACCGAATGAATACCAAATTCACATGACTATTATTAGCATGACTTATTTAGCATGACTTATCCCAATTCCCCAAGAACAAAAGTAACTACTCACAAAGAATAATCATAATCATGATCAGAGGCGTAATGAATAGCATCAAGGATCTGAACATAAACTCTTCCACCAAGTAATCCAACTAGCATCAACTACAAAGAGTAATCAACACTACTAGCAACCTTACAAGTACCAATCGGAGTCGCGAGACGGAGATTGGTTACAAGAGATGAACTAGGGTTTGGAGAGGAGATGGTGCTGATGAAGATGTTGATGGAGATGCCTCCCCTCCGACGACAAGAGTGTTGGTGACGACGATGGCGACGATTTCCCCCTCCGGGAGGGAAGTTTCCCCGGCAGGATCGTCCTGCCGGAGCTCTAGATTGGATCTCCTCAAGTTTCTCCTCGTGGCGACGGCGAATCCACGAAAAAGCTCCACTCTGATTTTTTTTCCGGACAAAACCCTTCATATAGCAAAAGAGGGGGGCAGTGGGCCACCAGGGTGCCCACAACCCTGTTGCCGCGCCAGGGGGGTAGGTCGCGGCAACCAGGCTTGTGGGCCCCTGGTTGCTCCCCTCTGACACTTCTTTCGCTCAGTATTTTTTATATATTCCCAAAAAATCCACGTTGATTTTCTGGGCATTTGGAGTTGCGCAGAATAGAGGACTCAGACTTGCTCCTTTTCCAGTCCAGAATTCCAACTGTCGGTATTCTCCCTCTTCAAATAAACCTTGCAATATAAGAGAGAAAAGTCATAAGTAAGGTTCCACAAAGTATAATAAGAGTCCATAAAGCAATAAATATCAACATGAAAGCATGATGCAAAATGGACGTATCAACTCCCCCAAGCTTATACCTCGCTTGTCCTCAAGCGAAAACCAAGATCCAAAACATGTCCAGATGTTTAGGGATGAAGGTGTCGATAAAACATAATACGGACATGAGGGCATCATGATCACACATAGAACAACAATACATCATAGGGATTCTTATGGGAAAGTAACAATTCCTTCCCAAACCAAAGTATGAAACAAAAACCTTACCGAGAAGTAGCCAACAACAGTCCACAGTCATTGAAACAATTGCAATTTATCATATTATCAGAAAGAGTTTAATAAGAGCTTGCAACGCAAATCCACATACTCAATCATCTCTTTTGTTTTCCACAATTATTACAACTCACGTGGTACTCATGATATCAAAGTTTCAATTGGACACAGAGAAAGATAGGGGCTTATAGTTTTGCCTCCCAACCATTTACCTGAATGGTAAAGTCAACAATAATAAACCATAAGTACTCAGCTCCAAGTTGAAATATGAATATAGATCTTTCCCAAGCATATGACGTTCACCAAGAAAAGGGCTAAACAAGGAATTGGTGAAGATCACCATGACTCTTACAAGGGCAAAAGGTAAAGGTACAAGATAGGCCCTTCGCAGAGGGAAGCAGAGGTTGTCATGCGCTTTTGAGGTTTGGATGTGTGTCCTCTTAGTGCGGAGGAACATCACTTTATATTGCCTCCTGTGATAAAGAACTTTATTATGCAGTCTGTCACTTTTATGTCTTCCTCATCACAGGTTCGTAGAAAGCTTATTTTCCACACACTAATAGATCATACATATTAGAGAGCAATTTTTATTGCTTGCACCAATGACAACTTACTTGAGGGATCTTATTCAATCCATAGGTAGATATGGTGGACACTCATGGCAAAACTAGGTTGAAGGTTTATGGATGCACAAGTAGTATCTCTACTTGGTGCGGGAGTTTTGGCTAATATGAGGTGGAAGCAATCGTCACATGCTAAGGGATCTTTAATCATATAACATTGTTTGGAACCAAGCAAACACAATTCATTATGTTGTCTTCCTTGTCCAACATCTACTTCTAAGCATGTAATAGTTTGGTGAGTGCTCACAATTACAGAAAGTGTCTAAGATGATATATTTATATGTGAACCTCCCTTTCCTTATTACTTCTTATTAATTGCAACAATGACTGGGGTCTGTGTTGGTCTATTCTCAACAAGTTTCAATCATCATACTTGTTATAAGTGAAGCTATCACTTTCCATAGGATCATCTCATGATCTTTCATGATATCGTTCTTTTCACACTTTTGATCACGGCACAAAACAAAGCCCTTGACTAAGATACTCTTTATTATATAGCTTGCAAGATCAAATACATTGGGGGAGACATAAGGCAAAAGACTCAAACTAAACACTAAAGACTTATTCCACTAAGAGAAGAAATAAAAACTGAAAAGGAAAGAACTAAAACAAAGGTAAAAGCAAAAGATATAAAGGTGATACGATACCAGGGCAACTCCCCCAAGCTTGGAAAAAACCAAGGGGATTGCCCATACCAATGCTTAGTTGTCTTCCTTTGGTGGTGATGGTGGTGGTGTTGTTGAAGTAGTCTGATCCTTTGATTCCAAGAGAGCTATCAATCTTTGATTTATACCTTTGAGATCTGCGACATGGTTTTCCAGCAAAACAACTTCACGAGAAAGGGAAATATTGCGAGCACGAGTTGTTTCACAAAGCCTCAAGAGTTCAATCAAGGAAGGAGACAGCACGTGGAGGAAGGGTTGGAGAAAATCTACTCCTTCAACGTCTTCAATGTTGAACATAGGTTGAACTTCCTCCCTAGCTTGAGTTTTCTCCTTAGTTTTGGCCCTGGCTTCCGTGACTTCTACCCTTTTCAGATCAGCATCTAGTTCTTCATGAACTTGAGGGAGATTATTCTCCCCAACAGATTCCTGAGACATCTTTGCTCTAAATCTGCGGCACACAACAGACTCGAAACGAAAACAGAGGAAAACTGCGCGATACGGAGATCGAAACCCTCGGGCGAATATATAATGATTTTTTCTGGACCAGAAGGAGTGCTCCGCAAGAAAACGGAGTCCGGGAGGCATACGAGGTGCCCACAAGCCCTGTTGCCGCGGCCAAGGGGAGGCCACGACAAACAAGCTTGTGGCCGCCTCGTGCGCTCTCTCGACTGCTTTTTTATTTTTCTATTTTCCATAAATTCCAAAACGGAGAAAATTTCCTATTGGAAAAGTTCCGGAGTCCAATTACTTACCGAAACAAATACCTCTTCGTTTTCAGGGTCTGAAACAGACTGATAAACACCCCTTATGTACTCCTCTGGAGTTATGATATTGATGATATTGGTCTCAACATTTATGGGAGTACCAGAGATGTAATGCTTGATTCTTTGCCCATTTACCACTCTAGGAAAATTACCTTCGGTGTTATTGATTTTGATGGCACCGGAATGATATACTTCCTCGACAACGTAGGGACCTTCCCATTTATAGAGAAGCTTGCCTGCGAAGAATATTAAACGAGAATTGTATAGCAGGACATAATCACCTACATTGAACTCTCATTTTTGTATTCTTTTATCGTGCCATCTCTTAACCTTTTCCTTGAACAACTTGGCATTCTCATATGCCTGGACCCTCCATTCATCTAATGAGCTGATATCAAACAACCGCTTCTCACCGGCAAGTTTGAAATCGAAGTTGAGCTCTTTGATTGCCCAATAAGCTTTGTGTTTTAGCTCAAGGGGTAAGTGACAGGCCTTACCGTAAACCATTTTATACGGCGACATGCCCATGGGATTCTTATAAGCAGTCCTATAAGCCCATAGTGCATCATCAAGTTTGCTAGACCAATTCTTTCGAGATCTATTGACGGTCTTTTGTAAGATCAATTTGATCTCCCTATTACTCAACTCCACTTGACCACTAGACTAAGGATGATAAGGAGATGCAACTCTATGGTTGACATCATACTTAGCGAGCATCTTGCGGAAAACACCATGTATGAAGTGTGAACCGCCATCATTCATCAGATATCTAGGGACTCCAAATCTTGGGAAAATTACTTCTTTAAGCATCTTAATAGAGGTGTGGTGATCAGCATTCTTAGTGGGGACAGCCTCTACCCACTTAGTGACATAATCCAGAGCAACTAAGATGTGAGTATACCCATTGGAACTCGGGAAAGGTCCCATATAATCAAAGCCCCACACATCAAATGGTTCAATGACAAGTGAATAGTTCATAGGCATTTCCTAACGCTTACTGATATTCCCTATTCTTTGGCATTCGTCACAAGACAAGACAAACTTACGGGCATCCTTGAAGAGAGTGGGCCAATAGAAACCTGATTGCAATACCTTATGAGTAGTTCTGTCTCCAGCATGGTGTCCTCCGTAGGCTTCGGAATGACACTTCTGCAGGATCTGTCCTTGTTCATGTTCAGGCGCACAACGTCTAATAACACCATCTACTCCTTCCTTATAAAGGTGAGGATCATCCCAAAAGTAGTGTCTCAAATCAAAGAAGAATTTCTTCTTTTGCTGGTAGGTGAAACCGGGTGGTATGTATTTGGCTACGATATAGTTCGCGTAATCACCATACCACGGTGCACTATGTGAAGTGTGGATGCCATTCCATTGCTCATCAGGAAAGCTGTCATCAATGGGTCATGGGTTATCAAGGACATTCTCTAGCCTAGACGAGTTATCTGCTACAGGGTTATCAGCACCCTTTCGGTCAACAACGTGCAAATCAAATTCCTGTAGCAGGAGAACCCATCTAATTAGTCTAGGCTTAGCGTCCTTCTTCTCCATAAGGTACTTAATAGCAGCATGATCAGAGTGAATAGTGACTTTGGAGTGAACTATATAAGATCTAAACTTTTCGCATGCAAACACGACTGCTAAAAACTCCTTCTCCGTAGTGGCGTAGTTTCTTTGGGCACTATCTAGGGTTTTACTAGCGTAGTGAATGACATTCAACTTCTTGTCAACTCTTTGTCCTAGAACAACACCAACATCATAATCACTAGCATCGCACATGATTTCAAAGGGCAAGTTCCAATCAGGTGGTTGAACAATAGGTGCGGTTATCAAGGCCTTCTTAAGTATTTCGAAAGCTTCCTCACGATCCTCATCGAAAACAAAAAGGAACATCCTTGTGCAAGAGGTTGGTAAGAGGCCTAGAAATCTTAGAGAAGTCTTTAATGAACCTTCTATAGAAACCAACATGACCTAGGAAACTTCGCATACCTCTGATATCTGTGGGGCAAGGCATTTTCTCAATTGCATCAACCTTAGCCTTATCAACTTCAATGCCTTTCTCAGACGATGCCTTCATTAACCATGAAGTGGCACTTCTCCCAGTTCAAGACGAGGTTGGTATCTTTGCATCCCTGTAAGACTCGATCAAGGTTGTTGAGGCAATCGTCAAAGGAAGAACCATAGATGGAGAAATCATCCATGAAAACCTCAACAATCTTTTCACAAAAGTCAGAGAATATAGCCATCATACATCTTTGAAAGGTGGCAGGTGCATTGCACAAGCCAAAAGGCATACGTCTATAAGCAAAGGTACCGAAGGGGCATGTGAAGGTGTTTTTCTCCTGATCAGATTGTGCAACTGGTATTTGGGAGAAACCAGAATAACCGTCCTGAAAGCAGAAGTGTGTGTGTGTGTTTAGATAGCCTTTCTAGCATCTGGTCGATAAACGGCAAAGGATAATGGTCTTTCCTGGTTGCCTTGTTCAGTTTCAGGAAGTCTATCACCATCCCATGGCCTGTAATAATCCTCTGTGGGATTAGTTCATTCTTATCATTAGGAACGACGGTGATACCTCCCTTCTTAGGTACACAATGTACTGGACTTACCCAATCACTATGAGCAACAGGATAAATGATTCCTGCTTCGAGAAGCTTTAATATTTCTTTTCTCACGACCTCTTTCATCCTCGGATTTAATCTTCGTTGATGATCAACAACTGGCTTAGAATCAGGATCGGTTTTAATCTTGTGCTGACATAGAGTGGGACTAATACCCTTAAGATCATCAAGAGTATATCCAATAGCAGCACGGTGCTTCCTCAAAGTTTTTAATAACTTCTTCTCTTCGTGATTCGAGAGGTGAGCACTAATAATAACAGGATATATCCCCTTCTCATCAAGATAGGCATACTTAAGAGTATCTGGTAACTGTTTTAGCTCGAACACAGGATCACCCTTTGGTGGGGGAGGATCCCCAAGCAGTTCAACAGGCAGATTATTCTTGAGAATAGGATATTGTTCTAAGACAATTTTATCTATCTCATCTCTTTCATCCATATGCATATCATTTTCATGCTCAAGCAGATATTGCTCCAAAGGATCCGTAGGAGGTACGGCAATAGAGGCCAGAGCAATGATTTCATCCCTACCAGACGACTCTTTTTCATGAGGTTGTCTTCCAAACTTGGAGAAGTTAAATTCATGAGACACACCCTCGAAACTAACAGTGACAGTCTGTTTAATGCAATCAATGTGAGCATTGACAGTGTTGAGAAAGGGTCTACCAAATATGATGGGACAAAAGCTATCTTGTGCAGTAGCAAGGACGAGGAAATCAGAAGGATACTTCGTCTTAGCACACACGACTTCTACGTCTCTCACAATTCCCAGAGGGCAAATAGTGTCTCTATTCGCTAGCGTAATAGTGACATCAATGGGTTCTAACTCAGCAAGTGCAATCTCATCTTTGATTTCATCATATAGGGACCGGGGTATTGCACTAACACTAGCACCCATATCACATAAACCATGGTAACAGTGGTCTCCTATCTTGACAGAAACAACGGGCAAGCCAACTACAGGTCTGTATTTGTCTTTCGCGCGAGGTTTAGCAATTCTAGCAAAGTCCTCACAGAATTTGATAACATGCCCGTCTATGTCTTCGGCTAGGAGATCTTTGATAATAGCAACACTAGGTTCAACTCTAATTTCCTCAGGGGGTGCAAGTGGTCTAATGTAACCCCTACGTATCACAGTTGGAGCTTTAGAATAATCCTTTTTTCCTAGCAGGGTAAGGTGGTTTCTCAGCGTAGGCACAAGGAACAACAGGATCACTAAAAGCAATGACTTTCTCCTCAACTAGATTGGGTTTGGCTATGTTGAATTCTACACGTGGATGATATTTAAACCACTTCTCTTTGGGAAGATCAACATGAGCAGCAAAAGATTCACATAGAGAAGCTACTATCTTAGAGTCAAGTCCATACTTAGCGCTAAAATCTCTAGAAGTGTTTGTTTCAACAAAAGATTTAACGCAATCAAACTAGAGATTCATACGTGACTCCTTACCTTCTTCAAACTCCCAATATTCAGAGTTACGTTTGATTCTTTCCAATAAATTCCACTTGTGGTCAATATCCTTCTTCATAAAAGAACCGGTACAAGAAGTGTCAAACATGGTACGATCTTCATGAGAAAGCCGAGCATAAAAGTTTTGAGTGATAATTTCTCTCGAGAGCTCATGATTGGGGCATGAATATAGCATTGATTTAAGCCTCCGCCAAGCTTGGTCTATGCTTTCCCTGTCACGAGGCCAAAAGTTATAAATATACTTCCGATCACGATGTACTAAAAGCATAGGATAAAACTTTTGATCAAATTCCAATTTCAACCGATTATAGTCCCATGATCTAGTATCATCACATAGCATATACCATGTCAACGCCTTATCCTTCAAAGATAAAGGAAAGAATTTCTTCTTTACCTCATCCTCGGGCAAACCTGCAAGCTTAAATAAACCAAAAACTTCATCTACATAGATTAGATGCAAGTCTCGATGTGATGATCCATCTCCTGTAAAAGGATTAGCCAGCAGTTTCTCAAGCATACCCGAAGGAATTTCATAAAAGATATTTTCAGTAGGTACCTCAGGTTGAGGAACAACTCCTCGTGCTTCCGTTCGTGGTGAAGATACCCCGAACAAACTCCTCAAAGGAACAGTTTCCATAGTGACAAGTGACAATAAATTTCAGCACAGTATATAAATGTTTCCTTACCAAAGGCGCTTCCTCCCCGGCAACGGCGCCAGAAAAGAGTCTTGATGACCCACAAGTATAGGGGATCAATCATAGTCCTTTCGATAAGTAAGAGTGTCAAACCCAATGAGGAGGAGAAGGCTCTGATAAACGGTTTTCAGCAAGGTAATAACTGCAAGCACTGAAACTAGCGGTAACAAGTGATGGTGTAGTGAGGTGAAACGTAACAAGCGAAAAGTAACAAGTGACAAGTAGTAGCAATGGTGCAGCAAAGTGGCCCAATCCCTTTTGTAGCAAGGGACAATCTTGAACAAAGTCTTATAAGAGGAAAAACACTCCCGAGGAAACACGGGAATTTCTGTCATGCTAGTTTCATCATGTTCATATGATTCGCGTTCGTTACTTTGATAGTTTGATATGTGGGTGGACCTGTGCTTGGGTACTGCCCTTACTTGGACAAGGATCCCCCTTATGATTAACCCCTCTCGCAAGCATCCGCAACTACGAAAGAAGAATTATGACAACGTCTAACCATAGCATTAAACTAGTGGATCCAAATCAGCCCCTTACGAAGCAACGCATAGACTGGGGTTTAAGCTTCTGTCACTCCAGCAACCATCATCTACTTACTACTCCCCAATGCCTTCCTCTAGGCCCAAATATGGTGAAGTGTTATGTAGTCGACGTTCACATAACACCACTAGAGGAAAAACAACATACATCATATCAACATACCGAACGAATACCAAATTCACATGACTATTATTAGCATGACTTATCCCATGTCCTCAGGAACAAAAGTAACTACTCACAAAGCATAATCATAATCATGATCAGAGGTGTAATGAATAGAATCAAGGATCTGAACATAAACTCTTCCACCAAGTAATACAACTAGCATCAACTACAAAGAGTAATCAACAGTACTAGCAACCTTACAAGTACCAATCGGAGTCGCGAGACGGAGATTCGTTACAAGAGATGAACTAGGGTTTGGAGAGGAGATGGTGCTGATGAAGATGTTGATGGAGATGCCACCCCTCCGACGAGAGGAGTGTTGGTGATGACGATGGCGACGATTTCCCCCTTCGGGAGGGAAGCTTCCCCAGCAGGATCGTCCTGCCGGAGCTCTAGATTGGATGTGCTCAAGTTCCGCCTCGTGGTGGCGGCGAATCCACGAAAACCAGGCTTGTGGTCCCCTGGTTGCTCCCCTCTGACACTTCTTTCGCCCAGTATTTTTTATATATTCCCAAAAAATCCACGTTGATTTTCAGGGCATTTGGAGTTGCGCAGAATAGAGGACTCAGACTTGCTCCTTTTCTAGTCCAGAATTCCAGCTGCTGGTATTCTCCGACTTCAAATAAACCTTGCAATATAAGAGAGAAAAGGCATAGGTAACGTTCCACAAAGTATAATAACAGTCCATAAAGCGATAAATATCAACATGAAAGCATGAGGCAAAATGGACGTATCAGTTGCCGGGTCATAACACATAGTAGGTCACTACAACTTGCAAGATAGGATCTAAAACACACATATATTGGCGACAACAGAATAGGTTCAGATCTGAAATCAAGGCACTCGGGCCCTTGTGACCAGCATTAAGCATAGCCAAGTAGTAGAAACATCAATGTAGAACATAGTGGATACTAGGGATCAATCCCCGTCAAGAACTAACTCGATTACATGATAGATCTCATCCAACTCATCACCGTCTAGCAAGCCTATGATGAGATTACTCACGAATGATGAAGAGCATCCTGGAATTGTCGATGGAGAAAGGTTGATGATGATGATGGCGACGATTTCCCCTCTCCGGAGCCCGAAACGGACTCCAGATCTGCCCTCAAGATGAAGAACAGGATGTGGCGGCGCCTCCGTATCGCAAAACGTGATGAAACCTTCTCTCTGGGTTTTTTCCAGGCGAAACGGAAGATATAGAGCTGAGATTGGGGGCGGTGGTGCCACGTGGGCCCCACAAGCCTGCACGGCCCGGCCATAGGGGGTGGCTGCGGCCTGTGGGCTTGTGGCCCACTCGCACCCCCCCCCCCCCCGCCGGTGGATCTTTGCGCAGGTATTTTTCTTTTATTCCACAAAAAATATCCGTAAATTTTCAGGATATTCCGAGAACTTTTATTTCTGCACAAAAACAACACCATGGCAATTTTGCTGAAAACAGCGTTAGTCTGGGTTAGTTCCGTTCAAATCATGCCAATTAGAGTCCAAAACAAGGGCAAAAGAGTTCGGAAAAGTAGATACGTTGGAGACGTATCAACTCCCCCAAGCTTAAAGCCTTGCTTGTCCTCAAGCAACTTAGTTGACAAACTGAGAGAGACAAAAGAAAAACTTTGACGAACTCTGTTTGATCTTGTTGTTGCAACTATGTCTAACTCACAACCAGAATTTAAGCAAGATCACAATCAAACCACATAAGCAAATGGCATCTAGATTTCACGGTAAACTCATATCAATGGCATAATCAACTAGCGAGCAAATAATAATAAGCCTCAAGTGTCAACACTTCAATCAAAACAAAATGAAGCAGTGCGAATAGTTGGTATCTCGCTAGCTCTTTCTGAGACTGCGAAACATAAATGCAGAGCACCTTCAAAGAACAAGGGTTGACTAAACATTGTAATTCAAGGCAATGAAGATCCAGTCATAGTCACACTGAACACAGTTAAAAGCAAAGCATAAAAATGACAGAGGTGCTTTCTAATTGGTGCTTTTGTAAGAGGAGGATGACTCAAGAGGAACATAAATAGACAGGCCCTTCGTAGAGGGAAGCATTGATTTGCAGAGGTGCCAGAGCTCAAGCTTCGAAAACAGAGAATAATTTTGGGTGGCTGATACGTCTCCATCGTATCTACTTTTCCAAACTCTTTTGCCCTTGTTTTGGACTCTAATTTGCATGATTTGAATGGAACTAACCTAGACTGACGCTATTTTCAGCAGAATTGCCTTGGTGTTATTTTTGTGCAGAAATCAAAGTTCTCCAAACGTCCTAAAAATTTACTGGGAGCAGTTTTGGAAAATATCAAAAATATCTGCGCCAAGTTCCACCTCAGGGGGTGGGCCAGTGGGCCACAAGCCCCTGCTCCTCCACCACCCCCCTGGTGGCGGTGGGCAGGCTTGTGGGGCCCACAGGCAGCTGCCGCCCCCAACTCCAGCTCTATAAGTTGCCTTTCGTCCTAGAAAAAATAAAAAGAGAATTTTTCGTCGCGTTTTCGATACGGAGGCGCCGCCACCACCTGTTCTTCATCTAGAGGGCGGATCTGGAGTCCGTCTTGGGCTCCGGAGAGGGGAAATCGTCGCCATCGTCACCATCAACCTTCTTCCCTCTCCAATTCCATGAAGCTCTTCGTCGTTCGTGAGTAATCTATTCGTAGGCTCGCTGGGCGGTGATGAGTAGGATGAGATCTATCATCTAATCGAGTTAGTTTTGATGGGGATTGATCCCTAGTATCCACTATGTTCTGAGATTGATGTTGCTAGTACTTTGCCATGCTTAATGCTTGTCACTAGGGCCCGAGTGCCATGATTTCAGATATGAAATTATTATGTTGTCACCAATATATGTGTGTTTTAGATCCGATCTTGCAAGTTGTAGTTACCTACTATGTGTTATGATCCGGCAACCCCGGAGTGACAATAACCGGAACCACTCCCGGTGATGACCATAGTTTGAGGAGTTCATGTGTTCACCAAGTGCTAATGCGTTGGTCCGGTTCTTTATTAAAAGGAGAACCTTAATATCCCGTAGTTTCCTTTTGGACCCCGCTGCCACGGGAGGGATGGACAATAGATGTCATGCAAGTTCTTTTCCCTAAGCACGTATGACGACACACGGAATGCATGCCTACATCACATTGACGAACGAGAGCTAGCCACATATCTCTCCGTGTTATAGCTGTTGCATGATGAATATCATCCAAACAAACCACCGACCCATTGCCTACGAGTTTGTACTGCTGCTGCCCCTACTACCGTTGCTACTGCTGTTACTTGTCTTGCTCTGCTGCTTCTACTACTGTTGCTACTGATGTTACTTGTTTTGCTCTGCTGCTGTTGCTACTACTGTTGCTACTACTATCGCTTGCTACTGTTGCTACTTGCTACTGCTGTCACTACTGCTGTTCCTTGCCACTTCTATTACTCGTTACACTGCTGCTACCTGCTACACTGTTGGTTCACCTACCGTCGACGGGAATTGACAACTTCCGTCGACGCGGCAACGAAGGCACCATTGATACAATTGTTAGGAATAGTCTGCTATCAACAGATCATTTCTGACACCGTTGTTATCATACTACTTTGCAGTTACTACTGTGCTTGCAGATACCAATCTTTCAGGTGTGGTTGAATCCGACAAATTCAGCTGCTAATACCTGAGAGTATACTCTCACCTCCTGACTGGCTTATCAACAAATTGGGTCAAATACTCTACCCTCGAAAACTGTTGCGAACCCACGCGCTGGTGGGCCGTCAACAACATTCTTCTAGTTTCATTACCGGGGAGTGCTATCAGCATTCTTCTGGTGCCGTTGCAGGAGAAGGTTTGTTATCATAAGCATTCGTCTAGCTAACGCCATAGGTTGCGCAATCAGCATTTTTCTGGCACCGTTGCCGGGGAGGTATTGCTATATTCTCTGAGTCATTTGGGATTTATATCTGTTGATCACTATGAAGAATCTGAAGGATCCGAAGACCAAAGTCTTGCCCTCAACTACGAAGGGAGGTAAGGAATTGCCATCTAGCTCTGCACTTGATTCACCTTCCGTTATGAGTAAGTTTGCGATTTCACCCACTGCTAGAGATGCTATGCTTGATACTGCTAGAGATGCTATGCTTGATACTGCTTTGCCTGATGATGCTCGAGATGCTATTTTTCCTGATGATACTAGGCCTGATACTGCTAGAGATGCTATGCTTGATACTGCTTTGCCTGATGATGCTAGAAATGCTATTTTGCCTGATGATGCTATGCTTGATACTGCTAGAGATACTCCTTTGCCTGATGTTCTACTAGGAGTGTTCCTTGATGCTCATATTGCTAGAGTTACTGCCAATGCTCGTGATGCTTCTGAAACTACCGATACTATTGAGATAGAACCTTGCTCCTGCTAGATCTAGCTCTCCTAGATATGAATTGCTTGATATACCTGAGGGTTATGTTATGGAGGGAGAGATAGCTGAGGATTTTCTTGCGTGTAAGGATGCCTATGACGCTGAGAAATTAATTCTCAAGTGGAAGGAAAAATCTCGTGAAGCTAGGATGTAAAATGACCCGAAGTTTTCCACTTCGCCTATCTTTGTCACCGATAAGGATTATGAATTCTCTGTCGACCCTGAGATAATCTCTCTAGTCGAATCTGGTCCTTTTCACGGTTATGAGTCTGAGACGGTCATAGCCCATCTTGCCAAACTATCCGAAATAGCCAATCTCTTCACTAATGAGGAGAAGATCCGCCACTACTATATCCTTAAGTTGTTTCCTTTCTCTCTAAAGGATGATGCTAAAGCCCGGTTTACCTCTCTTGCTCCTGGATGTGTGCGTAGTCCCCAGGAGATGGTCTATTACTTCTGTGAGAAATATTTCCTTGCCCATAAGAAGCAAGCTGCCTTGCAGGAAAATATACAACTTTGCTCAACTTCCAAGAAGAGAGTCTTCCACAAGCTTAGGGGAGGCTCGTTCAGCTACAGAATGCTTTGCCTGATCACCCTCTAAAGAAGAATGAGATACTTGATATCCTCTATAACGGACTTACCGATGCCTCTAGAGACCACCTAGATAGTTGTGCTGGTTGTGTTTTTAGGGAACGAACTGTAGAACAAGCTGAGACTCTATTGAATAACCTCTTGATCAACGATAATGCTTGGACTATTCCCAAACCACCTCCTAAGACAACTCCTAAGAAAAGAGGTATTCTATTCCTCAGTCCTGAAGATATGCAAGAAGCCAAGAAATCTATGCAAGAGAAAGGCATTAGATCTGAAGATGTCAAAAATCTACCACCTATCGAGGAGATCCACGGTCTCGATAACCCGATACTGGTAGTGGAAGTGAATTCTCTGCGTAGGTTTGACGAGAGTGATATTCCTTTTGATAAACCTGCTAGCCTACGCTTTGATGAATTTGACAACTTTGTTGCCAAACAACAGAGTTTCAATGATTATGTTAGTAGACATTTGGAACAAAGTGCTTGTATGCTTAGCCATTTAAGTGTTTGTGTAGATAGAAATATCAATGCTCTGAAGCTCCTGAGTAAACATGCCTCTATGATTACTACTCAGGTAGAACAAGTACTTAAAGCTCAGAATTACTTGCTCAATGAATTAAATGACAACTCTGTCAGAGTCATTACTAGAGGAGGCAAAATGACTCAGGAACCTTTGTATCATGAAAGTCGTCCTAAGAGAATTGATCAAGATTCTCAAGGAATCAATGCTGATACACCTAGTCATCCTAAGGAGAAGAAAAAGGATGATAGAAACCTGCACGCCAGTTCACCAAATACTGTCACACCTGAAGAACCTAATGATATTTCTGCGTCTGATGCGGAAACACAATCTGGTGATGAACATGAACCTGGTGACAATATGGATAGTGATGTTTATAATAATGCTCAACCTAGCAACGATGAGGATGTGGAGATTGAACCTACGGTTAATCCTGATAATCCACAACATAAGAGATATGACAAGAATGACTTTACTACTAGGAAGAATGGTAAAGAAAGAGAGACATGGGTACAGAGACCTATGCCCTTTCCTCCTAAGCTATCCAAGAAAAAGGATGATGAGGATTTTGAGCGCTTCGTTGAGATGATAAGACCCATCTTTTTGCAGATGCGGTTAAGTGATATGCTCAAGATGTCTCCGTATGCCAAGTACATGAAAGATATCGTGACTAATAAACGGAAGATGCCAGATCTTGAGATCTCCACCATGCTTGCCAATTACACTTTTATAGGTGGAACTCCTAAGAAACTTGGTGATCCCGGAGTGCCCACTATACCTTGCTCCATTAAAGGAAACTACGTAAGAACTGCCTTATGTGACCTTGGAGCCGGTGTTAGTGTTATGCCACTCTCTCTTTATCGTAGACTTGAGTTGGATAAGTTTACACCCACTAAAATTTCTCTGCAAATGGCCGACAAATCAACTGCTTTCCCTATCGGCATTTGCGAGGATGTGCCTGTTGTGGTTGCTAACACCACTATCTTAACAGACTTTGTTATCTTGGATATTCCCGAGGACGATGCCATGGCTATCATCCTCGGAAGACCCTTTTTAAACACTGCAGGGGCTGTTATAGATTGCAACAAAGGAATGTCACTTTCCACGTCAACGGTAATGAGCACACCGTGCACTTTCCGAAGAAACGATATCCACTACATTGCATCAATGCTATCGAAAAGACTTCATCGATTCTTATTGGGAGCTTTGAATGCCCTATTCCTCGTGTCAAGATGAAGTATGATTTGCTTGTTGGGGAGATACATATCCCCATTGAGGTGACTTAGTGGCTATTCGAAAACTCTCCGTTCTCTCTTGCGATTCGAGAAGGTTTTGTCATAAGGACTTGATCAATCCCATTTACCGAATTTGTTCGATGACCATGAAACGGATGAATCAAAGAGTCACATACCTTTGTTTTGAGTTTTCCTTTTCTGTTGCTTAGAAGAAAAATGATAGAATTAGTTTAGTTTTTCCTGTTTTCTGTTTTAGCGTCCCGGAGAAAAATACCTCGAAAATAAAAGTTCTCCGATGGTCCTGAAAATTTAGTATGATTGTTTCTGGAATTTTTGAAAATTTCTGGGCCTGAGAGCTGGCCTGGGGGCCAGACCAGTGGGCCACAAGCACCCCCCCCCCCACCGCCACCTACCCCCCTGGTGGCAGGGTGCAAGCTTGTGGGGCCCACAGGCACCCCCTCCACTCATTCCAGCTCCGCGCCTCTTCTTCCACCTCCAGAAAAAATTGTTTCGCAGCTCCAACCCATGTTCTTGTTCATTTGGCTGTGATTTTCGATCTCCTTGCTCAAAGCACCATTCTCCGAACTGTTTTTGGGAAATTGCTCCTTGGTAAGTGACTCCATTGGTCCAATTAGTTTTTGCTCTAGTGCTTTATCCTTCGCGAATTCTTGCTACCTTGGTGACCTTGTTCTTGAGATATAAATGTTGATTTTAGCTGGTTCCAAGCAGTTTTAGCGCGTGATATGGTCTCTAGGCACTAGTAGGAGTAGTTGCTACAAGTTGGATTGATCCTTTTTCACTTTTCTTTCGAAGTCTCTAAAAAATTCAGAATTTTTCAGAGCTAGAAAAAGGAAAAGATGAGGAGGTTCTTGAGAGGCTCTTCAAGCCGTAAGCACAATGAGGATGAGAAGAACCACCCCAAGTACGTAGTCCCTCGAGTCACGGAAGTTCGAGCGTGCGAGTGGCCAAGTGATGAATTTTTGCGCGCCGCCGGACTTTATGCAGACTTTTATTACTTGGTGGAGAACGCAGGTCTTACTGCGTTCGTTAAAGATAAGTGCCCACAATATCTCCTTCTCGCCAATATTTTCGTTCAAAGCTTCAACTTTTATCCGAGGAAGAATCCTCCCATGGTTGACTTCATGATTTACGATATCCCCCAGTGCATGACGCTGCAGGACTTTTGCAATGTATGCAAATTACCTTATGTTGGGGATATCCGTGACCCTCGTCCACGGGACTTGGAGGATTTCATTGGTTCCATTGCTGTTGGAGAGGAGAGAGGAGTGTCTCGCGCTAGAATTGCTAGCATACAATTTCCTGTGCTTCGGTACTTCTCACTATTTGTGGGAAAATGTTTGATTGGCCGTGGGGAGGCTGGATCACTTAGTTCTCCAGACCTTGCGGTTTTGCGCGAAGGCCTTTATAACGATAATACCTATAGCCTGGGCGCTATAGTAGCTCAACGGTTGAACCTGAACCGTTCTAAAGGTGTTGTCTATGGAGGTATCTATGCTACCCGTCTTGCCAGACACTTCGAGACACCCATTAGACTGGGAGAGGAAGGAGAGATGCTCCTCCCTGAGAGATATCTGGATTATGATAGCATGGTTCGCCATGATTTTCTAGATAGAGATGCTAGTAGACGGATGATTTATAACCTGGTATTTAGTCAGGGTACTCGAGAGACTATTACTTTGCCTGCTCCTTCTTTGTTTGATCTTCATGCAGGTAGGTACACTATTATGCCCGTGGACATCTACGCATATTGGGGCTTGGCCCAACCACAGGCACCCGTGCCCGAGCCGCCAGTCGAGTACCAGACGCCAGTTTATCAGTGGGAGCCAGAGGAGCTCGCACAGCAGTGGCATCCGCAGTCTGCTCTGGAGTATCCTGGAGCTGGTTATTTCCCACCATGGGAGTAGACTAAGCTAGGCCAAAAGCCTAAGCTTGGGGGAGTACGTGTTCTCACCGACTTTACATTCATGATTATGCTTTCACTTTGTTAGCCGGTGTTTAGACTTTGCCACTGTATTATCCATGCTAGTTTCTTTTTGTTTTCTTGTTTTCTTGTTTTGTGTCCTTTCGAGAAAACCCAAAAAGATTTTTCTTTCTTCTTTTGCTTGTTGGGAGCTTTCCCGTGTAAATAGTTTTCTTTCTCTTTGTGTCAAGGTAGAAGATATTGGTTACAATGCTTAATGGTTCTTGCATGCTTACCTGTTTAGCTTTCAAAAGAGCCATATTATTTTGTCTTCTCCTTTGTGTTTGCCTACAGATTCAGCTTAGTCCAATGCGCTTATTATCGTTTTCATCGTTCGATCGTGCAAATAGAAGGCAACAATGATGGTATATGATGAAGTGACTGAGACTGAAAAGCTCGTATGAACTCTATCTATTTTGTTTTTGTATATATGACTAGCTTGTCGACCCAGATTTAACTTTGTTGTGAGAGAACCATGTTTGCAATGACAACTTAGAGATCATAGTTTCTGATGCCATGCTTATTTAGCTGAGAGCTTATAATGGTTTGTCTTGATTGCCAACATAGATTTTGAGATGACTGTGATGTAGTATGATAGGATGGTATTCTCCTTTGAATGTTTCAAGTGGCTTGACTTGGCACATGTTCATGCATGTAGTTGAAACAAAATCAACATAGTCTCTATGATGTTCGTGTTCATGGTGATTTATATCCTGTTCATGCTTGCATTTAATGTTAGTCAAACTCATTGCATCTTGATGACTGTTGTCTCTCTCTAGTTGGTCGCTTCCCAGTCTTTTGCTAGCCTTCGCTTGTACTAAGCGGGAATACTGCTTGTGCATCCACTTCCATAAACCCAAAAGTTTTTCCATGAGAGTCCACCATACCTACCTATTTGCGGTATCTACCTGCCGTTCCAAGTAAATTTGCATGTGCCACTCTCTAAACCTTGAAGAAATAAATCTGTTTTGCATGCCCGAACCGCTCATGTGGTGACAGAGGGCTATTGGTATCTTCCATGCTAGGAGTGTTATCCTCGACATGTGTTTATTCACAGTCATTCACGAGAAAGGGGCCGGTATTTGGGATGCCCAGTTCCATGCTTAAATAGAAAACATAACTGTAAAACAAGACCCCCCCCCGGATTGATGTTAGTATGGACGTACCCGAGGATTCGGCTAATCGTGGACTGTGATTGATTGGTGGTGGGGGAGTTAAAACTTTACTTTTCTGTTTGGGAACCGCCTATAGCATGAGTAGAATGGAAGATATTGAGAACTCTTGGTCATTGCGTTGACAATGAAAGCATGCCACCCAAAATTATTATCTCTGTTTTCAAAGCTTGAGCTCTGGCACCTCTGCAAATCAATGCTTCCCTCTGCGAAGGGCATGTCTATTTATTTTCCTGTCGAGTCATCCTTCTCTTATATAAGCACCAATTAGAGAGCACCTCTGTTATTTTTATGCTTTGCTTTTGATTGATATTGAGTATGACTATGACTGGATCTTCGTTGCTATGAATTACAATGTTTAGTCAGCCCTTGATCATTGAAAGTGCTATGCATTTATGTTTTGCAGTCTCAGAAAAACCTAACGAGATACCACCTATTCATATTGCTTCATGCTTGTTTTGATTGAAGTGTTGGTATTTGAAACTCATTATTATTTGATTGTTAGCTGATTATGCCATTGATATTAGTTTACCGTGAGACCTTTGTGTCATTTGCTTATGTGGTTAACTTGTAATCTTGCTGAAATTGTGGTTATGAGTTAGACTTAGTTGCAACAACAAGATCAAACAGAGTTTGTCAAAGTTTTTCTTTCTCTCTCAGTTTGTCAACTGAGTTGCTTGAGGACAAGCAAGGTTTTAAGCTTAGGAGAGTTGATACGTCTCCATCGTATCTTCTTTTCCAAACTCTTTTGCCCTTGTTTTGGACTCTAATTTGCATGATTTGAATGGAACTAACCTGGACTGACGCTATTTTCAGCAGAATTGCCTTGGTGTTATTTTTGTGTAGAAACCAAAGTTCTCCAAACGTCCTGAAAATTTACGGGGAGCAGTTTTGGAAAATATCAAAAATATCTGCGCCAAGTTCCACCTCAATTGGTGGGCTAGTGGGCCATAAGCCCCTGCTATGCCACCACCCCCCTAGTGGCGATGGGCAGGCTTGTGGGGCCCACAGGCACCTGCCGCCCCCAACTCCAGCTCTATAAGTTGCCTTTCGTCCCAGAAAAAATAAAAAGAGAAGTTTTCGTCGCGTTTTCGATACGGAGGTGCCGCCACCACCTGTTCTTCATCTGGAGGGCAGATCTGGAGTCTGTCTTGGGCTCCGGAGAAGGGAAATCGTCGCCATCGTCATCATCAACCTTCTTCCCTCTCCAATTCCATGAAGCTCTTTGTCGTTCGTGAGTAATCTATTCATAGGCTCGTTGGGCGGTGATGAGTAGGATGAGGTCTATCATGTAATCGAGTTAGTTTTGATGGAGATTGATCCCTAGTATCCACTATGTTCTGAGATTGATGTTTCTACTACTTTGCCCTGCTTAATGCTTGTCACTAGGGACCGAGTGCCATGATTTCAGATTTGAAATTATTATGTTGTCACCAATATATGTGTGTTTTAGATCCGATCTTGCAAGTTGTAGTTACCTACTATGTGTTATGATCCGGCAACCCGGGAGTGACAATTACCGGAACCACTCCCGGTGATGACTATAGTTTGAGGAGTTCATGTGTTCACCAAGTGCTAATGCGTTGGTCTGGTTCTTTATTAAAACGAGAACCTTAATATCCCATAGTTTCCTTTTGGACCCCGCTGCCACGGGAGGGATGGACAATAGATGTCATGCAAGTTCTTTTCCCTAAGCATGTATGACGACACACGGAATGCATGCCTACATCACATTGACGAACGGGAGCTAGCCAGATATCTCTCCGTGGTATAGCTTTTGCATGATGAATATCATCCAAACAAATCACCGACCCATTGCCTACGAGTTTGTCCTGCTGCTGCCGCTACTACCGTTGCTACTGCTGTTACTTGTCTTGCTCTGCTGCTGCTACTACTGTTGCTACTGTTCTTACTTGTTTTTCTATGCTGCTGCTGCTACTACTGTTGCTACTACTGGTGCTTGCTACTGTTGCTACTTGCTACTACTGTCACTACTGCTGTTCCTTGCCACTGCTATTGCTCGTTACACTGCTGCTACCTGCTACACTGTTGGTTCACCTACCGTCGATGGTAATTGACAACTTCCGTCGACGCGGCAACGAAGGTGCCATTGATACAATTGTTAGAAATAGTCTGTTGTCAACAGATCGTTTCTGACACCATTGTTATCATACTACTTTGCAGTTACTACTGTGCTTGCAGATACTAATCTTTCAGGTGTGGTTGAATCCGACAAATTCAGCTGCTAATACTTGAGAGTATACTCTCACCTCCTGACTGGCTTATCAACAAATTGGGTTGAATACTCTACCCTCGAAAACTGCTGCGAAACCACGCGCTGGTGGGCCGTCAACAACATTCTTCTAGTTTCATTACCGGGGAGTGCTATCAGCATTCTTCTGGTGCCGTTGCAGGAGAAGGTTCGTTGTCATAAGCATTCATCTAGCTAACGCTAGAGATTGCGCAATCAGTGGCATGCTTTCCTTGTCAACGCAATGACTAAGAGTTCTCAACATCTTCCACACTACACATGCTATAGGCGGTTCCCAAACAAAAAAAGTAAAGTTTTGACTCCCCCACCACCAATCAATCACACTCCACGGCTAGCCGAATCCTCGGGTACCGTCCATACCAACATCAATACTGGGGGAGTTTTGTTTGCAATTATCTTTTCAATTTGAGCATGGAACTGGGAATTCCAATTACCGACCCCTTTCTCGTGAATGATAGTGAATAAACACATATCGAGGATAACACGCCTAGCATGGAAGATACCAATAGCCCCATGTCACCACATGAGCGGTTCGGGCATGCAAAACAGATTATTTCTTGAAGATTTAGAGAGTGGCACATGCAAATTTACTTAGAACGGCAGGTAGATACTACACATAGGTAGGTATGGTGGACTCATATGGCACAACTTTGGGTTTATGGAAGTGGATGCACAAGCAATATTCCCTCTTAGTACAAGTAAAGGCTAGCAAAATACTGGGAACCGACCAACTAGAGAGCGACAACAGTCATCAAAATGCATTGAGAGTAACTAACATTGAGTGCAAGCATGAGTAGGACATAAATCACCATGAACATGAACTTCATAGAGGCTATGTTGATTTTGTTTCATCTACATGCGTGAACGTGCGGCAAGTCAAGCCACTTGAATCATTAAAAGGAGGATACCATCCTATCATACTACATCATAGTCATCTCAACATTCATGTTGGCAACCAAGACAAACCATTATAAGCTCCTAGCTAATTAAGCATGGCATAAGCAACTATGATCTCTAAGTTGTCATTGCAAACATGTTTCTGTCACAACAAAGTTGAATCAGTCACTTCATCATATATCGTCATTATTGCCTTTCACTTGCACGACCGAACGATGTGAACAATAATAAGCGTGCTCGTGCATTGGACTAAAGTTGGAATCTACAGGCAAACACAAAGGAGAAGACAAAGTAATATGGCTCTTTGAAAGCTAAACAGGTATGCATGCAAGAGCCACTAAACATTGTAACCAATATCTTCTACCTTGACCCAAACAAAAAGAAAACTATTCACACGGGAAAGCTCCCAACAAGCAAAAGAAGAGAAAAAAGAAAATATTTTTGTTTTTTCTCAAACTAGACAGACACATGAAAAGAAAATGAGAAAAATAAAATAAATTAACATGAATGATACAGTGGCAAAGTGTGAACACCGGCTAACAAAGTGAAAGCATAAGCAAGAATGTAAAGTCGGTGAGAACACATACTCCCCCAAGCTTAGACTTTTGGCCTAACTCGGTCTACTCCCAAGGATGGTGCTGGCGAAAGCCAAAATCATAATCGGGGTTATACGGGAGCGCTGCAGCCACTGCCTGAGTAGCTGCCTCACGGAGACGAGCAGCCTTCGCCTCCCTCTCATACTCCTCTACCTCTCCTCTAGTTATGTAATATCTTTGTTTTACCTGAAAGTTAAAGAGAGCAGGAGCAGGAAGGGTAATATTGAAAACACGCTGCCGGTTAAATATCAATCGGTATAGGAGGGATTCATCATCCCTCTCAAGGAACTGGTAGCGTGTCAACGCGACGCGGTCAAGGAAAGCTATATGGAGCGGGGGATCTCCATCGCGGATGGGTACTCCAAGAAAATTTGCTATGCGAGTGGCATAGATCCCACCAAAGAAATTCCCTTCAATAGCATTCTTATTCAGCCTCCTTGCTATAATTGCTCCCATGTGGAAGCTTTTGTCACCCGTTACTGCGCTCCTAAGGATACTAAGGTCGGGTGCGCAGAGGTGACAATGCTCAATCTTGCCATTAATGCATCTGCCTATGAAGAGGGCAAAGTAATGCAAGGCAGGAAAATGAATACTCCCCATGGTAGCTTGCGTAATGTCGCTAGTTTCTCCAACCGTAATACCAACGCAAAAATCTCTAACCGAAGATTTAGGAGGATCATTGAGGTTACCCCAAATAGGTATTTTGCAAATTCTACTGAAATCCTCTAAATCCATGGTATAAGATTTATCATAGAGATCAAACAGTACTGATGGCACACGGCCAGCTGAAAATTTGAATCTACGAACAAAAGAGGCAGTGAGAGCAACATATTGTTCACATTTATCGGAGATGAATTCTTCGAGTCCGACGTTGCGAACAAGTGCATCAAACTCATCTTTGAAACCTGCCTCAATCATAAACTCATCAGAAGGCCATTCACATGGTTGTACCTGCGCGTCCCTAGGTTGGTAAGGATCAGGCTCCCGAATCGCAAGACGGGGACCTCTCTTGCTTGAGGAACCACCATGAAAGTTTCTCCTAAACATTTTCCTTTTCTGAAATTTTTAGTGACCCAAAGGAAAGGTGAACAAGGTTCAACTAAAACTTGTAGCAACTACTCAAACAAGTGCCTAGAGACCATATTACGCATCAAAACTACTTGGGACCAGCTAGAATTACCATGCAAAGCTCAAGAACATGGTCACCAAGGCAGCAAAAATACGCGAAGTATAAGGCACTAGAGAAAAAACTAATTGGACAAATGGAGGAGTCACTTACCAAGGAGTAATTTCCCCAAAACAGTTCGGAGAACGGTGATTTGAGCAAAGAGATCAAAAATCCCAGCAAGAGGAGCAAGAACACGGGTTTGAGCTGCGAAACGATTTTTTCTGGAGGTAGGAGAAGCGGATGAGAGCAAGAATAAGTGGAGGGGGTGCCTGTGGGCCCCACAAGCCTGGGTGGCGCGGCCAGGGGGGTGCCCGCGCCCCTAGGGCTTGTGGCCCACTGGAGTGGCCCCCATACAGACTCTTTGTCCTAGAATTTTTCAAATATTCCAAAAAAAATCATACTTGATTTTCACAGTGTTCAAAGAACTTTTATTTTCAGAGTATTTTTCTACCGGACGCTAAAACAGAAAACAGGGAAAACTAACTAAACCTATCATTTTTCTTATAAGCAACCGAAAGTGAAATCTTGGAACAGAGGTTTGTGACTCCTCGATTCATCCATCTCATGGTCATCGAAACAAAATCCGTCACTGAGGTTGATCAAGTCTCCTCGACAAACCTTTTCGAATCGCAAAAGAGAACGGAGAATTTTTTGAATAGTCACTAGGTCACCTCAATGGGGATGTGTATCTCCCCAACAAGCAAATCATACTTCATCTTGACACGAGGAATAGGACATTCAAAGCTCCCAATAAGAATCGATGAAGTTTTTTCGATAGCATTGATGCAATGTACTCGATATTGTTTCTTCAGAAAGTGCACCTTATGCTCATTACCGTTGACATGGAAAGTGACATTGTCTTTGTTGCAATCTATAACAGCCCTTGCAGTGTTTCAAAAGGGTCTTCCAAGGATGACAGCCATGGCATCGTCCTCGGGAATATCCAAGATAACAAAATCTCTTAAGATAGTGGTGTTAGCAACCACAATAGGCACATCCTCGCAAATGCCGATAGGGAAAGCAGTTGATTTGTCGGCCATTTGCAGAGTGATTTAGTGGGTGTCAACTTATCTAGTTCAAGTCTACGATAAAGAGAGAGAGGCATAACACTAACACCGGCTCCAAGGTTGCACAACGCAGTTCAAACGTAGTTGCCTTTAATGGAGCAAGGTATAGTGGGCACACCGGGATCACCTAGTTTCTTAGGAGTTCAACCCTTGAAGGTATAGTTAGCAAGCATGGAGGAAATCTCAACCTCAGGTATCCTCCTCTTATTAGTCACAATATCTTTCATGTACTTAGCATACAGAAACATTTTGAGCATATCCGTCAACCGCATTTGCAGAAAGACACGTCTGATCATTTCAACGAATCGCTCAAAATCCTCATCATCCTTTTTCTTGGATGGTTTGGGAGGAAAGGGCATAGGTTTCTGAACCCATGGTTCCCTTTCTTTACCGTGCTTCCTAGCAGTGAAGTCATTCTTATTGTATCTTCTAGTCTTAGGCTGTGGGTTATCAAGATCAACACTAGGTTCAATCTCCACATCCTTTTCATTGCTAGGTTGAGAATCTTCATGAACATCACTATTGATATTATCATTAGGCTCATGTTCATCACCAGATTGTGTTTCAGTATCACAGACAGAGGCATCGTTTGGAATCTCAGGTATAGCAGCAACAGGGTTGCTAGCGTGCAGGTTCATATCATCTTTCTTCCTCTTAGGATGACTAGGTGCATCAGTGCTAACTCCTTGAGAATCTTGTTCAATTCTATTCGGATGACCCTCAGGATACAAAGGTTCCTGGGTCATTCTACCGCCTCTAGTAACGACTCTGACGGAATTGTCATTCAACTCATTGAGCAAGTCATTCTGAGCTTTAAGTACTTGTTCTACCTGAGTAGTAACCATGGAAGCATGTTTACTCAGAAGTTTAAGATCATTGACATTTCTGTCCACACAAGGACTTAAATGACTAAGCATATGAGCATTCTTTTCCAATTGTCTGCTATCATAATCATTGAAACTCTGTTGTTTGGCAACAAAGTTATCAAATTCATCCAGGCATAGGCTAGCAGGTTTATCAAAAGGAATATCACTCTCATCGAACCTAGGCAGAGAATTTACTTCTACTACCAGTATCGGGTTATCGAGACCATGGATCTCTTCGATAGGTGGTAGATTTTTGACATCTTCAGATTTAATGCCTTTCTCTCGCATAGATTTCTTGGCTTCTTGCATATCTTCGGGACTGAGGAATAGAATACCTATTTTGTTTGGAGTTGGCTTAGGAGGTGGTTCGGGAATAGTCCAAGCATTCTCATTGCACAAGATGTTATTCAACAGAATCTCAGCATGTTCTACAGTTCGTTCCCTAAAAACACTACCGGCACAACTATCTAGGTGGTCTTTGGAAGCATCGGTAAGTCCATTATAGAAACTATCAAGTATTTCGTTCTTCTCAAGAGGGTGATCAGGCAAAGCATTCAGTAGCTGGATGAGCCTCTCCCAAGCTTGTGGGAGACTCTCTTCCTCAGCTTAAACAAAGTTGTATATTTCCTGGAAGGCAGCTTGCTTCTTATGGGAAGGGAAGTATTTTTCAGAGAAGTAGTAGACCATATCCTGGGGGCTATGCACACAACCAGGAGCAAGAGAAGTGAACCAAGTCTTAGCATCATCCTTTAGCGAGAAAGGAAACAACTTGAGCATATAGTAGTGGCGGATCTTTTTTTCACTAGTGAATAGGGTGGCTATATCGTGCAGTTTGGTAAGATGGGCTACAACCGTTTCAGACTCATAACCGCAAAAGGGATTAGATTCAACCAGAGTGATTAACTCAGGGTCGACAGAGAATTCATAATCCTTATCGATCACAAAGATAGGCGAAGTAGCAAACTTCGGGTCGTATTTCATCCTAGCGTTCAAAGATTTTTCTTTCCACTTGCGCAGAAGTTTCTCAACATCACAGCTATCCTTACACGCAAGAAAATCCTCAGCTATCTCTCCCTCCATAACATAGCACGTATCAGGCATAGTAGCAAGTTCTACTTCAATAGTATCAGCAGTTTCAGAAGTATCATCACATCTAGCAGCAGTTCTAGCAATATGTGCATCAAGGGCACGAAGTGGCAAAGCAGTATCAGGCATAGCAGGCATAGTATCAAGCATAGCATCATCAGGCATAGTATCAAGCATACCATCATCAGGCATAGTATCAAGCATACCATCATAAGCATCACGGGCAGCAGAAGTAGCACCATGAAGCACAGACGACATATCAAGATTTCTAGCAGGAGGTGATGTCACAAACTTACTCATAACTGAAGGTGAATAAAGTGCAGAGCTAGATGGCAGTTCCTTACCTCTCCTCGTAGTGGAAGGTAGGATTTTAGTTCTTGGATCTTTCGGATTCCTCATAGTGATCAGCAGACGTCAATCCCAAGTGACTCACAGAATATAGCTGTGCCTCCCCGGCAACGGCGCCAGAAAAAGCCTTGATGTCCCACAAGCGTATGGGATCGCAGCAGTTTTCGAGGGTAGAGTATTCGACCCAAATTTATTGATTCGCCAAGACGGGAAGCGAAAGAATATTCTCAAGTATTAACAACTGAATGTGTCAGATTCAACCACACCTGAAAGATTAGTGTCTGCAAGCAAAGTATCAGTAGCAAGGTAGTATGATAGCAACGGTGCCAGAAACAATCTGTTGACACGACAGACTATTCCTAATTGTTGTATCAATGGCGCCAACACGTTGACGGGGGATTATTCTTGAGAAGAATGCTTCCCCAGCTACGGCTCCAACAAAGTCTTGCAACAAGTAATAGAGAAGCGGCAAGGAACAGCAGTAGCAACAGCAACAGAGTAACAAGTAACATCAGTAGTGACAGCAATAGCAAAGTGACCCCATCACTTTTGTAGCAAGGGACAAGCCTAGACAAAGTAACGTAGCGCGGACCAGTAGTAAAAGACTCGCATGCAGTGGATCGGCGATGGATGAGTATGATGGATGTGATTCATCATGTAACAGCTATAACACGGAGAGATATGTAACTAGCTCCCGTTCGACAATCTAATGTAGGCATGTATTCCGAATGTAGTCCTACGTGCTTATGGAAAAGAACTTGCATGACATCTATTGTCCATCCCTCCTGTGGCAGAGGGGTCCTAATGGAAACTACGGGATATTAAGGTTCTCCTTTTAATAAAGAACCAGACCAACGCGTAACACGCGGTGAATACATGAACTCCTCATACTATGGTCATCTCCAGGAGTGGTTCCGCCTATTGTCACTCCGGGGTTGCCGGGTCATAACACATAGTAGGTTACTGCAACTTTCAAGATAGGATCTAAAACACACATATATTGGCGAAAACATAATAGTTTTAGATCTGAAATCATGGCACTCGGGCCCTAGTGACAAGCATTAAGCATAGCCAAGTAGTAGCAACATCAATCTAGAACATAGTGGATACTAGGGATCAATCCCCGTCAAGAACTAACTCGATTACATGATAGATCTCATCCAACTCATCACCGTCCAACAAGCCTACGATGAGATTACTCATGAACGATGAAGACCATCATAGAATTATCGATGGAGAAAGGTTGATGATGACGATGTTGACGATTTCCCCTCTCCGGAGCCCGAAACGGACTCCAGATCTGCCCTCCAGATGAAGAATAGGATGTGGCGGCGCCTCCGTATCACAAAACTCGATGAAACCTTCTCTCTGATTTTTTTTCAGGCGAAACGGAAGATATAGAGCTGAGATTGGGGGCGGTGGTGCCATGTGGGCCCCACAAGCCTGCACGGTGCGGCCATAGGGGGTGGTCGTAGCCTGTGGGCTTGTGGTCCACTGGCACGCCCCTTCCGGTGGATCTTTGCGCAGGTCTTTTTCTTTTATTCCAAAAAAAATCTCCGTAAATTTTCAGGACATTCCGAGAACTTTTATTTCTGCACAAAAACAACACCATGGCAATTCTGCTGAAAACAGCGTTTGTCCGGGTTAGTTCCATTCAAATCATGCAAATTAGAGTCCAAAACAAGGGCAAAAGAGTTCGGAAAATTAGATACGACGGAGACGTATCACTCCTGCCACTTGTGCGGAATCATACGAAATCAATGCTGCTTTGCTGAATCTGGTTATGAAAGAGCAATTCTCCGGCCTTCCTAGTGAAGATGTCGCATCCCATCTTAATACCTTCATTGAGCTTTGCGATATGCAAAAGAAGAAAGATGTGGATAATGATGTGATTAAATTGAAGCTTTTTCCGTTCTCGTTGTGAGATCGAGCAAAAACTTGGTTTTCGTCTTTGCCCAAAAATAGTATTGATTCTTGGAACAAGTGCAAAGATGCTTACATATCCAAGTATTTTCCGCCGGCTAAGATTATCTCTCTCCGTAATTATATAATGAATTTTAAGCAACTTGATCATGAACATGTTGCACAATCTTGGGAGAGAATGAAATTGATGATTATAAATTGTCCCGCTCATGGCTTGAGTCTTTGGATGATTATACAAATCTTCTACGCTGGTTTCAATTTCGCTTATAGAAATATCTTGGACTCCGCCTCAGGTGGAACGTTCATGGAAATCACATCAGGAGAAGCCACAAAACTCCTAGAAAATATCATGACAAACTACTCTCGGTGGCACACTGAAAGGTCACCTACTCGTAAGAAGGTACACGCTATAGAAGAAATTAACTCGTTGAGTGCTAAGATGGATGAGTTAATGAATGTGGTTGCTAGTAGAAGTGCTCCTTTAGATCCTAATGACATTCCCTTGTCTTCCTTGATTGAGAGTAGTAATGCGAGCTTGGATGTTAATTTTGTTGGTAGGAATAACTTTGGCAACAATAATGCTTTTAGAGGAAACTATGTTCCTAGGCCTTTTCCTAGTAACCCCTCTAATAACTTTGGCAACTCCTACAACTATACTCACGGAAATTACAATAGATTACCCTCTGATCTAGAGAGTAATATCAAAGAGTTTATCAACTCACAAAAGATTTTCAATGCATCCATAGAGGAAAAACTACTCAAAATTGACGATTTGCCTAGAAGCTTTGATAGAATGTCTAGTGATATTGATGCTTTGAAAGTTAGATGTGCTCATCCCAAGATCAACATGGATGAAACTTTGAAAGCTATGCGTGTTTCCATGAGTGAGAGCAAAGAAAGAGCCGCCCAAATTCGTGCTAGACATGAATGGCTTAAAAAGGCGTGTTCTCGTGATAAGAATGACGAAGATCTTAAAGTGCTTGGTGTGACTCCCATTGAATCTTTGTTTTCTAGTGTCAAACCTAATGATGATGGTGCTGGATATGAATCCACTTTGGTTGAAAAATGCCCCAATGATTCAGAGTCCATCTATCTTGATGCTAAAAGCATTAAAAGTGGAGTAGAAGATATTAAAACCTTGAGTAGTAATGAAACTACTACTTTGGATTTCAAGGAATTCAATTATGATAGTTGCTCCTTTATTGAATGCATTTCCTTGATGCAATCCATGCTAAACTCTCCACACGCTTATAGCCAAAACAAGGCCTTTACCGATCATATCGTCGATGCTATGATAAAATCTCTTGAAGAGACACTTGAATTGGAAGTTTCTATCCCTAGAAAGCTTCATGATGAGTGGGAACCTACTATCAAAATCAAAATCAAAAACTATGAATGCAATGCTTTGTGTGATTTGGGTGCTAGTGTTTCGGCGATTCCAAAGTCTTTATGTGATGTTCTAGGATTTGATGAGATTGAGGAGTGTTCTCTTAATTTGCATCTTGCGGATTCTACTGTCAAGAAACCCATGGGAAGGATCAATTATGTTCTTATTATTGCAAATAGGAACTATGTACCCGTGGATTTCATTGTGCTTCATATTGATTGCAATCCTACATGCCCTATCATTCTTGGTAGACCTTTCCTAAGGACTATTGGTGCTATCATCGATATGAAGGAAGGGAATATTAGATTCCAATTTCCTTTAAAGAAGGGCATGGAGAATTTTCCTAGAAATAAAATAAGATTGCCTTATGAATCCACGATGAGGGCTACTTATGGTTTGAGCACCAAAGACGAGGATACGTGATTCCATCACCTTACGCCTAGCTAAGGGCGTTAAACAATAGCGCTGGTTGGGAGGCAACCCAATGAATTTATATTTTTCTTTCTGTTTTGTTGTGTCCACACCATCATAATTCTGTTATGATTGTGCCTTTTGTGTTTCTTTTTGTGTTTGAGCCAAGCAAAACCTTTATGATTGTTTTGGCGATGGTTGTTTGATCCTGCTGGAAAAAGACAGAAACTTTTCGCTCACGAAATTATTTTTCATTTTTATTCACAAAGGTCTTTTGAGTTGATTCCTTTTGGTGCTGCTTGATATGCCTTTTGCCCAGGCAGTCGTAATTGTTTAGAATTTTTGAGGTACCAGAAGTAGACGAAGTATACAGATTGCTACAGACTGGTCTGTTTTCGACAGATTCTGTTTTTGTTGAGTTGTTAGTAGGGTACGGATAGTATCGGGGGGTACTAGCCATAGAAAAGTGAGAATACAGTAATCTAACACCAATATAAATAGAAATCAAGAATGCTACAGTACCTAAAGAGGTGGTAGTTTGTTTTCTTGTGCTAATGACATCACGAGTTTCTGTTTAAGTTTTGTGTTGTGAAGTTTTCAAGTTTTGGGTGATGTTCTCATGGACAAAGGGATAAAGAGTGGAAAGAGCTCAACCTTGGGGATGTCCAAGTCATCCCAAGCCAAATTCAAGGACACTAAAAATCCTAAGCTTGGGGATGCCCCGGGAAGGCATCCCCTCTTTCGTCTTCAATCCATCGGTAGCATTACTTGGAGCTATATTTTTATTCACCACATGATATGTGTTTTGCTTGGAGCGTCTTGTATTGTAGGAGTCTTTTATTTTTGTTGTGTCACAATCATCCTTCCTGCACACCTTTTGAGAGAGACATGCACTCATCGTGAATTTGCTAGAATGCTCATTGTGCTTCACTTATATCTTTTGAGCTAGACCATTTTGCTCTATGTGCTTCATTTAGATCTTTTAGAGCACGGCGGTGCGTTACTTGGTAGTTGGCTTGTGCTATGAAAGTAGTCCCAGAGGTGATAAGTACCCAAAGAGGATACAAAAACTTCCATCTTCATGTGCATTGAGTAGAAAGAGAAGTTTCATTCCTCTCAATTAGTTTTGAGACGTGGACTTGGTAATATTAAGAGTCATGTTAGTAGGGTGTTGTGAATCTAGAAATACTCGTGTTGAAGTTAGTGATTCCCGTAACATGCACGTATGGTGAACCACTATGTTAGGAAGTCAGAGCATAGGTCGGGATCGCGTGATGGTTTACACCTACCAACCCTTCCCCTAGGAGCATGCTTTTAGCACTTTGTTTCGATTACTAATAAAAACTTTCGCAATAAGTATGTGAGTTCTTCATAACTAATGTGTGTCCATGGTATAGATGCACTTTCACCTTCCACCATTGCTAGCCTCTCTAGTACCGCGCAACTTTTGACGGTGCACAAACCCACCATATGCCTTCCTCAAAACAGCCACCATACCTACCTACTATGGCATTTTCATAGCCATTCGGAGATATATTGCCATGCAACTCCCACCATTCCGTTTCATGACTTGTGTCGTCACTCTCATATTGCCATTACATGATCGTAAGATAGCTAGCGAGATGTTTCAACGTCATACGCCAAGCTAGATCGTTGCACATCCCGGTACACTGCCGGAGGCATTTCCTGTAGAGTCATCATTGTTCTGAGCTTTGAGGTGTGAGTAAATAAAAGTGTGATGATCATCATTATTAGAGCATTGTCCCATGTGAGGAAATAATAATAAAAAAGAGGCCAAAGTTCCCACAATAAAAAAAAGAGAAAAACAGAGGCCCAGGTGCCCAAACAAAAAAAAGAGAGAAAAAGAGAGAAGGGACAATGCTACTATCTCTTTCCACACTTGTGCTTCATAATAGCACCATGTTCTTCATGATTGAGAGCCTCTCGTTTTGTCACCACCATATACTAGTGGGAATCTTTATTATATAACTTGGCTTGTATATTCCAATGATGGGCTTCCTCAAAATTGGCCTAGGTCTTCATGAGCAAGCAAGTTTGATGCACACCCACTAGTTCTCCTTTTGAGCTTTCACATACTTATAGCTCTAGTGCATCCTTTGTATGGCAATCCCTACTAATTCACATTGATATCTATTAATGGGCATATCCATAGCCCTTTAATACGCCGAGTCAATGTGACCATCTCCTCCTTTTTGTCTCACAACCACCACCACACTCTATTCCACCTATAGTGCTATATCCGTGGCTCACGCTCATGTATTGCATGAGAGTTGAAAAATGTTTGAGAAAGTAAGAGTGCGATATCCATGGATCCACCAATACCGGGGTTGTGCATGATTTAAACTAGTTGTGTGGGGATGATGGAGCATAGCCAGACTATATGATTTCGTAGGGATTACTTTCTTTGGCCTTGTTATTTCGAAAGTTCATGATTACCTTGCTAGTTTGCTTGAAGTATTATTGTTTTCATGTCAATAGCAAACTATTGTTTTGAGTCTTACGGATCTGAACATTCATGTCACATGAAAGAAGTTACAAAGGACAACTATGCTAGGTAGCATTCCACATCAAAAATTCAGTCTTTATCACTTCCCTACTCGAGGATGAGCAGGAGTTAAGCTTGGGGATGCTTGATACATCTCCAACATATCTATTATTTTTGATGGTTCCATGCTATTATCTTGTCAAACTTTGGATGTTCTGTATGCCTTTTATATCTTTTTTGGGACTAACTTATTAACTCAGTGCCAAGTGCCAGTTCCTGTTTTTCCGTGTTTTTGACCCTCTTCAGAGGAGGATTTTAAACGGTGTCCAAACGGAATAAAACTTCCGAAAAGATTTTTCCGGAAGAGAAGATACGCACAAGACTTGAGAACCAAGGCACGGGCCACCAGGGGACCCCACAAGCCCCCTAGGCGCGGCCAGGGGGGCCGCGCCTAGCAGGCTTGTGGGGCCCGTGTGTCTTGTCTGGCCTACCTCTTCCGCCTATAAATTCAAGAAAATTCCAAAACTGCGCGAGAGATCCACGAAAATACTTTTCTGTCGCCGCAAGCTTCTGTCTCCGCAAGATCCCATCTGGGGCACGTTCTGGTGCCCTGCCGGAGGGGGGATTCGGATACGGAGGGCTTCTTCAGCAACACCATGACCTCTCCGATGATGCGTGAGTAGTTCACCATAGACCTTCGGGTCCATAGCTAGTAGCTAGATGGCTTCTTCTCTCTCTTGGATCTTAAATAAAAAGTTATCCATGATCTTCATGGATATCTATCTGATGTAATCTTCTTTGCGGTGTGTTTGTCGAGATCCAATGAATTGTGGATTTATGATCAGATTATCTATGAATCTTATTTTAGTTTCTTCTGATCTCTTATATGCATGATTTCATATCCTTGTAATTCTCTTCGAGTTGTGGGTTTTGTTTGGCCAACTTTATCTATGATTCTTGCAATGGGAGAAGTGCTTGGTTTTGGGTTCATACCGTGCGGTGACCTCACCCAGCAACAGAAGGGGTAGCGAGGCACGCATCATGTTGTTGCCATCAAGGGTAAAAAGATTGGGTTTACATCATTGGTTTGAGTTTATCCCTCTACATCATGTCATCTTGCTTAAGGCGTTACCCTGTTCGTCATTAACTCAATACACTAGATGTATGCTGGATAGCGGTCGATGTGTGGAGTAATAGTAGTAGATGCAGAAAGTATCGGTCTAGTTGTCTCGGACCTGATGCCAATATGTATGATCATTGCCTTAGATATCGTCATGACTTTGCACGGTTCTATCAATTGCTAGACAGTAATTTGTTCACCCACCGTATTATTTTCTATTTTTAGAGAAGCCTCTAGTAACCACTATGGCCCCCGGGTCTACTTCACACCATATTTTCAGCCTACACTTTTACTTCATTGCAGTTTCCGCCTTCAGATATCACTTTGCAATTGATGACCCACAAGTATAGGGGATCAATCGTAGTCCTTTCGATAAGTAAGTGTGTCGAACCTAACGAGGAGCAGAAGGATCTGACAAGTGGTTTTCAGCAAGGAAATATCTGCAAGCACTGAAATTATCGGTAACAAGTGATTGTGTGGTGAGATGATTCGTAGCAAGCAACAAGTAACAAAAGTAGAAACGATGCAGCAAAGTGGCCCAATCCCTTTTGTAGCAAGGGACAAGCCTGGACAAAGTGTTATAGGGGGGAAACGCTCCCAAGGACACACGGGAATTTCTGTCATGCTAGTTTTCATCATGTTCATATGATTCGCGTTCGTTACTTTGATAGTTTGATATGTGGGTGGACCGGAGCTTGGGTACTGCCCTTACTTGGACAAGCATCCCACTTATGATTAACCCCTCTCGCAAGCATCTGGAACTACAAAAGAAGAATTAAGACAAAGTCTAACCATAGCATTAAACTAGTGGATCGAAATCAGCCCCTTACGAAGTAACGCATAAACTAGGGTTTAACTTCTGCCACTCTAGAAACCCGTCATCCACATACTACTTCCCAATGCCTTCCTCTAGGCCCAAATAATGGTGAAGTGTTATGTAGTCGACGTTCGCATAACACCACTAGAGGAAAAACAACATACAACATATCAAATTACCGAACGAATACCAAATTCACATGACTACTATTAGGATGACTTATCCCATGTCCTCAGGAACAAAAGTAACTACTCACAAAGCATAATCATATTCATGACCAGAGAGGTAATGAGTAGCATCAAGGATCTGAACATAAACTCTTCCACCAAATAATCCAACTAGCATCAACTACAAAGAGTAATCAACACTACTAGCAACCTTACAAGTACCAATCGGAGTCGCGAGACGGAGATTGGTTACAAGTGATGAACTAGGGTTTTGAGATGAGATGGTGCTCATGAAGATGTTGATGGTGACGAGTCTCCTCCGATAAGAGGAGTGTTGGTGATGATGATGGCGACGATTTCCCCCTCCGGGAGGGAAATTTCCCCGACAGGATCGTCCTGCCGGAACTCTAGATTGGTTCTGCACAAGTTCCGCCTCGTGGCGGCGGCGAATCCATGAAAAAGCTCCTCCCTGATTTTTTTTTCTGGACGAAACCCTTCAAGTGGGCCTGCAGGCTGCCCACAAGCCCTCATGGCGCGGCCTGGGGGGTGGTCGCGCCGTGCAGGCTTGTGGCCACCTACACGCCCCCCTCTAGCGCTTCTTCGGCCCAGTATTTTTTATAAATGAGGAAAAAAATCCTCGTTGATTTTTACGGAGTTTGGAGTTGCGCAAATAGGTATCTCAAACTTGCTCCACTTTCAGGCCGGAATTCGAGTTGCCAGCATTCTCCCTCTTCATGTAAACCTTGGAAAATAAGAGAGAAAAGGCATAAGAATTGTACCGTGAAGTGAAATAACAGCCCAAGAAGCGATAAATATCAACATGAAAACATGATGCAAACTGGACGTATCAACTCCCCCAAGCTTAGACCTCGCTTGTCCTCAAGCGAAAGCCTAGCTCAATAAATATGTCCACATGTTTAGGGAGAGAGATGTCGACAAAACAAGATACGAACATGCATGCATCATGATCATGATCAGAACAACAATACCAACATATAATCTCTCATGTTAAAGTGATAATTCCTTCAAAAAGTAAAGCATGGATCAAGAACCTTACCGAGAAGTAACAACCGATAACCTTTAGTCATTGAAGCAATTGCAATTTATCACAACATCAGAAAGAGTCAAGTAAGAGCTTGTAAAGAAAATCCACATACTCAATCATTCTTTCGTTCTCTACAATTGCAACTCACGTGGTACTCATGAGATCAAAGTTTCAGCTGGACACAGAGAAAGATAGGGGCTTATAGTTTTGCCTCCCAACTGCTTACCTCAAGGGTAATGTCAACAATAATAATTCATGAATACTTACCTCCAAGTTGACATATGAGTATAGATCTTTCCCAAGCATATGACATTAGCCAAGATAAAGGCGAGAAAGGGAATTGGTGAAGATTACCATGACTCTTTCAAGGGAAAAACGTAAAGGTACAATATAGGACCTTCGCAGAGGGAAGCAAAGGTTGTCATGCGCTTTTGAGGTTTGGATGCGTGTCCTCTTAGTGCGGAGGAATGTCACTTTGTATTGTCTCCTGTGATAAAGAACTTTATTATGCAGTCTGTCACTTTTATGTCTTCCTCATCACAGGTTTGTACGAAGCTTATTTTCCACACACTAATAGATCATACATATTAGGGAGCAATTTTTATTGCTTGCACCGATGACAACTTACTTGAGGGATCTTATTCAATCCATAGGTAGGTATGGTGGACACTCAAGGCAAAACTGGGTTGATGGTTCATGGATGCACAAGTAGTATCTCTACTTGGTGCGGGAGGTTTGGCTAATGTGAGGTGGAAGCAATCGTCACATGCTAAGGGATCTCTAATCATATAACATTGTTCGGAGCCAAGAAAACACAATTCATTATGTTGTCTTCCTTGTCCAACATATACTTCTAGGCATGCAATAGTTTAGTGAGTGTTCACAATCATAGATGGTGTCAGAGATGATATATTTATATGTGAACCTCTCCTTCTTTATCACTTCCTATTAATTGCAACAATGACCAAGGTCTACGTTTGTCTACCATCTACAAGTTTCAATGATCATTGTTTTTATATGTGAAGCCATCACTTCCCATAAGATCATTATATGATCTTTCATGCTTTTGTTCTATTCTCACTCTTTTGATCATGGCAAGAGGCAAAGCCCTTCAACTAAGACACTCTTTATTATATGGCTCACGAGCTCGAACACATCGGGGGTGACACAAAGCAAAACTCAAGACTAAAACACTAAGACTTTTAATCTACTAGAGAAAGAGAAAACTGAAAAGGAAAACTAAAACAAAGGTAAAGGCAAAAGATGTGATGGTGATACGATACCAGGGCAACTCCCCCAAGCTTGGCACAAGCTAAGGCGATTGCCCATACCCATGTTTAGTTGTCTTCCTTTGGTGGTGATGGTGGAGTTGTTGCAACATGAGTTTGATCCTCCGTCTTCCAAGGCATAGGTGCTCCATCATGGAAAGATGAACGAGTCTCCGGAATCCTCAAATCTGCAGCCAACCGTATTGATTTAAATCTATACTCATACTCACAGTTTTGGTTCTGTAGGTCAGAGATCTGCGCCTGGAGTTGATCAATCATGTCATAGAGCCTGGAGAGGTGCTTCCCAATGTCATTGGCATCAATCATGTGCTTGTTTGTGAACTCCGTGATCATCATGTGGTTGGCGTTGAGTCAACGCTCCACCATCCCTTGGCACTTGAAGACTTGTTGCTCCATTGCTTCGAGCCTCGTCTCCACGCTTCTGGTCTTCTTAGGCCCCTCAACATCACGGATGTGCAACATCCCCTCACGCATCTCGATAGATTGAGGGTGTTGCAGCACTCCCGTGAGGTAGGGTTTGATGACCTTCTCGAAGATCTTGTCCTTCGGAGCTTTTGGGGAAGTCATAGCGATCTAGATCTGCAACAGAAACAGGCTCGAAACAAAAAACAGAGGAAATCTGCGTGATGCACGGGTCAGACCAAATGGGAGTATATATAATGATTTTTTTCAAACCAGAAGGAGTACCCTACACGAAAACGGAGTCCGGGAGGCGCACGAGGTGGCCACAAGCCCTCACGGCGCGACCAGGGGGTGGGCCCGCGCCGTGCAGGCTTATCGCCTCCTCGCGCACTTTCCGGACTGCTTCCAATTTTTGTATTTTTTCAAATATTCCAAAAGAGAGAAAATTTCCTACAAGAAAATTTTGTACTTTGTTTTCTTACCGAATCACATACCTCTTCGTTTTCGGAGTCTGAAACAGGCTTATAAATATCCCTTAGATATTCCTCCGGAGTTATGGTATTGATAATATTGCTTTCAACATTTATGGGAGTACCTGAGATATAATGCTTGATTCTCTGCCCATTTACCACTCTCGGACAATTACCTTACGTGTTGTTGATCTTGAAAGCACCGAAACGATATACTTCCGCAACAACATAGGGACCTTCCCATTTAGAGAGAAGCTTGCCTGCAAAGAATCTTAAATGAGAGTTATATAGCAAGACATAATCACCTACATTGAACTCACGCTTTTGTATCCTCTTATCATGCCACCTCTTAACCTTCTCTTTGAACAACTTGGCATTCTCATGTGCTTGAGTTCTCCATTCATCAAGCGAGCTAATGTCAAATAACCTCTTCTCACCGGCAAGTTTGAAATCAAAGTTGAGCTCTTTGATTGCCCAATAAGCTTTATGCTCTAGCTCAAGAGGTAAATGACATGCTTTACCGTACACCATTTTGTACGGAGACATGCCCATGGGATTCTTATAGGCGGTTCTATAAGCCCACAGTGCATCATCGAGCTTCTTAGACCAATTCTTTCTAGACGTGTTGACAGTCTTTTGCAGAATTAGTTTAATCTCTCTATTGCTACTGAGGGTGGTAGGGAGACGCAATTCTATGGTTGACATCGTACTTAGCAAGCGTTTTACAGAAAGCACCGTGAATGAAGTGTGAACCACCGTCGGTCATTAGATATCTAGGGACTCCAAATCTAGGGAAAATAACTTCTTTAAGCATCCTGATAGAAGTGTTGTGATCAGCACTACTAGTGGGATAGCTTCTACCCACTTAGTGACGTAATCAACAGCAACTAGGATATGAGTATACCCGTTGGATTTTGGAAAAGGTCCCATAAAATCAAAGCCCCACACATCAAATGGTTCAATGACAAGTGAATAGTTCATAGGCATTTCCTGACGTTTGCTAATATTACCTATCCTTTGACATTCGTCACAAGACAAGACAAACTTACGGGCATCCTTGAAGAGAGTGGGCCAATAGAAACCTGATTGCAATACCTTGTGTGCAATTCTATCTCCCGCATGATGTCCTCCGTAGGCCTCAGAGTGACATTTCTGTAGGTTCTGTCCTTGTTCATGTTCAGGTACACAACGTCTAATAACACCATCTACTCCTTCCTTATAAAGGTGAGGATCATCCCAAAAGTATTGTCTCAAGTCAAAGAAGAATTTCTTCTTTTGCTGGTACGTGAAACTACGTGGTATGTATTTGGCAATGATATAGTTTGCATAATCAGCATACCACGGTGCACTGCGTGAAGCATTGATGACATTCAATTGCTCATCGGGAAAGCTATCATCAATAGGTTGTGGGTCATCAAGAACGTTCTCCAACCTAGACAAGTTATCTCTACTGGGTTATCAGCACCCTTTCTGTCGACAACGAGCAAATAAAATTCTTGTAGCAAGAGAACCCATCTGATAAGTCTAGGTTTAGCGTCTTTCTTCTCCATGAGGTACTTAATAGCAGCATGATCAGTGTGAATAGTGACTTTGGAATCAACTATGTAAGACCTGAACTTTTCACATGCAAACACGACTGCTAAAAACTCCTTCTCCGTAGTAGCATAGTTTCTCTGGGCACTGTCTAGAGTTTTACTAGCATAGTGAATAACATTCAACTTCTTATCGACTCTTTGCCCAAGGACAGCACCAAGAGCCCTCTTAAGTATTTCGAAGGCTTCCTCACAATCATCGTCAAAAACAAAAGGAATATCCTTTTGCAAGAGGTTGGTAAGAGGTCTAGAAATCTTAGAGAAGTCTTTAATGAACCTCCTATAGAAACCAACATGACCAAGGAAACTTCTTATACCTTTGATATCTCTGGGGTATGGAATTTTCTCGATTGCATCAACCTTAGCCTTATCGACTTCAATAACTCTTTTAGAAATTTTATGTCCTAAGACGATGCCTTCATTAAGCATAAAGTGGCACTTCTCCCAATTCAAGACAAGATTCGTGTCTTTACATCTCTGTAAGACTCGATCAAGGTTGTTGAGGAAATCATCAAAGGAAGACCCGTAAACAGAAAAGTCATCCATGAAAACCTCGACAATCTTTTCACAAAAGTCAGAGAATATAACCATCATACATCTCTGAAAGGTGGCAGGTGCATTACATAAGCCAAAAGGCATACGTCTATAAGCAAAGGTACCGAAAGGGTAGGTGAAATTGGGTTTCTCCTGATCAGATTGTGCAACTGGTATTTGGGAGAAACCAGAATAACCGTCTAGAAAGCAGAAGTGTGTGTGTTTGGACAGCCTTTCTAGCATTTGGTCGATAAAAGGCAAAGGGTAATGATCTTTCCTAGTGGCTTTATTCAGTTTCCTAAAATCGATCACCATCCTATAGCCAGTAATAATCCTCTATGGGATCAATTCATCCTTATCATTAGGGACAACGGTAATGCCTCCCTTCTTAGGGACGCAGTGCACCGGACTCACCCAATCGCTATGAGCAACAGGATAGATAATACCCGCTTCCAGGAGCTTTAGTATTTCTTTTCTTACTACTTCTTTCTTCTTAGGATTCAATCTCCTTTGATGATCAGCAATTGGTTTGAAATCAGGATCAGTTTTGATCTTGTGCTGGCATAGAATGGGACTAATGCCCTTAAGATCATCAAGAGTATATCCAATAGCAGCGCGGTGCTGTCTCGGAGTTTTTAGTAACTTCTTCTCTTCATGCTCTGAGAGGCTAGCACTAATTATAACATGATATATCTCTTTTTCATCAAGATAGGCATACTTAAGAGTATCAGGCAACTGTTTAAGCTCGAACACAGGATCACCCTTTGGTGGGGGTGAATCCCCAAGCAGTTCAATAGGCAAGTTATTCCTAAGAATAGGATATTGTTCTAAGACAACTCTATCTATTTCATCCCTTTCATCCATATGCATATCATTTTCATGCTCAAGCAAGTATTGCTCTAAGGGATCAGTAGGAGGCACGGCAATAGAAGCTAAGGCAATAGTTTCATCCTTACTAGGCAACTCTTTTTCATGAGGTTGTTTACCAAACATGGAGAAATTGAACTCATGTGACACACCTTCAAAGCCAACAGTGACAGTTTGCTTCTCACAATCAATATGAGCATTGACGGTATTGAGAAAAGGTCTGCCAAATATGATGGGACAAAAGCTATCTTGTGCGGTAGCAAGAACGAGGAAATCAGCAGGATACTTCGTTTTACCACACAAGACTTCAACATCCCTAACAATTCCCACAGGGCAGATAGTATCTCTATTGGCAAGCTGAATAGTGACATCAATAGGCTCTATCTCAACAGGTGAAATCTCATCTTTGATTTCATCGTATAAGGATTGAGGTATTGCACTAACACTAGAACCCACTTCACATAAACCATGGTAACAATGATCTCCTATCTTAACAGAAACCACATGCATGCCAACAACAAGCCTATGTTTGTCTCTAGCGTGAGGCTTAGCAATTCTAGCAGCATCTTCATAGAAGTGAATATTATGTCCCTCAACTTCTTCAGACAGAAGATCTTTGATAATAGCAATGCTAGGTTCAACTCTAATTTTCGCAGGGGGTGTAGGTGTTCTAATATAGCCTCTATGTATCACAGTTGAAGCTTTAGAATGATCCTTTATCCTAACAGGGAAAGGTGGTTTCTCAATGTAAGCACTGGGAACCATAGGATCATTATAGGCAATGACTTTCTCTTCAACTGGAGTTGGTTTAACTACATTGACTTCTAAAGGAGGATGATATTTAAGCCACTTCTCTTTGGGGAGATCAATATGAGCAGCAAATGATTCACACAATGAAGCTATTATCCCTGAGTCAAGTCCATACTAAGCGCTAAAGTCACAAAAAGTATTTGTCTCAACAAAGGATTTAACGCAATCAAACGTGAAATTCATACCTGACTCCTTACCTTCTTCAAGCTCCCAATCTTCAGAGTTGCGTTTAATTCTCTCCAATAAATTCCATTTTAAGTCAATATCTCTCTTCATAAAGGAACCGGTACAAGAAGTGTCAAGCATGGTGCGATCATCATGAGAAAGCCGAGCATAGAAGTTCTGAATGATAATTTCTCTCGGGAGCACATGATTGGGGCATGAATATAACATTGATTCAAGCCTCCCCCAAGCTTGAGCGATGCTTTCTCTGTCACGAGGCCAAAAATTGAAAATATAGTTTCGATCACGATGTACTAAATGCATAGGATAAAACTTTTGATGAAATTCCAATTTCAACCGATTGTAGTCCCATGATCCAGTATCATCGCATAGCCTATACCATGTCAACGCCTTATCCTTCAAAGATAAAGGAAAGACCTTCTTCTTGACCTCATCCTCGGGCACACCTGCAAGCTTAAATAAACCACAAACTTCATCTACATAGATCAGATGCAAGTCTGGATGTGATGTTCCATCTTCTGTAAAAGGATTAGCCAGCAGTTTCTCAAGCATACCCGAAGGAAATTCAAAGCAAATATTTTCAGTAGGTGCAGAAGGTTGAGGAGCAACTATTTGTGCTTCCGTTCGAGGTGAAGATACCCTGAACAAGCCCCTCAAAGGATTAGTATCCATAGTGACAAGTGACAATAAATTTCAGAACACTATATGAATGTTTCCTTACCAAGTTCCACTTACCAAAGGCGCTTCACTACCTAGCAACGGCGCCAGAAAAGAGTCTTGATGACCATCAAGTATAGGGGATCAACCGTAGTCCTTTCTATAAGTAAGAGTGTCGAACCCAATGAGGAGCAGAACGATCTGACAAGTGGTTTTCAACAAGGAAATATCTGCAAGCACTGAAATTATCGGTAACAAGTGATTGTGTGGTGAGATGATTCGTAGCAAGCAACAAGTAACAAAAGTAGCAACGATGCAGCAAAGTGGCCCAATCCCTTTTGTAGCAAGGGACAAGCCTAGACAAAGTCTTATAGGAGGAAAAACGCTCCTGAGGACACACGGGAATTTCTGTCATGCTAGTTTTCATCATGTTCATGTGATTCGCGTTCGTTACTTTGATAGTTTGATATGTGGGTGGACCGGCACTTGGGTACTGCCCTTACTTGGACAAGCATCCCACTTCTGATTAACCCCTCTCGCAAGCATCTGCAACTACGAAAGAAGAATTAAGACAAAGTCTAACCATAGCATTAAACTAGTGGATCGAAATCAGCCCCTTCCGAAGTAACGCATAAACTAGGGTTTAAGCTTCTGTCACTCTAGCAACCCATCATCTACTTAGTACTTCCCAATGCCTTCCTCTAGGCCCAAATAATGGTGAAGTGTTATGTAGTTGACGTTCACATAACACCACTAGAGGAAAAACAACATACAACATATCAAATTACCGAACGAGTACCAATCGGAGTCGCGAGATGGAGATTGGTTACAAGTGATGAAATAGGGTTTGGAGATGAGATGGTGCTCACGAAGATGTTGATGGTGACGAGTCTCCTCCGATGAGAGGATTGTTGGTGATGACGATGGCGACGATTTCACCCTCCGGGAGGGAAGTTTCCCCGACAAAATCGTCCTGTCGGAGCTCTAGATTGGTTCTCCTCAAGTTCCGCCTCATGGCGGCGGCGAATCCACGAAAAAGATCCTCCCTGATTTTTTTTCTGGACAAAACCCTTCATATAGCAAAAGAGGGGGGCAAGTGGGCCTGCAGGCTGCCCACAAGCCCTCATGGCGCGGCCTGGGGGTGGCCACGCCGTGCAGGTTTGTGGCCACCTGCACGCCGCCTGCTACGGTAACAAAAGTCCTTCCTTGGCGCTAGGAATTCTTCTTGCTACTTCTCTTGTTCACGTCGGTTTTCCCTTGAAGAGGAAAGGGTGATGCAGCACAGGAGCAGTAAGTATTTCCCTCAGTTTGAGAACCAAGGTATCAATCCGGAAGGAGGGCCTCGTCAAGTCCAGAGTACCTGCGCAAACACAAACGAGCTTGCACCCAACGCTTCAAAGGGGTTGTCAATCCCTTCAAGATTGTTTGCAAAGTGAGAACTGAAGGCGAAAAGTGCAAGAAAGTAAAAAGTGTAAGGCTGAAAATATGGTGTGGAGTAGACCCCGGGGCCATAGTGTTCACTAGAGGCTTCTCTCAAAATAGCAAATATCACGGTGGGTGAACAAATTACTGTCGAGCAATTGATAGAACCGCGCAAAGTCATGACGATATCTAAGGCAATGATCTAGCATATACGCATCACGTCCGAGAAAAGTAGACCGATACTTTCTACATCTACTACTATTACTCCACACATCGACCGCTATCCAGGATGCATCTAGTCTATTGAGTTCATGACGAACAGAGTAACGCCTTAAGCAAGATGACATGACGTAGAGGGACAATCTCAAACCAATGATGAAAACCCCATATTTTTACCCTTGATGGCAACAACATGATGTGTGCCTCGCTACCCCTTCTGTCACTGGGTGAGGTCACCGCACGGTATGAACCCACAACCAAGCACTTCTCCCACTGCAAGAATCATAGATCTAGTTGGCCAAACAAAACAACAACTCGAAGAGAATTACAAGGATATGAAATCATGCATAAGAGAGATCAGAAGAAACTCAAATAAGATTCATAGATAATCTGATCATAAATCCACAATTCATCGGATCTCGACAAACACACCGCAAAAGAAGATTACATTAGATAGATCTCCATGAAGATCATGGAGAACTTTGTATTGAAGATCCAAGAGAGAGAAGAAGCCATCTAGTTACTAGCTATGGACCCGTAGGTCTATGGTGAACTACTCACGCATCATCGGAGAGGTCATGGTGTTGATGGAGAAGCCTTCCGTGTCTGAATCCCCCCTCCGGAAGGGCACCAGGACGTGCCCCTGATGGGATCTTGCGGAGACAGAAGCTTGCGGCGGCGGAAAAGTGATTACGATGCTCCCGTGATTTTTTTGGGGAATATTTGAGAATTTATAGGCGCAAGATCTAGGTCAGGGGACCTCCAGGGGGCCCACAAGCCTGCATGGCGCGACCCCCTGGCCGCGGGGTGGGGATTGTGGGGCCTCTGGGGCTCTTCTGGCTTGGCCCCCAAGCTCTCCGATCTTCTACCGTTCCAAAAAAAATCTTTTCACGGATTTTCTTCCGTTTGGACTCCATTTCAAAATCTCCTCTAAAAGGGGTCAAAAACATGGAAAACAGGAACTGGTACTTGGCACTGAGTTAATAATTTAGTCCCAGAAAATAAATAGAAGGCATGCAAAACATCCATACTTTGACAAGATAATAGCATGAAACCATCAAAAATTATAGATACGTTGGAGACGTATCAAGCATCCCCAAGCTTTAACTCCTGCTCGTCCTCGAGTAGGGAAGTGATAAACAATGAATTTGTGATGTGAAATGCTACCTAGCATAGTTGTCCTTTGCAACTTCTTTCACGTGGCGTGAATATTCAGATCCGTACGATTCAAAACAATAGTTTGCTATTGACAAGAAAACAGTAATACTTCAAGCAAACTAGCAAATTAATCATGAACTTTCAAAATAATAAGGCCAAAGAAAGTTATCCCTACAAAATCATATAGTCTGGCTATGTTCCATCATCCTCACACAACTAATGTAAATCATGCACAACCCCGGAATTGGCCAAGTAATTGTTTTCGCACTCTTACTTTCTCAAAGTTTTTATAACTATCACGCAATACATGAGCGTGAGCCATGGATATAGCACTATAGGTGGAATAGAGTGTGGTCGTGGTTGTGAGACAAAAAGGAGGAGATGGTCACATTGACTCGGCGTATCAAAAGGCTATGGAGATGCCCATTAATAGACATCAATGTGAATGAGTAGGGATTGCCATACAAGAGATGCACTAGAGCTATAAGTATGTGAAAGCTCAAGAGGAAAACTAGTGGGTGTGCATCCAACTTGCTTGCTCATGAAGACCTAGGGAAATTTTGAGGAAGCCCGTCATTGGAATATACAAGCCAAGTTATAAAACGAAGATTCCCACTAGCATATGGTAGTGACGAAGCAAAAAGCTCTCAATCATGAAGAACATGGTGTTATCGTGAAGCACAAGTGTGGAAAAAGATAGTAGCATTGTCCCTTCTCTCTTTTCTCTCATTTCTTTTTTTATTTGGGTTCTTAGGCCTCTTTTTTTCTTTTCTCTTTTTTTTGTTTTTGGGCTCTTTGGCCTCTTTTTTTTCCTCACATGGCACAATGCTCTAATAATGATGATCATCACACTTTTTAGTTACTCAAAGCTCAAAGACACAATGATGATGACTCCATAGGAAATGCCTCCGGCAGTGTACCGGGATGTGCAACGATCTAGTATGATCATGCAATGGCAATATGAGAGTGACAGCACAAGTCATGAGGCGGAACGATGGTAGTTGCATGGCAATATATCTCGGAATGGCTATGAAAATGCCATAGTAGGTAGGTATGGTGGCTGTTTTGAGGAAGGAATTTGGTGGGTTTGAGTACCGGCGAGAATTGCGCGGCACTAGAGAGGCTAGCAAAGGTGGAAGGTGAAAATGCATCTATACCATGGACTCACATTAGTCATAAAGAACTCACATACTTGTTGCAAAAGTTTTTATTAGTAATCGAAGCAAAATGCTAAACGCATACTCCGAGGGGAAGGTTGGTAGGTGTAAACCATTGCGCGATCCCGACCTCAACACAAAGGATGACAATCAATAGATTAATTATGCTCCAACTTCCTAACATAGCGGTTCACCATACGTGCATGCTACGGGAATCACTAACTCCAACACAAATATCTCTAGATTCACAACACCCTACTAACATAACTCTTAATATTACCGAATCCATGTCTCAAAACTAATTGAGAGGAATCGAAACTTTTCTTTCTACTCAATGCACATGAAGATGGAGGTTTTTGCATCCTCTTTGGGTACCTAGCACATGGGACTACTTTCATAGCATAAGCCAACTACCAAATCACACACCGTCGTGCTCTAAAGATATAAGTGAAGCACAAGAGCAAAAGTATCTAGCTCAAAAGATATAAGTGAAGCACAAGAGCAAAAGTATCTAGCTCAAAAGATATAAGTGAAGCACTATGAGCATTCTAGCAAAATCACGATGAGTGCATGTCTATCTATCTCAAAAAGGTGTGCAGCAAGGATGATTGTGACACAACAAAAAGAAAAGACTCCTATGATACAAGACGCTCCAAACAAAACACATATCATGTGGTGAATAAAAATATAGCTCCAAGTAATGTTACCGATGGATCGAAGACGAAAGAGGGGATGCCTTCCCGGGGCATCCCCAAGCTTAGCCTTTTTGGTGTCCTTGAATTTGGCTTGGGGTTCCTTGGGCATCCCCAAGCTTGACCTCTTTCCACTCCTTATCTCTTCGTCCATGAGAACGTCACCAAAAACTTGATAACTTCACAACACAAAACTTAAACAGAAACTTGTGATAACATTAGTGCAAGAAGACAAACTACCACTTCTTTTCGTACTATAGAAAACTTGAATTCCATCTATATTGATGATGGGCTACTGTATTATCACTTTCCCATGGCTAGTACCCCCCGATACTAACCATAGTTTCATCAAAACAAGCAACGAACTCAACAAAAACACAATCTGTCAAAAACAGACCGGTCTGTAGCAATCTGTATACTTCGTATACTTCTGGTACCTCACAAAATCTGAAAAATTACGACGGACTAGGGAAAAAGCATATCAATCACCAGAAAAATAATCAACTCAAAAGCTCTTTATGAATAAAAATTAAAAATCATCTCGTGAGAGCAAAGTTTCTGTCTTTTTCCAGCAAGATCAAACAACCATTACCAAGACTAATCATAAAGGTTTTGCTTGGCTCAAACACAAAAAGAAACACAAAAAACACAATCACAACAGAATTATGAAAGTGTGGACGCAACAAAACAGAAAGAAAAAGATAAATTCATTGGGTTGCCTCCCAACAAGCGCTATTGTTTAACGCCCTTAGCTAGGCATAGAAGCGATAGAATCACGTATCGTCGTCTTTGGTGCTCAAACCATAAGTAGCCCTCATCATGGATTCATAAGGAAATCTTATTTTCTTTCTAGGAAAGTGTTCCATGCCCTTCCTTAAAGGAAATTGAAATCTAATATTCCCTTCCTTCATATCGATGATAGCACCGATAGTCCTTAGGAAAGGTCTATCAAGAATAATAGGGCATGTAGGATTGCAATCAATGTCAAGCACTGGGTACATAGTTACTATTTGCAATAATAAGAACATCATTGATCCGTCCCATGGGTTTCTTGATAGTAGAATCAGCAAGATGCAAATTAAGAGAACACTCTTCAATCTCATTAAAAACCCAGAATATCACATAATAACTTTGGAATCGCAGAAACACTAGCACCCAAATCACATAAAGCATTGGACTCATAGTTTTTTATTTTGATTTTGATGGTAGGTTCCCACTCATCATGAAGCTTTCTAGGGATTGAGACTTCCAATTCAAGTTTCTCTTCAAGAACTTTTATCATAGTTTCGACGATATGATCGGTAAAGGCTTTGTTTTGGCTATAAGCGTGCGGAGAGTTTAACATGGATTGCATCAAAGAAATGCATTCAATAAAGGAGCAACTATCATAATTGAACTCCTTGAAATCCACGGTAGTAACTTCCTTACTACTCAAAGTTTTAACGTCTTCTACTCCACTTTTAGTATCAAGATAGATGGACTCCGAATCGTTGCGGCACTTTTCAACCAAAGTGGATTCATATCCATCCCCATAATCATTAGGTGTGACACAAGAAAACAAAGATTCAATGGGAGTCACACCAAGCACTTTAAGATCTTCGTGATTCTCATCACGAGAACACACCTTTTTAAGCCATTCATGTCTAGCACGAATTTGGGCAGTTCTTTCTTGGATCTCAATCATGGAAATACGCATAGCTTTAAAGTTTCATCCATGTTAATTTTGGGAGGAGCACATCTAACTTTTAAAGCATCAACATCGCAAGAAATCCTATCAACGCTCTTAGCCAAATCATCAATTTTGAGTAGTTTTTCCTCTATGGACGCATTGAAAATCTTTTGAGAGTTAATGAACTCTTTAATATTACTCTCTAGATCAGAGGGTAACCTATTGTAATTTCCATGAGTATTGTTGTAGGAGCTGCCAAAGTTATTAGAGGAGTTACTAGGAAAAGGCCTAGGAACATAGTTTCCTCTAAAAGCATTGTTGTTGCCAAAGTTATTCCTACCAACAAAATTAACGTCCAAGCTAGCTTTGCTACTCTCAATCAAAGAAGACAAAGGCATATCATTAGGATACAAAGGAGCACTTGTACTAGCAACCAAATTCATTAACTCATCCATCTTAGCACTCAACGAGTTAATTTCTGCTATATCGCGTACCTTCTTACTAGTAGGTGACCTTTCAGTGTGCCACTGAGAGTAGTTCGTCATGATGTTGTCTAAGAGCTTTGTGGCTTCTCCTAACGTGATTTCCATGAACGTTCCACCTGAGGCGGAGTCCAAGATATTTCTAGAAGCAAAATTCAAGCCAGCGTAAAAGATTTGAATAATCATCCAAAGGCTCAAGCCATGAGCGCGACAATTTCTAATCATTAATTTCATTCTTTCCCAAGCTTATGCAACATGCTCATGATCAAGTTGCTTGAAATTCATGATATCACTACGGAGAGAGATGATCTTAGCCGGCGGAAAATACTTGGATATATAAGCATCTTTGCACTTATCCCAAGAATCAATACTATTTTTGGGCAAAGAAGAAAACCAAGTTTTTGCACGATCTCGCAACGAGAAAGGAAAAAAGCTTCAATTTAATCACATCATTCTCCACATCTTTTTTCTTTTGCATATCGCAAAGCTCAATGAAGGTATTGAGATGGGATGCGGCATCTTCACTAGGAAGGCCACAGAATTGCTCTTTCATAACAAGATTCAGCAAAGCGGCATTTATTTCGTATGACTCCGCACTAGTGGCGGGAGCAATCGGAGTACTAATAAAATCATTATTATTAGTATTAGAGAAGTCACAATGTTTGGTGTTTTCGTTCATGGTGACTTCAGCAAGCAAGCAAGCACACGAGCTAACAAAAAGCAGGCAAGAAAAAGGGCGAACGAAAATGCGAACGAAAAAGGCAAATTGGTGAAGTGGTGGAGAGGAAAACGAGAGGCAACTGGCAAACAAAGTAAATGCAAGAGATGAGTTTGGGACTCTTACTTGGATGAGTTCTTGACTTGATCTTCCTCCCGGCAACGGCGCCAGAAATCCTCCTGATACTTCTCAAACAACAGCGCCAGAAATTGACACGCTGACGGAGATTGGGCTTGCGTTGGTTTTTCCCTTGAAGAGGAAAGGGTGATGCAGCACAGGAGCAGTAAGTATTTCCCTCAGTTTGAGAACCAAGGTATCGATCCAGAAGGAGGGTCTCTTCAAGTCCAGAGTACCTGTGCAAACACAAACAAGCCTGCACCCAACGCTTCAAAGGGGTTGTCATTCCCTTCAAGATTGTTTGCAAAGTGAGATCTGAAGGCGGAAAGTGCAACGAAGTAAAAAGTGTAAGGTCGAAAATATGATGTGGAGTAGACCCTGGGGGCCATAGTGTTCACTATAGGCTTCTCTCAAAATAGCAAGTATTACGGTGGGTGAACAAATTACTGTCGAGCAATTGATAGAACCGCGCAAAGTCGTGACGATATCTAAGGCAATGATCTAGCATATAGGCATCACGTCCGAGACAAGTAGACTGATACTTTCTACATCTACTACTATTACTCCACACATCGACCGCTATCCAGCATGCATCTAGTGTATTGAGTTCATGACGAACAGAGTAACGCCTTAAGCAAGATGACATGATGTAGAGGGACAATCTCAAACCAATGATGAAAACCCCATCTTTTTACCCATGATGGCAACAACACGATGCGTGCCTTGCTACCCCTTCTGTCACTGGGTGAGGTCACCGCACAGTATGAACCCAAAACCAAGCACTTCTCCCATTGCAAGAATCATAGATCTAGTTGGCCAAACAGAACCCACAACTCAAAGAGAATTACAATGATATGAAATCATGCATAAGAGAGATCAGAAGAAACTCAAATAAGATTCATAGATAATCTGATCATAAATCCACAGTTCATCGGATCTCGACAAACACACCGCAAAAGAAGATTACATCGGATAGATCTCCATGAAGATCATGGAGAACTTTGTATTGAAGATCCAAGAGAGAGAAGAAGCCATCTAGTTACTAGCTATGGACCCGTAGGTCTATGGTGAACTACTCACGCATCATCGGAGAGGTCATGGTGTTGATGGAGAAGCCTTCCGTGTCCGAATCCCCCCTCCAGCAGGGCACCAGGACGTGCCCGAGATGGGATCTTGCGGAGACAGAAGCTTGCGGTGGCGGAAAAGTGATTACGATGCTCCCCTGATTTTTTGGGAATATTTGGGAATTTATAGGCGCAAGATCTAGGTCAGGGGACCTCCAGGGGGCCCATAAGCCTGCATGGCGCGCCCCCCCTGGCCGCCGGGTGGGGGATTGTGGGCCCCTGGGGCTCTTCTGGCTTGGCCCCCAAGCTCTTCGATCTTCTTCCGTTCCAGAAAAAATCTTTTCGGGGATTTTCTTCCGTTTGGACTCCGTTTCAAAATCTCCTATGAAAGGGGTCAAAAACATGGAAAAAACAGGAACTGGCACTTGGCACTGAGTTAATAAGTTAGTCCGAGAAAATAAATAAAAGGCATGCAAAACATCCAAAGTTTGACAAGATAATAGCATGAAACCATCAAAAATTATAGATACGTTGGAGACATATCAGCGACCAGGGGGGAAACCCTAGTCGCCCTCCCCTCGAGCCCTCCCGCCTCCCACTCATCTCGCCGCCGTCCCTGGTGCCACGAGGCAAAGTCTGGATGGCTGGGCGGCGACAGGACTTCTTCCCCTTCGAGCATCTCCATCGACGCGGGACGACTGGATCGCGAGGAGGCGCTGGGTTTACGTGGGGTCAAACGGCACGGCGGCAACGGCAGGGTCCCGTCTTGCAGCGTGACAACGACTACATGGTGGACTCGGCACGTGGTTGCGGGTGCCGTCGAGTTCAGATCGGGTCTCGATCTGATGCTAGACGCATTCGATGTGCATAGGGTGGTGTTTTTCGCCGCTGGCCATGTTGGATCGCGTGATTCGGTGCGTGTATATCTACTATGGTTGTTCTTCTCGACTCTTGTTGGGTTGAGCCCCAAGGCAATCTCATCTATGTAGGTTTCGGTTCTTGGCTTGCTACCGGATCCGGAGCACACGAAGGTTTGGTGGTATAGGATGGGGACCGGAGGAAATTTTGGTCGGCTGGTCATGCCCGACATCAATGGCATCCCTCAAATGTCGTTAGCCTTCCTGAAGGCGAAGCCGAGGTCCCTCCTATCCACCTCCGAACACCTCCCGTCGAAAGTCCAAAATTCAGATTGGATTGGGCGACGGTGGCGTCGTGCGCGTCGTAACCACCATAGAGGTGTTGTCTTGGGAGGCTTGGATGTTCGGGCAGAGGTGCTATGGGTGGTGGGCTCCGGGTAGCAACAACAACAGCGACGGTGGGGGGGTTGGCACGAGGAGTGACGTTGTATCTACCGCGTCGATGACGACGAGTATTGGCGGCATGGTGCAGCTGAATCTCAACGACGGATGTGGCTGGATAGACGAGCGTAGGACTGTGGGGTTGTGTGGCAACGTGTCGGCGTCGACGACAGCTAGACCGGGCAAGGTTGATGCATTAGTATAGCTGTGAAGATGGATTGGTGGCAGTTGGTGGTGGTGTCCTCTAAGAACGCGCCAGACCAATGTGCCATACTCAGCAGGTGGCTTGGTTGGGGTATGAGTTCTTAAATGTTAGGCTTGCCTGCAAGGTCTGTTTGGTATTAGGATCGGACTATCACCATCCCTTTATCAACTAGAAAGGAGTAACGACAAGCTATTGTCTAGACGATGATTTCAAACTTAGTGTTGTACTTTTTTGCAAAGTCTATGATGAATAATAAATAAATTGATTGTATGCATCATTCAAATGCAGATGCCGAATCTTTATTTTTTAAAATAAATGCACGACCAAACAAAGATTTCAGAAAATGTCGGGCTCCATGAGTTAACTGTTATGAACCAACTAATCTGGAAGGTCATTAGCGAACCATCATTAGTGTGTAATTAGCCAAGCGTCGTACGGACGCATCCGTCCGTACGGGCGCCTCTTTGTACAGACGCCTCTCTGGATGCGTCCCTAATCCTTGTATAAATAATCAGATCAATGAAAGAAAGAGATATTTGCAGAACACTTTTACTTCCATTCATTTACACGTCATCAGCACTTTCTCTGCCGCAAGAAACAGAGAGCGTCACGGAGAAGAATAGGTAAGAGTTATGGCAGGGAGGGACCTGTCATCGCTAGCCTTCACTTTTGCACGCTACATCCAGCAGGAAAGCCGTCGCTGTCGCTTTCCTCGCACTCAGGAACATCATGCCGCACGTCGTCGTCATGGACTTGGCGTAACCAGTGGCCCTCGACGCCGGTTTTTCGCTGGGAACAACCGTCGTCATGGAGTGGTGCTCTGCACCAGATCGGGTGAGGAGGGGAAACGGGAGAGGAGGGACGGCGTGGTCTGGCTCCAGATCGAGAGATGGGGAAAACGGGAGAGGCTGCACCGTGAGGAAACCCTCATGCGAGCGCTCTTCCTTATCATCTCTCTCTCTATCGGTGTTGGGCTGGGCCTTTTTCCTCCCAAATAGGCCTATAGACACTCATCAGAAAAAAACAAAAAACCCAATAAAGTGGATGCTGGTATTGTAGCATTTCCATCAGGAAACAACCCATAGCATCAATATATTGCATAGCAGCCAATTTTTTTTCTTTTAGTGTGGTATATTATTGTATTTGAAGAACCTCAGTTTATATTCTATGATTATTGTATTGTAAGTTCATATATATTTAGACTAATTATAGTCTAAAAATAAAGTCTCAGACTATGTGTACATATTCTATATGATTGCCTCAGTATTTTTCATTATTTTTAGAATATGTAACTCTTAAGTACAACAATTTATTTTTACAATTCGAATTTTGGGATAACAAGGTAGATGGGGCATCTACTACACTTTGCAGATTATTCGCATCGCTGAAAGATCTAAATTTTGCCTCCATTCTTTGGGCAAAAAGACTATCTTCGAGTGCTCTCCCGAATATGCGAATTGATGTGACTACCTCGAATTTTTGCAAATCACAAGGCAATTGTGTGATCTATTGCATAATTTGCAGATTATCCACTCTTGTTGTGAGGTCCACATCCAGTTTTTTGACAAGATGACTACCTTCAAAGCGTTTTTGTAAAATGTAGTATGACACAAAGGTAATGTGCATATGAACATCTACTGGTCAAAATCAGATTATGCTCTCCATTACTCTGAGATCTACACCGCAATGGTGACTATCTTCAAAGTGCCATATACATAAAATGAGGTCTACACATATAAGTATAAAGCATCAGCCATACTTGAAAGTTTTGCTTCATCAAAGCATTTGTAGTTACTTATATTTTACTCTCATAGTAAAACTAAATTATGCATGATAATACCATGTCGGAAATGGATGGCGTCATGCATCGTGAATTTCATGAACTTGAACTAGATGATAGTAACTATTTACCATGGGCTATGGATGCAGAGATAGCCCTTGAATGTCGTAAACTCGGTTCCACTATCATCACACCCATTGAAGGCGCCGGTGAAATCCCCGCGGCAGCCAAATATATAGCTTTAAGTTTCTTAAGGCACCATCTCCATCCGGATTTAAAGTCGGAATATTTGATGGAAGAAGATCCACTAGTTTTGTGGAATTATCTCAAAGAGAGATATTACCAACAAAGAGCAGTTATGCTGCCGGAAGCACACAAAGAATGGTCCCTCATAAGGTTCCAAGATTTCAAATATGTGTCAGCATATAACTCTGCAGTTCACAAGGTTAACTGAAAACTAAGGTTTTGCAATCAAGCAATTTCTGAAGAAGACCTTATTGAGAAGACCTTGTGCACTTTCCACCTCTCGATGAGAGTACTACAATAGCAGTACCGTCAACAAAAATACAAAAAGTATTCTGAGCTCATATACACTTTACTTCAGGCTGAGAAACATGATGAACTTCTCATGAAGAATCATCAGACACGCCCAACGGGCTCAATGCCACTCCCTGAAGCACATGCTAACACTCAGTTTACTAAAAATTATGGGGGGCAACAAAAAGAATTTCAAGAAATTCAATGGAAAGTGGAAAAGGAACAACAAGCAGAAAAGCTTTGGTCAATCTAAAGGTAAAGGTCACTTCAAGAAAAATGACCGAAACACCAACTCCGAGATTTGTCAAAGGTGTGGATGTACTAACCATCGTACTAGCAAATGCCGAACTCCCAAGCATTTAGCGGATTTATACATGAAATCCACTGGGAAAGGCAAACAAGTTCATGAAAAAGCCGAAGCTCACTTCAACGCCTTACAACAAGAAGAAAACCTTGAAGCTAGCACTTCCCAAATCGCTCCTAAGGAAACAAGGCAGAAGGTTGAAGATCTTCTTGATGTTGACAACATGATGGTGGAATACACCCAAGACGAATATGGAGTCTCATATAATCTCCACATCACTCATTTGATGTTATCAGCTATTTTATTGTAATAATGGATGTTATAATTTGTATAACTCTAAGTAGAATAAAGTCCTATGGACCATCGTATTATGTAATTCAAACATAATGTCATATTTATATTTGTACCTGTAATATGAATACTTTGTATATATATTAATATGTGAGTAATATGAATAAAGTTTCATCATAAAATATTCTCTTACTCTATATAGATTCTACGGGAAAATAATCCAATGGAAGAAGAATTATGTTTGGTGGACAGTTGTACCACTAACACAATATTAAGGGAAATAAAATATTTCCAAACTCTAACTAAGAGAAAAGGGAATATTATGAAAATCGCTGGTGGCGATGCATTGATTATTGGTTCAGGACGAGCCATACTCGTTCTACCTATGGGTACTACAATTGTAATTGAGGATGCACTCTTGTATCCTGAATCTACACGCACCCTTCTAAGTTTCAAAGACCTTAGATCAAATAATTTCCATCTAGAAACAATTTCTGAAAATAATTGTGAATATTTGCTTTTAACAAAGACCAATGGGTTTGAGAAACAAATTCTTGAAAAATTCCCCTCACTTTCATCTCGATTATATTACAGTTATATAAAACCTATACCACATGTTGTGTACAAAATAATTTTTCAAGGCCTTGATAAATTCAAGACTTGGCATGATCGCCTAGGTCATCCTGGCATAGGGATGATGAGAAAAATTATTGACAATTCTATTGCTCACAGCCTTCCAACTAAATATTTCCCAAAATCATCAGATTTTGTGTGCATTGCATGTGCAACTCGGAAATTAATTATAAGACTATCCTATCTTAAAGTAAAAAATGAGTCACTTAATTTTCTTGAACGCATTCAAGGAGATATATGTGGTCCAATTCAACCACTATCGGGACCTTTTAGGTATTTCATGGTACTCATAGATGCATCTACAAGATGGTCGCATGTGTGTCTATTGTCCACAAGAAATCATGCTTTTGCCAAGCTAATTGCTCAAATTATAAAATTAAGAGCAAATCATCCTGAAAATAGGATAAAACAATTCGAATGGATAATGCCGCTGGATTTTCTTCACGTGCATTCAATGACTATTGCATCGCTATGGGCATTAATTTAGAACATTATGTGCCTTATGTCCATACTCAAAATAGTTTGGCTAAATCTCTCATCAAAAGAGTAAAATTAGTTGCTCGGCCACTATTAGAGAATTGTAATTTACCAGCATCTTGTTGGTCACATGCGGTATTACACGCCGCAGATCTGATACAAATCAGAGCAACTGCATATCATACTACCTCCCCAATACAGGTAGTACGTGGCACTCAGCCAAGTATTTCCCATCTGCGAAAATTCGGTTGCGCAGTATATGTACCGATATCACCATCGCAGCGTACAACCATGGGCCCCCACAGAAAACTAGGGATCTATGTGGGTTATAATTCTCCGTCAACTATTAAATATCTTGAACCTCTTACATGGGACCTTTTTACTGCCCGTTACGTTGATTCTATTTTTGATTAGGACCATTTCCCGACATTAGGGGGAGAATCATACCACAAAGAATGCCAGGAAATAGATTGGAATGTAACACGCATTCAGTCCTTAGATCCTGATACGTCTCCGTCGTATCTACTTTTCCGAACTCTTTTGCCCTTGTTTTGGACTCTAATTTGCATGATTTGAATGGAACTAACCCGGACTAACGCTGTTTTCAGCAGAATTGCCATGGTGTTGTTTTTGCGCAGAAATAAAAGTTCTCGGAATGACCTGAAAATTTACACCGAATTTTTCTGGAATTTATGAAAAATACTGGCGCAAGAATCAGCGAAGGATGTGGAGCGTGGAGCCCACAAGCCGACCAGACGCGCCCCCCCTGGCCGCGCCTGGCAGGCTTGTGGAGCCCACGACGCTCCACCGCCTCCAAATCCGGTTCTATTTAGTCCGTCTCGGCCGGAAGAAAATTAAGGAGAAGAGTTCATCGCGTTTTACGATACGGAGGCGCCGCCACCTCCTGTTCTTCATCTGGAGGGCAGATCTGGAGTCCGTTCTGCGCTCCGGAGAGGGGAAATCGTCATCACCTACCTTCCTTCATCGCCAATTCCATGATGCTCTTCACCGTTCGTGAGTAATCTCATCGTAGGCTTGCTGGACAGTCATGGGTTCGATGAGATCTATCATGTAATCGAGTTAGTTTTGACGGGGATTGATCCCTAGTATCCACTATGTTCTAAGATTGATGTTGCTGCTACTTTGCCATGCTTAATGCTTGTCACTAGGGCCCGAGTGCCATGATTTCAGATGTGAACCTATTATCTTGTCGCCAATATATGTGTGTTCTTGATCCTATCTTGCAAGTTGTAGTCACCTACTATGTGTTATGACCCGGCAACCCCGGAGTGACAATAGCCGGAACCACTCCCGGAGATGACCATAGTATGAGGAGTTCATGTATTCACCAAGTGTTAATGCGTTGGTCCGGTTCTTTATTAAAAGGAGAACCTTAATATCCCGTAGTTTCCATTAGGACCCCGCTGCCACGGGAGGGATGGACAATAGATGTCATGCAAGTTCTTTTTCCTAAGCACGTATGACTACATACGGAATACATGCCTACATTAGATTGACGAACTGGAGATAGTTACATATATCTCCGTGTTATAACTGTTGCATGATGAATCACATCTGGCATAATCATCCAGCACTGATCCAATGCCTACGAGTCTTTTACTACTGGTCCTTGCTGAGTTACTTTGCCGCTACAGTTGTCACTGCTGCTACTGTTACTCTGTTGCTACTGCTGTTACTTTGCTGCTACTGGTTACTGTTGCTACCGCTGCTATCACCCTACTTTGCTACTAATACTTTGTTGCACATACTAAATCTTTCAGGTGTGGTTGAATTGACAACTCAACTGCTAATACTTGAGAATATTCTTTCGCTTCCCCTTGATTCGAATCAATAAATTTGGGTTGAATACTCTACCCTCGAAAACTGTTGCGATACCCTATACTTGTGGGTTATCATAGCCCATCTTACCAAACTGCACGATATAGCCACCCTATTCACTAGTGAGAAAAAAAGATCTGCCACTACTATATCCTCATGCTGTTTCCTTTCTCGCTAAAGGATGATGCTAAGACCTGGTTCACTTCTCTTGCTCCTGGTTGTGTGCGTAGCCCCCAGGATATGGTCTACTACTTCTCTGAAAAATATTTTCCTACCCATAAGAAGCAAGCTGCCTTGCAGGAAATATACAACTTTGCTCAAGCTGAAGAAGAGAGTCTCCCACAAGCTTGGGGGAGGCTCGTCCAGTTACTGAATGCTTTGTCTGATCACCCTCTTGAGAAGAATGAAATACTGGATATCTTCTATAATGGATTTACTGATGCTTCTAGAGACCACCTAGATAGTTGTGCCGGTTGTGTTTTTAGTGAACGAACTGTAGAACAAGCTGAGAACCTATTGAATAACATCTTGTGCAATGAGAATGCTTGGACTATTCCCGAACCACCTCCTAAGCCAACTCCGAAGAAAAGAGGTATTCTATTTCTCAGTCCTGAAGATATGCAAGAAGCTAAGAAATCTATGCGAGAGAAAGGCATTAAATCTAAAGATGTCAAAAATCTACCACCTATCGAAGAGATCCATGGTCTTGATAACCCGATACACGTAGTAGAAGTAAATTTTCTGCGTAGGTTCGATGAGAGTGATATTCCTTTTGATAAACCTGCTAGCTTATGCCTGGATGAATGATAACTTTGTTGCCAAACAACACAGTTTCAATGATTATGTTAGCAGACAATTGGAACAGAATGCTCGTATGCTTAGTCATTTAAGTGCTTGTGTGGACAGAAATGTCAATGATCTTAAGCTCTTGAGTAAACATGCCTCTATGGTTACTACTCAAGTAGAACAAGTACTTAAGGCTCAAAATGACTTGCTCAATGAGTTGAATGACAATTCTGTCAGAGTCGTCACTAGAGGCGGTAGAATGACCCAGGAACCTTTGTATCCTGAGGGTCATCCTAAGAGAATTGAACAAGATTCTCAAGGAGTTAGCACTGATGCACCTAGTCATCCTGGAAAGAAGAAGAAAGATGATAGGAACTTGCATGCTAGCAACCCTGTTGCTGCTACACCTGAGAGTCCAAACGATGTCTCTATCTCTGATGCTGAAACACAATCTGGTGATGAACATGAGCCTAATGATAATATCAATAGTGATGTTCATGAAGATGATCAACCTAGCAATGAAAAGGATGTGGAGATTGAACCTGTTGATCTTGATAACCCACAGCCTAAGAATAGAAGATACGATAAGAATGACTTCACTATTAGGAAACATGGTAAAGAAAGGGAACCATGGGTTCAGAAACCCATGCCCTTTCCTCCCAAACCATCCAAGAAAAAGAATGATGAGGATTTTGAGCGATTTGTTGAAATGATTAGACCTGTCTTTCTGCAAATGCGCTTGACAGATATGCTCAAAATGTCTCCGTATGCTAAGTACATGAAAGATATTGTGACTAATAAGAGGAGGATACCTAAGGTTGAGATTTCCACCATGCTTGCTAATTATACCTTCAAGGGTGGAACTCCCAAGAAACTAGGTGATCCCGGAGTGCCCACTATACCTTGCTCCATTAAAGGTAACTACGTTAGAACTCCTTTATGCGACCTTGGAGACGGTGTTAGTGTTATGCCTCTCTCTCTTTATCGTAGACTTGAGCTAGATAAGTTGACACCCACTGAAATCTCTCTGCAAATGGCTGACAAATCAACTGCTTTCCCTATCGACATTTGCGAGGATGTGCTTGTTGTGGTTGCAAACGTCACTATCTTAACAAACTTTGTTATTCTGGATATTCCCGAGGACGATGCCATGGCGGTCATCCTCGGAAGACCCTTTCTAAACACTGCAGGGGTTGTTATAGATTGCAACAAAGGCAATGTCACTTTCCATGTCAACGGTAATGAGCATACGGTGCACTTTCCGAAGAAACAATATCGAGTACATTGCATCAATGCTATCGAAAAACCTTCATCGATTCTTATTGGGAGCTTTGAATGCCCTATACCTCCTGTTAAGATGAAGTATGATTTGTTTGTTGGGGAGATACACATCCCCATTGAGGTGAACTAGTGACTATTCGAAAATTCTCCGTTCTCTTTTGCAATTCGGAAAAGATTTGTCGAGGAGACTTGATCAACCTCATTGACGGATTTCTTTCGATGACCATGAGATGGATGAATCGAGGAGTCACAAACCTCTGTTCCAAGCTTTCACCTTCGGTTGCTTAGAAGAAAAATGATAGGTTTAAGTTTAGTTTTCCCTGTTTTCTGTCTTAGCGTCCCGTAGAAAAGTACCCCGAAAATAAAAGTTCTCCGAACATCCTGAAAATCAAGTATGATTTTTTCTGGATTTTTTGAAAAATACTGAGATGAAGAGCTAGTCTGGGAGCTGCACCAGTAGGCCACAAGCCTTGGAGGCACGGGCACTCCCCTGGCCCCGCCTACCTGGCTTGTGGGGGCCACGTGCACCCCCTTCACTCATTCTAGCTCCCATCTGCTTCTCCTACCTCTAGAAATAATCGTTTCGCAGCTCAAACTCGTGTTCTTGCTCCTCTTGCTGGGATTTTTGATCTCTTTTCTCAAAGCACCATTCTCCGAACTGTTTTGGGGAAATTACTCCTTGGTAAGTGACTCCTCCATTGGTCCAATTAGTTTTTTCTCTAGTGCCTTATACTTCGCGTATTTTTGCTGCCTTGGTGACCATGTTCTTGAGCTTTGCATGCTAATTTTAGCTGGTCCCAAGTAGTTTTGATGCGTAATATGGCCTCTAGGCATTTGTGGGAGTAGTTGCTACGAGTTTCGTTGAGCCTTATTCACTTTCAAACTTGTGGGAGTAGTCACTAAAAATTTCAGAAAATTTCATAGATAGAAAAAGGAAAAGGTGAGGAGGTTCTTAAGAGGCTCTTCAAGCTGTGACCCCAAGGATGATGGAAGTGAGAAGAAGCCCAAGTATCCGGTCCCTCGAGTCGCAGCAGTTCGAGCGTGCGAGTGGCCAAGCGATGTTTTCTTACGCGCTGTCGGACTTTATGAGGACTTTTACTACTTGGTGGAGAACGCAGGCCTTACCGCCTTCGTTGAAGACAAGTGCCCGCAATAACTCCTCCTCACTAATATCTTCATACAAAGCTTTAAATTCTATCCGAGGAAGAATCCTCCTATGGTTAAGTTCAAACTTTATGATACCCCCCAGCGCATGTCACTCCAGGATTTTTGCAATGTTTGCAAATTACCTTACGTTGGGGATATTCATGAACCTCATCCACGGGACTTGGAAGCTTTCATCGATACTATTGTTGTAGGAGAGGAGAGAGGAGTGTCTTGCGCTAGGTCCTTCCTTGGCGCTAGGAATTCTTCTTGCCACTTCTCTTGTTCGCGTCGGTTTTTCCCTTGAAGAGGAAAGGGTGATGCAGCACAGGAGCAGTAAGTATTTCCCTTAGTTTGAGAACCAAGGTATCAATCCAGAAGGAGGGCCTCGTCAAGTCCAGAGTACCTGCGCAAACACAAACGAGCTTGCACCCAACGCTTCAAAGGGGTTGTCAATCCCTTCAAGATTGTTTGCAAAGTGAGAACTGAAGGCCAAAAGTGCAACGAAGTAAAAAGTGTAAGGCTGAAAATATGGTGTGGAGTAGACCCAGGGGCCATAGTGTTCACTAGAGGCTTCTCTCCAAATAGAAAATATCACGGTGGGTGAACAAATTACTGTCGAGCAATTGATAGAACCGCGCAAAGTCATGACGATATCTAAGGCAATGATCATACATATAGGCATCACGTCCGAGATAAGTAGACCGATACTTTCTGCATCTACTACTATTACTCCACACATCGACCGCTATCCAGCATGCATCTAGTGTATTGAGTTCATGACGAACAGAGTAACGTCTTAAGCAAGATGACATGATGTAGACGGACAATCTCCAATCAATGATGAAAACCCCATATTTTGACCCTTGATGGAAACAACACGATGCGTGCCTCGCTACCCCTTCTGTCACTGGGTGAGGTCACCGCACGGTATGAACTCAAAACCAAGCACTTCTCCCATTGCAAGAATCATAGATCTAGTTGGCCAAACAAAACCCACAACGCGAAGAGAATTACAGGGATATGAAATCATGCATAAGAGAGATCAGAAGAAACTCAAATAAGATTCATAGATAATCTGATCATAAATCCACAATTCATCGGATCTCGACAAACACACTGCAAAACAAGATTACATCAGATAGATCTCCATGAAGATCATGGAGAACTTTGTATTGAAGATCCAAGAGAGAGAAGAAGCCATCTAGTTACTAGCTATGGACCCGTAGGTCTATGGTGAACTACTCACGCATCATCGGAGAGGTCATGGTGTTGATGAAGAAGCCCTCTGTGTCTGAATCCCCCTCTGGCAGGGCACCAGAACGTGCCCCAGATGGGATCTTGCGGAGACAGAAGCTTGCGGCGGCGAAAAAGTAATTTCGATGATCTCCTGATTGTTTTGGGATTTTTAGGTAATATATAGGCGCAACCCCTAGGTCAGAGGGCGCCCAGGGGGCCCACAAGCGTGTGGACCTTGGCCTACCCCCTGGCCACGGGGTGGGGGCTTTTGGGGCCCCTAAGGCTCCCCTGCCTTGGCTCTCAAGCTTCCCGATCTTCTTCCGTTACGGAAAAAATCTTTTCGGGGATTTTCTTCCGTTCGGACTCTGTTTCAAAATCTCCTCTGAAAGGGGTCAAAAACATGGAACAAACAGGAACTGGCACTTGGCACTGAGTTAATAAGTTAGTCCCAAAAAATATATAAAAGGCATGCAAAACATCCAAAGTTTGATAAGATAATGGCATGAAACCATAAAAAATTATAGATACGTTGGACACGTATCAAGCATCCCCAAGCTTAACTTCTCCTCGTCCTCGAGTAGGGAAGTGATAAAGAATGAATTTTTGATGTGGAATTCTACCTAGCATAGTTTTCCTTTGCAACTTCTTTCACGTGACATGAATGTTCTGATCCGTAAGATTCGAAACAATAGTTTGCTATTGACATGAAAACAATAATACTTCAAGCAAACTTGCAAGGTAATCATGAACTTTCAAAATAACAAGGCCAATGAAAGTTATCCCTACAAAATCATATAGTCTGGCTATGCTCCATCATCCTCACACAACTAATGTAAATCATGCACAACCCCGGTATTGGCCAAGTAATTGTTTTTGCACTCTTACTTTCTCAAACTTTTAATAACTATCACGCAATACATGAGCGCGAGCCATGGATATAACACTATAGGTGGAATAGAGTGTGGTGGTGGTTGTGAGACAAAAAAGGGGAAGATGGTCACATTGACTCGGCGTATCAATAGGTTATGGAGATGCCCATTAATAGATATCAATGTGAATGAGTAGGGATTGCCATACAAGAGATGCACTAGAGCTATAAGTATGTGAAAGCTCAAAAGGAAAACTAGTGGGTGTGCATCCAACTTGCTTGCTCACGAAGACCTAGGGCAATTTTGAGGAAGCCCGCCATTGGAATATACAAGCCAAGTTTTATAATGAAGATTCTGTTGGGGAACGTCGCATGGGAAACAAACAATTTCCTACGCGCACGAAGACCTATCATGGTGATGTCCATCTACGAGAGGGGATTTCTGATCTACGTACCCTTGTAGATCGCACAGCAGAAGCGTTAGTGAACGCGATTGATGTAGTGGAACGTCCTCACGTCCCTCGATCCACCCCGCGAACCGTCCCGTGATCCGTCCCACGATCTAGTGCCGAACGGACGGCACCTCCGCGTTCAGCACACGAACAGCTCGACGATGATCTCGGCCTTCTTGATCCAGCAAGAGAGACAGAGAGATATATGAGTTCTCCGGCAGCGTGACGGCGCTCCAGAGATTGGTGGTGATCTAATCTTAGCAGGGCTCCGCCCGAGCTCCGCAGAAACGCGATCTAGAGGTAAAACCGTGGAGGTATGTGGTCGGGCTGCCGTGGTAAAAGTTGTCTCAAATCAGCCCTAATAGCTCCATATATATAGGAGGAGGGGAGGGGAGGCTTGCCTTGAGGCTCAAGGAGCCCCAAGGGCTGCGCCACCAAGGGAGGAGGAGTCCTCCTCCAATCCTAGTCCAACTAGGATTGGAAGGTGGAGTCCTTCTCTCCTTTCCCACCTCTTTTTTTTTCTTTTCTCTTTGATTTTCTATCTATGGCGCACCGGGCCTTCTTGGGCTGTCCCACCAGCCCACCAAGGGCTGGTGCGCCACCCCCAAGGCCTATGAGCTTCCCCGGGGTGGGCTGCCCCCCCCCCCCCCCGGTGAACACCCGAAACCCATTCGTCATTCCCGGTACATTCCCGGTAACTCCGAAAACCTTCCGGTAATCAAATGAGGTCATCCTATATATCAATCTTCGTTTCCGGACCATTCCGGAAACCCTCGTGACGTCCGTGATCTCATCCGGGACTCCGAACAACATTCGGTAACCAACCATATAACTCAAATACGCATAAAACAACGTCGACCCTTAAGTGTGCAGACCCTGCGGGTTCGAGAACTATGTAGACATGACCCGAGTGACTCCTCGGTCAATATCCAATAGCGGGACCTGGATGCCCATATTGGATCCCACATATTCTACGAAGATCTTATCGTTTGAACCTCAGTGCCAGGGATTCATATAATCCCGTATGTCATTCCCTTTGTCCTTCGGTATGTTACTTGCCCGAGATTCGATCGTCAGTATCCACATACCTATTTCAATCTCGTTTACCGGCAAGTCTCTTTACTCGTTCCGTAATACAAGATCCCGCAACTTACACTAAGTTACATTGCTTGCAAGGCTTGTGTGTGATGTTGTATTACCGAGTGGGCCCCAAGATACCTCTCCGTCATACGGAGTGACAAATCCCAGTATCGATCCATACTAACTCAACGAACACCTTCAGAGATACCTGTAGAGCATCTTTATAGTCACCCAGTTACGTTGCGACGTTTGATACACATAAAAGCATTCCTCTGGTGTCAGTGAGTTATATGATCTCATGGTCATAGAAACAAATACTTGACACGCAGAAAACAGTAGCAACAAAATGACACGATCTACATGCTATGTCTATTAGTTTGGGTCTAGTCCATCACGTGATTCTCCTAATGACGTGATCCAGTTATCATGTAACAACACCTTGTACATAGCCAGAAGACCCTGACTATCTTTGATGAACTGGCTAGCCAACTAGAGGCTTGCTAGGGACAGTGTTTTGTCTATGTATCCACACATGTATATAAGTCTTCATTCAATACAATTATAGCATGGATAATAAACGATTATCTTGATACAGGAATTATAATAATAACTATATTTATTATTGCCTCTAGGGCATAATTCCAACAGTCTCCCACTTGCACTAGAGTCAATAATCTAGCCCTCACATCACCATGCGAATTACATTGTAATAAATCTGACACCCATACAGTTCTGGTGTTGATCATGTTTTGCCCGTGGAAGAGGTTTAGTCAGCGGGTCTGCTACATTCAGATCCGTGTGCACTTTGCATATATTTACGTCCTCCCCTTCGACGTAGTCGCGGATGAGGTTGAAGCGTCGTTTGATGTGTCTGGTCTTCTTATGAAACCGTGGTTCCTTTGCTAAGGCAATGGCACCCGTGTTGTCACAGAACAAGGTTATTGGATTCAGTGCGCTTTGCACCACTCCAAGATCCGGCATGAACTGCTTCATCCAGACACCCTCCTTAGCAGCCTCCGAGGCAGCCATGTACTCCGCTTCACATGTAGAATCAGCTACGACGCTTTGCTTGGAACTGCACCAGCTTACCGCACCCCCATCAAGAATAAATACGTATCTGGTCTGCGACTTAGAGTCGTCCGGATCTGTGTCAAAGCTTGCATCGATGTAACCCTTTACGGCGAGCTATTCGTCACCTCCATACACAAGAAACATCTCCTTAGTCCTTTTCAGGTACCTCAGGATATTCTTGACCGCCGTCCAGTGATCCACTCCTGGATTACTCTGGAACCTGCCTACCATACTTATGGCCAGGCTAACGTCCGGTCTAGTGCACAACATTGCATACATGATAGATCCTATGGCTGAAGCATAGGGGACGGTGCTCATATGCTCTCTATCTTTATCAGTTGTTGGGCACTGAGTCTTACTCAATCTCGTACCTTGTAAAACTGGCAAGAACCCTTTCTTGGACTGTTCCATTTTGAACCTCTTCAGAACTTTATCAAGGTATGTGCTTTGTGAAAGTCCTATCAGGCGTTTCGATCTATCCCAGTAGATCTTAATGCCTAGAATGTAAGCAGCTTCTCCTAGGTCCTTCATAGAGAAACTTCTATTCAAGTAATCCTTTATGCTCTCCAAAAACTCTACGTTGTTTCCAATCAGTAATATGTCATCCACATATAATATTAGAAACGCCACAGAGCTCCCACTCACTTTCTTGTAAATACAAGATTCTCCAACCACTTGTATAAACCCAAATGCTTTGATCACCTCATCAAAGCGTTTATTCCAACTCCGAGATGCTTGCACCAGTCCATAAATGGATCGCTGGAGCTTGCATACCTTGTTAGCATTTTTAGGATCGACAAAACCTTCGGGTTGCATCATATACAACTCTTCCTTAAGGAAACCGTTAAGAACGCCGTTTTGACATCCATTTGCCAGATTTCATAATCGAAAAATGCAGCTATTGCTAACATGATTCTGACGGACTTAAGCATCGCTACAGATGAGAATGTCTCATCGTAGTCAACTCCTTGAACTTGTGAAAAACCCTTTGCCACAAGTCAAGCTTTATAAACGGTCACATTGTCGTCAGCGTCCGTCTTCTTCTTAAAGATCCATTTGTTCTGAATAGCCTTGCGGCCCTCAGGTAGTACTTCCAAAGTCCACACTTTGTTTTCATACATGGATCCTATCTCGGACTTCATGGCCTCCAGCCATTTGTTGGAATCTGGGCCCACCATTGCTTCTTCATAATTTGCAGGTTCACTGTTGTCTAACAACATGATTGACAAAACGGGATTACCGTACCACTCTGGAGCAGCACGTGGTCTCGTCGACCTGCGCGGTTCGATAGGAACTTGAACCGGAGTTTCATGATCATCATCATTAACTTCCTCCTCAACTGGCGTCGCAACGACAGGGGTTTCCCCTTGCCCTGCGCCACCATCCAGAGGGATGAGAGGTTCGACTACCTCATCAAGTTCTATCTTCCTCTCACTCAATTCTCTCGAGAGAAACTCCTTCTCGAGAAAAGCTCCATTTTTAGCAACAAACACTTTGCCCTCGTATTTGAGATAGAAGGTGTACCCAACTGTCTCTTTTGGGTAACCTATGAAGATGCACTTTTCCGTTTTGGGTTCTAGCTTTTCAGGCTGAAGCTTTTTGACATAAGCATCACATCCCCAAACTTTAAGAAACGACAACTTTGGCCTTTTGCCATACCACAGTTCGTATGGGGTCGTCTCAACGGATTATGATGGTGCCCTATTTAAAGTGAATGCAGTTGTGTCTAATGCATAACCCCAAAACGATAACGGCAAATCGGTAAGAGACATCATAGATCGCACCATCTCTAATAAAGTACGATTACGACGTTCGGACACACCATTACGCTATGGTGTTCCAGGAGGTGTCAACTGTGAAACAATTCCACAATGTCTTAAGTGAGCACCAAACTCGAAACTCAGATATTCACCCCCACGATCAGACCGTAGGAACTTGATCTTCTTGTTACGATGATTGTCAACTTCACTCTGAAATTGCTTGAACTTTTCAAATGTTTCAGACTTGTGCTTCATTAAGTAGACATAACCATATCTACTCAAATCATCAGTGAAGGTGAGAAAATAACAATATCCGCCGCGTGCCTCCACGCTCATCGGACCGCACACATCGGTATGTATGATTTCCAACAAGTCACTGGCACGCTCCATTGTTCCGGAGAACGGAGTTTTAGTCATATTGCCCATGAGGCATGGTTCGCACGTGTCAAGTGAATCAAAGTCAAGTGACTCCAAAAGTACATCGGTATGGAGTTTCTTCATGCGCTTTACAGCAATATGACCAAAGCGGCAGTGCCACAAAAACATGGCGCTATCATTGTTAACTCTAACTCTTTTGGTCTCAATGTTATGTATATGTGTATTATCACTATCAAGATTCAATATGAACAATCCTCTCACATTGGGTGCATGACCATAAAAGATGTTACTCATAGAAATAGAACAACCATTATTCTCTGACTTAAAAGAGTAACCGTCTCGCAATAAACAAGATCCAGATATAATGTTCATGCTCAACACAGGCACCAAATAACAATTATTCAAGTTCATAACTAATCCTGATGGTAACTGAAGTGAAACTGTGCCGACGACGATTGCATCAACCTTGGAACCATTTCCTACGCGCATCGTCACTTCATCTTTCGCCAGCCTTCGCCTATTCCGTAGTTCTTGTTTCGAGTTGCAAATATGAGTAACAGAACCGGTATCGAATACCCAGGAACTACTACGAGAGCCGGTTAAGTACACATCAATAACATGTATATCAAATATACCTGATTTTTCTTTGGCCGCCTTCTTATCAGCCAGATACTTGGGGCAGTTGCGCTTCCAGTGACCCATACCCTTGCAATAGTAGCACTCTGTTTCAGGCTTAGGTCCAGCTTTGGGTTTCTTCGTCGGATTGGCAACAGGCTTGCCGCTCTTCTTTGAATTACCCTTCTTCCCTTTGCCGTTTCTCTTGAAACTAGTGGTCTTATTCACCATCAACACTTGATGCTCTTTACGGAGTTCAGACTCTGCGACTTTCAGCATCACAAACAACTCGTCGGGTGACTTGTTCATCCCTTGCATGTTGTAGTTCAACACAAAGCCCTTATAGCTTGGCGACAGTGATTGAAGAATTCTGTCAGTGATAGCCTCTTGCGGGAGTTCAATCCCCAGCTCAGCTAGACGGTTTGAGTACCCAGACATTTTGAGCACATGTTCACTGACAGACGAATTCTCCTCCATCTTGCAAGCATAGAATTTATCGGAGGTCTCATACCTCTCGATCCGGGCATTCTTATGAAAGATAAACTTCAACTCTTGGAACATCTCATATGCTCCATGATGCTCAAAGCGACGTTGAAGTACCAGCTCTAAGCCATACAAGACTGCACATTGAACTACTAAGTAGTCCTCCTTACGTGCTAACCGAGCGTTCTTAACATCTTGGTCAGCCGTAGCGGGTGGTTCATCTCCTAGCGCAGCATTAAGGACATAACCCTTCTTCCCAGCTTGTAGGATCAACTTAAGATTACGAGCCCAGTCTACAAAGTTGCTTCCATCATCTTTCAACTTAGCTTTCTCTAGGAACGTATTAAAATTCAGGGTGACTGTCGCGTGAGCCATGATCTACAACACAAATATATTCAAAGTGGACTTAGACTATGTTCAAGATAATTAGAGTTTAACTTAATCAAATTACTTGCTAAACTCCCACTCAAAAATACATCTCTCTAGTCATTTGAGTGGTTCATGACCCACTTACACTAGCTCAAGTCCGATCATCACGTGAGTTGAGTATAGTTTCAGTGGTAAGCATCCCTATGCTAATCATATCAACTATATGATTCATGATCGACCTTTCGGTCTCATGTGTTCTGAGGCCATGTCTGCACATGCTAGGCTCGTCAAGCTTAACCCGAGTGTTCCGCGTGTGCAACTATTTTGCACCCGTTGTATGTGAACGTTGAGTCTATCACACCCGATCATCACGTGGTGTCTCGAAACGACAAACTGTAGCAACGGTGCACAGTCGGGGAGAACACAATTTCGTCTTGAAATTTTAGTGAGAGATCACCTCATAATGCTACCGTCGTTCTAAGCAAAATAAGGTGCATAAAAGGATTAACATCACATGCAATTCATAAGTGACATGATATGCCCATCATCACGTGCTCCGTGATCTCCATCACCAAAGCACCGGCACGATCTTCTTGTCACCGGCGCCACACCATGATCTCCGTCAACGTGTCGCCATCGGGGTTGTCGTGCTAGTCATGCTATTACTACTAAAGCTACATCCTAGCAAAATAGTAAACGCATCTGCAAGCACAAACGTTAGTTTAAAGACAACCCTATGGCTCCTGTCGGTTGCCGTACCATCGACGTGCATGTCGATATTATCTATTACAACATGATCATCTCATACATCCAATATATTACATCACATCGTTGGCCATATCATATCACAAGCATACCCTGCAAAAACAAGTTAGACGTCCTCTAATTTGTTGTTGCATGTTTTACGTGGTGACCATGGGTATCTAGTAGGATCGCATCTTACTTACGCAAACACCACAATGGAGATATATGAATTGCTATTTAACCTTATCCAAGGACCTCCTCGGTCAAATCTGATTCAACTAAAGTTGGAGAAACCGACACTTGCCAGTCATCTTTGAGCAACGGAGTTACTCGTAGCGATGAAACCAGTCTCTCGTAAGCGTATGAGTACTGTCGGTCCAAGCCGCTTCAATCCAACAATACCGCAGAATCAAGAAAAGACTAAGGAGGGCAGCAAGACGCACATCACCACCCACAAAAACTTTTGTGTTATACTCGAGATTACATCTACGCATGAACCTATTTCATGATGCCACTGTTGGGGAACGTCGCATGGGAAACAAAAAATTTCCTATGCGCACGAAGACCTATCATGGTGATGTCCATCTACGAGAGGGGATTTCCGATCTACGTACCCTTGTAGATCGCACAGCAGAAGCGTTAGTGAACGTGGTTGATGTAGTGGAACGTCCTCACGTCCCTTGATCTGCCCCGCGAACCGTCCCACAAACCGTCCCGAGATCCGTCCCGCGATCTAGTGCCGAACGGACGGCACCTTCGTGTTCAGCACACGTACAGCTCGACGATGATCTCGGCCTTCTTGATCCAACAGGAGAGACGGAGAGGTAGATGAGTTCTCCGGCAGCGTGACGGCGCTCCGGAGGTTGGTGGTGATCTAATCTCAGCAGGGCTCCGCCCGAGCTCCGCAGAAACGCGATCTAGAGGTAAAACCATGGAGGTATGTGGTCGGGCTGCCGTGGCAAAAGTTGTCTCAAATCAGCCCTAATAGCTCCATATATATAGGAGGAGGGGAGGGGAGGCTTGCCTTGAGGCTCAAGGAGCCTCAAGGGCTGCGCCACCAAGGGAGGAGGAGTCCTCCTCCAATCCTAGTCCAACTAGGATTGGAAGGTGGAGTCCTTCTCTCCTTTCCCACCTCCTTTCTTTTCTTTTCTCTTTGATTTTCTATCTATGGCGCATAGGGCCTTCTTGGGCTGTCCCACCAGATCACCAAGGGCTGGTGCGCCACCCCCAAGGCCTATGGGCTTACCTGGGGTGGGCTGCCCCCCCCCCCCCCGGTGAACACCCGGAACCCATTCGTCATTCCCGGTACATTCCCGGTAAGTCCGAAAACCTTCCGGTAATCAAATGAGGTCATCCTATATATCAATCTTCGTTTACGGACCATTCTGGAAACCCTCGTGACGTTCGTGATCTCATCCGGGACTCCGAACAACATTCGGTAACCAACCATATAACTCAAATACGCATAAAACAACGTCGAACCTTAAGTGTGCAGACCCTGCGGGTTCGAGAACTATGTAGACATGACCCGAGTGACTCCTCAGCCAATATCCAATAGCGGGACCTGGATGCCCATATTGGATCCCACATATTCTACGAAGATCTTATCGTTTGAACCTTAGTGTCAGGCATTCATATAATCGCGTATGTCATTCCCTTTGTCCTTCGGTATGTTACTTGCCCGAGATTCGATCGTCAGTATCCGCATACCTATTTCAATCTCGTTTACCGGCAAGTCTCTTTACTCGTTCCGTAATACAAGATCCCGCAACTTACACTAAGTTACATTGCTTGCAAGGCTTGTGTGTGATGTTGTATTACCGAGTGGGCCCCAAGATACCTCTCCGTCATACGGAGTGACAAATCTCAGTATCGATCCATACTAACTCAACGAACACCTTCGGAGATACCTGTAGAGCATCTTTATAGTCACCCAGTTACGTTGCGACGTTTGATACACACAAAGCATTCCTCCGGTGTTGGTGAGTTATATGATCTCATGGTCATAGGAACAAATACTTGACACGCAGAAAACAGTAGCAACAAAATGACACGATCTACATGCTACGTCTATTAGTTTGGGTCTAGTCCATCACGTGATTCTCCTAATGACGTGATCCAGTTATCATGTAACAACACCTTGTACATAGCCAGAAGACCCTGATTATCTTTGATCAACTGGCTAGCCAACTAGAGGCTTGCTAGGGACAGTGTTTTGTCTATGTATCCACACATGTATATAAGTCTTCATTCAATACAATTATAGCATGGATAATAAACGATTATCTTGATACAGGAATTATAATAATAACTATATTTATTATTGCCTCTAGGACATAATTCCAACAGATCCCCACTAGCATATGGTAGCGACAAAGCAAGAAGCTCTCAATCATGAAGAACATGGTGCTATCATGAAGCACAAGTGTGGAAAAAGATAGTAGCATTGTCCCTTCTCTCTTTTTCTCTCTTTTTTATATTTGGGCTCTTAGGCCTCCTTTTTTCTTTTTCTTTTTTTTTTGTTTTTGGGGTCTTTGGCCTCTTTTTTTATTTCCTCATATGGGACAATGCTCTAATAATGGTGGTCATCACACTTTTATTTACTCACAGCTCAAAGATCACAATGATGATGACTCCATAGGAAATGCCTCCCGCAGTGTACCGGGATGTGCAACGATCTAGCATGGCGTATGACGTTGAAACATCTCGCTAGCAATCTTACGATCATGCAATGGCAATATGAGAGTGACGGCACAAGTCATGAGATGAAACGGTGGGAGTTGCATGTCAATATATCTCGGAATGGCTATGAAAATGCCATAGTAGGTAGGTATGGTGGCTGTTTTGAGGAAGGAATTTGGTGGGTTTGTGCACCGGCGAGAATTGTGCGGCACTAGAGAAGCTAGCAATGGTGGAAGGTGAAAGTGCATCTATACCGTGGACTCACATTAGTCATGAAGAACTCACATACTTGTTGCGAAAGTTTTTATTAGTAATCGAAACAAAGTGTTAAACGCATACTCCGAGGGGAAGGGTTGGTAGGTGTTAACCATCGCGTGATCCCGACCTCAACACAAAGGATGGAAATCAATAGATCAATTATGCTCCGACTTCCTAACATAGCCATTCACCATACGTGCATGCTACGGGAATCACTAACTTCAACACAAGTATTTCTAGATTCACAACACCCTACTAACTTAGCTCTTAATATTACCAAATCCACGTCTCAAAACTATTTGAGAGGAATCAAAACTTCTCTTTCTATTCAATGCACATGAAGATGGAGGTTTTTGCATCCTCTTTGGGTACCTATCATATTTGGGACTACTTTCATAGCATAAACCAACTACCAAATCACGCACCGTCATTCTCTAAAATATATAAGTGAAGCACACAGAGCAAAAGTATCTAGCTCAAAAGATATAAGTGAAGCACTATGAGCATTCTAGCAAAATCACGATGAGTGCATGTATCTGTCTCTCAAAAAGGTGTGCAGCAAGGATGATTGTGACACAACAAAAAGAAAAGGGCTCCTAAGATACAAGACGCTCCAAGCAAAACACATATCATGTGGTGAATAAAAATATAGCTCCAAGTAATGTTACCGATGGATTGAAGACGAAAGAGGGGATGCCTTCCCGGGGCATCCCCAAGCTTAGGCTTTTTGGTGTCCTTGAATTTGGTTTGGGATGCCTTGGGCATCCCCAAGCTTGAGCTCTTTCCACTCCTTATCTCTTTGTCCATGAGAACATCACCCAAAACTTGAAAACTTCACAACACAAAACTTAAACAGAAACTCATGATAACATTAGCACAAGAACACAAACTACCACTTCTTTTGGTACTGTAGCAAACTTGAATTCCATCTATATTGGTGTTGAGCTACTGTATTCTCACTTTTCCATGGCTAGTACCCCCCGATACTAACCATAGTTTCATCAAAACAAGCAACCAACTCAACAAAAATAGAATCTATCAAAAACAGACCAGTCTGTAGCAATCTGTATACTTCGTATACTTCTGTTACCTCACAAAATCTGAAAACTTATGACCGCCTGGTCAAAAAGCATATCAACCAGCAGAAAAAAGAATCAACTCAAAAGATCTTTCTGAATAAAAATGAAAAATCATCTCGTGAGTGAAAAATTTCTGTCTTTTTCCAGCAGGATCAAACAACCATTACCAAGACTAATCATAAAGGTTTTGCTTGGCTCAAACACAAAAGAAAACACAAAAAACACAATCACAACAGAATTGTGATGGTGTGGATGCAACAAAACAAAAATAAAAAGATAAATTCATTGGGTTGCCTCCCAACAAGCGATATTGTTTAACGCCCTTAGCTAGGCATAAAAGCGATGGAATCACGTATCGTCGTCTTTGGTGCTCAAACCATAAGTGGCCCTCATCATGGATTCATAAGGCAATCTTATTTTATTTCTAGGAAAGTGTTCCATGCCCTTCCTTAAAGGAAATTGAAATCTAATATTCCCTTTCTTCATATCGATGATAGCACTGATAGTCCTTAGGAAAGGTCTACCAAGAATAATAGAGCATGTAGGATTGCAATCAATGTCAAGCACAATGAAATCCATGGGTACAGAGTTCCTATTTGCAATAATAAGAACATCATTGATCCTTCCCATGGGTTTCTTGACAATAGAATCAGCAAGATGCAAATTAAGAGAACACTCTTCAATCTCATTAAAACCCAGAACATCACATAAAGACTTTGGAATCGCAGAAACACTAGCACCCAAATCACACAAAGCATTGCATTCATAGTTTTTGATTTTGATTTTGATGGCAGGTTCCCACTCATCATGAAGCTTTCTAGGGATAGAGACTTCCAATTCAAGTTTCTCTTCAAGAGATTTTATCATAGCTTCGACGATATGATCGGTAAATGCCTTGTTTTGGCTATAAGCATGTGGAGAGTTTAACATGGATTGCATCAAAGAAATGCATTCAATAAAGGAGCAACTATCATAATTGAATTCCTTGAAATCCAGGTAGTAATTTCATTACTACTCAAAGTTTTAACATCTTCTACTCCACTTTCAATGCTTTTAGCATCAAGATAGATGGACTCCGAATCATTGGGGCACTTTTCAACCAAAGTGGATTCATATCCAGCCCCAAAATCATTAGGTTTGACACAAGAAAACAAAGATTCAACGGGAGTCACACCAAGCACTTTAAGATCTTCGTGATTCTCATCACGAGAACACGCCTTTTTAAGCCATTCATGTCTAGCACGAATTTGTGCGGTTCTTTCTTGGCTCTCAATCATGGAAACACGCATAGCTTTCAAAGTTTCATCCATGTTGATTTTGGGAGGAGCACATCTAACTTTCAAAGCATCAACATCACTAGACATTCTATCAACGCTCTTAGCCAAATCGTCAATTTTGAGTAGCTTTTCCACTATGGACGCTTTGAAAATCTTTTGAGAGTTGATAAACTCTTTGATATTACTCTCTAGATCAGAGGGTAATATATTGTAATTTCCATGAGTATTGTTGTAGGAGTTGCCAAAATTATTAGAGGAGTTACTAGGAAAAGGCCTAGGAACATAGTTTCCCCTAAAAGCATTGTTGTTGCCAAAGTTATTCCTACCAACAAAATAAACGTCCAAGCTAGCGTTGCTACTCTCAATCAAAGAATACAAGGGCATATCATTAGGATCCAAAGGAGCACTTCTACTAGCAACCAAATTCATTAACTCGTCCATCTTAGCACTCAACGAATTAATTTCTTCTATAGCGTGTACCTTCTTACTAGTAGGTGACCTTTCAGTGTGCCACTGAGAGTAGTTCGTCATGATGTTGTCTAAGAGCTTTATGGCTTCTCCTAACGTGATTTCCATGAACGTTCCACCTGAGGCGGAGTTCAAGATATTTCTAGAAGCGAAATTCAAGCCAGCGTAAAAGATTTGAATAATCATCCAAAGACTCAAGCCATGAGCGGGAAAATTTGTAATCATCAATTTCATTCTCTCCCAAAATTGTGCAACATGTTCATGATCAAGTTGATTGAAATTCATGATATCATTACGGAGAGAGATGATCTTAGCCGGCGGAAAATACTTGGATATATAAGCATCTTTGCACTTATCCCAAGAATCGATACTATTTTTGGGCAAAGAAGAAAACCAAGTTTTTGCACGATCTCGCAACGAGAAAGGAAAAAAGCTTCAATTTAATCACGTCATTATCCACATCTTTCTTCTTTTACATGTCGCAAAGTTCAATGAAGGTATTGAGATGGGATGCGGCATCTTCGCTAGGAAGGCCAGAGAATTGCTCTTTCATAACTAGATTCAGCAAAGCAGCATTGATTTCGTATGACTCCGCATTAGTGGCGGGAGCAATCGGAATACTAATAAAATCATTATTATTAGTATTAGAGAAGTCACAAAGTTTGGTATTTTCATTCATGGTGACTTCAGCAAGCAAGCAAGCACACAAGCAAACAAGGAGCAGGCGAGAAAAAAGGCAAACGAAAAAGGCAAATTGGTGAAGTGGGGGAGAGGAAAATGAGATGCAACTGGCAAACAAAGTAAATGCAAGAGATGAGTTTGCGACACTTACTTGGATGAGTTATTGACTTGATCTTCCTCCCTCGCAACGGCGCCAGAAATTCTTCTGCTACGGTAACAAAAGTCCTTCCTTGGCGCTAGGAATTATTCTTGCTACTTCTCTTGTTCATGTCGGTTTTTCCCTTGAAGAGGAAAGGGTGATGTAGCACAGGAGTAGTAAGTATTTCCCTCAGTTTGAGAACCAAGGTATCAATCCAGAAGGAGGGCCTCGTCAAGTCCAGAGTACCTGCGCAAACACAAACGAGCTTGCACCCAACGCTTCAAAGGGGTTGTCAATCCCTTCAAGATTCTTTGCAAAGTGAGAACTGAAGGCGAAAAATGCAACGAAGTAAAAAGTGTAAGGCTGAAAATATGGTGTGGAGTAGACCCGGGGGCCATAGTGTTCACTAGAGGCTTCTCTCAAAATAGCAAATATCATGGTCGGTGAACAAATTACTGTCGAGCAATTGATAGAACCGCGCAAAGTCATGACGATATCTAAGGCAATGATCATACATATAGGCATCACGTCCGAGACAAGTAGACCGATACTTTCTGCATCTACTACTATTAATCCACACATCGACCGCTATCCAGCATGCATCTAGTGTATTGAGTTCATGGCGAACAGAGTAACGCCTTAAGCAAGATGACATGATGTAGAGGGACAATCTCAAACCAATGATGAAAACCCCATCTTTTTACCCATGATGGCAACAACACGATGCGTGCCTTGCTACCCCTTCTGTCACTGGGTGAGGTCACCGCACAGTATGAACCCAAAACCAAGCACTTCTCCCATTGCAAGAATCATAGATCTAGTTGGCCAAACAGAACCCACAACTCAAAGAGAATTACAATGATATGAAATCATGCATAAGAGAGATCAGAAGAAACTCAAATAAGATTCATAGATAATCTGATTATAAATCCACAATTCATCGGATCTCGACAAACACACCGCAAAAGAAGATTACATCGGATAGATCTCCATGAAGATCATGGAGAACTTTGTATTGAAGATCCAAGAGAGAGAAGAAGCCATCTAGTTACTAGCTATGGACCTGTAGGTCTATGGTGAACTACTCACACATCATCGGAGAGGTCATGGTGTTGATGAAGAAGCCCTCCGTGTCCGAATCCCCCTCCGACAGGGCACCAGAACGTGCCCCAGATGGGATCTTGCGGAGACAGAAGCTTGCGACGGAGGAAAAGTAATTTCGATGATTTCCTGATTATTTTGGGATTTTTAGGGAATATACAGGCGCAACCCCTAGGTCAGAGGGCGCCCAGGGGGCCCACAAGCGTGTGGTCCATGGCCTACCCCCTGGCCGCAGGGTGGGGGCTTGTGGGGGCCCTGAGGCTCCCCTGCCTTGGCTCTCAAGCTTCCCGATCTTCTTCTGTTAGGGAAAAAATCTTTTCGGGGATTTTCTTCTGTTTGTACTCTGTTTCAAAATCTCCTCTGAAAGGGGTCAAAAACATGGAAAAACAGGAACTGGCACTTGGCACCGAGTTAATAAGTTAGTCCCAAAAAATATATAAAAGGCATGCAAAACATCCAAAGTTTGACAAGATAATAGCATGAAACCATCAAAAATTATAGATACGTTGGAGACGTATCAGGTACTTCTCATTATTTGTGGGAAAATGTTTGATTGGTCGTGGGAAAGCTGGGTCACTTAGTTCCCCAGATCTTGCGGTCTTGCGCGAAGCCCTTTATAATGATAAAACTTATAGCTTGGGCGCCATAGTAGCTCAACGGTTGAACACGAACCGTTCTAAAGGCATTGTCTATGGAGGTATCTATGCTACTCGTCTTACTAGACACTTTGAGATACCTATTAGACTGGACGAGGAAGAAGAAATTCTTCTTCCCGAGAGATATCTAGATTACGATAGGATGGTTCGCCATGACTTTCTTGATAGAGATATAAATAGAAGGATGATCTATAACTTGGTATTTAGTCAGGGTACTCGTGAGACTATTACTTTGCCTGTTCCTTCTTTGTTCAATCTTCATGCAGGCAGGTACATTATTATGCCCTCGGACATCTACACATATTGGGGCTTAGCCCAACCACAGGTGCCCGTGCCCGAGCCACCAGTCAAGTACCAAACGCCAGTTTATCAGTGGCGGCCAGAGGAGCTCACACGGCAGTGGCATCCTCAGTCCACTCCGGAGTACCCCGGAGCTGGTTATTTCCCTCCATGGGAGTAGACCAACTTAGGCCAAAATCCTAAGCTTGGGGGAGTACGTGTTCCTCATCGACTTTACATTCTTGCTTATGCTTTCACTTTGTTCGTCGGTGTTCACACTTTGCCACTGTATCATCCATGCTAGTTTATTTTCTTTTTCTCGCTTTGTTTTCGTGTGTCTGTCTAGTTTGAGAAAAAAAGATTTTCTTGTTCTTCTTTTGCTTGTTGGGATCTTTCCCGTGTAAATAGTTTTCTTTTCCTTTGGGTCAAGGTAGAAGACCATGGTTACCATGTTTAGTGGCTCTCGCATGCATATCTGTTTATCTGTTAAAGAGCCATATTACTTTGTCTTCTCCTTTGTGTTTGCCTGCAGATTCCAGCTTAGTCCGATGCACGAGCACGCTTACTATTGTTCACATCGTTCGTAGTGCAAGTGAAAGGCAATAATGACGATATATGATGAAGTGACTGAGCCTGGAAAAGCTGGTATGAACTCGATCTCTTTTGTTTTTGTAAATATGAGTAGCTCATCGTGCCTGATTCAGCTTTGTTGTGAGAGAAACATGTTTGCAATGACACCTTAGAGATCATAGTTGTTGATGCCATGCTTAATTAGGTAGGAGCTTATAATGGTTTGTCTTGGTTGTCCGCATGAATGTTGAGATGACTATGATGTAGTATGATAGGATGGTATCCTCCTTTGAATGATTCAAGTGGCTTGACTTGGCGCATGTTCATGCATGTGGTTGAAACAAAATCAACATAGCCTCTATGATATTCATGTTCATGGTGATTTATGTCCTACTCATGCTTGCACTCAATGTTGGTTAATCTCATTGCATTTTGATGACTGTTGTCGCTCTCTAGTTGGTTGCTTCAGAGTCTTTTGCTAGCCTTCACTTGTACTAAGCGGGAATACTGCTTGTGCATCCACTTCCATAAACCCAAAGTTGTTCCATATGAGTCCACCATACCTACCTATATGCGGTATCTACCTACCATTCCAAGTAAATTTGCATGTGCCACTCTCTAAACCTTCAAGAAATAATCTATTTTGCATGCCCGAACCGCTCATGTGGTGACAGGGGGCTATCAGTGTCTTCCATGCTAGGCGTGTTATTCTCGATATTTGTTTATTCACTATCATTCACGAGAAAGGGGCCGGTAATTGGAATTCCCAGTTCCATGCTCAAATCGAAAAGATAATTGCAAACAAGACTCCCCCTCGATTGATGTATGGACGGCACCCGAGTATTCGGCTAGTCGTGGAGTGTGATTGATTGGTGGTGGGGGAGTCAAAACTTTACTTCTCTGTTTGGGAACCACCTATAGCATGTGTAGCGTGGAAGATGGTGAGAACTCTTAGTCATTGCGTTGACAAAGAAAGCATGCCACCGAAAATTATTATCTCTGTTTTCAAAGCTTGAGCTCTGGCACCTCTACAAATCAATGCTTCCCTCTGCAAAGGGCATGTCTATTTATGTTCCTGTTGAGTCATCCTCCTCTTATAAAAGCACCAATTATAGAGCACCTCTGTCATTTTTATGATTTGCTTTTAACTGTGTTGAGTATGACTGTGACTGGATCTTCTTTGCCATGAATTACAATGTTTAGTCAGCCCTTGGTCTTTGAAGGTGCTCTGCATTTATGTTTTGCGGTCTGAGAAAGAGCTAGCGAGATACCATCTGTTTGTACTGCTTCATGATTGTATTGATTGAAGTGTTGACGTTTGAGACTTATTATTATTTGCTCGCTAGTTGATTATGCCATTGATATGAGTTTACCGTGAGACCTTGATGTCATTTGCATATGTGGTTAGCTTGTGATCTTCCTGAAATTCTGGTTATGAGTTAGACATAGTTGCAACAACAAGATCAAACGGAGTTCGTCAAACTTTTTCTTTTGTCTCTTTCAGTTTGTAAACTCAATTGCTTGAGGACAAGCAAGGCTTTAAGCTTGGGGGAGTTGATACGTCTCCGTCGTATCTACTTTTCCGAACTCTTTTGCCCTTGTTTTGGACTCTAATTTGCATGATTTGAATGGAACTAACCCGGACTAATGTTGTTTTCAGCAAAATTGCCATGGTGTTGTTTTTGCGCAGAAATAAAAGTTCTCGAAATGACCTGAAAATTTACACCGAATTTTTCTGGAATTTATGAAAAATACTGGCGCAAAAATCACCGAAGGATGTGGAGCATGGAGCCCACAAGCCCACCAGGAGCGGGCCCCCCCTAGCCGCGCCTGGCAGGCTTGTGGAGCCCACAACGCTCCACCGCCCCCAAATCCAGCTCTATTTAGTCCGTCTCGCTCGGAAAAAAATCAAGGAGAAGAGTTCATCGCGTTTTACGATACGGAGGCGCCGCCACCTCTTGTTCTTCATTTGGAGGGTAGATCTGGAGTCCGTTATGGGCTCCGGAGAGGGGAAATCATCAACATCGTCATCACCAACCTTCCTTCATCGCCAATTCCATGATGCTCTTCACCGTTCGTGAGTAATCTCATCGTAGGCTTGCTGGACGGTGATGGGTTGGATGAGATCTATCATGTAATCGAGTTAGTTTTGACGGGGATTGATCCCTAGTATCCACTATGTTCTGAGATTGATGTTGCTACTACTTTGCCATGCTTAATGCTTGTCACTAGGGCCCGAGTGCCATGATTTCAGATCTAAACCTATTATGTTGTCGCCAATATATGTGTGTTCTTGATCCTATCTTGCAAGTTGTAGTCACCTACTATGTGTTATGACCCGGCAACCCCGGAGTGACAATAGCCGGAACCACTCCCGGAGAGACCATAGTATGAGGAGTTCATGTATTCACCAAGTGTTAATGCGTTGGTCCGGTTCTTTATTAAAAGGAGAACCTTCATATCCCGTAGTTTCCATTAGGACCCCGCTGCCATGGGAGGGATGGACAATAGATGTCATGCAAGTTCTTTTCCCTAAGCACGTATGACTACATGCGGAATACATGCCTACATTAGCTTGACGAACGGGAGCTAGTTACTTATCTCTCCGTGTTATAACTGTTGCATGATGAATCACATCCGGCATAATCATCCATTACCGATCCAATGCCTACGAGTTTTTCCTACTGGTCCTTGCTCTGTTACTGTGTTGCTACTGCTGTTACTCTGCTGCTACTGGTTATCGTTGCTACTGCTGCTATGACCCTACTTTGCTACTGATACTTTGCTGCACATACTAAATCTTTCAGGTGTGGTTGAATTGACAACTCAACTGCTAATACTTGAGAATATTCTTTCGCTTCCCCTTGAGTCGAATCAATAAATTTGGGTTGAATACTCTACCCTCGAAAACTGTTGCGATCCCCTATACTTGTGGGTTATCACATCCACATACTAAAGAATCTGAAACTGAAGTTCAGAGGATCATAGATTTGCAACACATTGCAAATAATCTGCGAGATGCATTTACTGACCATAAAGGTGTCACTAAATCACATATTCCCGCTGTTAATGCACGAGAACGAGTGGAGGTACCAACTAAACCAGTCAAACCCCAAATGAGAGTAAGAGGGGGAGAAATCTGGTTAGCCGGAATATAGCTTCTCAAAAGCCTCCGTAGAAATAGAGGAAACCAAATCCTCTACCACTAAATGCAATTCAACCTCAAGTTGAAGGACACCAACCAGATGCTCAGCATCTTGAACCTAGCATAAATGCGCATAAAAACATAATAGCTGGGACATCGGAACACCATGATTCTATTGTTGTGGGAAATCACATAGAGTCTAAAGGTATGAAAGAAATTTCCATAAACTTTATATAATCAGGAGAATCATATAATAGAGAGACTACAATTGTCGACATATATTTCGCCTCTGAAATTGCTGAAACCCTTCAACAAGATCAAGAACCAAAGACCGTGAGGGAGTGCTTCAAGCGTCCTGATTGGGCTAAATGGAATGAAGCAATTGAGGCAGAACTGCGCTCGCTCAACAAGAGAGGTATTTTCCTCAGTAATACCTACTCCTCATAATGTCTTCCCTGTGGGAGCAAAATGGGTTTTTGTTCGAAAAAGGAATGAAAACAATGAGGTGGTGAGATACAAAGCGAGGCTTGTAGCACAAGGGTTCACGCAGAGACCTGGCATCGATTACGATGATACATACTCTCCTGTTATGAGTGGAATAACGTTTCAATTCTTAATATCTATGGCAGTACAAATGAGTTTATCTATGCAGTTGATGGATGTAGTGACAGCATACTTATATGGGTCACTCAAATCGGACATATATATGAAAGTCCCTGAAGGACTTAAAATGTCGAATCCAAAAGCAAATCGCAACACATATTGTGTAAAATTACAAAAGTCACTATATGGCTTAAAACAGTCGGGTAGAATGTGGTATAACCGACTAAGTGAGTTCCTTATTCAGAAAGGCTACTGAAATAATGATGATTGCCCTTGTGTATTTATAAAGAAGTTCTCAAATGGATTTTGCATCATGTCAGTGTACGTTGATGACCTCAATATCATTGGAAGTACACCAGATATCGAAGAAGCACGCAATCATCTAATGGCGGAATTTGAGATGAAAGATTTGGGAAAGACCAAATTCTTCTTAGGCTTACACCTTGAGAACCTTCCCTCGGGAATTTTAGTATACCAACCTTCCTATATTCAAAAGGTTTTGGAAAAATTTAATATGGATAAATCATATCCAACCAAAACACCCATGGTTGTCAGATCCCTTGATATGAATAACAATCATTTTAGACCTCGGGATGATGACGAAGAGATATTAGGACCTGAGTTCCCGTATCTCAGTGCCATTGGTGCGCTAATGTACCTTGCAAATAACATCAGGCCTGATATTGCATTTGCGGCAAATTTACTAGCTAGACATAGTGCTACTCCAACAAAACGTCATTGGACGAGAGTAAAGAATATCTTTAGATATTTACATGGCACAAAAGATCTTGGCTTATTCTATCAGAAAAACCAAGATATGACTATGGTAGGATATACTGACGCTCGCTATCTATCTAATCCTCACAATGCCAGGTCACAAACAGGTTTCGCATTCATATATGGTGGAACTTCTTTTTCGTGGAAGTCAACAAAACAGACTCTCATAGCAACTTCCACTAATCATTCTGAAATTATTGCATTATTTTAAGCATCAAAAGAATGTGTATGGCTTCGCAGGATGGTTAACCACATTCAAACTACATGTGGTGTTGGTTCGTTAGGATCACCAACTATTATTTATGAAGATAATGGAGCTTGTGTTGCTCAAATGCAAATGGGTTATATAAAAAGTAACATCACAAAACACATTTCTCCTAAGTTGTTCTATCGTCATGAATTACAAAAAAAATGGAGAAATTGATATTTTGCAAACTAAATCATGTGACAATCTAGCGGATTTGTTCACAAAGTCTTTACCAAATTCAACGTTTCAGAAATACATTCATGGAATTGGTATGAGACGACTTCGTGATTTGCAAAGTTCAGGGGAAGAAATCTCGTGAAAATATAACCCTTTAATTATCATCAGGTAATGAATAATGTACTCTTTTCCTTTATGAGTTTTTTTCCAACAGGTTTCTCATAAAAGGTTTTTAACGAGACAATTAATTACAAGCGTTGATGCATGCCATATCATATTTCTCCTTATATTTTTCATGCTAGGTTTTAAAGGATTTTTCATGGCATATCTCATTGCACTCTTTTCATTATGAGTTTCTTTGAAATTTCTGTCATGATGCTTTTAATGAGGCAATATCTTCCCAAAGATCATATGTTATACTTTCTATTTTTTCTACGAAGGCTTTTAAAGGAAAGTATCTAAAGCATATTTATTGTTCTCTATAACTCATCAATAATTATCTCCTTCTTTGAAGGTTTTTCTCATATGAGTTATCAAGAGATAATAATCACTATATATTGCGTCATTTTCTTCTTATCATTTTCACTGGATTTAAAAAAGTTTAACAACATATCTATACATTTGTGCTCATATATTTTCTCCACACGGTTTTTGGGGAAGAATATCAAGAAATGACTAATGAATATACAAGGAGCTTTCAGTAATGGATTACTCAAGACGACGTTGTACAAAGGGGAGTGTTACGAACCGACTAATCTGAAAGGTCATTAGCAAACTGTCATTAGTATGTAATTAGTCACTTAATTAGCCCAAGCGTCGTACGGACCCATCCGTCCGTACGAGCGCCTCTTTGTACACATATACGGATGTGTCCTTAATTCTTGTATAAATAATCAGATCAATGAAAGAAAGAGAGATTCGCATAACACTTCTACTTTCATTCATTTACATTAACCATCTGCCTCGCGTTCTAGATTTTTCCATGCCCATGTGCCCAGCGTATAAAATTCGTACTTTAGCCCCCCATCTCGTCAGACCCCCGGCACGTCCGCATCCAAAGGATGATCAAAAGCGCCAATAGATTGTCCATAATCTAATCTGGACTGCGCTGGCAACAACACGTAGGCCCCACTACGTGGCGTGCCGGGGTTGGATTTTAGGCGCTGGATCTTATCTGCTCCGTGGAAACAGTCGACGAAGTGGGTCCCGTCGGAGAAGGTGGGCCCGCCGGATCGAACGTCTTCCACTTCACGCTCTTTTTACCGGTACGTGTGCGGACGGCTCGTTGCGGGCAGGGATCACAAGCCGACCTTTGCTCGGCTTTGCTACGGCTCGGGTGACCATTCATCGGTGAGAAGGCTCTCGTTTTTTTGGCAATGGAGGAAAAACCCCAGGAAATGTTACCGCGTGTTCTTGCATGCGCTCCGTAGCCAGTAGGCGATAGCGGTCACACACACCAAGGGCTGCGTCTCGGACTGTGCACTGGACAAAACCTAGGCGTCTGGGCTCAAGGGCTCGGGGACCATGTACAGAGTCGCCGGTCGACGGAACGACACAAGTGTATTTGACAGAACATAAATGTACCATGTTTCCATCACATTTTTTTCAAAATGGAATAATTGTTTTACCTCATCATACCAATTGTAACTAAGGAGGTGTTTCTTTCCAAAGACTTTTTATCCCATGTGAAAGAAACAGGAGGGACTTATAGGAACTAAAAGGGGGTATTTGGGACTAAAGGAAGAAGTCCCTATAAGAGGGCCTTTTTAGAACTTTTTTGGTACTTTTTCCAACAGTGCCCCTATTTTTAGCATGTCATTTAATAATTTCTACTCCCTCCGTTCCAAAATATAAGACCTTTTAGATATTTCACTAGAAGACTACATACGGAGCAAAATGAGTGAATCTATACTCTAAAATAAGTCTATGTACATCCGTATCATAGTGCAATCTCTACAAGGTCTTATATTTAGGAACGGAGGGAGTAGTATATTACTAGGGGTAACATGGTCTTTTTGCATGTCATTTAATGACCTCTAGTCCATGTTTAGTCCTTGGAAAGAAACGGGTAGGGACTAGAGACTTTTTAGTTGGGACTAAAAAAAGTCCTAGGACTTTTTAAAGAAACAGGACCTAAGGTAGTATCATGTACTCGGAAATAGCAATAGGACGAGGGTAGTTAGTTTGTAATAGGACGAGGGTAGTCAGTTTGTGCCCGTCGTTCGTAAATTTTCAATCCCCACTATGACCAGCCAAAAGGAGTTCAGATTGAAAATTTACGAACGGCGAGCACAAACTGACTACCCTCGTCCTAATAAAGCTCTTGAGTGATCGACCAACATGAGTGATACTATGCTCGCTTAGAGAGAAAAACTATGACAGGGCTTGGGTCTGGCCCTCCGGCAGCTATTGGTCTTAACGTGTTGATTGTAATCCTGCAATGGTATGAAGCGAAATGCGTCACTAGTCTATCAACTAAAATTGATTGCACACTTTAGACCAGCAACTGAATCAGATTTAGTTCGTAAACTCGTTGATTTGATCAAATAAGAAACCAGTCTCGGAGTTCAAAAACGGGACACATGGATGCCATGCCATCGTTTCGTTGACCGCTTGTGACTTCACTATTTTTTGCGGGGCCTATTTGCAAATTGGACGTTTTTTTTCTTAAAGACCAGATTAAGGGCGTTTGGAGTGAAAAATATTTAAAAACTTGGATGGCACACAGACTTGAACCTGGGTTGTTCGAATACGGAATGAATTACTTACCACCGAACCAGCACCAAGCTTGCACAATAACATACAAACTCCAATTTTATCTTCACATAGAATCAGGAGAGAGAGAAAATTCATAAGATCCCTCTAAATCATTTTTCAATCAAGCGGTCTCATTCCTTATGTTTCGCTTGACTGTTGCCTTGTTTGTCGCTAGATCGTAGCGTTCCCTGGTTTCGTTTGTCTTATGTGACAAGCAGGTCACGGCGACGCACCGACCACGGTGGTCGTCCTCTTGACGTCGTCTAGCCGTAGATGGCATCATGGCTGCATGAGTGGAGCGCCCCGCACCCTCATATGGTATGTATCTTTTTCCATCGTCCATACGCACGTGGATAGAAGATGCACAAAATTGAACTGTGGATGAACCTTGAGATGCAGCAGGAGGCTTCGAGTCATGGAGCTCGAGAGACGCGGCGGCGGTGGCGTATAGCTAGAGGAAGCTTAATTATGTCACCACAACAGCCGATCCCGCTGCCCTTGCCTTTTGTTTTATGTGTTAGCTAGCATTGAATTTTAGCTCTACGCAGTACGTGTACCAAGTGTCACTTAACATTCAAATGCAAGGCTAGATGAAATTTGAGAATGAATCTGAATTTTTTACACTTTGCATTTATCTAGTGTTCAAAGAGTATTTTTCATTTCAACTGAATATGTGATCTATGTTTTCTTGTTTGTTGTGGTATGCAGAAATTGATCATGGTTTCTTCACTGTGGAAGTGCACCACAATGTTTTTTTCTGTGGTTCAGGAAGCAATAGGACATATTTGGAGGACAGAGTGGTTTTTTGGATTATTGCGAGGCAGAGGACATGTCTATTTTGTGCCTTGTTGATTTTTTTAGAGCGAGTCGGTTACCCTCATAGTGAAAAGTACAAGATATATTTGCTCATTCCTGGAGAAAGTATTACTAAAGGACTTTTATGTGTGGTGTGATGATGATCTTCAGAAGATGATGAGTACAGTACTAAAAAACTGCAACAACATAATAATTTATGTCGATGAGATGTTTGAAATTCCTGTTAACATATGTGATGATGTTGCCATAGAAGAAAAGGTTTGAGAGGTAAAGAAAACTCTACGATGATACTGTTTTTACTGTTGTTTTCTTGTTATTGTTCGTCACCATTTTTTATACCGTTTTACAGCCCATTGTACGTGACAAAGGAAATCTTGAGAGCATGCTTGGAGGGGACATGTTGCAGCCACATCAGGATAAGTTACACACATAAGAGGAAAGGTTGCAGAGATTGCAGAAATTTAAGAAACTGAAGAGTGAAGAGTCTGATGACATTGACAGGTTGGATATAGATGCATATTTCTTTGATAGTGACAAGGACCCATTAGATGGAGATGATGACATCTTTGATGCATTTGTGTATCACGATATCATAGATGCAATGATACCTAGCAAATGCAGAAAAGTAGTTCAAGAAACTGAGGATGGTGAGAACAAGGGGAAGAAAAAGAAGAAGAAAAGTAAAAAAGGAAGATTCTGATGAGGAGTTGCTTCTTCCAGATTCAGATGATGAGAACTTCATTTTAAGTTCAAGTCTTTTATTGAACATGATATGGCAAACCTAGAGTTCAAGATTGAATGACTTTTTCAACAGTTGAGCAGTTGAGAGAAGCAATATCTGAGTATAGCATAAAGAATAGAATGCCTTTGCAAAAGACTAGAAATTGTAGAACCAGGGTTGAGGTGGTTTTTGTTGAAGGTTGCCCCTGGTATTTGTATGTGACAGAAGACAGCAGGTCCAAGAGCTTGCTTGTGAAGAGATGTGTTAATGAGCACACACGTAGCAGAGGGTGGGCTATCAAAGGCAATGAATGCTTCTTATCTTGCCAAAAAATATTTAGAAGATATAAGAGATAATGAGAACATTGATGCAAAGTCATTTGGCAATAAGGTGCAAATGGACTACGATTTGGCTCATGACAGAATGAAGGTGCAAAGGGCAAAGAAGAGAGCAATGGCTATTTTCAGAGGAGATGAGGAGAAGCAACATAATTTGCTTTGGGATTATGTGAAATAGACTAGGAGATCAAACCCTGGGAGCAGTGTATTTATTAATTTGGATGCAAATGGTTTGTTTCAAACTATGTACTTTTATCTTGATGCACATAAGAGGGGCTTTGTCGAGAGCTCCATGCCAATACTTTTCTTTGATGGTTGTCACTTGAAGACAAGGCATGGTGGTATTATGTTGACAGCAATAGGTATTGATTCTAATGATTGCATCTTCCCAGTTGCCATGGCCATGGTAGATGTAGAGTGCAAAAATAGTTGGAAATGGTTCATGAACACTTTGAAGCATGACATGAACATCCACGACCACATGGAAGCCTTTACTCTTATGTCAGATAAGCAGAAAGGATTGATACTTGCAGTGCAGGTGGAAGAGTTGTCAAATCCAACAAGGAGAAATAAAGGTTCACTGCCTGCAAGGGCATTTCTTCAGGATCATATAAGTGAATTACCTTCTCTAAGGGCAACACACCAACTGGAGCTGGTATGGACATAGCAAGAGGCAGAGGAAGGGGGAGAGGAAGGGGGAGAGGGAGAGGTAGAGCCAACTCTTCTTCTCTTGCAAATAATGCAGGTGGTTCAGATTATGCTTCAAGTGTAAATGTGGAAAATGTAACACAAGGAACAAAAGCAAGCGTGAGAGGGACGGGGACGCGAAGAGGAAGAATGAGAGCGGTAGGAAAAGCAAGAGTGAGAGGGGAGCAATCGCTGCTACTGCTACACATGTTGAAGGAAATAGTTCTACTTGTAGTAATGTGCAACAAGAAGGAGGGACAAGTGTTGCCCATGTTGTCCCAATAGAAAGAAGAGAAATAAATGCAAGAAGAGAAGTGCCTGGAGGTGATCGTTGGAATGTTTACGAGCAATCAAGATTGTATCAGTTGCTCTATGGACGTCGCGGTAGCCCGAACTTCCCCAACGGTGCGGCGGCATGGTGGTGCAGCAGCGATGAGGCAAGATATAAGAAGCATGGCGAGGAAGAGCGACAGAGAGCGCGCGTAGCAAGGAAGAGCGGTGGCGAGGGCGCATGGAGGGGCGCTGGATTTATAGAGCGCGCGCATCGACACGCGCCCCCGCTTTTTTCCCGTGCGTGCTACTTTTTCCCGCGCCTGCTCGAGCGTGCGCGTTAAAAGCCCTCGTTTTCACGACGTTCTTTATTTGGCGCGTGTGTTGGAGATGCTCTAAGGGCTGCTCTACCACATGCTGTTGGGAGCTTGGAAGGAGTTGTACATGCATGCTCCTCCTCCTCCGCCGCCCGCATCGCCACATCATGACGCGCTGCGCCGCGAGTTGCGGGAATGAGCCAAGTCGAGCCTTATTTTTACTGGTGAGGAATGATTAATTAATTATGGATTAATTAATGAGTTGCTAAACAGAAGTGCCACTTTCCGAGACATTGGGTTGTGGGTTGTTCGCGGACTTGGTCGTGGGCGTTGACGTGTGGAGTGAACCCTAACATCACTCACTTCCTCCTGCATAACCTTAACTGTCATCTAGTGTTCCTCTCTATGTGCTGCTTCCGGCAATACCATCCTGATGACTACATGCACGGTTGGTCGCAAGAGAAGGTGCCTTCGGAACCCTGACGTTCGAGATCTTTCCCAGGAGAACGGTAATAAGGTTTTGGGGAGCGTCTCGGCGCGATTTCTCCTAATCCGTCCCCGTCTCTGTCCTCCTTTGTTTCTACTATTTCCTCTGCATCTACACCATGATCGATGACGCCACGGCCAAGAAGAAGGCCACGGATGACGCCGAGTCTGTTGTCGCGCCGCTGCATTGGCCTGGTGTTAGGGCATTTTTCTACCTTAGTGTTTTGGTGATGATGACAACTCATTGTGTGATCTAATTGTGTGCCATGTTCTTCAGGTACCTTACTTTGGACACAATATGAGTGGGCTTACCCTCCCGAAGCAAAAGAACGAAGACGGTGTTCTCTACGTGTTTATTTCTTTGGTCATAGGGAACCTGTACTATTAAGAAGGAATTCTCATTGGAAGGTAGTGGGTGAATCAATGCACGTACACATCCTTTATCTCCCACCCAAGATTCCCTCCGATCTTTGAGAGAGGTCATCACTTCCTCTCCATTCGGTCTTTTTCTCTCCTAGAGGTTGCACGGCTGGTTCCGGCGGTTGTACCGATGGGATGGGTATATCTGGTGTAACTGCCACTCCAGGGGTAAAACCCTGGAGTTGTTTCTCTTCGGGTGGTGCTGCCAACCGCTGCCTCCGGGCGCTTGTACCGCCAATGTCTGGCTAACCCGGTTGTACCGTCCCAATACTGCCCCGCCAACGGACTTGGCTCTGTTGTGCTGATGTACTTGGGCGGTTGCGGGCTGGTAGTTCTTGTCATGACTAATTGACCGGTACTACCGGTGCCTTGGGCGGTTATACCGCCCAGGCAGTTGCACCAGCCCAGTACCGCCCCACCATAGGACTCAGTTCTGTTGTGGTGTTGTACTTGGGCATTTGCAGGACGGTAGTTCCGGTCATGATTTATTGATCGGTACTACCGGCGTCAAGGGTGTTTGTACCGCCCATGACTTAGCTGCATCCTCGTATCCCCCCTAGCGGTTGCACGGTGGCAACCACCGCAATAACAACGCTTGAGGGTGATTCCTCTCTCTTTTTAAGCGGTTGTTGGGCGGTGGTAGGACGGTTGTTCCGGTGCTCTCTGATGACCGGTACTACCGCCGTGACGACCGGTTGTACTATCCCTTGGAAAAAGGGTTATAACGGTTGGAAATGTGAGGGCACTATATATAGTGGTTCTTCTTCCACCTACCACTCACCTCTTACCTCTCTCTCTCCACCATTGATGCCCTCCAAGCTTTCTTGCCCGATCTCTCCCTAGCCACCCAAACTTATTGATTTGCTAGGGATTGAAGGAGGAGATCTGGATCTACACTTCCACCAAAGGAAACTTGATTCCCCCATATTTCTTGTGTGGATTTTGTTACTCTTGGGTGTTTGAGTTGTTGGGTAACGTAGCATAAATTCAAATTTTTCCTACGCATATTCAGATCTTCCTATGGAGAGACCAGCAACGAGAGAGGGGGTAAGAGCATCTTCATACCTTTGAAGATCTCTAAGCGGAAGCGTTACTAGAACTCGGTTGATGGAGTCGTACTCGCAGCAATTCGGATAGCGGTGTGATTCCGATCTAGTGCCGAACTACGGCACCTCCGCGTTCAACACACGTGCAGCCCGCTGACGTCTCCCGCACCTTGATCCAGCAAGGAGGAGGGAGAGGTTGGGGAAGAACTCCAGCAGCACGACGGCGTGGTGTCGATGGAGAGACGAGGTCTCCAGGCAGGGCTTCGCCAAGCACCGGCAGAGAGGAGGAGAAAGAAGGGCAGGGCTGCGCCGAGGGAGAGCGAGAAGTCTGTCTCCCAAAGGCCAAAACCCCTCTCTATTTATAGGAGGAGGGGGAGGGGCTCCGCCACCCCTAGGGTTCCCTCCCTAGGGGCCGACGGCCACTAGATGGCAAAGGGGGGCGGCGGCTAGGGTGGGGAGGGGTGGCGCACCACCTGGTGGGCCTTAGGCCCACCTAGCTTAGGGTTTGCCCCCCCTTTTCTCTCCCCCACGCATTGGGCTGAGTGGGGAGGCGCACCAGCCCACCTAGGGCTGGTTCCCTTCCCCACTTGGCCCACCTTACCTCCCGGGGTCGTTGCCCCCCTTCGGTGGACCCCCGGGGCCACCTCCGGTGGTCCCGGTGGTCCCGGTACGTTACCGGTGATGCCCGAAACACTTCCGTTATCCGAAACCATCCGTCCTATATATCAATCTTTACCTCCGGACCATTCTAGAGCTCCTCGTGACGTCTGGGATCTCATCCGGGACTCCGAACAACTTTCGGTAACCTCGTATAACAATTCCCTATAACCCTAGCATCATCGAACCTTAAGTGTGTAGACCCTACGGGTTCGGGAGACACGCAGACATGACCGAGACGCCTCTCCGGCCAATAACCATCAGCGGGGTCTGGATACCCATGGTGGCTCCCACTTGCTCCACGATGATCTCATCGGATGAACCACGATGTCAAGGATTCAATTAATCTCGTATACGATTCCCTTTGTGTGTCGGTATAGAACTTGCCCGAGATTCGATCGTCGGTATACCTATACCTTGTTTAATCTCGTTACCGGTAAGTCTCTTTACTCGTTCCGTAGCACATCATCGTGTGACTAACTTCGTAGTCACATTGAGCTCATGATGATGTTCTACCAAGTGGGCCCAGAGATACCTCTCCCTCACACGGAGTGACAAATCCCGACCTCGATTCGTACCAACCCAACAGACACTTTCGGAGGTACCCGTAGTGCACCTTTATAGTCACCCAGTTACGTTGTGATGTTTGATACACCTAGAGCACTCCTACGGTATCCGGGAGTTGCACAATCTCACGGTCGAAGGAAAAGATACTTGACATTAGAAAAGCTTTAGCATACGAACAATACGATCTAGTGCTATGCTTAGGATTGGGTCTTGTCCATCACATCATTCTCCCAATGATGTGATCCTGTTATCAATGACATCTAATGCCCATGATCAGGAAACCATGATCATCTATTGACTAACGAGCTAGCCAACTAGAGGCTTGCTAGGGACACATTGTGATCTATTTATTCACACATGTATTACTGTTTCCTGTTAATACAATTATAGCATGAACAATAGACGATTATCATGAACAAGGAAATATGATAATAACCATTTTATTATTGCCTCTAGGGCATATTTCCAACAGTCTCCCACTTGCACTAGAGTCAATAATCTAGTTACATTGTGATGTATCGAACACCCATAGCATTATGGTGTTGATCATGTTTTGCTCGTGGAAGAGGTTTAGTCAATGGGTCTGCAATATTCAGATCTGTGTGTACTTTACAAATATCTATCACTCTATTCTGGACATGGTCCTGGATGGAGTTGTAGCGGCGTTTGATGTGCTTCGTCTTCCGGTGAAACCTGGGCTCTTTGGCTATGGCAATGGCCCTAGTGTTATCACAGAAGAGTGTCACTAGACCCGACGCGCTTGGAACCACTCCAAGGTCGGTGATGAGCTCCTTCATCCAAATTCCTTCATGAGCTGCTTCTGAAGAAGCTATGTACTCCGCTTCACATGTAGATGCTGCCACGACTTCTTGCTTGCTGCTGCACCAGCTCACTGCCCCACCATTCAACACATATACGTATCCGGTCTGTGACTTAGAGTCATCCGGATCTGTGTTGAATCTAGCGTCGACATAACCCTTTACGACGAGCTCTTCGTTACCTCCATAAACGAGAAACATTTCCTTAGTCCTTTTCAGGTAATTAAGGATATTCTTGACCGCTGTCCAGTGTTCCATACCAGGATCACTTTGGTACCTCCCTACCAAACTTATGGCAAGGTTTATATCAGGTCTGGTACACAGCATGGAATACATTAGAGAGCCCACGGCTGAAGCGTAGGGGACAGAACTCATCTTCTCTCTATCTGCTGCCGTGGTCGGCGACTGAGTCTTACTCAATCTCATACCTTGCAAAACTGGCAAAAACCCTTTCTTTGAGTTTTCCATATTGAACTTCTTCAATATCTTGTCAAGGTATGTACTTTGCGAAAGACCTATGAGACGTCTTGATCTATCTCTATAGATCTTGATGCCTAATATGTATGCAGCTTCTCCAAGGTCCTTCATTGAAAAACTTTTGTTCAAATAGGCCTTTATGCTCTCCAACATCTCTATATTATTCCCCATCAATAATATGTCATCCACATACAGTATGAGGAAAGCTATCAAGCTCCCGCTCACTTTCTTGTACAGACAGGCTTCTCCGTAAACCTGTATGAACCCAAACGCTTTAATCACCTCATTAAAGCGAATGTTCCAACTCCGAGATGCTTGCACCAGCCCATAGATGGAGCGCTGGAGCTTGCACACTTTGTTAGCACCCTTAGGGTCGACAAAACCTTCTGGTTGCATCATATACAACTCTTTCTTAAGGTTCCCGTTAAGGAACGCTGTTTTGACGTCCATTTGCCAAATTTCATAATCATAAAAGGCGGCAATTGCTAACATGATTCGGATTGATTTCAGCTTCGCTACGGGAGAGAAAGTCTCTTCGTAGTCAACTCCTTGAATTTGTCCAAAACCCTTTGCGACAAGTCGAGCTTTGTAAACGGTTACATTACCGTTTGCATCATTCTTCTTCTTGAAGATCCATTTATTTTCTATGGCTCGCCGGTCATCGGGCAAGTCCACCAAAGTCCATACTTTGTTCTCATACATGGATCCTATCTCAGATTTCATAGCCTCAAGCCATTTGTTGGAATCCGGGCCCGCCATTGCTTCTTCATAGTTCGAAGGTTCACCATTGTCTAACAACATGATTTCCATCACAGGGTTGCCGTACCACTCTGGTGCGGAGCGTGCCCTTGTGGACCTTCGTGGTTCAGTAGTAACTTGATCCGAAGCTTCATGATCATCATCATTAACTTCCTCTTCAGTTGGTGTAGGCGCCACATGAACAACTTCCCGCGCTGCGCTACTATCCTGTTCGAGAGGGGGTGTAATTACCTCATCAAGTTCTACCTTCCTCCCACTTACTTCTTTCGAGAGAAACTCTTTCTCTAGAAAGGATCCGTTCTTGGCAACAAAGGTCTTACCTTCGGATCTAAGATAGAAGGTATACCCAATAGTTTCCTTAGGGTATCCTATGAATACGCATTTCTCCGCTTTGGGTTCGAGCTTTTCTCGTTGAAGTTTCTTCACATAAGCATCGCAGCCCCAAACTTTAAGAAACGACAACTTAGGTTTCTTGCCAAACCATAGTTCATACGGTGTCGTCTCAACGGATTTAGACGGTGCCCTATTTAAAGTGAATGCTGCAGTTTCTAATGCGTATCCCCAAAATGATAGCGGTAGGTCGGTAAGAGACATCATAGATCGTACCATATCTAATAAAGTGCGATTACGACGTTCAGACACTCTGTTGCGTTGTGGTGTGCCAGGCGGCATCAGTTGTGAAACGATTCCACACTTCCTTAGGTGTGTGCCAAACTCATGACTCAAATATTCTCCTCCACGATCAGATCGCAGACATTTAATTTTTCTGTCACGTTGATTCTCAACCTCACTCTGAAATTCCTTGAACTTTTCAAACGTCTCAGATTTGTGCTTCATTAAGTAGATATATCCATACCTACTCAAATCATGGGTGAGAGTGAGAACATAACGATAGCCACCGCGAGCTTCAACGTTCATTGGACCACACACATCAGTATGTATTATTTCCAATAAGTCGGTTGCTCTCTCCATTATTCCTGAGAATGGAGTCTTAGTCATCTTGCGCATGAGGCACGGTTCGCATGTGTCAAATGATTCAAAGTCAAGAGACTCTAATAGTCCATCAGTATGGAACTTCTTCATGCGCTTAACGCCGATATGACCAAGGCGACAGTGCCACAAGTATGTGGGACTATCATTATCAACTTTACATCTTTTGGTACTCACACTATGAATATGCGTAATATCACGATCGAGATTCATCAAGAATAAACCATTCACCAGCAGAGCATGACCATAAAACATATTACTCATATAAATAGAACAACCATTATTCTCTGACTTAAATGAGTATCCGTCTCGCATTAAGCAAGACCCTGATACAATATTCATGCTCAAAGCTGGTACTAAATAACAATTATTAAGGTTTAAACTAATCCTGACGGTAGATGTAGAGGTAGCATGCCGACGGCGATCACATCGACTTTGGAACCATTCCCCACGCGCATCGTCACCTCGTCCTTGGCCAGTCTCCGCTTATTCCGCAGTTCCTGCTTTGAGTTGCAAATGTGAGCAACAACACCGGTATCAAATACCCATGAGCTACTACGAGCGCTGGCAAGGTACACATCAATAACATGTATATCACATATACCTTTAACGTTGCCGGCCTTCTTGTCCGCTAAGTATTTGGGGCAGTTCCGCTTCCAGTGACCTTTTCCCTTGCAATAGAAGCACTCAGTCTCAGGCTTGGGTCCATTCTTTTTCTTCTTCCCGGCATATGGCTTACTGGGCGCGGCAACATCTTTGCCGTCTTTCTTGAAGTTCTTCTTACCCTTGCCTTTCTTGAAACTAGTGGTCTTGTTGACCATCAACACTTGATGCTCTTTCTTGATTTCTACTTCTGCAGACTTGAGCATCGAGTACAACTCGGGAATGTTATTTTCCATCCCTTGCATGTTGTAGTTAAGCACAAAGCCTTTGTAGCTTGGTGGGAGAGACTGGAGGATTCTGTCGATTATAGCATCATCCGAAAGTTCGACTCCAAGTGAAGTCAGACGACCGTGTAACCCAGACATTTTGAGTATGTGCTCACTGACAGAACTGTTCTCCTCCATCTTACAGCTAAAGAACTTGTCGGAGACTTCATATCTCTCGACACGGGCATGAGCTTGAAAAACTAGCTTCAGCTCCTGGAACATCTCATATGCTCCGTGTTGCTCAAAACGCCTTTGGAGCCCCGTTTCTAAATTGTATAACATTCCACACCTAACCAGAGAGTAGTCATCACTCCGCGTTTGCCAGACGTTCAGAATGTCCTCGACTGCTGCGGGAGCGGGAGGGTCACCTAGCGATGCATCAAGGACATAAGCCTTTTTAGCTGCTTCAAGGATGAGCTTCAAGTTGCGAACCCAGTCCGCATAGTTGCTACCATCATCTTTCAGCTTGTTTTTCTCTAGGAACACGTTGAAATTGAGGTTGACGTTGGCCATCTACAATATTTCTAAAGATAACTTTTAGACTAAGTTCATGACAATTAAGTTCATTTAATCAAATTAAGTATCAACTCCCACTTAAATCGACATCCCTCTAGTCATCTAAGTGATACATGATCCATGTTGACTAACCCGTGTTCGATCATCACGTGAGACGGACTAGTCACCATGGTGAGCAACTTCATGTTGATCGTATTCAACCATACGACTCATGTTCGACCTTTCGGTCTCTTGTATTCGAGGTCATGTCTCTACATGCTAAGCTCGTCGAGTCAACCTAGGTGTTTCGCGTGTGTAAATCTGGCTTACACCCGTTGTACGCGAACGTTAGAATCTATCACACCCGATCATCACGTGGTGCTTCGAGACAACGATCCTTCGCAATGGTGCACACCTAGGGGAATACATTCTCGAAATTTTAAGAGGGATCATCTTATTATGCTACCATCGTTCTAAGGAATAAGATGAAAAACATGATAAACTAGTGACATGATATGGCCATTATCATCTTTGCCCTTTCGATCTCCATCTTAAGGCATCGCATGATCATCATCGTCACCGGCGTGACACCATGATCTCCATCATCATGATCTCCATCATCGTGTCTCCGCGAAGTCGTCACGCCAACTACTACTATCACTACTACTATAGCTAACCGTTAGCAATGAACTAAAGTAGTAAGCACATGGCGTTGCATCTCATACAATAAATTAAGACAACTCCTATGGCTCCTGCCGGTTGTCATACTCATCGACATGCAAGTCGTGATACCTATTACAATAACATGATCATCTCATACATCATACATGCAACATCACAACTTTGACCATATCACATCACATGTCAAACCCTGCAAAAACAAGTTAGACGTCCTCTAATTGTTGTTGCAAGTTTTACGTGGCTGATTTGGGTTTCTAGCAAGAACGCCTTCTTACCTACGTGACAGCCACAACGATGATATGCCAAAGCTATTTACCCTTCATAAGGATCCTTTTCATCAAATCCAATCCGACTAGAGTAGGAGAGACAGACACCCGCTAGCCACCTTTATGCACGGTGTGCATGTCTGTCGGTGGAACCAGTCTCACGTAAGCGTACGTGTAAAGTAGGTCCGGGCCGCTTCATCCCACAATACCGCCGGAAAAGAATAAGACTAGTAGCGGCAAGCAAATTGACAAATCATCGCCCATAACTTTTGTGTTCTACTCGTGCATAGAATCTACGCATAGAAAACCTGGCTCGGATGCCACTGTTGGGTAACGTAGCATAAATTCAAAATTTTCCTACGCATATTCAGATCTTCCTATGGAGAGACCAGCAACGAGAGAGGGGTAAGAGCATCTTCATACCTTTGAAGATCGCTAAGCGTTACTAGAACGCGGTTGATGGAGTCGTACTCGCAGCAATTCGGATCGCGGTGTGATTCCGATCTAGTGCCGAACTACGGCACCTCCGCGTTCAACACACGTGCAGCCCGGTGACGTCTCCCGCACCTTGATCCAGTAAGGAGGAGGGAGAGGTTGGGGAAGAACTCGAGCATCACGATGTTTGGTGTCTGTTGGAATTATGCCCCAGAGGCAATAATAATATGGTTATTATTATTCCTGTATCAAGATAATCGTTTATTATCCATGCTATAATTGTATTGAATGAAGACTCATTTACATGTGTGGATACATAGACAAAACAATGTCCCTAGCAAGCCTCTAGTTGGCTAGCCAGTTGATCAAAGATAGTCAGTGTCTTCTGATTATAAACAAGGTGTTGTTGCTTGATAACTGGATCACGTCATTAGGAGAATCACGTGATGGACTAGACCCAAACTAATAGACGTAGCATGTTGATCGTGTCATTTTGTTGCTACTGTTTTCTGCGTGTCAAGTATTTTTTCCTATGACCATGAGATCATATGACTCACTGACACCGGAGGAATACATTGTGTGTATCAAACGTCGCAACGTAACTGGGTGACTATAAAGATGCTCTACAAGTATCTCTGAAGGTGTTCGTTGAGTTAGTATGGATCGAGACTGGGATTTGTCACTCCGTGTGACGGAGAGGTATCTCGGGGCCCACTCGGGTGGCGCACCAGCCCTTAGTGGGCTGGTGGGACAGACCAAAAGGGGTCCTATGCGCATTGGAAGAAAAATCAAAGAGAAAGAAAAAAAAGAGGAGGTGGGAAGGGAAGGAAGGACTCCCACCCACCAAACCAAGTCCAACTCGGTTTGGGGGGGAGACCTTCCCCTCTTGGCTCGGCCGACCCCCTTGGGGCTCCTTGAGCCCCAAGGCAAGGTCCCCTCCCTCCCACCTATATATACAGAGGTTTTAGGGCTGATTTGAGACGACTTTTCCACGGCAGCCCGACCACATACCTCCACGGTTTTTCCTCTAGATCGCGTTTCTGCGGAGCTCGGGCGGAGCCCTGCTGAGACAAGGTCATCACCAACCTCCGGAGCGCCGTCACGCTGCCAGAGAACTCTTCTACCTCTCCGTCTCTCTTGCTGGATCAAGAAGGCCGAGATCATCGTCGAGCTGTACGTATGCTGAACGCGGAGGTGCCGTCCGTTCGGTACTAGATCGTGGGACTGATCGCGGGATTGTTCGCGGGGTGGATCGAGGGACGTGAGGACGTTCCACTACATCAACCGCGTTCACTAACGCTTCTGCTGTACGGTCTACAAGGGTACGTAGATCACTCATCCCCTCTCGTAGATGGACATCACCATGATAGGTCTTCGTGCGTGTAGGAAAATTTTTGTTTCCCATGCGACGTTCCCCAACACACACATCCCCTCTCGTAGATGGACATCACCATGATAGGTCTTCGTGAGCGTAAGAAAATTTTGTTTCCCATGCAACGTTCCCCAACAGTGGCATCATGAGCTAGGTTCATGCGTAGATGTCTTCTCGAGTAGAACACAAAAGTTTTTGTGGGCGGTGATGTGCGTTTTGCTGCCCTCGTTAGTCTTTTCTTGATTCCGCGGTATTGTTGGATCGAAGCGGCTCGGACCGACATTACTCGTACGCTTACGAGAGACTGGTTTCATCGCTACGAGTAACTCCGTTGCTCAAAGATGACTGGCGGGTGTCAGTTTCTCCAACTTTAGTTGAATCGGATTTGACCGAGGAGGTCCTTGGATGAGGTTAAATAGCAACTCATATATCTCCGTTGTGGTGTTTGCGTAAGTAAGATGCGATCCTACTAGATACCCATGGTCACCACGTAAAACATGCAACAACAAAATTAGAGGACGTCTAACTTGTTTTTGCAGGGTATGCTTGTGATGTGATATGGCCAACGATGTGATGTGATATATTGGATGTATGAGATGATCATGTTGTAATAGATAATATCGACTTGCACGTCGATGGTACGGCAACCGGTAGGAGCCATAGGGTTGTCTTAACGTTTGTGCTTGCAGATGCGTTTACTATTTTGCTAGGATGTAGCTTTAGTAGTAATAGCATGAGTAGCACGACAACCCCGATGGCGACACGTTGATGGAGATCATGGTGTGGCGCCGGTGACAAGAAGATCGTGCCGGTGCTTGGTGATGGAGATCAAGGAGCACGTGATGATGGCCATATCATGTCACTTATGAATTTCATGTGATGTTAATCCTTTTATGCACCTTATTTTGCCTAGAACGACGGTAGCATTATGAGGTGATCTCTCACTAAAATTTCAAGACGAAATTGTGTTCTCCCCGACTGTGCACCATTGCTACAGTTCGTCGTTTCGAGACACCACGTGATGATCGGGTGTGATAGACTCAACGTTCACATACAACGGGTGCAAAACAGTTGCACACGCGGAACACTCGGGTTAAGCTTGACGAGCCTAGCATGTGCAGACATGGCCTCGGAACACATGAGACCGAAAGGTCGATCGTGAATCATATAGATGATATGATTAGCATGGGGATGCTTACCACTGAAACTATGCTCAACTCACGTGATGATCGGGCTTGAGCTAGTGTAAGTGGATCATGAACCACTCAAATGACTAGAGAGATGTACTTTTTGAGTGGGAGTTTAGCGAGTAATTTGATTGAGTTAAACTCTAATTATCTTGAACATAGTCTAAGTCCACTTTGAATATATTTGTGTTGTAGATCATGGCTCACGCGACAGTCACCCTGAATTTTAATACGTTCCTAGAGAAAGCTAAGTTGAAAGATGATGGAAGCAACTTTATAGACTGGGCTCGTAATCTTAAGCTAATCTTACAAGCTGGGAAGAAGGATTATGTCCTTAATGCTGCGCTAGGAGATGAACCACCCGCTACGGCTGATCAGGATGTTAAGAACGCTTGGTTAGCACGTAAGGAGGACTACTCAGTAGTTCAATGTGCAGTATTGTATGGCTTAGAACCGGGACTTCAACGTCGCTTTGAGCGTCATGGAGCATTTGAGATGTTCCAAGAGTTGAAGTTTATCTTTCAGAAGAACGCCCGGATCGAGAGGTATGAGACCTCCGATAAATTCTATGCTTGCAAGATGGAGGAGAACTCGTCTGTCAGTGAACATGTGCTCAAAATGTCTGGGTACTCAAACCGTCTAGCTGAGCTGGGGATTGAACTCCCTCAAGAGGCTATCACTGACAGAATCCTTCAATCACTCCCGCCAAGCTATAAAGGCTTTGTGTTGAACTACAACATGCAAGGGATGAACAAGTCACCCGGCGAGTTGTTTGCGATGCTGAAAGTCACAGAGTCTGAACTCCGTAAAGAACATCAAGTGTTGATGGTGAATAAGACCACTAGTTTCAAGAGAAACGGCAAAGGCAAGAAGGGTAAATCAAAGAAGATCGGCAAGTCTGTTGCCAATCCGAAGAAGAAACCCAAAGCTGGACCAGAGCCTGAAACAGAGTGTTACTATTGCAAGGGTATGGGTCAGTGGAAGCGCAATTGCCCCAAGTATCTGGCTGATAAGAAGGCGGCCAAAGAAAAATCAGGTATATTTGATATACATGTTATTGATGTGTACTTAACCGGCTCTCGTAGTAGTGCCTGGGTATTCGATACCGGTTTTGTTGCTCATATTTGCAACTCGAAACAGGAACTTCGGAATAGACGAAAGCTCGCGAAAGATGAAGTGACGATGCGCGTAGGAAATGGTTCCAAGGTTGATGCAATCGCCGTCGGCACAGTTTCACTTCAGTTACCATCAGGATTAGTTATGAACTTGAATCATTGTTATTTAGTGCCTGCGTTGAGCATGAACATTATATCTGGATCTTGTTTATTGCGAGACGGTTACTCTTTTAAGTCAGAGAATAATGGTTGTTCTATTTCTATGAGTAACATCTTTTATGGTCATGCACCCAATGTGAGAGGATTGTTCATATTGAATCTTGATAGCGATACACATGTACATAACATTGAGACCAAAAGAGTTAGAGTTAACAATGATAGTGACATTTTTTTGTGGCATTGTCGCTTAGGTCATATTAGTGTAAAGCGCATGAAGAAACTCCATGCCGATGGACTTTTGGAGTCACTTGACTTTGATTCACTTGACACGTGCGAACCATGCCTCATGAGCAAGATGACTAAAACTCCGTTCTCCGGAACAATGGAGCGTGCAAGTGACTTGTTGGAAATCATACATACCGATGTGTGTGGTCCGATGAGCGTAGAGGCACGCGGCGGATATCGTTATTTTCTCACCATCACTGACGATTTGAGTAGATATGGTTATGTCTACTTAATGAAGCACAAGTCTGAAACATTTGAAAAGTTCAAGCAATTTTAGAGTGAAGTTGAAAATCATCGTAACAAGAATATCAAGTTCCTACGGTCTGATCGTGGGGGTGAATATCTGAGTTTCGAGTTTGGTGCTCACTTAAGACAATGTGGAATTGTTTCACAGTTGACACCGCCTCGAACACCACAGCGTAATGGTGTGTCCGAACATCGTAATCGTACTTTATTAGAGATGGTGCGATCTATGATGTCTCTTACCGATTTGCCGTTATTGTTTTGGGGTTATGCATTAGAAACAGCTGCATTCACTTTAAATAGGGCACCATCAAAATCCGTTGAGACGACACCATACAGACTGTGGTATGGCAAAAGGCCAAAGTTGTCGTTTCTTAAAGTTTGAGGATGTGATGCTTATGTCAAAAAGCTTCAGCCTGAAAAGCTGGAACCCAAAGCGGAAAAGTGCATCTTCATAGGTTACCCAAAAGAGACAGTTGGGTACACCTTCTATCTCAAATCTGAGGGCAAAGTGTTTGTTGCTAAAAACGGAGCTTTTCTCGAGAAGGAGTTTCTCTCGAGAGAATTGAGTGGGAGGAAGATAGAACTTGATGAGGTTGTCGAACCTCTCATCCCTCTGGATGGTGGCGCAGGGCAAGGGGAAACCTCTGTCGTTGCAACGTCGGTTGAGGAGGAAGTTAATGATGATGATCATGAAACTCCGGTTCAAGTTTTTGTCGAACCACGCAGGTCGACGAGACCACGTGCTGCTCCAGAGTGGTACGGTAATCCCGTCTTGTCAATCATGTTGTTAGACAACAATGAACCTGCAAATTATGAAGAACCAATGGTGGGCCCAGATTCCAACAAATGGCTAGAAGCCATGAAGTCCGAGATAGGATCCATGTATGAGAACAAAGTGTGGACTTTGGAAGTACTGCCTCAGGGCCGTAAGGCTATTCAGAACAAATGGATCTTTAAGAGGAAGACAGACGCTGACGGCAATGTGACCGTTTACAAAGCTCGACCTGTGGCAAAGGGTTTTTCACAAGTTCAAGGAGTTGACTACGATGAGACATTCTCACCCATAGCGATGCTTAAGTCCGTCATAATCATGTTAGCAATAGCTGCATTTTTCGATTATGAAATCTGGCAGATGGATGTCAAAACGGCGTTCCTTAACGGTTTCCTTAAGAAAGAGTTGTATATGATGCAACCCGAAGGTTTTGTCGATCCTAAGAATGCTAACAAGGTGTGCAAGCTCCAGCGATCCATTTATGGACTGGTGCAAGCATCTCGGAGTTGGAACAAACGCTTTGATGAGGTGATCAAAGCATTTGGGTTTATACAAGTGGTTGGAGAATCTTGTATTTACAAGAAAGTGAGTGGGAGCTCTGTGGCGTTTCTAATATTATATGTGGATGACATATTGCTGATTGGAAACAACGTAGAGCTTTTGGAGAGCATAAAAGGTTACTTGAATAAAAGTTTCTCTATGAAGGACCTAGGAGAAGCTGCTTACATTCTAGGCATTAAGATCTATAGGGATAGATCAAAACGCCTGATAGGACTTTCACAAAGCACATACCTTGATAAAGTTTTGAAGAGGTTCAAAATGGAACAGTCCAAGAAAGGGTTCTTGCCAGTGTTACAAGGTACGAGATTGAGTAAGACTCAGTGCCCAGCAACTGATGAAGGTAGAGAGAATATGCGCTCCGTCCCCTATGCTTCAGCCATAGGTTCTATCATGTATGCAATGCGGTGCACTAGACCGGACGTTAGCCTGGCCATAAGTATGGCAGGTAGGTTCCAGAGTAATCCAGGAGTGGATCACTGGACGACGGTCAAGAATATCCTGAAGTACCTGAAAAGGACTAAGGAGATGTTTCTCGTGTATGGAGGTGACGAAGAGGTCGCCGTAAAAGGTTACGTCGATGCAAGCTTCGACACAGATCCGGACGACTCTAAGTCGCAGACCGGATGCGTATTTATTCTTAATGGGGTGCGGTAAGCTGGTGCAGTTCCAAGCAAAGCGTCGTAGCAGATTCTACATGTGAAGCGGAGTACATGGCTGCCTCGGAGGCAGCTAAGGAGGGTGTCTGGATGAAGCAGTTCATGACGGATCTTGGAGTGGTGCCAAGTGCACTGAATCCAATAACCTTGTTCTGTGACAACACGGGTGCCATTGCCTTAGCAAAGGAACCACGGTTTCACAAGAAGTCCAGACACATCAAACGACGCTTCAACCTCATCCGCGACTACGTCGAAGGGGAGGACGTGAATATATGCAAAGTGCACACGGATCTGAATGTAGCAGACCCGCTGACTAAACCTCTTCCACGGGCAAAGCATGATCAACACCAGAACTGTATGGGTGTTAGATTTATTACAATGTAATTCGCATGATGATGTGAGGGCTAGATTATTGACTCTAGTGCAAGTGGGAGACTGTTGGAATTATGCCCTGGAGGCAATAATAATATGGTTATTATTATTCCTATATCAAGATAATCGTTTATTATCCATGCTATAATTGTATTGAATGAAGACTTATATACATGTGTGGATACATAGACAAAAAACTGTCCCTAGCAAGCCTCTAGTTGGCTAGCCAGTTGATCAAAGATAGTCAGTGTCTTCTGATTATAAACAAGGTGTTGTTGCTTGATAACTGGATCACGTCATTAGGAGAATCACGTGATGGACTAGACCCAAACTAATAGACGTAGCATGTTGATCGTGTCATTTTGTTGCTACTGTTTTCTGCGTGTCAAGTATTTGTTCCTATGACCATGAGATCATATGACTCACTGACACCGGAGGAATACTTTGTGTGTATCAAACGTCGCAACGTAACTGGGTGACTATAAATATGCTCTACAGGTATCTCCGAAGGTGTTCGTTGAGTTAGTATGGATCGAGACTGGGATTTGTCACTCCGTGTGACGGAGAGGTATCTCGGGGCCCACTCGGTAATACAACATCACACACAAGCCTTGCAAGCAATGTGACTTAGTGTAAGTTGCGGGATCCTGTATTACGGAACGAGTAAAGAGACTTGCCGGTAAACGAGATTGAAATAGGTATACGGATACTGACGATCGAATCTCGGGCAAGTAACATACCGAAGGACAAAGGGAATGACATACGGGATTATATGAATCCTTGGCACTGAGGTTCAAACGATAAGATCTTCGTAGAATATGTAGGATCCAATATGGGCATCCAGGTCCCGCTATTGGATATTGACCGAGGAGTCTCTCGGGTCATGTCTACATAGTTCTCGAACCCGCAGGGTCTGCACACTTAAGGTTCGACGTTGTTTTATGCGTATTTGAGTTATATGGTTGGTTACCGAATGTTGTTCGGAGTCCCGGATGAGATCACGGACGTCACGAGGGTTTCCGGAATGGTCCGGAAACGAAGATTTATATATAGGATGACCTCATTTGATTACCGGAAGGTTTTCGGAGTTACCGGGAATGTACCGGGAATGACGAATGGGTTCCGGGAGTTCACCGGGGGGGGGGGGGAACCCACCCCGGGGAAGCCCATAGGCCTTGGGGGTGGCACACCAGCCCTTAGTGGGCTGGTGGGACAGCCCAAGAAGGCCATATGCGCCATAGGAAGAAAATCAAAGAGAAAAAAAAGAGGAGGTGGGAAAAGGGGGAAGGACTCCTCCTTCCAAACCTAGTTGGACTCGGTTTGGAAGGGGAGGGCTGCCCCCCTTGGCTCGGCCGAAACCCTTAGGGGTCCTTGGACCCCAAGGCAAGGCTCCCCCTCTTCCCCCTATATATACGGAGGTTTTAGGGCTGATTTGAGACGACTTTTCCACGGCAGCCCGACCACATACCTCCACGGTTTTTCCTCTAGATCGCGTTTCTGCGGAGCTCGGGCGGAGCCCTGCTGAGATAAGATCACCACCAACCTCCGGAGCGCCGTCACGCTGCCAGAGAACTCTTCTACCTCTCCGTATCTCTTGCTGGATCAAGAAGGCCGAGATCATCGTCGAGCTGTACGTGTGCTGAACGCGGATGTGCCGTCCGTTCGGCACTAGATCGTGGGACTGATCGCGGGACGGTTCGCGGGGCGGGTCGAGGGACGTGAGCACGTTCCACTACATCAACCGCGTTCACTAACGCTTCTGCTGTACGGTCTACAAGGGTACGTAGATCACACATCCCCTCTCGTAGATGGACATCACCATGATAGGTCTTCGTGCGCGGAAGAAAATTTTGTTTCCCATGCAACGTTCCCCAACAGTGTCGATGGAGAGACGAGGTCTCCCGGCAGGGCTTCGCCAAGCACCGACAGAGAGGAGGAGAAAGAAGGGCAGGGCTGCGCCGAGGGAGAGCGAGAAGTCTGTCTCCCAAGGGCCAAAACCCCTCTCTATTTATAGGAGGAGGGGAGGGGCTGCGCCACCCCTAGGGTTCCCTCCCTAGGGGCCGGCGGCCACCAGATGGGAAAGGGGGCGGCGGCTAGGGTCGGGAGGGGTGGCGCACCACCTGGTGGGCCTCAGGCCCACCTGGCTTAGGGTTTGCCCCCCTTTTTCTCTTCCCCACGCATTGGGCTGAGTGGGGAGGCGCACCAGCCCACCTAGCGGCTGGTTCCCTTCCCCACTTGTCCCACCTTACCTCCCGGGGTCGTTGCCCCCCTTCGGTGGACCCCCGGGGCCACCTCCGGTGGTCCCGGTGGTCCCGGTACGTTACCGGTGATGCCCGAAACACTTCCGGTATCCGAAACCATCCGTCCTATATATCAATCTTTACCTCCGGACCATTCCGGAGCTCCTCGTGACTTCCGGGGTCTCATCCGGGACTCCGAACAACTTTCGGTAACCTCGTATAACAATTCCCTATAACCCTAGCGGCATCGAACCTTAAGTGTGTAGACCCTACGGGTTCAGGAGACAGGCAGACATGACCGAGATGCCTCTCCGGCCAATAACCATCAGCGGGGTCTGGATACCCATGGTGGCTCCCACTTGCTCCACGATGATCTCATCGGATGAACCACGATGTCAAGGATTCAATTAATCCCGTATACGATTCCCTTTGTCTGTCGGTATAGAACTTGCCCGAGATTCAATCGTCGGTATACCTATACCTTGTTCAATCTCGTTACCGGTAAGTCTCTTTACTCGTTCCGTAGCACGTCATCGTGTGACTAACTCCTTAGTCACATTGAGCTCATGATGATGTTCTACCGAGTGGGCCCAGAGATACCTCTTCGTCACACGGAGTGACAAATCCGATCTCGATTCGTACCAACCCAACAGACACTTTCGGAGGTACCCGTAGTGCACCTTTATAGTCACCCAGTTACGTTGTGACGTTTGATACACCCAAAGCACTCCTACGGTATCCGGGAGTTGCACAATCTCACGGTCGAAGGAAAAGATACTTGACATTAGAAAAGCTTTAGCATACGAACAATACGATCTAGTGCTATGCTTAGGATTGGGTCTTGTCCATCACATCATTCTACCAATGATGTGATCCCGTTATCAATGACATCTAATGCCCATGATCAGGAAACCATGATCATCTATTGACTAACGAGCTAGCCAACTAGAGGCTTGCTAGGGACACATTGTGATCTATTTATTCACACATGCATTACTGTTTCCTGTTAATACAATTATAGCATGGACAATAGACGATTATCATGAACAAGGAAATATGATAATAACCATTTTATTATTGCCTCTAGGGCATATTTCCAACATGAGCACCCTAGACGGAAGAGGTCACCTCAAAGCCATAGTCCATTGTGACGAAGCTTCGTGGTTTCGTTGTGAGCTCCCAATTCAGTTGTGGAGATAGCCCCAACCTTGTTTGTAAAGGTTCGGTCGCCGCATTTAAGGGCACCTAGTGGAATCACGACATCTCGCATTGTGTGAGGGCGTGAGGAGAATACGGTGGTCTTAGTGACATCTTGGAGAGCATTGTGCCTCCACAATGCTCTAACGGAGACATACTTCCCCTCGAAGGGAAGGAACTTCGAAAACACATCCTCGTCTTCATCGATTCCATTTGTGGTTTACTTTTTCCTTTACTTGTATTTCTTACTTGTTTGTTATTGTTGGTGTTAGCATCATATAGGTTGCTCACTTAGTTGCTTGTCTAAATAACCTATCTATTGTTAAACTTAATTTGTTAAAGAAAACCTTAAAATTAGTAGTTGTCTATTCACCCCCTCTAATCATATCATATCGATCCTTTCACCTCGCTAACTCGAGGGTATGATATGTTGATCCCTCGTTTACTCGTTCATGTGTTTGCTTCATATGTTGCGTTCATAGATGTTTTGATTCTATGTACTGTTTGTATACACATGTTTAGATATCGGTATGAGTCGGCGATTGCCATGCTTATCATTTACTCATAGATTAGTCTAGTTGTAAAAGTGCTCATTTTCCAACGGGACACTGCCATTGTGCATGCCCTCGGCTTCTCATGATCCATTTTGCAGGCTGAGCCGACTCAGCACTCCGATATCAGCGGGAATCCGCATCCCAGACTGTTTTTATCCGATAATAACGACCCTATCCGGCTTGTTTGACTCATCATCCGCAATTACCGATGAAGATCCTGAAAACAACCCCATTTTATCCAGTTCCACCCTATCCGTTTCCTAATTCCTGATGGCTAAAAAACTGCGCCGGCTACGCTGGACCGCAGGAGCCGAGCCGAGCCGAGCCGATCGAGCCCGGAAACAGAAAGATGGGCAATCCAAAGTTGCGTATGCCCTCCAAATATCTCGCCTACGTCCCCTCCCCACCCTTCGGCCTCATCCATCTATAAAACTCCACCCGCTCCCTCCCTCCAACAAAGAAGGAAAGAAGGAAGGAGGATACACTGCGCCTGCGCCTGCGCCACACACACCCCTCGACACCAAAGGTAATAATCATCTCCATCCCCTCTCCTCTCTTCCTCCCTCTCGGCCAAGAACACGCGAGGCAAGAACAAATTTAGAGGAAGAGGAGATGATGATCGTGTATGTAAACTCAGCTCCTGATCTATCTAACCACGTAACTGCGACTGCGCGCAGGTTCCCGGATCCTGTTCCATGGGGCTTCTGGACCAGCTGTGGGACGACACGGTGGCCGGGCCGCGGCCGGACCACGGCCTCGGCAGGCTCCGCAAGTACGCCTCCTTCTCCCCGTCCTCCGCGGCGGCCGGCACGACCGCCGCGCCGTCGGCCGACCTTGCGGCGCCGGCCGTGACGCGGAGCATCACCATCCTCCGCCCGCCGGCCCTGTCCGTGACGTCCCCGCGCAGCGAGTCCGGCTCCGGCTCCGCGCCCTCGTCCCCGGCCAGCGTCCCCGACTCCCCCTTCGGCACAGGTACCTCCTTATGCACAATAACACCTTTGCCTCCTATTTTTATCTCGTACGACGTGGCCGGCGTGATGTGGCTGACATGCTTGCTTGTGGTTGCAGCAACGACACCCAGGGGAGAGGGCTGGAGCAAGCTGCGCCGCAAAGGCAGGATGGCCGCCGACGGGGCGGACGCCAGCCCCGGCACCCCCAGGAGCCCCACCGTCTACGACTGGTGCGTTGGCTTCAAACCGAATATCCCCTATTGTTTTTGAGCGCGTCGCATGATGAAACTAGCAGATCCAACCAACATGACACTGGTCTCTGGTAGCCACAAATCTGATTCTTCCCAACCGTGTGTCTGGCAGGGTGGTGATCAGTTCGCTGGACCGCTAACCGTGAAAAAAGAAGAAGCAGATCCACAAGACGGAGGAGAACTGCAGGAGCACAACGAGAGTAGCCGCAAACTACGTATGACCGGAAGATGGAACCCTGTCCCAGTAGTATATGCTATCAGTTATGTACTACTACTTCCGTTGTAAACTAAACATCATCCACTCCACGTGAGCTGGTGCTAGTTTTCGTAGCCAAGGATGTGTGCCACCGCGTAGATAGCTGAAGGAGAAGAGTTCGTAGTAGGCAACCGGCGACGTGCAACCACCTGAGGCGAATGAGACCGAGATGTGAAGCGTGTGTAAATCCTACCAGTGGTAGATGTAGATGAAGAGGGGATGCTGAGCTCTGGCCGTCAGGCTCTCCCCCTGCTGTTCTGTAGTCTGTACAAGGCCCGCGGGCAGCATGTGCTGATGCATGCAGTGTAAAATATGTCTGCAATAATGCATGGCTAAGTGAACCTCCACTCCTTTTGATTATTGTCAGTGTCAGGCATCCCGTTGGTTGGGCTAGTTGAAGAAATGGCACCAATAATTTGCTCGACTTGATTCGAGTGTGGTGTCAGGCCGATGTGAAGGTTATCTGATTCACTGTGCTCAGTCTTCTTTGTACGGTTAGGGTCAAAAGGATGGGCCTCTTGATGTTTGACAGATCGGCGGGTGTACTTGCTCGTGATACTGATGGCACGGCACAGCACGGCGCACCTCATATGATATGCCGACGAGAGCTAGGATATTTATCGATGGGTCGTTGAGGGCTTTGGTTAAGATTTTCAATGAAGATCATGACGGAGCTTGACGAGGGTAACGCATGGCTAAGGCCTAGTTTAGCAGCATGGTCTTTTTAAAACCGAAGTGAATCTCTAGTTTTTCTTTGAGAGAGAGAGAGAAAATAGTGAATATTCAGTGCTTAGGGCTGGTTCAGAAACGGCACCAATAATTTGCTTCGTCGGATTCCTGGTGTCAGTCAGACCCCCGGGACACTGTCTGAATTTTCCAGGGTCGCCGTCTTCCTTTGTACTACAGGGTCAAACGGATGGGGCTGTTGATGCTTGACTGGCCATCAATTTGTGTGGTGATCGATGTCGACGACATGGCACCACTCTTCGTCAGGACCGGGATATTTACCATCTTTCGTTGCTTAGCCGGCGTTCCGATTCCCTCCGCTCCACGACTCCGCGCCGGAACAGAGTGGAGTCCAGTTAAAAGTTTTAGAGCTGGTCCAAGCTCCGCGGAGCGGAGCATTGCCGAACAGTGCCTTAACCTGGATGAAAATTCAGGAGGAACTCCACGAGATTTGGGGAGCCATATCATATATATTTGGGGTCGCTGGCACGGCTCCGCGCGGCGTGCCATGATGACTTGCCGCACCGTCCCGTGGCAACGGTACCATTTCCGTCCACAACCAATGTTGCTGCGGCGGGGGTTGGGCTGATGTTGATGAGCTGATCTGCTGCGCTGTCCCTTGGAGGGAGCAGTGCACGGCCATCGTGTGCTGCGCGGATGGCTCAGCCGCGCGCCACGCCACGCTACCCATGGGCGTTTCTGGAACCTGTCTCCTGCCCGGAGGGTCACGCCGTGTCCGCCCGGGGTTGGCCACCCCACCCTCCGGGGCCCGGCAGCGCCTCGCCTTCCCACCGCTGCTCCCCTGCTGCCTGCATGTGAGGGAATCGGGCGACCTGTCCGCAGTGAGATTAACTTAGCCACAGATGGGAATGGACCAGCGCTGCTGATGGAGTGATGGTGCTTTGCTTTAGGACCAAGGCTCCATCGATCGAACCGTAACAGTTGATCACGCGACGCTGCCACGTACGGCGTTGGTATAGAAGCTTGGGGAGCAGCTGCTGGTCGGACGTTTCTCCCGTCCGCATGAGGGAAAGGGAAATGCTCCATGCAGGAAGTATCACTCTGCGAACTACTCCCTCCGTTTCTAAATATAAGTCTTTTTAAGATATTTCACTAGGAGTCTACATACATTTTCGTCTTACCACACGCTCTTTTTCCGCACAAGTTATCAGTTGTTGCTCATTTGAAGATGGAACCTAACCTTTCAGCTCTTGGTCGAAATGAATATTACGTTTCAGATCTCCCATATGGCATCTTGGGGACGTAGCTCATATGGTAGAGCGCTCGCTTCGCATGCGAGAGGCACGGGGTTCGATTCCCCGCGTCTCCATTTTTATTCCTTTTTCCGTGTGCTTTTTGTCATCATATTTCCCTGAAATCAGATCGCTGCCGTATTTTGAGGATCAGTTTCAGAAGATTCCAGCGTAGCGTGGCTTTATCGACAAGCTGGAGAAATGGCCCAACTAAAAAGATTCGCGACCGTCTCCATAGTTGGGCTACCCTCCCGGCCCAGTTGCTCGGCCCGCGCTCCCTACTTCCTCCCCAAGCGAAGCGGAACTCCTCTTCCTCCTCCGCTGATCCTCCCAAACCCGCGCCCCGAATCTGCTGCCGCCGCTGCGTCCGTGTCGGCTCTGTCCCGCCGGCGAGGATGTTGTCGAGGATCTCCCGCCTCGGCGCCCACGCCCTGAGCCGGGCGAGGCTAGGTGAGCTCTCCTCCCCACTCCACCGTCGCCCCTCGACTCCGCGATTTCATTCACCTCTGCTGCGGTGCTGTTTTATTTGGAGGATGTCTCGGTTAGGATTAGGGGGGCCGCGAGTGCGTGATTCTGATTACCGAGTTACTCAGAAGTACCCCGTTGGTTTCCCTGGTGGTCACCTGGGGCGGGGTGCCCTGTCAAATTTGTGCTCGGCTCAGCGTGCTACGGCCCCGGGTGTTAATTCCAGGCCATTCGGATGCAATGGCGTGCATAGGTTCGAGTTTGTGGATATGGGCAGGCTGATGATGAGTTGATCGACATCCGGGAGCAAATGTGAGGGTGCTTTGATGAAGCAGCAGAAGCAGCTGCATCGAGGGGATGCACCTGTTGGTTGTGGTCACGCAGAGCTAATCCTACATCTGGTGGTTGGCAAGGAGGCACTAGTCATGCTCACATTTCCATAGCTTAAACGTTGGAATAACAATGTAATGTTTGTTTTGTGTTTTTTTAAGGTGACCCATACTATTCATGCTATTCCTCTTTTATGTTTAGATCCACATTTTGGAAGAAATGTATGTTTAGTTATTCTTGATATGTGCCTCTAATGTCTGATAACTCCAGTGCACCGTACAATAGTAAGGTTGTGGTACACCCTGGTATCTAAGTTCATTGGGATTTTTTTCCGGAAGTTCTTCTGGCCAAGTCATCCCTTCATGACTTAAATACCCTTGATCCCTCTGATATTTTTGACTAGTGCCTTCAGTAAATTTTTAAGAGAATACATTCTTTAAACTGGCATGCTTGTCGGTTTGTTGTGATCATCTTCCATTTCTCTATGTCCACTGAATTATTCTGACATTATCAGGTCAAAAGTCAGTAAATTCAAGGAATCAGGAAGAACCAATTAGAGCTTGTATGAACTATGTGGTCAGCTCTCTCTCTCTCTCTCAAAAGTTGCATTGTTAACTTGTCTACCTTTACTGCCAACTTATACAAAGGAGTATCCATGGTTGCTGGAGTTGTCGATTTGCTAGGCCTTCAAGCATTTTTTTTGTTGCAGGGAAGTTCATCAAGCAATCCTAACTGTACTGTTAACCTGGAGAACTCTTAATCATTAAAAATGTTGACATTATATAGTTTACATACGATGTGCAGATGTACAGATCTCGTATCTGCTTAACTTTTTTAATTTATTTAAAATGAAAAATATGATGTAAAGAAACTGGAATAACTTAGTTCAAAGATGAAATAACAAATTGAACTCTTTTCAGGGTAATCATTCTCTATGTTCCGCCACAGAAGCTAAAGTTAGTGACAGGAGCGAACAGCCGAAAGCTAAGTAAGTCTTTTTACTGTTGATGCCTGACCAGTCAGCTGTTACTGACATACTGTTGGGCGTAACATAAATACTAAAATGTTTTCATGCATGGTCAATATTTTCAAATTAGCAGTACAGACTATTGTGTCACACTAACATTCATATTTACTGGTCTATCTCTGGGTCATTAAGGATTCAGAATAACTAAAGCTCATGGAAGCAACCCTATGGTCCCTGGATGAATTTCTTAGTTGTTTATAAAAGTTCTAATGGCTCATTGGCTCTGTGAGACTAACACAATAAACCTTACTTACCAATTGTGACAACTAACTAAATACAGCCAGTTCAACAGTGAATCAATGATACAGTTAGACTGTAACTGTTGGAGCGCTAGAATGGACTAGGATTACATGAATATAAGGACACCCGCCAAAATAGATGGACATAAGATGTCTAATTTGAAAATATTACCAATTTAAGCTATGCATGGAAATTATTAATTTGGAAAGGATTGGAGAGAGCACATTAGGTTGGTAAATTAATCCTTCATAGTGATGTACTGATGTTTGCCCTTGCTGCTAAACCATTTGATGGTTGGAACTGTTGGCTAATAATTTGGCAACAGACTTCTGTCATCATTTCACTTGGTGTCAGGTTGATGTGGACTTATGCCGTTATCCCTTTGGAGGCATGACATTCGTATATTTTCTAAAATAGAATATTCAGATGTTACAAAAATGTTTCGTCACTTGTGCCCCTTTTGCACATGGGTAGTGTCTCTACGAGACAGCTGATTAGAGAAGCAAATAAAACTAGTGAAATGCCCTTGTATTGCTAGGGAAGTAGTAATAATAAAATGAATTGAGTTATGTAAAACTAGCTGAATGAGCCGGTATTGCTACAGAAGTAATAATCAAAACAAATCAAATCATATCATTACGTGTGGCATCAATCTCTATAGAGATACCTCACTTGTATGGAGGACAAGTGGGATGGCAGGCGGGCCATCATCACCAACTCCAAAATGTGCAGGAGTAAGATAAAGATAGATACGGCAGGTATTCCACCTGCTTCATTTCAAGCAAAACATACAACAGAATATAGGGAAGAAAACACATTGTACATGACCCAACAGCCAACATGATGTCCGGCACACAGGCTGACTACAAGATAGAGCATTTTTTTTTAAAATTGGTAGATCCACTCACTGAATTATTATGAATGGTAAAGAGGCCTTTGAGTTCAATTCCTGTTCCAAAAATAAGCCTTTGAGTTCAATTCCTGTTCCAAAAATAATTTTGGAAATTCCTGGAATTCCTGGAAGTACTTAAATGGCGTAACATTTGTCCTCCTAGAAGCCATCCACCTGATTTAACATGGTTGTTGGGCTCCTCTCTGGCTGTTGCTGTTGTCTTCCACCTTAAAAGCAGCATTCCTCCAAGCTGCATTGTGTCCATTCCTGCATTGTACACGGGTGTAACTGATCCTCGCTATACAACACTACCTGCCATGCCCCTGCATTTTGTGGCATAAGATCACTTGTGAAGGAACTGTCAGATTGATAAGAAAAGGTCCAGTCATTATGTAGCCTGCTTACAACACCACCCTTGAAGGGACTAGTATGCTACACAGGCACTGCTTACAATCGTGTGAGAGGTAATTGGGATAAGTTCTTGTTGATTGGTAAGAAATGGGCTAGGATTATATAGCCTGCTTACATACCCAAGTATGGAAAGTAACAATCTTGGGAACCCTTAAGAGATTTGATCCAAACTTAAAGATTGCTGGGAAATCCAAACCCAAAGATAACTGAGATCCTTATCCATTAATTACGCAATCATGAGAGGTAATTGGGAGATATCTTGCTTGCTTTGTAAGAATAGGGCTAGGCATTATATAGCCGGCTTACAAATCTAAGGATGGAAAGTGACTACCTTGGTACTCTTAAGAATTCAAAATCCCATCTTACAGATACCTGGGACCCTTATCCCTTAGTTAGGAATAGCTCCACCCCCTACGGAAAGGGCTCCTTCCTCCTGGGATGCCCTCCTGTTGTGGCCAATTGGCCATAGTTCTGTGCCAAGTATGCTATGTGAGTAATATTTGGTCCTTTGATTTTTAACACAATCAGGCCTCACAGGTGTCTATTTCATACGGTATATGGAACCTATGCAGCATTTAGGGCATGAAATTAATTTGGCAATAAAATGACGATATCCTGACATGCGAGAACTTGTGTCAATTTTACCAGTTCTGCCTCTTTTTTGATGCATAGGGTCTTTATGAGGTCTATCTGCTTCACTTAACAGCTTATTTGAGTTTTTATTATCTCGAACACGCCTGTGAGCGTGTCCTTTTTTCTTTATTTTTTTGTATTCTAAAGCCTTTTCTTCTGCCATTTTTCTGGTTTTGCGTGCAGAATATGTTACATTTTCCATTGATTAATTAGGAACTTAATCTTGAAGTTAGGATTCCATGCCCTTTTCTCTTAGCTGATTTGTTGCTTAATATCTGATGGGTTGCACATGCTTTTGGTTCTTAAATTTATATGACTTTGTCCTACCCTTGGCAATCAGTACCAATGACTGGAATTTACTTTGCAGGATATCTGTGACATTTGTTGATAAGGATGGCGATGAAACAGTTATTAATGTTCCTATTGGGATGTCAATGCTGGAAGCTGCTCATGAGAATGACATAGAACTTGAAGGTCCTCTACAGTGCTCCTTTTTTCTAATTTTGGTTTGAAACTTGAGCATCCTGCAGTAATTCCACTCCTGTACTTGGCTTCATGTGCTTCCTTGGACTGTTGGACTTAATATCACCTGTATTTTTAGTAGTTAAAGGAGCTTACATTGACATGTAAGTTCAGAATTAGGTATAGATATATCATGATACCTTTCTGTCATTGTACGTCTCCTTTGATTCTGCATCCTGTTAGAATTTTCGTTTAAATTCTATTGCATGTTGACTTAATTACATGACATACTTCCCTTATCTTTTTTGTCATATATATCTGAATTGCTTCTTTTGTCATGATCACCAGGAGCATGTGAGGGCTCTCTTGCATGTTCTACCTGTCATGTGATTGTAACGGTACGAAGTTCTACATACATTCTTTCTAAGTTTTCAGTGTGTTGAGACAGTTCAAAGTGCAGTTTGATGAGAAAGTTCTATTCACAGGACGTAGAGTACTATAACAAATTGGAAGATCCTGAAGATGAGGAAAACGATATGCTGGACCTTGCTTTTGGCCTTACAGAGACGTATGCTTATTTTCTTTGTGAATTGTACAAAATGCATTACTCCAGTTAATCTAACATGGTCTCATTGTTTTAGATCTCGCCTTGGTTGCCAAGTAATTGCAAGCCCTGAACTTGATGGCATAAGATTAGCACTGCCAGCAGCTACCAGAAACTTTGCTGTTGATGGGCATGTCCCGAAACCACACTGACTAAGCACTGGGTATGTTGGATACCTGCTCAGTTTTGCAGAATATGAGATATAGTTCTTTTTATTTTCATCTTGTTGTATCTGTATCCTCAACATTTATATTCTGTAGTCCTTGGCCATCTGTAGTCCTTGGCAAGACGGCCATTAATGTCAACTTGCTTCGCCAAAACAACACTTGGAAAATGCATTGCCATTGCAATGCTACCAACTTTGCACTTGGAAAAATCTACCATCACTTTGTCCATCACTGCATGTTTATTTTTCGTTCTATATTATGATATACTGTAGATCTTCCTTGTAAGCTAATGCTTGTGTGTATCAAAGTGGTATCAGCTGTTATATTTACCTAACGTTCTGACTTTATTTTTGTCGCATTCTCCTTTGATTTTCCTTCTGTTACCTTGTAGTTCTGTTTTGCACTCCTACATCATAGTTATCAACCGTACTTAGCAATGCTACCGCATACTCATAAGTAGTATGAAGCCTCGAAAAAACTATAAATTTTGCCAGTCTACTTTCATACCCCGTCTTTCTACCACTTAGAAAACATAAGCACAAAATATTGATATAATATCGTTTGCATATAACAAAACCACACACTGAACTATAAATCCAAGGAGCTATAACAATAACGAGCTACCGTAGGCTCACTAAAGGTATCACAACAGAGTTCAATCTTGCTAGCGATTAATTAGTTAAGTAATAAAATCCTTAATATTTAACTTCTACGACCGAACAATTTAGCAAGCACGATAAGGTATAGCTTCTAACTAATCAATCGTCAATGGCAAAGTTCCCAGCAAAATGACGTGTGAGATATTTTTAACATGAACTGACGAAGATGAGGGTGTTACTTCCTTTATCTTCAGCATGTTGTCCTCAGGAGTGACCTAAACACATAGAAATAACAAAAGGTGAGTACAGAAATTTAGCAGGTATGCATAAACCACAACACCGAATGTTTGTAAATAGCAACTTATCACCAACACAAATAATGATGATCATATGTGTCCACATGCTCAATTGCTCATTGCATCTCACTGCATTTCGTATACAGGTATCGCTTGAGTAGACATCCATTGACATCTACTTGTTGAGCATTGAAAGTTTCAAGGTGCCATGCAAAGTAGGTCATCATATCTTTGTCACTATGATGATGTGGAAAATATGAAATGCAAGTAGAGTGTTTGCAGTACACAAACTTCTACATTAACATATCATTATGACCATGGCAAATATCATGAACATAAAGAACAAGTACTAAGAAATAAACAACAACAACAACAACAACAACAACAAAGCCTTTAGTCCCAAACAAGTTGGGGTAGGCTAGAGGTGAAACCCATAAGATCTCACGACCAACTCATGGTTCTGGCACATGGATAGCAAGCTTCCATGCACGGATGCACCCCTATCCATGGCTAGTTCTTTGGTGATGCTCCAATCCTTCAGATCTCTCTTTACAGACTCTTCCCATGTCAAGTTTGGTCTACCCTATCCATGGCTAGTTCTTTGGTGATGCTCCAATCCTTCAGATCTCTCTTTACAGACTCTTCCCATGTCAAGTTTGGTCTACCCTGGCCTCTTTTGACATTATCAACACGCTTTAGCTGTCAGCTATGCACTGGGGCTACAAACGTTACACAAAAATAGTCAGACAAAGGTTATTATCCAACATGGACCTGTCTTAACCCTTACGAGCAACTGAAGAAATATTCATCACATTGGAACTCCTCAGATCTGTGGAGCAAACCTCGCTTAAGAAACTATTTGAAAATCATCACACAAGCATATTCTACCATCTCCATACTTAACGCTCAACAAAATTTGAAAACCCATATCTGCTCCTTACATCAAAACGCGGTTTAATTCTCTATTTCCATGCTTCCATGCTATTTTATCCTTAATTATTAGTATGTTTTATCGAATTTACGCAAAAGATACCAGCTTAGATATCTACAACTTTCATGTTATAACTATAATGTAATTCGGCTACCTTAATGGTGATAACATCTGAACTAGAAAATTATTTCAGTTAAAAACCAGCTCAGGAGTTTTCGAACCTTTAGAAAGACAAGTCCAAAGACTTCCCCTTTTCTGACTAACTACATACTGTAAAGTATTTTATCTCAATTTTAACTAGTATAAGAGGTCAGCAATTCAACTATTCACATCTTGAGGCCCTTGTGAGAGGGTCGCTCCATGTCATTGTTTTCTGACAGAAGATTTTGGATGAAATCATCTCTTCCATGAGTGCGCTGATTATTTTCCTGGTGCTGACATCTAAAGTTCTCACCTAACCGCTGTAGTCTCATTCATGATGCCAATTTGTTGCTGTCATCTTTTGCATCTCTAATGTGTGCTATGGTAGTCTCCTTTTGATCCTTCAGATATGTCGCATGGTCAAAGTTTCAATTATTCACATATGCAAGTTTTCACAACTCTATGTAAATGTTGGTCATATTGGCATGTCCAGTTCTTTTGCAATTGTAGATTGACATGCTTGCTTTATTCCGTGTAAGACTTAAGTTCAGTGATGCCTTGTTACTTCAAAGAGCTTTTTAATTCACTGTTGGCTTGACCAGCTTTATTCTGGCAGTCTTTGTCAATCCCATTTACTAGAAGTGATTCCTTTGTCTGGTGTTTTCCTGCATGTAGCTATATAATTAGTTCCAAATAAACATGTCTGGCCTCTTAAATTAGCAAGGTTTTCATGAAAGTTTGTCAGTGTTTCCAGTGTAATGATTTATTCTTTTATTAAAATTGGAGATATTTGGAACTATGCTAAACATTGTTGCTGACTTAGCCATGCACAGGGGTGCGTGGAAGTTAGCTATCCACGTTCCAGAGCTATGACTTGGCTTCGAGATCTTATGGGTTTCAACTCTAGCCTACCCCAACTTGTTTGGGACTGAAAGGCTTGCTTATTGTTGTTGTTGGTAAACATTGTTGCTGGTGTTACAGCTCAGGTGTGCACAGTACCAACAGTTTTGTTTCGTGCTAGTTTTGTTCTTTCATTTCAAACAGCTAAAATTTTGGGGTTTTGTTGCGTATCTTGTATCTGCATATGATCCATCCGTTTCTTCTCGTACTCTGCCTTGTAGTTGGTTTCATGACCCCTGTTCCGTCGAGCGTTAGAAGTTGGCTAGGGACAGGAGAACCACCGCTGGGTACTTTTTTGCGACTGCAATGTCAGCTCACCATAATGTAATTTGAGGAGGAATAACATCCATTAGCGTTCCGTCAATACCTACTGGTGGAGAGTTACCATCAATCTGGTTTGCCAATTTATGGTGGCTGCATGATATGCTAGCGCACCATCAGTGATGTGCCAAAAGGGTAAGACCAGAAAATTGGGTTTTGTTTTGTATTTTAAAAGAGTAGAGTATTCCCTTCCCGCCTTGTTATAAGCGGCTCTTGGTTTTGAGTTTTCTTTACCTAGTACACTGAATCGCTCTCGTATTTAAACTCCACTCTATATTACTCTACTACATTTGGAATGTTTTCTTTCACTCGAATGAATTTACTTGCAATTATTCATCTATATATACATCAATACATGAAGATCTTTTTATTTGCGTCAACTTTATGACCGTTATTGATTGGCATCATCGCCTGAGCAAGCGTCTGTGCACTTGCGTTCTCCTCTGCTTTGAGCCTCCAGAATCTGACGTTATCTTGTCCAAATACTCGTGAATATGTTATTACTACAATGTTACCGCAAAGATTGTTTGTTCTATCATCAATTTGAGGTTGGTGGTCGTACTGTTTCCTTCTCTCACAAGTAGTGACGACCAAGGTTTGATTTTTTTTTTCTCTCTCTCTCTCTGACATTTCCATCGTTACAGGTGCCGAAACATTGTTTTTATGCATATTGCATTTTTTTCCCCATTGCATTTGAGAAGAACGAAAGTGACCTATGAATCTCACTGGTTAGAAGGCATCAAAGATCAACTGATGCAGGGTTGAAGCAGCTAGACGAATCGCTGCGGTTGGTTGGTGAACCTTCAATTCGTCATTCGTGGCAGCATAGTTTACATCGTTCCGAGGGAGAGGGCCGTTCGCTGCCGGGCAGACGAACCGATCGCCCGCCGCCCAAGTCGCGTTCGGATCGTGATCGCACCACCAGCGAAGCTGATTATCAAGCGCCGACGCAACGTGACCACAGCAGGTCACATGTATGTCGTGAGACGCCCTGCTCGGTGCTCCCATGACCGCAACGTGTCTGCCTGCTGTGGCGCATGCCGGGGATGGAAACGCTTGCTCAGGCGATGTGTCGCCGGCCTGTGGCTGCTGCTCCGATGCCATCACAGGTTTCCGCTGCTGTTGGCGAGTACTACGGAGTACTGTCTTTTTGGTCGTGTGTGGCGCTCGTCTTGGTTCATCTGATCACGCCTTGTTCCCATCTTCTTCTGCTGCCGCTGTAGATCAACCAATCGTAGCACACGGCCGGCGCACGCCGGACCAATATTTTGCTTTTAAAACGTACTAGTAACATTTATTACTTTAAAATCCGATTGGAAACGGCCGTGGATCAACACATTGGGGAGCTTGCTTTAGGACGAGTTAAAACGGATCATCATATTTTATCGCCTCGGATGATTCAGCAACGAACTGCTTTTGCAACCGCCCCTGTGCTTCGTCACTGGATGGCTTTGACCGGTGTTGCCTCCCAAGAAAAACATACCGTATGGATGGCGATCTTCAGAAGGAAAGACAAAAAAGGGAGAGAGCGACAGACCTCCATCGTGGGGGGCAAAGGCAGGCTCTCATGATCGATCGATCGTCGCGCTACCGCTACCATGATCGTGGTGGGATGGTGTAGGAATGCCCAAAGCAGACACGCACTTATCTTTCCCTTGCCCGAGTAAAGGTGAACAGAGGGAGGGAGAAAAGCACCAGATTCTGCCACTCACGCGCCAACAATTTGCATATCACAGCATTAAGCCAAAAGATGTTTGGCACTAATGGTGTGCTGAAAAAGAACAGTTTTTTAGAAAAGTGTTTGGTGTTAACTCACTCGCGCCAAAGGTTGTAGACCAGATGTGTTTTTGATTGATATAGAGTGCAGGCGTTTTTTCGTTTTCACTTGGCTTTTGTGTATATGAGGTGAATGAACTCATAAACTTGGCATATACCCTATGAGGTGAATAACTAAAGTACTAACATGCTTTAGTACTGAACATTCTTGTCAGAATTTTATGAAGTGCATAAGTACTCGAACGCAGGATGGATGCCCATAAACCCAGCTGGATTCATGAAATTCTTTTCTACCAACTTATTTCTCTCTTATCCCCAAGGCATTGTGCTGCCATGATCATTTCTCTCTAGCTAGCATTCGTATGTAAAGGAACTAATCTTTTGTGCACTATCTTCTCCTATTCCTGCAAGTGGGAGGGGGTGCAGGTAGAAGATGCTGACCGTTGGTGCTAATTAACCAGGCTTTGACAGCAACAAATCAAAGGCTAGCATCTCAAAATCACGGGGGCTGTCTTGGTCACAGGAGGTCATAACGAAAATCAAGCTGGTGGTGTTTCCCTTTCAATCCATCTCCCTCATAAGATTACACTGTCGAACTATCATAGACCCCGCCCTGTATTGACTGCAATTTTTCTGTGCTTTCCGGTATCTGGTTAAAGCTTGAGCTAAATATCGGAGAGCAGGCAAAAATTACTCCCAACCCAAGCAGGGCCTAAGTATGCTGAAAACGAAATAAATCATCTATATCACTCTTCAGATTCTCGGTAAATGGTTGTTACTTGCCAGTACAATTTAGCTGGGCAGTAAGACAACAGGAGTACAAAACCCTCGCTAGGTGACTTCTAATAGGAGTTCTTGCTTTCTAACTAGCCTGATAGATGACCTAGCTTGACATGACATGCAAGGGTCAGCAGTAACAATCTTTTCAGATGGAGATTCAGATATCGGCCTTCAACTAGCTTGATGAAACACTGTCCTTTTTTGTCCTAATAAAACCATTGGTAGTGATATTACGGGACAGGGATGGACTATGGAGGAGTATGCTTGCTCGCGTGTGGTTGATGCGTATGCTGTCCAACTACCCATTTGGCTTGTGTGTATATATAATCTAAGCGCTTCTTGAAAGAAGCAACATATGGTAATGACAGTTATGCAGTCTAATTAATGTTTCTGGTACACAAGGGCATGATTCTAATAGTTTGTTTTCTCTAGAGACAAATTTGTAATTTTTTGTACCTAGAGACGTATAGACGGATACAGATAAATCAAGGAAGTATTCAGCATTTTGGTTTATCTTGTTTTCTACGGGGCAGTTAGGAGTACACCGCTTCTCAATCTTTTTTCCAATTTTTGATGAACAGAAAATACAGAGCAAGGACAAATGCGGACAATCCCTTTCGAGCTGTTGCTCAACCTAGATACAGATCCTCTGACAAATGAAAATGCTAACCAAAGAATGGAAAGCGATCCTAGAGATCAGCGTTTGTCTAAGAAGTCCTACACTACACGTATGACTTCACCTACTGCCACTGGCTTATGTGTGCATGTTCGTGGTTCGGCTTCAGCTACCTACCACCTTTGTACCGAACCGAAGGCATAAGCCGAAGCATACACTACTACGGGTGCGTCGGCTAATACATACATACAAAAAAAAATGGAAGATTCATGGCCATGTACTGATGTGTATACACTGCATAGTATATGGTTCTTCGGCTTTCTTCACACGCCAAACCATATCGGCGTTTCTTCTTGGCCAAGGAAGAGTCTCGTCTACCGGATAATTTTGTTAGAAGCAAGCTGAGCTGATGCAGATCGTCTTAACGGAAAGAGAGAGAAAGAAAAACGAGAAGAAAACCGGTGAGAAATCTCCCTATCTTTGATATCACGCTCCAATTCGATCGATCTCCAAGGGCATCTACAAGAGGCCTGTCGTGGGCTTGTCACTCTCAGTTTGCCGTATTGCTCTTATTTCCCCGTGCCTCGCAGCCTTCACCATGCTTACTAATTAGTGAGTTCGGTGCTCACTTGTTTATTCAGGACCACGCCATTACCTGCAATAAGTTTCCTTTTCGTTTTCCTTGCCTTTACCCCGGCCGGTTCGGCACAGTGCCACCTTGTTTACGCCTGGAAAATGGCAGATCACATCCTGGTGTATGGTACAGCGATTTCCTCCGTCGCAGGTCGTTGCACGATGACTACTCACACACTGAACGAGCGAAAACGTAAATAAATAAGGAAAAGGACGCCCTCTAAAGCTTGCGATGCATTTTTAGGCTACGAGATGCGCGTGACTTCTATTTAAATCGGACCGCGCCTTTGGATGGTGATCATGCAGTAGTAGTAATGTATAAAGGTGATGGGAGGAGGGCAACGGCAAATGCAGTTATGCATCGTCGTCCATCCGTCATTCCATTTGCCCAATGAAAAGAGACCATTTTCTAAGGCAACAAATGCTCTGTATTTTCTCAAATCCGTCATTCCATCCGCGTCTTAGGAATTTTTCTCAAATAGAAAAATAGGAAAATAGGGCCCATAGGAAAATAGGGGCAAAATTTATTTTCCTATGGGAGGTGCCTTAGGGTCCGCGACATGCCACTGTATCGGGAGCCACATCTCCCCTATCTCTCCCCCTCTATAGCGCGCGCCCATAGTCGCCCGAGCCGGCCAATGCGCAAGCTCGCACACGCGCACCCTCAGTCGCTCTCTTCTCTCCCCTCGGTCGTAGACCATCACCACGTGCATCATGATACTTGTGTTATGTGTTGGATTTTCCGTCAAGAGAAACGGGTTATCGCAGCACGGTAAGTATTTCCCTCAGTTATGAAACCAAAGTTTATCGAACCAATAGAAATATCAACCACAACCGTCTACAACGGCTGCACACAAAAACAAACGACTTGCACCCAACGTGGGCAAGAGGGTTGTCAATCCCCTTGTATTTGTTATTTGTAAGCGAGTGAGGTGTGTAGATAATTGTAGATAGAAAGATAAAATAAAAACAAGTAAATGACAGCAAGGTATTGAAGGTTTTGTAGATATGTTGCGAATAGACCCTGGGGGTATAGTTTTCCCTAGTGGCATCTCTCATGAAAAATAGCATACAGTGGGTAAACAAATTACTGTTGGACAATTGACAGAAAAGAGCCCTGCCTGCACCTATTACTATTACTCCACTCATCGACCGCTATGCAACATGCATCTAGAGTATTAAGTAAAACAGAGTAATGCATGGATAATATGAATAAACCACATCATTTTATCCATGGTAGCAACAACACAAAGACACATCTTGTCCCCTTCTATCACTGGGATATAGAAATTCACGAGATTGAACTCACTACAACACACCTCTCTCACCAAAGAAATATCAATCTAATTGGCCAAACTATTTCAATAGATCGGAGAGAATTACGAAGCTATCATAATCATGCACATAAGAATCATATAAGTATTGAGAGGAGACTCAAATATTTATCATGAATAATATGAACATAAACCCACAATTCATCGGATCCCAACAAACGCACCACACAAAGCGAATTACAGCATGCGGATCAAAGAGAAGACGCAATGATCGATGTATTGAAGATCAAGAGAGAGAGAGAGAGATTGCCATCTAGGTATTTGCTATGAACCCGTAGGTGTGTGGTGAACTACTCACACATCATCGTGAGGGCAACAAGGTTGATGAAGAGGCCCTCCGTGATCGATCCACCTCAGGCAGGGTGCCGGAACACAGCTCCAGATGGCCTCCCGTCGGAACAAATACTTGCGGAGCGTAGAAAGTGTTTCAGGACTGCTATGGTTTCTAGGGTATATGAGAATTTATAAGCTAGAGAATGGAGTTGGGAGGGCCTCGAGGGGCCCATAAGCCAACAAGCCCCAACCTAGGCCGTGTTGGGTTGGCTTGTGGGGCCCTCGTGTGGCCCCCAGCCTTCCTCTGATGCTTGTTGCTCTTGTTCTGGTCTAGAAAAATCACCAAAAAGTTTTAGGTCAGTACTTCGTTTGGTATGGAAAACCCAAAAAGTGAAAAACATGCAGAAAACAACAACTGGCACTAGGCAGTGGGTCAATAGGTTAGTGCTCAAAACTAATATAATTTGGTAAATAAACACCCAAAAGTATTCTAGAATGATAATATATCAACATGGAATAATCAAATATTATAAATACGCTAGAGACGTAAGCATCCCCGAGCTTAATTCCCGCTCGTCCTCGAGTAGGTAAATGATAAAAACAGAGTTTTTTATGTGAGATGCTATCCATGATGTAACCTTATGCATGTATGCTTATTGAGAAACGATGAATTGACAAATATTAACACAACAATACTTATAGGTATAAGCAACAAAATTATTAATCTTTCAAAGTATACGATACTCAAAGATTGTTTTACCCCATTCATCTTATTACATTAGCAAGCCATAGCTCCATCTTCACCATATTAATACCAATGTCAAGCACCATGGTGTCCAAGTGAGACAATTGGATCATACTTTTTCAATATGCATCAACTTTTCATTCTTCATGCAATACATGAGCGTGAACCAATGGACATAGCATATAGGTGGAATATAATATGATGGTAGGTTTCAAAGGGGTAACAATTGAATAAGATAGTCTCACATCAACTAGGCGTACAAACGGGCTATGGAGATGCCCGTTGATAGATATCGATGCAAGGAGTAGGGATTACCATGCAAATGATGCACTAGAGCTATAAGTGTATGAAAGCTCCACTGAAGCTAAGTGGGGTGTGCATCCAACTTGCTTGCTCATGAAGACCTCGGGCATTTGAGGAAGCCCATCATCAAAATATACAAGCCAAGTTTATGGAAAAGTGATTCCCACTAGCATATGAATGATATATCATGAGACTCTCTATATGAAGAACAAGGTGTCACTTTGAGGCACAAGTGTGGTAAAGGATAGTAGCAAAGTCCATTCTATCTTTTCTCTCATTCATTTTTTTTAATTATTACTATGGTGGGCTCATTTGGCCTCCCCAATTTTTATTTTCTCACTGGGACAGTGCTCTAATAATGATGATCATCACACTTTTATTTACTTACAACTCAATATGCAAACTGATAGGACAATATGACTCTGTTTGAATGCCTCTGGCAGTGTATCAGGATGTGCAAAGATCTAGCATGACATGTATCAAAAATATGATGAACGCTGGCTTTTGCCACAAATACTATGTCACCTCTATATAATCATGCAAGGCATTATAATGATGAACAAACTAGTCACGAAGAACTCATGTCCTTATTGAAAAATTAGTCACGAAGAACTCATGTACTTATTGAAAAATTCTATTAATTTTATCACAAATCAAAGTACTACTCGCATGCCCCGAGGGAGAGGGTTGGTATGAATGAACCATCGCGCGACTCCGACTCAAAACAACACTAGGATTTCAACGAGGAATAGAAATGCTCACACATCATCACCATGCCCTTTTAATTTTTAGATGAACAAGAAGTTTAACATCTCTTCATATCGACACCTCTCTGAATTGATTATAACGCACTCACACCTTTTTCATATCACCACATCAATATCATTAACCCATAATTTCTCTATATGTGCTACATGATGGTTTTAACTATCATTCATTGAACACCCATTTTTTTGATCTAGTCTTATGACCCATGGAAATTACCATCACTATTTATATAAATCTCAAACAAATATAAGTGAAGAACGAAAGCATAATGTTTCTATAAAATCTACACGCCACCATGCTAAAAAAGATATATGTGAATTACTAGAGCAACTACTAAGCTCAAAAGATATAAGTGAAGCACATAGAGTATTCTAACAAATTGTGATGATGTGTTATCTCTCTCAAATAGGTGTGTCCAGCAAACTACGATTGTGGCAAACTAAAAGTAAAAACAAACAAAAGAAAATGACCCTCCAAGCAAAACTCATATCATGTGATGAATAAAAATGTAGCTCCAAGTAACATACTGATGGATTGCGACGAAAAGAGGTGATGCCTTCCGGGGCATCTGCAAGCTTAGACGCTTGATTATTCCTAGAATATTAACTTAGGGTGCCTTGGTAATCCCCAATCTTAGGCTTTTGTTGCTCCTCATTCCTTTGTCCATCGGGATAATACCCAAAACTTGAAAACTTCAATCACATAAAACTCAACAAAACTTCGTGAGATCCGTTAGTACAAGCAACATATCAAATACTTTCAGGTGCAGCTATAAGTTGACTCTTATTTTATTTTAGCATAAGGTACTGTATTATAACTTCTCCATGGCTTATACCCCCCAATACAATCTATAACATCATCAAAACAAGCAAACTATGCACGCAAAAAACAGAATCTAACTGAAACAAAACAATATGTAGTAATCTATAATGAACCTATACTTCTATAACTCAAAAAATTCTAAAAATTAGGAACTCCTGAAAAATTTGTTTAGGAATACTGTGTAAAACATTTAGCTTAAAAAGACGTTCCAGTAAAATCAGAGAAATTCTGCACTAGAAGTCAAAGTTTTTGTTTTTGCACCGTATCAATTCTACTCATCATAAAAATCATCCCAAAGGCTTTACATGGCACAAACACTAATTAAAACATAAAAACACAATCATTATAGAGGCAATAATAATGTTATCACAAACAAATAGAAATAAATGATAACTATTGGGTTGTCTCCCAACAAACTCTTTTTTATAGCCATTAAGACATGCTTGAAATTTCAATGATGCTCACATAAAAGACAAGAATTGAATCACAAAGAGAGTATCATAAAACATGAGACAAGAACATTTAAGTATAACATACTTCTATTCTTAGGCATTTTATAAGCAAACAATTTATCAAGACAATAAGTGTCTGTCATAAGCAAGTAGGAAGAGTGAAGCATTAACAATTTGAATATCAAGAGAGGTAAGTGAGTAACATGAAAATTTCTATGACCATACTTGCCTCTCTCATAATGATTACATGTAGGACCATATTCAAATTCAGCAATATAGCAATCATGCTTTTTGTTCAAGGAACTATAATGAATCACTTTATAAATTTCACAATTTTTGGATTCATGATTTTGAAGCAAGACCTCATAAAGATAATCTAGTGCACTCTCACTAGTAATTGTTTCAACATAAATGGGTCTTTTAAAAATATTAGCTAGTGTATGAGGATCCGTTTATCTTAATTTTTGCATTTTACTTTGTGTTTTGGTGTGACAAAGATAAAGATAGCATAGCTAGGCAAGTAAACTAGAGAGCAAAGATGCAAACTAGTGACAAGCTAATCAAGCAAAGGTAAATATTTTTGTATTTTTATTTTTTATGAGACAAACTAAATATACCGGCAAATAAAAAGGAGAACAAGTGAATGAAAATTTGTGTGGAGTTACTTGGTAGTTGGTGATGATATTCCCCGGCAACGGCGCCAAAAATCCTTCCTGATAATTGTGATCTCAGTTGGGTTTTCTTTGGAGAGAAACGGGGCATCGCAACATAATGTGAGTAAGTATTTCCCTCAGTTATGAAACCAAGGTTTATTGAACCAATAGGAATATCAACCACAACTGTCTTTAGTGGCTGCACACAAAAGAACAAACAACTTGCACCTAGCGCAGGCAAGAGGGTTGTCAATCCCCTTGTACTTGTTATCTTTAAGCGAGTGAGGTGTGTAGTAATTGTAGATAGCAAGATAAAATAAAAACAAGTAAATGGAAGCAAGGTATTGAAGATTTTGTAGATATGTTGTGAATAGACCCCGGGGCATAGTTTTCCCTAATGGCATCTCTCATGAAAAATAGCATACAGTGGGTAAACAAATTACTATTGGGCAATTGACAGAAAAACGGATAGTTATGCGATATTCACGACAATGATCATGTGTATATAGGAATCACTTCCATAAACAAATAGGCCAACTCCTGCCTGCACCTAATACTATTACTACACTCATCGACCGCTATGCAACTTGCATCTAGAGTATTAAGTAAAATAGAGTAATGCATGGATAACAATGACATGATGTAGACAAACTAAACTCAAGCAATATGAATAAACCACATCATTTTATCCTTGGTAGAAGCTACACAAATACGCATCTTGTCCCCTTTTGTCAATGAGATATAGAAATTCGTGAGGTTGAACCTACTATAACGCACCTCTCTCATCGAAGAAATATCAGTCCAGTTGGGCAAACTATTTCAATAGATCGGAGAGAATTACAAAGCTATCACAATCATGCACATAAGAATCATATAAGTATTAAGAGGAGACTCAAATATTTATCATGAATAATATGAACATAAATGCACAATTCATCGGATCCCAACAAACGCACCGCACAAAAGAGATTACATCATGTGGATCCAAGCAAAGATGCAAATGATCATTGTATTGAAGATCAAGAGAGAGAAATTACCATCTAGGAACTCGCTATGGACTCGTAGTTTTGTGGTGAACTAGTCACACATCATCGTGAGGGAAGCAAGGTTTATGAAGAGGCTCTTCGTGATCGACCCCTCTGACAGGGTGCCAGAACAGAGCTCTAGATGGCCTCCCGTCGAAACAAAGACTAGCGGCACCGTGAAAAGTGTCTCGGGACTGCTTCTGGGATTTCTAGGGTATATGAGAATTTATAAGCCACATAATAGACTCGGGATGGACTCAAGAAGCCCACAAGACAACAGGGCACGCCCCCAGGCCGCACTGGGTTAGCTTGTGGGGCCCTCTTGTGGCCTCCAGCCTTCCTCCAATGCTTGTTGCTCTTCTTTTGGTCCAGAAAAAATTGCCAAAAAGTTTTAGATCAATTGGACTTCGTTTGGTATGGAATACCTAAAAAGAGAAAAACATGGAGAAAATAACAACTAGCACTCGACACTGGGTCAATAGGTTAGTGCTAAAAAATAATATAAATTGGTAAATAAATGCTAGAAAGATAATATATCAGCATGGAACAATAAAAAAATATAGATATGTTGGAGACGTAGCACACCCCCGAGCCAGCCTGACCCTCTCCCGTGGCCTCCAGGGACGACGGCAACCCCGCCGGGGCACGGGGTCATGGCGCACCATCGCCCCCCCTATCAAATGGCCTCCCCGAGCTCCCCCTACCCCTCTGATCTATCTCACCCTCACCCAGTCGAGCCCGTGAACCAGCCAAACCCCCTCCCGAGGCCCCTACGCTCGGGATCGACAAAGCTCCGCCATGCTGGGTCCGCCATCGTCCAGTTAATGTGAGCCCCCTCCACCTCCCCTTTCGCTCGATCTGGAACCGCATCACCCTGGACCTTTTCCCAGTCTCTCCCGCTCGGATTGCAGCTCTAGACGTCGATGAGGAACTCCCCTCGAAGCTCCTCTACTGAGGTTGCTCGTCGCCGATGACTCCCCGCGCTCCGGTGACTCCTCCGACCACCATTCGAATGGTGACTTCCCCTGGTTCCATTCCCGTCATCGGTCACCCTCGCTATGCCTCCTAGCGTCGCCGGTGTGCCCCACCGTCCTTTGGAGAGAGGTTGACGATGACCCTAACATAGGGGCGCACCCGTAAGCTTATGCCTTGTCTCGTATCTCTCCCTTTCCCTGACGTCTGGGGCCCATGCGCCAGGTTCAAATCTGGCACGACGCGCATGCCCGACTTGTTGGGGAACGTCGCACGGGAAACAAAAATTTTCCTACGCGCACGAAGACCTATCATGGTGATGTCCATCTACGAGAGGGGATTTCCGATCTACGTACCCTTGTAGATCGCACATCAGAAGCGTTAAGAAACGCGATTGATGTAGTGGAACGTCCTCACGTCCCTCGATCCGCCCCGCGAACCGTCCCACGAACCGTCCCGCGATCCGTCCCACGATCCGCTCCGATCTAGTGCCGAACGGACGACACCTCCGCGTTCAGCACACGTACAGCTCGACGATGATCTCGGCCTTCTTGATCCAGCAAGAGAGACGGAGAGGTAGATGAGTTCTCCGGCAGTGTGACGGTGCTACGGAGGTTGGTGGTGATCTAATCTCAGCAGGGCTCCGCCCGAGCTCCGCAGAAACGCGATCTAGAGGAAAAACCGTGGAGGTATGTGGTCGGGCTGCCGTGGCAAAAGTTGTCTCAAATCAGCCCTAATACCCCAGTATATATAGGAGGGAGGGAGAGGGAAGAGGCAGCCTCAAACCCTCAAGGTTTGGCCGAAATTGGAGGTGGAGGAGTCCTACTCCAATCCTACTTGGAGTAGGATTCCACCTTCCCACTTGGAAACTCTTTCCACCTTGTGTTTTTTCCTTCTCAAACCTTATGGGCCTTAGTGGGAACTTATTCCAGCCCACTAGGGGCTAGTTTATCTCTTTCCATAGCCCATGAGACCCCTTGGGGCGTGACACCCCTCTCGATGGTCCCCGGCACCCCTCCCGGCACTCCCGGTACACTACCGATGAGCCCGAAACTTTTCCGGTAATGCCCGAAAACTTTCCGGTAACCAAATGAGGTCATCCTATATTTCAATATTCGTCTCCGGACCATTCCGGAAACCCTCGTGACGTCCGTGATCCCATCCGGGACTCCGAACAACATTCAGTAACCAACCATATAACTCAAATACACATAAAACATCGTCGAACCTTAAGTGTGCAGACCCTGCGGATTCGAGAACTATGTAGACATGACCTGAGGGACTCCTCGGTCAATATCCAATAGCGGGACCTGGATGCCCATATTGGATCCTACATATTCTGAAGATCTTTATCGATTGAACCTCAGTGCCAAGGATTCGTATAATCCCGTATGTCATTCCCTTTGTCCTTCGATATGTTACTTGCCCGAGATTCGATCGTCGGTATCCGCATACCTATTTCAATCTCGTTTACCGGCAATTCTATTTACTCGTTCCATAATACAAGATCCCGTGACTTACACTAAGTCACATTGCTTGCAAGGCTTGTGTGTGATGTTGTATTACCGAGTGGGCCTCGAGATACCTCTCCGTCACATGGAGGACAAATCCCAGTCTTGATCCATACTAACTCAACGAACACCTTCGGAGATACCTGTAGAGAATCTTTATTGTCACCCAGTTACGTTGCAACGTTTGATACACACAAAGCATTCCTCGAGTGTCAGTGAGTTATATGATCTCATGGTCATAGGAACAAATACTTGACACACAGAAAACAGTAGCAACAAGATGACACGATCAACGTGCTACGTCTATTAGTTTGGGTCTAGTCCATCACATGATTCACCTAATGATGTGATCCCGTTATGAAGTGACAACACTTTCCTATGGTCAGGAAACCTTGACCATCTTTGATCAACGAGCTAGTCAACTAGAGGCTTACTAGGGACAGTGTTTTGTCTATGTATCCACACATGCACTGTGTTTCCAATCAATACAATTATAGCATGGATAATAAACGATTATCATGAACAAAGAAATATAATAATAACTAATTTATTATTGCCTCTAGGGCATATTTCCAACACGACTCGGCTGGGGTGCTTTGGCTATGGGCCGACCCAACTGTGGGTGATTTGGCCTAGGGCAATAGAGCCCTTTTCTTTTTTTATTGTGTTTTTAAAAAATTCCACACAAATAAATATTTTACCAAATCCAAATATTCCATCACCTAAAATCTTGTAATAATACAACCTATTTGATTATGCCACTTGTGAAAAAATTGGAAAAGGTTTTGTATAGTGTATTTATTTGAAACCTTGTTTTAGATATTAAGAATCTCTGTTAAAATACTTTTCACCATTTTTCACACTTCAAAACTAATACCTAATAATTTTCATAATACCAATATTCACCCTAGTATTTTACAAAAATCGGTTCACATTTTTCTGAGTGTTATGTTTTCCCTGTTTTGTCATGGTCTTAATTTTGCCCGTTATTATCGCGATGATAGATTGCGTTGTTGACAAAGGAGTTGGACCACAAGACTTTGAAGACCCCGGAGATTATGTTGAGCCATGTAAGCAGCCCTTTGACTATTTCTAAGATACTATTTTTATGCATGTCATATAGCACTTTATTCCGTTGCATTGAATCATGAATCGGTGACCCCCGAGGTGGGTTACCGCCATTACTTTCCTTGTTGATACTTGCACTGAGCATGACACTATCTTCCAATGAGGGTTGTGCGGGTGGGAAGTAGTTAGGATGCTAAGTAGTTTCTACGCAAATGGGATGGGATTATGCATGGTGTTGGAAACAACAATGTTTTCAAAGACTTTTCGAAAACCCTGTCGGGAGCCACTAATGCCCGAGGGAGATCATGATTGAGCTAGGTAACCACTTGAGAAAGAAGTGGTGTATCGAGGCAAGTGAGTGAGTTGTTTTCAAAAATAATTTGGTTTAAGTTGTGACCGTTACTCGAACCTTACATGTACAACCGCGATACCCCTTATGGGACGGGGCTTTGTTGATTACTGTGGTTGGTACTAGCTGAGAACCCACATTACTAGTGGTGGGAGTGACGAGTTCACTCTCGATACAGGGCCATGCCAAGAAAGGATGACCATGGGCTGTTTTTACAAACAACACGCACACCGTTGCGTGCCCTCGTGGATGATACTTGTGATGTACTCCCTCCGTTCCTAAATATAAGTCTTTTAAGATATTTCACTAAGGGTCTACATACGGAGTAAAATGAATGAATCTACATTCTATAGTATGTCTATATACATCCGGATGTGGTCCACTGGTGGAACCTCTAGAAAGACTTATATTTAGGAACGGATGGAGTACATCGCAAGGGATGTAACCAATGAGTGGACTCTTTGTTAGTATGATCATGGGAAAGGCATTGTTCGGGTACTTACCTTGGGTATGAACAATACCGTGAGTCGTGGATTGACACGAAAGTTTCCCGAGTCTTGTGGGTACACTGTGCAACCTCTGTAGAGTGTAAAACTATTTGAATAGCTGTGTCCACGGTCAAGGATAGTTGGATGACCGCTCTTGGGCTACGTCCATTGTTACCAAATTGTGAGTGCGTGGGTGTGAGATAGAGGATACTTGAGCTAAGTCGAATGACTTGACATAATGATGGTGCATGAGATGCTCTACCCTGCTTATATTCATATCTATAACTTGTTCATATGGATATTGGTTACCTCATGGTGCATGCCTTCATAACATATTGATCATGTCATGACACTTGAAATTAGCTTTCTGCAACTTACCTACTTAGTGCTATATCATGCATTGTTATTACCTTGTTCCAAACATGGGTTGCTTGCGAGTACATTCAAAGTACTCATTGGCTTGCCACTAGTTATTTAATTGGTTAGGAATGGAAGAACATGAGTATGGTGAAGAGTTATTTGGTGATGAACATGCAAACTAGGATGCTTCCCGGTCAGAATGCTTGTAGGGTTGAGGCAGATGGCATGGTTTCACGCTTTGTTCAAGATTTCCGCTACTAGTTATGCTTGTTGTGTTGGAATTCGAGGACCTCTCTATGTAAGATTTGACCTTAATGGTCTTTATTTGTATCAGACGGTATGTATGGATTTCTCTTATTATTCAGCTTCTGTGTGTCAGTGAGCATTGATCTCTAGGATGACTGTACACGTGCATTCGATGATCACAACTTATGAGTCGGGGTCCCCACAGGTTAATTGAAACTCCTGTTGGAAATATGCCCTAGAGGCAATAATAAAATGGTTATTATCACATTTCCTTGTTCATGATAATCGTCTATTGTTCATGCTATAATTGTATTAACAGGAAACAATAATACATGTGTGAATAAATAGATCACAATGTGTCCCTAGCAAGCCTCTAGTTGGCTAGCTCGTTAGTCAATAGATGATCATGGTTTCTTGGTCATGGGCATTAGATGTCGTTGATAACAGGATCACATCATTGGGACAATGATGTGATGGACAAGACCCAATCCTAAGCATAGCACTAGATCGTATTGTTCGTATGCTAAAGCTTTTCTAATGTCAAGTGTCTTTTCCTTCGACCGTGAGATTGTGCAACTCCCGGATACCGTAGGAGTGCTTTGTGTGTATCAAACGTCACAACATAACTGGGTGACTATAAAGGTGCACTACGGGTATCTCTGAAAGTATCTGTTGGGTTGGTACGAATCGAGATCGGGATTTGTCACTCCGTGTGACGGAGAGGTATCTCTGGGCCCACTCGATAGAACATCATCATGAGCTCAATGTGACTAAGGAGTTAGTCACACGATGACGTGCTACGGAACGAGTAAAGAGACTTACCGGTAACGAGATTGAACAAGGTATAGGTATACCGACGATTGAATCTGGGGCAAGTTCTATACCGACAGACAAAGGGAATTGTATATGGGATTGATTGAATCCTTGACATCGTGGTTCATCCAATGAGATCATCGTGGAGCAAGTGGGAGCCACCATGGGTATCCAGACCCCGCTGATGGTTATTGGCCACAGAGGTGTGTCGGTCATGTCTACCTGTCTCCCGAACCTGTAGGGTCTATACACTTAAGGTTCGATGACGCTAGGGTTATAGGGAATTGTTATACGAGGTTATCGAAAGTTTTTCGGAGTCCTGGATGAGATCCCGGACGTCACGAGGAGCTCCATAATGGTCCGGAGGTAAATATTAATATATAGGACGGATGGTTTCGGACACCGGAAGTGTTTCAGGCGTCACCGGTAACGTACTGGGACCATCGGAGGTGGCCCCGGGGGTCCACCGAAAGGGGGAAACGACCCCGGGAGGCTAGATGGGCCAAGTGGGGAAGGGAACCAGCCCCTAGGTGGGTTGGTGCGCCCCCACTCAGCCCATGGCGCAGGAAGAGGGGAGAGGGGGGAACCCTAGCGCAGGTGGGCCTAAGGCCCACGAGAGGGGTGCGCCACCCCTCCTCCCTGCCCTGGCCGCCGCACCTCCCATCTGGGGGGCTGCCGCACCACCTAGGGTGGGAACCCTAGGGGTGGCACCCCCTCCCCTCCTCCTATGAATGGTGGGCACTTTTGGCCATTGGGAAACAGACTTTTGCCTCTCCCTCGGCGCAGCCTTGCCCTTCTTCCTCCTCCTCTCTGCCGGTGCTTGGCGAAGCCCTGCCGGGAGACCTCATCTCTCCATTGACACCACGCTGTCGTGCTGCTGGAGTTCTTCCCCAACCTCTCCCTCCTCCTTGCTGGATCAAGGTGCGGGAGACGTCACCGGGCTGCAGGTGTGTTGAACGCGGAGGTGTCGTAGTTCGGCACTAGATCGGAATCACACCGCGATGTGAATTGCCGTGAGTACGACTCCATCAACCGCGTTCTAGTAACGCTTCCGCTTAGCGATCTTCAAAGGTATGAAGATGCACTCACCCCTCTCTCGTTGCTGGTCTCTCCATAGGAAGATCTGAATATGCATAGGAATTTTTTTGAATTTATGCTACGTTACCCAACAACTCCAACGGTGGCTGCTATGGAGTTTCGTCGGGGCTGCAATGGAGCTTCGCCGAGGTTGCAATGGAGCTTCGTTGGGTTGTCGTGGGTGCTGCATTGAAGCCTTTTGTGCTTGGTGTTGCCATGGATCAGGACCCGGTGCTATGATGTAGTGGTACCCGACGACACTGGTGCGGCTAGCTCGCCAGCGCTAGTGCCATGGTGGGTGCACCGTTTGCTATGCATAACCACCCTTTCGCTGCAGAGGAGATGGACGGCAGACGCGAGGAGAAAAACAACGAGTGTGTTGTGACAATCCAGCAGTCACGAGTGTGAGATCGAATGTCCAGCTAGGCGGCTGATTTATATAATAAATCATCCAGATGATTCCTAGCAGCCGCCTGAAGAGAATACTATGAGTTGCAAGGTGAGTTTTAGTAGTGCTCGTAATCAATTTCCATACGTTTAGTACTGCTAAATGTTCAGTTCGACCGAAAACAGAAATAGTCTAGGGCAACAAAAGCCAAGTCAGAAACTCAGAATTGACACTCCCCCCTCTTGCTTGGGTTTAGTCATCGCACCGCTACAAGCAACGTCGAGCCTCCCCCTCCCTGCCTACTCCCTCCCGCTGGTAGTTCCGCTTAGGCCTATCAAGGGGTGAACTCTACGTCACTTCTCGGACTTGGTGGCGTCTCAGTGGGTTGTAGGCGCCTGGGGCACCCTCCTCAAGGTCTTCGAGCTAGGGTTTCTTTGTCACGATGTTTGGTTCAAGTGACCTGAATGAGATGATGAGTCAACTAAGGCTCAAGGAAGATAATTTTGATGGTGTAGTCTTTCCGAAGAAGGAGGCGCCGCTGGCGTATTCAACTCAGTGACTTGCTATCCTTAGGTTGCACATGACCAAGGAATACAAAAAATTATGGTTCTTAAATATGATAAATGCATGGGACCTTGCACGTGAGGTAAATTTTAGATCATTGGGGAACAATCTTTTCATTGCGCATTTTTTACACTCATCACAGTTGAGTTCAACCTGAGTTATTTCACAAAAAACAAGAGAGCCACTCCGATATTACCACTAATGACTAATGAATACAAATGATTTCAAGTATCCTATATTTATTTTGTATCCATCGGAAATTGCTATTTATGGATGAAATCAAGCTAATACATTGAAAGGGGTAAAGAGGAGATGTAGGAGATCAAGTGGGAAGCACACAGGAAACAACAGACCGCAATATGACATTTCATATGACCGCACACGTGCTCTTATGTGCGGTCATATGGCATTCCAAGGGCACCCTCTAATCCACCACTACAAATACCATGAAGGGGCCAATGCCAGAAACAAAATAAGCCAGCACCAAAATCCCCAACTTCGTCATCTACAACAACCCTAGCCGCCACCATTTCACATCCACATCTCCATAACTGCCACCATCTCCACCATCATATCACTCGTCCAACTAGACACTTTGTAATTGTGTATCATGTCCGACAACTATTGTAAGTCATATTATCAATCAATCAATCTTCATGATGTGTTCTTTGACACTTTCTCCTTATGATATGATCGCCATGCGTGAATAGTTTGGTAAGGTCATGGGTTGAGGCGTAGTTAAGAACCCGATGTATTTGTTGGAGGGATCGATGTAAGTACTTTAAATTATCATCTCGTATGTATAGCATAAAATTGCCTCATATTTGCCTCTTGTGCGTGTTCTTCATCCGTGCAGGTACCCAGGATTAGGGAGAGCGAGCCACAGAGAGGCTAAGGACAGGGAGACCGTGAAGTGTTATTCTGAACACCAAGGACAAAAAGGTTTAGTACGGTAACACAAATCCTATCCTTGGGGGAATAAGAGGTGTTGGAAATATGCCCTAGAGGCAATAATAAATTGATTATTATTATATTTCTTGTTCATGATAATCGTTTATTATCCATGCTAGAATTGTATTGATTGGAAACTCAAATACATGTGTGGATACATCGACAACATACTGTCCCTAGTGAGCATCTAGTTGACTAGCTCGTTGATCAAAGATGGTCAAGGTTTCCTGGCAATAGACAAGTGTTGTCACTTGATAACAGGATCACATCATTAGGAGAATGATGTGATGGACAAGTCCCAAACTATGAACGTAGCATATTATCATGTCAGTTTATTGCTACTGTTTTCTGCATGTCAATGTATCTGTTCCTTTGACCATGAGATCATGCAACTCCCGGACACCAGTGGAATACCTTGTGTGTATCAAACGTCACAACGTAACTGGGTGACTATAAAGGTGCTCTATAGGTATCTCCTAAGGTGTCTGTTGGGTTGGCATGGATGAACACTGGGATTTCTCACTCCGTATGATAGAGAGGTATCTCGGGGCCCACTCAGTAATACAACATCACAACAAGCCTTGCAAGCAATGTGACTAAGGAGTTAGTCACGGGATCTTGTATTACAGAATGAGTAAAGAGACTTGCCGGCAACGAGATTGAACTAGGTATAAAGATACCAACAATCGAATCTCGGGCAAGTAACATACCGAAGGACAAATGGAACAACATATGGGATTAACTGAATCCTTGACATAGAGGTTCAACCGATAAAGATCTTCGTAGAATATGTGGCAGCCAGTATGGGTATCCAGGTCCCGCGATTGGTTATTGAGCAGAGAATGTCTCAGGTCATGTCTACATAGTTATGGAACCCGCAAGGTCTCCACACTTAAGTTCGGTGATGTTTAGGTATAGTTGAGTTATAGGTGTTGGTGACCGAAGGTTGTTCGGAATCTCGGATGAGATCCTCTATGTCACAAGGAGCTCCGGAATGGTCCGGAGGTAAAGATTGATTTATAGGAAATCCTGGTTTGGTCTCCGAAAAAGTTTCGGACTCATCGGTAGTGTACTTGGAGTGCCGGGAGGGTACCGAGGGACCACCGGGATGGGTGTGACGGCCCAAGGTCTTCATGGGGTGTGAGAGGAGGCAGACCAGCCCCTGGTGGGCTGTACGAAGCCTCCCCTAAGGTCCCATGCGTCTGGAGTGGAGGGATAAGGCAAAAAGCCAAAAGGTGGAAAGAGTTTCCAAATTAGGAAGGAGTCCTAATAGGATTCCACCTCCCTTGTGGGAGGTGGATTCCTCCCTTGTTTGGTTCGGCCGAACCTCCTTGGAGCAGGGGCCAAGGCTGCCTCCTCTCCCCTTCCTCCTATATATAGTAGAGGTTTTAGAGGTGAGGGCTAATCCTAATTGCCACGTGCTCCGTCTACTTCATCTAGATCGTTTTCTCCTCTAGTCTAGTTCGGCGGTGCTTAGGCGAAGCCCTCCTAGATTAGTTCACCACCACCACCACCATGCCACCATGTTGGATAACTCATCTACCTCTCTGCCCCTCTTGCTGGATCAAGAAGGCGGTGATCGTCATCGAGTTGTACGTGTACTGAACATGGAGGTGTCGTACGTTCGACACTAGATCGGGATGGATCGTGATGGGATCGCGGGACAGTTCATGATGAGATCATGGGACGAGCTGCGATTTCGACCGTGAAAATGTTACACTACATCAACCATGTTATATATGCTTCCGCTTAGCGATCTACAAGGGTATGTAGATTCACTCTCCCCTCTCGTAGATGATCATCACCATGGATACGTATTTCGTGTGCGTAGGAATTTTTTTGTTTCCCATGCAACGTTCCCCAACAGTGGCATCATGAGCTAGGTTCATGCTTAGATGATATCTCAAATAGAACACAAAAGAGTTTGTGGGCGTCATTTTCAATTTGCTGCCCTCCTTAGTGTTTTCTTGATTCAGCGATATTGTTGGATTAAAGCGGCCCGAACCAACATTACTCGTACACTTAAGAGAGACCGGTTTCATTGACTAACAGGCAACTTGTTGCATAAAGATGACTGGTGGGTGCCTGTTTCTTCAACTTTAGTTGAATCAAATTTGACCGAGGCGGTCCTTGGAGAAGGTTAAATAGCAACTTGCATATCACCATTGTGGTTTTGGGTAAGTAAGATGCGATTATACTAGATACCCATAGCAACCACGTAAAACATGCAACAACATATTAGAGGACGTCTTTTGCAGGGTATGCATGTGATGTGATATGGCAAAAGACATGATATGATATATTCGATGTATGAGATGTTCATGTTGTAATAGTTAAATATCGACTTGCAAGTCGATGCTACGGCAACCGACATGAGCCATAGGGCTGTCTTTAATTATTTTACGCTTGGTGATGCTTTGCTTTATCGCTAGTAGTAGCTTTAGTAGTAACTGCATAGTTAGTGCAACAACCTTGATGGCAGCACAATGATGGAGATCATGGTGTGGCGCCGGTGACGATGGAGATCATGCGTGTGCTTTGGTGATGGAGATCAAGAAGCACAAGTTCATGGCCATATCATGTCACTTATGATTTGCATGTGATGTTAATCCTTTTTTGCACCTTATTTTGATTAGGACGACGGTAGCATTATAAGGTGATCCCTGACTAAAATTTCATGATAAAATTGTGTTCTCCCCGACTATGCACCGTTGCGACAATTCTTCGTTTCGAGACACCACGTGATGATCGGGGGTGATAGACTCAACGTTCACATACAACGGGTGCAAAACAGTTGCACACGCGGAACACTCGGGTTAAACTTGACAAGCCTAGCATGCACAGACATGGCCTCGGAACACAGGAGACCGGAAGGTCGAGCATGAGTCATATAGTGGATATGTCAACATGGAGATGTTCACCATTGAAGCTAAACTCAACTCACGTGATGATCAGACTTGAGTTAGTGAATTTGGATCATGTACCACTCAAATGATAGGAGGGATGTCAATTTGAGTGGGAGTTCTTAAGTAATATATTAATTGAACTCATTATCATGAACATAGTCAAAAAGTCTTTGCAAATTATGTTGTAGCTTGTGGTGTAGCTCTACTATTTTTGATATGTTCCCAGAGAAAACTTAGTTGAAAGATGATAGTAGCAATTATGCGGACTGGGTCCGTAAACTAAGGATTGTCCTCATTGCTGCACAGATGGCTTATGTCCTTAATGCACCGCTCGGTGTGCTGAACCCTGAATGTCGTTTGTGGATGTTGCGAACATGTGACATACACATTTTTGATGACTACGTGATAGTTCAGCGCGTAATACTTAACGACTTAGAATTGAGGCGTCGAAGACGTTTTGAACGTCACAGAACATATGAAATGTTCCAAGAGATGAAATTGGGATTTCAGGCTCGTGCCAACGTCAAGAGGTATGAGACCTCTGACAAGTTTCTTGGCGTGCGAAGTAAGGGAGAAAATCTCAATCCTTGAGCATGTGCACAGATTGTCTGAGTACTACAATCGCTTGAATTGAGTGGGAGTTGATCTTCGAGATAAGATAGTGATTGACATAGTTCTCCAAAGTCACTGCCACCAAGCTACAGAGCTTCATGATGAACTATAACATATCAGGGATAGAGATGATGATCCTTGAACTATTCGTGATGTTTGACACCGCGAAGGTAGAAATCAAGAAGGAACATCAAGTGTTGATGGTTAGTAAAACCACTAGTTTCGAGAAGGGCGAGGGTAAGAAGGGATACTTCATGAAAGGCAAATTAGTTGTCGCTCTAGTGAAGAAACCAAGGTTAAACCCAAACCCGAGACTAAATTCTTCTATTATGAGGGGAACAGTCACTGGAGCGGAATTACCCTAGTTACTTGGTAGACGAGAAGGCTGGCAAAGTTAACAAAAGCATATTTGATATACATGATATTGACGTGTACTTTACTAGTACTCCTAGTAGCACCGGGGTATTAGATACTGGTTTGGTTGCAAAGTGTTAGTAACTCAAAATAAAAGCTACACTATAAACAAATGCTAGCAAGGGTGAAGTGACGATGTTTGTTGGAAGTAATTCCAAGGTAGATGTGATCACCATCGCACGCTCCCTCTACTTTCGAGATTAGTGTTGAACCTAAATGTTGTTTAGTGTTTGCGTTGAGCATGAACATAATTGGATTGTGTTTATTGCAATACGACTATTCATTTAAAGAGAATAATGGTTATTCTGTTTACCAGAATAATATCTTCAATGGTCATGGACCTAAAATGAATGGTTTATTAAATCTCGATCGTAGTGATACACATATTCGTAATATTGATGCCAAAAGATACAAAGTAGTAATGATAGTACCACTTACTTGTTGGACTACCGCTTAAGTCATATTGGTATAAAATGCATGAAGAAGTTCCATGCTGATGGATCTTTGGACTCACTCGTTTTTTAATTGTTTGAGACATGTGAACCATGTCTATTGGTGTGAACGCATGAAGAAACTCCATACAGATGGATTGTTTAGACTCACTTGATTATGAATCACTTGAGACATGCAAATCATGCCACATGGGCAAGATGATTCAAGACCTCGTTTTCAGTGAGATGGAACGAGCAAGTGACTTATTGGAAGTAATACATTTTGATGTATGCAGTCCAATGAGTGCTGAGGCATGTAGTGGATATCGTTATGTTATTACTTCGCTGATGATTTGAGTAGATACCACTATATTTGCTTGATGAATTACAAGTCTGAAATATTGAAGAGTTCAAGGTATTTCAGAGTGAAAGTTGAAGATCGTCATGACAAGAGGATGTAATGTCTACAATATGATCGTAGAGATGAATATCTGAGTTGTGAGTTTGGTACACATTTAAGACAATGTGGAAATTGTTTCACAACTAATGCCACCTAGAACACCATAGTGTGATGGTGAGTCTGAACGTCATAGCCGCGCCCTATTGGATATGGTGCATACTATGATGTCTCTTATCGAATTACCACTACCGTTTTAGGGTTAGGCATTAGAGACAACCGCATTCACTTTAAATAGGGCACCACGTAATTCTATTGAGATGACACCGTATGAACTATGGTTTGGAGAAACCTAAGCTGTCGTTTCTTAAAAATTTGGGACTGCAACGCTTATGTGAAAAAGTTTCAGCCTGATAAGCTCGGACCCAAAGTGGATAAATGCATCTTCATAGGACACCCAAAACATGTTGGGTATACCTCCTATCTCATATCCGAAAGCAAAGTGTTTGTTTCTAGAAACGGGTCCTTTCTCGAGGAAAAGTTTCTCTCGAAAGAATTGAGTGGGAGGATGATGGAACTTGATGAGGTTTTTGAACCGCCACTTCAACCAGTGTGTAGCAGGGCGCATGAAGTTGTTCCTGTGGAAACTACGCCAACTAAAGCGGAAGCTGATGATAGTGATCATGAAGCTCTAGATCAAGTTACTACAAACCTCGTAGGTTGACAGGGTCACGTACTGCTATAGAGTGGTACGGTAATCCTATCTTGGAGGTCATGTTGTTGGGCAACAATGAACCTTCGAGCTATAGAGAAGCGATGGTGGGCCCGGATTCTGATAAATGGCTGGAGGTCATGAAATCTGAGAGAGGATCCATGTATGAAAAAGTGTGGACTTTGGAAGAACTACTTGATGGTCGTAAGGCTATTAAGTAGAAGTGGATCTTTAAAAGGAAGACATACGATGATGGTGAATGTCACCATTAAGAAAGCTCTACTTGTCGCAAAGATGTTTCTGACAAGTTCAAAGAGTTGACTATGATGAGACTTTCTCACACGTAGCGATGCTAAAAGTCTGTTGGAGTTATGTTAGCATTTACTGCATTATTTTTGAAATCTTGCAGATAGGATGTCAAAACATTGTTTCCTCGACGGTTTCCTTGGGGAAAGGTTGTATGTGATACAACTAGAAGGTTTTGTCGATCCTAAGGATGCTAACAAGTATGCAAGCTCCAGTGACCATTCTATGGACTAGAGTAGGCATCTCGGAGTTGGAATATATGCTTTGATGATATGATCAAAGCTTTTGGGTTTATACAAGGTTTATGAGAAACTTGTATTACCAAAGAAGTGAGTGGGAGCACTATATAATTTCTGATTAGTATATGTGATTGACATATTTTTGATCGGAAACGATGTAGAATTTCTAGAAAGCATATAGGGTTGTTTGAAAGGTGTTTTTCAAAGGAAAACCTGGATTGAGCTACTTGAACATTGAGCATAAAGATCTATAGAGATAGATCAAAACGCTTAATAGAACTTTCAAATGAATACATACTGTGACAAGGTTTTGAAGGAGTTCAAAATAGATCAGTGAAAGAAGGAGTTCTTGGCTGTGTTGTAAGGTGTGAATTTGAGTAAGACTCAAAGATCGACCACGGTAGAAAAAGGAGAAAGGACGAAGGTCGCCCCCTATGCCTTAGCCATAGGCTCTATAGTATGCTATGCTGTGTACCGCACATGATGGGTGCCTTGCCATGAATCTATCAAGGGGTACAAAAGTGATCCAGGAATGGATTACTGGACAACGATCAAAAATTATCCTTAGTAACTGGTGGAATAAGGAATTTTTCTTGATTATGGAGGTGATAAAAGAGTTCGTCGTAAAGGGTTACGTCGATGCAAGCTTTGACACTAATCTGGATGACTCTAAGTAGTAAACCGGATTCATATAGTGGAGCAGTCATTTGGAATAGTTCCAAATGGCACGTGGTAGCAACATCTACAATAGGACATAGATATTTGTAAAGCACACACGTATCTGAAAAGTTCAGTCCCGTTGACTAAAAACCTCTCTCACAAGCAAGATATGATCAAACCCCATGGGTGTTAGATTCATTACAATCACATAGTGATGTGAACTAGATTATTGACTCTAGTGCAGGTGGGAGACTGTTGGAAATATGCCCTAGAGGCAATAATAAATTGATTATTATTGTATTTGCTTGTTCATGATAATCGTTTATTATCCATGCTAGAATTGTATTGATTGGAAACTCAAATACATGTGTAGATACATAGACAACACACTGTCCCTAGTGAGCCTCTAGTTGACTAGATCGTTGATCAAAGATGGTCAAGGTTTCCTGGTCATAGACAAGTGTTGTCACTTGATAACGAGATCACATCATTAGGAGAATGATGTGATGGACATGAACCAAACTATGAATGTAGCATATGATCGTGTCAGTTTATTGCTACTGTTTTGTGCATGTCAATGTATCTGTTCCTAGGACCATGAGATCATGCAAATCCCAGACACCAGAGGAATATCTTGTGTGTATCAAACGTCGCAACGTAACCTGATGACTATAAAGGTGCTCTACAGTTATCTCCGAAGGTGTATGTTGGATTGGCATGGTTCAAGACTGGGATTTGTCACTCCGTATGACGGGGAGGTATCTCGGGGCCACCTTGATAATACAGCATCACAACAAGCCTTGCAAGCAATGTGACTAAGTAGTTAGTCGCAGGATCTTGTATTACGGAACGAGTAAGAGACTTGCCGGTAACGAGATTGAACTAGGTATAGAAATACCAATGATCGAATCTCGGGCAAGTAACATACCAAGGACAAAGGGAACAACACATGGGATTAACCGAATCCTTGACATAGAGGTTCAACCAATAAAGATCTTAGTAGAATATGTGGGAGCCAATATGGTCATCTAGGTCCCGCTATTGGTTATTGATCGGAGAATGTCTCATGTCATGTCTACATAGTTCTGGAACCCGTAGGGTCTGCACACTTAAGGTTCGGTGACATTTCAGTATAGTTGAGTTATAGGTGTTGGTGACCGAAGGTTGTTCGGAGTCTTGGATGAGATCCTGGACGTCACGGGGAGCTCCGGAATGGTCCGGAGGTAAAGATTGACATATAGGAAGTCCTGATTTGGTCTCCCAAAAAGTTTTGGGCTCATCGGTAGTGTACCGGGAGTGCCGGGAGGGTGCCGGGGGACCACCGGATGGGTGTGATGACCCAAGGGCTTCATGGGCTATGAGAGGAGGGAGACCAGCCCTTGGTGGTCTAGAAAACGCCTCCCCTAAGGGCACATGCGGCTGGAGTGGAGGGATAAGGCAAAAAGCCAAAAGGTGGAAAGAGTTTCCAAATTAGGGAGAAGTCCTAATAGGATTGCACGGGAGGGAGACCAGCCCTTGGTGGTCTAGAAAACGCCTCCCCTAAGGGCACATGCGGCTGGAGTGGAGGGATAAGGCAAAAAGCCAAAAGGTGGAAAGAGTTTCCAAATTAGGGAGAAGTCCTAATAGGATTGCACCTCCCTTGTGGGAGGTGGACTCCTCCCTTGTTTGGTTCGGCCGAACCTCCTTGGAGTAGGGGCCAAGGCTGCCTCCTCTCCCCTTCCTCCTATATATACTAGTGTTTTTAGAGGTGAGGGCTGACTCTAATTGCCACGTGCTCCCTCTACTTCATCTAGATCATTTTCTCCTCTAGTCTAGTTCGACGGTGCTTAGGAAAAGCCCTGCTAGATTAGTTCACCACCACCACCACCACGCCACCGTGCTGGAGAACTCATCTACCTCTCCGCACCTCTTGCTAGATCAAGAAGGCGGTGATCGTCATCGAGCTGTACGTGTGCTGAATGTGGAGATGTCATCCGTTCGGCACTAGATCGGGATGGATCATGATGGGATCGCGGGACGGATCGTTATGAGATCGCGGGACGAGCTGCGATTTGGACCGCGAAGATGTTCCACTACATTAACCGCGTTATATATGCTTCCGCTTAGCGATCTACATGGGTATGTAGATTCACTCTCCCCTCTCGTAGATGATCATCACCATGGATAGGTATTGCATGTGCGTAGGATTTTTTTGTTTCCATGCAACATTCCTCAACAAGAGGTGTAGTCAATAAAATCTCAATGCTTTTGTCTAATTTCTATCTTAATTACCGGTAAAACTCCACATGGCAGATAAGGCCTTTCATTGGACAACGGAATCTTGATGCAGGTGTGTCTCGGTCAAGACATAATTTGGACACATCCCCCACTTTGATACGTTTCAAGCACATCTCGAGGGATGACTTCAAGGGCACAACTTAATATCATGATGACCCCGTTCACACACACACACACACACACATATATATATGGTTGCAAGAAAAGTGTGCATACCCATGCCTATTTTTATAATAAGTGTTTTTAGTTTCAACTTGATTTTGATCCGGCCAAAAGATGGAATTAATAATATTTTCAAAGCTTGGTACAAACCTATGACTTCACGAGTGCCTTCCTCTCATGGGTTCGACAACTCGGGGTCATCTCTGGGGAAAAAGATGAGAATCCTTTCTGCTCCTTTAACACGTCACTAAAGGGACTCATAATTTTTTTACTAGCATCGTTGTCGGGGAGGATTTGTGTGCCTAGTATTTGTGTTAGCTTTTGTTTCAGTTTTTAGTTTACATTTTTATTGCAAGTGTTGTCACCAGAAATCCCAAAAATATTACCATGACTTGCCATACTGAAAAATTTGCTACTCCTAGCAATAGTTTCATGCGTGAACAATTGCACAACCTCATATTGTTGCTGCTGAGTATGAGATTGAACCGAATCTAGTTTGTGTGGTTCAACATGACAAATTTGTAGGCTCTGCTTTTGATGATGTCATCATGCATTTGCATATGTTTCTGAATTGCGTAACATGACACGCTGGAAGATTATGACCTCGACACTGTGAACTTGCCTCTATTTTCTTTCTCATTGAGAGGAAAATCCAGAGAATGTCTTATAGATTTGCCTAGAGGTAGTATAATTTCATGGACTTGGTGTTGTACTAAGTTTTTATCTAAGTTTTGATTTTTCCCACCTGCAAAGATTATGCAACTCCGTTCATAGATACCACATTTTAGAGGAAGACCGTGAGCTACTAGAAATTGTGTGGGATCACATGAAGGAAGCTTGTGAGATCGATAGAAGAGGTGTCTAGAGGGGGGGGGGTGAATAGACTACCGGCATAAATTAAAATCCTAGCCTTTTACCAATTTAATGATTGGCAAATTTTATCGATTCTAACAAGTCCCGTGCACCCTACAGATGCTAGTCAACAAATATGGCAGTGGAAAGTAAAGACTTTGCACATGTAGTAAGGAGTAGAGTTTAGGAAGATCAAACGCGAAGATGTTGACACGACGATTTTTGGCATGGTTCCAATAGGTGGCGCTATTATACGTCCATGTTAGTGGAGACTTCTACCCATGGAGGGTAACGACTGCGAGAGTCCATGGAGGGATCCGCCCACAAGGGGTCCATGAAGAAGCGGCCTTGTCTATTCCACCACCGCTTCCATCCACACATGACTAGCCTCACTCACGGTAGATCTTCGTGAAGTAGGCGATCTCCTTGCCCTTACAAACATCTTGGTTCAACTCCACAACACGAAGTAGGAGGCTCCCAAGCGACACCTAACCAATCTAGGAGGCACCACCCTCCAAAAGGTAATAGATGTGGTAGAACGATGAAGTCCTTGCTCTTGTGCTTCTACAGATAGTGCCATAACCACTTAATCACTCTCTCTCAGATTTGGCAGGGGTAGGAGAGATTGATCTTGTGGAAAGCAACTTGCAAAGTCTAGAAATCAAGGTTCAAATGGTTGGAATGGAATCTCTTGATCTCAACACATATGTAGGTGTCTCTCTCTCAGAAAAATGTATATGGAAAGTGTAGGTGTGCTCTGAGTGCTTCCTCTACGAATGAGAGGTGGGTGGAGGGGTACACATAGGCACCCCCCAAAATCCAATTGTTACAACATTAGCCCAACTCAGTGGCACCGAAATGAATCTCGGTGGTACCGAGTTGCACCAAATGTGGCAACTTTTGAATTCTCGGTGGTACTGATACGATGACCTAGACTGGTTTCCAAACTCGGTGAGACCAACTTCAAAATCGGAAATTCCAAAACTTGAAGTTATCTCAATAGGATGTTGGTCACCCAATCTTTGTGGCACCAATGTTTTGGTTGTACCGAGATGGTGGGTTTGGCATAGGATGTATCCAAGTGTAAAATCGGTATAGCCGAGTAGGAAATGTTGGTGCCATCGATTTTGCATATTTAGCTTCGGACAAATATATTTTGTGGGAAAGTGGCTGAGTATTTTTGGTGGATATCTCTAAGCACTTGAGCAACCAATTCATCATAATACCGCATCCCCTTTTAATAGTATTGGCTTTTCTATGGACTCAAAGTGATTTCTCACAAAGTGTAAAATGAAGAGTCTTCTTGCATGAGTATTGAGCCAATCCTATTCCTTTCCTTGCATCAAGGTGTTTCTCCTCACAGTCCTATATGCCAAGGCTCTCTATGGACTATACCTGAAATATACTAGGTAAAAGTGTTAGTCCAAGAGACAATGTATGTTGTCATGAATTATCCAAACCACCAAGGGAGCATATGTGCTTTCAATCTCCCCCTTTTTGGTAATTGATGACAACATACAATCAAAGATTCAAATAAAGATATGCATTAATATATGATGGCTTTGAAAGATTCATGACTAGTACAAGCTCCCCCTAAATGTGTGCAATCCTTTTTAAAGAATAGTTTCTTTGGATTGCATGGTCATACACAAGGCAGAAGGACAAGACAATACATATAAATCTTGGCTATATGCATCAAACATATGTGAATGAAGAATTTCCATGTTCAAGACTCACCCTTGCAAACAATATGTGAAAGAGACAAGATATCATCCTAAACAAGGATATGATGCATATACTTACCTTGAGGTTCTTGAGCGTCTTAGCGGTAAGAGAACACTTGGGAAAACAAGGGTTAGATAACACAAGAGTACCCTATTGTAAAGATGCAAAGATCTTCAAAAGTACATAGATGTGGGGAACATATTGAAAATAGGATTTGATGATAGATATGTTTCCAAGAGAATTTAGAACTTTCTCCCCTAAGAATGAATTAGTAAGATTTCCTCTCGCCCTGAATCACATCATGTAGATATTGGGAGTAGGTAGGGAAAGACAAGTTCAATCAAAATATAGTGGTAGAATGTAGATATTGTTGTACTGCTATCTTAAACAATTTTTCTCTCTCCCCCTTAATGATATTTACCCCCCCTTTACATAGGTTTATTGGAAGCTTTGATATTTACCCCCTTTGGCATAAATTTCCAAAAGAGAAAGGGATCCTTGATACTTCTCTCTTTGATAAGGGTTCCTTGAAATTTCTCACTGTTAAGTGTGAATAAGAGTTCACTCAAATTCCCCCCTAGATAGTAGGTAAGGGTTCATTGAATGTTCTCCCCCTTTAATATGGATAAGAGTTCCTTGAACTATCTACCCCTATGTTAGGGATCCTAGATGATTCTCCCTCTTATATTGTATGGTATCAGTGCGGATTTCTCCCCCTACAGAAGTTTTGTCCCCCTCAAAAATAAGGTAAACTTATTTTGTTTCCCAAAATGTTCAATAATATCTTAGACGGAAATAAAACTTGGTATCATTAACAATCTTTCTCCCCTAAGGAAAAAGTCCAGAAAATATCTAAAAATCAAAGGCAGTGATAATATCGGAGTCACCGAGGCAATGTGATTCGATAGAACCGAGAATGAGAGCAGGCATCTGGGAGAAATCAATTGGACCAAGTTTCCCAGATCAGTGATACCGAGTTGCAATGAAAATAAACTCCTTAACTGAAAGTAGGCACATAATAATCTAAAGATTGTTATACGATACCAATTGAGAAAGAAAACATAAAAACATCACAAAATAATAAGTTTTTTGAAATATATATATATATATATACACACACACATACATTTATATGAGAGTTGTATGGTTCCAAGAAAGTATGCGATGACAAGTGTGAACCATACAAGAAACTCCATCTAGATGTGGGGCGGTGACTAGGTCACCTATATTAGAGTATTTGACTTGAGGAGCCAAGCAAGAATGCTTGATCATAGGTCATACTCATTGTTAATTGCAAAATGGGGTTACCATTTTTTGATTAAGATTTTTAATGTCTTCATGCCTTCGAATGTAAAGCTTTATCAAGGATATGAGTACATACCTTCGAATGATGTTGATGACATGGCATGTAGGTGAACTTGTTGTGCATGCTCGAAGTTGATGAAGATCATCTTGAGTTGGGAGCTATACTTGTCATTTAGGTTCACATTTCACCTACATTGGTTAGTCATGCAAGGAAGAACATAATATATCCAAATGACATGAGTGAATTCATCATCATATGATTGTCAAGGATATGATTTTGTTGTCTTCTTCCTCCATCTCTGAAGAAGGGGTTGTTGATACTAGGCCATGACAAGATTTCTTTTGATGTGAGTTGATGGAAATATTGTGAAGTGTATTTCTTCCAAGCACCTACAAAAGGTTAGATGCAATACAAGGGAGCATAGTTTTCCAAGATATAATATAGTGTCAAATCAGCATCATGGAATAGACAATCAAGTTCATTCCCTTACATGCATTCGAGTGAATCTAGCTCAAGTTTGAAGAATAAGTGATGTTCAAATCACTCCTCAAATGACAAAAATACTTTATCATCAAGTGGTTTGGTAAAGATATCAGCTAATTGTTTGTTGGTACGAACATGCTTAAGATCTATATCTCCTTTACCAACATGATTACGAATGAAATAATGTCACACTTTAATATGTTTTGTTCAAAAATGTTGCACATGATTATAGGAAATTTTAATAGCACTTTTGTTATCGCATAATAATGGAACATTTTTAACATGAATGCCATAATCTCAAGAGTTTGAGTCATCCTTAGTAATTGCGTACATCATGATCCGACGGCTATATATTCAGCTTAGGCAGTAGATAAAGATACCGAGTTTTGTTTCTTGGATGACCAAGACACAAGAGATCTCCCAAGAAATTGACATGTACTCGACGTGTATTTTCTATCAACTTTGTCTCCGACATAGTCCGAGTCGGAATAGCCAACAAGATTAAAAGAAGATCCCTTGGGATACCATATGCCAAAGTTTGGTGTATGTATTAGGTATCTCATGATTCTTTTAACAGCCAATAGACGAAACTCTTTAGGTGCCGCTTGGTATCGGGCACACATGCAAACACTCAACACGATATCAGGATGGGAGGCACATAGATATAGCAATGAACAAATCATTGATTGATAAACTCTTTGATCAACTGGTTTGTCCTCCTTAGTGAGGTCAATATGTACACTAGTAGGCATGGGGGTTCTCACACCTTTGCATTCTTGCATACTGAACTTCCTGATTAAGTCTTTGGTGTACTTGGTTTGAGACATAAACGTGCCTTCTCTCGATTGTTTGATTTGCAATCCAAGGAAGAATTTCAGCTCGCACATCATTGACATCTCGTATTTCTCTGACATCAACTTTCCAAACTTGTCACTAAAATGTGGGTTAGTAGAACCAAAGATAATATCATCCACATATATTTGGCATACAAATAGTTCTCCATTATCTGTTTTAGTGAATAAGGTTGCATCAATTTTACCAATATCAAAACCCTTTTCAATGAGAAACTTCGTTAGGCATTTGTACCAAGCTCTAGGGGCTTGTTTAAGACCATATAATTCATTTTCCATTTTTCCAAGTGCTCAAAATGAGATTTTTTGTGAAGGCCTACCATATATTTTTTGCAAAATTTGACCAAATCATTTTTATTAAATACTAGGCCACATTTAATGTACAATTCACCAAATTGTTGGGTGCAAAAAGCTTTGATCCACCTCTCGTAAAAAAGACAAATTTTCGTTGAATTAGTTGGAAGCGGGTCAAATTTGAACTACAACTGCCTCATAATTTGCTCTTTATTTTTCCCAAAAATCCTTTTTAGGTACACAAGTATCTATTTAATCAGAGAACACCAGAAGTTTTCCAAGATTCAATCACTAGGTATGAACGGTCATACCCGTCGTTTTGACCACATTTCGAAATGGCCATGAAAAAATCAAAAAAAATCAAAAAAATGGAAAACATTCGCATTGTGTCATTATCTGTGACAAAGTTACCAGGTAAAATAATAATCTTGTAATATGGCGATTATTTTTAAAAAGTGTTCTTAGAAATGAGTTATCATGTGTGAAGATTCATGGCTTTCAAGTCAAATTATCAATCTTATGGCCACATTCATGGCATAGTTTGTTCAAATAATCTCATATTGTGCACAAGGGTGCATATTGGAATGGAAAACAATGCTGCCAAAGGAAGTTTTCATTTTCTTTGGACGGAAAATTCATTTTACATTTTTCGAGTACCCAAAATGAGTTTTTTTGTAAAGGATCTACCATATATTTGTTTCAAAATTGGACCAAATCATTTTTCTAAAATACTAGGCCATATTTTATGTACAATTGACAAAATGGTTGGGTGTTAAAAACTTTTATCGACCTCTCGTGAAAAAGACGAATTTATGTCGATTCAGCTGGAAGCGGGTTAAATTTGCACTACAGCGGAATTATAGTTTGCTCTTTATTTTTCCCAAAATTCATTTATAGGTACATAAGTATCTATTTATTCAGAAATACATGGTGTGGTGGCTTAAGATTGAGGTTTGGATGGTGGTCGAGGGCCTCAACTCGAGAGCGCGTAAACTTGCATGCCAGCCGCGTGGTCAGCGCCTGACCGTTACGCTGCCACACGTTCTGGGTGGAATAGGCATGTCTTGTGGGTTGGAAAATCCCTCGGTAGGTGTAGGAAGAAGAATACAATAGAAGAATCTCACGAGGAGACTGAACTAAGCTCAAACATGAATTAAGAGCCAAGTGTTTGATTAGCGGTGCGGGTAATGCACATAGACAATGGGCCTAAATTTTGGTTGAGGATGATCATCTACTAGGGAGACTCTCTTGGCAAATTTTTAGCTCAAATGGATGAACCTAGGTGGCACTTGCTTTGCAAAGTACCACACTGTGCAGAAATAAGGATGTTGAAGCTGGGATCAAATGAATGAATGGATTGAGCTGAAATCTGGTGTATGATTTTAATTTGGGCTTATGAAGGCACCATAAAAACTTTATACCATTTGGACATGCCAAAGTGACACTTCCTTCACAATGTGCCAATCTGGACCGAAAATGGTAATTGAAACTGGGCTAAAAAAGATGACTGGATTGAGCTAAAATTTGGAGGAGGATGATAATTTGGGCACATTAAGGAACTGTAATAACTTCATAAAATTTGGATAAACAGAAATTGTACTTCCTTCACAATGCTCTCTACTGAACATAATATTGGGAAAAATATTGACGGAAACTAGCTGAATTAAATGAGCTAAAATTTAGTGGAGTGAGATTATATGTTCAATTTCATTCCGTGGTAAATTTTCATCAACTATAAAGCAATATAAAATGTAGTTTCTTCACAAACTGAAAATATTAGCAAAAACAAAGATTGGATGATGAGCTCACATGGATTGTTAGATGGGGATGAAATTTTGTGGAGAGCCTTGGTTTTGGCATATATAAGATTTGGAAAAAATTCAACTCATGAGGATATTCCTATCTAGTACTTCCTTCACGAAGCTGTCAGCTGAACACAAACTTTGGAAATTTGGTGAGAAAGATTTACTAGGCAAATGGATAAGAAAGTTTTCATGAGGCAATGATTTTGATAGTCAAGAGTGCCCAAAAGTTTTGAGGGCAATCAAAAAAATAGAAATAGCACTTCCTTCACAAAGTGCTATTTTGAACAGAATAGGAAAATGAATATTGTTGAATTATTTTTGAACTATGGAAGGAAGCTTTTTCACATATTTGAGGAATATATGATCGAAAGTATTTATCAGATTTGTTCGAGAATTTTTTGAATGACAGAATAGTAGGTTGCTTCACAAACTAGAGCAAAAATTGACACATGGACATGACCCGTAGGCAAAACTGATGATGTGGCACCTAGTCATAGCTATGGCCATCTATATTGGTCGTAATTAGCTACAAATTAGGCAGAGGAACAGGGCTATCCGCTTTACGACCATTTCTAGTAAGGAAGTTACGACCTTTTTGATGAAAATGGTCATTAGTTTTTGGGATTAGGACCCCTCCGGGCATCTTACGACCAATTGGTCTCAAATGGTCGTAGATTTACGACAAATTCAGCGAGTGTCACTGACAGAAGGTCGTTAGTTGACATATTTCTTGTAGTGAAAATTAAGCTTTATACCTGACTCTTTACCTTCTCGAGTTCCGAGTTTTCAGAGTTACGTTTAATATTTTCCAGAAGATCCCATCCGAATACAATAGTCTCCTTCATATAGGAACTAGTAGCACAAGAATTGAGTAATGTTTGATCATCATGAGAAAGCTGAGCATAATTTTTTTGTATAATTAATTCTCTTGAGAGCTCATGGTTGGGGAAAGTGTGCGAGCAATACCTTCTCCTTCAAGAGGCCAGCAATTATAAATTAAATTCCGATCATGATGAATTAGATGCATACGATAAAACTTCTGATGAAATTCCAGCTTCAAACAATTCTAGTCCATGATCCAATATATCCCAATAGCGTGTACCACATTAGTGCCTTTCTCTCCAAATATAAAGGGGGTATATGATGACACACAAGTGTAGGGGGTAAATTGTAGTCCTTTTGATAAGTAAGAGTGTCGAACCCAACGAGGAGCGGAAGGAAATGACAAGCGGTTTTTAGCAAGGTAATTTTTGTAAGCACTGAAATAGCGGTAACAAGTTGTTTGATAGAAAGGTAACTGTAAGAAGTGACAAGTAGCAATAGTAACAATAGGTTCAGCAAGGTAGCCCAATCGTTTTGTGGCAAAGTACAGGCCAAAATAGATTATTATAATAGGCAAAGCGTTCTTAAGGGCACATGGGAATTTCATCTAGTCAATTTCGTCATGTTGGGTTATTTCGCGTTTGGTATTTTGATAATTTGATATGTGGGTTGACCGGTGTTTGGGTGATGTTATTACTTGAAAAAAACCTCCCACTTATGATTAACCCTCCCGCAAGCATCCGCAACTACGAGAAAAGTATTAAGAATAAATTCTAACCATAGCATTAAACATAGGGATCCAAATCGGTCCCTTATGAAATAGTGGATAGACTCAGGTTTAAGTTTCTGTCACTCTCACAACACACCCTCTATACTTCTCCACAATGCATTCCCTTAGGAACGAAATATCGTGAAGTATTATGGAGTCGACGTTCACATAACACCCCTAAGGGAAACACAACATTCATATCATCAAAATATTGAAGGGATATCAACTTCACGTGACTACTTGCAACATGATTTCTCCCGTGGCCTAAAGAACAAAAGTAACTACTCACAAGTGATAAACATATTCACGATTAGAGAGGTATTATATAGAAAAATGAATCCGAACATATGATCTTCCACCAAATAAACCATAAAGCATCAACTACAAGATGTAATTAACACTACTAGACACACCCCAGGTACCGGTCCGAGGTTCCGGTACAAGATTGAGTACAAGATATGAACTAGGGATTTGAGAGGAATTGGTGCTGATGAATACTTTGATGAATATTGGCCTCCCCATGATGAGAGAGTTGTTGGTGATGATGATGTCTCGATTTCCTCCTCCGGGAGGGAAGTTCCTCCAGCAAAATCGCTCCGCCGGAGGGAAAAAGTGTTCCTGCCCAGGTTCCACCTCAAGACGGTGGCACGTCGTACCGAAAGACCTCTCCTTAGTTTTTAAGGATGAAGGAGAATTTATACCAAAAGATGAGCACCAGAGGTGGGCCAGGTGGCCCACTAGACATCAGGCCGCGCCAAGGGTGCCTGGCGTGCCCTGGTGTCTAGTGGATGCCTCGTACACCCCTCCGGTTGTTCTTCGCTCCAGTATTTATTGTTTATTATAAAATAAATCTCTATAAATTTTCATCCCAATTGGAGATGTACAGAATAGGTATATGTAACGTAGCTTTTCCGGGTCCAGAATTCCATCTATCGGTATTCTCCCACTTGAGATAAACCTTGCATATTATGGGAGAAAAGGCATTAGAATTACTCCACCAAGTGAAAAAATGCATAAAAACGCTACAAATAATAGTAAAAAAACATGATGCAGTATAGACGTATTATTATACTTGAAAGTTTAAACAATCCATAAATCTCATCGACATATGTCAAATGGTAATCAGGATGAGTCAAACCGTTATAAGGATTAGCCAATAGTTTCTCTACCATACCTGAAGGAATCTCATAATAAATATTTTCAGTAGGTTCGGTAGGTTGAGGAACAACTTCCTCAACTTACATTCGAGGTGAAGATACCCCGAACAAGCCACTCAAAGGGTGACCATTCATAGTGACAAGCAGTAGTAAATTACAGCACGTACCGAAAATATTTCCTTACAAATTTCCACTTACCAAAGGCACTTCACTCCCTAGAAATGGTGCCAGAAAAGAGTCTTGATGACCCGGAAGTATAGGGGATCAATCATAGTTCTTTCAGTAAGTAAGAGTTTCGAACCCAACGAGGATCAGTGGGAAATGATAAGCGATTTCCAGCAAAGTATTTTGTGCATGTGTTGTATGTAACAGTGATAGATAGTTTTGTAGCAAGGTAATTCATAACAAGTGACAAGTAACAATAGTAGCAAAGGTGCAACAAGGTAGACCAATCCTTTTTGTAGAAAAGGACAACCCTGAAAGTACTCTTATATAAAGCAAGCACGCCCGAGGACACATGGGAATTTCTGTCTAGTCATATTCATCATATTTAGTTGATTCATGTTCACTACTTTTATAATTTGATATGTGGGTGGAAGAGTGCTAAGGTGATGATCTTACTTGAACAAACAACCGGCTTATGATTACCCTCTCTCGCAAGCATCCGCAACTACGTAAGAATAATTAAGATAAATCTAACCACGACATTAAACGTGTGGATCCAAATCAGCCCCTCATGAAGCAACGCATAAAGTGGGGTTCATGCTTCTGTCACTCTCACAACCCATCATCTACTTGTTACTCCACAATGACTTCTCTTAGGCCCCTAACATGGTGAAGTCTCATGTAGTAGACGTTCACATGAAACCACTAAGAAAAGTAACAACATAAATGTTATCAAAATACAGAACAAATACCAAACTTATATGATTACTTAAACCAAGACTTCTCCCATGTCCTACGGAACAATAGTTACTACTCACACCTCATCAATATGTTCAATATCAGATGTGTAATAATGACAATTAAGGATCTGAACATAATATATTCCACCAAGTAATCCGACAAGCATCAACTACAAGATGTAATCAACATAACTAGTGACTGCTACGTCAACAAAAGTCCTTCCCCGACAGTGGTGCGAGAGATCCTTCTGTCGTCTCTTGAGCTTGCGTTGGTTTTTTCCATTGAAGAAGAAATGGTGATGCAGCACAGGAGCAGTAAGTATTTCCCTCAGTTTGAGAACCAAGGTATCAATCGAGTAGGAGAATCTCGTCAAGTCCAGAGTACCTGCGCAAACACAAAAGAGCTTGCACCCAACGCTATAAAGGGGTTGTCAATCCCTTCAAGATTGTTTGCAAAGTGAGATCTGAAGGCGGAAAGTGCAACGAAGTAAAAAGTGTAAGGCTGAAAATATGGTGTGGAGTAGACCCTGGGGGCCATAGTGTTCACTAGAGGCTTCTCTCAAAATAGAAAGTATTACGGTGGGTGAACAAATTACAGTCGAGAAATTGATAGAACCGCGCAAAGTTATGACGATATCTAAGGCAATGATCATACATATAGGCATCATGTCCAGTAGACCGATACTTTCTGCATCTACTACTATTACTCCACACATCAACCGCTATCCAGCATGCATTTAGTGTATTGAGTTCATGAAGAACAGAGTAACACCTTAAGCAAGATGACATGATGTAGAGGGATAATCTCAAACCAATGATGAAAACCCCATCTTTTTACCATTGATGGAAACAACACGATGCGTGCCTCGCTACCCCTTCTGTCACTGGGTGAGGTCACAACACAGTATGAACCCAAAACCAAGCACTTCTACCATTGCAAGAATCATAGATCTAGTTGGCCAGACAAAACCCACAACTCGAAGAGAATTACAAGGATATGAAATCATGGATAAGACAGATGAGAAGAAACTCAAATAAGATTCACAAATAATCTGATCATAAATCCACAATTCATCAGATCTCGACAAACACACCGCAAAAGAAGATTACATCGGATAGATCTCCATGAAGATCATGGAGAACTTTGTATTGAAGATCCAAGAGAGAGAAGAAGCCATCTAGTTACTAGCTATGGACCCGTAGGTCTATGGTGAACTACTCACGCATCATCGGAGAGGTCATGGTGTTGATGAAGAAGCCCTCCGTATCCGAATCCCCCTCCGACACGGCACCAGAACGTGCCCCAGATGGGATCTTACGGAGACAGAAGCTTGCGGCGGCGGAAAAGTACTTTCGATGATCTCCTGATTTTTTGTGGAATTTTTGGGGATATATAGGCGCAAAACCTAGGGCAAAGGAGGTCCAGGGGGCCCACAAGCCTGAGGGTCGCGACCTCCCCCCTGGCCGCGGGGTGGGGGCTTGTGGGGCTCCTGGGGACCCCCTGCCTTGGCTCTCAAGTCTCCTGATCTTCTTCCGTTACGGAAAAAATCTTTTCAGGGATTTTATTCCGTTTGGACTCCGTTTCAAATTCTCCTCCGAAAGGGGTCAAAAACATGGAAAAAACAGGAACTGGAACTTGGCACTGAGTTAATAAGTTAGTCCCAAAAATATATAAAAGGCATGCAAAACATCCAAAGTTTGACAAGATAATAGCATGAAACTATCAAAAATTATAGATACGTTGGAGTCGTATCAAGCATCCCCAAGCTTAACTCCTGCTCGCCCTCAAGTAGGGAAGTGATAAAGAATGAATTTTTGATGTGGAATGCTACCTAGCATAGTTGTCCTTTGCAACTTCTTTCACGTGACATGAATGTTCAGATCCGTAAGATACAAAACAATAGTTTGCTATTGACATGAAAACGATAATACTTCAAACAAACTAGCAACGTAATCATGAACTTTGAAAATAACAAGGCCAAGGAAAGTTATCCGTACAAAATCATATAGTCTGGCTATGCTCCATCATCCTCACACAACTAATGTAAATCATGCACAACCCCGGTATTGGACAAGTAATTGTTTTCACAGTCTTACTTTCTCAAACGTTTTATAACTATCACGCAATACATGAGCGCGAGCCATGGATATAGCACTATAGGTGGAATAGAGTGTGGTGGTAGTTGTGAGACAAAAAGGAGGAGATGGTCACATTGACTCAGAGTATCAAAAGGCTATGGAGATGCCCATTAATAGATATCAATGTGAATGAGTAGGGATTGCCATACAAGAGATGCACTAAAGCTATAAGTATGTGAAAGCTCAAAAGGAAAACTAGTGGGTGTGCATCCAACTTGCTTGCTCATGAAGACCTAGGGCAATTTTGAGGAAGCCCATCATTGGAATATACAAGCCAAGTTATATAATGAAGATTCCCACTAGCATATGGTAGTGAGAAAGCAAGAAGCTCTCAATCATGAAGAACATGGTGCTATTATGAAGCACAAGTGTGGAAAAAGATAGTAGCATTGTCCCTTCTCTCTTTTTCTCTCTTTTCCTTTTTTTTCATTTGGGCTCTTAGGCCTCTTTTTTTCTCTTTTTTTTGGGCTCTTTGGCCTCTTTTTTTTTATTTCCTCACATGGGACAATGCTCTAATAATGATGATCACCACACTTTTATTTACTCACAGCTCAAAGCTCAAAATGATGATGACTCTATAGGAAATGCCTCCGGCAGTATACCGGGATGTCCAACGATCTAGCTTGGCGTATGACGTTGAAACATCTCGCTAGCTATCTTACGATCATGCAATGGAAATATGAGAGTGATGGCACAAGTCATGAGACGGAACGGTGGGAGTTGCATGGCAATATATCTCGGAATGGCTATGAAAATGCCATAGTAGGTAGGTATGGTGGTTGTTTGAGGATGGCATGTGGTGGGTTTGTGCACCGGCGAGAATTGCGCGGCACTAGAGAGGCTAGTAATGGTGGAAGGTGAAAGTGCATCTGTACCATGGACTCACATTAGTCATGAAGAACTCACATACTTGTTGCAAATTTTTTTATTAGTAATCGAAACAAAGTGCTAAACGCATACTCCTAGGGGAAGGGTTGGTAGGTATTAACCATCGATCCCGACCTCAACACAAAGTATGACAATCCATAGATCAATTATGCTCCGACTTCCTAACATAGCGGTTTACCATACGTGCATGCTACGGGAATCACTAACTTCAACACAAGTATTTCTAGATTCACAACACCCTACTAACATAGCTCTTAATATTACCAAATCCACGTCTCAAAATTAATTGAGAGGAATCAAGACTTCTCTTTCTACTCAATGCACATGAAGATGGAGGTTTTTGCATCCTCTTTGGGTACCTATCACATTTGGGACTACTTTCATAGCATAAGCCAACTACCAAGTCATGCACCGCTGTGCTCTAAGAAAAACATATATCATGTGGTGAATAAGAATTTAGCTCCAAGCATTGTTACCGATGGATTGAAGACGAAAGAGGGGATGCCTTCCCGGGGCATCCCCAAGCTTAGGCTTTTTGGTGTCCTTGAATTTGGCTTGGGATGACTTGGGCATCCCCAAGCTTGAGCTCTTTCCACTCCTTATCTCTTTGTCCATGAGAACATCACCCAAAACTTGAAAACTTCACAACATAAAACTTAAACAGAAACTCATGATAACATTAGCACAAGAAAACAAACTACCACTTCTTTTGGTACTGTAGCAAACTTGAATTCCATCTATATTGGTGTTGGGCTACTGTATTCTCACTTTTCCATGGCTAGTACCCCCCGATACTAACCATAGTTTCATCAAAACAAGCAACCAACTCAACAAAAACAGAATCTGTCAAAAACAGACCAGTCTGTAGCAATCTGTATACTTCTATACTTATTGTACCTCAAAAAATCTGAAAAATTACTACGGCCTGGGAAAAAGTCATATAAACCAGAAGAAAAAAGAATAAACTCAAAAGCTCTTTCTGAATAAAAATGAAAAATCATCTCGTGAGCGAAAAGTTTCTGCCTTTTTCCAGCAGGATCAAACAACCATTACCAAGACTAGTCATAAAGGTTTTGCTTTGCTCAAACACAAAAAGAAACACAAAAAACACAATCACAAGAGAATTGTGATGGTGTGGATGCAAAAAAACAAAAACAAAAAGATAAATTCATTTGGTTGCCTCCCAACAAGCGCTATTGTTTAACGCCCTTAGCTAGGCATAAAAGCGATAGAATCACGTATCGTCGTCTTTGGTGCTCAAACCATAAGTGGCCCTCATCATGGATTCATAAGGAAATCTTATTTTCTTTCTAGGAAAGTGTTCCATGCCCTTCCTTAAAGGAAATTGAAATCTAATATTCCCTTCCTTCATATCAATGATAGCACCGATAGTCCTTAGGAAAGGTCTACCAAGAATAATAGGGCATGTAGGATTGCAATCAATGTCAAGCACAATGAAATCCATGGGTACATAGTTCCTATTTGCAATAATAAGAACATCATTGATCCTTCCCATGGGTTTCTTGACAGTAGAATCGGCAAGATGCAAATTTAGAGAACACTCTTCAATCTCATAAAAACCCAGAACATCACATAAAGACTTTGGAATCGCGGAAACACTACCACCGAAATCACACAAAGCATTGCATTCATAGTTTTTGATTTTGATTTTGATGGTAGGTTCCCACTCATCATGAAGCTTTCTAGGGATAGAGACTTCCAATTCAAGTTTCTCTTCAAGAGATTTTATCATAGCTTCGACAATATGATCGGTAAAGGCCTTGTTTTGGCTATAAGCGTGTGGAGAGTTTAACATGGATTGCATCAAAGAAATGCATTCAATCAAGGAGCAACTATCATAATTGAATTCCTTGAAATCCACGGTAGTAATTTCATTACTACTCAAAGTTTTAATATCTTCTACTCCACTTTTAATGCTTTTAGCATCAAGATAGATGGACTCCGAATTATTGGGGCACTTTTCAACCAAAGTGGATTCATATCCAGCCCCATAATCATTAGGTTTGACACAAGAAAACAAAGATTCAATGGGAGTCACACCAAGCACTTTAAGATCTTCGTGATTCTTATCACGAGAACACGCCTTTTTAAGCCATTCATGTGTAGCACGAATTTGGGCGGTTCTTTCTTGGCTCTCAATCATGGAAACACGCATAGCTTTCAAAGTTTCATCCATGTTGATTTTGGGAGGAGCACATCTAACTTTCAAAGCATCAACATCACTAAACATTCTATCAACGCTCTTAGCCAAATTGTCAATTTTGAGTAGCTTTTCCTCTATGGACGGATTGAAAATCTTTTGAGAGTTGATGAACTCTTTGATATTACTCTCTAGATCAGAGGGTAATATATTGTAATTTCCATGAGTATTGTTGTAGGAGTTGCCAAAATTTTTAGAGGAGTTATTAGGAAAAGGCCTAGGAACATAGTTTCCTCTAAAAGCATTATTGTTGCCAAAGTTATTCCTACCAACAAAATTAACGTCCAAGCTAGCATTGCTACTCTCAGTCAAACAAGACAAGGGAATATCATTAGGATCCAAAGGAGCACTTCTACTAGCAACCAAATTCATTAACTCGTCCATCTTAGCACTCAATGAGTTAATTTCTTCTATAGCGTGTACCTTCTTACTAGTAGGTGACCTTTCAGTGTGCCACCGAGAGTAGTTCGTCATGATATTGTCTAGGAGCTTTGTGGCCTCCCCTAACGTGATTTCCATGAACGTTCCACCTGAGGCGGAGTCCAAGATATTTTTAGAAGCGAAATTCAAGCCAACGTAAAAGATTTGTATAATCATCCAAAGACTCAAGCCATGAGCGGGACAATTTCTAATCATTAATTTCATTCTCTCCTAAGATTGTCCAACATGTTCATGATCAAGTTGCTTGAAATTCATGATATCATTACAGAGAGAGATAATCTTAGCCGGCAGAAAATACTTGGATATATAAGCATCTTTGCACTTATCCAAGAATCGATACTATTTTTGGGCAAAGAAGAAAACCAAGTTTTTGCGCGATCTCGCAACGAGAAAGGAAAAAGCTTCAATTTAATCATATCATTATCCACATCTCTCTTCTTTGGCATATCGCAAAGCTAAATGAAGGTATTGAGATGGGATGCGGCATATTCGCTAGGAAGGCTGGAGAATTGCTCTTTCATAACAAGATTCAGCAAAGCGGCATTGATTTCGTATGACTCCGCACTAGTGGCAGGAGCAATCGGAGTACTAATAAAATCATTATTATTAGTATTCGAGAAGTCACAAAGTTTGGTGTTTTCATGCATGGTGACTTCGGCAAGCATGGAAGCACACGAGCGAACAAAGAGCAAGCTAGAAAAAGGGCGAGCAAAAAAGGCAAACAAAAAAGGCAAATTGTGAAGTGGGGGAGAGGAAAATGAGAGGCAACTGGCAAACAAAGTAAATGCAAGAGATGAGTTTGCGACACCTACTTGGATGAGTTCTTGACTTGATCCTCCCCGGCAACGGCGCCAGAAATCCTTTTGCTACGTCAACAAAACTCCTTCCCCGACAGTGGTGCCAGAGATCCTTCTGTCGTCTCTTGAGCTTGCGTTGGTTTTTTCCCTTGAAGAGGAAAGGGTGATGCAGCACAGGAGCAGTAAGTATTTCCCTCGGTTTGAGAACCAAGGTATCAATCGAGTAGGAGAATCTCGTCAAGTCCAGAGTACCTGCGCAAACACAAAAGAGCTTGCACCCAATGCTATAAAGGGGTTGTAAATCCCTTCAAGATTGTTTGCAAAGTGAGATCTGAAGGCGGAAAGTGCAACGAAGTAAAAACTGTAAGGCTGAAAATATGGTGTGGAGTAGACCCTGGGGGCCATAGTGTTCACTAGAGGCTTCTCTCAAAATAGCAAGTATTATGGTGGGTGAACAAATTACTGTCGAGCAATTGATAGAACCGCGCAAAGTCATGACGATATCTAAGGCAATGACCATACGTATAAGCATCACGTCCGAGACAAGTAGACCGATACTTTCTGCATCTACTACTATTACTCCACACATCAACCGCTATCCAGCATGCATCTAGTGTATTGAGTTCATGAAGAACAGAGTAGCGCCTTAAGCAAGATGACATGATGTACATGGATAATCTCAAACCAATGATGAAAACCCCATCTTTTTACCCTTGATGGCAACAACATGATGCGTGCCTCGCTACCCCTTCTGTCACTGGGTGAGGTCACCGCACGGTATGAACCCAAAACCAAGCACTTCTCCCATTGCAAGAATCATAGATCTAGTTGGCCAGACAAAACCCACAACTCGAAGAGAATTACAAGGATATGAAATCATGCATAAGAGAGATCGGAAGAAAGTCAAATAAGATTCATAGATAATCTGATCATAAATCCACAATTCATCGGATCTCGACAAACACACCACAAAAGAAGATTACATCGGATAGATCTCCATGAAGATCATGGAGAACTTTGTATTGAAGATCCAAGAGAGAGAAGAAGCCATCTAGTTATTAGCTATGGACCCATAGGTCTATGGTGAACTACTCATGCATCATTGGAGAGGTCATGGTGTTGATGAAGAAGCCCTCCGTATCCGAATCCCCCCTCCGGCCGGGCACCAGAACGTGCCCCAGATGGGATCTTGCAGAGATAGAAGCTTGCGGCGGCGGAAAAGTACTTTCGTTGATCTCCTGATTTTTTGTGGAACTTTTGGGGATATATAGGCGCAAAACCTAGGGCTAAGGAGGTCCAGGGGGCCCACAAGCCTGAGGGCCGCGGCCTCCCCCCTGGTCGCGGGGTGGGGGCTTGTGGGGCCCCTGGGGACCCCCTACCTTGGCTCTCAAGTCTCGTGATCTTCTTCCGTTACAGAAAAAATCTTTTCAAGGATTTTATTCCGTTTGGACTCCGTTTGAAATTCTCCTCTGAAAGGGGTCAAAAACATGGAAAAAAACAGGAACTGGCACTTGGCACTAAGTTAATAAGTTAGTCCCAAAAAATATATAAAAGGCATGCAAAGCATCCAAAGTTTGACAAGATAATAGCATGAAACCATCAATAATTATAGATACATTGGAGACGTATCAGTGAGCCACAGGTACCAATCTGAGGTTTTGAGAGAAACATTGAATACAAGATATGAACTAGGGTTGGAGGTGAGATGGTGTTGGTGACGATGTTGATGAAGATTTATCATCCCACGAAGGAGGAAGCGTTGCTGATGACGATGGCTTCAATTTCCCCCTCCTCGAGGGAAGTTTCCCCTGCAGAATCTCTCTGCCGGCGAGCAAAAGGGCCTCTGCCCAGGTTTCCGCCTCGAGACAACAGCGCTTCGTCCCGAAAGGTTAATTATGATTTTTTCTAGGTCAAAATACACCATATAGGAGAAGAGGGGCGTTATAGGGCTAGCAGGGGCCCTACAAGGCATCAGGGCAAGGCCATGGGGGTGACCACATCTTGTTGCCTTGTGGATTGCAGGTGGCCCCCTCTAGTATATTTCTGGCCTAATAATTCTCCAATATTCCATAAAATTCAGGTCATCTGGAGCAAGTTGATTTTTCTGCCTTTACCTCAGTTTCTCGGTCCAGGATTCCAGTTTCCACATATTTCCCTCTAAGTGATGTACCATGCATATTCATAGAAAAAGGACATAGGAATTGTATGATAATAATAGGGAATAATGGATAAGAATAACAAAAACATCCATAGTAATTCATGATGCAAAATGGATGTATCAGGGTTAATCGGGAACGAGAGACGAGAGTTTACCTAGGTTCGGCCCCTTCGATGGAGGTACAAGCACACATCATGTTTTGTGTGTTTATTGATGATAATCTCGGTTACATGGGTGCGGAGTCACTAACCTAGTTCTTGAGGGTTTCTTTCTTAGTCTTTCTGCCTCATGGGCTCTCCTTTATGCATAGGTTGAGGCCTTGATACTCAATAGAGTCCGAGTTGCATTACAACATGTGCCTTAGTCTACTTCCTACTCATCATGTATCTCAAGCAAGAGAACTTCCTCATAACTTCCTCCCTCAGCCGTCCTGTCAGGTATTAGGCGTCGAGCCGTCCTTCTCTTTAAGTCGCCTCCTGGTCCTCGAACTTCATGGTTTACTACAACCCACATAACGAGGCAGCTTATGAACCGCCCTGGCTGACCGGGTCATATCCTGGCTAGGTCATACTGTGGGGTATATCTCCAACAATGTGTTATTTCTCCTTGTGATCTGATCTACATGCGTGAGTAGTTCTATAAGGTCATGGGTTGAGGCATAGGCCTATAACCCAATGTATTTGTTGGAGGGATCGATGGAAGTACTTTGAATTAGCGTCGTGCATGTGTAGATTAAGTTACTTTGTAGTTGTCTCTTGTCTCATCAACATTCTTTGTCCCTGCATGTACAAATGATCATGGATGGCGAGCCATAGAGAGGCTAAGGGTAGGGAGCATGTGAAGTGTTATTCTGAAAACCAATGACAAAAAGATTTAGTACGGTAACACAAATTCTATATTTGGGGAAACGAGAGGTGCAACCATTAAATGCACAATGATTTTGCCTAATATATATCTTAATTATTGGGGCAACCCCGCGCGATCAGTATGTCCTTTTGGCTGGACCACCGACTCTTGATGCAGGACACGTGTCGTTCAAAACGTAATTTGGACACATCTCCCCAATTCGATACGTTGCAAGCACATCTCGATGGATAACTTTCATGACACAAGTTAAATTCCTGATGGTTGCATTCATAAATATATGTTTTAAGAAAATTCCTCATACGCATCCAATTTTTATTATAAGTTTTCTTAGTGTCAACTTGATTTTGATCCGATCAAAAGTTGGAATTAGCACTCTTGGTAGAAACCTCTAACTTCAGGGGTGCATTTGCCTCCTTTGGGAAGAAATGCCATAATCATTTCTGCTCCTTTACCAGATCACTAAAGGGATTAATCAGGGACCCTGGACATTTTGAGCGGTAGTTGTTTGCAAGGGGTGCTTAGATTTTGTTTGTTTGTAGATTTCGATAGATCTTGGTTCCATATTTTGTGTGTAGCAGGTGGATTTAGTGTTTTTATTTGTATGCAATTTCTCCCTGTGAAAATCATGTATTTAAGTCCTTGGGAGTGCCATTGTTTTCGAGTCCATGAAAAGGTTCATATAATGAACTTGAACGCCCTAGGTTTAAACTGCCCCACTCGTCGAATTGTCTATGAAACGATTCTCTCATCACCCTGTCATATTTTGACATCGATGCTAGGATTATATCATTCTAAGATGGTTATCGTTTGCTTGGCTTTGCTCAAAAGCTTCTCACCAACACCAAAGGTGGTATATTTCAAGGTTTTTTTATTCGTGTGCCCCTAGTTTCTTAATTGTACTCATTCATCCCCATGCTCTTAAGTTTCGCTCACTTTTCCACACTCCCTTGTCCGAAACCCTCGGAAATGGTCAAAGCGGAAGATGTCGTCGGGTCAATGGTTTGACCATTAACTGCTGAGTAGTGGGGCCACACTCGACTATTTCGCCCGTAGGACCTCACAAGTGGGGCTGCGTTGGACGGTGGCACTGGTTGGACCATTGGGCCATGGTTTCATTAGAATGCTAGGTTGCAGCATGAAACGCATGCATGCATGCGTTAATGCGTGCCGCCATGATATAGAAGCCTGCTAGGTATGAGCGATGTGATCCAACTAGCATGCATGCATGCGTTCATGCGCGCCGCTATGATATGACAGTTACGTAGCTTTCGATCCGTCATGGACGCAACAATCGTCGATGCTGCTGGTTCGTCTCTTCTCGCATGCGTCTCTTCACATCGTTTTAGCCTTTTTGATCCACTCGCATCGTTGAGCATGGAGATTAAAAAGAGTTGGAAATTAAAGTCTAGGGCATACTGATTGACGCGCCTTGTTTGAACGTAGCAACACGGTCGGTGATTATTTGAACGTAACAACACGGTAACCCACCCCTTATTTAAACCACCCTATTCCCTTCACCTATCTTCCACACATCCATTTGCACCGCCCCTTCTCTTCATCACCCAAATCCAGATCACTCTACAAGAGACGCAAGGATGCAGTACTACGGCCCCACCTTCCAGCTTTCATCGACCGTGCTGGAGTGGAGGGGATTGACGGTACCCCCGATGGCATCGTCGTGGAGACCACGCTCCGTGTGTGAGCGATCTCATGCTGGAGGGGTGTTACAGAGTTGGCCCAGTATTTCCTCCGCTTGGGCTTCGCCCACCTCTCGGCGGACTCGCCGGTGAAGTTCCGACTAGAGGAACTGTGTCCAAACTCCAGCTCTCCGTCGACAAGGCTCATGGTCAACTTCACCAACATATTTGATGTGTACTACCTGTTCGGCAAGGGGTTTTGGTGGGCGTGCGAGTTCATCGCATTCACCACCTACAACATCTTCACAAATTTTGAAAACATCTTCCCCACCAACAATGGCATGCAAAGCCTCCCTACTACCTCAGCGAGAACGACATGGAGGAGGAGTGAAGAGGAGGCGCAAGTGAAGATGGCAGTGAAGGCTATGCCCGGACTCATGAAGCTTGTCTTGCCCTAGGGTGTTAGGGCTTTTTATATATTTCTATGCTATGTCGTTGGTTGTACCGTGAACTTTTTATCTCTATTGTGTTATATCGTGTTTTATATAAGAACTATTTATGCTTTCTACATTTATTTGTTATGTCGTTGGTTGTACCCTTATTTACATATCTATGTTATGCTTGCTACTTTTATTTGTCACTCCCTCCATCCAACCCAAAACCTGATGCAAATTAGGCAGCCCGCCCAACTCCACCAAGGGTATACCCTACAATCCCCTCGTATGCATGTGCATCACTATTGGTAAGGCTATTTGCATGCACGCACAACATTAAATAAGGGTGGTCGAAAAAGGCCACGCATGGCATGCTATAGAGTAAATGGCCACCGAGACGCGAGGCCAGTTCGGAATATTATTTGTGGAAAAACTGATTTTGGGGTAAGCCTTGTAAAAATGGATGTAGGGTAGCCCATTCGTCTTGTTATATTCATGTTGTGCAATATTTGTATTTTGGCCCTTATATTTTATTTGTTCCAAGTTTTGGCACGCGCGGCTAATGGACTAGTTGAGGTGACAAAAAGGAAACTAAAGCTAGAAAAAATAGCCATGTTGATGTTGAAAAGAAGAAGAAAAAGAAGTTTTTTTTGAATTGTTTGTGGCCATATATATTTCAAATGATGTAAACTATTTTTTTTATCAACGTGCACTCAATCTTTGTAGGTGCAATCAAATCAATAAAGAAGGAAACATAGAACCAGCGTGTGCACTATTTTGTAGGCCTCTTTTATCTTTGTGGGACTTCGATGGTTAACGCCACGCGACGGCCCAACGAGAGCTTGGTATCATTTTGGACCCAAGAACTACATTTTTTCTCTCTTGCGCTCGGTGTTGTCTGAAGAAAACGAAGAAACTAAAAGTGTCAAAAACTAACACCTACACAGATTCAGAGATTTAGAGATGGAGATATAGACATAGTTTAAGCAACACAAAGAGCACATGATCCACAAATTAAGCTTACACCACACTAATAATATGTCTAACGACTGATGACCAGCTAGTAAGTAAATCCTAGAGCAACTATACAAAAAATCTTGAAGCTATCAGATTTGCCTGCTTGTTCAATTGAATCATCTGCCTCAAGTTCTTGTTCATCTTCCTTAATTCCCCCTTCAAATCTACATCCCCAACAGTTAGAGCAGCACTTTCAGAGACCAAATTCTGCATGACTGACGACAGATTGAGCTCTCGGGTTGTGGCCCCATTGAATTGAATCAAGCCCTCCCCTTAAAGCCTGAGAACATAGTCATCCAACCATTCAAAATGTTTGCATTTCTTCACGATCTGAAACAAAATCATAAACCCAAATCCCAGATCCAACGAAAAAGAATTAAAATCAAAGAGAAAAAGAAATCAGAGGAAATCATGAGATCTAACCTGCCCCTCTCACTTGCTCACGCATTTCAAGAACTCGCGCCCAAAGTTGTCATTCTTGTTCTCCTTCGAAGTGAGCAGTTTCAGTGGCGTGATGCATGGGCAGTCAAAACATCGCTCCATGGGCAGTGGACCGTACTGGGGCCATGAGGGGCAGGAGGATAAATTAGAGCTCAACATATCTCATCGCCGGAGAAGATGAAGCACACAAGTGGCTCCTCTCATCACCATAGAAGAAGCAGAAGAAAGGGGAGCACTACTGGAAAACAGTTTTTTGCCATCTGCTAGCTGATGGCAAAGAGTGTATTTGCCGTCAGCTTGCACAAAGCGGACGACAAAGCACTCGCTGATGGCATAGAGTGTTTTTGCCATCGGTCACATCTTTGCCGTCTGCTAGCAGACGACAAAGAGTCTCACAGCAGACGGCAAACATGTAGATGGGCCCACCTGATCGCGGGGACGTTAGGGAAAACTGAAGTCCCTTCTTTGTCGTCTCCTAGCAGACGGCAAAGAGTCTAGACTCTTTGTCGTCCGCCGGCAGACGACAAAGAGGTAACTCCGTTAACGGCTCTTTGCCCCCACCCCGCCCCTCTCTCTCTCTCTCCCACTCCTCTCCCCGACGCCCACCGCAGCCACCACCGTCACGGCGCCGCCCCTGTCGCCCCCGCTGCCGCCGCCCCACCGCCCTCATCGCCGCCCCCGTGTCCCACAACCCCCTGGCACCGCTGCCCCACCTCTCCCCGACGCCCACCTGAGCCACCACCACCATCGCGCCGCTGCCCGACCTCGCCCCCGCCGCAGCCACCCCCAACACCCCCGGCCCCGCCACAGCCGCCCCTCCCGGTGAGCCCCCCCCCCCACACCCGCATGATTTTTGTTCTTGTTAGTAGTTTTAGTGGTAGTAGTTTTAGTAGTTGTTCTTGTTAGTAGTTTTAGTAGTTTTTCTTGTTAGTAATTTTAGTAGTTGTTCTTGTTAGTAGTTTTAGTGGTAGATTTAGTTAGTTGGTAGATTTAGTAGGTAGTTTAGTGTTATATTTTTTTTGTTAATTAGTGGTAGCTTGTTAAATTAGTTAGGTTAGTTAGTTAGCTTGGTTAGTTAGGTGGAGGAGGAGAAGAGGAGAAGGAGGAGGACGAGAAGAGGAGAAGAAGAAGAGGAGTAGGAGGAGGAGGAGAAGAAAAAGAAAAAGAAGAAGAAGAAGAAGAAGAGGAGAAGAAAAAAAATAAGAAGGAGAAGAAGAAGAAGAAGAAGAAGAAGAAGAAGAAGAAGAAGAAGAAGAAAATAAGAAGGAGAAGAAGTAAATAAGAAGAGAAGAAGAGAAGAAGAAAAAAATAAAAAGGAGAAGAAGAGAAAGAAGAAGAAGAAGTTGATTTTTTATTGTTTGGTATTTAGTGGTAGCTAGATTCTTTTTTAGTTACTTAGTGGTAGATTCTGTTTTTGTTATTTTTTTGTTGTTCAGTGCTATATAGGTTTAGCGATAGGTTTAGTTAGCTTGGTTAGTTAGGTTAGTTAGTTAGTTAGCTTAATAGAAAGAATAGAAGAAGAAGAAGAGGAGGAGGAGGAGGAGAAGAGGAGGAGGAGGAGGAGAAGAAGAAGAAGAAGAGGAGGAGGAGGAGAAGACAAAAATAAGAAGGAGAACAATAAAAGAAGAAGAAAAGAAGAAGAAAAGAAGAAGAAAAGAAGAAGAGAAGAAGAAGAGAAGAAGAGAAGAAGAATACCTTCTCGTCCTTCTCCCTCTTCTCCTCCTCGTAGTTCTCCTTCTTCTTGATTTCTTCTTCTTCTTCTCCTCGTCCTCTTTCTCCTCCTCTATCTTATTCTCCTTACCTTATTTTCCCCAACAATGAGATAATTAGCCCATTTAGCTACAAAATGGCATAAAAACCTTGGTTAGCTCATGAATATTATATTCTTAACTTGTTTTCCTCTAAAATGACATAATTAGAATATTTGTGTTGATTGGGTGGATTTACATGTGATAGTTGTCTCCTCGCTGTGAGGTCTCCTGTGCGAAGACCTCCCCGTGCGTTGTACAAGCTCCGCCCTTGCATTCGTGGATCAGTACAAATTTCATCTCCTCCTCGCCCCTTCATGTACTCTGGCTCGGTTTCCGGATGAAACTTTCTAGATTTAGGTAATTAAATTAATTTATCAGTATGCTTCTCGAGTTCGAAAGGGCGACATCTATAAATATGCATGTCTTTGCATATTTATAACCGCCATCCTTTCGAATTGTCCAACATTATCCATGGACAGCCCGGGTATGTGTAGATTGGGTTCGTTTTCCCGTATGTTGTGCTCTAGATCCGATGCGGAATTTCGTCAGTGCTTCCCTGTTGTTCTCCGGATGCACATCCTCTCTGTTTATTGCGGAGACGTGTATCAGGAGAACAGCGGGGAGGTGCTGCCGAAATTTTGTGTTGGATCCAGAGCAGATCATGGGAAAACGAACCCAATCTACACATACTCGGGTGGGATTAGGACCTATCTTTACTTATTAGCGTGTAGGTTGCCTCGACGTAATAAAAATGGTGAACCTGATTGACCAATGAATATAAATGCTAAATTATATATAAATATATTTCTTCTGTCTTTAGTAGCTAGGCAAGATGAGTGATCGTGCGTGGATGTATACCGGTCACCCTAGTCAGAAAGAGATGACGAAAGAATGGTTTGTAAAAACAAAGGAATTTATGAAAGCCACATTCGAAAATGGCTAGGAAAGAAACTATTGCCCCTGTCCTGGATGCGACAACTATAAAAAGTCGACAGAGGTTGTAATGATTAAACACCTGCAGAGGAGGGGTTTTAAGCCTAATTATACGGTGTGGACATTTCATGGTGAGTCTATACAACGCACAAGAGCTGAGGTGGTCCGTCGTCGCACGGACGAGCATGGTACCGGGATCGAAGACATGGTGCAAGACTTTGATGATGCTCGGGATTCAGAAGATGAGATGGAGGAATCTGCAAAGGCCTTTTATGAAATGTTGGAGTCTTCAAAACGTCCTCTCCATGAGCACACTGAGCTCTGTCAGCTGGATGCAATTGCACAAGTAATGGCTTTGAAGGCTCAGTTCAACTTGGGAAGAGAATGCTACGACGCGATGATGACACTATTTGGACGCTTCCTACCCAAAGGCCATGTCATGCCTGCAAACCTGTACCAGTCGGACAAAATACTTCGTGTACTTAAGATGCCCTATGAGAAGATAGATGCATGTGAGAAAGGATGTGTCCTATTTAGGAAGGAGTATGCACACTTGGACTATTGTCCCAATTGCGAGTCTTGCAGGTATCTTGTGGTAGACAACGGTATGGGTGAGAAGAGGCAGACCAAAATTGTAGTTATTGTTCTTCGGTATATGCCAATCATACCAAGACTTCAACGTCTTTTCATGGTCGAAGAGACAGCCAGACAGATGACATGGCACAAATTGGGCAAACGAACCGAACTAGATGCGGATGGGAATAAGATGGTGGTACACACATCGGATGGGGAAGCGTGGAAACATTTTGATGGGTTGCATCAGGATAAAGCGGCAGATCCAAGGAATCCTCGAGTCTGCATCGCCACGGATGGTTTTAATCCTTTCGGCATGACGGCAACCAAATATAGTTGTTGGCCTCTATTTGTCATTCCACTCAATCTCCCCCCCGGACAGATTATGCAAAGAAAGAACATATTTCTGACGTTGATAATTCCAGGGCCCAATTATCCGGGGAAGAATATGAATGTGTACCTGGAGCCGCTTAAGTATGAATTGGAAGATGCTTAGGATAATGGGGTCAAGACATACGATGCCGCTAGAAAACGAAACTTCAAAATGCATGTGTGGTACATGTACTCTATGCATGACTTGCCGGCATATGCACTATTCTCTGGATGGTGTGTGCATGGAAGGTTCCCGTGCCCCCAATGCAAGGCAGCTCTTCAGTTTCATTGGTTGCAGGAGGGTCGGAAGTATTATTGCTTTGACTTGCATAGACAGTTCCTCGATCCTGACCATGAGTTCAAAAAAGACAAGAAGAACTTTACCAAAGGTAAAATTGTCAAAAACTTGGCACCACCTGCGTTGACAGGCCAACAGATCCTGGATCAGTTAAACGCCCTCGAGCCTGATCCAGAGCGTCCAGGGTATTTCAAGGGGTATAATTCAAAACACGCCTAGACTAACAAGCCATGCTTCTGGGATCTGCCTTACTTCAAAGACCTCCTTCTTCCACACAATATCGACATGATGCACACTGAAAAGAATATGGGAGAGGCTATTTTTGGTACATTGTTCGACATAGATGGGAAGACAAAGAATAATACTAAGGCTAGAGTCGATCAAGAGACACTATGTCATAGACCGTTACAAAACATGCGAGAAGGCAAAGGAAAGCAGAAGTGGTCGAAGCCAAAGGCCTGGTTCAATCTTGGAAGGCTAGCTATGAGGGAAATTATCTTGTGGGCCAAAATGCACTTGATGTTCCCCGATGGGTATGCAGCGAATCTAAAGAGGGGACCGAGTCTTGAAAAATTAAAAATCTTTGGTCTCAAGAGTCATGATTGGCACATATGGCTAGAGCGGGTAATTCCGGTGATGTTACGTGGCTTTATTCCTGAGGATGAATGGCTAGTACTGGCGGAGCTGAGCTATTTCTTCTGTGTTCTTTGTGCGGAAGAATTGTCGCCTGGCGTGGTAGAAGACATGGAGGAGTTTGCACCGGAGTTGTTGTGAAAGTTAGAGAAGATCTTTCCACCGGGCTTCTTTAATCCAATGCAGCATTTGATTTTACATCTACCGACCGAGGCAAGATTGGGTGGGCCCGTGCAAGATTGCTGGTGCTATGCAACTGAGAGGATGCAGAAGACCCTTCAAGCTAAATGTAAAAATAAGCGTAGAATTGAAGCATCGATGGCTGAGGCATTCATTACTGAGGAGGTGGCAAACTTTGTGACAGCACATTACGAAGCCAAAAATCATCAGTTGCATAATCCGAAGCCTCGGCACAATGATGCAGACCCTAAAAAAGGTGGGTCCAACCTCAGCCTATTCAAAGAGAAGCTCGCACCAGCCGGTGCTTCAAAACCAACAACGTTGGATGTCGAAGAATGGAGGAATATTTCGTTGTATATCTTCAACAACCTAACAGAAGTGCGGCCGTACATCGAGTGAGTTCTTGGCACATTTTCCCGTAACTTCTAATTCATTTGAACTGCTCTTATTCCCGGATATTTCAAACAGCCGTTACGTCGCCAAATTCTTGGATGGAGCGGTGATCGAAAATGATTCCGTCGAAGAGTATGAGCTTTTGTCAAAGACAGGAGGTGGCTATCCCGGTTTCATCTCTTGGTTCAAACGAACGGTAATTATCAATAATGGACCATTTCATTTCTTGGTCTAACTTGCGGCTAATGCAACAATCGTTTCGTATTAAACTTGTAGGCTAATTCAGAGTCTATGGACGCCGAATTGAGACAAGTCGCTAATGGCTTTTACTATAAGGTCCGTTCATTTGAGAAATACAACATCAACGGGTATCTCTTTCGTACCTTTGGCAAAGAGCTATCTATGCCCGACCGGAAATCTACAAATTGTGGTGTCTCTGCTATTGGCGAAGGTGTTATCGATTATTATGGAAGAGTGGAAGCAATTTATGAACTTCAATTCTATGGTGAAAACCCACCGAACATCGTAGTCTTAAAATGTTATTGGTTCCAGCTGAAGGAGACTAGAAGGACTCATGAACATATAGGACTAGTCGAAATCAATCCAAACACCCATTTAGATGTTCCCGATGTCTATATTATGTCTCAACAGGCGACCCAAATTTTCTATCTACCGTGGGCATGCCAAACGGATAAGAATCTGGAAGGTTGGTATGTTGTTTATGAAGTGCCGCCACATGTCAGACCACCTCTCCCAAATGAACAGGATTATGAACCTCACATTAACCCAGACACATATGATGGAGAATTCTTCCAAGAAACACGTCTTTCCAAGAAACATTTCAAGAACCGCCGTGCTTCACCCAAGAACATGGAAGTAGACAGCGACAATGAATCCGACTCTACCCCTGAGCCGGAACCAGAAGACCTGGAACTCGTAGAGGTTACTGATGCGGATGACCTGTTAATGCTTCAACGATTAAAGAAAGGCCTTTCACAACTTCACGCCATTGAACCCGACGAGCACGTCATTCATGAAGACATGTGTGATAGTGATGATGATGATGCATTTATTGATGATGATTATTAGTTTGTAAGATTCACAACTTAAATTATATATATTTTAATCTTTATTATTCATGTACATATTATTATTCATGTCAGTTATTCAATTTTTTTATGTTGTACTAATTTATTTTAATCTTTATCATGGCAGGTCACCAGGTGTTGTAAGATGGTGGGCGCTGGTCCAGAGCGCTCGACGGGTTCTTCCCAGCCGCCCCGCACGAGGGGTGGTACTTCCCTTCCACCCTTATGTCTCTGTAGAGCCTTGGCAGACAGTCTGTCGACACCACCCGTGGGTTCTTCTTCGTCAGCGGCGTTGCCCACTAGGAGAGGTGCTGGTCACGTAGGGAAGAAGGGGAAGGGTACAGGGAGAGGTGGTGGCCGCGGAAGATCGAGGAGGACTGTTGACCCGTCCTCACCACCACCACCAGCTCATTCACCCGAGCATAGGACTACTATGGTCGATTCGTTTGCGGAAGAGGCTAGGGGGACTCCGGTCCAGGAGCCTGGTGTTGACGGGCATTCGTCCCATGAGACTCCGGTCCAGGATCAGCCTCGGGTCGAGGTGCATTTGGCCCACGAGACTACGGTTCCGGAGGCTTCACCCGACGTGGAGAGGCCCGGATGGGATACCTGGCCGGATTGGACCGAGTTGCCGGATTGGACCGAGGGTCCGAGTGGCTCAGGGGGCGGGGATGGCGGGGATGAGTTTACGAATAGTGAGGGCGATGTGCAGGTGGACGGGGCCACCGTGTACAAGCGTGGTAGTACACGTCTCCCGGTCGTGCCGGCTACCCGCGAGCAGAGGCCGGTGATTAAACCTGAACGAGATAGGTAAGTACATTTACTCTTTTTTTAGCTTTTTCCTTCAAGTTTGTTCAAATATCTAATGCGTTGACCTTATCATACTGCAGGGGATGGGTACAACCTCTTGGAGTCCGCAGGCCGAACTCCGTCCTTGGTGTGCTTTGCTGGACAAATTTCCCGGGGTTTGTCACGTTGCCTGGTGAGGGTCAGGTTCCTACACTAGGATTTTCCTGGGAACACTACCAGGCTGCGCAGGCCCCGCCGGAGGAGATTATAGATGGTGTCTTGTGCCACACGAGGGCTGAGATGGTGATCAAGAGCTTTTGGGTAAATTATCCTTTTACACAATCAAAAATTAACAATATAGCTAATTATTGTACTAATTGGTGTTTTCACGTTTGATTGCAGACCTTCTATAGGTGTGAGGATGGATATGAGGAGGAGGCGGCCAAGGTTCTCGAGGCCGAGTGTAGGCGGTTACTACAGAACTTACGCCACGAGGCTCGGCCGCAGGCTATTCGAGACTACTACGCCACGCGTGGTATTAAGAAGCAGAAGAAGGATTGCCGCAGAAAGTTTCTAAAGAAGGAGCAATACATGAAGGTAATTACCTATTCTTAAGTCCTTCTACGTAGTTTTCTTGACTTCATTCATAGGCGTAGCGCTCAAAATTCTTTCTAATAACTTACAGGTGCCCCCGAGATGGTGTGCGGATAAGATGGATTGTTGGGAGGCGTTGGTTGATGAGTGGTGCACAGGCAGCTGGCGAGCCGTCCACGAGAATGCGAAGGACCAGCGTAGCCAAATGGTTGGTGTGCCACGCCATCAAGGAAGCACCAACTTACTTCAGTTCGGACGAAACTAGGTATGTGATTTGCTTCATGATTCATGCAATTCATTCTTCATGCTAATATTTTGCTCCTCTCTTTTAGGCGCATCACAATAAGACGGAGATGCCACACTTGTACGACCTTTATGGCATGGCCCATACTGCCTCGTACAAGAAGGCGAAGGCATTCTCTGAGTCTGGCCTGGATGATCCCAATAACTTCACCAACATATCATCCCACCACAAGCTCGTGGCATGCAGGGACGCGGGGAAGCCTATGAAAGGGGATGACTTTAACCCTAGCCAGGAACCTTTGGATCCAGAGCTGGTGATGATATCTGGTGGCGGGAGGCCCCATGGCTCGATAGCCATTGGAGATGGGATAATACGTTGTCCACTCACTCTCCCGGAGATCAAGGCGCGCCAGTCGAGCGGCTGTCCTGAGATAACGCGTCGTCCATGGCCAGTCGATCTTGCCATCGAGGTTAGTTGTACGGACTAAGAACACTTTCATCCATTTCATTATGTGTGTCACCATAGATCATTACTGTGGTAACGAGGAATGGTGTTTCAGGCTGCTCTTCAGAAAGAGAGATTGGCAAACCAAGCTGCTCTTGAGAAAGAGAGATTGGCAAACCAGGCTGCTCTTGGGAAGGAGAGATTGGCAAGCCAGGCTGCCCTTCAGGCTGCTCTTGATGAGAGGGACCAGACCATGGCACGATTGATTGAGGAGGAGAGGTCCCGGAATGAGGCTGGTCAACGGGCCCTGTACGAGATTTTTGTGGTAAGTTTTTTTTCACATTAGCCAAATCATGTGTGTAATGTCTATTTCATTACTAACTAATACGACCCACTCTTCAGGGTCTGTGCGAGAAGAGCGGTCAAGTCCCTCCGCCGATGCCCGTCTTCTCTTTGATTGGCATTGTGAGTTTCATTATAAACTAGTATTAATAATTGAGTATCATCAGGCTAACTGAGACATTGCAAAATATATATTCTGCAGAATAACTCCCGAGCGGCATCGCACAACCCTTCTCCAGGTGTTTCTCCTCCTTGATGACCACTACGGTAAGTTTCTCTTCTCCTCTTTCATATTCTCATTGCCTTCATTTCCCCAACAATGACATAATTAGCCCATTTAGCTCCACAAAGACATAGTTAGCTAATTTAGCTCCAAGAAGAGGAGAAGAGGAGAAATGAAAAGGAAGAACAAAAAGAAGAAGAGAAAGAGAAGAGAAGGAGAAGGAGAATAAGGAGGAGGAGAAGAAGGAGAAGGAGGAGGAGGAGAAGGAGGAGGAGAAGGCCAAGGACCTTCTAGTCCTTCTCCTCCTCCTCCTCCTTCTCCTCCTTCTTTATTTCTTCTTCTTGTCCTCCTCCTCCTCTTTCTTCTCCTCTTTCATATTATCCTTGCCTTAATTTCCCCAACAATGATATAATTAGCCCATTTAGCTCCAAAATGCCATAATAACCTCAAAATGGCATACGAACCTTGGTTAGCTCATTAATATTATATACTTAGCTTGTTTTCCTCTAAAATGGGATAATTAGCCCATTTAGCTCCAAAAAGACATAGTTGGCTAATTTAGCTCCAAGAAGAGGAGAAGAAGAGAAGAAATAGGAAAAATGAAAAGAAAGAAGAAGAAGAAGAGAAGAAGAAGAAGAAGGAGGAGGAGGAGGAGGAGGAGAAGGAGGAGAAGGCCAAGGACCTTCTAGTCCTTCTCCTCCTTCTTCTTTATTTCTTCTTCTTCTTCTCCTCCTCCTCTTTCTTCTCCTCTTTCATATTCTCCTTGCCTTAATTTTCCCAACAATGACATAATTAGCCCATTTAGCTCCAAAAAGACATTATAAGCTCAAAATGGCATAAGAACCTTGGTTAGCTCATTAATATTATATACTTAGCTTGTTTTCCTCTATAATGACATAATTATCCCATTTAGCTCCAAAAAGACATAGTTAGCTAATTTAGCTCCAAGAAGAGGAGAAGAGGAGAAATGAAAAGGAAGAACAAAAAGAAGAAGAGAAAGAGAAGAGAAGGAGGAGGAGAAGAAGAAGACATAATAAAATGACTAATTAAGCTCCTAAAAGACATAATAAGCTCAAAATGGCATAAGAACCTTGGTTAGCTCATTAATATTATATACTTAGCTTATTTTCCTCTAGAATGACATAATTAGCCCATTTAGGTGCAAAAAGACATAGTTAGCTAATTTAGCTCCAAGAAGAGGAGAAGAGGAGAAATGAAAAGAAGGAAGAAGAACAAGAAGAAGAGAAGAAGAAGAAGAAGAGAAGGAGAAGGAGAAGGAGAAGAAGGAGGAGGAGGAGGAGAAGAAGAGAAGAAGAAGGAGAAGGAGGAGAAGAAGGAGAAGGAGCCCTCCTTCTTCTCCTTCTTATTCTCTCCTCCTTCTTCTCCTCCTTATTCTATTCTTCTTTTTTCTTCTTCTCCTCCTCCTTATCCTTCTCCTTCCCCTCCTCCTCCTCCTCCTCCTCCTCCTTCTTGTTTTTCTTCTCCTTCTTCTCTTCTTGCTTCTTCTCTTTCTTCTTCAATTTAGCTTATTTGTCATATATATGTTGTTGTTGCTCTTTTTCTGACTTTCTTATTCCCATTTTGCAGATTGTATGTACTACATGCATGGAAGCTGGCATTGATGGAGTGCATTAGTTCTAGTTTTCATTTGAGTTGATGAACAATGTGGAATTATATGTATATGTATATATGGATGAACAGTATATGTGGAACTATATATATATGTGTGTTGTGACCTATATATGTGCTATGAATATGGATGAAACTTTGTGCTATGAATATGTGTTGTGACCTATATATGTGCTAGTATGTGCTATGTATATGTATATGTGTTGTGACCTATATATGTGCTATGTATATGTATATGTGCTGTGAAATAAACAAAAAAAACAAAATTGTGACAATATGGGCTCTTTGCCGTCTGCGAGCAGATGGCAAAGGCCTTTGCCATCAGCTGACCGACGGCAAAGGTGACACGTGGCACCCAGCTGTGCAACCTGGACAGCAGCAGCTGGCCATATAGTATCTTCGCCGTCTGCCTCCAGGGGGGCAGACGGCAAAGAAGAGGGCACAAAGGAGGGGGGAGGAGGAGGTGGAGGCAGACGACAAAGAAGAGGGGGAGGCAGACGGCAAAGAAGAGGGAGGAGGCAGAAGGCAAAGAAGAGGGGGGAAGCAAACGGCAAAGAAGAGGGGGAGGCAGACGGCAAAGCCTCCGTTAGCCCCTAACGGAGGCAACGCCTGCCGGCTGTCGTCTCGACAAATTTGCCGACTGCTCTTGTGAAAAGCGGACGACAAAGATCTTTGTCGTACGCTTCGGTGAGGCAGACGGCAAAGAAGCTACAATGCAGTCGTAGGCTGACGCAGAAATTTTGCCGACAGTGGGATTCTTTGCCGTTTGTGATATACTCTTTGCCGTCTATGATGGCAGACAACAAAGAAGCTAATTCCTGTAGTGGAGGCAATGGTGGGCGAGCTGAACGAACCTCTCACAGGTCACCGTTTGATGACCCACAAGTATAGGGTATCAATCGTAGTCCTTTCGATAAGTAAGATTGTCGAACCCAACGAGGAGCAGAAGGATCTGACAAGTGGTTTTCAGCAAGGAAATATCTCTAAGCACTGAAATTATCGGTAACAAGTGATTTGTATGGTGAGATGATTCATAGCGAGCAACAAGTAACAAAAGTTGCAACGGTGTAGCAAAGTGGCCCAATCCCTTTTGTAGCAAGGGACAAGCCTGGATAAAGTCTTATAGGTGGAAACACGCTCCCGAGGACACGCGGGAATTTCTGTCATGCTAGTTTCATCATGTTCATATGATTCGCGTTTGTTACTTTGATAGTTTGATATGTGGGTGGACTGGCGCTTGGGTACTGCCCTTACTTGGACAAGCATCCCACTTATGACTAACCCCTCTCGCAAGCATCCGCAACTACGAAAGAGGAATTAAGACAAAGTCAAACCATAGCATTAAACTAGTGGATCCAAATCAGCCCCTTACGAAGCAACGCATAAACTAGGGTTTAAGCTTCTTTCACTCTAGCAACCCATCATCTACTTACTACTTCCCAATGCCTTCCTCTAGGCCCAAATAATGGTGAAGTGTTATGTAGTCGACGTTCACATAACACCACTAGAGGAAAAACGACATACAACACATCAAATTACCGAACGAATACCAAATTCACATGACTACTATTAGCATGACTTATCCCATGTCCTCAGGAACAAAAGTAACTACTCACAAAGCATAGTCATATCCATGACCAGAGAGGTAATGAGTAGCATCAAGGATCTGAACATAAACTCTTCCACCAATTAATCCAACTAGCATCAACTACAAAGAGTAATTAACACTACTAGCAACCTTACAAGTACCAATCGAAGTCGCGAGACGGAGATTGGTTACAAGTGATGAACTAGGGTTTGGAGATGAGATGGTGCTGATGAAGATATTGATGGTGACGAGTCCCCTCCAATGGGAGGAGTGTTGGTGATGACGATGGCGACGATTTCCCCCTCGGGGAGGGAAGTTTCCCCGGCAGGATCGTCCTGCCGGAGCTCTAGATTGGTTCTGCTCAAGTTCCGCCTCGCCGCGGCGTCGAATCCACGAAAAAGCTCCTCCCTGATTTTTTTTCTGGATGAAACCCTTCATATAGCAGAAGAGGGGGTCAGTGGGCCAGCAGGCTGCCCACAAGCCCTCATGGCGCGGCCTGGGGGGTGGCCGTGCCGTGCAGGCTTGTGGCCACCTGTTGGCGCCCCTCTAGCGCTTCTTCGGCCCAGTATTTTTTATAAATACGGAAAAAAATCCTCGTTGATTTTTACGGCATTTGGAGTTGCGCAGAATAGGTATCTCAACTTTGCTCCACTTTCAGGCCAGAATTCCAGTTGCCGGCATTCTCCCTCTTCATGTAAACCTTGCAAAATAAGAGAGAAAAGGCATAAGTATTATACCGTGAAGTGAAATAACAGCCCAAGAAGCGATAAATATCAACATGAAAACATGATGCAAAATGGACGTATCACCGCTCACGAATCTCCTGATTATCCAACGATGTGGATCCTTCCATGTGATCCAACGGCACGGAGCCTGCATGCAGCCTGCCCTCAAAATTCCTTCTAGAAGACCATATCTGAGGGTTGTCGCTTAGTACTAGGATATGATCGGATGCCTACAGTCGACGCTAGGGTTTTGGGAGATGTTGTGGGGTTTTGAACCGATCACCGGGGTTATCTTAGGTTTGACCAACTTTCAAATGACCATAAATAATTCAAAAATATCAATAAAAGATAGGAAAACTTCGCGGTTCATCGTTTTATAAGACATAGTTACTATAAACATTATAAGCTTGGTTTAGGGATATTTTTATGAAAAATCATTTTTTTGAGGTGAGCTAGAATTTTCAAGTTCAAATGAGCATAAATAATTCAAAAATGAAAAAAAAATGAAAGAGCTGCACAAATGTCGTTGTATGTGACATGGTTATGACAAAAAATAATAAACTTGGTTTATAGACATTTCCATGAAAACTCCTTCACACAAATGACATATCACGTACGATATTGTATGGAGTTCGAGAAGAGAGTGATAGTGGGTTTAGGTTTACAAAAAATTTAAAAAATCAAAAAGACCACCAAAGCTTCATTTTAGTGTGAATAAGAAGGATTTGAACTTATTTTTTAATTTTTCAGATTTAAACTATTTTTATAATGTTTTTTCTATTATGAATGGTCTCTTTACCCTAGCGTCCGAGCTCGTAACCACGCCATATTTCTCATGACTACGCAAATAGATCGAATTGATCATCTAACATGTGTAATAATTCAAAATCATTGCAACATCACATCACACTACAATGGACTTTAAATGTTTCTTATAGTTCAAAGGTTAGTTAGAATTCAAAATTGGCATCAAAGTATAAATAGAATTATTAAACCTTACAAGTTTTACAACTTGCATTCAACGTTCAAAGTTCACATCTTTTCCTTGCTCCTAGTGTTCAAAGACGGCTTAACAGCCTAGCTTCTGGTTTCGCTGGCTTGGATATCCACCTTTTTCTTCTTCCTTTTGATCTTCACTTTGGGTGGTGGCTGTCGAGGTGGTGATGGAGAACTTCTAGTGGCCACTTGACAGGGTTCCGAAGTTTCTTTCTCTCTTGGCCTTTTCTCTCCTTTTCCTCTAATTTTTGTTGAGCTAGGTCAAACCTAAAAAAGATTTTAAGCCATCGATAAAATAGAGAATAAATGCACAAAAAGGGAAGGTTGTGTCACACATACCAAGCTGCCGGTAGTGCTAGTTCAATTTGCTCATTCTCCTCTACATTAGCTGCAATCTGCTTTGCGGCTTCATTATCCTCTCCATTAGCTGCAATCTGCTCCAATGTTGCATTCTCCTCTGCATTGGATGCAATCTTCTCTAATGCTGCATTCTCCTATGCATTTATTGCTGCCCATTGTTTCTCTTATCCAAATGAAGCATTCACTCGATTAGTACATATCCTAGCAATGTTCCCTAGGGTTCCAAACTTTTTGCACTTATGTTGTCTTTTGACACGACCCTCTTCACCTCTTCTATAATTGTTCTTCCTTGGTCTTCCTGGTGTTCTAGTTAGTACACGAGAATGTAGTTTGAACCCTGGATCTACTATGTTCCATTGGTCTTTTCCCAAGAGTGCAGGCACATTGGAAGCATAAGCAACGCTGAATTTGGCAACAAAAAAAATATTCAGAGATGTATTGATCAACTTCACCATCTTCACCACCGATAACACTCATCAGATGTAGGGCATGTATGCATGGCTTCCCACGGAGCTGCATTGCCAACAACTGTATTTCCTAGTTGTTAGGTTAACTGGATATCTCCATTCCCAGTTTTTACTCTCAGTATATATTGCCTTAGCCTCGTGTGTTGCTGCTCGAATTCATTTCATATTGTTCAGTCCTCTGGCCTTGACATGAAATGCCTTAATAAGAGATGGGAGCATAAGATGGCCAACATATTTTGTTTCTGCTACTCTTTTGCGAAGAGACATCTTTATCATGATCATCTGCCGAATCTTATCAAATATTTGCCATATTAGATACCCTTTCAATGACTTGATCTTTGCATTGAAACACTCTGCCAGGTTACTAGTCACATAATCTACTTTGTAGATTTCATTGAATTTGCTTCTTGACCACAACTTTCCATGATGTGCATCTAGGTACTCCTTTACCAGAGGATTGTGAGCATACAACACTCTCAAATGATGTTCATGCTTCCTCTCGCTGCATGTGTATGATGTTGGCCATAAGTTCTTATCATAAACTTTACCTTTGAATTTATTTCTAAAATTCTGCGCTAGGTGTCGCATACATTCTCTATGCTCTGCTCTAGGGAATACAATTTCCACTGTACTCTACAAAGCCTTGCAAGCAACTCTGTGTATAGGTAAACTCGGGGGTGTACCTATAAGGTTTCACAACTGCTGCAGAAACCAGACCCAACTGTCCTCGGACTCTGCCTCCACCACACCAAATGCAACTCGGAATAGCCTTTTGTGTCCATCAACTGCATCAATTGCCACTAGTTGTCCTCTCCACCTTCCATTCAAAGCAGTTGCATCAACGTCCAAATAGGGAATGCAACCATCTAGAAACCCCTGCCAACAAGCCTTGAAACAAACAAAAGCCCTCCTCAAGCACTCCTTCTCAAATGACTTCCCTTTTATTTTGTATGGAATTGTATGTTTCTCAATCTCTACAACACTCCCTAGACTAGCAGCTTCCACTTCAGCTTTAAATGTGTAGATCAACTGAAAGCTCTCATTCCAAGGACCATTAATCCTATCAAGAGCTATTTCCTTAGCATAGAAAATCCTCATGTAAGGTATATCAATCTTGTACTTCTCAAATGGATTCCCATGGAGTTATGTTGGACCAAGTGTTGGTGTTTCTCTTAACCAATCCAAAATTGCATCTGCCACCCACCTAGTCTTTGCTAGCTTTGTTTTAGCCTTCCCCCTCCCCTCCAGGTGGACAAGTGTGCTAGTGTTGGTTAATTTTTATCTGAAACAAAATATAAAGGGTAAGGAAGTACAGTTAAGAAAACATTATGCAATGATGTGAAAAAAGAAGGGTACCCAAAATAGAATGAATCAGTACAAACTAAAATACACAAACCTGAATGAACTTGCTCCTCAACATATGTGATGCATGCAACCTCCATCTACACCTATCATATGTGCAATGAACAATGAACCTTGTTGGCTCACTCTTATCAATCACATATGTATTTTGAGTGAGAATGCAATATGTGGTCATTGCATTATGGCATTCCGCCATCGACTGAAATATGGTGCTGACAAAAAGCTGAGGATCTTCCCTGTTCCACTCAATTGTTGGCATGTCCTTTCCATCATATTCATATAAAACTAGGTTGTCAATGTTCTCCTCCCTCTCTTTATCGCCAGTGTCATCAAATGTAGCACGATTGATAGGTTGCTCCTGATATTCATCTTCCATTGCTTGTTTAGTGACAATATCTACAAGATCAAGGAACATATTCTCATCCTCATCATCATGTCAAGGCACCTCTTCGTCTGACTCTGCATCTTTTTCTACATCGGCTTCAACAATGAGAGGAGAAGCAGCACAAGAAGCGACATCACACATATTTTGACTTTTAGAACCACTAGCTCTGCTTGGCTTCGCCCTACAAGGACTGACGGGGCACTCTCTATTAGCAGAGACATAAGATTTATGAACACCATTCCCCTTGTCATGTTCATTGCGTGTCTAAAGCACCTCGATATGGATTTTACCGAAGCGGCTTTCAACATTCAAAGTAAAGAGTAATCCCACATGCTCATCGCAAGTTAGCAGTAGAACTTTTTGCTCGGTACTGCTGAAATATTTTAGTTCAACAACATCAGCAGGGCTCCACCCATATGAAGAATTTCGGAGCGTCGCGAGCAAATCTTTGAATGACATAATCGTTTCTACCACCTTCGGATAGAAAAATCCAGTAATCATATGCGGTTTTCTACTGTGCAACACACTAACTTCCATCCTAACTACGAGCCGGAAAGCAAGTGTGGGATCAATCCTATTCCATTCAAATAAGGGTTGCAGTTAGGCCGAGGACAATTCACCAAAATTTGCACGATCCATGCAACTATCGGTCAAATAGGGCCAAATTTACGAGTCAGAAAATCCGTTAGAGGGGAAATGATGCTTACCCAGGTGTAATCCATGAATTATCTGCCGCCGATTTGACCTAATCCTCTCCACAGTCGATGGGCTTGAGAGCCTGCTCCCCCGACATTGTTGCTTAATCCATATGGGTATGTGGGGGTAGATCTGGCGGAGGGCACGACGGAGGCAGAGGCAGAATGGGGTTAGCGGTTGGAGTGTAGGACGGCGGCAAAGGCTGCAGGACGACGATGGAGGGGACGAAGCGATGCGGTGTTGTAGTGGCTCGAGCTCGAGGTTCACAAAAGCCCATCTAACGTGTCTCAATGCGGCCCCACATGTCACAACTGTCAAAGGAGGACTTGTTTCGACGTGGCCCCACTCATCAGAGTTAACGGTCAAACCAATAACCCAACGACATCCTCCCTTGTGACCATTTCTGAGGGTTTCAAACAAGGGAGTGGGTAAAAGTGACCAAAGGTTAAGAGCGTGTGGATGAATGTGTACAACTAAGGAACGAGGGGCGCGAATGTAAAAAACCCATACTTCAATGTTATGGAATGATGACTAAATTGTGGTATATGTTTTGTAGAGGGGCACTTTCTAATTATCGAACATGGCCATGACGAAAATTAATTCAGATTAACCATTGTCTACGGGCCAACGTTGCATAACTTGCAGGATGACTTTTTTGCGGAGAGAAGATCGCTTATAAGCGCATCTCCACCCCCACCCTCCCCCCCCCCCTGAGTGGCCTGAAATAGCGCCGCCTGGGGATTCGTCGGCGGTAAAAATGATGGGGGGGCTCGGCTTCCCAGTCGCCCACCCAAGGGCGCCCCCAGCCTCCGCTTTCGGCCCAGTTTTGGCGCAAATTTGGCCCACTTTTGGCCCATATTCGGCATTCTTCAGTACAAGTTGAACAACAATAGTTATTTTTTTATCACATAGTTCATCACAGAAATCAATACAAATCAAAAAGTAGTTTAACAAGTCAATAAAAATCAAAAATCAAGCTACGCGTTGCCCTTCAACCTCCATAGGTGCTCCAGCAAATCATGCTGCAGTTGTTGATGCACCTGTGGGTCTCGGATCTCCTGACGCATGTTGAGGAAGGCAGTCCAGGTTGCCAGTAGATGGTGATCAACTTGGGCAAGAGGACCTTGCGTGTAATACGGTTCGGTGTCAAACACTCGCTCCTCCTGCTCGCTCTCAATGATCATGTTGTGCAAGACAACACACAAGTCATGAGTTCCCACATTTGATCTTTCGACCAGGTCTGCGCGGGGTACGGGACAACAGCAAAATGAGATTGAAGCACACCAAATGCCCGCTCGACATCTTTCCTGCAAGATTCTTGACACTTGGCAAAATAGGAGTGATTGCCTCCTGGTGCAGGATTTGAGATCAAATGTGGACCATCTCAAATAGATGTCATCTGCTAGGTAGTATCCCTTGTTGTAGTGGTGCCCATTGACCTCATAGTTAACCAAAGGAGCATGACCTTCAACAAGCTTGACAAAGACATTCGAGCACTGCAGTACGTTGATGTCACTATGAGTTCCTGGCATACCAAAGAAGGAGTGCCAAATCTAGAGGCCATGTGTGGCCAGTGCCTCAAGTACCACACTGCAACCTACTTTGGCACCTTTGTACATCCCTTGTCAAGAAAATAGATAATTTTTCCATTTCCAATGCATGCAGTCGATACTTCGAAGCATCCCAAGAAATCCTCTTTATATATTTTGTGTTAGGATCTGAGCGGTGTCTTAACCATTGGGTGATCACAAATATTGAGGTCCAAAAACTGCCACCACTACCCTGCAAAACTTGTAGAAACACTCAATGATGGTGGACTCGGTCATGCGTCCATAGTCTTCCAGAATATCACCGGGAGCTCCATACGCAAGCATCCTCATAGTTGTCATGCACTTCTGGAGCGAGGTGAATCCAAGTATACCAGTGCAATCCTTTTTGCACTTGAATTAGCCATCGAACTCCCTGATGGAATTCACAATCCTGAGGAAGAGCTTCTGGCTCATACGATAACGGCGTCGAAATGCTTTGTCGACGTGCAGAGGAGCGTCTGCGAAGTAGTCGACGTAGAGCAAGCAATATCCTTCTAGTCGATGCCTCTGCTTTGCCATCAGTTGGCCCGGTGCCGAGCCACCTCGTCGTGGCTCTGCATTGCCGCAAACAAGCCGACCAGAGAGACGAGGACCATGAGGTGATCTTCATCCTGGGCGTCGGCATCGGTTTCCTCCTCAAGTAGCGCCGCGAATGCCTCCTCGTCGTTGGAGTCCATAGGCCAGGCAAATCGCCGAACACCTGGCAGGCGTGGCGGTCGCGTGGGCGCGGACGTGCCCGGAGCATCTGGAAAACTCGCCAAGAAGCGGGGGGGGGGGGGGGGGGGGAGGGGAAGGGGGCAAATCCATGGCAAAGTCGACGGGGAGATAGCCTTTGTAACGGCGGTAGGCAGATGGGGTGGCGTCGGAATCGGCACGATGGCGAAAGGTGTGGTGCGCGAGGGGCGGTTTCGGAGAAGAAAATCTCTTTTTCCGCGTGACAGCGGGGCCGGCGCCTCGTTTTTCTTTCCGCCAACGTCCCCGAGCCCCCCCCCCCCCCCCCCCCGCGCACTGGGTTTGGGCTGGGACCGCTAGGGCCAATTTCGACACGAGCCGATGAAAAACAGGCTCCTAGGGGCACGGCTGGGCCGTTTTCCCCCCGCCGGCGGAGAAAAATGGGCAGGAGGGTTGTTGGGGGCCCGGCTAGAGATGCTCTAAGCCTATGCGGGGTGAAACGGTTCGTATGCGGCGATTTCAACCAAATTTTCAGAGCAATGGGTAAAGATAAGAGGAATATTAATAGAAGCCCCTTGGCTCACTTCCATAACATTCTACAAGTAAAAAAATAAATATCAAACTAAAAGTGCACCTAAGCGCCTTGGCTTGCAACGACTGGCGCTAATTACATGGAGTAATTAAACAGTCCACGCACTTCAGCGGGCAGGAAAACAACCAACCGCTCGACGCATCATCTTGGATCCATGCCTGGCATATCACCGGGATTCAACAAATTAATTGCTAATTGGCTGGGAAGTAAGCCCTGGCGTCCTTCCTAAGCGCTCGCGTTGGACATCCCCTTAACGGCTGTCACTCCTCTTTTTCCTTTGCTACATGACATGTGGTTTTCACTTCTGTAAGATTTCAGTGAAATTCACTGAATTTTATTGATTTCAATAGACACTAAAATATTACGTTTCGATCAAAATATTTAAGTAATTTCAGTGGTACACTAGAAATCATTTTTTTTTTCAAATTTTTCTTTAAAAATTCAAACAATAAAATAAATTCAAGTGAATATTTCGGCTCTTTGGCCCAAATGCAAACTTAAATTACTGAATTATAGTGATTTTGGTTGGTGCTGAAATTTTATCGGAACTGAAATTGAAAACCATCACGTGGCAGCAGTAGCGGAGCCTCTTGGGTAATTTTTTTTTGTCAAATAAGGCAAATTGAAAACCAGCTAGTGGCGAACCCCCTGCCCCTCCCCCCCCCCCCCCCGCCCCTCTCTAGATTTTTTTTTTCAAATAAGCCTAGTCGATCTACTAATCTTTCAACTTTTATAATTACCTTAGCCTTTTTTATCTCATATTCAATCATTTGCCCCCCCCCCCCTCCCAATATCTGATTCATGCTCCGCCACTGCCTGACAGATGGAGTCGGGTGTTAGGTTCGCTGTCAAAACATGATTAATTGACGGTTTATTGCTTTTGGCAACGCGTTTACTGAAAAACAGTGTTTTCTGTAAACTGTTATCAAAACGGTGGGGGTTTTATGCATTGTGTACAGCTGTGATGTCAAGGTTTAACCAATGTAAGGATGTTTCAACAAAAATGCATTATTCGACCCGTGGTAACTTCTGTGTGGTTGATATGAATCTAAGTGCCTGCAAACCAACCGATTTTCGTTGATATAGTGTCACGCGCAAGGTTGTGCAAAAACAAAATTCAGTTAACGGCATGTTTTGGTCGGCTCCAAACTAGTGCGTGCACCACCATCCAGCAAGCTAGACACGGCTAGACTTGACTCCAAGGCAAGCAAGACCAGACCAGGATGCTACTACTACTACTGAGCCGGCAAACCCTGAAAAGAAGTGCCATGGCGCTGGTTTCCAGCCACGAATTTTTGTTCTCCGGTCGGCCCGTCGCCGCCGTGCCAACGACGGCGTTGACGTGAAACAGCAATGGTACGCATAATTAACGCACGACCCTCATTTAATCGCTTTCACTTACCAGTTACCACTCCGTCCTCCCCTAATCTCTACAGCCCGACTAATGTACCACCCCTGACTGCTCCCGATTCATTGACAATCTTTAATTAATTAATTAATCAGACCCCCTGTCCTTGACAGTACCACACAAGATCCCTGTCCTTGACAGTACAGTACCACACAAGATCTGATCTTCCGTGCCAATGGTGCAACAAGCTAAAAGCTCTGCAATTCTAGCTTGCAAGTGAAGAACAGCCTCTGCGGCATGAGCCTTCCAGAAGGATGACAGGCTATGCTGCCGCTCCCGACCTCGATATAACGTACTGCACGCTGAGGAATCGCGTGAACAGCCGCGGGCCAATTAATATATCGGCCGATCGGTTGCTCGCGAAGCTCGCATCAGCCGGGAAGCAAGTTTCGCGTGGAAAGGAGGCGCGCGCTGCGGGGGCACGATCTGAAGGGGAGCGGCCATCCGTCCATTAACTTTTGACAGAATGTGATCTGCGATGGCAGCCGTGTTTTACACGGTGCATTCAGATCAGTGGCCATCCATCTTTTCACCGGCTACCAACCCTAGCCCCCCTCGTGGCGCTTTGCTTCCCTTCACGTCAATTCCATCCCATGCATGCTTTCCCGCTTCTTACTTTTCCGTCGTAAAAAAGAAAAACGTTTACCCACCTGCTCCCTCTGTATGGGTTCTTCCGATCAAAACGATGCCGTTCCAGACTGCAAGGAACCAAATGACAATCCATGGACGTGGCGTTTTGCAAGACAAAACGAAGTAGTATCAGACAGAGTGATCGCACATCAGTCTGAGTCAGCTTTTCATACAAGGGACTGCGTAAGAGGGGCCCCTCTTGCTGCTGATAGTGACACTAAAAGTCAGGATCGAGGCTGTAAACTGCCGGCCCACGCTAGGCACTCAAATGGTTCCTCCTGTCCACATGGTTTCTTGTTAATTATTGTTCACGATGCTCAAGCCATGATTCTGGTTTACGAGGCAACATGATGATGAACCTAAGTACCTAACCCGAGAGTTCCTGACCCTCTGGGCGTCAGTACATTACACAGGCCACGTTCAGCGCTTCGCTAGTTGGTATCCTCCATAGTCAATAATTGATGCACGTAAGCAGTAATAGTGCCGTGAAGAGTTTTATATTCGAACCGGGCTAGCTTCTTTTCCATTGCATTTGCTACGAAAATAACAATAGTGACATTGGCGGAATAAAAATATATAGTGTACTGTCGACGTACACAAGACGAAGTACAGTACCATATTTCATTGCAACCCCCGGCAGCTCCGGTAGTTGACCTGTATTTATTCAAAATTAGCATCTCCTTTTCCCTCGAGGGCAACAGCATAATCTTAATCCGGCACTTAACCCGGCAAGGTTTGACATATGCTCCCTACAAGAGGTTAACTTCTCATCTTACGGTTGCTGCTAGTACGTTAGCTAGGCTTTATCATGTCTACCTCAACGTATATACAAAGGACACTGTTTGAGGAATATTGTTCTTTGAAATGGTAGAGCCAGAGGCTCCTATCATCGAGGGCGGATGCAGGAAAATGGATGAGGATGCAAGAGAGAGGCCACCGAATATGGAGAAGGATGGTGGCATCGTCGACGTATGATCAGCTTACCGGAGGAGAAGGTACCAAGAGGACAAAAATATCAATGCGTCTGCTGATAGGGGCGATGTCTATCTCAATCCCAGAGAAACAAATGACGCCATCATTGAAACTTCAATAGCTGACTCCTTCATTACAAGATTTAGACATCTTCCTTCGAGAAACCGCCGAATCCACGGCCACAAAAAATGTTTAGGGTCGTCTACATTAAGTAATCTTCGTCCCGACGACGAGATCTCCTTCCTGGCGTTAATAATGGTGTTGGACGATTAAATTTGTCTAGGTATATATAGTCTTTTAGATCTTGCTTCGCGAGATCGATGTCATATATGACGATTTGCAAGAATACATTTGAGCAGAAGAATTCCATGTAAAGCTCTCCAACAGAAGATATATATGAATTTTTGGTATTTTGAATTCCAAAGAATCTTCCAAATTTGATTTGAGATTGACGGTCCTAGAGTAGCCATTGACGTCGTTTTCCCGCTAACATGTGATTCCACTCGAAGTGATAGGTTGTACGGAGAGGGAAAATGCCATGAAGTCGTGAGGCGATCCCAGATTTGACGGAATTTGAATAACCCGATGAGCATCAACAATCCCAAAGGTAGCAAATACAAGGGTCTCGTCCCAATGGTCAGAGATTGGATCAATAAGCTCGCTGAACTTTATAAGAATTTGATGGCCTTTAGAAGAGAACACCATCTTCTTCGGGCTTGATGGGATCCATGGTGAAAGTGCAATCATGCCCTTGATCATGTTTTAATGTTGTTGACTACATACATATAGGAAACTAATCATCTTAATCGAGTGTATCTTAGGTTTTGTTTCCATGAGAGTTTTTTTTGTGGATTGTGACTAATTTGTCCACGATGCTCAAGAACGAAGAAACAAGACGAAGTGGTCTATCATTTTATTTGTCTTCCTTGAGTATAGGGACACCGCACTATTAAGAGGGGATCACTCGGTCTCGCAAGAAACTTGCTCAAAACTCTAGTAAATTCCGCTTTCTCTATCTTCCTATTGTTGGTCTGCTCTTGTCGGGCCGTCCGGTGGTTCTCGGACGTCCGGACGCCGGATGACCGACGTCCTCCGGAAATCCGGAGGCAACCAACGGATTCAAAACCTCGGACTTCCGGCTCCTCCGGTCGTTCGAGGACCGGACGTCTGGGTACGGTAGGAAATCCGTTGCCACTCAACAGATTCAAACTGTCGGACGGCTGTGCTCCGGACGGCCAAAACCTTTCAGACGTCCGTATGTTGTTCACCCTATCACCAGATGTTGTGCTGACATAATACCTTCTGCATCTTCGGACGACCGACCATTGTCGGACGTCCGACCCCTCGTGGCTGTCCGGACGGCCGTGAACTGCCGGACGTCCGGCAAGTGCACAACATAGGTGGCTCCAACGACCACTTTTCTACCACCACTATATATAGTCTTCTCCCACCTCGAGTGGGAGTTGTCCAACATAGTGAAAAGATTCCAAGAACACCTTTCTCTCTCACTTCCATTTGCCTACACCAAATCCTAGATCCTGTTAGAGCATATATCTCCATATGTGGTTTTGGTAATTGATGACAATTCCTATGGACTAATGGTTGCCTTAAGTTACATTTATATGATTTGTCCATAGACACTTCTTGAAGTCCATCTGTTGGGTTCAAGGAGTTTATATGATGACCAAGATGGTATTCAAGGTATTATCCAAAGAATGGTCATAGAGACACATGGTTGATCAAGATCTCAGCCAAAGAGTAAATCAAGATGATCAACACACAAAGCGTACAAGATGTACCGAGAGGGATCAAGTGATCCCATGGTATGGTAAGCATTGTCCATTACGTGTTTGTGTACTAACCCATGGTCTTCGTGAGAGTTCTTTGTGGGGGTTAGGTGTGTTTCCATGGGCTTGCGTCAAAGGGAAGATCTCATTCAACCCATGAAGTATGACGTCAAGTTGTGATCGTCATCAAGATTGCGATGTGCAAGTTCAAGTGGATCAGCACGAAGATATCATGCTTGAAGCTTGTCGTCCATTGTGGTGGCAATTGACTTGTGAAGATATGCTGAAGAGTGGCTCACCCATAGTGAGTATGGGGCTGCAACCAACTAGTATTCATCAAGCCAACGCAATCAAGAAAGGTGGTCCATCTTGAGGAAGCCAAGATCATCATCATCTAGCTCAAGAGGACGAGGTGCAAGGTATAGGTTTGCCCTTGATAGGTTTTCTGTTTAGGATAGATTGTTGTACTATCAAGGGGGGCTCTCAAGTGAGTAGCTTGATCGTATCATTCGTTGAGAGCTCAAACCATTTGCATCCTTGCATCATACTTCTTGGTTCTTGTTTGATGTTTCTCTTTGTGAGTTTTAAAGCTTATGGTCATCTTCGTGACAAGCTCGAGTTCATCGAAAACGGAGTCCATATGCATCTACTATGATGTTTTCGATGTTGGAGTTTTTTCCGGTTCTTAATTCATAGAGGACTCACATCTCTATATCATTGGCATTTTCATATCTGTTTGGATAGGTCTTGTCGTCCTGAATCCAACAAGCTTGGGTTTTCTCGATTCGGAGCTCGTATGCGAAAATTATGGCTATTTCAGTGGCGAGCGGTAGTACCGCTGGACCTAGCGGTAGTACCGCTAAAGTTGGCGGTAGTACCACTGGCCCTAGCGGTAGTACCGCTAGAGCTGGCGGTAGTACCGCTGTCCCAGCGGTAGTACCGCCCCTGGCCAGTGGTAGTAGCGCTCCAAGTTTTTAGTACCGTCATCTTTGTGGTTGTACTGCGTCGGACATTTTTGCGAAGACTTTCTTGGCGGTGGTTGGCCTGGTAGTATCTTTGCACTACCATGGGCTCAGCGGTAGTACCGCTGCAGCCAGCGGTAGTACCGCTGGAGGGTCAGCGATAGTACCGCTACAGCCAGCGGTAGTACCGCCGGAGGGTCAGCGGTAGTACCGCTGGAGCCAGCGGTAGTACCGCTGGGCTCGGGTTGTAAGTGGGGGTAACGGTCTGATTCCTTCCCCCACTATATAAAGGGGGTCTTCTTTCCCCTTGGCCCAATCTATCCGTTGAGCTCTTGTTCTACCTCCATTGTTGACATTCTTAGAGCTTGCTTACTCTCAATCCCTCCAATGATTCTTGCTTGTTCTTGAGGGAAAAGAGAGAGGAGATCTAGATCCACATCTCCACCAATCACTTTCTCCTCTGTGTGAGGGGAACCCCTTGGATCTTGATCTTGGAATTCTTTGTGAGATCCTTGTTCTTCCTCTCATATTTCTCCATAGCTTTCGTTGTTGTGGAGGGATTTGAGTGTGAGGGGCTTGACCACTTCGTGTGTTCTTGCCATTGCATTAGTTGCATCGGTTTGAGTTCTCCACGGTGATATGTGGAAGTGAAGTTTGAGAAGCTTATTACCTTTGGTACTTAGTACCCTAGATATTGTTCTTCGTGGATGCTTTGGCGTCCTAGAAGCTTGGTGGTGTCTCGGAGCTCAATCATTGTGGTGTGAAGTTCCGGGCAAGCGTCGGGGCCTCCAATTAGGTTGTGGAGATTGCCCCGAGCAAGTTGTACGGGTACCGGTAACCGCCCCCAAGGGTTGCCACGTGTACGGGTTCGGTGACCGCCCCCAAGGTTTGCCATTTGTACGGGTTCGGTGACCGCCCTCAAGGGTCCCTTAGTGGAATCACGGCATCTTGCATTGTGCGAGGGCATGATGAGATTAAGGTGGCCTTAGTGGCATCTTGGGGAGCGTTGTGCCTCCACACTGCTCCAACGGAGATTAGCATCCGTAAGGGTGTGAACTTCGGGATACATCATGTCTCCGCGTACCTCGGTTATCTCTTACCCGAACCCTTTACTTATGCACTTTACTTTGTGATAGCCATATTGTCTCTTGTCATATATCTTGCTATCACTTAGTTGTTTATCTTGCTTAGCATAAGTTGTTGGTGCACATAGGTGAGCCTAGTTGTTTGAGGTTTTGTGCTTGGAGAATCCTAGGCGGTAGGAGTTCTTCAGAGAAGAATCAAACCGTTGTGATTTCCCCCCGAAAAGTTTGTGAGGGTTTGGAGGCCACCTCAAAGGCTTACCATTAGTGGTTGAGAAACGCCTTTGTGGTGTTGTCTCAAGGAGAGAATAGGGTGAGCCTTTGTGGCATTGGTGTGCCTTTGTGGTAACACCCGCCTCTCTAAACGGTGACATAGTTTCCCTCCAAGGAAGTGAACATCGGCATACATCCTTGTCTCTCGGAGTTGCGGTTAACCCTAACCCTAACTTCCTACTTGTTACTAGTCTTTGATTACTTACTTGTGCTTTATCATATTCTACTTGTTGTCGTGCTTGGTACACAAAGCCTAACCTTCACCCTTGCAATTGTTAGGCTCATTTTCATATATTCGCATTATTGCCTAAAATTGCTAAGTAACCGTTAAAATTTGTAACTGTACCTATTCACCCCCCCCTCTAGGTCCATCTCGATCCCTTTCAATTGGTATGAGAGCCTTGTGCTCTATTCTTGTGGCTTAACCACCCTAGAGCGAGATGGACCCCGATGGGACTCGTGTGTTGCGGATCCGAAGGATAAGGATGTGGCTTCCATGGAAGTCAAGTCCTTCACTTTTGAGGATCTAGAATGGGCTCTTGCTAAGCAAAAGGAGGAGCATGATGCTTCTCTTGAGGCCTTGGTCCAAATGATATTGGCCACATTATCCACAATGATGGCATCACCTCCACGTGGTGGGGCCTCGAGGCCAAATGTGCCTATTTCTTCACCTGGCCAACAACCTCCTAGCAATGATCAAACTAGTGTTCCATGGCTTTATGCTAGACCTCAAGTTGAGAAACCTAAGTATAATCCTGGAGGAAAACCTCCTTTGCTTGATGACAATTCTGATTTTGCCTTATGGAGAGTTGGTATGTGCTACTTCTCAAACAACAGCGCCACAAATTGACACGTTGACGGAGACTTGCTTGCGTTGGCTTTTCCCTTGAAGAAGAAAGGGTGATGCAGCACAGGAGCAGTAAGTATTTCCCTCAGTTTGAGAACCAAAGTATCAATCCAGTAGGAGAATCTCGTCAAGGCCAGAGTACCTGCACAAACACAAAAGAGCTTGCACCCAACGCTATAAAGGGGTTGTCAATCCCTTCAAGATTGATTGCAAAGTGAGATCTGAAGGCAGAACACTACTAGGAAAAGGCCTCCTAGTGGCGCACCTGTTTTGGCTACTAATGGCGCACTACAGGTGCGCCACTAGCATCACGCCATTTGAATTTGCAGTAAGTGTTTCCCTCAGTTTGAGAACCAAGGTATCAATCCAGTAGGAGAATCTCGTCAAGTCCAGAGTACCTGCACAAACACAAAAGAGCTTGCACCCAACGCTATAAAGGGGTTGTCAATCCCTTCAAGATTGATTGCAAAGTGAGATCTGAAGGCAGAACACTACTAGGAAAAGGCCTGCTAGTGGCGCACCTGTTTTGGCTACTAATGGCGCACTACAGGTGCGCCACTAGCATCACGCCATTTGAATTTGCAGTAAGTATTTCCCTCAGTTTGAGAATCAAGATATCAATCCAGTAGGAGAATCTCGTCAAGTCCAGAGTACCTGCACAAACACAAAAGAGCTTGCACCCAACGCTATAAAGGGGTTGTCAATCCCTTCAAGATTGATTGCAAAGTGAGATCTAAAGGCGGAAAGTGCAACGAAGTAAAAGAGTAAGGCTGAAAATATGGTGTGGAATAGACCGGGGGCCATAGTGTTCACTAGAGGCTTCTCTCAAAATAGAAAATACTACGGTGGGTGAACAAATTACTGTCGAGCAATTGATAGAACCGCGCAAAGTCATGATGATATCTAAGGCAATGATCATACATATAGGTGATGTCCCACAAGCGTATGGGATCGCAGCAGTTTTCGAGGGTAGAGTATTCAACCCAAATTTATTGATTCGACTCAAGGGGAAGCGAAAGAATATTCTCAAGTATTAGCAGTTGAGTTGTCAATTCAACCACACCTAAAAGATTAGTGTCTGCAAGCAAAGTATCAGTAGCAAGGTAGTATGATAGCAACGGTGCGAGAAAAAGCCTTGGTTGACGGGATTGTCAGTACCGCTTACCTAGCCTCGGCAACGGCGCCAGCAAAGTCCTGCAACAAGTAACAGCAAGGTAGCAAGGAACTGTAGTAGCAGTAGCAGCAAAGTAACAAGTAATAGCAGTAGCAACAACAGCAAAGTAACAGCAACAAAGTGGCCCAATCCCTCTTGTAGCAAGGGACAAGCCTAGGCGAAGTAACGTAGCGAGAACCAGTAGTAAAAGACTCGTAGGCAGTGGATCTGTGATGGATGAGTGTGACGGATGTGATTCATCATGTAACAGCTATAACACGGAGAGATATGTGACTAGCTCCTGTTCGTCAATCTAATTTAGGCATGTATTTTGTATGTAGTCATACGTGCTTAGGGAAAAGAACTTGCATGACATCTTTTGTCCATCCCTCCCGTGGCAGCGGGGTCCTAGTGGAAACTACGGGATATTAAGGTTCTCCTTTTAATAAAGAACCGGACCAACGCATTAACATGCGGTGAATACATGAACTCCTCATACTATGGTCATCTCCGGGAGTGGTTCCGGCTATTTTCACTCCGGGGTTGCCGGGTCATAACACATAGTAGGTGACTACAACTTGCAAGATAGGATCTAAAACACACATATATTGGCGACAACATAATAGGTTCACATCTGAAATCATGGCACTCGGGCCCTAGTGACAAGCATTAAGCATAGCCAAGTAGTAGCAACATTAATCTAGAACATAGTGGATACTAGGGATCAATCCCCGTCAAGAACTAACTCGATTACATGATAGATCTCATCCAACTCATCACCGTCCAGCAAGCCTACGATGAGATTACTCACGAACGATGGAGAGCATCATGGAATTGTCGATGGAGAAAGGTTGATGATGACGATGGCAACGATTTCCCCTCTCCGGAGCCCGAAACGGACTCCAGATCTGCCCTCCAGATGAAGAACAGGATGTGGCGACACCTCCGTATCACAAAACGTGATGAAACCTTCTCTCTGATTTTATTTCCAGGAGAAACGGAAGATATAGAGCTGAAATTGGGGGCGGTGGTGCCACGTGGGCCGCACAAGCCCTCACGACGCGGCCATAGGGGGTGGCCGCGGCCCAGGGGCTTGTGGCCCACTGGCAAGCCCCTCCGGTGGATCTTTGCGCAGGTATTTAGTCTTTTATTCCAGAAAAAATCTTCGTAAATTTTCAAGATGTTCCGAGAACTTTCATTTCTGCACAAAAACAACACCATGGCAATTCTGCTGAAAACAGCGTCAGTCCAGGTTAGTTCCATTCAAATCATGCAAGTTAGAGTCCAAAACAAGGGCAAAAGAGTTTGGAAAAGTAGATACGACAGAGACGTATCAACTCCCCCAAGTTTAAAGCCTTGATTGTCCTCAAGCAACTCAGTTGACAAACTGAGAGAGACAAAAGAAAAACTTAGATGAACTCTGTTTGATCTTGTTGTTGCAACTATGTCTAACTCACAACCAGAATTTCAGCAACATCACAAGCAAACCACTAAGCAAATGACATCTAGGTCTCACGATAAACTCATATCAATGGCATAATCAACTAGCGAGCAAATAATAATAAGCCTCAAGTGTCAACACTTCAATCAAAACAACATGAAGCAATACTAATAGATGGTATCTCGCTAGCTCTTTCTCAGACCGCAAAACATAAATGCAGAGCACCTTAAAAGACCAAAGGCTGACTAAACATTGTAATTCAAGGCAATGAAGATCCAGTCATAGACACACTCAACACAGTTAAAAGCAAAGCATAAAAATGACAGAGGTGCTCTCTAATTGGTGCTTTTGTAAGAGGAGGATGATTCAACAGGAACATAAATAGACAGGCCCTTCGCAGAGGGAAGCATTGGTTTGCAGAGGTGCCAAAGCTCAAGCTTTGAAAACAGAGATAATAATTTTGGGTGGCATGCTTTCAGTGCCAACGCAATGACTAAGAGTTCTCAACATCTTCCACGCTACACATGCTATAGGCGGTTCCCAAACAGAAAAGTAAAGTTTTGACTCCCCCACCACCAATCAATCACACTCCACGGCTAGCCGAATCCTCGGGTACCGTCCAAACCAACATCAATCATGGGGGAGTTTTGTTTGCAATTATCTTTTTGATTTGAGCATGGAACTGGGAATTCCAATTACCGGCCCCTTTCTCGTGAATGATAGTGAATAAACACATATTGAGGATAACACACCTAGCATGGAAGATACCAATAGCCCCCTGTCATGACATGAGCGGTTCGGGCATGCAAAACAGATTATTTCTTAAAGATTTAGATAGTGGCACATGCAAATTTACTTGGAACGGCACGTAGATACCGCACATAGGTAGGTATGGTGGACTCATATGGCACAACTTTGGGTTTATGGGAGGTGGATGCACAAGCAGTATTCCCGCTTAGTACAAGTGAAGGCTAGCAAAAGACTAGGAAGCGACCAACTACAGAGCGACAACAGTCATCAAAATGCATTGAGATTAACTAACATTGAGTGCAAGCATGAGTAGGACATAAATCACCATGAACATGAACATCGTAGAGGCTATGTTGATTTTGTTTCAACTACATGCGTGAACATGCGCCAAGTCAAACCACTTGAAACATTCAAAGGAGGATACCATCCTATCATACTACATCATAGTCATCTCAACATTCATGTGGGCAACCAAGACAAACCATTATAAGCTCCTAGCTAAATAAGCATGGCATAAGCAACTATGATCTCTAAGTTGTCATTGCAAACATGTTTCTCTCACAACAAAGCTGAATCAGGCATGATGAGCTAGTCATATTTACAAAAACAAAATAGATCGAGTTCATACTAGCTTTTCCAGGCTCAGTCACTTCATCATATATCGTCATTATTGCCTTTCACTTGCACGACCGAACGATGTGAACAATAATAAGCGTGCTCGTGCATTGGACTAAAGCTGGAATCTGCAGGCAAACACAAAGGAGAAGACAAAGTAATATGGCTCTTTGAAAGCTAAACAGGTATGCATGCAAGAGCCACTAAACATTGTAACCAATATCTTCTACCTTGACCAAAAGAAAAAGAAAACCGTCTACACGGGAAAGCTCCCAACAAGCAAAAGAAGAAAAGAAAATCTTTTTGGTTTTTCTCAAACTAGACAGACGCACGAAAATAAAATGAGAAAAAGAAAATAAACTAGCATGGATGATATAGTTGCAAAGTGTGAACACCGGCTAACAAAGTGAAAGCATAAGCAAGAATATAAAGTCAGTGAGAACACGTACTCCCCCAAGCTTAGGCTTTTGGCCTAACTTGGTCTACTCCCAAGGACGGTCCTGGCGAAACCCAAAATCATAATGGGGGTTATACGGGAGCGTTCCAGCCACAGCCTGAATAGCTGCCTCACGGAGACGAGCAACCGTCGCCTCCCTCTTATACTCCTCTGCCTCTCCTCTAGTTATGTAATATTTCCGTTTTACCTAAAAGTCAAAGAGAGCAGGAGCAGGAAGGGTAATATGGAAAACACGCTGCCGGTTAAATATCAAGCGGTATAGGAGGGATTCATCATCCCTCTCAAGGAACTGGTAGCGTGTCATACACAGTCAAGGAAAGCTGTATGGAGCGGGGGATCTCCTGTGCGGATGGGTACTCCAAGAAAATTTTCTATGCGGGTGGAATAGATCCCACCAAAGAAATCCCCATTAATAGCATTCTTATTCAGCCTCCTTGCTATAATAGCTCCCATGTTGAAGCTTTTGTCACCTGTCACTGCGCTCTTAAGGATACTAAGGTCGGGTGCGCAGAGGTGACAATGCTCAATCTTGCCATTAATGCATCTGCCTATGAAGAGGGCAAAGTAATGCAAGGCAGGAAAATGAATACTCCCCATGGTAGCTTGTGTAATGTCTCTGGTTTCTCCAACCATAATACCAGCGCAAAAATCTCTAACCGAAGATTTAGGAGGATCATTGAGGTTACCCCAAATAGGTATTTTGTAAATTCTACTGAAATCCTCTAAATCCATGGTATACGATTTATCATAGAGATCAAACAATACCGATGGCTCATGGGCAGCTGAAATTTTGAATCTACGAACAAAAGAAGCAGTGAGAGCAACATACTGTTCACATTTATCGAAGATGAATTCTTCGAGTCCGACGTTGTGAACAAATGCATCAAACTCATCTTTGAAACCTGCCTCAATCATAAATTCATCAGAAGGCCATTCACATGGTTGTACATGTGCGTCCGTAGGTTGGTAAGGATCAGGCTCCCGAATCGCAAGACGGGGACCTCTCTTGCTTGAGGAACCACCATGATAGTTTCTCTTGAACGTATTTCTTTTCTGAAATTTTCAGTGACCCAAAGGAAGGTGAACAAGGTTCAACTAAACTTGTAGCAACTACTCCCACAAGTGCCTAGAGACCATATTACGCATCAAAACTACTTGGGACCAGCTAGAATAAGCATACAAAGCTCAAGAACATGGTCACCAAGGCAGCAAAAATACACGGAGTATAAGGCACTACAGCAAAAACTAATTGGACCAATGGAGGAGTCACTTACCAAGGAGTAATTTCCACAAAATAGTTCGGAGAACGGTGATTTGAGCAAAGAGATCGAAAATCCCAGCAAGAGGAGCAAGAACACGGGTTTGAGCTGTGAAACGATTTTTTCTGGAGGTAGGAGGACTGGATGGGAGCAAGAATGAGTGGAAGGGGTGCCTGTGGGCCCCACAAGCCTGGGTGGCGCGGCGAGGGGGTGCACGCGCCCCTAGGGCTTGTGGCCCACTGGTGTGACCCCTAGATAGACTCTTTGTCACAGTATTTTTCAAATATTCCAGAAAAAATCATACTAGATTTTCAGAGCGTTCGGAGAACGTTGATTTTCGGGGTACTTTTCCATCGGATGCTAAGACAAAAAACAGGGAAAACTAAACTAAATCTATCAATTTTCTTCTAAGCAACCTAGAGTGAAATCTTGGAACAGAGGTTTGTGACTCCGTGATTCATCCATCTCATGGTCATCGAGAGAAATCCGTCAATGGGGTTGATCAAATCCCCTCGACAAAACCTTTTCGAATCGCAAAAGAAGACGGAGAATTTTCGAATAGTCAGTAAGTCACCTCAATGGGGATGTGAATCTCCCCCAACAAGCAAGTCATACTTCATCTTGACACGAGGAATAGGGCATTCAAATCTCCCAATAAGAATCGATGAAGTCTTTTCGATAGCATTGATGCAATGTACTCGATATTGTTTCTTCGGAAAGTGCACCGTATGCTCATTACCATTGACATGGAAAGTGACATTGCCTTTGTTGCAATCTATAACAGCCCCTGAAGTATTTTAAAAGGGTCTTCCGAGGATGACAGCCATGGCATCGTCCTCGGGAATATCCAAGATAACAAAGTCTGTTAAGATAGTGGTGTTAGCAACCACAACAGGCACATCCTCGCAAATGCCGATAGGGAAAGCAGTTGATTTGTCGGCCATTTGCAGAGAGATTTCAGTGGGTGTCAACTTATCCAGTTCAAGTCTACGATAAAGAGAGAGAGGCATAACACTAACACTGGCTCCAAGGTCCCATAACGCAGTTTTAACGTAGTTGCCTTTAATGGAGCAAGGTATAGTGGGCACACCGGGATCACCTAGTTTCTTAGGAGTTCCACCCTTGAATGTGTAATTGGCAAGCATGGCGGAGATCTCAAGATCAGGTATCCTCCTCTTATTAGTCACAATATCTTTCATGTACTTAGCATACGGAGACACCTTGAGCATATCAGTCAAACGCATCTGCAAAAGACATGTCTCATCATCTCAACGAAGCGCTCAAAATACTCATCATCCTTTTTCTTGGATGGTTTGGGAGGAAAGGGCATATGTTTCTGAACCCATGGCTCCCTTTCTTTACTGTGCTTCCTAGAAGCGAAGTCATTCTTATCGTATCTTCTACTCTTAGGCTGTGGGTTATCAAGATCAACTGGTTCAATCTCCACATCCTTATCATTGCTAGGTTGAGCATCAACATGAACATCACTATTGATATTATCATTAGGCTCATGTTCATCACCATATTGTGTTTCAGCATCAGAGACAGAGGCATCGTTTGGACTCTCAGGTGTAGCAGCAACAAGGTTGCCAGCGTGCAGGTTCCTATCATATTTCTTCTTCTTTCTAGGATAACTAGGTGCATGAGTGCTAACTCCTTGAGAATCTTGTTCAACTCTCTTCGGATGACCCACAGGGTACAAAGGTTCCTGGGTCATTCTACCGCCTCTAGTGACGACTCTGGCGGAATTGTCATTCAACTCATTGAGCAAGTCATTCTGAGCTTTAAGTACTTGTTCTACCTGAGTAGTAACCATAGAGGCATGTTTACTCAGAAGTTGAAGATCATTGACATTTCTGTCCACACAAGCACTTAAATGACTAAGCATACGAGCATTCTGTTCCAATTGTCTGCTACAATAATCATTGAAACTCTGTTGTTTGGCAACGAAGTTATCAAATTCATCCATGCATAAGCTAGCAGGTTTATCAAAAGGAATATCACTGTCATCAAACCTAGGTAGAGGATTTACTTCTACTACCTGTATCGGGTTACCGAGACCATGGATCTCTTCGATAGGTGGTAGATTTTTGACATCTTCATATTTAATGCCTTTCTCTCGCATAGATTTCTTGGCTTCTTGCATATCTTCAGGACTGAGGAATAGAATACCTCTTTTCTTCGGAGTTGGCTTAGGAGGTGGTTCGGGAATAGTCCAAGCATTCTCATTGCACAAGATGTTATTCAGTAGAATCTCAGCTTGTTCTATAGTTCGTTCCCTAAAAACACTACCGACACAACTATCTAGGTGGTCTTTGGAAGCATCGGTAAGTCCATTATAGAAGATATCAAGTATTTCATTCTTCTCAAGAGCGTGATCAGGGAACGCATTCAGTACCTAGATAATCCTCCTCCAACTTCAGCTTGAGCAAAGTTGTATATTTCCTGCAAGGCAGCTCGCTTCTTATGGGCAGGGAAATATTTTTCAGAGAAGTAGTAGACCATATCCTGGGGGCTACGCACACAACCAGGAGCAAGAGAAGTGAACCAGGTCTTAGCATCATCCTTTAGCGAGAAAGGAAATAGCTTGAGCATATAGTAGTGGTGGATCTTTTCCTCACTAGTGAATAGGGTGGCTATATCGTGCAGTTTGGTAAGATGGGCTACAACCGTTTCAGACTCGTAACCGTGAAAGGGATCAGATTCGACAAGAGTGATTAACTCAGGGTCGACAAAGAATTCATAATCCTTATCGATCACAAAGATAGGTGAAGTGGCAAACTTTGGGTCGTATTTCATCCTAGCGTTCAGAGATTTTTCTTTCCACTTGCGCAGAAGTTTCTCAACATCATAGCTATCCTTACACGCAAGAAAGTCCTCAGCTATCTCTCCCTCCATAACATAGCGCGTATCAGGCATAACAGGCATAGTAGCAGGTTCTACTTCAATAGTATCAGCAGTTTCAGAAGTATCATCACATCTAGCAGCAACTCTAGCAATATGTGCATCAAGGAATGCACCTAGTGGCAAAGCAGTATCACGCATAGCATCATCAGGCATAGTATCAAGCATAGCATCATCAGGCATAGTATCAAGCATAGCATCATCAGGCATAGTATCTAGCATAGTATCATCAAGCATAGTATCTAGCATAGCATCATGGGCAGCAGAAGTAGCATCATCAAGCACATGCGACATATCAAGACTTCTAGCAGGAGGCGAAGTCGCAAACTTACTCAAAACTGAAGGTGAATCAAGTGCAGAGCTAGATGGCAGTTCCTTACCTCTCCTCGTAGTGGAAGGTAGGATTGTAGTTCTTGGATCTATCGGATTCCTCATAGTGATCAGCAGACGTCAATCCCAAGTGACTTAGGGAATATAGATGTGCTTCCCCGGCAATGGCGCCAGAAAAAGCCTTGATGTCCCACAAACTTATGAGATCGCAACAGTTTTCGAGGGTAGAGTATTCAACCCAAATTTATTGATTTGACTCAAGGGGAAGCGAAAGAATATTCTCAAGTATTAGCAGTTGAGTTGTCAATTCAACCACACCCGAAAGATTAGTGTCTGCAAGCAAAGTATCAGTAGCAAGGTAATATGATAGCAACGGTGCCAGAAAAAGCCTTGGTTGACGGGATTGTCAGTACCGCTTACCTTGCCAAGGCAACGGCTCCAGCAAAGTCTTGCAACAAGTAAAAGCAGGGTAGCAAGGAACAGTAGTAGCAGCAGCAGCAGCAAAGTAACAAGTAACAACAGTAGCAATAGCAGCAAAGTGGCCCAATCCCTCTTGTAGCAAGGGACAAGCCTAGGCAAAGTAACGTAGAGAGACCCAGTAGTAAAAGACTCGTAGGAAGTGGATCGGTGATGGATGAGTGTGACGGATGTGATTCATCATGTAACAGCTATAACACGGAGAGATATGTGACTAGCTCCCATTCGTCAATCTAATGTAGGCATGTATTCCGTATGTAGTCATACGTGCTTAGGGAAAATAACTTGCATGACATCTATTGTCCATCCCTCCCATGGCAGCGGGGTCCTAATGGAAACTATGGGATATTAAGGTTCTCCTTTTAATAAAGAACCGGACCAACGCATTAACATGCGGTGAATACATGAACTCCTCATACTATGGTCATCTCCGGGAGTGGTTCCGGCAATTGTCACTCCGGGGTTGCCGGATCATAACGCATAGTAGGTGACTACAACTTGCAAGATAGGATCTAAAACACACATATATTGGCGACAACATAATAGGTTCAGATCTGAAATCTGGCACTCGGGCCCTAGTGACAAGCATTAAGCATAGCCAAGTAGTAGCAACATCAATCTAGAACATAGTGGATACTAGGGATCAATCCCCGTCAAGAACTAACTCGATTACATGATAGATCTCATCCAACTCATCACCGTCCAGCAAGCCTACGATGAGATTACTCACGAACGATGAAGAGCATCATGGAATTGTCGATGGAGAAAGGTTGATGATGACGATGGCGACGATTTCCCCTCTCCGGAGCCCGAAACGGACTCCAGATCTGTAACATCCCAAAATTATAAATTTTGGAATGTTAATATAATTATTATTAGTTTGTTTGATTGTTTGCTGAGTGACTGAAACTTGTGTGAAATTTGAAACTTTTCGAAACTTTTGAATGAGAGGGAATAAAATGACTTTCCCCTTCTCCGGTGAATTCAAATTCAAGCTTTTAAAAGCAAAGAGAGAAGATGACATGACTTCTTCAACTATAAATAATTTGAGCGGAGATATTTGCATTGAATTCTTTTGCATTTCCATTCGTTTTCTTCGTGCAAGAAATGTCGGGAAATACTTTTTGTCAAACAGAAAAGAGAGGAGGAACATGACCCTCAAACCCACGGGCATTTTGAAAGTTATTTGAACCCTCAAACTTAGAGGGTCATTTGAAAATTATTTGCAAAAGAAAATAAACCTTTTAGGCAATTTTGTGAAAATAATTTTTTCTGAAGTTTTTATTTTTGCCGTGGAAAAATGCCCATCATCTATATTTTATTTTTCTGATTTTTTTGGTATATAATACCCTATATTAATATTTTGATTTACTTCCTCTTTATTCGCATTTGTTTTCTGTTTCGGAAAACGTTAGAAAATAGGAAAGGTTTTTTTTAAGCCGCCGCCCCGAGCGCATGATAAGGCCGTGGGCCGAATCCCCCGCCGCCAGGGACTAACCCCTTAAATCTCGGCCGACCTTTCCTTCCTTCCCCCGCCTCCTCTCTATGACCGCTGGCCCCCCTGGCCGAGTCTCTCCCCCCGTCGGTCATCTTCTTCCCTCTCCTTCCAAAATCATGCCCGAGACCGAGCCACCCCTAGAACTCGGGATTCCTTCCCCGATTTCCCTCTCTCCCCTTCCTTTCCTCCCCCTGGCCTATATAAACTCCACCACCCCCGACCGCCCCGTTCCCGCCCTAACCCCGACGAGCCGCCGCCCGAGCCTCCCCTCCCGACGCCCGCCGGAGCCAAAGCACCTGCAACCTTCTGCCCCCCCCCCCTGGGAGCAGCACCCGAGCTGCCCCGCTCCGCCCAACGCCCCTCCTCGCCGGAGGACTACCACCGCCGCCACCGCCCCGTCCTCTCCACCGCCCCGGAGCCCTCCCCCTTGCCGGTGACGTCACCCTCGCCGGAGCTGCCCCCACTACTGGTAGACTCTCTCTTCCCTCTGTTCTTTCTTCTATTCTTTTTGTAGCCCTTAGATCTTTATCCAGTGGTGTAGATTAGATCCTAAATACCTCTTCGGTTTAGATTAGAAAACCAGCGGTTTTTTATTTCACTTATACTTTTGGCCAGTAGTTTTTGTTAGCCTTGGCCGTTTGCTCCAAACGTTGAAACAAACATCTCCCGCAGCCTATAGTAGCGCGCCACGTGTACCCCCTGTTAGATACTAGTTAGCTTCATTTTTTTCTGTCTAATTGCAAAAACAGAAAAGTTTATGTCTTATTTCGGCCATATCTTTTGTTCCCGAAGTCCAATAGAGTTGATTCTTTTTCCAGTAGCTCACAAATTTCCTGTAGTTTTTAAAAACATATAACTTGTCTATGTTTGAAATTTTCAAATATAAGTTAGATCAGATTTAGTTTAAACCTTGTTTTGCCTATTCCAGGAGTTTTAATTTGATTCCTTTTGGTACTGATCACTAGTGATCCTATTTATAAGTGGTAAAAATTTTAGATTTGTTTGAGTATTTTAGCTCACTGTTTCTTGTGAAACAATTTCTGTTTCACCTCTTTTAGGATTTCGGCTAATTCCTTTTCTACTTTTGTTTTAAAATATTTTCTTTATTATTTCAGAAACATTATTGTTTTGTTTATGTTAGTTAAACAGTAGTTTTGCAACAAGTTTTTATTTTATTTTTATTTGTTTTCATGAAATCAATTATAGTTCCTTAGTAACTTGCAATTGGTTTCCCCATTGTTTCAAATCCCGTTTGGGAGTACTTTCAAAAAGTTTTGTGAAAAATACTTTATTTTATCTTAGTTAAACTTATATCTTAGTTCCTTGTTATTATTTTCCGTTAGACAAAAACTATTTAGTGTTTGACGTAGTAGAAGACTCCCTAGTCTTATTTGAAGTTTCTTTCGGTTTCTTATTCGCTCTCTCTTTTGTTTTGATTGCTAGAATGATTGCTAGTATGAGTGCTTATGTGAATGATATGTTTGTTATATAGATTTCATCGGAGAGTGACGAGTAGTCTATCAAGTTATTTCTCGAGAAATTCTTCTTCGTCAACATCACCAGGCAAGTCACTTTGATCATACTATCACCTATGTTTTATGCATCGTAGTTCTACCATCCTATGCCCAATTGCATGCTGCTTAGGTACTTGGAAATTTTAGTATAGAATGTAATATCATATGGTAGGCACACAACATCCCTGATACTTGGCCCCGGGACGACAAATTTCATATTGCTATGCTTGAGTAGACGGGATTTCGGTTGAGTGCATAACAGGAGTGATGCGAGGTTGATTAAATAATCAAGACCGGTTAAGACAAGATTTCCAAGACCTCGGACGAAATGCAACTATGGGTGAAGGACTGTTGATCGGCTCCCTGGAGAACCGAGTGGATGCCCGGGATGCTGGGGACGGCCATGACATCCTGCGGAAAGCTTCACCCAGGCTCAAAGAGACAGGCAGATATTTTCAAGACCCAAGGCTTACCTGCACAGCCACAAGTCATTATGGGCTCTGGCTTGGTTGGACAATGCGGCGACTCTGGACAGGCGGTGCTAGCAAATGTAGACGAACGGTAGGAATGGATGGGCACCGACAGGGATTCAGAGGGACTCGTTGAAAGACCATGTTTTGATCATCCGGTCTTCAAACACCTTGAAGTGCGAGGACATACTCGGAGGCGATCAAATCTTGTGGGGAACGTGTGCAAAACTCTGCAGAGTACTCAAACCTAATCGATTAGCCGTGTCCACGGTCATGGACAACTTGAGCCAAAGGAACTGAAGTTATCTGGATTTCTCAACACCATTATATATATTTGATGAGGGTAATATTGATAACTCGGGTATGAGAACTGGTTGGCGGAACCATCTCGTTAACAACCAACAATGTAGTAACATTTTGCTTTTAGCCCTCTCTTGATGTAGGAGAAAACTTGCTTTTCGCTAAAAACTTATAGCCCCACCTGCCATATATGCATATAGTATAGATGATTACTTTTCACCCCTCTCTTATGTGACTTGCCGGCATATTCAATATGCTGACCTACACGGCTGCAACGTCTTATGTTGCAGATATTTTTCTTCGACGAGTAAGAGTATGATTCAGGGTTACGGTCTACACTCAACTTGCCGTTGGTGTTTATTGCGACTCCACTCCCTTGACCGCTTCCGCCGAGATATTTAAGGTATATATCAGTTTTACGCTATTTGCATGTGATTGCACTTTGATATATACATTGATGTACTGTGTGTGCCAGCATACTGATCCAGGGATGGCACAGAAACACAAAGGCTTCACTCGTTTTTGAGTCGGGTCGCTACAGAAATGGTATCAGAGCACATGTTGACTGTAGGACGTGACCCTAGAAACTGGAAACTTCTTAGGATAGGATCTCTCAAAAAATCTTATTTTCGAGAACACCTTTCACTTCTCATCTCTTTTGATTTCATCAAATATTCTCTCTCACCTCAAATAGTTATACAATCCCCTTACCCCTTCGACCTCATGAAGAATCAACGGAGTTCTACTTCAAAGTAAAGAGGATTTCACCACGGGTTTGAAGAATTGAAGCTACACCAACAGAGGACTCTCAAGACCCGAAGAACTCGAAGACCCTGAAGCGTTCGAATATTTATATGACCATTAGAAGTCCAAACCCCTGTTATATACCCACGTTAGATACGATGATTTGTGAGCCGTCATTGGTGTGTGTTTTTAGACAGCCACAAATAAAACCTATTCTCAAAAATATTGTTTGTATTGTGTGTATCTCCCTCTTTCCCTCTCTCTCTTACTCATCTCATCCCAAAAACGTTGGACCCAATAGATGGCGTATGAAGCTGGACTGGTAATCTCTGGACCAATGACCCAGCTGGAAGTTGAAATATGGATTCAGAACATGGAGAACTACTTCGAGAGCAATTTGATTTCCAGGAAGTATGAAGTTGCACACGCTCTTTAGTACTTTACCCAAAGTGCTGCTATCTGGTGGAAAATGCATCATGCCATACAAGGATTTAGCGGAGCAGAAACCTGGGACGAATTCAAGAAGACTCTGTTAAGATCCCGACTTATTCACAAGTGCTATGATAATCCGAAGAAGAAGACTTGTGCATGCAAGATTTGTGGAGAAATAGGACACACCCAGGAGGAACACAAGGATGGCTGCACTCATTGTGAAGAAAATCACCCAGCGGAGGAATGCCCAACTAGTCAGGTAACATGTTTCTTGTGTGAAGGAACCACCCACTACCCAGCGGCGTGTCACATTTACCCCAAGTATGCCTGAAACCCACAGACCCCGGGACTAACAAGGATCAAGTACTATCTTTTTGGGGAAAGAAACTTGTATCAGCAAACGTTTTCTTAGGAGCATACGAAAATCTGAGAGTTGTGAAGATATGATAGATGTTTTGTTCAGCTTGCAGAATCATTGGATTTATCCGAACTTCGTTCGTGGACAAGCGAAACTCTGCAATGCTTGTGAGGATGTCCAAGTGTTAGAATACGAGATTCACTAAGCCTTATACAAGGTAATGATTTCAGTGCGACATGGCTTGGCCACCATGACGACTTACTATTGTCATTCTCTTGCTATTCGGAATGGTAAATCTAAGAGACTTACCCATAGTGAGAGACGACGTCCTTTGAAGCTTTTGTTTGAGCCTTAGAATGGTATAATGAAAGCCCATGTACATGGCACTTGTTGTCACGCGTAGGAAATTTTACGGTGAGGATGAAACCAAGACCCCTCTCTTTGCAGGATAACCACAAATGGTAGACCACCATGAGAACGATCGATAGGTTATTTAGAATTGACCACGAGACTGTCAGTTAAGAAGACCCAGTGATGGAAGAAGCTTATATCAACGGGAGAGCATCACCAAAGGATTTAATATGAAGACTCTGAGGAGTCAGATGCCAAAACCCAGAGGATCGTTAAAGCATTTTGAGGGACCAGTAGCTCTCATTTTAAGTGTGGTAGCATCCCACCTTGCCGAAGATTGGATTTGTTAGAAGACCCCCAAACCCTAACCTTTCTTTCTAGCCTCTTCGAATCTCGAGGACGAGATTCATTTTAAGTGTGGTAGTTTGTAACATCCCAAAATTATAAATTTTGGAATGTTAATATAATTATTATTAGTTTGTTTGACTGTTTGCTGAGTGACTGAAACTTGTGTGAAATTTGAAACTTTTTGAAACTTTTGAATGAGAGGGAATAAAATGACTTTCCCCTTCTCCGGTGAATTCAAATTCAAGCTTTTAAAAGCAAAGAGAGAAGATGACATGACTTCTTCAACTATAAATAATTTGAGCGGAGATATTTGCATTGAATTCTTTTGCATTTCCATTCGTTTTCTTCGTGCAAGAAATGCCGGAAAATACTTTCTGTCAAACAGAAAAGAGAGGAGGAACATGACCCTCAAACCCACGGGCATTTTGAAAGTTATTTGAACCCTCAAACTTAGAGGGTCATTTGAAAATTATTTGCAAAAGAAAATAAACCTTTTAGGCAATTTTGTGAAATAATTTTTTCTGAAGTTTTTATTTTTGCCGTGGAAAAATGCACATCATCTATATTTTATTTTTCTGATTTTTTTGGTATATAATACCCTATATTAATATTTTGATTTACTTCCTCTTTATTCGCATTTGTTTTCTGTTTCGGAAAAAGTTAGAAAATAGGAAAGGTTTTTTTTAAGCCGCCGCCCCGAGCGCATGATAAGGCCGTGGGCCGAAACCCCCGCCGCCAGGGACTAACCCCTTAAATCTCGGCCGACCTTTCCTTCCTTCCCCCGCCTCCTCTCTATGACCGCTGGGCCCCCTGGCCGAGTCTCTCCCCCCGTCGGTCATCTTCTTCCCTCTCCTTCCAAAATCATGCCCGAGACCGAGCCACCCCCAGAACTCGGGATTCCTTCCCCGATTTCCCTCTCCCCCTTCCTTTCCTCCCCCCTGGCCTATATAAACTCCACCGCCCCCGACCGCCCCGTTCCCGCCCTAACCCCGACGAGCCGCCGCCCGAGCCTCCCCTGCCGCCGCCCGCCGGAGCCAAAGCTCCTGCAACCTTCTGCCCCGCCCCCTAGGAGCAGCACCCGAGCTGCCCCGCTCCGCCCGACGCCCCTCCTTGCCGGAGGACTACCACCGCTGCCATCGCCCCGTCCTCTCCACCGCCCCGGAGCCCTCCCCCTCGCCGGCGACGTCACCCTCGCCGGAGCTGCCCCCACTGCCGGTAGACTCTCTCTTCCGTCTGTTCTTTCTTCTATTCTTTTTGTAACCCTTAGATCTTTATCCAGTGGTGTAGATTAGATTCAATATGCTGACCTACACGGCTGCAACGTCTTATGTTGCAGATATTTTTCTTCGACGAGTAAGAGTACGATTCAGGGTTACGGTCTACACTCAACTTGCCGTTGGTGTTTATTGGGACTCCACTCCCTTGACCGCTTCCGCTGAGATATTTAAGGTATATATCAGTTTTACGCTATTTACATGTGATTGCACTTTGATATATACATTGATGTACTGTTGTGACATCCTCGACTTTTGCTACAGTAATTATTGTGATTAAGCTACAGTGATCACCCGCTAATGATGCCACGTCATCGAATTCCCACCTCAGACCCACGTTGATTCGAGTTTGTCCGGGATTTCAAATTTGAAAACAAAAGTAAAGTACTTTATAAGTTCATTACAAATTTTAGAAGATTATGTTATGAAAGAAAGAATTAAAATTATGTATAATAAATTGTAAAAGAAAGTATTTAAAAAAAGAAAAATCAAATAGTAAAATAAATAATGAAAGAAAAAATTATAGAAAAGGGAAAAGGCAAAATAAAACAAAAAGAAACAAAAAAAAAAAGAAAGCAACCCCACTCCCCCGGCCCAGCAGGGCCACCCACCGGCCCAACCGGCCAAACCCTAGCTCCCTGGTGAGGGAGCCGCCACCTCCCCCCTCGCTACTCCCTCCCCCCCCCTGAGCGCCGCCGCCAGCCACCCCCCTCGTGGGGGGGCCCACCCCCCACCGACTGCCCCTCACCCCACGAGAGGCCCCTCCCCACCTCTCGTTCACCCCCACCTCCTGTGACTCTCTCCCTCGGCCACCCCATCTCGCCCCCTCCCCACGACCCCCTCTCCCTCCCGCAGATCCCCCTCTCTACTCCCGTCGCCCCCTCCTCTCCACCTCGCCCACCTCGGCCGGCGCCCCTCCCTGGCCGGCGCGCCTCCCCCCCCCATCGGCGAGCAGCCCCCCCGGCGGCCTCTCCCCCTCCCGCCGGCAGCCCCCCCCCCCCCCCGGCGGCCTCTCCTCCTCCCGGCCAGCGAGACCCCACCTCCATCGTGCCGGCCAGCCCCTCGGCCTCCACCCCACCGGCAGGGGGCCCCGGCTGCCTCGGCCCCCACCTCGCCGGCCTACCACCCCGGTCCCCGTCGGCCTTCTCCCGCTCGGTCCGGGAGGGACAGGGCAGGGAGACACCTCCACCACGCCGGATTCGGCCGGCTCCCCCTCGCCGGCGCATCATCACCATCATCACCGTCCCCTCCACCACCGGAACCACGCCGTCTCCACCGTCACCTTCGTGCGAACTCCGGCTTCATCGGGCCGTCTCGTCACCGTCGGTGAGCCCCTCCTCGGGCTCCTCCCACCATGTCGATCTCCTCGCCGTCCCGGTTCCGTCCCGGCAAACGGGACCTCGATCCGTCGACGGTAGACTCCGGTAGGAGGATTTGAATATTTGGTTCCTCTAGGTTGAGTTGGAGTTAGCACAGAGTTCTTTGTGTGTTAACAGAGAGAGAGAGAGAGATGAGTGTTGTGAGAGAAAAGAAAAATGAATAAAAACAAATGATGTATTAAATGCGTATGTAGGTATGTATGTATGAGATGTGATGTATGTATTTGCGTATATGGATATTTAGAGGAATACGGTATTTGCACGGTTAGGTATCTAATAAAATAGATGAGTAGATGGCCTTGGGTCACTTACCGGTGGGGCCAATGCACCTGCTGTATATGACAGGGAGGCCCCACGCGATAGTTAATATAAATAAATAAAAATAATGTTTTTTATCAAATAAATAAATAAATAGATATAATAATTAATTAATGAGTTAATGAATTAAATAAATAGATATATTAGTTAAATTAATTAATTAGAACAATTAGAGTATGACACGTGGGTCCCCCACTAAATTAATCTGATTAATTAATATTTAATCTTAAATAAAAACTTGTGCCTATGACGTTCGGGACCCGCTGGTCAGTTGACCGGTCAAATGTTGATGTCAGCCTGACATCGCGATGATGTCATAATAGGATTTTATTAAATCTTTTAAATCTGTTTTTAATTCCTAAATAATTAATAAAACTTTGAAAATTAATATAAAATAATCCGTAAGTCAGATCAAAATAATTTTAACATGAAAGTTGATCAGCAAAGCGAGACGAACCCGGATACACGGCCCGTTCGTCTGTCACGCGTCCCTAGCATAGCAAACATGGAACTTTTCCATCGTTTCCAGTATAACCGGTAGTAGCCCGAGACCCGGAAAATATCGTCAGATATTCTTCTGACCCGTCTATGACGGATGTTGCTGCGTTAGCTCATGTCTAGCCTGCATCTTTCCATGTCATGCTTTGTGTTGCATCGGCGCTATTATTTATTGTTTCTTCCCCCTCTTCTTACCAGTAGACCCCGAGACTGACGCTGCTGCCGGGTACATCTACGACCCTGCCGATCAGTCCTTTGCCGCAGAGCAGCAAGGCAAGCAAACTCCCCTTGATCATTCCTATATCGCCTATGTCTTTCTTCCTACTGCTTGCATTAGTATTTTGCTACTGTTGTAGTTAGCTCCTATATCTGATGCATAGCCTGTTTTTGATGAACTGCTACTTTCAGTCCTGTACTTTTAATATGCTTAGTATAGGTGGAGCAGTCATCCCCTCTGACCCCGTAGCTCAGTTGCCCCGCTTGTTTTCAAATCTCGATCTTTGATCGACGAGCCAGACCCGACACAGCACGTTCACCCCCTTCGTTGTACGACGCTACATGGATACTATCGGGTACCGAGGGTGACACCTCGCTAAGTACTCCTGATGATATCTCTGTAGTATAGCTAGTCGGTCATGGTTATCGAGGGTGATTCCTCTTTCACCATTCCCGATGACGCCCCTGTCGTGCAACCCCGCGAGTGTGGGACCCCCGAGGGTGATTCCTCTAAGCCCACCTTGACGGGTACATCGTTCGGGATCCAACGAGGGTGATACCTCGGATTCCCCCCGATGTTACGACCACACAGTTACTCGACCATGTTACTGGGATCATTGGTGATTTGTTGTAAGACAGGTGGATTCCCGCGAGACTGTGTTGTTGGCCTAATTAAAAAGCTAATGGATTTGGGTATTTGATATGGGTTGGTCGGAGACCTTTTCGCACTAACCGGCTACGCGGGAAGAATTATGGGTACTCGGCGTCGCGGTATCAGCCGAAGCTTTTCAGATGCCAGCAGTGTAGCGGCGCGCGCCCGAGTGGTCCCGAGATGCATCGCGCTTGTGATTAAGGGATGCTAGGACTGACGTCGGCTGCCCACGCCACGTGCAGGAGCGTGAAGGGGAACTGGGCCCACGAACCCTTTGTGCTTAGGATTTAGACCGGCGGGCTGGCCTCTCTGATTAGTCTTAGGTGGGGCTGCGACGTGTCGATATTCCGAGGCCGGGCAGGACCCAGAAAAGTATGTCCGGCCAGAGTGTTATCGAGCGTGACGGGACATGTGGTGCACCCCTGCAGGGATGAAAATTAACTATTCGGATAGCCGTGTCCACGGTTACAGGACGACTTGGAGTTGTGCCCCGATCTTATACAACTACAATTGTTACTTAACTGGAATTAGTTTGCCTCGGGATTGCTTCCTCGCAGGGAGTCGAGGGAGGATCTTTAGGCGTGACCTCACTTTAATATTGCTGCAACAATATGACTATTAATGTGTTACCCGTGTTCTACTCTCGTCTATTGCTGCAAGACCCTGAAGATGCTAGTCTTCGATAGGACTAGGCCTTCTCTCTCTATTCTTGCATTGCTGCAGTCAGTCCACATATAACCCCCTTCTTTGATACTGATGCATATTTAGAATAGTTCTGATGTAAGACTTGCGAGTACTTTGGATGAGTACTCACCGCTGCTTTGCTCCCCCCTTGTCCCCTTGATCCGTTTGCTGCGACCAGATGATGGAGCCCAGGAGATGGAGGTCCCCGCCGCCGACGACTGCTACCCCGATGGTGCCTACTACTACGTGGAGGCCGCTGATGATCAGGAGTAGTTAGGAGGTTCCCAGGCAGGAGGCCTCGCCTCGTTCGATCGTTGTATCTTTTGTGCTAGCCTTCTCTAAGGCACCCCATGTTTTATGTCTGTACTCAGATATTTGTTGCTTCCGCTGACTCGTGTGTTTATCGAGCTTTCGTATTCTAGCCCTCGAGGCCCCTGGCTTGTAATATGAAGCTGATGTTATTTTATTTGTGTCTAGAGTTGTGTTGTGATATCTCCCCATGAGTCCTTGGGTTTGATCGTACGCATTTGCGTGTATGATTAGCGTACGATTAAATCGAGGGCGTCACAACTATGTGTGCTACCATACTGATCCAGGGATGGCACAGAAACACAGAGGCTTGACTCGTTTTTGAGTCGGGTCGCTACAAGATCTGCCCTCTAGATGAAGAACAGGATGTGGCGACGCCTCCGTATCGCAAAATGCGATGAAACCTTCTCTCTGATTTTTTTTTCCAGGAGAAACAGAAGATATAGAGCTGAGATTGGGTGCGGTGGTGCCACGTGGGCCTCACATGCCCTCACGGCGCGACCATAGGGGGTGGTCGCGGCCCAGGGGCTTGTGGCCCACTGGCACGCCCCATCCGATGGATCTTTGTGCAGGTATTTTTCTTTTATTCCAGAAAAAATCTCCATAAATTTTCAGGATGTTCCGAGAACTTTCATTTCTGCACAAAAACAACACCATGGCAATGCTGCTGAAAACAACGTCAGTCCGGCTTAGTTCCATTCAAATCATGCAAGTTAGAGTCCAAAACAAGGGCAAAAAGTTCGAAAAAGTAGATACGACGGAGACGTATCAATAGGCATCACGTCCGAGACAAGTAGACCGATACTTCCTGCATCTACTACTATTACTCCACACATCGACCGCTATCCAACATGCATCTAGTGTATTGAATTCATGACGAATAGAGTAACGCCTTAAGCAAGATGACATGATGTAGAGGGATAAACTCAAACCAATGATGAAAACCCCATCGTTTTACCCTTGATGGCAACAACACGATGCGTGCCTCGCTACCCCTTTTGTCACTGGGTGAGGTCACCGCACGGTATGAACCCAAAACCAAGCACTTCTCCCATTGCAAGAATCATAGATGAGGGTGGCCAAACAAAACCTACAACTCAAAGAGAATTACAAGGATATGAAATCATGCATAAGAGAGATCAGAAGAAACTCAAATAAGATTCATAGATAATATAATCATAAATCCACAATTCATCGGATCTCGACAAACACACCGCAAAAGAAGATTACATCAGATATATCTCCATGAAGATCATGGAGAACTTTGTATTGAAGATCCAAGAGAGAGAAGAAGCTATCTATAGCTACTAGCTATGGACCCGTAGGTCTGTGGTGAACTACTCACGCATCATCGGAGAGGTCATGGTGTTGATGAATAAGCCCTCCGTATCCGAATCCCCCCTTCGGCAGGGCAATAGAACGTGCCCGAGATGGGATCTTGCGGATAGAGAAGCTTGCGACGGCGGAAAAGTACTTTCGATGATCTCCTGATTTTTTCTGGGATTTTAGGGAATTTATAGGCGCAAGACCTAGGGCAGAGGTGGCTTAGGGAGCCCACAAGCGTCGGAGGTGCCGGCCCCCTTGGCCGCAGCTAGGGGGCTTGTGGGGTCCCTGCTGGGCCCCTACGCTGATTCTCAAGCTTCCCGATCTTCTTGTGTTTCGGAAAAAATATTTTTGGCAGTTTCGTTCTGTTTGGACTCTGTTTAAAATCCTCCTCTGAAAGGGGTCAAAAACATGGAAAAAATAGGAACTGGCCCTTGGCACTGAGTTAATAAGTTAGTCCCAAAAAATATATAAAAGGCATACAAAACATCCAAAATTTTACAAGATAATAGTATGAAACCATCAAAAATTATAGATACGTTGGAGACGTATCAATATGCAGGATCCTCTTAGGTACGCCAATGATGAAATTTTGGACATTCTAGAGCATGACTACCACCCCGTCGACCCAAAGAATCTCACTCTAAGAGAAACTTATGACAAGCATCTCAACGACACCACAATCATGTGCATAAGGAAAGGAATGAATAATAAGCAACAGAGACCTTACATACACATCACAAGTGCCAAGGAATTATGGGACAACATTGTAAGGACCAAGACCGATACCTCCACCCTCCGGCTTGCTCAGTATAAAATTGCCAAGGGGCAATTGCAAAACTTTTGTATGGAAAAAGGTGAATCCCCCAAGCAGCTTCTAGAGTGGCTCATGACTCTCACCGCCGACATTGAGTTGTGTGACTGTGACAAGACACACGATGTATTCAACTCGACTAAGAGATTTATCGTGGACAAGTTGCTTCATGCCCTTGATCCATATCATCGCCAAATGGTGTGGGATATAAGACAACATCATGGGTTCAAGGAAATGACTCCGGATGACATCATATCCACTTTCCAGCTATTCGAAGAGTGAAAGGCAAATGCTACAAAACATGTTGCCATGCATGGTACCTCAACATGAAAGCTCAATCTTGCTTTGAAGGCCAAGCATGTATGTGAGGAAGAGCAAAGTGAATAAGAATAAGATGATGATGATGATGATGATGATGATGAAGATGGTGATGAGATTGACTCTGATGAGAGCACATCATATGAAGACATTGCCCTCTTTGTAAAGAAGTTTAGTGCAGGAAAATACAAGGGAAGATTCCAGAAGAAGAAGGTGAGAAAATGCTACAACTGTGAGGAAACCACCCACTTCTCCAACGATTGCCCTTATGAGAAGAGAGAAGTTAAACCAAGGTTTCCCAAGACCTTTGCAAAGAAGAAGTTGCCAAACTCTATGAACTCCAAGCTCAAGAGGAGAGATGGAAAGCAATGGTTTCTCATGAAGAATCCGATCGAGAAGATGTTGGTGGGGTTGCCGGAGTAGATCAAGATTCACAAAACACATTGACGTTAGTCAACAAGAGTAGTGATGTTGTCACCTACAACTATATGAAAGACTACAAGGGCAACGCCCATAAGTGCTTGATGGCAAAGGCCCTCATATAAGATGGAGAGGACCAAAACCCTCCTGACAAGGTTAAGGTAACTCCATGCTCAAATTCCCCCCTTTTATTGTCTACTCCTTGTGATGAGTATCTTGATGCGGAGGATAACTATGGTGATGACGATATAGATGGTCCTATGCTTGCTAAAATAAAAAAGTTCATGTGCTCCCTTAAAGGAAAGAAGCTCACTATGCTTCGTATGCTTATGGAGATGGTGAGTAAACACACTAATACCATTAAGGAACTCGAAACCCTCGTCACCGAGGAAAAGGAAAAGAACAAAATCCTTGAGCGGAAAGTCCAATATGAGGAAGCACAAAATGATGAACTATGCTTAAAAATTGGTGCAAACATTGATAATCATGCTAACAATCTTGCCTCCTTGGAAAAGGCTAAGAACTCGTGCAAGGAGCTGATGAATGATAAAAGTAAGCTTGTGGAATCTCGTGCTTCTCTCTCTAAGGATTGTGAGCTCTTATCCATGTCCCTCAAGGCTAAGGAAGATAAGCTCACTCTTCTTACAAAGAGCTTTGAGACGCTCAAACTTACTTATCTTGAAAATCTAGCAGAGATTTACTCCTCGCCTATTATCAATGTTGATACTTGTACTACTAACTCTAGTGGTGACCTAGCATCTATTCTTGAGGAAAACCGTTTTCTAAAGGCACAACTTGAGAGAGGACTCATGACATGTGCGCAAGGACAAAAGAATCTTAATGAGATTTTGAGCCAACACAATGAGGTGTTTGCCAAGGAACGGCTCGAGTTTTACCCAAGCACAAGCAAGAAGAAGACGTCTTCTCACAAGTGCACCACCCCTCTCAAAGAAACATTTGTACGAGAAGGGCACAAGGAAAAAGGTAATGTTGTGAGTGGTAAGGCCAGTAGGGGCATGCCCACTCTCAACAAGCCAAAATAGTTCATCTCTCCATCCTATGTACTTCGTGAAACAAAGGATGGAGAGGTTTATGCTAAATTTTTTGGTCCTCGTAATGCATTATGGTTCTATGCTATTTGGGTCCCTAAGAACCTTGCGACTAACTTTAGAGGTCCCATTGCAAAATGGGTGCCTCTAACCAAGTCATAAATTGTGTGTAGGTTGCTTTCTCTGGTAGAGTTAAATGGGTGATCGATAGTGGATGCACCAACCATATGACCGGAGATAGCAAATTCATTTTTGATTTCATGGAAGCTATTCAACCATTTATGAGCATTGTGTTCGGTGGAGGATAAAAAGGACAGGTACTCGGGTTGGCAAGGTGGCTATCACAAATGACATGTCTCTTGCAAATGTCATGCTTGTCCAATCCCTTAAATATCATTTGCTTTCTGTTTGCCAATTGGCTTCCGTTGGTTATACACTATTTGGACTAACGGATGTGAAAGTCTTTAAGAGAGATACTCTTGAAGTGGCTTTTATTGGAGAGTTGGATGGCAACCTGTACACGGTTGATTTCTCGAAAGAGAGCACATTCCATGGAACTTGTCTAATGGCCAAGGCAGACAAGGTATGGCTATAGCATCGCCGGCTAGCCCATGTCGGCATGAGAAATCTTAAAAATCTCTTAAAGGGTAATCACATTCTTGGACTAACCAATGTCTCTTTTGAGAAATTGTGTAGTGCATGCATAGCCGGGAACCAACATTGATACGTCCATTTTGCATCATTCTTTCATGTTGATATTTATTGCTTTTTGGGCTGTTATTTCACTTCACGGTACAATACTTATGCCTTTTCTCTCTTATTTTGCAAGGTTTACTTGAAGAGGGAGAATGCCGGCAGCTGGAATTCTGGCCTGAAATTGGAGCAAGTTTGAAATACCTATTCTGCGCAACTCCAAACGCCCTAAAAATCAACGAGGAATTTTTTTCCAAATTTATAAGAAATACTAGGCCAAAAAGTGCCACAGGGGCGCCAGCAGCTGGCCACAAGCCCGCTAGGCACGGCCACCCCCTGTCCGCGCCTAGGGGGCTTGTGGGCACCCAGCTGGCCCTCTGCCCTCCCTCTTCTGCTATATGAAGGGTTTCGTCTGGGAAAAAAATCAGGATGAGGATTTTTCGAGGATTCGCCGCCGCCACGAGGCGGAACTTGAGCAGAACCAATCTAGAGCTCCGGCAGGACGATCCTGTCGGGGAAACTTCCCTCCCGGAGGGGGAAATCATCGCCATCGTCATCACCAACACTCCTCTCATCGGAGGGGACTCATCACCATCAACATCTTCATCAGCACCATCTCATCTCCAAACCCTAGTTCATATCTTGTAACCAATCTCTGTCTCCCGACTCCGATTGGTACTTGTAAGGTTGATAGTAGTGTTAATTACTCTTTGTAGTTGATGCTAGTTGGACTACTTGGTGGAAGAGTTTATGTTCAGATCCTTGATGCTACTCATTACCTCTCTGGTCATTAATATGATTATGCTTTGTGAGTAGTTACTTTTGTTCCTGAGGACATGGGATAAGTCATGCTAATAATAGTCATGTGAATTTGGAATTCGTTCGATATTTTGATGTGATGTATGTTGTTTTTCCTCTAGTGGTGTTATGTGAATGTTGACTACATAACACTTGACCATTATTTGGGCCTAGAGGAAGGCATTGGGAAGTAGTAAGTAGATGATGGGTTGCTAGAGTGACAGAAGCTTAATCCCTAGTTTATGTGTTGCTTCTTAAGGGGCTTATTTGGATCCACTAGTTTAATGCTATGGTTAGACTTTGTCTTAATTCTTCTTTCGTAGTTGCGGATGCTTGCGATAGGGGTTAATCATAAGTGGGATGCTTGTCCAAGTAAGGGCAGTACCCAAGCGTCGGTCCACCCACATATCAAACTATCAAAGTAACGAACGTGAATCATATGAACATGATGAAAACTAGCATGACAGAAATTCTCGTGTGTCCTCAGGAGCGTTTTTCCTCCTAAAAGACTTTGTCCAGGCTTGTCCCTTGCTACAAAAGGGATTGGGCCACTTTGCTGCACCGTTGCTACTTTTGTTACTTGTTTCTTTCTATGAATCATCTCACCACACAATCACTTGTTACCGATAATTTCAGTGCTTGCAGATTTTACCTTGCTGAAAACCACTTGTCAGATCCTTCTGCTCCTCGTTGGGTTCGACACTCTTACTTATTGAAAGGACTATGATTGATCCCCTATACTTGTGGGTCATCAAGACTCTTTTCTGGCGCCATTGCCGGGGAGTGAAGCGCCTTTGGTAAGTGGGACTTGGTAAGGAAACATTCATATAGTATGCTGAAATTTATTGTCACTTGTCACTATTCAGCTTGCCAATAGAGAGACTATCTGCCCTGTGGCAAATTGTTAGGGATGTTGAAATATTGTGTGGTAAAACGAAGTATCCTGCTAATTTCCTCGTTCTTGCTACCGCACAAGATAGCTTTTGTCCCATCATATTTGGCAGACCTTTTCTCAATACCGTCAATGCTCATATTGACCGTGAGAAGCAAACTGTCACTGTTGGCTTTGAAGGTGTGTCACATGAGTTCAATTTCTCCAAGTTTGGTAGACAACCTCATGAAAAAGAGTTGCCTAATAAGGATGAAACTATTGCCTTAGCTTCTATTGTCGTGCCTCCTACTGATCCCTTAGAGCAATACTTGCTCGAGCATGAAAATGATATGCATATGGATGAAAGGGATGAGATAGATAGAGTTGTCTTAGAACAATATCCTATTCTTAAGAATAACTTGCATGTTGAATTGCTTGGGGATCCTCCCCCACCAAAGGGTGATCCTGTGTTCGAGCTTAAACAGTTGCATGATACTCTTAAGTATGCTTATCTTGATGAAAAAGAGATATATCCTGTTATTATTAGTGGTAGCCTCTCAGAGCATGAAGAAAAGAAGTTATTAAAAACTCTGAGCAAGCACCGTGCTGCTATTGGATATACTCTTGATGATCTTAAGGGCATTAGTCCCACTCTATGCCAGCACAAGATTAAAATTGATCCTGATTTCAAACCAGTTGCTCATCATCAAAGGAGATTAAATCCTAAGATGAAAGAGGTAGTAAGAAAAGAAATACTAAAGCTCCTGGAAGCGGGTATTATCTATCATGTTGCTCATAGTGATTGGGTAAGTCCGGTGCATTGCGTCCCTAAGAAGGGAGGCATTACCGTTGTCCCTAATGATAAGGATGAATTGATCCCACACAGAGTTATTACTGGCTACAGGATGGTGATCGATTTTAGGAAATTGAATAAAGCCACTAGGAAAGATCATTACCCTCTGCCTTTTATCGACCAAATGCTAGAAAGACTGTCTAAACACACACACTTCTGCTTTCTAGACGGTTATTCTGGTTTCTCCCAAATACCAGTTGCACAATCTGATCAGGAGAAAACCACTTTCACCTTCCCTTTCGGTACCTTTGCTTATAGATGTATGCCTTTTGGCTTATGTAATGCACCTACCACCTTTCAAAGATGTATGATGGCTATATTCTCTGACTTTTGTGAAAAGATTGTCGAGGTTTTCATGGATGACTTCTCTGTTTACGGGTCTTCCTTTGATGATTGCCTCAGCAACCTTGATCGAGTCTTGCAGAGATGTAAAGACACCAATCTTGTCTTGAATTGGGAGAAGTGCCACTTTATGGTTAATGAAGGCATCGTCTTAGGACATAAAATTTCTAAAAGAGGTATTGAAGTTGATAAGGCTAAGGTTGATGCGATCGAGAAAATGCCATACCCCACAGATATCAAAGGAATAAGAAGTTCCCTTGGTCATGCTGGTTTCTATAGAAGGTTCATTAAAGACTTCTCTAAGATTTCTAGGCCTCTTACCAATCTCTTGCAAAAGGATATTCCTTTTGTCTTTGACGATGATTGTGAGGAAGCTTTCGAAATACTTAAGAGGGCTTTGATAACCGCACCTATTGTTCAACCACCTGATTGGAACTTACCTTTTGAAATCATGTGTGATGCTAGTGATTATGCTGTTGGTGCTGTCCTAGGGCAAAGAGTTGACAAGAAGTTGAATGTTATTCACTATGCTAGTAAAACTCTAGACAGTGCCCAAAGAAACTATGCCACTACGGAAAAGGAGTTTTTAGCAGTCGTGTTTGCATGTGAAAAGTTCAGGTCTTACATAGTTGATTCCAAAGTCACTATTCACACTGATCATGCTGCTATTAAGTACCTCATGGAGAAGAAGGACGCTAAACATAGACTTATCAGATGGGTTCTCTTGCTACAAAAATTGATTTACATGTTGTCGACGGAAAGGGTGCTGATAACCCCGTAGCAGATAACTTGTCTAGGTTGGAGAACGTTCTTGATGACCCACAACCTATTGATGATAGCTTTCCCGGTGAGCAATTGAATGTCATCGATACTTCACGTAGTGCACCGTGGTATGCTGATTATGCAAACTATATCATTGCCAAATATATACCACCTAGTTTCACATACGAGCAAAAGATGAAATTCTTCTTTGACTTGAGACATTACTTTTTAGATGATCCTCACCTTTATAAGGAAGGAGTAGATGGTGTTATTAGACGTTGTGTACCTGAACATGAACAGGGACAAATCCTGTAGAAGTGTCACTCCGAGGCCTACGGAGGACACCATGCGGGAGATAGAACTGCACACAAGGTATTGCAATCAGGTTTCTATTGGCCCACTCTCTTCAAGGATGTACGTAATTTTGTCTTGTCTTGTGAGGAATGTCAAAGAGTAGGTAATATCGGTAAACATCGGGAAATGCCTATGAACTATTCACTTGTCATTGAAGCATTTGATGTTTGGGGCTTTGATTATATGGGACCTTTTCCAAAATCCAACGGGTATACTCACATCTTAGTTGTTGTTGATTACGTCACTAAGTGGGTAGAAGCTATCCCCACTAGTAGTGCTGATCACAACACATCTATTAGGATGCTTAAAGAAGTTATCTTCCCTAGATTTGGAGTCCTTAGATATCTGATGACCGACGGTGGTTCACTTTTCATTCATGGTGCTTTCTATAAAACACTTGCTAAGTATGATGTCAACCATAGAATTGCGTCTCCCTATCACCCTCAGTCCAGTGGTCAAGTAGAGCTAAGCAACAGAGAGATTAAATTAATTCTGCAAAAGACTGTCAACAGGACTAGAAAGAATTGGTCTAAGAAGCTCGATGCTGCACTGTGGGCTTATAGAACTGCCTATAAGAAACCCATAGGCATGTCTCCGTACAAAATGGTGTACGGTAAAGTATGTCATTTACCTCTTGGGCTAGAGCATAAAGCTTATTGGGCAATCAAAGAGCTCAACTTTGATTTCAAACTTGCCGGTGAGAAGAGGTTATTTGACATTAGCCCGCTTGATGAGTGGAGAACTCAGGCATATGAGAATGCCAAGTTGTTCAAAGAGAAGGTTAAGAGGTGGCATGATAAGAGGAAACAAAAGCGTGAGTTCAATGTAGGTGATTATGTCTTGCTATATAATTCTCGTTTAAGATTTTTTGCACGCAAGCTTCTCTCCAAATGGGAAGGTCCCTATATTGCCGAGGAAGTATATCGTTCCGGTGCTATCAAGATCAACAACACAGAAGGTAATTGTCCGAGAGTTGTAAATGGGCAGAGAATCAAGCATTATATCTCAGGTACTCCCATAAATGTTGAAAGCAATATTATCAATACCATAACTCCGGAAGAATACCTAAGGGACATTTATCATCCTATTTCAGACTCCGAAAACAAAGAGGTATGTGACTCGGTAAGAAAACATACTCCAAAACTTTTCCAGTAGGAATTTTTCTCCGTTTTGGAGTATTTGAAAAAATAGAAAAATTGGAAGTAGTCCGGAAAGCGCGCGAGGAAGCGACAAGCCTGCCAGGCGCGGGCCCACCCCCTGTCCGCGCCTGGGGGGCTTGTGGCCACCTCGTGTGCCTCCCGGACTCCGTTTTTGTGCGGAGAACTCCTTCTGGTCTGGGAAAAATCAATATATATTCTCGTGAAAGGTCTGACCCTCGTATCACGCAGATTTCCTCTGTTTCGTTTTGAGTCTGTTTTCTGCCGCAGATTTAGAGCAAGATGTCGTCCCAGGAATCTGTGGGGAGAACAATCTCCCTCAAGTCTATGGAGAAGTACATGCTGATCTAAAAACGATGGAGGTCATGGAGGCTAAGGAAAGGCTACCTAAAGAAACCAAGGGCAAAACTAAGGAGAAGAGTCAGGCATGGGATGAAGTGCAATATGTGTTCAACAAGGAAGAAGTTGATGAAGTGGATTTCCTCCAACCCTACCTCCACCTACTATTTCCATCCTTAAGTGAACTCTTGAGGTTTTGTGAAACAACTCGTGCTCGCAATACTTATCTCACTCGTGAAGTTGTTTTGCTGGAGAAAAATATCACAGATCTCCAAGGTATGAATCAAAGATTGATGGCCCTCTTGGAATCAAAGGTTGCAGCAAATCCACCACCATCACCTCCAAAGGAGACAACTAAACATGGGTATGGGCAATCCCCTTGGCTTGTGCCAAGCTTGGGGGAGTTGCCCCGGTATCGTATCACCATCACTTATTTTTGCCTTTACCTTTGTTTTAGTTTGTTCCTTTTCAGTTTTCTTTTCCTCTAGTAGATTAAAAGTCTTAGTGTTTTAGTCTTGAGTTTTGCTTTGTGTCACCACCTATGTATTCAAGCTCGTGAGGCATATGATAAAGAGTGTCTTAGTTGAGGGCTTTGCCTCTTGCCATGATCAATAGATTGAGAAAAGAACAAAAGCATGAAAGATCATGTAATAATCTTACGAGAAGTGATGGCTTCACATATAAAAAGAATGTTGATTGAAACTTGTTGAGGGTAGACAAACTTAGACCTTGGTCATTGTTGCAATTAATAGGAAGTGATAAGGAAGGAGAGGTTCACATATAAATATATCATCTTTGACACCATCTATGATTGTGAATACTCACTAAACTATTGCATGCGTAGGAGTAGATGTTGGCCAAGGAAGACAACATAATGAATTGTGTTTGCTTGGTTCCGAACAATGTTCTATGATTAGAGATCCCTTAGCATGTGACGATTGCTTCCACCTCATATTAGCCAAAACTCATGCACCAAGTAGAGATACTACTTGTGCGTCCATAAACCTTCAACCTAGTTTTGCCATGAGAGTCCACCATACCTACCTATGGATTGAATAAGATCCCTCAAGTAAGTTGTCATCGGTGCAAGCAATAAAAATTTCTCCCTAATATGTATGATCTATTAGTGTGTGGAAAATAAGCTTTGTACGAACGTGTGATGATGAAGACAAAAAAGCGACAGACTGCATAATAAAGTTCTTTATCACAGGAGGCAATATAAAGTGACATTCATCCGCACTAAGAGGGCACGCATCCAAACCTCAAAAGCGCATGACAACCTCTACTTCCCTCTGCGAAGGGCCTATCTTGTACCTTTACTTTTTGCCCTTGAAAGAGTCATGGTGATCTTCACCAATTCCTTGTTTCGCCTTTATCTTGGCTACCGTCATGTGCTAGGGAAAGATCTATATTCATATGTCAACTTGGAGGTAAGCATTCATGAATTATTATTGTTGACATTGCCCTTGAGGTAAGCAGTTGGGAGGCAAAACTAAAAGCCCCTATCTTTCTCTGTGTCCGGCTGAAACTTTGATCTCATGAGTACCACGTGAGTTGTAGCAATTGTAGAGAACGAAAGGATGATTGAGTATGTGGATTTGCTTTACAAGCTCTCATTTGACTCTTTCTGATGATGTGATAAATTGCAATTGCTTCAATGACTAAAGGTTATCGGTTGTTACTTCTCGGTAAGGTTCTTGATCCATGCTTTACTTTGTGAACGAATTGTCACTTTAGCATGAGAGATTATATGTTGGTATTGTTGTTCTGATCATGATCATGATGCATCCATGTTCGTATCTTGTTTTGTCGACACCTCTCTCCCTAAACATGTGGTCATATTTATTGAGCTAGGCTTTCCCTTGAGCACAAACGAGGTCTAAGCTTGGGGGAGTTGATACGTCCATTTTGCATCATGCTTTCATGTTGATATTTATTGCTTTTTGGGCTGTTATTTCACTTCACGATACAATACTTATGCCGTTTCTCTCTTATTTTGCAAGGTTTACTTGAAGAGGGAGAATGTCGGCAGCTGAAATTCTGGCCTGAAATTGGAGCAAGTTTGAGATACCTATTCTGCGCAACTCCAAACGCCGTAAAAATCAACGAGGATTTTTTTACGGATTTACAAAAAATACTGGGCCGAAGAAGTGCCAGAGGGGCGCGAGCAGGTGGCCACAAGCCTGCTAGGCGCGGCCACCTCCCCTGGCCGCGCCTAGGGGGCTTGTGGGCACCCAGCTGGCCCTCTGGCCCCCGTCTTCTGCTATATGAAGGGTTTCGTCCGGGAAAAAATCAGGAGGAGGCTTTTTCGAGGATTCGCCGCCGCCGCGAGGCAGAACTTGAGCAGAACCAATCTAGAGCTCCGGCAGGACGATCCTGCCGGGGAAACTTCCCTACCGGAGGGTGAAATCGTCGCCATCGTCATCACCAACACTCCTCTCATCGGAGGGGACTCATCACCATCAACATCTTCATCAGCACCATCTCATCTCCAAACCCTAATTCATCTCTTGTAACCAATCTCTGTCTCTCGACTCTGATTGGTACTTGTAAGGTTGCTAGTAGTGTTATTTACTCTTTGTAGTTGATGCTAGTTGGATTACTTGGTGGAAGAGTTTATGTTCAGATCCTTGATGCTACTCATTACCTCTCTGGTCATGAATATGGTTATGCTTTGTGAGTAGTTACTTTTGTTCCTGAGGACATGGGATAAGTCATGCTAATAATAGTCATGTGAATTTGGTATTCGTTCGATATTTTGATGTGTTGTATGTTGTTTTTCCTCTAGTGGTGTTATGTGAACGTCGACTACATAACACTTCACCATTATTTGGGCCTAGAGGAAGGCATTGGGAAGTAGTAAGTAGATTATGGGTTGCTAGAGTGACACAAGCTTAAACCCTAGTTTATGCGTTGCTTCGTAAGGGGCTGATTTGGATCCACTAGTTTAATGCTATGGTTAGACTTTGTCTTAATTCTTCTTTCGTAGTTGCGGATGCCTGCGAGAGGGGTTAATCATAAGTGGGATGCTTGTCCAAGTAAGGGCAGTACCCAAGGGTCGGTCCACCCACATATCAAACTATCAAAGTAACGAACGCGAATCATATGAACATGATGAAAACTAGCATGACAGAAATTCCCGTGTGTCCTCGGGAGCGTTTTTCCTCCTATAAGACTTTGTCCAGGCTTGTCCCTTGCTACAAAAGGGATTGGGCCACTTTGTTGCATCGTTTCTACTTTTGTTACTTGTTGCTTGCTACGAATCATCTCACCACAAAATCACTTGTTACCGATAATTTCAGTGCTTGCAGATTTTACCTTGCTGAAAACCACTTGTCAGATCCTTCTGCTCCTCGTTGGGTTCGACACTCTTACTTATCGAAAGGACTATGTTTGATCCCCTGTACTTGTGGGTCATCAAACATCAATCAAAGCACCCACCCAAGAATATTGTATCTACTTCAAGGACTCCGGAGCTCCTTCATGTGGATCTTTTTGGGCCTCCGTCATGGGATAGTCTTGGTTGGAAAAAAGTATGGACTTGTCATTGTTGATGATTATTCAAGATATGCATGGGTGTTTTTCCTCAAGTCCAAGGACGTGATGATTTTGCCAAGCAATCCCAACGCAAGTTTGACAAAGAAATCTTGGCAATAAGAAGTGATAATGGCTCCGAGTTCAAGAACTATAGCTTGGAAGAATTTCTTAGTGATGAGGGGATTGAGCATCAATATTCCGCACCCTACACTCCTCAACAAAATGGTGTAGACTAGAGGAAGAACCGTACACTTGTGTAAATGGCAAGGTCCATGTCGGATGAATACAAGTCACGACATAGTTTTTGGGCTGAGGCTGTCTACACAGCATGCCATGCATCAAACTGGCTCTTCCTCCACCCAATATTGGAGAAGACTCCATATGAGCTCCTAACCGGGAACAAGCCAAATGTCAAGTACTTTCGTGTATTCGGGTGGAAGTGTTTCATCCTCAACAAAAGGGAACAATTAGGAAAATTTCAATCCAAAACAATTGAGGGGATATTTGTTGGTTATGGATCAAACTCTCACGCCTATAGAGTCTACAACAAATTGAATGGATGTGTTGTAGAAACTTGTGGCGTGATGTTTGATGAATTTAACGGCTCACATGAGGAGCAAGTTGATCTAAGTGATGCAGGTGAAGAAGATCCCTCTCAAGATAGTTTGACCATTGGTGTTGGTGCCCTTCTTCCAATGGAGCAAGAACCTCATGATAATGATGAAGAAGATGGAAGTTTCCTTCATCCTCAAGTCGACTCAACATCCATACCTCCACAAAACCCTAGTGCTCAAACGATGTTAGTTGTTCAGGATCAAGAAGGAGAACACGTCCCTCACCATGATCACATTCAAGAACAAGATCATCATCAAGAGCTAGACCAAAAAATGCTATCATTGATGATGAACCTCAACAAATGAAACATGAAGAATAATATCTTCCACCACACATTAGTGATCCATATGTTGAGGATGTAGACGATGGAAATGAAGTTAAACCTCGTGAAACCCTAACCTCCATCATGCCATTGTGGTCGGTTGTGTCGATGTTGATAAAATTCTTACCAGAATATCGGAAGGTAGAGTCACTCGTAAACAATTGACAAACTTTTGTGCTCACTTTTAGTTTGTCTCTAGTGTTGTGCCACTCAAGGTACAAGATCCATTGTGGGACAATGATTGGCTCGCTGCTATGCAAGAAGAGTTGAACAATTTTAAACGCAACAAAGTATGGTCATTAGTCGAAAGACCAACTGAGGAACACGATGTCATTGGAACAAAATGGATTTTTAAGAATAAGCAAGATTAGAATGGCATAGTCATCCGCAACAAGGAAAGTTTAGTGCCACAAGGGTACTCCCAAGTTGAAGGTTTGGACTTTGGTGAAACCTTTGCCCCTGTTGCCCATCTTGAGTCTATTGACATTTTACTGGATTATGCTGCTTTCAATGGTTTTACATTGCATCAAATGGATGTGAAGAGTGCTTTTCTTAACGGTCCTCTACAAGAAGAAGTATATATATCACAACCACCTAGTTTGTTGACCCCGGTCACAAAGACTATGTGTATAAACTTCACAAGGCTTTGTATGGCCTCAAACAAGCATCGCGTTCTTGGTATGATCATCTTAAGAAGTTTCTACTCGGTGATGGATTTGGGAGAGGGGTGATCGATCCTACTCTTTTTACTAAGAGGGATAACAGTGATTTGATCTTATGCCAAATCTGTGTGGATGACATCATTTTTTGTTCTCCTAACATTCATTTGTGCAATAAGTTTGCGGCCTCCATGATCAAGACCTTTGAAATGTCACTCAATACAGACTTGAAGTTCTTTCTCAGATTTCAAATACAACAATTTCAAGAAGGAATTTTCTCGTCTCAAACAAAATACCTCAAGGACATTCTAGAGAAGTTTGACATGACAAATGCTAAAACATGCAATACACCCATGTCCACAAAACTTGTTCTCACTGAAGACACCGACAGTATTCCTTGTGACCCATCTATTTGCTACTCTATGATTGGTCCATTGCTTTATCTTTGTGCATCTAGATCAGGCATCATGTTAAGTGTAGGCATATGTGCAAGATTTCAAGCTTCCCCTAGGGAAAACCATCATACGACGGTTAAGAATATCCTTAGATACCTTGTTCACACCCCAAAGTTGGGTTTATGGTACCCCAAGGATGCAAAGTTTGACCTCATCGGGTACACACATGCGGATTGGGCTGGTGACAAAGTGGGACAAAAATCCACTTCCGGTGCATGTCAGTTTCTTGGATGCTCCTTGGTAAGTTGGTCCTCGAAGAAGGAGAATTGTGTTTTCCTCTCCACTATCGAAGCAGAATACATTGCAACTGCAAACTATGCAACTCAATTGCTATTGACGAGGCAAACTTTAAAGGATTATGGTATCACCTATAGACATGTGCCTCTTTTATGTGATAATGAAAGTGCCATCAAGATTGCTGAGAACCCCATTGATCACCCTCACACAAAACACATTGATATTAGGTATCACTTCTTGAGAGATCATGTGCAAAAGGGTGACATTGATATTGCTCACATGGGTACATATATGCAACTAGCAGAAATCTTCATCAAGCCATTGGACGAAGCAACGTTTTGTCAACTTAGGCGTGAGTGAACTTGGTATCTTGGAGCTTGATAACATTATGTGAAATCTTGTGCACCTACATACACTTACTTCATGTTTTGTCTAGGAGTAGGCATGTATTTAGGGGGAGACATTCAATTCATGAGTTCTCTCACCCTATATGATGCATAAATCAACCCAACACTCTAAAAGTTACTTTGTTCACCTTGGTGACTTGATGCATTAAATGATGGAGTTGTGGTGATGGACTCAAGTTATCTTCACAGTGCCATCCCACGTTTACTGAAACATGGTGGCTTAAACCACCACCCACACCCTTATAATGAAAATAATTAGAGCTATTTAGCTAGAATGGTCACTATTTGAGACAATCTAGGGTGTTACATGTTGGAAATATGCCCTAGAGGCAATGATAAATAGTTATTATTATATTTCCTGTTTAAAGATAATCGTTTATTATCCATGCTATAATTGTACTGAATGAAAACATAGATACATGTGTGGACACATAGACAAAACAATGTCCCTAGCAAGCCTCTAGTTGGCTAGCCAATTGATCAAGGATAGTCAAGGTTTTCTGACTATGTGCAAGTGTTGTTGCTTGATAACTGGATCACATCATTAGGAGAATCATGTGATGGATTGGACCCAAACTATGAACGTAGCATATTGATCGTGTCGTTTTATTGCTATTGTTTTCTACGTGTCAAGTATTTATTCCTATGACCATGAGATAATATAACTCACTGGCACCGGAGGAGAAACTTGTGTGCATCAAACGTCACAACATAACTGGGTGACTATAAAGGTGTTCTACAGGTATCTCCGAAGGTGTCCGTTGAGTTAGTATGGATCAAGACTGGGATTTGTCACTCCGTGTGACGGAGAGGTATCTCGGGGCCCACTCGGTAATACAACATCACACACAAGCCTTGCAAGCAATGTGACTAAGTGTAAGTCACGTGATCTTGTATTACGGAACGAGTAAAGAGACTTGCCGGTAACGAGATTGAAATAGGTATGCGGATACCGACGATCGAATCTCGGGCAAGTAACATACCGAAGGACAAAGGGAATGACATACGAGATTATATGAGTCCTTGACATTGAGGTTCAACCGATAAGATCTTCGGAGAATATGTAGGATCCAATATGGGCATCCAGGTCCCGCTATTGGATATTGACCGAGGAGTGCCTCGGGGCATGTCTACATAGTTCTCGAACCCGCAGGGTCTGCACACTTAAGGTTCGGCGATGTTTTAGTATAGTTGAGTTATATGTGTGGTTACCGAATGTTGTTCAGAGTCCCAGATGGGATCATGTATGTCACGAAGGTTTCCGGAATGGTCCGGAAACGAAGATTGATATATAGGATGGTTTCATTTGGTCACCAGAAAGTTTCGTGCAATTCTGATAGAGTACCGGGAGTGACAAATGGGTTCCGGGAGTTCACCGGGAGGGGCCCACCCACCCGGGAGTGAGCCCAAGGCACTAGGTTGGTGCCACAAGTCCTTAGTAGGCTGGTGGAGTCAGCCCAAGGGGCTCATGGCGCCACATAAAGAAATACCAAAAGAAAATAAAAGAAAAAAGAAAAAAGGGGAGGTGGGAAGGAAGGGGAGGACTCCTGTGATGACCCACAAGTATAGGGGATCAATCGTAGTCCTTTTGATAAGTAAGAGTGTCGAACCCAACGAGGAGTGAAAGGCTCTGATAAACAGTTTTCAGCAAGGTAATAACTGCAAGCACTGAAAGTAGTGGTAACAAGTGATGGTGTAGTGAGATGAAACGTAGCAAGTGAAAAGTAACAAGTAACAAGAGTAGCAACAGTGCAGCAAAGTGGCCCAATCCCTTTTGTAGCAAGGGACAAGCCTGAACAAAGTCTTATAGGAGGAAAAACGCTCCCGAGGACACACGGGAATTTCTGTCATGCTAGTTTCATCATGTTCATGTGATTCGCGTTCGTTACTTTGATAGTTTGATATGTGGGTGGACCGGCGCTTGGGTACTGCCCTTACTTGGACAAGCATCCCACTTATGATTAACCCCTCTCGCAAGCATCCGAAACTACGAAAGAAGAATTAAGACAACGTCTAACCATAGCATTAAACTAGTGGATCCAAATCAGCCCCTTACGAAGCAACGCATAGACTGGGGTTTAAGCTTGTGTCACTCTAGCAACCCATCATCTACTTACTACTCCCCAATGCCTTCCTCTAGGCCCAAAGATGGTGAAGTGTTATGTAGTCGACGTTCACATAACACCACTAGAGGAAAAGACAACATACAACATATCAAAATACCGAACGAATACCAAATTCACATGACTATTATCAGCATGACTTATCCCATGTCCTCAGGAACAAAAGTAACTACTCACAAAGCATAATCATAATCATGATCAGAGGTGTAATGAGTAGCATCAAGGATCTGAACATAAACTCTTCCACCAAGTAATCCAACTAGCATCAACTACAAAGAGTAATCAACACTACTAGCAACCTTACAAGTACCAACCGGAGTCGCGAGACGGAGATTGGTTACAAGAGATGAACTAGGGTTTGGAGAGAAGATGGTGTTGATGAAGATGTTGATGCAGATGACTCCCCTCCGACGAGAGGAGTGTTGGTGATGACGATTTCCCCCTCCGGGAGGGAAGTTTCTCCGGCAGGATCTAAGTTCATATTGGTTCTGCTCAAGATTGGTTCTGCTCAAGTTCCGCCTCGTGGCGGCGGAGAATCCACAAAAAAGGTCCACCCTGACTTTTTCACGGACGAAACCCTTCATATAGCAAAAGAGGGGGGCCAGTGGGACGCCAGGGTGCCCACAAGCCCTGTAGCCGCCGCCAGGGGATAGGGGGCGGCTACCAGGCTTGTGGGCTCCTGGTAGCTCCCCTCTGGCACTTCTTTCGCCAAGTATTTTTTATATATTCCAAAAAAATTCCACGTTGATTTTCAGGGCATTTGGATTTGCGTAGAATAGAGGACTCAGACTTGCTCCTTTTCTAGTCCAGAATTCCAGCTGCCGGTATTCTCCCTCTTCAAAAAAACCTTGCAAAATAAGAGATAAAAGGCATAAGTATGGTACCAGAAAGTAATATAACATTCCATAAAGCGATAAATATCAACATGAAAGCATGATGCAAAATGGACGTATCAACTCCCCCAAGCTTAGACCTCGCTTGTCCTCAAGCGAAAACCAAGGTCCATAAACATGTCCACATGTTTAGGGATGAAGGTGTCGATAAAACACAATATGGACATGAGGGCATCATGATCACACATAGAACAACAATACATCATAAAGATTCTTATGGGAAAGTAACAATTCCTTCACAAAGCAAAGTATGAAACAAAAACCTTACTGAGAAGTAGCCAACAACAGTCCATAGTCATTGAAGCAATTGCAATTTATTGTAACATCAGAAAGAGTCAAATAAGAGCTTGTAAAGCAAACCCACATACTCAATCATCTCTTTTGTTTTCCACAATTGTTACAACTCACGTGGTACTCATGGTATCAAAGTTTCAGCTGGACACAGAGAAAGATAGGGGCTTATTGTTTTTCCTCCCAACCATTTACCTCAAGGGTAAAGTCAACAATAATAAAGCATAAGAACTCATCTCCAAGTTGATATATGAATATAGATCTTTCCCTAGCATGTGACGGTAGCCAAGACAAAGGCAAAATAAGGAATTGGTGAAGATCACCATGACTCTTCCAAGGGCAAAAAGTAAAGGTACAAGATAGGCCCTTCGCAGAGGGAAGCAGAGGTTGTCATGCGCTTTTGAGGTTTGGATGCGTGTCCTCTTAGTGCGGAGGAACGTCACTTTATATTGCCTCCTGTGATAAAGAACTTTATTACGCAGTCTGTTGTTTTTATGTATTCCTCATCACAGGTTCGTATAAAGCTTATTTTCCACATACTAATAGATCATACATATTAGAGAGCAATTTTTATTGCTTGAACCGATGACAACTTACTTGAGGGATGTTATTCAATCCATAGGCAGGTATGGTGGACTCTCATGGCAAAACTGGGTTGAAGGTTTATGGATGCACAAGTAGTATGTCTACTTGGTGCGGGAGTTTTGGCTAATATGAGGTGGAAGCAATCGTCACATGCTAAAGGATCTCTAATCATATAACATTGTTTGGAACCAGGCAAACACAATTCATTATGTTGTCTTCCTTGTCCAACATCTACTCCTAAGCATGTAATAGTTTGGTGAGTGCTCACAATTGTAAAAAGTGTCTAAGATGATATATTTATATGTGAACCTCTCTTTCCTTATTACTTCTTATTAATTGCAACAATGACTGGGGTCTATGTTGGTCTATTCTCAACAAGTTTCAATCATCATACTTGTCATAAGTGAAGCTATCACTTTCCATAAGATCATCTCATGATCTTTCATGCTATCGTTCTTTTCATACTTTTGATCACGGCACAAAACAAAGCCCTTGACTAAGATACTCTCTATTATATAGCTCGCAAGCTCGAATACATCGGGGAGAGACACAAGGCAAAAAACTCAAACTAAACACTAAAAACTTATTCCACTAAGAGAATAAAGTAAAAATTGAAAAGGAAAGAACTAAAACAAAGGTAAAAGCACAAGATGTAAAGGTGATACGATACCAGGGCAACTCCCCCAAGCTTGGCAAAAGCCAAGGGGATTGCCCATACCAATGCTTAGTTGTCTTCCTTTGGTGGTGATGGTGGTGGAGTTGTTGAAGCAGTCTGATCCTCCGTCTTCCAAGGCATAGGTGCTCCATCATGGCAGGATGAACGAGTCGCTGGAATCCTCAAATCTGCACCCAACCGTATTGATTTAAATCTGTACTCATACTCACAGTTTTGGTTCTGCAGGTCATAGACTTGGCCCTGGAGTTGATCAACCCTGTCATAGAGCCTGGAGAGGTGTTTCCCAATGTTAATGGCATCCATCTTGTGCTTGCTGGTGAACTCCGTGATCATCATGTGGTTCGCGTTGAGTCCACGCTCCACCATCCCTTGGCACTTGAAGACTTGTTGCTCCATTGCTTCGAGCCTCGTCTCCACACTTCCGGCCTTCTTAGGTCTCTCAAGATCACGGATGTGCAACATCCCCTTGCTCATCTTGATAGATTGAGGGTGTTTCAGCACTTCCGTGAGATAGAGATTGATGACCTTCTTGAAGATCTTGTCCGTAGGAGCTTTTGGGGAAGTCATGACGATCTAGATCTGCAAGAGAAACAGGCTCGAAACGAAAATAGAGGAGAACTGCGCGATACGGAGATCAAAACCCTCGGGCGTATATATAATGATTTTTTCTGGACCAGAAGGAGTGCTCCGAAAGAAAACAGAGTCTGGGAGGCACACGAGGTTCCCACAAGCCATGTAGCCACCGCCACGGGGGTAGGTGGCGGCTACCAAGCTTGTGGCCGCCTCGTGCGCTCTCCAGACTGCTTTTTATTTTTCTATTTTTCCAAAAATTCCAAAACGGAGAAAATTTCCTATTGGAAAAGTTTCGGAGTCCAATTACTTACCAAAACACATACCTCTTCGTTGTCAGGGTCTGAAACAGGCTGATAAACATCCCTTATGTACTCCTCTGGAGTTATGATATTGATGATATTGGTCTCAACATTTATGGGAGTACCAGAGATATAATGCTTGATTCTTTGCCCATTTACCACTCTAGGAAAATTTCCTTCCGTGTTATTGATTTTGATGGCACCGAAACGATATAATTCCTCGACAACGTAAGGACCTTCCCATTTAGAGAGAAGCTTGCCTGCGAAGAATCTTAAGCGAGAATTGTATAGCAGGACATAATCACCTACATTGAACTCTCATTTTTGTATTCTTTTATCGTGCCATATCTTAACCTTTTCCTTGAACAACTTGGCATTCTCATATGCATGGGCCCTCCATTCATCTAATGAGCTGATATCAAATAACCACTTCTCACCGGCAAGTTTGAAACCAAAGTTGAGCTCTTTGATTGCCCAATAAGCTTTGTGTTCCAGCTCAAGAGGTAAATGACAGGCCTTACCGTAAACCATTTTATACAGCAACATGCCCATGGGATTCTTATAAGCAGTCCTATAAGCCCATAGTGCATCGTCAAGTTTGCTAGACCAATTCTTTCGAGATCTATTGATAGTCTTTTGTAAGATCAATTTGATCTCCCTATTACTCAACTCCACTTGACCACTAGACTGAGGATGATAAGGAGATGCAACTCTATGGTTGACATCATACTTAGCAAGCATCTTGCGGAAAACACCATGAATGAAGTGTGAACTGCCATCAGTCATCAAATATCTAGGGACTCCAAATCTTGGGAAAAATGACTTCTTTAAGCATCTTAATAGAGGTGTGGTGATCAGCATTTCTAGTGGGGATAGCTTCTACCCACTTAGTGACGTAATCCACAGCAACTAAGATGTGAGTATACCCATTGGAACTCGGGAAGGGTCCCATATAATCAAAGCCCCAGACATCAAATGGTTCAATGACAAGTGAATAGTTCATAGGCATTTCCTGACTTTACTGATGTTCCCTATTCTTTGGCATTCGTCACAAGACAAGACAAACTTACGGGCATCCTTGAAGAGAGTGGGCCAACAGAAACCTGATTCCAATACCTTATGAGCAGTTCTATCTCCAGCATGGTGTCCTCAGTAGGCTTCGGAATGACACTTCCGTAGGATCTGTCCCTGTTCATGTTCAGGCACACAATGTCTAATAACACCATCTACTCCTTCCTTATAAAGGTGAGGATCATCCCAAAAGTAGTGTCTCAAATCAAAGAAGAATTTCTTCTTTTGCTGATAGGTGAAACTAGGTGGTATTTATTTGGCTACGATATATTTGCGTAATCAGCATACCACGGTGCACTATGTGAAGTGCGGATGACATTTAATTGCTCATCAGGAAAGCTGTCATCAATAGGTCGTGGGTCATCAAAGACATTCTCTAGCCTGGACAAGTTATCTGCTACAGGGTTATCAGCACCCTTCCGGTCAACAACGTGCAAATCAAATTCCTGTAGCAGGAGAACCCATCTGATTAGCCTAGGCTTAGCGTCCTTCTTCTCCATAAGGTACTTAATAGCAGCATGATCAGAGTGAATAGTGACTTTGGAGTCAACTATATAAGATCTGAACTTTTCACATGCAAACACGACTACTAAAAACTCCGTTTCCGTAGTGGCATAGTTTCTCTGGGCACTGTCTAGAGTTTTACTAGCGTAGTGAATGACATTCAACTTCTTGTCAACTTTTGTCCTAGAACACCACCAACAGCATAATCACTAGCGTCACACATGATCTCAAAAGGCAAGTTCCAATCAGGTGGTTGAACAATAGGTGCGGTTATCAAGGCCTTCTTAAGTATTTCGAAAGCTTCCTCGCAATCCTCATAAAAAACAAAAGGAACATCCTTCTGCAAGAGGTTGGTAAGAGGCCTAGAAATCTTAGAGAAGTCTTTAATGAACCTTCTATAAAAACTAGCATGACCTAGGAAACTTCGTATACCTCTGATATATGTGGGGCAAGGCATTTTCTCAATTGCATCAACCTTAGCCTTATCAACTTCAATGCCTCTTTAAGAAATTTTATGTCCTAAGACGATGCCTTCATTAACCATAAAGTGGCACTTCTCCCAATTCAAGACAAGATTGGTGTCTTTACATCTCTGTAAGACTCGATCAAAGTTGCTGAGGCAATCATCAAAGGAAGACCCGTAAACGGAGAAGTCATCCATGAAAACCTCGATAATCTTTTCACAGAAGTCAGAGAATATAGCCATCATACATCTTTGAAAGGTGGCATGTGCATTGCATAAGCCAAAAGGCATACGTCTATAAGCAAAGGTACTGAAGGGGCAGGTGAAAGTGGTTTTCTCCTGATCAGATTGTGCAATAGGTATTTGCGAGAAACCTGAATAACCATCTAGAAAGCAGAAGTGTGTGTGTTTGGATAGCCTTTCTAGCATTTGGTCGATAAAAGGCAAAGGGTAATGATCTTTTCTAGTGGCTTTATTCAATTTCCTAAAATCGATCACCATCCTATAGCCAGTAATAATCCTCTGTGGGATCAATTCATCCTTATCATTAGGGACAACGGTAATGCCTCCCTTCTTAGGAACGCAATGTACCGGACTCACCCAATCGCTGTGAGCAACAAGATAAATGATCCCTGCTTCCAGAAGCTTTAATATTTCTTTTCTCACGACCTCTTTCATCTTAGGATTCAATCTCCTTTGATGATCAGCAACTGGTTTGAAGTCAGGATCAGTTTTAATCTTGTGCTGGCATAGAGTAGGACTAATGCCCTTAAGATCATGAAGAGTATATCCAATAGCAGCACGGTGCTTCCTCAAGGTTTTTAGTAACTTCTTTTCTTCATGCTCGAAGAGGCTAGCACTAATAATAACATGATATATCTCCTTCTCATGAAGATAGGCATACTTAAGAGTGTCTGGTAACTGTTTTAGCTCAAACACAGGATCACCCTTTGGTGGGGGAGGATCCCCAAGCAGTTCAACAGGCAGATTATCCTTGAGAATAGGATATTGTTCTAAAACAATTTTATCTATCTCATCTATTTCATCCATATGCATATCATTTTCATACTTAAGCAGATATTGCTATAAAGGATCCGTACGAGGCACGACAATAGAGGCAAGAGCAATGATTTCATCCCTACCAGACGACTCTTTTTCATGGGGTTGTCTTCCAAACTTGGAGAAGTTAAATTCATGAGAAACACCCTTGAAACTGACAGTGACAGATTGATTAATGCAATCAATATGAGCATTGACAGTGTTGAGAAAGGGTCTACCAAATATGATGGGACAATAGCTATCTTGTGCAGTAGCAAGGACGAGGAAATCAGTAGGATACTTCGTCTTACCACACATGACTTATACGTCTCTCACAATTCCCAGAGGGCAGATAGTGACTCTATTAGCTAGCGTAATAGTGACATCAATGGGTTCTAACTCATCAGGTGCAATCTCATCTTTGATTTCATCATACAGGGACCGGGGTATTGCACTAACACTAGCACCCATATCACATAAACCATGATAACAGTGATCTCCTATCTTGACAGAAACAACGGGCAGGCCAACTACAGGTCCGTATTTGTCTTTTGCGTGAGGTTTAGCAATTCTAGCGGAGTCCTCACAGAATTTAATAACATGCCCGTCTATGTCTTCGGCTAAGAGATCTTTGATAATAGCAACACTAGGTTCAACTCTAATCTCCTTAGGGGGTGCAAGTGGTCTAATGTAACCCCTACGTATCACAGTTGGAGCTTTAGAATAATCCTTTTTCCTACCAGGGTATGGTGGTTTCTTAGCGTAGGCACAAGGAACAATAGGATCACTAAAAGCAATGACTTTCTCTTCAACTAGATTGGGTTTAACTATGTTGATTTCTACAGGAGGATGATACTTAAACCACTTCTCTTTGGGAAGATCAACATGAGTAGCAAAAGATTCACATAAAGAAGCTACTATCTCTGAGTCAAGTCCATACTTAGCGCTAAAATCTCTAGAAGTGTTTGTTTCAACAAAAGATTTAACGCAATCAAACTGGAAATTCATACCTGACTCCTTACCTTCTTCAAGCTCCCAATCTTCAGAATTACGTTTGATTCTTTCCAATAAATTCCACTTGTGGTCAATATCCTTCTTCATAAAAGAACCGGTACAAGAAGTGTCAAGCATGGTACGATCTTCATGAGAAAGCCGGGCATAAAAGTTTTGAGTGATAATTTCTCTCGAGAGCTCATGATTGGGGCATGAATATAGAATTGATTTAAGCCTCCCCCAAGCTTGAGCTATGCTTTCCCTATCACGAGGCCAAAAGTTATAAATATAATTCCGATCACGATGTACTAAATGCATAGGATAAAACTTTTGATGAAATTCCAATTTCAACCGATTGTAGTCCCATGATCCAGTATCATCACATAGCCTATACCATGTCAACGCCTTATCCTTCAAAGATAAAGGAAAGACTTTCTTATTTACCTCATCCTCGAGCAAACTTGCAAGCTTAAATAAACCACAAACTTCATCTACATAGATTAGATGCAAGTCTGGATGTGATGATCCATATCCTGTAAAAGGATTAGCCAGCAGTTTCTCAAGCATACCCGAAGGAATTTCATGAAAGATATTTTCAGTAGGTACCTCAGGTTGAGGAGCAACTCCTCGTGCTTCCGTTCATGGTGAAGATACCCCGAACAAATTCCTCAAATGAACAATTTCCATAGTGACAAGTGACAATAAATTTCAGCACATTATATAAATGTTTCCTTGCCAAATTCCACTTACCAAAGGCGCTTGGTTCCGTGGCAACGGCGCCAGAAAAGAGTCTTGATGACCCACAAGTATAAGGGATCAATCGTAGTCCTTTCGATAAGTAAGAGTGTTGAACCCAATGAGGAGCGAAAGGCTGTGATAAACGGTTTTCAGCAAGGTAATAACTGCAAGCATTGAAAGTAGCGGTAACAAGTGATGGTGTAGTGAGGTGAAACGTAGCAAGTGAAAAGTAACAAGTAACAAGAGTAGCAACGGTGCAGCAAAGTGGCCCAATCCCTTTTGTAGCAAGGGACAAGCCTGAACAAAGTCTTATAGGAGGAAAAACGCTCCCGAGGACACACGGGAATTTCTGTCATGCTAGTTTCATCATGTTCATGTGATTCGCGTTCGTTACTTTGATAGTTTGATATGTGGGTGGATCGGCGCTTGGGTACTGCCCTTACTTGGACAAGCATCCCACTTATGATTAACCCCTCTCGCAAGCATCCGAAACTACGAAAGAAGAATTAAGACAACGTCTAACCATAGCATTAAACTAGTGGATCCAAATCAGCCCCTTACGAAGCAACGCATAGACTGGGGTTTAAGCTTGTGTCACTCTAGCAACCCATCATCTACTTACTACTCCCCAATGCCTTCCTCTAGGCCCAAAGATGGTGAAGTGTTATGTAGTCGACGTTCACATAACACCACTAGAGGAAAAGACAACATACTGCATATCAAAATACCGAACGAATACCAAATTCGTATGACTATTATCAGCAAGACTTATCCCGTGTCCTCAGGAACAAAAGTAACTACTCAAAAAGCATAATCATAATCATGATCAGAGGTGTAATGAGTAGCATCAAGGATCTGAACATAAACTCTTCCACCAAGTAATCCAACTAGCATCAACTACAAAGAGTAATCAACACTACTAGCAACCTGACAAGTACCAATCAGAGTCGCGAGACGGAGATTGGTTACAAGAGATGAACTAGGGCTTGGAGAGAAGATGGTGTTGATGAATATGTTGATGGAGATGACTCCCCTCCAACGAGAGGAGTGTTGGTGATGACGATGGCGACGATTTTGTTGGGGAACGTCGCATGGGAAACAAAAAATTTCCTACGCGCACGAAGACCTATCATGGTGATGTCCATCTACGAGAGGGGATGAGTGATCTACGTACCCTTGTAGACCGTACAGCAGAAGTGTTAGAGAACGCGGTTGATGTAGTGGAACGTCCTCACGTCCCTCGATCCGCCTCGCAAACAATCCCGCGATCAGTCCCACGATCTAGTACCGAACGGACGGCACCTCCGCGTTCAGCACACGTACAGCTCGACGATGATCTCGGCCTTCTTGATCCAGGAAGAGAGACGGAGAGGTAGAAGAGTTCTCCGGCAGCGTGACGGCGCTCCGGAGGTTGGTGATGACCTAGTCTCAGCAGGGCTCCGCCCGAGCTCCGCAGAAACGCGATCTAGAGGAAAAACCGTGGAGGTATGTGGTCGGGCTGCCGTGGAAAAGTCGTCTCAAATCAGCCCTAAAACCTCCGTATATATAGGTGGGAGGGAGGGGGCCTTGCCTTGGGGTCCAAGGACCCTCAAGGGGGTCGGCCGAGCCAAGGGGGAGGACTCTCCCCCCCCCCCAAACCGAGTTGGACTAGGTTTGGTGGGAGGGAGTCCCCCTTCCTTCCCACCTCCTCCTTTTTTTTCTTTCTCTCTTGATTTTCTTCTCCTTGGCGCATAGGGCACTTGTGGGTTGTCCCACCAGCCCACTAAGGGCAGGTGTGGCTCCCCCAATTCCTATGGGCTTCCCCAGGGAGGGTTGCCCCCCCCCCCCCCCCGGTGAACTCCCGGAACCCATTCGTCATTCCTGGTACATTCCTGGTAACTCCGAAAAACCTTCCGGTAATCAAATGAGGTCATCCTATATATCAATCTTCGTTTCCGGACCATTCCGGAAACCCTCGTGACGTCCGTGATCTCATCCGGGACTCCGAACAACATTCGGTAACCAACCATATAACTCAAATACGCATAAAACAACGTCGAACCTTAAGTGTGCAGACCCTGCGGGTTCGAGAACTATGTAGACATGACCCGAGAGACTCCTCGGTCAATGTCCAATAGCGGGACCTAGATGCCCATATTGGATCCTACATATTCTACGAAGATCTTATCGTTTGAACCTCAGTGCCAAGGATTCGTATAATCCCGTATGTCATTCCCTTTGTCCTTCGGTATGTTACTTGCCCGAGATTCGATCGTCAGTATCCGCATACCTATTTCAATCTCGTTTACCGGCAAGTCTCTTTACTCGTTCCGTAATACAAGATCCCGCAACTTACACTAAGTTACATTGCTTGCAAGGCTTGTGTGTGATGTTGTATTACTGAGTGGGCCCTGAGATACCTCCCCGTCACACGGAGTGACAAATCCCAGTCTTGATCCATACTAACTCAACCAACACCTTTGGAGATACCTGTAGAGCATCTTTATAGTCACCCAGTTACGTTGCGACGTTTGATACACACAAAGCATTCCTCCGGTGTCAGTGAGTTATATGATCTCATGGTCATAGGAATAAATACTTGACACGCAGAAAAACAGTAGCAACAAAATGACACGATCAACATGCTACGTCTATAAGTTTGGGTCTTGTCCATCACGTGACTCTCCCAATGACGTGATCCAGTTATCAAGCAACAACACCTTGTTCATAATCAGAAGACACTGACTATCATCGATCAACTGGCTAGCCAACTAGAGGCAAGCTAGGGACGGTGTTTTGTCTATGTATCGACACATGTAAATGAGTCTTCATTCAATACAATTATAGCATGGATAATAAACTATTATCTTGATACAGGAATTATAATAATAACTATATTTATTATTGCCTCTAGGGCATAATTCCAACAGTCTCCCACTTGCACTAGAGTCAATAATCTAGCCCTCACATCACCATGTGAATTACATTGTAATAAATCTAACACCCATACAGTTCTGGTGTCGATCATGTTTTGGCCGTGGAAGAGGTTTAGTCAGCGCGTCTGCTACATTCAGATCCGTGTGCACTTTGCATATATTTACGTCCTCTTCCTCGACGTAGTCGCGGATGAGGTTGAAGCGTCGTTTGATGTGTCTGGTCTTCTTGTGAAACCGTGGTCCCTTTGCTAAGGCAATGGCACCAGTGTTGTCACAGAACAAGGTTATTGGATTCAGCGCGCTTGGCACCACTCCAAGATCCGTCATGAACTGCTTCATCCAGACACCCTCCTTAGCTGCCTCCGAGGCAGCCATGTACTCTGCTTCACATGTAGAATCTGCTACGACGCTTTGCTTGGAACTGCACCAGCTTACTGCACCCCCATTAAGAATAAATATGTATCCGGTTTGCGACTTAGAGTCGTCCGGATCTGTGTCAAAGCTTGCATCGACGTAACCTTTTACGGCGAGCTCTTCGTCACCTCCATACACGAGAAACATCTCCTTAGTCCTTTTCAGGTACTTCAGGATATTCTTGACCGCCGTCCAGTGATCCACTCCTGGATTACTCTGGAACCTACCTGCCATACTTATGGCCAGGCTAACATCCGGTCTAGTGCACAGCATTGCATACATGATAGAACCTACGGCTGAAGCATAGGGGACGGAGCGCATATGCTCTCTATCTTCATCAGTTGCTGGGCACTGAGTCTTACTCAATCTCGTACCTTGTAAAACTGGCAAGAACCCTTTCTTGGACTGTTCCATTTTGAACCTCTTCAAAACTTTATCAAGGTATGTGCTTTGTGAAAGTCCTATCAGGCGTTTTGATCTATCCCTATAGATCTTAATGCCTAGAATGTAAGCAGCTTCTCCTAGGTCCTTCATAGAGAAACTTTTATTCAAGTAACCTTTTATGCTCTCCAAAAGCTCTACGTTGTTTCCAATCAGCAATATGTCATCCACATATAATATCAGAAACGCCACAGAGCTCCCACTCACTTTCTTGTAAATACAAGATTCTCCAACCACTTGTATAAACCCAAATGCTTTGATCACCTCATCAAAGCGTTTGTTCCAACTCCGAGATGCTTGCACCAGTCCATAAATGGATCGCTGGAGCTTGCACACCTTGTCAGCATTTTTAGGATCGACAAAACCTTCGGGTTGCATCATATACAACTCTTCCTTAAGGAAACCGTTAAGGAACGCCGTTTTGACATCCATCTGCCAGATTTCATAATTGAAAAATGCAGCTATTGCTAACATGATTCTGATGGACTTAAGCATCGCTACGGGTGAGAAAGTCTCATCGTAGTCAACTCCTGGAACTTGTGAAAAACCCTTTGCCACAAGTCGAGCTTTATAAACGGTCACATTACCGTCAGCGTCCGTCTTCTTCTTAAAGATCCATTTGTTCTGAATAGCCTTGCGGCCCTCAGGTAGTATCTCCAAAGTCCACACTTTGTTCTCATACATGGATCCTATCTCGGATTTCATGGCTTCTAGCCATTTGTTGGAATCTGGGCCCACCATTGCTTCTTCATAATTTGCAGGTTCATTGTTGTCTAACAACATGATTGATAAGACGGGATTACCGTACCACTCTGGAGCAGCGTGTGATCTCGTCGACCTGCGTGGTTCAACAGAAACTTGAACTGGAGTTTCATGATCATCATCATTAACTTCCTCCTCAACCGGCGTCGCAACGACAGAGGTTTCCCCTTGCCCTGCGCCACCATCCAGAGGGATGAGAGGTTCGACAACCTCGTCAAGTTCTATCTTCCTCCCACTCAATTCTCTCGAGAGAAACTCCTTCTCGAGAAAAGCTCCGTTTTTACAACAAACACTTTGCCCTCGGATTTGAGATAGAAGGTGTACCCAACTGTCTCTTTTGGGTAACCTATGAAGACGCACTTTTCCGCTTTGGGTTCCAGCTTTTCAGGCTGCAGCTTTTTGACATAAGCATCACATCCGCACACTTTAAGAAACGACAACTTTGGCCTTTTGCCATACCACAGTTCGTATGGTGTCGTCTCAACGGATTTTGATGGTGCCCTATTTAAAGTGAATGCAGCTGTTTCTAATGCATAACCCCAAAATGATAACGGCAAATCAGTAAGAGACATCATAGATCGCGCCATCTCTAACAAAGTACGATTACGACGTTCGGACACACCATTACGCTGTGGTGTTCCGGGCGGTGTTAACTGCGAAACAATTCCACATTGTCTTAAGTGAGCACCAAACTCGAAACTCAGATATTCACCCCCACGATCAGACCGTAGGAACTTGATCTTCTTGTTACGATGATTTTCCACTTCACTCTGAAATTGCTCGAACTTTTCAAATGTTTCAGACTTGTGCTTCATCAAGTAGACATAACCATATCTACTTAAATCGTGAGTGAAGGTGAGAAAATAACGATATCCGCCGCGTGCCTCTACGCTCATTGGACCACACACATCGGTATGTATGATTTCCAACAAGTCACTTGCACGCTCCATTGTTCCGGAGAACGGAGTCTTAGTCATCTTGCCCATGAGGCATGGTTCGCACGTGTCAAGTGAATCAAAATCAAGTGACTCCAAAAGTCCATCAGCATGGAGTTTCTTCATGCGCTTTACACCAATATGACCCAAGCGGCAGTGCCACAAAAATATGGCGCTATCATTGTTTACTCTAACTCTTTTGGTCTCAATGTTATGTATATGCATATCGCTATCAAGATTCAGTATGAACAATCCTCTCACATTCGGTGCATGACCATAAAAGATGTTACTCATAGAAATAGAACAACCATTATTCTCAGACTTAAAAGAGTAACCGTCTCGCAATAAACAAGATCCAGATATAATGTTCATGCTCAACGCAGGCACTAAATAACAATGATTTAAGTTCATCACTAATCCCGATGGTAGCTGAAGTGACACTGTGCCGACGGCGATTGCATCAACCTTGGAACCATTTCCTATGCGCATCGTCACTTCATCTTTCGCCAGCCTTCGCCTATTCCGCAGTTCCTGTTTCGAGTTGCAAATATGAGCAACAGAACCGGTATCAAATACCCAGGCACTACTACGAGAGCCGGTTAAGTACACATCAATAACATGTATATCAAATATACCTGATTTTTCTTTGCCCGCCTTCTTATCTGCCAGATACTTGGGGCAATTGCGCTTCCAGTGACCCATACCCTTGCAATAGAAGCACTCTGTTTCAGGCTTAGGTCCAGCCTTGGGTTTCTTCGGCGGATTGGCAACAGGCTTGCCGCTCTTCTTCGAATTGCCCTTCTTGCCTTTGCCGTTTCTCTTGAAACTAGTGGTCTTGCTCACCATCAACACTTGATGCTCTTTACGGAGTTCAGACTCTGCGACTTTCACATCGCGAACAACTCGCCGGGAGACTTGTTCATCCCTTGCATGTTGTAGTTCAACACAAAGCCTTTATAGCTTGGCGGCAGTGATTGAAGGATTCTGTCAGTGATAGCTTCTTGCGGGAGTTCAATCCCCAGCTCAGCCAGACGGTTTGAGTATCCAGACATTTTGAGCACATGTTCACTAACAGACGAGTTTTCCTCCATCTTGCAAGCATAGAATTTATCGGAGGTCTCATACCTCTCGATCCGGGCGTTCTTCTGAAAGATAAACTCCAACTCCTGGAACATCTCAAATGCTCCATGACGCTCAAAGCGACGTTGAAGTCCCGGTTCTAAGCCATACAAGACTGCACATTGAACTATTGAGTAGTCCTCCTTACGTGCTAACCAAGCGTTCTTAACATCCTGATCAGCCGTAGCGGGTGGTTCATCTCCTAGCGCAGCATTAAGGACATAATCCTTCTTCCCATCTTGTAAGATTAGCTTAAGATTATGAGCCCAGTCTACAAAGTTGCTTCCATCATCTTTCAACTTAGCTTTCTCTAGGAACGTATTAAAATTCAGGATGACTGTAGCGTGAGCCATGATCTACAACACAAATATATTCAAAGTGGACTTAGACTATGTTCAAGATAATTAGAGTTCAACTTAATCAAATTATATGCTAAACTCCCACTCAAAAAGTACATCTCTCTAGTCATTTGAGTGGTGCATGATCCACTTACACTATCTCAAGTCCGATCATCACGTGAGTTGAGTATAGTTTCAGTGGTAACCATCCCTATGCTAATCATATCAACTATATGATTCATGATCGACCTTTCGGTCTCATGTGTTCCGAGGCCATGTCTGCACATGCTAGGCTCGTCAAGCTTAACCCGAGTGTTCCGCGTGCGCAACTGTTTTGCACCCGTTGTATGTGAACGTTGAGTCTATCACACCCGATCATCACGTGGTGTCTCGAAACGACGAACTGTAGCAACGGTGCACAGTCGGGGAGAACACAATTTCGTCTTGAAATTTTAGTGAGAGATCACCTCATAATGCTACCGTCGTTCTAAGCAAAATAAGGTGCATAAAAGGATTAACATCACATGCAATTCATAAGTGACATGATATGGCCATCATCACGTGCTTCTTGATCTCCATCACCAAAGCACCGGCACGATCTCCTTGTCACCGGCGCCACACCATGATCATCCATCAACGTGTTGCCATCGGGGTTGTCGTGCTACTTATGCTATTACTACTAAAGCTACATCCTAGCAAAATAGAAACGCATCTGCAAGCACAAACATTAGTATAAAGACAACCCTATGGCTCCTGCCGGTTGCCGTACCATCGACGTGCAAGTCGATATTTCTATTACAACATGATCATCTCATACATCCAATATATCACATCACATCGTTGGCCATATCACATCACAACCATACCCTGCAAAAACAAGTTAGACGTCCTCTAATTTTGTTGTTGCATGTTTTACGTGGTGACCAAGGGTATCTAGTAGGATCGCATCTTACTTACGCAAACACCACAACGGAGATATATGAGTTGCTATTTAACCTCATCCAAGGACCTCCTCGGTCAAATCCGATTCAACTAAAGTTGGAGAAACCGACACTTGCCAGTCATCTTTGAGCAAAGGGGGTTACTCGTAACGATGAAACCAGTCTCTCGTAAGCGTACGAGTAATGTCGGTCCAAGCCGCTTCAATCCAACAATACCGCAGAATCAAGAAAAGACTAAGGAGGGCAGCAAAACGCACATCACCGCCCACAAAAACTTTTGTGTTATACTCGAGAAGACATCTACGCATGAACCTAGCTCATGATGCCACTGTTGGGGAACGTCGCATGGGAAACAAAAATGTTCCTACGCGCACGAAGACCTATCATGGTGATGTCCATCTACGAGAGGGGATGAGTGATCTACGTACCCTTGTAGACCGTACAGCAGAAGCGTTAGAGAACGCGGTTGACGTAGTGGAACGTCCTCACGTCCCTCGATCCGCCCCGCGAACAATCCCGCGATCAGTCCCACGATCTAGTACCGAACGGACGGCACCTCCGCGTTCAGCACACGTACAGCTCGACGATGATCTCGGCCTTCTTGATCCAGCAAGAGAGACGGAGAGGTAGAAGAGTTCTCCGGCAGCGTGACGGCGCTCCGGAGGTTGGTGATGACCTTGTCTCAGCAGGGCTCCGCCCGAGCTCCGCAGAAACACGATCTAGAGGAAAAACCGTGGAGGTATGTGGTCGGGCTGCCGTGGAAAAGTCGTCTCAAATCAGCCCTAAAACCTCCGTATATATAGGTGGGAGGGAGGGGGCCTTGCCTTGGGGTCTAAGGACCCTCAAGGGGGTCGGCCGAGCCAAGGGGAAGACTCTCCCCCCCCCCAAACCGAGTTGGACTAGGTTTGGTGGGAGGGAGTCCCCCTTCCTTCACACCTCCTCCTTTTTTTTTCTTTCTCTCTTGATTTTCTTCTCCTTGGCGCATAGGGCACTTGTGGGCTGTCCCACCAGCCCACTAAGGGCTGGTGTGGCTCCCCCAATGCCTATGGGCTTCCCCGGGGTGGGTTGCCCCCCCCCCCCCCGGTGAACTCCCAGAACCCATTCGTCATTCCCGGTACATTCCCGGTAACTCCGAAAAACCTTCCGGTAATCAAATGAGGTCATCCTATATATCAATCTTCGTTTCTGGACCATTCCGGAAACCCTCGTGACATCCGTGATCTCATCCGGGACTCCGAACAACATTCGGTAACCAACCATATAACTCAAATACGCATAAAACAACGTCGAACCTTAAGTGTGCACACCCTGCGGGTTCGAGAACTATGTAGACATGACCCGAGAGACTCCTCGGTCAATGTCCAATAGCGGGACCTGGATGCCCATATTGGATCCTACATATTCTACGAAGATCTTATCGTTTGAACCTCAGTGCCAAGGATTCGTATAATCCCGTATGTCATTCCCTTTGTCCTTCGGTATGTTACTTGCCCGAGATTCGATCGTCAGTATCCGCATACCTATTTCAATCTCGTTTACCGGCAAGTCTCTTTACTCGTTCCGTAATACAAGATCCCGCAACTTACACTAAGTTACATTGCTTGCAAGGCTTGTGTGTGATGTTGTATTACCGAGTGGGCCCTGAGATACCTCCCCGTCACACGGAGTGACAAATCCCAGTCTTGATCCATACTAACTCAACCAACACCTTCGGAGATACCTGTAGAGCATCTTTATAGTCACCCAGTTACGTTGCGACGTTTGATACACACAAAGCATTCCTCCGGTGTCAGTGAGTTATATGATCTCATGGTCATAGGAATAAATACTTGACACGCAGAAAAACAGTAGCAACAAAATGACACGATCAACATGCTACGTCTATAAGTTTGGGTCTTGTCCATCACGTGATTCTCCCAATGACGTGATCCAGTTATCAAGCAACAACACCTTGTTCATAATCAGAAGACACTGACTATCATCGATCAACTGGCTAGCCAACTAGAGGCATGCTAGGGACGGTGTTTTGTCTATGTATCGACACATGTAAATGAGTCTTCATTCAATACAATTATAGCATGGATAATAAACTATTATCTTGATACAGGAATTATAATAATAACTATATTTATTATTGCCTCTAGGGCATAATTCCAACAGATTTCCCCCTCCGAAAGGGAAGTTTCTCCGGCAGGATCGTCCTGCCGGAGCTCTAGATTGGTTCTGCTCAAGTTCCGCCTCGTGGCGGCGGAGAATCCATGAAAAATCTCCACCCTGATTTTTTATCGGACGAAACCCTTCATATAGCAAAAGAGGGGGCTAGTGGGCCGCCAGGGTGCCCACAAGCCCTGTAGCCGCCGCCAGGGGGGTAGGGGCGGCTACCAGGCTTGTGGGCTCCTGGTAGCTCCCCTCTGGCACTTCTTTCACCCATTATTTTTTATATATTCCTAAAAAATTCCACGTTGATTTTCAGGGCATTTGGAGTTGCGTAGAATAGAGGACTCAGACTTGCTCCTTTTCTAGTCCAGAATTCCAGCTTCCGGTATTCTCCCTCTTCAAATAAACCTTGCAAAATAAGAGAGAAAAGGCATAAGTATGGTACCACAAAGTAATATAACAGTCCATAAAGCGATAAATATCAACATGAAAGCGTGGTGCAAAATGGACGTATCATCCTCCTTCCCAAACCGAATTGGAGGAGGAGTCCTCCTCCTCCTAGCGCCGGCGCACCCTTGAGGGCCTTGTCCCTCAAGGCAAGCCCCTCCCCCTCCCTCCTATATATAGTGGTGTTTTAGGGCTGATTTGAGACAACTTTTGCCATGTGCATCTCAACCCTAGACCACATAGTTCTACCTCTAGATCGGATTTCTGCGGAGCTCGGGCGAAGCCCTGTAGGAGTAGATCATCACCACCACCGGAGCGTCGTCACGCTGCCGGCGAACTCATCTACTTCTCCGTCTTGCTTGCTGGATCAATAAGGCCGAGATCATCGTCGAGTTGTACGTGTGCTGAACGCGGATGTGTCGTCCGTTCGGGACTAGATCAAAACGGATCATGGGACGGATCGCGGGACGGTTCGTGGGACGGTTCGAGGGACGTGAAGACGTTCCACTACTGTGTTTCTTAACGCTTCCTGCTGTGCGATCTATAAGGGTACGTAGATTCAAATCTCATCTCGTATATTGACATCACCATGATAGGTCTTCGTGTGCGTAGGAATTTTTTTTCTTTCCCATGCAACGTTCCCCAACAGTGGCATCATGAGCTAGGTTCATGCGTAGATGTTATCTCGAGTAGAACACAAAAGGATTTGTGGACGGTGATGTTCGATTTGCTGCCCCTTAGTCTTTTCTCGATTCAGCGGTATTGTTGGATTGAAGCGGCCCGGACCGACATAACTCGTACGCTTACGAGAGAATGGTTTCATCGATTGACATGCAACCTCGTTGCATAAAGATGACTTGCGGGTGCCTGTTTCTTCAACTTTAGTTGAATTGGTTTTGACCGAGGCTGTCCTTGGAGAGGTTAAATAGCAATTTGCACATCTCCGTTGTGGTTTTTGCGTAAGTAAGATGTGATCATACTAGATACCCATAGCAGTCACGTAAAACATGCAACAACAAATTAGAGGATGTCTAACTTGTTTTTGCAGGGTATGCTTGTGATATGATATGGCCAATGATGTGATGTGATATATTGGATGTATGAGATGATCATGTTGTAATAGTTAATATCGACTTGCACGTCGATGCTACGGCAACCGGCAGGAGCCATAGGGTTGTCTTTAAACTAATGTTTGTGTTTGCAGATGCGTTTACTATATTGCTAGGTCATAGCTTTGGTAGTAATGGCATAAGTAGCACGACAACCTCGATGTCGACACGTTGATGTAGATCATGGTGTGGCACCGGTGACAAGAAGATCATGTCGGTGCTTTAATGATGGAGATCAAGAATCACAAGATGATGGCCATATCATGTCACTTATGAATTGCATGTGATGTTAATCCTTTTATGCACCTTATTTTGCGTAGAACGACATTGCATTATAAGTTGATCTCTCACTAAAATTTCAAGACGAAATTGTGTTCTCCCCGACTGTGCACCGTTGCTACAGTTCGTCGTTTCGAGACACCACGTGATGATCGGGTGTGATAGACTCAACGTTCACATACAACGGGTGCAACACAGTTGCACACGCGGAACACTCGGGTTAAGCTTAACGAGCCTAGCATGTGCAGACATGGCCTCGGAACACATGAGACCGAAAGGTCGAGCATGAATCGTATAGTTGATATGATTAGCATAGAGATGCTTACCACTGAAACTATTCTCAACTGACGTGATGATCGGACTTGAGTTAGTGAATTTGGATCATGTACCAGTCAAATGACTAGAGAGATGTGCTTTTTGAGTGGGAGTTTAGCAAGTAATTTGATTAGTTAAACTCTAATTATCTTGAACATAGTCTAATTCCACTTTGAAATATTTGTGTTGTAGATCAATGGCTCACGCGACAGTCACCCTGAATTTTAATACGTTGCTAGAGAAAGCTAAGTTGAAAGATGATGGAAGCAATTTTGTAGACTGGGCTCGTAATCTTAAGTTGCTCCTGCAAGGTGGGAAGAAGGATTATGTCCTTAATGCTGCGCTACGAGATGAACCACCCGCTAGGGCTGACCAAGATGTTAAGAACACTTGGTTAACACGTAAGGAGGACTACTCAGTAGTTCAATGTGCAGTCTTATATGGCTTAGAGGCGGGACTTCAACGTCGCTTTGAGCGTCATGGAGCATTTGAGATGTTCCAGGAGTTGAAGTTATCTTTCAGAAGAACGCCCGGATCGAGAGGTATGAGACCTCCGATAAATTCTATGCTTGCAAGATGGAGGAGAATTCGTCTGTCAGCGAACATGTGCTCAAAAAGTCTGGGTACTCAAACCGTCTAGCTGAGCTGGGGATTGAACTCTCGCAAGAGGCTATCACTGACAGAATTCTTCAATCACTGCCACCAAGCTACAAGAGCTTTATGTTCAACTATAACATGCAAGGGATGAACAAGTCACCCGGCGAGTTATTCGCGATGCTAAAAGTCGTAGAGTCAGAACTCCGTAAAGAGCATCAAGTGTTGATGGTGAATAAGACCACTAGTTTCAAGAGAAACGGCAAAGGCAAGAAGGGTAATTCCAAGAAGATCGGCAAGCTTGTTGCCAATCCGACGAACGAACCCAAGGCTGGACCTAAGCCTGAAATTGAGTGTTATTATTGCAAGGGACTGGGTCACTGGAAGCGCAACTGCCCCATGTATCTCGTTGATAAGAAGGCGGCCAAGGAAAAATCAGGTATATTCGATATAAAATGTTATTGATGTGTACTTAACCAGCTCTCGTAGTAGTGCCTGGGTATTCGATACCGGTTCTGTTGCTCATATTTGCAACTCGAAACAGGAACTGCGGAATAAGCGAAGGCTGACGAAGGATGAAGTGATGATGCGCGTGGGAAATGGTTCCAAGGTTGATGCAATCGCCGTCGGCACAGTTTCACTTCAGTTACCATCAGGATTAGTTATGAACTTAAATAATTGTTATTTAGTGTCTGCGTTAAGCATGAAAATTATATCTGGATCTTGTTTATTGCGAGACGGTTACTCGTTTAAGTCAGAGAATAATTGTTGTTCTATTTCTATGAGTAATATCTTTTATGGTCATGCACCCAATGTAAGAGGATTGTTCATATTGAATCTTGATAGCGATGATACACATATACATAACATTGAGACCAAAAGAGTTAGAGTTAACAATGATATCGCCATGTTTTTATGGCACTGCCGCTTAGGTCATATTGGTGTAAAGCGCATGAAAAAACTCCATTCCGATGGACTTTTGGAGTCACTTGACTTTGATTCACTTGACACGTGCGAACCATGCCTTATGGGCAAGATGACTAAGACTCCGTTCTCCGGAACAATGGAGCGTGCAAGTGACTTGTTGGAAATCATACATACCGATGTGTGCGGTCCGATGAGTGTGGAGGCGCGCGGCGGACATCGTTATTTTCTCACCTTCACTAACGATTTGAGTAGATATGGTTATGTCTACTTAATGAAGCACGAGTCTGAAACGTTTGAGAAGTTCAAGCAATTTCAGAGTGAAGTTGAAAATCATCATAACAAGAAGATCAAGTTCCTACGGTATGATCGTGGGGACGAATATCTGAGTTTCGAGTTTGGTGCTCACTTAAGACAATGTGGAATTATTTCACAGTTGACACCGCGTGGAACACCACAGCGTAATGGTGTGTCCGAACGTCGTAATCGTACTTTATTAGAAATGTTGCAATCTATGATGTCTCTTGCCGATTTGCCGTTATCGTTTTGGGGTTATGCATTAGAGACAGCTGCATTCAGTTTAAATAGGGCACCATCAAAATCCGTTGAGACGACACCATACGAATTGTGGTATGGCAAAAGACCGAAGTTGTCGTTTCTTAAAGTTTGGGGATGTGATGCTTATGTCAAAAAGCTTCAACCTGAAAAGCTGGAACCAAAAGCGGAAAAGTGTGTCTTCATAGGTTACCCAAAAGAGACAGTTGGTATACCTTCTATCTCAAATCCGAGGGCAAAGCGTTTGTTGCTAAAAACGGAGCTTTTCTTGAGAAGGAGTTTCTCTCGAAAGAATTGAGTGGGAGGAAGATAGAACTTGATGAGGTTGTCGGACCTCTAATCCCTCTGGATGGTGGCGCAGGGCAAGGGGAAACCCCTCTCGTTGCGATGCCGGTTGAGGAGGAAGTTGATGATGGTGATCATGAAACTTCGGATCAATTACTCCTGAGTGGTACGTTAATCCTATCTTATCAATTATCTTGTTAGACAACAATGAACCTGCGAATTATGAAGAAGCAACGGTGGGCCCGGATTCGAACAAATGGCTGGAGGCCATGAAGTCCGAGATAGGATCCATGTACGAGAACAAAGTGTGGACTTTGGAAGTACTAGCTGAAGGCCGCAAGGCTATTCAGAACAAATGGATCTTTAAGAAGAAGACGAATGCAGACGGTAATGTGACTATTTATAAAGCTCGACTTGTGGCAAAGGGTTTTTCACAAGTTCAAGGAGTTGACTACGATGAGACGTTCTCACTGGTAGCGATGCTTAAGTCCGTCTGAATCATGCTAGCAATAGCTGTATTTTTTGATTATGAAATATGGCAGATGGATGTCAAAACGGTGTTCCTTAACGGTTTTCTTAAGGAAGAGTTGTATATGATGCAACCTGAAGGTTTTGTCGGTCCAAAGAATGCTAACAAAGTGTGCAAGCTCCATCGATCCATTTATGGACTGGTGCAAGCATCTCGGAGTTGGAATAAGCGCTTTGATGAGGTGATCAAAGCATTTGGGTTTATACAAGTGGTTGGAGAATCTTGTATTTACAAGAAAGTGAGTGGGAGCTCTGTGGCATTTCTAATATTATATGTGGATGAAATATTGCTGATTGGAAACAACGTGGAGTTTTTGGAGAGCATAAATGATTACTTGAATAAAAGTTTCTCTATGATGGAACTAGGAGAAGCTGCTTACATTCTAGGCATTAAGATCTATAGGGATAGATCGAGATGCGTGATAGGACTTTCGCAAAGCACATACCTTGATAAAGTTTTGAAGAAGTTCAAAATGGACCAGTCCAAGAAAGGGTTCTTGCCAGTATTACAAGGTATAAAATTGAGTAAGACTCATTGCCCAACAACTGTGGAAGATAGAGAACAAATGAGTTCCGTCCCCTATGCTTCAGCCAAAGGATCTATCATGTATGCAATGTTGTGCACTAGACCATACATCAGCTTGGCCATAAGTATGGCAGGCAGGTTTCAGAGTAATCCAGGAGTGGATCACTGCACGGCGATCAATAATATTCTAAAGTACCTGAAAAGGACTAAGGAAATGTTTCTCGTTTATGGAGGTGACGAAGAGCTCGTCGTAAAGGGTTACGTCGACGCAAGCTTTGACACCGATCCGGATGACTCGAAGTCACAAACCGGATACGTATTTATTCTTAATGGGGGTGCGGTAAGCTGGTGTAGTTCCAAGAAAAGCGTCGTAGCAGATTCTACATGTGAAGCGGAGTACATGGCTGCCTCGGAGGTAGCAAAGGATGGTGTCTGGATGAAGCAATTCATGGCGGATCTTGGAGTTGTGCCGAGCGCACAAAATCCAATAACTCTATTCTGTGACAACACTGGTGCCATTGCTCTAGCAAAGGAACCAAGGTTTCACAAGAAGACCAGACACATCAAACGACGCTTCAACCTCATCCACGACTACGTCGAAGGAGAGGGCGTGAATATTTGCAAAGTGCACACGGATCTGAATGTAGCAGACCCGCTGACTAAACCTCTTCCATGGGAGAAACATGATCAACACCAGAACTGTATGGGTCTTAGATTTATTACAATGTAAATCGCATGGCGATGTGAGGACTAGATTATTTACTCTAGTGCAAGTGGGAGACTGTTGGAAATATGCCCTAGAGGCATTGATAAATAGATATTATTATATTTCCTGTTTAAAGATAATAGTTTATTATCCATGTTATAATTGTATTGAATGAAAAATAGATACATGTGTGGATACATAGACAAAACGATGTCCCTAGCAAGCCTCTAGTTGGCTAGCTAGTTGATCAAGGATAGTCAAGGTTTTCTGACTATGTGCAAGTGTTGTTGCTTGATAACTGGATCACATCATTAGGAGAATCATGTGATGGACTAGACCCAAACTATGAACGTAGCATATTGATCGTGTCGTTTTATTGCTATTGTTTTCTGTGTGTCAAGTATTTATTCCTATGACCATGAGATAATATAACTCACTGGAACCGGAGGAGAAACTTGTGTGCATCAAACGTCACAACATAACTTGGTGACTATAAAGGTGTTCTACAGGTATCTCCGAAGGTGTCCGTTGAGTTAGTATGGATCAAGACTGGGATTTGTCACTCCGTGTGACGGAGAGGTATCTTGGGGCCCACTCGGTAATACAACATCACACACAAGCCTTGCAAGCAATGTGACTAAGTGTAAGTCACGGGATCTTGTATTACGGAACGAGTAAAGAGACTTGCCGGTAACGAGATTGAAATAGGTATGCGGATACCGACGATCGAATCTCGGGCAAGTAACATACCGAAGGACAAAGGGAATGACATACGGGATTATATGAATCCTTGACACTGAGATTCAACCGATAAGATTTTCGGAGAATATGTAGGATCCAATATGGGCATCCAGGTCCCGCTATTGGATATTGACCGAGGAGTGCCTCGGGGCATGTCTACATAATTCTTGGGGGCATGTCTACATAATTCTTGAACCCGCGAGGTGTGCACACTTAAGGTTCGGCAATGTTTTAGTATAGTTGAGTTATATGTGTGGTTACCGAATGTTGTTCAGAGTCCCGTATGAGATCACAGACGTCACGAGGGTTTCCGGAATGGTCCGGAAACGAAGATTAATATATAGGATGGTTTCATTTGGTCACCGGAAAGTTTCGGGCAATTCCGGCAGTGTACCGGGAGTGATGAATGGGTTCCGGGAGTTCACCGGGAGGGGCCCACCCACCCGGGAGTGAGCGCAAGGCACTAGGTTGGCGCCACAAGTCCTTAGTAGGCTTGTGGAGTCAGCCCAAGGGGCTCATGGCGCCACATAAAGAAATACCAAAAGAAAATAAAAGGAAAAAGGGGAGGTGGGAAGGAAGGGGAGGACTCCTCCTTCCCAAACCGAATTGGAGGAGGAGTCCTCCTCCTCCTAGCGACGGCGCACCCTTGATGGCCTTGTCCCTCAAGGCAAGCCCCTCCCCCCCCCCCCCCCCGTCCTCTATATAGTGGAGTGTTAGGGCTGATTTGAGACAACTTTTGCCATGTGCATCTCAACGCTAGAGCATATAGTTCTACCTCTAGATCAGATTTCTGCGGAGCTCGGGCGAAGCCCTGCAGGAGTAAATCATCACCACCACCGGAGCTCCGTCATGCTGCCGAAGAACTCATCTATTTCTCCGTCTTGCTTGCTGGATCAAGAAGCCCGAGATCATCGTCGGGTTGTACGTGTGCTGAACGCGGATGTGCCGTCCGTTCGGCACTAGATTGGAACAGATGGTGGGACGGATCGCGGGACGGTTCGTGGGACGGTTCGAGGGACGTGAAGTCATTCCACTACATCAACTGCGTTTCTTAACGCTTCCTGCTGTGCAATCTACAAGGGTGTGTAGATCCAAATCTCCTCTCGTAGATGGACATCACCATGATAGGTCTTCGTGTGCGTAGGAATTTTTTTGTTTCCCATGCAACGTTCCCCAACATTACATGTGTTAGGATATTCTCCATCATCTCACTAACATGGGTGACATAGAAAACAGAAAAACTCTCCATGTTTGCCTCTCCCTCCTGTTTGCCCCTCTCGGACGTCCGACATGTCTCGACCGCCCGGTGACCTGTTGATGCACGGACATCCGATGAGTGTCGCCCGTCCGACGATTTATTAATATCCGGATGTCCGCTGTCTGTCGGTCGTCCGACGATTCGGCCCCCATATAAAGTCTGGAGGCCCGCGGGTCTGGGTATTTGTTCTAACTCCCCGCGCCGCCTCCCCTCTTCGTTCTTCTCACTTGCGTCGCCAGGCCGCCGCCAGGTTCCCTCCGGTCGCTTCTCCGGCCGTAGCCCCTCTCTTTTTGTGCCTTGAGGTAACCTCCTCCTTCTCTCTCTCTCTCTCTCTCTCTCTCTCTTTCAACCGATTCTTTCGCTTCAGTTCTGCCTCGGTGCTTCAAATGCATTTGGTCCCAGACTTCGGTTTTTTCAAACATGGTTGCAGGAGTTTTTTTTCATGTCGAAGATCAAGCACTCTGTGCGCAAGATCCCCGTCGGTTCGTCCTCTCGTTCCATCCATGGTGCGGGGTCCGACGACTCCCAAGAACGGGCTCGTCCCTCCAAGCGCGTCGCCAAGCGTCCGGTTCGTGGAACCGTCTCATCCTTGGAGGGTTCCGACTACGAAGAACAGCTGGAGTATGAAGAACGGGCTGAATTTGTTGGGATTCATAGAAATCTTCCAAACCCCGGCACTCGGAGGCGTCATACATGCCTCCTCCGCTCCGGATTAGCCTCAAGGTGATGTTCGCCGAATCTCTCTTGATCCCCCTCCTTCTCTAGGTCTCAAAATTAAGGATTTCACCAAGGTTCCTAAATCTGCCTATCTTAAGTTTCATTGTGACACTGGTCAATTCTCTGTTGTGCATGATTCCATGGACTCACGTTTTTGCACTAATGTTCAGGCAAACATTTTCTCCACTGTCATTGTTCCAAAAGGTTTGTCGGTTCATAACTATATTGACTTAGAGCATATTCGCACTCACCTGGCGAAATATCCGGGTGCCATTAATATCATCGAGTCATCTGGTCTTGCTGCACCCCTTGCTTTTCAGCATGACTTCAATCATGCTGCCATTCATCAGTTCTATGCAAAATTGCTTCTTTGGTCCGGATAACACTGTCACTTGGATGACGTCCGAATGCGAGCTCTCGGCCTCTTATGCTCAGTTTGTCACTGCTCTTGGTTTTCCAGACACCGGCTTTAAGATCCATAATAGTGACCCAAATCATGCACCTAGAGCCATTAATCAAGTTTCTATTTGGAGATCTCCCTTCTTCATTAGTTTTCAGTGCGTCATCCGCACCATCTATCCCAAGATGGGTGACACGGGAACCTGTAGCGGATATTGCATTGATCTCATGACCCACCTTAATGAACATCCTAAAAGTAAGATCATTGTCCCTCACTTTTTATGGCATGAGATTGGCCTCGCTAGTTTTCAATACAAGCGTGCCTTTCCTCATGCTCCTTTTATTCAGGCTATCATTGAACATGTGGCCCCCTTTTCTATTGCTCGCACTTATGTGCATCAAAAATGGGGTCATCCCCCCTCACATGTCGGATGATTGGGCTCCCAAGAAATCCTCATCCGCTCTTGCTCGACGGGCTACTGCTCGGTCTAGGTCTCTCTCATCTAGCTCTGCCTCCTTCGGACTCTTTGCTATTTTTCTTGGGAAAGCACATTCTTCCATAATGAAGGCTTTCACCTTTTAGTGCTCACAAAACCACGATGTGGCCACTCGCATGATCTCTTCTAAGAATGCTCTCAAGGCTCGTCGAGAGACTCGGGAGCAACTAATGTGAGTGAGATGAGGATCTCCCCCCTGCTCCTCCTTTCGACTTCGGTTTTCCCTCTGGCCATGAGTGGGTTGATTTCCTTGACGAGGCACGTGGCAGTGGCACCCATGGTGATGATAATGATGGCAATGGTCTCTGAGTGTGTGGTTGCATGTTCTGGCCCTTCCCTTTTCGGTACTTGATGTCAAAGGGGGAGGACATTATCTTAGTATTTGACTTGTTACCCTTAATGCATGGATGGTGAATTATGCCTTAATGTATGGATGATGAATTATGCTGAACTATTATGGCATATATGGATGATGTGTTATCATGCTATTTTATTGATCTATATGATATCTTCGAAGCACTCATTATCAAAGTAAGGGGGAGCTCCTAACCATAATTATTTTACCATGCATATAATCAGGGGGAGCTCCATAAGAGATCTCTCGTAAGCCACATAAGTCTACTTTACTTTTTGAGATCTATATGTATGTTGTCATCAACTACCAAAAAGGGGGATATTGAAATTGCAATCATGCCCTTAATCAGATTTTAATGTTGTTGACAACATACATATAGGAAACTAATCATCTTAATCGAGTTTATCTCGGGTTTTGTTCCCATGAGAGTTTTTGTGTGGATCGTGACTAATTTGTCGAGGATGCTCAAGAACGAAGAAACGAGATGAAGTGGTTTATCATTTTATTTGTCTTTCTTGAGTATAGGGACCCCGCACTAGTAAGAGGGGATCACTCGGTCTCGCAAGAAACTTTTCTCAAAACTCTAGGCATTTCCTCTTTCTCTATCTTCCTGTTGTTGGTCTACTCTTGTCCAGCCATCAGGTGGTTCTCGGACGTCCGGACGCCGGATGACCGACATCCTCCGGAAATCTGGAGCCAGCCAATAGATTCAAAATCTCAGACGTCCGGCTCCTCCGGTCGTTCGAGGACCGGACATTCGGGTACGGTAGAAAATCCATTGCCACTCAGCAGATTCAAGCTGTCGGACTTCTGACCATTTCTGGACGGCCGATGCCTTCCAGACGGTCGTATGATGTTCACCCTATCACCAGATGTTGTGATGACCTAATACCTTCTGCATCTTCGGACGACCGACCATTGTCGGACGTCCGACCCCTCGTGGCTGTCCGGACGACCGTGAACTGCGGACATCCGGCAAGTGCACAACATAAGTGGATCCAACGACCACTTTTCTACCACCACTATATATAGTCTTCTCCCACCTCGAGTGGGAGTTGTCCAACACAGTGAAAAGATTCCAAGAACACCTTTCTCTCTCACTCCCATTTGCCTACACCAAATCCTAGATACCAAGTGCATATGTGAGTTCCTTTGAGTGTTGTTCCAACCAAAAGATAGATTGTCTCCCTCTCCTCCTCTCAACCCAAGCTATTTGTGATTTGAGAAAGTTTTGAGCAGTCCTAGTGATCTTGTTGTTCTTGGAGGTTGGAGACTCCTAGGCGGTAGGAGTTCTTCGGAGAGGAATCAAACCGTTGTGATTTCCCCGGAAAGTTTGTGAGGGTTTGGAGGCCACCTCAAAGGCTTACCACTAGTGGTTGAGAAACGCCTTCGTTGTGTTGTCTCAAGGAGAGAATAGGGTGAGCCTTCGTGGCATTGGTGTGCCTTCGTGGTAACACCCACCTCTCTAAACGGTGACGTAGCTTCCCTCCAAGGAAGTGAATATCGGCATACATCCTTGTCTCTCGGAGTTGTGGTTATCCCTAACCCTAGCTTCCTACTTGTTACTAGTCTTTGATTACTTGCTTATGCTTTATCATATCCTACTTGTTGACGTGCTTGGTACACAAAGCCTAACTTGCAATTGTTAGGCTCATTTTCATATTCCGCATTATTGCCTAAAGTTACTAAGTAACCGTTAAAATTTGTAAATGTACCTATTCACCCCCCCTCCCCCTCTAGGTCCATCTCGATCACTTTCACATGGGTCTATCCATATATTAATTTTCTCTTCATTTCCAATCCGCCAAATCTAGTCTCGTTTAAATTGAATACCAGTAACAAGACTTTGACACGTAAAAGAAGAGCCAGTTTACTAGCTCACCTTGAGAATGTCACCATATGGATAGTATTTTGCACGCAAGACTTGGGTACAAGAGCTTCTGGGTTTTCAATAAGACGTCAAAACTGCTTCTCTACCATTGTCAAGCTGAAAGAATGGAGGTCACATAAACCCATGCAACCCGTACATTTTGGAATGCATAATTTCAACAATGCATAGCAGGGCATCTTTTTTTACCTTCATCGTCATCATCGCTTCACCGGAATCGCGCAAACGGATCCATAATATCCTTACAAAGCCCCTTTGGAAGTTTGGACACAAACATGGCATAAAACGTAATGGCTTTGGCAACAACATTTAATATATTTTTTTCCTCCAATAGATATGAGTTTTTCTTTCATCCACTAATCCTTTCCTCGACCCAATACAAAATGTGTTTAATAAAATCACTCACGGCAGCTCTGAGTAAATAGGGAAACTCAAGTAACAATCGGAAAGTGCTTCCGTGTCAAGTTCATTGCACATTTCACATCTAGCAACATTACTTTGTAGTGGGACTAAAAATATACCGAATTTTTCTCTAATCGCATTCTGTCATGAGTTTGACAATACTCCCTCCGTCCGGAAATACTTGTCCTAGAAATAGATGTATCTAGACTTATTTTAGTTATAGATACATCCATTTTATACATTTCTAGGACAAGTATTTCCGGACAAAGGAAGTATGTATTAATTACTTTCTGCAGGGAGCTACATTTAACAAATCTACCTTCGTGAAAGGAGGTGTGACATCGATGGTACATTTCAACAATTGGCAAAAGGGAGGTGCGACACCGATGGTGCACTTCTATCTCTACTCCCATAAATACCAGCAGCTTCTTCTTCATGCATCAATAAACCTGATAAACTTAACAAAGTAAAAAAATGGTAAGGGGAGAGGGGATCCCCTTGCATAATACCTCTAGTACGAAGAATATCTTTCCATGTACTAGGAATATATCAGATTGTATGTAACACAGCTGACATAGTTCATGATTAATTGGTCCAATGATCATGAAAACCAATCTTTGTCATCATATTCCTCAAATATACACATTCAACTCTTCCATGAGCCATATGCATGTATGATTTGACAACACACAATCGCGAATGACCATCTCTTTTATTTTTGATTTTGTGCACACATTCGTAGGCCACACATACATTATCAGTAATAACCACTAGGCACAAAAGCACTTTGAGTCGAGGAGAGAATTTCTAGAAGAAATAATTTTAGATGGATCGCAAATAGATTGGAGATGATCGTATAGATAACATTAGACAAGCTAATAGGATGAACTGTGTAATTAATTCAGAAGAGTCTGTTGTAGAAATTAATATCATTATTGTGTCATTCCATTCTTCTTGGATGATACGAGAGTTTAGCGCCATGAATACCTCCTGAGAGATCTCACCACTAAAAGTGTGTCAGTATTTCTTGTAGGAAATAGCATGAAGATCGTCTGGGCTGAAGACCTTAAGATCTCCAATACTCTATTCAACCTTATTCACGTCTTCACGGGTGTAATGCACTAGAAGCGCATCGTTCATTTGATTTGAGACTCATTGTTGAACTTTTTGTAGAATAATCGTATCTATTGGACATACTTTTAAGAATAAGATTTTAACATACAACTCAATCATTGGGTGTAGGGCATTCATTCCTTCTATTCACTCACCTTGGTTATCTTCCACACGAGTTATTCTATTCTTCTTTCTCCTAGACAAGGCAAATAAAAGAAAAGAAAAAGTTGTGTTATGATCCCCAAAGCCAATCTACCCATGATTGTTGCATGCAATGAATTTCTTCCAACTCTAGTAAGACTCCACAAGCTCGTCTAGTTCATTTCCTTTTGCCTTGGTTTCATTATTCATCACCCCGCACATCAACTGATCAAGTTTCTTTTGAGATTTCTTCAATCTTTTCATAGGCTTCTTTAAAACCCCGAGGTGCTAGTCGTGGAAGGCCGCATGCATATATGATAGCTTGTATATGACACCTTGTTAGTATGCCCAGAGGCATCTAGCCAAGCTTGCTACACCTTTTCTGCAAAATTAGGTTCTTTCAACCATCGATCTTCAAAGGATTTCTTCCCGAGTGTACTAGAGTTCATTGAGTTGTGATATTCAATATCAACGAGGAGAGGCCGACGATACAAATGGTTGTACTCTAGATTAAGTAGTGCCATATTCAAGAATAGTTGAGTCCAGCCAGTTATTACAAACCCCTTTAACAAGCCTTTCTTTGAGTTGCCCCCCTCCCCCCAGTAAAATCCATGTCTACAAAGTCATAATCAATCAGAGGTTGTCGGAAAGCAGTCATGAATTGTTGGGATCTTATGTTGCCCCCTTCCTTCTCTTGCTCATATATGATTTCGTTAAAATCTCCATCAAGAATCCATTATAAATCATGGCGTTCCTTTGGGTCTCACAATATGTTTAAGGTTTTGTATTCTTTTTCCCACTTAAGCTCACCATGTACTCCACTAAATCTCATTTCCTCTTTTATCTTCCACTCAAACCTTGATGCAATTAGGGTGTGAAAATAGTTGAGATAATTTGACCTCTTTCCCCCACAAAAGAACCACCCCTCGTTTCCTTCCATCACTTGAGTTGACAACAAAAAATCCATCGTAAGATGCCGCCACCAATAATCTGTCGGATAGCGAGTATCCGACAAAACTATCACCTCAGGGTTCTCCATTGGATGTCCAGAAGAGCGTGAATTGTCGGGTCATTTCCCAAACCCCTATAGTTCCAAGCTAACACTCTAATTATTCTTGAAGGGACTCTTCGAAGGAGCCTGCCGATCTCTCTAAATTTTCATCACCCTCAACATTACACCACCATCACCATTGCCTACTCTTTGTTCCCTTTTTTCGATTCTTTTGTGGAGTAGATGAAGGGTCCATACAAACATCATTGCCATGAAACTTATCAACAATACCCGCCACCAAAGAACTAGTTGCAACCACTACTATAGCCCCCTCAAGATTATGTACGTCTCCCTCTATCGCACCTGAGTTCAGGCCTAATATTTCCCTCCCCGGGGGAATCAGGTCCAACATATTTTTGTCATTAGCAGCCCCACTTAGATTGTTCTATGCATTCGGTTTTTGATCGGTTTAGCTGGGGGGGGGGGGGGTTCCTTGGAATTAAAGGTAGCATACCAATGCGAACTCTCATATATGGATGCGTTTCTACCATGCATTATTCCCCAATCTCTATCACGGTCATCGGGAATATGTCCTCTAGCAAAGCCTATGCCAAAGGGATTCCACCTCTTCCTCTTCCATTGCATCGATCCGAACTGTGATCAACACATTGGCCTCTACCCTCATTAGCAAGGGTAAAGTTTTCCTAGACAAGTTTTGCTACATCATGCTCTTTGGTGCCGCATTCTTCATGACAACGACCGATCGATATGCACTTGTCAAAGAAATAAGGGAACTTCTCATATTTAACTTGGTACAACTCATTCCCCTCTTTAGTGATGGATTCGAATCTGTCCAATTTCCTGTTCACATCCAATTTAACTCAAAGCGGAAGAAAAGAACCAATGTACCTAGTTGACAACCAAAGTTGTACTTCATGTATTTCACACATGTTCTTGCACATTCCTTTAACAATTTTCTCATCCAGATAATTATCTAGTAGCTTTAGGACACGAGCCTTGACCACAATCTTTTTCAAAGTAACTGAACGCGGGTTTTCAAAGAAATTGTACTCCTCTATAATCATGCTTGGTTCCAAAAGAGCCACGACCCTATGTTCATGACCGTGTTCCAATTGCTTAGGCATCTGAACTAGATCGTAAACATGTTTGGTTCAATCATACACCAGTGAACATCTCTTGTCGGGTTTTATGTAGACCACATATCAGAATAAAGAGCAGACGGACTACACCATTTGTTTGTATGAACCCTAAGAATTGCCAACCACTTAGCCATCTGGCAGCTCGACCTCGCGCTCCCAAATAAAGTCGTCCCCTTCATCTTCGTGCAGGCCGAGACATTGTAGCAGATCATCAGCATCTTCCTTTCCAGGTTGCTTTTTGCTGGCTTCTTCTTCGTCCTCCATGGGCGGATGTCAAGCTTTTCTCGTGATTCCTCAAATGTTGTCGCGGGAATCCCCGCTGGAAGTATCGGAGAGCAGATCGACATCAGATCATGTGAGATAAGAACCGAGCGTCGTCGGAGGATAAACAAACCCCTAGGCTTTCTGCGAGGGGACAATACCATGGTTAAGGCTAAAATCCAATCGCATAGCGACGGCTGGTTTATTAGTTTTACGCATCCCGTGTAAAATCTGAATCCATGGCACACAAACAAAAGAAAAAAAAGGCAAACTATTCGACCTTTCAAAAAAAAAAAAAGAGGACAAACTATTCAAAGTTGCAACAACAGTCTCCCTCCGAATCAACGGTCCCCGGATCCTCCTGTTTTAACCCACACACACGACAGTCGACGGTCGCTCCAGCCTCCAGTCCCCCTCATTTTTACTCATTTGGAAGCATCTGAGATTCCTGGACCGACGTGGTCCGGTCCACGTTCCACAGTCTACACTCCACTCCGCCCCACACCGACCGACCGCAGGCAGGCAGGTTGCCGCCGCACCGAGCAGCTCTCGCCCCAGGCCAAACCCGTGGCGCCCGCAGCTCCTTTCCGGGGGCTCGGAGACGACCCGAGCCCGAGCGGCGCACACAAGGAAAAGATATGGACTTGGTATAAAGATAAAGCGTTGGCGCGAGGCAGCAGCAAAGCCGAGCACAGCACCGCACCGCGAAGCCAAGCAAAACCGCGGTGCATGCGTGCATAGGAATAGAAGAAGATAGGGGTGGTCACCGCGGCGCGCCACCAGGTGATCACCGGCCCGCGGCGGGCGGGCGGGCGGGCGTACGACAAGCCGAGCCAGCCCACGGGGCGCGACGGGGAGAGATAGCAAGCGAGCCGAGAGCTTGCGTTGCGTGTCATAATACAGGCGGGCGCACCGCAACTACCATTGCAGCCCCCACCCAGAGCGCCGGGCTATTTTTATTCTTCTTCTTCCTCCTCCTCCTCCTCCCTGCTTGCTGCTCTCGCGGGCGGGGGCGGGGGCGCGGCCATGTGGACGCCGTCGCGCGGGAGCAACGCGCGGCGGGCCGGCCACCGGCGCATCGCGGAGGGCCTCCCGGACGACCAGACCACCAACACCGACACGTCCGACAACGAGTCCTTCACCACCGCCTATGGGGACGAGTTCTTCGCCGCGGCCGCCGGGGGGAGCGGGGCCGGGGGCATGCTCCCGGCATTCCTCGCCGACCAGGAGGACCTGGTGGAGGTCATGCTGGAGCTGGACGAGGAGTCCATGGTGGTGCGCAGCGTCACGCCCACCAGAGCCGCGCTCTACAGCGCCGCGGCGATGCCGCACACGCCGGAGGCGCCGGGCGGCGCCCTCAGCCGCTGCTCCTCGACGTCCTCGCGGATACGGAAGAAGTTCGCGTGGCTGCGTTCCCCGTCCCCCGCGCCCTCGCCCTCGCCGCGCGTGCCCACGCCCGCCGAGCTGCAGCGGGAGGCGGCCATGGCGGCCCGCGAGCGGCGGCGCATCCAGGCGCGGGTCAACCGGTCACGCGCCGGCGCCAAGCGCGCGCTCAAGGGCCTCCGCTTCATCAGCCGCACCACCGGCTCCCTCGAGGCCGCCGAGCTCTGGCGCCGCGTCGAGGAGCGCTTCAACGCCCTCGCCCACGACGGCCTCCTCTCCCGCGACAACTTCGGCGAATGCATCGGTACACCATCCCACACTCCTACTCTGTTTCTCTCTCGGCAACAGCCGCCCTCTGTGCTCCTCCCATCCCATCCCATTGTGTGATTAATGGCGAAGTTCTTGTCCGATGATGATCAGGAATGGTGGACTCGAAGGAGTTCGCGGAGGGCATCTTCGACGCGCTGGCGCGGCGGCGGAAGCAGAACCTGGAGCGGATCAACAAGGAGGAGCTCTACGACTTCTGGCTCCAGATCTCCGATCAGAGCTTCGACGCGCGGCTCCAGATCTTCTTCGACATGTAAGCGCAGCGCACCACCACCGAAACCGAATCCTCCGCCCATACATTTCCTTTCACCGGATCCCAAGCAACCGCTTTAATCCGCCATTCCCGACTTCCCATGCAAGCTCTCGCGCGTCCCAACCAGATTCTCGATGCTCATTCTTCTTGTTTTTGCCCCCAAATTCAATTCAGGGTGGACACCAACGTGGACGGGAGGATAACGAGGGAGGAAGTACAGGAGGTGACTTTTTTTTTCCTTTTTTTTTCAAACGGTTTCCTCGAATCATTTCTCCATTACCAGCGTTTAAGAAGCTTCTTCTGCGCGCCCAGCTCCAATTACAGTCACGCTTGCTGTTAGTTAATTACTGCTGCAGTAACTATCACCCCTTTGCTGTTACTTTCACGTGCTCAGCTGCTGCTTCTGCTTCACTCATCAAGTCCCAAGTAGTGGTAGTAAAAAGAATTATCACTGAAGAAGAAACTTTTGGTGTTTTTTGCCCGAGCAGCTGATCGTTCTGAGCGCGTCGGCGAACAAGCTGGCCAAGCTCAAGGAGCAGGCGGAGGAGTACGCGTCGCTCATCATGGAGGAGCTCGACCCGGAGAACCTCGGCTACATTGAGGTGCGCACCATACCATACCATTTATGTGTACACCAGCTTTCGTCTGGGGACGACGACACGTGTGCTGACTTTCGTCTCGGGCGGTGGCCAGCTGTGGCAGCTGGAGACGCTGCTGCTCCAGCGCGACACGTACATGAACTACAGCCGGCCGCTGAGCACGGCGAGCGGCGCGCAGTGGAGCCAGAACCTGGGCGTGGGCGGCGGCGGGGCGGCGGCGGGCGGCGGCGGCAGCAAGGGGGAGGAGGACCCGCAGACGACGTGGGGAGGAGGGATGCGGGAGCGGCGGCGCGGGTGGGGCCGCGGCGTGAAGAAGGCGGCGTCGCACGTGCGGGTGGCGGCGGAGGAGAACTGGCGGCGCGCTTGGGTGGTGGCGCTGTGGGTGGCGGCCATGGCGGCGCTCTTCGTGTGGAAGTTCGTGCAGTACCGGCGGACGGCGGGGTTCCAGGTGATGGGGTACTGCCTGCCGACGGCCAAGGGCGCCGCCGAGACGCTCAAGCTCAACATGGCCCTCGTCCTCCTCCCCGTCTGCCGCAACACCCTCACCTGGCTCCGCTCCTCCTGGGCCCGCTTCTTCGTCCCCTTCGACGACAACATCACCTTCCACAAGGTACGTAGCTTCTCTCTGCAACTGTCCTCGCCGTCCGCTCACTTCCTTGGAGTCGTTATTAGTAGTAAAACTCAGTAGTAGTAGCGTCGCCGAGCTAGACTGACTCTGACCGGCGGGTGGTTTGGCCGTCGCCGTCGGCGACGCGGCGCGGTGGTGGGTCGTGTAGCACCTGGATCGTGCGTGGCGACCCATGTGGTCGCTCGAGTCCTCCTATCACTCCACTCCACCCAGCGTGGCAGGGAAACGCAGGTCGTAATAACAAGTAAAATGCTTGTCCGTTTACAGATGATCGCGACGGCGATCGTGGTGGGGATCACGTTGCACGCGGGGAACCATCTGGCGTGCGACTTCCCGCGGGTGATCGCGTCGGGGCCGGAGGAGTACCGGCTGGTGGCGGGCGCGTTCGGGGCCACCAAGCCGACGTACGCGGGGCTCATCTCCGGGGTGGAGGGGGTGACGGGCATCGCCATGGTGGTGCTCATGACCGTCTCCTTCACCCTCGCCACCCACCCCTTCCGCAAGGGCGAGAAGGCCGCCTCCGCCTCCCGCCTCCCGCCGCCCCTCAACCGCCTCGCCGGCTTCAACGCGTTCTGGTACTCCCACCACCTCCTCGCCTTCGTCTACCTGCTCCTCCTCCTCCACGGCTACTTCCTCTTCCTCGTCCGCCGCTGGTACGAGAAAACGGTACGTACACTACGTCTTTTTTTTCCCCTTCCCGCCGGTTCTTTTCACGGTTGTTGTTGTTGTTGCCGGTGGCGGCGTGTGCGAGGCTTTCGCGACGCCGACGGTGCTCTGGCCCGCGCCGTCGCAAAGGTCTCTCGCCGCCCGTGCGCTCGGTCGCTTTATTCGCAGACGCCGTTGTCGAGCGGTTTGGTTGTGTGCTCTTTGGCCTAGTAGTGATTTACGTTGCCATCTGCCCTTTTATTTTTCTGATGATGCGAGGAACGAGTTGCCATCTCGTTCTAGAAAACGGATCCATCATGTCACGCTCTCTCCCTCCTCTCGCGGTCCATCTCGGTCTCACGCGCGGGCGTCCATCGGTCATCAGAGAAAAACAACCCTTGCCGACTTGCCGTTACTCGTGACAGGAACCGTGCGCCAAGAAAAGAAATAAGAATGTTGAGAGGACCGTGCTTCTTCCTCAACAAAGAAAAAAAGTCCGTCCATGTGACGTGACTCCCACCAGTAAATAGAAGGCGAAACCGAGATATTATTATTATATTTTTCATTCATCAAAAGGCGAACACTCCTACTAGCTCGTTGGTCTCAACATGGTGGCTGCCTGCATGTGGTGTGGTACTGCTGCTAGCTACTCCAGTACAGTACACGATATAACGTATTTGATGTCGGTGGCGACGGGGTCAAACTCAAACCGGGGGCGAGTAGAGCCGAGCCGTGCAAATGCAAATGCATGACAGCCCAGCTATTCCGTGCTCCGCTCTCTACTCCGATGGGGTCGGCATGGCCAATCTGTCCGGTCAGGATCATAAATGTCCAGGTCGCGTTCGACGACCTGGCGCGAGGTAGGCAGAGGAGGAAGATGGAGACGGTAGCTGTGTACCACTCGAACTGGAGTAGATGCGTAGTACGAGCTGCCCTGCGATGCCACGGGCCCGCCGACGTGCGTCGGTAGGCAGGCTGAGGTTCTCGATCCATGACGAACGGATCCAAACTTTCATGCTGACTCCCGAGCCATTCCGGTCGGCGCCCGTCTCCTACCCTCCTTCTTGTACTAGTGCTACCAGGTCGTGTTTGCCAGCTCCGCAACGTTGACGTCGCCGGAAGGCCGGGGTACCATCTCATCATAGAAACTGAAGTGAGCAGAGCTCATGCCCTGCCAAATTTTCAGGTTAGACTGCGAGAGAACGGTTCATTTCATTTCGGCTTCTTAAAAAATTATGATGTAATGTACTACTTGGTGTGATATATTTGGGGAATGCGCTAGTACTAGTACTATTTGCACGCATGTGTACCGCCATGATAAACATGGTTAGGGAAAAACAGATAAGATAAGAGGTTTGCTTGATCATGGTCCTATGTTTGCTGGTGGATCTAGCCATGGTCACTTTACATCAGGCAAGCGGGGCGTTTTGGTTTTGTATTGGGTGCTGAAATGGGTGACCATCACTAACACCAATCATCAAGATAGAGTAAGTAGATTAGATCTAACTATATCTATTAATGCCATGAATAGCCGTAAGCTGCTTTACAGAAGGAAGCACTGTTGTCAGTACTGTAGTGGAGTGGAGTAGGACTGCACAAAATAAAACCTTCCATCCAAAAAAAAAAAAAAACATTCATCACCGAATAACATGGGCGGATCCATCACCAATAAATGAACAACTAAGGCATCATCATCCTAAAGCCCAACGACTTTGCTACCACCTCACCCTGCACGAGCTAGAGGCGGTCACAAACTCCTCACGACCATCTTAATTACCACCGCCTCACATAATGAGATGAGATCCACCAGGCCCAAATCTGCAAGTGATCGATCGGTCGATGATCAACTCTGCCTTCGCCTTTAAGCTTACGACGATGAATTACCCGGGAAACTTCGCCCCCTCTTTTTTTTCCTTCTTCCCTCTCCATCCCAAAATTCTTGTCTTAGTTTTGTTTAGAAATGGATGTATCCAAATACTAAAACTTGACTAGATACATTCATATCTAAACAAATTTAAGACAAGAATTTTGGGACGGGGGGAGTACTAGTACTGACAAGCAGTAGTACTGCTGCTTTTCCTTATTTTTCTTCCTTTCGTCCATATCTGGAGTGCCACATTGTCAAAGGCGCCATTAGCTTTGACCCCCAGTCACATGGCGCACAAAGATAGTAGTATATTCCCCCCTCACCAACCGCGACGACGCGACGAACCGACCGGCCGGTGCGTGCCGCTTTCCTTTCCTCCATCCCACATTTGCCACGAACTCCTCACTCCCGTCCATGGAGACATGTGGATGCTGCTGCCTCGCACCTTTCTCCCGTCACGCACGCCACTAATTTTTGGCTTGCTCGGTGCCCATTGCCCTCCGTCTCACCCAACCCTGAATTATCGCTAGTAGCAGGATAAGATTAAGTACTCTTTTTCCCCTGGTGGCTTTGCTTTGTGAACGGGTGTGATGCTTGTACGTGACCAGTGACCCCCACTCGAGAGCAATGGCAAAATGTGAATGTAGGCGAGGATGGCTCGTTGTACGTGCTGGCATCGCATGTGGCAGCGTCTCAAAATCATTGCCGTGCCTCCGGGGCCAACGGGAGGGGGCTGAGTTGTAAAAGGGCAGGGGACGCGGATGGTCATGGCCATGGGGTGGGGGTGGGGATGGGGGTGGGGGTGGCATCTCTCTAGGGATCGGATCCGATTAAAGAGGCTGTCTAGTGAAAGGCAAAAGAGGAACGGAGCGATGACGGACAGAGGGAGGCCTCGAATCGCGTGACGGTGAAACTTCCCGCGCAATCCATCCATCCATCGGGCTGCAGTCGGCACGGGGTCTCACGAACTGCTTTTCCTCTCTTTTTTTCCCTTTCCGCTGGGCATTTTTGTAGTGGGAGCCATGCGCCGCTGCAGCTGCGATCGGCGTTCTCTGATGCGCTTTGCGATCTCCAGATGCCTTTGCCGATGTGCTTCTCTGAATTTTTCTCTCTTTTTTTATTTTGCGGGTTTTCTGAGTTCTTCTCTGCTAGATTGAGAGTCAGTGGCAGGTTAAACCAGTTTGGGACGCATGGGGTAGTAGGATTTTTTACTGCAGGTACGTGAGTGCCATTTGCGCACTGGTTGGTACTAAGAAGGTTCAGATGTCAGAGAGGAATCCCATGCCCCGCACGTTCTTGCTAGTTGTACAAGCCCACTACTACATGTTTGCTAAGCTGAATTCTACCAATACTATATCAACGTTGGGGATAAAACGGCTCGGGTTTTTAAACTAGCCCTGCCGCGCAGTTCTAGAAGCACCAAGGAATCTGACAGCTGCCTGCTCGAGTGGCTTGATCTTTTTTCTTCTTCTTCTAAATCTAAATAATATCCTGGGGCACCTATTGTCTACTATCCCGTCTCGTTTGGAGCATTACCATGTGCGAATTTCTACTCGAAGCGGTGTCATGTGGAAAACAGCGGTGCCTTAATCCTCCATGACTTCTGCACCACGTTCAATCATTGCAACGGCTGGCCCTTGTTTGGAGCATTCAGTGTTTGCGTTGATGATCATCGTGGCAGCCTGCTGACATGGTGTGATTTGTCTCCTCGTGTTTTTCAGACATGGATGTACATCTCTGTCCCTCTGGTGCTCTATGTTGGCGAGAGGATGCTGCGGGCCTTGCGGTCGAACGCCCACCCTGTCCAAATCCTCAAGGTAAGTAGGCAAATTAATTGAGCTTTCTTTGATCCATCACTATCTTTTATCCATATAAAAAAAAACGATCAAAAGAAGATGTGCCACTACTATGATAAGTATGTACTAGTACTGAACTTTTGCATAAGTGAACCTGGTCTTCAGGCAACTAGTGCCTTCACACACATTGACACATAGCACTAATATTAATGGATTGGTTGGTGTGACAAGACTAAAACAGTTCCATCAACATCTGGAACTAATTCTGGAAAATTGTCAATGTTGTGTAGTCTTGTGGGACAGATGATATTGCCACTACTATTACATCTGCAGTAGAATATAGCCTCTACTCGAGCATTTCTGTCCTCAAATTGCATGTCCCTTTCTAATAACTTCCTTTTATAAAATGTCCATGATTTTGGGTTGATTGTTGATTAGTTTATTCTCCACTGGGTGCTCTTCTGCCTGTCTTAGTATCATATATATGTTTTTTCTATGAATCAGTAGATTTAGGGGGTGTTCGGAGTCCCTCCGCTCCACACTCAGCTCCCGGAGCTGACGGAGCTACAGGCTAAAATATTGGAGTTGAGAAATAGATGCTCCGTGGATCCGTGGAGCTGGTGAACAGCCGAACAGGCCTTTAATCATTAGTACTGACATGAATAAGAACACGTCGATTCTTCGTTGCGTTAGGCAACCTGATTTATGAGTTTCAGACTTTTTACTGTATAGGAAATGCTGTATGCAGAACATTCATCCATTTATTAGAAATATGTTCACAGGCATGAAACTAGGTAAACCAAGTGCATGTTCTTATAGAAATTTGATTCACTCAGGTGTTGCTTCTACCTGGAAGTGTACTGACAATAAAAATGTCAAAGCCCTACGGATTTCGATACAGGAGTGGACAATATATCTTTCTTCAGTGTCCGATTATCTCTCCATTTGAATGGTGCGTATAGCCTTCTTTTGCTTCTCTACTTACCCTAGTTTTTAGCACAGCAATTCACCTGCTTCTGCTCTGTTTTTCTTGTTCAGGCATCCTTTCTCCATAACTTCTGCTCCTGGAGATGACTACCTAACTGTTCACATTCGCACAAATGGAGACTGGACGCAAGAGCTCAAGCGCATATTTGTCGAGAACTACTTCCCGCCGCACCTTAACAGAAGAACTTCATTCAGCGAGTTAGGTGCGGCAGAACCAAGAACCAGCCCCCCACCAAAATTGCTTGTAGATGGTCCATATGGCGCCCCTGCACAGGATTTCAGAAACTATGATGTTCTACTTCTAGTTGGCCTCGGAATCGGAGCAACACCCTTCATAAGCATTCTGAAGGACCTGCTTAACAATATTAAGCTAGCTGACGAGTTAATGGTATATATTTGCTTCAGCCTATTTTGTTCGCATTTTGACAGTTTCCTGAGATGCTTTCTCCTATAGCTTACCTAATTTTCTGGAACTGTTAGGACTTGGCAATGGAGACTACTCAAACTAGTAGGTCGGACGACAGTGCCAACAGCTTCAGCGTCTCAACAGCTAGTAGCAACAGGAAGAGATCATATAGAACAAGCCGTGCACATTTTTACTGGGTTACTCGCGAGCCGATGTCATTTGAATGGTTCAAAGGAGTGATGGATGAGGTTGCTGAAATGGACAAGAAGGTAGGAGTTTATTGTGCCACAGTGCGATCCCTCCATGCCTTCATTTCACAGACCACCCAAGCAATCTTTTGTGCTTTACTGATGAACTACTCATGATGCAATCTTAACCAGGGTGTCATAGAGTTGCACAATTATCTTACGAGCGTGTACGAGGAGCGTGATGCACGAACAACTCTGTTGTCAATGGTCCAAGCTCTGAATCATGCCAAACATGGCGTTGACATCGTCTCGGGCACCAGGGTAAACTTGCTTTCTTTCAGTTGATGGATCACAATATTCACCATATAGGCACGTCTTCAATCAAGTATATAAATAATAAAAATAAATGGAGAGCTTCCTTTCCTCTGAAGAAGAACCGACGCACAAACTATCTGATGATTAATTTGTGTTTTTATGTCTGCCTGCCTGCAAACTGAAACATATGTTGTGCACTTGACAGGTGAGGACACACTTTGCCAGACCAAACTGGAAGGAAGTCTTCACCAAAATTGCCGCTAAGCAACCGAATTCAACAGTCGGTATGGTTTTTCGCTCAAACAGGCTATCCATTTGCATCGCTTGATGTCAGCAACAAAATTCCTAAAATCAAGCAATGTCCATCGATCGACTCTACGCATTCACTTGCTCACCAAGGATCATTCTGATTCGTGCAGGAGTATTCTACTGTGGCGCGCCGACGCTGGCCATAGAACTGAAGAACCTTTCGCACGAGATGAGCCACAAGACGTCGACTCGGTTCCATTTCCACAAGGAGTACTTCTGATGGGAAGAAGCATTGATTCTTCTGATCTGCATAGCGTTAGGCACTGGTAAAGAAGAAGGAATTTTTTGCACAGAAGCAAAGCAAACTGACCTCTCTCTCTTCCTGATCTGGAACTGTACATAGTATAAAGAAGAACAGCCTATTAGGGGAGGGTAGTTAGTGCCATTTATATATTATTAACAAAAAAGAAAGTAAAGGAAGGCTGCTGTATCCAAAAGGAGAAGGAAAGAGGCAGGGTAAAGAGTTGGTTAAATTTCAGATACTGATATACATGTACACAGTATAGTTTTAGGTAGTTACGTATCAAATGCTAAAGCATATGTACACAAGGGCCGGAGGGTGCCACTCTGAATGTAAATCTTCCGGGCATTCATTCATGTGTGCATCTGTGCCTATCGGCTGCTGATAATAAACTCCGGCTGATAATGAACTCCGGTATATTGACACTTTCTTCTTTGGGAATGCGATCTTCTGTGATGGAGTGCGGGAAATGAGAAGAAAGATGGGAAATGTTAACCAGGAACCTTCCTGGGAAGGTCTTAGTAATGTGTGTATCATAGGTATACCTGATATGGGATACCCGGCCCGGCGGGCCCGAAAAAGCTTGACCCCCGACCCGGCCTGACCATGCCCATGGGCTGGGCCTTGGCCTGAGATCTAGGCCCGATAGCTGCGTCGGGTTGGGCTTGGGCCTGTCTTTTTTGCAATTTAGGGAAGGGCCTGGTCCGAGGCCCAATGGGATTTTGCTCTGATGGGTCAGGCTTGGGCCTCAAATCTAGGCCCGACAGTCGGGCTAGGCCAGGCTTGGGCCTGGTTTTTTTGCTATGGGCTTTGTCAAGCCCGGCCCGGTCCGAGGTATGGTCAGGTATAATTGTAGGTAGTATTATGCATGTCAAGTAGGCAATTTTAATGAAGCGACATAGAATTAAATAATAAAAAAAAGATTGAGTATCATATCATGATATCGTATCATATTAAATGACGTGCTACTATGTGTCACGCATGATAATAAATATTCGCACAATAGTATCTGTTAAAAAAAATATTCGAACAAAAATTACCCAAAAGTTTGGATCGTGTAATTCAGGTACCAAAAAAACCCAAAACATTCTGAGCACACATCAATTTTTGGTATGAATTATTTGGATAGTACAAGTATTTCGGATAATATGAGTATTTTAGCTAGTATGAATAATTTGGCTAGTATGAGAGTGTAATAATATGATGAATAAAATTTGGCTAGTATGAATAATTCGGGTAGTATGGGTATTTCGGATTTTTTAGACTGAAACCAAAACCCGAACCCGAAAACCAAATAGCCAAGAAATGAGAACCGAAGCCTAACCCGATATCCGTATTACCCGACAATTCAGGTAATTCGGTTCGGTTCGGGTCCGGGTAACGGGTTAGGGCACCCAAATACGCAGGATGAAGTATATGATACTCCCCATTACAACCAACCTTAGAGAAGACCCCACAGCTGTTGGATTCAAATCATGCGGATGACAAAAAAGTTATAAATCATTGGCATTTTTTATGTTTCATGGCCATTTTCACTTTTGATCGTGGCGAGTCCTGTAGCAGATGTTAAAAAGGTTTTAAATCGTTGGCATTTTTTAAATTACATGGCAATTGTCTCTTTCGATCATGACAAGTCCTGTAAAGTCGTCCTGACATCTTTAGTTAAAACTGCATGACAATTTGAGCATTCTCTGGGAGAACACTCCCAGAAAACATTGTTCAGAAATTGGTGTTTATATAGTACTTTCTTCGTTTCTAAATATAAGATCTTTAAAATATGTTTATATACATCTGTATGTAGTTCATAGTAGAATTTAATAAATACATATTTAAAATGGAGAGAGTAGAAAAGAGGGAGCAAGCACTACGGAATAACTGATCGAGTGAGTGAGTGATCTTCTATACGCCATGCGACCTGCATTGCATTGATGCGCGTCCGGTGCCTGATGACCAACGACCAGTGACGGATCCAGCTTAACATGGAGGATGGTCCAACAATGTAATTCTTCATAGAAATATATTCTTTTCTACTATATATAGACTATGTGAAAACAATGACGGTGCCAGGTTTAAAATGTTGTGATGTCAAGTTTTCTAGTGAATTTTTTTACCTTGATGTTTTGTAGCCTTGATATTACATTACAAGTCAATGAGAACATGCTACTTTATTGCTATATAAAATTTATGGCAGAAATCGTTTGTGATCATGTATATTTGATGCAGTATAAGTAATGAGACAATAATTAAAAAAGAAAAAGGCATATCAGTGCTAAAAAGCAGAACTTATGAATAGAAGGGATGTGCAAATGGCCTTGTTCTGGCGTTGGATTGGATGTCCTGCTTGTGTCGAAAAGAACAACAATATTGAACGATTGATGCCGACGGACCATGAACGGTCCGTCGCTCACAGCTCACATCCTGATCGAAGATCGCAGGTGGAGGACATGAGTAGCTCGTGGTTCAGTGGACGGCCGGAGGCAAAAATGTTAAACATACAAAGAGTTACATAAGGTTACATGCTGATTAGGATTCTTTCTTTCTAACTAACCACTTTCTCCTGATTTTTAAAGGGGTGGGGCCCTCATTTCCCTTAATCTCCAATCAAAATCCACCTCTTTATAAAATTTATGTAAACTTATATATGTGTAGCATTGCTGCGACCGGAGGTGGTCCTGCTTGCCTCACGGCTTGCGGGCGGAGGAAGTTTTTTTTAACTGACGAGCACAAAGTAGGGAAGGCAGAGAAGTCGAAGGAGAAAATCAAGGGATTTCTTGATGCATTACAATCATGGAAGCTACTTCCTCCGTTCTTAAATATTTGTTTTTTTAAAGATATCACTACGGACTACATACAGATGTATATAGACACGATTTAAATTGTAGATTCATTTATTTTGCTTCGTATGTAGTTCGTAGTTGATTTTTTTTAAACAAATATTTAAGAACGGTGGGAGTATTTGGGACTTTCTTTTCCTGTATGGCCTAGCCCGTTGTTACCAAAATCAGATGATACGTGGGCTTGTAGTCAAATTCTAACTGATTTTTGCTCGGCAGCGTCTCGTAAGAGCAACTCTAGCTGACCACGCAAAACGCCCGGCCCGCAAAATTTTCGGCGAGTATGCGGGTTTGGGTTGCTTTCCTGCGAGAGCAGATACTATAAACGCGGCCCGACCCATAAAACTTTTGCGGTGGTCCGTAAACGCGAGCGCTCGACCGGTATATCTGCTGGTTCGACCGCTGGATGCGGATCGAAACCCTATCCCTCCGCCGCCGCGAAAAGTCCCCCCACCTCACCGCCGGCGCCTCTAATCCTCCGCCGCGCGCCTCCATTTCGCCGCGTAGCCGCTCCATTCCACCGCCCTTGATGGCCAACTCCGGTAGCTGTAGGAACGACGACCCCGAGAGGGCTTGTTGCGTCAGATCCGACGCCGCCCGTAAGCGCGCCGCCCGCCGGTACACATAGTGGGGCCAGACACCGCCGTCGTCGCTCCTCCGTCGCGAGACAGAGGAGTACGACCGCGCGCGCGGCGGCCTCTTATCCGGCAACTCCTTCGAGGCGTCGACCTCGCGCTCGTGCTCTTCCCTCCCCCAGTGAAGAGGGAGCTTGAAGAGCTCCCGTCGGTGAAGATGGATCCGGAGGCCGAGGCGGTGCCGGAGCGACGTGCCGGGGCCGTCGCCTGACCGGAGGATTTCCTCCCTCCGACGGAGGCGGATAGCCTTTTGCCCGTGCTGCTGGCGCGGAGTGCACGAGAGGCGGAAGAGGACCAACAACGCCACCGGAGGGAGGAGGAGATCGACACCATGCTCTACGAGCAGGGTGTCCCGTCGGCCCTCGCCTTCGGCCACAAGGTAGAGGAGTGGCGCCGCGAAGCGACTGCGCAGGAGCGCATCAACATCGAGCTCTACTCCCCCTCCGACGGCGACGACTGAGCGCACTGCGCATTTACTACCGCACGAGCTCGACTCCGGTGAGCTCAATTTTGCGTAGTGCGGTAGGATAGCTAGTAGATGAGCTCCAGTAGGTGTGCTCTCCCCTCTAGTAAGTGATGCATGCTGTGAATGTAGTTTCTATGATCATGTTCTATGTAGCTCTCAATGACTGTGGTTCCAATTTCGCCCGCGAATGTTTTATTTCAAATTATGCAGTTTGATTATATGGGTTCTGTTCTGCAGCGCAATATTTCGTCCCGAAAAACCCAACTTCGTCGAACTGTCAAACGCGTTTGCAGGTCGCAATTATACAGGGTCTGGTAGAGTTGCTCTAAGCAGGCATGGGTCAACAAGTTACGAAATTCTTGTGTAGTCAAATGACCACACAGGCTTAACGTGGCTTCGCTGCTGTGTGGAAATTTTAGGGTTGTTCATGGACCATCCTGGCCACCCCTAGATCCACCACTGCCAATGACCTCGCGGTGGTGGTCTTGTCCGTCGACACAATGCAACGGTGACTCTCACATGTTGAATTTTAGCCGTGGGAAAATCTAATCCGGTTTTGTTTTAGTTAGTTGTTCTGCTTTTGTCCACAAGGTGTTCATGTCTATATGGAGGCGACGGTTATTCTCAAAAAGAAAATGGAGGCCAGAGTTAAAGGAAAATCTCAAAACATTATATATAATTTTCCAAATCAGATTTAAAAAATAGAGGGGAAATATGAGTTTGTGAATGAGGAAATGCTAAAGTATAACAAAAATAATTATGCTGAAAAAGAAATGTTCATGCACTAGGAAAAATATGCTCCTATCTTGCCTCGTTTGGAGCCATTCTCGGGCATGGTTAGGTTCGTGTGACATCCTCGTTTTCAATTGCCACAAATCCCAAAAGATGCAATATTATTCATTTCTGTATTAAGAGCAACTCTAACCGTTCAACCCATTTTGTACGCGACCGTCCTTTTAGGTCCGCGCAGACAAAAAGTTGGTCAAATGTGTTGATGTATTCTTTATACATGATGTACATTTTTTATATACATCAGTAAAAAAATCAAAGTATATCATAGATAAAATAAATAATTAAAATATTTTTAAATATATATTTTGATGTCTATTTATTCATACACATTATAACTTTTTTGTATACATCAGGACCAGTTTTGATACACGTTTAACATTTTTTAAATACATGACTAATATTTTTAAATGCATATTTTTATGTCTACCTTTTTTACACATGTTGTATATTTTCTGCATACATCAGTTATATTGTTTAATACATGACCAATATATTTTTAAATATGATTAACATATTTTATAATATCACCTTTTTGGAAATGCATGAACATTTTTTAAATGTTACAATAATTTTTAAACAGTATCTACATTTTTCCAAAATTACGCTAATAAAAAATTTACACTGCATTAAATTTTCAAATTCAGTTTTCTAAAATTTCATAATTTTAAGTTATGAAATATTCTTTGAAGTATAAACATTTGGGCATGCCAATGAATACATTTAATTTTCATGTATTTTTGGCATTTGCAAAATACATGTTTAGCGTGCAGGATTGAAGCCATTCCGGCTTGACATGTTTTCCTCCTTGACATTTACAAATTGCATTTCCGCCTTGACATTTAGCGCAAAGGATTAGAGCCATTCTTTTTAACATTCTATTTCAACCTTGACATTTGCAAATTAGATTTCTGCCTTGTGTGTGCACGTGATCTTGCCTCGTTTGAAGCCATTCTCGGGCATGGTTAGGTTCGTGTGACATCCTCGTTTCCAGTTGCCACAAATTCCAAAAGATGCAATATTATTCAATTCCGTATTAAGAGCAACTCTAACCGTGCGACCCATTTTGTTCGAAACCGTCCGTTTAGGTCCGCGCAGACAAAAAGTTGGTCAAATGCATGGACCCAAATGGACGCGCGTTCGCCTTTTGTCCGTCTATCGACCCATTCCCAATCCAATTTTGAACCCGATTTGCATCGGCGAGGACACGAAGCGGACGCGCGCCTACTTCCCTCACTGACCCGCAAGTCGGTGATAAAGCGGCCACCTTTTTCCCTCAATTTCCCCAAACTCTCCCGCTCGCTCCCGCGCCCGCTCCCATCGTCATGGACAACGACTTCGAGGTTGCCGCCGCCATCGCGTCAATGGCCACGTTCGTCGTCGCCGCCGATGCCAGAGGCAAGGCCAGCGCCCCCCCCAAGGCCGCCGCGCCGCCCAAGAAAAAGAAGAAGGAGTTGACGCCCGAGGAGCGGGCCGTGGAGTCGGCCAAGAGGAAGGGCCGGAGGCACGCGAAGGATGCAAGGGGGCGAGGGAGCTGTCGTTGCCGCCTTTGCCACCGCCGCGCAGCAGGAAGACACCAAGGCGGCAAAGATGGAGGTCTTGTTGTACCTAGGGATAAACCCTAGCCAGCACGGTCTTGTCAACGCAGTCGTTGCCGCGGCCACGGCCAGCACGGGCTCGTCAGCATGTCCTCGGATGATGCTGCCGGAGTCGCCGCACGCGTCTTGCACGCAGCCGATTCCCGGCTTCCACGTCTACCTGCAAGGCAGCCGCTTCTCCGGGGAATTCTCGCCGAAGGTTAGCATCATGGCCCCTTCCACGCCAGCGTCGGTGAACATCGACCTCAACGCCGCATCGGTGGCAGGTAGATCATCGTTCGGAGGCATGAGGAAACGCAAACGCGAGATGTTAGCGGACATGCTCACCGACGCCCGCAATCTGTTCGACGGAATGCCGGTGGCGTCGACGATGATACGACCAACCGTTTCCTCGAGAACATGATCTTTGAAGGTGCGCCAGCGACTGGTGCGTACGACCCCGATGAGACCCAAAGTTAGGACGGCCGAGAGCCATTCACGCAAGCCACCAATGATCCACATGACGCCTCCATGCAAGATAAGGTCGGTCTAGACGGCTTCCCGCTCGACCATGAGTTCCCGGAGGACTACGACCTTGAGGAGGAGGACGATGACGGGGAGCCTTTCTTCGAGGAGGAGGTCGCCAACCAAACTGCTGTCGGGGTGAAGCCGAAGCGCAAGAGAAAGCGGACGAAGGCATACACGCCGCCCGAGGACAAGCTCCTTTGTGAGTGTTGGAGGGACATTGGGCAAGACCCGAAGATCGGCGCCGAACGAAAGTGGTCAGCCTTATGGACTCGTGTTCATCGTGAGTTTCATGAGAGCAAGAAGTTTCCCCCATACCAAATGCAAAGCACACGTCGATGGGTGTCACTTTCAAAGCGTTGGAGGGTGATTCAACAAGAGTGCAACAAGTTTTGTGCCACCTATGAGAGCACGAGGCACGCCCCGTGAGCGGCCTCGACATGCAAGACATGGTATGCATGCCCTCTCATTCCCTTTTGGTGCCACACTTTTTCCCGTGGATTGCTTGTCCATTTGCTAACATATACTTGTTTGTTTGAATTGTAGTTGTTTCAAGCTTTCGAGGCATTCAAGGTTCAGCACGACGGCAAAGCCTTCCATCTCGCCCATTGTTGGACTATCATCAATGGGGAGGAGAAGTTCAAGGCGCAATGTTCCACCCTCTTGACGCGTCGGGGAAAAGAAGTTGTGCATGGCCATGGTAACGGCAAGAAGGGCCTGCCACTGGGGAAGACCAACATGAAGAAGGAGGACAGGCAGGACACGGCATCGATCGCCTTGCTTGAAAACTTGGAGGGCATGATAAGAAAGATGGACTTGAGGGAGGAGAAGCGTCGGCAATAAAAGGAAGAGCAATTGCACGCCTTCATGGAAATTCAAAGGAGGAGGCTCGAGATGGACGCGGAGAGGCAAACTAAGATGCTTGAGTTGGAGGAGGCGAAACAACCAAGATGCCCGAGATTCATGCCACCAATGCCAGGACCAAGGCGAAAGAAGTGGCCCTCGCAAGCATGAAGACGGGTGTGGAGATCATGAAGGTTGATCTGAACACCGTGTCGCCGAGGAAGAGGCTATGGTTCGAGAAGATGCAGGCTGAAATGCTCAAGTTCGACCAGCCGTGATCTACAAGGAGATCACAAAACCTTTTTTGTATGCCGGCGTGTGTGTTGGCATGACCACGGGCCGGCATGGCGTGGTTGAATTCATGCCCCTTTTGGCGTGTTGGCCGGTGTGCCGGCCGCCAGCAAGTGTGTCAGCATGAACTGCGTGATGGTTTTAATGTAGGATGACAATGTATGCCGACCGCAGGCATGGTGTCGACATAAACTCTTGGACGTCGGCATGCTGATCTGTTTTATCTAATGTGTAGACATAAAATGGGTCGCCCGCATTGGGCGCACGGCAGTTTCAAAAAAACGGACGAACACTGAGCGGGCGGCCGACCCAAACGGATAAAAAACAAACAAAACCGTCGTCCATTTGGGTCGGTCGGTTGAAGTTTCTCTAATGAAAGGTTATCATGCTAACATTTTCTATGCGAGTTGCAAGACCTACGGTCTCAACAAATAATTGTGTCGAGAGTTTATTCAACAATGTTAACCATGAAAAGTCAAACACATTTTATGATAAATTGAGTTGTCGTTGGGATGGCAAATCTAATTTTATTTGTAGCGAAATCTAATTTTATTAGCCTAGGTAATTTCGTATTTGATGATATCAAGGCACTTCGAAGGCTGCCGCTTGGAGAGATGTACCACAATTGATTTCCTGGTTGATCGGCAGTTGGGCGGTCGATTCCTGACGCTATGTGAGGCATCGTCGCAAAAGAAAGAATCGGGATGCTTGAGCCTATTTTACAGTGTGGGATAGAATGATCGGTGCAATGGCCAATTTTTAGCCCATGTTTCTTACTGTAGTGTGTAGGGTTGGAACATATAGCCACCAGTGGTCTTTCAAATTTATGATATATTTTCTATTTTCCTATAAGCGCCAATTTCAATGTTTTGCATTGAAGATGGCCTCACTGTTGTAATATGTGGTAGGGGAGCACAAAGAAGAGATGGGTGTCATGAATGTGCATTGGTTTTAATTTACCTTGTTCCATTATGTACGATGTGAATCTCAAAGATGCTTGCAGCTTCAGTGGAGCACGAAAAGGATTGGATTAAATAATCATTATATATGGAAATTAAACCACCTTACAAAGCATGTCCAAGCATATTCCCATGGTATAATCACTCATAGTGCAGGCAAAAAAAAAAATGGAGATCCAAAACAAGTTAAACACGAACATCTCATTCATAATCCAGAAAAGGAATTAAGTCCGTCATAATTACCTAATAATGATTCAATGCTAATAAGTACTTCCTCCGTTCCTAAATATAAGTCTTTAAAGAGGTTTCATTAGTGGACTACATACGGATGTATATAGATATACTTTAGAATGTAGATTCATTCATTTTGCTGCGTACGTAGACTTCTAGTGAAATATCTTAAAAGACTTATATTTAGGAACGGAGGGAGTATTTAGACAGTGGTACTGATTGGAAAGCCACACAAGGTGTTGTTTTCTCCACCGCCGCCAAAAAGTCCCAAATCGAGAGTTTTATGTGGCTTTAAAAGTAGTGACCAATGACGTGTCAAACCTACTGAAATACAGTCTTCGTTTTAGTTTATAAGTCCGGCACGTGTATCTAGGTCGTTAATTTGACCAACTTAATGAGAGACATATATTACAAAAAATATATCATTAGAAACTTTAGATGTTCTATTTTTTAATGATATATTTTTTATGTTAAACAATATATTTTATATAAGTCAAATTGATGACCTAGGTACACGTGCACGTCTTATAAACTGTGACGAAGGTAGTACGTATTTTGCTAGAAAGTGTAGCATGACATCGAACAAAAAAAATAATAGTACAACAATGAACTGGAGAAAAACAAGGAGTACTGCTTGCCACTACATGATATTCAAAGGTGGTGCACTGAATTCAATTGGGAAAAGCAGTGAATCATTTAGCGGCAACTTTCTCACCGAGGAATTAATAAGACGTCTTTGTCTTCACGTCGGTTTTTCCGTCTGACTTTTTTCGCCCCACCTCCCACCACCCATTTTATTGGTTTATTTTCGGCTCACATCTTACATAACAAAAAAAAATCTAAACGGATCAAAACATTTCATGTAGGTGCAAGTTATTTAGTAATGTCTTAATGTGAAAGAATTAATCATGACTAATCTCTAAAGACCAAATTTAAATTAATAAACTTACCATAAGTCATTCAATCATATTAATTATTATTTTCATACATCAGCAAAATTACACAATCCCTCTGATTTTTTGCGTGCGTCGCTCCCTCCTCCTCCGAGTCTCTCTCAAGTAAGGAAATCAATAGGCAATCCCTCCTTCCAAGTGAAGCACGTCTTGACCAAGAAAATAAATTGGATGGCAATCCCCTCTGATATGATTGATTAACTGCAGATGAACGTGCCTAGAGAAAAGAAAGGGGTAGAGCATCGTCTCCTGCTAGATCACACCACACCTCTACTCCAAAGGGGGGAGTTTGTAGCTTGGTACATGTTTTTTTTTCGTTCCTCCTCCGTAACATTGGTTTATTTTCATCCAGGTTTTTTCGTCCCACCTCCCACCACCCCCTCTCAGTTTATTTTCGCCTCACCTCTCATACAACGGAAAAAAAATCTAAACAGATCAGAACATTCTATGCAGGTGCAAGTTATTTAGTAATGTTTTTATGTGAAAGAATCAATCATGGCTAATCTCTAAAGACCAATCTAAATTAATTAATCTTACCATAAGTCATTCAATCGCATTAATTACTATTTTCATACATCATCAAAATTACACAATTCTTTTGTTTTTTTGGTGCGTCGCTCCTTCCTCCCCCGGGCCCCTATCATGGAAGGAAATCAATATGCAATCCCTCCTTCCAAGTGAAGCAAGTCTTAACCAAGGAAATAAACTAGGTGGCAATCCCCTCTGATATGATCGATTAACTACAGATGGAAGTGCCTAGAGAGAAGAAAGGGGGTAGAGCGTCGTTGATACGCCTCCAACGTATCTATAATTTTTTATTGTTTCATGCTGATATATTATCATTCTAGAATACTAATGGAGTATTTATTTACTAATTTATATATTTGTTAGCACTAACCTATAATCCCAGAGGCTAGTGCGAGTTGTTGTTTTCTGCATCTTTTTCACTTTTCAGTTTTTTCATACCAAACGAAGTCCAATTAACCTGGAACTTTTTGATGATTTTTTTGAACCAAAAGAATAGCAACAAACATCAGAGGAAGGCTGGTGGCTACACGAGGGCCCCACAAGCCAGCACGATGCGACTTGGGGGGAGGGGCGCCCTGATGGCTTGTGGGCCTCTCGAGGACCTCCCGACTCCGTTCTCTCGCTTATAAATTCTTTTATACCCTAAAAACATGAGCAGGAGTCCCGAAACACATTTTACGCTGCTGCAAGTCTCTGTTCTGATGGGAGGCCATCTGGAGCTTCATTCCGGCAACCTGTCGGAGGCGGGATCGATCACAGAGGGCCTCTTCATCAACCTCACTGCCCTCACAATAATGTGTGAGTAGTTTACCGCAGACCTACGGGTCCATAGCGAGTACCTAGATGACAATCTCTCTCTCTCTCTCTTTGAGCCTCAATACAATAATCATCACATCTTCGCTTTGATCCACATGATGTAATTCCTTTTGTTCGGTGCATTTGTTGTGATCCGATGAATTGTGTTTTTTTCCAGATTATTCCTGATAAATATTTGAGTCTCCTATAAATTCTTTTATGATTCTTATGTGTATGATTATCATAGCTTCGTAATTCTCTCCAATCTATTGAAATAGTTTGGCCAACTAGATTGATATTTCTTCGGTGAGAGAGGTGTGTTGTAGTAGGTTCAATCTGACGAATTTCTATATCCCAATGACAGAAGGGGACAAGATACGTCTTTGTGTTGCTTCTAATAAGGATAAATCGATGGGGTTTATTCATATTACTTGAGTTTACTTTGTCTAGATCATTCCATTGTTCTCCATGCATTACTCTGTTTATGGACGTATAGCGGTCGATAAGTGGAGTAATAGTAATAGGTGCAGACAAGAGTCGGTCTATTTGTTTATGGACTAGATGCCTATATACACATGATCATTGCCATGAATATCGCATAACTACTTGCTTTTCTATCAGTTGCCCAACATTAATTTGTTTACGCACTGTATGCTATTTTTCATGAGAGGTACCATTAGGGAAAACTATGGCCCCTGGGACTATTCACAACATATAGATAAAACCTTCAATACCTCGCTGCCATTTAATTGTTTTATTTTATCTTGCTATCTACAATTATCTAAACACCCACTCGCTTGCAAATAACAAGAACAAGAGGATTGACATCCCTCTTGCCCGTGTTGGGGTGCAAGTTCTTTGTTCTTTTTTGTGCATCCGCTAAAGACAGTTCTGGTTGATATTCCTATTTGTTTGATAAACCTTGGTTTCATAACTGAGGGAAATACTTACCCACATTATGCTCCGATAACCCATTCGTTTTCGCGCAAAACCCTACGCAGATCCCAAGTATCAGGAAGGATTTCTGGCGCCGTTATTGGGGAATATCATCACCAACTACCAATTTTCAAGTTTTGAGTATTATCCCGATGAAGAAGGAATAAGGAGCAGCAAAAGCCTAAGTTTTGGGGTGCCCAAGGCACCCAAGGTAATATTCTAGGAAGACTCAAGCCCCTAAGCTTGAGGTGTTGATGAACGTTGCATGGGAAACAAAAACTTTCCTACGCACTGATGACCCACAAGTATAGGGGATCTATCGTAGTCCTTTCGATAAGTAAGAGTGTCGAACCCAACGAGGAGCGGAAGGATCTGACAAGTGGTTTTCAGCAAGGTAATATGTGCAAGCACTGAAATTATCGGTAACAAGTAGTTGTGTGACAAGATGATTCGTAGCAAGTAGCAAGCAACAAAAGTAACAACGGTGCAGCAAAGTGGCCCAATCCCTTTTGTAGCAAGGGACAAGCCTCGACAAAGTCTTATAGGAGGTAAAGCGCTCCCAAGGACACATGGGAATTTCTTTCGAGCTAGTTTTCATCACGTTCATATGATTCACGTTCGTTACTTTGATAGTTTGGTATGTGGGTGGACCGGCGCTTGGGTACTGCCCTTACTTGGACAAGCATCCCACTTATGATTAACCCCTCTCGCAAGCATCCGCAACTACGAAATAAGAATTAAGACAAAGTCTAACCATAGCATTAAACTAGTGGATCCAAATCAGCCCCTCACGAAGCAACACATAAACTAGGGTTTAAGCTTGTGTCACTCTAGGAACCCATCCTGTACTTACTACTTCCCAATGCCTTCCTCTAGGCCCAAATAATGGTGAAGTGTTATCTAGTCGACGTTCACATCACACCACTAGAGGAAAAACAACATACAACACATCAAAATATCGAGCGAATACAAAATTCACATGACTACTTATAGCATGACTTATCCCATGTCCTCAGGAACAAAAGTGACTACTCACAAATCATAATCATAATCATGACCAGAGAGGTAATGAATAGCATCAAAGATCTGAACATATAATCTTCCACCAAGTAATCCAAGTAGCATAAGCTACAAAGAGTAATTAACAATACTAGCAACCTTACTAGTACCAATCGGAGTCGCGAGACGGAGATTGGTTACAAGAAATGAACTAGGGTTTGCAGATGAGATGGTGCTGATGAAGATGTTGATGGTGATGAGTCCCCTCTGATGAGAGGAGTGTTGGTGATGACGACGGCGACGATTTCCCCCTCCAGGAGGGAAGTTTCCCCGACAGGATCGTCCTGCCGGAGCTCTAGATTGGTTCTGCTCAAGTTCCGCCTTGTGGCGGCAGCGAATCCTCCGAAAAGCCTCCTCCTGATTTTTTCCAGACCGAAACCCTTCTTGTAGAAAAAGAGGGGAGCCAGAGGGCCAAGTGGGAGCCCACAAGCCCCCTAGGCGCGGCCAGGGGGCCCGCGCCTAGCAGGCTTGTGGCCTCCTGCTAGCGCCCCTCCGGTACTTCTTCGGCCGTGTATTTTTTATAAATCCCCAAAAAAATCCTCGTTGATTTTCACGGCTTTTGGAGTTGCGCAGAATAGGTATCTCAAACTTGCTCCTTTTTCAGGCCAGAATTCCAGCTGCCGGCATTCTCCCTCTTCATGTAAACCTTGCAAAATAAGAGAGAAAAGGCATAATTATTGTACCTTGAAGTGTAATAAAAGCCGAAAAAGCGATAAATATCAACATGAAAGCATGATGCAGAATGGAAGTATCAACTCCCCCAAGTTTAGACCTCGCTTGTCTTCAAGCGAAAGCCGAGATCAATAAACATGCCCACATGTTTAGAGAGAAGGTGTCGACAAAACAAGATACGAACATGCAGGCATCATGATCATGATCAGAACAACAATAAATACATAAAATCTCTGATGCCAAAGTGATAATTCCTTCACAAAGTAAAGCATGGATCAAGAACCTTACCGAGAATTAACAACCGATAGCCTTTAGTTATTGAAGCAATTGCAATTTATCACAACATCGGAAAGAGTCAAATAAGAGCTTGTAAAGCAAATCCACATACTCAATCATCTTTTCATTCTCTACAATTGCTACAACTCACGTGGTACTCATGAGATCAAAGTTTCAACCGGACACACAGAAAGATAGGGGCTTATAGTTTTGCCTCCCAACTACATACCTCAAGGGTAATGTCAACAACAATAATTCATGAATACTTACTTCGAAGTTGACATATGAATATAGATCTTTCCCAAGCATATGACGTTAGCCAAGATAAAGGCGGAATAAGGAATTGGTGAAGATCACCATGACTCTTTCAAGGGAAAAAAGTAAAGGTACAAGATAGGCCCTTCGCAGAGGGAAGTAGAGGTTGTCATGCGCTTTTGAGGTTTGGATTTGTGTCCTCTTAGTGTGGAGGAACGTCACTTTATATTGCCTCCTGTGATAAAGAACTTTATTATACAGTCTGTCGCTTTTATGTCTTCCTTATCACAGGTTCGTACAAAGCTTATTTTCCACACGCTAATAGATCATACATATCAGGGAGAAATTTTTATTGCTTGCACCGATGACAACTTACTTGAGGGATCTTATTCAATCCATAGGTAGGTATGGTGGACTCTCATGGCAAAACTGGGTTGAAGGTTTATGGATGCACAAGTAGTATCTCTACTTGGTGCGGAAGTTTTGGCTAATATGAGGTGGAAGCAATCGTCACATGCTAAGGGATCTCTAATCATATAACATTGTTCGGAACCAAGCAAACACAATTCATTATGTTGTCTTCCTTGTCCAACATCTACTTCTAAGCATGTAATAGTGTAGTGGGTGTTCACAATCATAGATGGTGTCAAAGATGATATATTTATATGTGAACCTCTCCTTCTTTATCACTTCCTATTAATTGCAACAATGACCAAGGTCTACGTTTGTCTACCCTCAACAAATTTCAATCATCATTCTTTTTATACGTGAAGCCATCACTTCCCATAAGATCATTACATGATCTTTCATGCTTTTGTTCTTTTCTCAATCTTTTGATCATGGCAAGAAGCAAGGCCCTTAACTAAGACACTCTTTATTATATGGCTCACGAGCTCGAATACATCGGGGGTGACACAAAGCAAAACTCAAGCCTAAAACACTAAGACCTTTATTCTACTAGAGAAAGATAAAACCGAAAAGGAACAAACTAAAACAAAGGTAAAGGCAAAAGATGTGATGGTGATACGATACGGGGGTAAATCCCCCAAGCTGGGCACAAGCCAAGGGGATTGCCCATACACGTGCTTAGTTGTCTTCCTTTGGAGGTGATGGTGGTGGAGTTGTTGCAACATGGGTGTGATCCTCCGTCTTCCAAGGCATAGGTTCTCCATCATGGAAAGATGAACGAGTCTCTGGAATCCTCAAATCTGCAGCCAACCGTATTGATTTAAATCTATACTCATACTCACAGTTTTGATTCTGCAGGTCATAGATCTGGGCTTGGAGGTGATCAATTCTGTCATAGACCCTGGAGAGGTGCTTCCCGATGTCATTAGCAACGATCTTGTGCTTGTTGGTGAACTCCGTCATCATCATATGGTTGGCGTTGAGTCCACGCTCCACAATCCCTTGGCACTTGAAGACTTGTTGCTCCATTGCTTCGAGCCTCGCCTCCACGCTTCCGGTCTTCTTGGGCCCCTCAACATCACGGATGTGCAACATCCCCTCACGCATCTCGATAGATTGAGGATGTTGCAGCACTCCTGCGAGGTAGGGATTGATGACCTTCTCGAAGATCTTGTCCTTCGGAGCTTTTGGGGACGATATAACGATCTAGATCTGCAGCAGAAACAGGCTCAAAACGAAAATAGAGGAAATTCGCATGATACGAGGGTCAGACCTTACGGGAGAATATATAATAATTTTTTCCAGACCAGAAGGAGTACTCCAGAAGAAAACGGAGTCCGGGAGGCACATGAGGTGGCCACAAGCCCCACAGGCACGGCTAGGGGGGTGGCCCGCGCCTGGCAGGCTTGTCGCCTCCTTGTGCGCTTTCGGGACTACTTCAAATTTTTCTATTTTTTCAAATATTCCAAAACGGAGAAAAATTCCTACTGGAAAAGTTTTGGAGTCTGTTTACTTACCGAATTACATACCTCTTCGTTTTCGGAGTGTGAAACAGGCTGATAAATATCCCTTAGGTACTCTTCCGGAGTTATGGTATTGATAATATTGCTTTTAACATTTATGGGAGTACCTGAGATATAATGCTTGATTCTCTGCCCATTTACCACTCTCGGACAATTACCTTCCGTGTTGTTGATCTTGATAGCACCATAACGCTATACTTCCTCAACAATGTAAGGACCTTCCCATTTAGAGAGAAGCCTGCGTGCAAAAAATCTTAAACAAGAATTATATAGCAAGACATAATCACCTACATTGAACTCACGCTTTTGTATCCTTTTATCATGCCACCCCTTAACCTTTTCTTTGAACAACTTGGCATTTTCATATGCCTGAGTTCTCCATTCATCAAGAGAGCTAATATCAAATAACCTCTTCTCACCAGCAAGTTTGAAATCAAAATTGAGCTCTTTGATTGCCCAATAAGCTTTATGCTCTAGCTCAAGAGGTAAATGACATGCTTTACCGTACACCATTTTGTACGGAGACATGCCCATGGGATTCTTATAGGCAGTTCTATAAGCCCACAGTGCATCATCGAGCTTCTTAGACCAATTCTTTCTAGACCTCTTGACAGTCTTTTGCAGAATTAGTTTAATCTCTCTATTGCTTAGCTCTACTTGACCACCGGACTGAGGGTGATAGGGAGACGCAATTCTATGGTTCACATCGTACTTAGCAAGCCTTTTACGGAAAGCACCATGAATGAAATGTAAACCACCGTCGGTGATTAGATATCTAGGGACTCCAAATCTAGGGAAAATAAATTCCTTAAGCATCCTAATAGAGGTGTTGTGATCAGCACTACTAGTTGGGATAGCTTCTACCCACTTAGTGACGCAATCAACAACGACTAGGATATGAGCAACCCGTTGGATTTTGGAAAAGGTCCCATATAATCAAAGCCCCAAACATCAAATGGTCAATGACAAGTGAATAGTTCATAGGCATTTGCTGACGTTTACTAATATTACCTATTCTTTGACATTCGTCACAAGACAAGACAAACTTACGGGCATCCTTGAAGAGAGTGGGCCAATAGAAACCTGATTGCAATACCTTGTGTGCAGTTGTATCTCCCGCATGGTGTCCTCCGTAGGCCTCGGAGTGACACTTCTGTAGGATCTGTCCCTGTTCATGTTCAGGTACACAATGTCTAATAACACCATCTACTCCTTCCTTATAAAGGTGAGGATCATCCCAAAAGTAATATCTCAAGTCAAAGAAGAATTTCTTCTTTTGCTGGTATGTGAAACTGGGTGGTACATATTTGGCAACCATATAGTTTGCGTAATAAGCATACCACGGTGCACTACGTGAAGTATTGATGACATTCAATTGCTCATCAGGAAAGCTATCATCAATAGGTCGTGGGTCATCAAGAACATTCTCCAACCTAGACAAGTTATCTGCTACGGGGTTATCAGCACCCTTCCTATCGACAACGTGCAAATCAAATTCTTGTAGCAAGAGAACCCATCTGATAGGTCTTGGTTTAGCGTCTTTCTTCTCCATGAGGTACTTAATAGCAGCATGATCAGTGTGAATAGTGACTTTGGAATCAACTATGTAAGATCTGAACTTTTCACATGCAAACACGAGTCTAAAAATTCCTTTTCCGTAGTAGCATAGTTTATTAGGGCACTGTCTACAGTTTTACTAGCATAGTGAATAACATTCAACTTCTTATCAACTCTTTGCCCTAGGACAGCACTAACAACATAATCACTAGCATCACACATGATTTCGAAAGGTAAGTTCCAATCAGGTGGTTGAAGAATAGGTGCAGTTATCAAAACCCTCTTAAGTATTTCGAAAGCTTCCTCGCAATCTTCGTCAAAGACAAAAGGAATATCCTTTTGCAAGAGATTGGTAAGAGTCCTAGAAATCTTAGAGAAGTCTTTAATGAACCTTCTATAGAAACCAGCATGACCAAGGAAACTTCTTATCCTTTTGATATCTGTGGGGTATGGCATTTTCTCGATTGCATCAACCTTAGCCTTATCGACTTCAATACCTCTTTCAGAAATTTTATGTCCTAAGACGATGCCTTCATTAACCATAAAGTGGCACTTCTCCCAATTCAAGACAAGAATGGTGTCTTTACATCTCTGTAAGACTCGATCAAGGTTGCTGAGGCAATCATCAAAGGAAGACCCATAAACAGAAAAGTCATCCATGAAAACCTCGACAATCTTTTCACAAAAGTCAGAGAATATAGCCATCATACATCTTTGAAAGGTGGCAGGTGCATTACATAAGCCAAAAGGCATACATCTATAAGCAAAGGTACCGAAAGGGCAGGTGAAAGTGGTTTTATCCTGATCAGATTGTGCAACTGGTATTTGAGAGATACCAGAATAACCGTCTAGAAAGCAAAAGTGTGTGTGTTTAGACAGTCTTTCTAGCATTTGGTTGATAAAAGGCAAAGGGTAATGATCTTTCCTAGTGGCTTTATTCAATTTCCTAAAATCGATCACCATCCTATAACCAGTAATAATCCTCTGTGGGATCAATTCATCCTTATCATTAGGGACAACGGTAATGCCTCCCTTCTTAGGGACGCAATGCACCGGACTCACCCAATCACTATGAGCAACAGGATAGATAATACCTGCTTCCAGGAGCTTTAGTATTTCTTTTCTTACTACCTCTTTCATCTTAGGATTTAATCTCCGTTGATGATCAGCAACTGGCTTGGAATCAGGATCAGTTTTAATCTTGTGCTGGCACAGAGTGGGACTAATGCCCTTAAGATCATCAAGATTATATCCAATAGCAGCACGGTGCTTCCTCAGAGTTTTTAGTAACTTCTTTTCTTCATGCTCTGAGAGGCTAGCACTAAGAATAACAAGATATATCTCTTTTTCATCAAGATAAGCATACTTAAGAGTATCATACAACTGTTTAAGCTCGAACACAGGATCACCCTTTGGTGGGGGTGGATCCCCAAGCAGTTCAACAGGCAAATTATTCTTAAGGATAGGATATTGTTCTAAGACAACTCTATCTATCTCATCTCTCTCATCCATATGCATATCATTTTCATGCTCAAGCAAGTATTGCTCTAAAGGATCAGTAGGAGGCACAACAATAGAAGCTAAGGCAATAGTTTCATTCTTACTTGGAAACTCTTTTTCATGTGGTTGTCTACCAAACTTGGAGAAATTGAACTCGTGTGACATACCTTCAAAGCCAACAGTGACAGTTTGCTTCTCACAGTCAATAGGAGCATTGACAGTATTGAGAAAAGGTCTACCAAATATGATGGGACAAAAGCTATCTTGGGTGGTAGCAAGAACGAGGAAATCAACAGGATACTTTGTTTTACCACACAAGACTTCAATATCCCTAACAATTCCCACACGACAGATAGTATCTCTATTGGCAAGTTGAATAGTGACATCAATGGGTTCTATCTCGACACGTGCAATCTCGTCTTTAATTTCATCATATAAGGATTGAGGTATTGCACTAACACTAGAACCCACGTCACATAAACCATGATAACAATGATCTCCTATCTTAACAGAAACAACAGGCGTGCCAACAACAGGCCTATGTTTGTCTCTAGCATGTGGTTTAGCAATTCTAGCAGCATCTTCACAGAAGTGAATATTATGGCCGTCAACATTGTCGGACAGGAGATCTTTGATAATAGCGATGCTAGGTTCAACTCTAATTTGCTCAGGGGGTGTAGGTGTTCTAATGTAGCCCCTACGTATCACAGTTGAAGCTTTAGAATGATCCTTTATCCTAACAGGGAAAGGTGGTTTCTCAATGTAAGCACTGGGAACAATAGGATCATTATAGGCAATGACTTTCTCTTCAACTGGATTGGGTTTGACTACATTGACTTCTAAGGGAGGATGATATTTAAACCACTTCTCTTTAGGGAGATCCATATGAGCAGCAAATGATTCACAAAATGAAGCTACTATCTCAGAGCCAAGTCCATACTTAGCGCTAAAATCACAAAAAGTATTTGTTTCAACAAAGGATTTAACGCAATCAAACTTGAAATTCATACCTGACTCTCCAATAAATTCCATCTGAAGTCAATATCTCTCTTCATAAAAGAACCGGTACAATAAGTGTCAAGCATGGTGCGATCATCATGAGAAAGCCGAGCATAGAAGTTTTGAATGATAATTTCTCTCGAGAGCTCATGGTTGGGGCATGAATATAAAATTGATTTAAGCCTCCCCCAAGCTTGAGAGATGCTTTCTCTGTCACAAGGCCAAAAATTATAAATATAATTCCGATCACGATGTACTAAATGCATAGGATAAAACTTTTGATGAAATTCCAATTTCAACCGATTGTAGTTCCATGATCGAGTATCATCACATAGCCTATACCATGTCAACGCCTTATCCCTCAAAGATAAGGGAAATACCTTCTTCTTGACCTCATCCTCGGGCAAAACTGCAAGCTTAAATAAACAACAAACTTCATCTACATAGATTAGAAGCAAGTCTGGATCTGATGTTCCATCTCGTGTAAAAGGATTAGCCAGCAGTTTCTCAAGCATACCCGAAGGAAATTCGTAGCAAATATTTTCAGTAGGTGCAACAGGTTGAGGAGAAACTCTTTGTGCTTCCGTTCGAGGTGAATATACCCCGAACAAGCTCCTCAAATTATTAGTTTCCATAGTGACAAGTGAATAAATCTCAGCACACTATATAAATGTTTCCTTACCAAATTCCACTTACCAAAGGCGCTTGACTCCCCGACAACGGCGCCAAAAAAGAGTCTTGATGACCCACAAGTATAGGGGATCTATCGTAGTCCTTTCGATAAGTAAGAGTGTCGAACCCAACGAGGAGCAGAAGGATCTGACAAGTGGTTTTCAGCAAGGTAATATCTACAAGCACTAAAATTATCGGTAACAAGTTGTTGTGTGACAAGATGATTCGTAACAAGTAGCAAGGAACAAAAGTAACAACGGTGCAGCAAAGTGGCCCAATCCCTTTTGTAGCAAGGGACAACCCTGGACAAAGTCTTATAGGAGGTAAAGTGCTCTCGAGGACACATGGGAATTTCTGTCAAGCTAGTTTTCATCATGTTCATATGATTCGCGTTCATTACTTTGATAGTTTGGAATGTGGGTGGACCGGCGCTTGGGTACTACCCTTACTTGGACAAGCATCCCACCTATGATTAACCCCTCTCGCAAGCATCCGCAACTACGAAAGAAGAATTAAGACAAAGTCTAACCATAGCATTAAACTAGTGGATCCAAATCAGCCCCTTACGAAGCAACGCATAAACTAGGGTTTAAGCTTGTGTCACTTTAGCAACCCATCATCTACTTACTACTTCCCAATGGCTTCCTCTAGGCCCAAATAATGGTGAAGTGTTATGTAGTCAACGTTCACATGACACCACTAGAGGAAAAACAACATACAACACATCAAAATATCGAACGAATATCAAATTCACATGATTATTTATAGCATGACTTATCCCATGTCCTCAGGAACAAAAGTGACTACTCACAAAGCATAATCATAATCATGACCAGAGAGTTAACGAGTAGCATCAAAGATCTGAAAATGTAATATTCCACCAAGTAATCCAACTAGCATCAACTACAAAGAGTAATTAACACTACTAGCAACCTTACTAGTACCAATCGGAGTCGCGAGACGGAGATTGGTTACAAGAGATGAACTAGAGTTTGGAGATGAGATGGTGCTGATGAAGATGTTGATGGTGATGAGTCCCCTCCGATGAGAGGAGTGTTGGTGATGACGATGGCGACGATTTCTCCCTCCGGGAGGGAAGTTACCCTGGCAGGATCGTCCTGTCGGAGCTCTAGATTGGTTCTGCTCAAGTTCCGACTCGTGGCGGCGGCGAATCCTCCAAAAAGCTTCCTCCTGATTTTTTCCAGACCGAAACCCTTCTTGTAGCAAAAGAGGGGAGCTAGAGGGCCAAGTGGGAGCCCACAAGCCCCTTAGGCGCGGCCAGGGGGCGCCTAGCAGGCTTGTGGCCTCGTGCTGGCGCCCCTTCGGTACTTCTTCTGCCCAGTATTTTTTATAAATCCCAAAAAAAAAATCCTCGTTGATTTTCACGGCTTTTGCAGTTGCGCGGAATAGGTCTCTCAAACTTGCTCCTTTTTCAGGCCAGAATTCCAGCTGCCGACATTCTCCCTCTTCGTGTAAACCTTGCAAAATAAGAGAGAAAAGGCATAAGTATTGTACCTTGAAGTGAAATAACAGCCCAAAACACGATAAATATCAACATGAAAGCATGATGCAAAATGGACGTATCACGCACACAAAGACCTATCATGGTGATGATCATCTACAAGAGGGAGCTCAGATCCACATACCCATGTAGATCGCTAAGCGGGAAGCGTTAAGAAACGCGGCTGATGTAGAGCAACGTCTTCGTGATCCAAATCACCGCCGTCCCACGATCCTTCCCTATCTAGCGTCGAACGGACGGCACCTCCGCGTTCATCACACGTACAACTCGACGATGATCTCCGCCTTCTTGATACAGAGAGAGAGGGCAGAGAGGTAGATGATTTCTCCGGCAGCGCGACGACGTGATGGCGATGGTGGTGGAGCTAGTCCAATTGGGCTTTGCCTAAGCACCGTTGAAAACTAGACTAGAGGAGAAACGGATCTAGAGAGAGGGCAACACGTGGCTGATTATTGTGTCTCAAAAACCCTCAAAACCTCTAGTATATTTAGGAGGAGAGGAGAGGAGGCTGCCTTGGCCCCTCCTCCAAGGAGAGGGGTCGGCCGAACCAAAGGAGGAGTCCACCTCCTTGTGGGAAGGTGGACTACTTTGGGAGAACTCCTCCTTTCCCTTCCTTTTATAAGTTCTTCGCCTTTTATCTCTTCTCCTAGCCACATGGGCCCTTGAGAGAGGCTTTGACCAGCCCACAAAGGTCTGGTCCACCTCTTCTCGTAGTCCACAAGGCTCTTGGGTCGTCACACCCCTCCCGGTGGTCCCCCGGCACCCTCCCAACACTCCCGGTACACTACAGATGAGCCCAAAACTTTTCCGGTGACCAAAACAGGACTTCCTATATATCAATCTTTACCTCTGGACCATTCCGGAGCTCCTCGTGATGTCCATAATCTCACCCGGAACTCCGAACAACCTTCGGTCACCAATACCTATAACTCAACTATACCGAAACATCATCGAACCTTAAGTGTGCAGACCCTGCGATTTCGAGAACTATGCAGACATGAATGAGACACTCTCAGATCAATATCCAATAGCGGAACCTGGACATCCATATTAGATCCTACATATTCTACGAATATCTTATCGGTTGAACCTCTATGTCAAGGATTCACACAATCCGTATACCATTCCCTTTGTCCTTCGGTATGTTACTTGCCCGAGATTCGATCATCGGTATCGACATACCTATTTCAATCTCGTCACCGGGAAATCTCTTTACTTGTTCCGTAGTACAAGATCCCGTGGCTAACTCTTTAGTCACATTTCTTGCAAGGCTTGTTTGTGATGTTGTATTATCGAGTGGGCCCCAAGATATCTATCTCTCACACGGAGTGAAAAATCCCAGTCTTTATCCATGCTAACTCAACGGCCACCTTCGGAGATACCTGTAGATCACCTTTATAGTGACCCAGTAACGTTGCGATGTTTGATACACACAAGGCATTCCTCCGGTGTCAGTGAGTTACATGATCTCATGGTCATAGGAATGTATACTTGACATGCAGAAAACAATAGCAACAAAATGACACGATCATATGCTACGTTTATAGTTTTGGTCTTGTCCATCACATCATTCTCCTAATGATGTGATCCCATCGTCAAGTGACAACACTTGTCTATGTCTAGGAAACATTAACCATCCTTGATCGACGAGCTAGTCAACTAGAGGCTTACTAGGGACAATATTTTGTCTATGTATCCACACATGTATTTATGTTTCCATTCAATACAATTATAGCACGGATAATAAACGATTATCTTGAAATAGGAAATATAATAATAACTATTTTATTATTGCCTCTAGGGCATATTTCCAACAGTCTCCCACTTGCACTAGAGTCAATAATCTACCTTCACATCTCTATGTGATTTACAATGTAATGAATCTAACACGCATACAGTTCTGGTGTTGATCATGCTTTTCTTGTGGAAGAAGCTTAGTCAGCGGATCTGCAACATTCAGATTAGTGTGCACTTTGCAAATATTTATGTCCTCATCCTTGAGGTACTCCAGGATGGCATTGAAGCGTCGTTTTATGTGTGTTGTCCTTTTATGAAACCTTGGTTCCTTGGCTAGAGCAATGACACCAGTGTTGTCACATAACAGATTTAATGGATCTAGTGCGCTCGACACCCTCCTTAGGCAGCTATGTACTCTGCTTCGCATGTAGAGTCAGCTACGACACTCTTCTTGGAACTGCACCAGCTTATCGCACCCCCATTAAGAATAAACATGTATCCAGTTTGTGACTTAGAGTCATCTGGATCAGTGTCAAAGCTTGCATCGACGTAACCCTTTACGACGAGCTCTTCGTCACCTCCATAAACGAGAAACATTTCCTTAGTCCTTTTCAGGTGCTTCAGAATAATCTTGACCGCTGCCCAGTGCTCCACTCCAGGATCACTTTGAAACCTGTCTGTCATACTTATGGCAAGGCCGATATCCGGTTTTGTGCACAACATTGCATACATGATAGACCCTATGGCTGAAGCATATGGGACGACACTCATCTTTTCTCTATCTTCTGAAGTTACTGGGCATTGAGTCTTACTCAATTTTATACCTTGTAACACAGGCAAGAATCCCTTCTTGGATTGTTCCATTTTGAACTTCTTCAAGACCTTGTCAAGGTATGTGCTTTGTGAAAGTCCTATGAGGCGCCTTGACCTATCTCTATAGATCTTTATGCCCAATATATAAGTAGCTTCTCCGAGGTCCTTCATTGAAAAACTTTTATTCAAGTAATCATTTACGCTTTCCAAAACTCTACATTGTTTCCAATCAGCAACATGTCATCTATATATAATATTAGAAACGCTATAGAGCTCCACTCACTTTCTTGTAAACACAAACTTCTCCAACAACTTGTATAAACCCGAACGCTTTGATCACCTCATCAAAGCATTGATTCCAACTCCGAGATGCCTGCACTAGTCCATAAATGGATCGCTGGAGTTTGCATACTTTGTCAGCATTCTATGGATCGACAAAACCTTCGGGTTGCATCATATACAACTCTTCCTTAAGAAACCCGTTAAGGAACGCCGTTTTGACATCCATCTGCTAGATTTCATAATCGAAAAATGAAACTATTGCTAACATGATTCGGATGGACTTAAGCGTCGCTACGGGTGAGGATGTCTCATCGTAGTCAACTCCTTGAACTTGTGAAAACCCTTTGCCACAAGTTGAGCTTTATAAATGGTCACATTACCGTTCGCGTCCGTCTTCTTCTTAAAGATCCATTTGTTCTGAATAGCCTTTCGACCTTCAGGTAATACTTCCAAAGTCCAAACTTTGTTTTCATACATAGATCCTATATCGGGTTTCATGGCTTCTAACCATCTATTGGAATCTGGACCCATCATTGCTTCTCCATAATTCGCAGGCTCATTTTTGTCCAACAACATGATTGACAAGACAGGATTCCTGTACCACTCAGGAGCAGTACGTGCTCTTGTCGACCTGGGAGGTCTGATAGCAACTTCATATGAAGCTTCACGATCACCATCATTAGCTTCCTCTTCAACCGGTGTTGCCCTGGCAGAAATTTCTTTCAGTCCTGCGCCACCATCTTGTTGAAGTAGAGGTTCTACAACCTCATCAAGTTGTATCTTCCTCCCACTCAATTCTTTCGAGAGAAACTCTTTCTCAAGAAAAGCTCCGTTCTTAGCGACAAACACTTTGCCCTCGGATTTGAGATAGAAGGTATACCAAACTATCTCTTTTGGGTAACCTATGAACACGCACTTTTCCGCTTTGGGTTCCAGCTTTTCACGCTGAAGCTTTTTGACATAAGCATCACATCCCCAAACTTTAAGAAACGAAAACTTTGGCTTCTTTCCATACCACAACTCATATGGTGTTTGTTGGAAATACGCCCTAGAGGCAATAATAAATTAGTTATTATTATATTTCTTTGTTCGTGATAATCGTTTATTGTCCATGCTATAAATGTATTGATTGGAAACTCAAATACATGTGTGGATCCATAGACAAAACACTGTCCCTAGTAAGCCTCTAGTTGACTAGCTCGTTGATCAAAGATGGTCAAGGTTTCCTAACCATAGACAAGTGTTGTCACTTGATAAACGGGACCACATAATTAGGAGAATCATGTGATGGACAAGACCCAAACTGTGAACGTAGCATATTGATTGTGTCATTTTAATGCTATTTTTTCTGCGTGTCAAGTATTTGTTCCTATGACCATGAGATCATATAACTCACTGGCACCGGAGGAATACCTTGGGTGCATCAAACGTCGCAACATAACTGGGTGACTATAAAGGTGTTCTACAGGCATCTCCGAAGGTGTCCGTTGAGTTAGTATGGATCAAGACTGGGATTTGTCACTCCGTGTGACGGAGAGGTATCTCAGGGCCCACTTGGTAATACAACATCACACACAAGACTTGCAAGCAATGTGACTAAGTGTAAGTCACGAGATCTTGTATTACAGAATGAGTAAAGAGACTTGCCGGTAACGATATTGAAATAGGTATGCGGATACCGACGATCAAATCTAGGGCAAGTAACATACTGAAGGACAAAGGGAATGACATACGGGATTATATGAATCCTTGACACTAAGGTTCAACCGATAAGATCTTCGGAGAATATGTAGGATCCAATATGGGCATACAGGTCCCATTATTGGATATTGACCGAGCAGTACCTAGGGGTATGTCTACATAGTTCTCGAACCCTCACGGTCTGCACACTTAAGGTTCGATGATGTTTTAGTATAGTTGAGTTATATGTGTGGTTACCGAATGTTTTTCGGAGTCCCCGATGAGATCACAGATGTCATGAGGGTTTCCGGAATGGTCCGGAAATGAAGATTGATATATAGGATGGTTTCATTTGGTTACCGGAAGGTTTTCGGGCATTACCGACATTGTACCGGGAGTGACGAATGGGTTCCGGAAGTTCAGCGGGAGGGGGGCCACCCACCCAGAGGGAGCCCAATGGCTTTAGGGTGGTGCACCAGCCCTTAGTGGGCTGGTGGGACAGCCCAAGAATGCCTTGGCCCCAAGAAGATAAAAACCAAAGAGAAAAGGAAAGCCTCCTCCCCTTCCCTCTTATATATAGTGGTGATTTAGGGCTGATTTGAGACAACTTTTGCCACGTGCAACTCAACCCTAGACCACATAGTTCTACCTCTAGATCGGATTTCTACGGAGATTGGGTGGAGCCCTGCAGGAGTAGATCACCACCACCATCGGAGCGTCGTCATGCTGCCGGAGAACTCATCTACTTCTCTGTGTTGCTTGCTGGATCAAGAAGGCTGAGATCATCGTCGAGCTGTATGTGTGCTGAACGCGGAGGTGCCGTCCGTTCAGCGCTAGATTGGAACGGATCATGGGACGGAAGGCGGGACGGTTCGTGGGACGGATCAAGGGACGTCAAGACGTTCCACTACATCAACCGCGTTTCTTAACGCTTCCTGCTGTGCGATCTACAAGGGTACATAGATCCAAATCTCCTCTCGTAGATGGACATCACCATGATAGGTCTTCGTGTGCGTAGGAAATTTTTTGTTTCCCATGCAACGTTCCCCAACAATGGCATCATGAGCTAGGTTCATGCGTAGATGTTATCTCGAGTAGAACACAAAAGGTTTTGTGGACGGTGATGTTCGATTTGCTGCCCTCCTTAGTCTTTTCTTGATTCGGCGGTATTGTTGGATTGAAGCGGCCCAGACCGGCATTACTTGTACGCTTACGAGAGACTGGTTTGATCGGCTAACATGCAACCTCGTTGCATAAAGATGACTGGCGGGTGTCGGTTTCTTCAACTTTAATTGAATTGGTTTTGACCATGGTGGTCCTTGGAGAGGTTAAATAGCAATTTGCACATCTCCTTGTGGTTTTGGCATAAGTAAGATGCGATCATACTAGATACCCATAGCAGCCACGTAAAACATGCAACAACAAATTAGAGGACGTCTAACTTGTTTTTGCAGGGTATACTTGTGATATGATATGGCCAATGACGTGATGTGATACATTGGATGTAGGAGATGATCATGTTGTAATAGTTAATATCGACTTGCACGTCGATGGTACGGCAATCGGCAGGAGCCATAGGGTTGTCTTTAAACTAACGTTTGTGTTTGCAGATGCGTTTACTGTATTGCTAGGACGTAGCTTTAATAGTAATAGCATAAGTAGCATGACAACCTCGATGGCGACACGTTGATGGAGATCATGGTGTGGCGCCGGTGACAAGAAGATCGTGCCGGTGCTTTGGTGATGGAGATCAAGAAGCACATGATGATGGCCATATCATGTCATTTATGAATTTCATGTGATGTTAATCCTTTTATGCACCTTATTTTGCTTAGAACGACGGTAGCATTATGAGGTGATCTCTCACTAAAATTCGAAGACAAAATTGTGTTCTCCCCGACTGTGCACCGTTGCTACAGTTCGTCATTTCGAGACACCACGTGATGATCGGGTGTGATAGACTCAACGTTCACACACAACGGGTGCAAAACAGTTGCACACGCGGAACACTCGGGTTAAGCTTGACGAGCCTAGCATGTGCAGACATGGCCTCGGAACACATGAGACCGAAAGGTCGAGCATGAATCGTATAGTGGATATGATTAGCATAGCGATGCTTACCACTGAAACTATTCTCAACTCACGTGATGATCGAACTTGAGTTAGTGGATTTGGATCTTGTACCACTCAAATGACTAGAGAGATGTACTTTTTGAGTGGGAGTTCTTGAGTAATATGATTAATTGAACTAATTATCATGAACATAGTCTAATGGTCTTTGCTAATTATGATGTAGCTTGCGCTATAGCTCTACTGTTTTTATATGTTCCTAGAGAAAATTTAGCTGAAAGTTGAAAGTAGCAACTTTGCGGACTAAGTCCATAAAACTGAGGATTGTCCTTATTGCTGCACAAAAGGCTTATGTACTTAATGCACCACTCGGTGTGCTGCACCTCGAGCATCGTCGGTGTATGTTGCGAACATCTGACATACACGTTTTTGATGACTACGTGATAGTTTAGTGCATAATACTTAATGGCTTAGAAGCAAGGCGCCGAAGATGTTATGAAACGTCATGGAACATAAGACATGTTCTAAGAGATGAAATTGAGATTTCATGCTCGTGCCCTTGTTGAGTGGTATGAGACCTCTGACAAGATTCATTGTCTACAAAGTAAAGGGGAAAAGGTCAATGATGACCCACAAGTATAGGGGATCAATCGTAGTCCTTTCGATAAGTAAGAGTGTCGAACCCAACGAGGAGCAGAAGGATCTCACAACTGGTTTTCAGCAAGGTAAAATCTGAGGCACTGAAATTATCGGTAACAAGTGATTGTGTGGTGAGATGATTCGTAGCAAGCAACAAGTAACAAAAGTAGCAACGGTGCAGCAAAGTGGCCCAATCCCTTTTGTAGAGAGCGACAAGCTGGACAAAGTCTTATAGGAGGGAAAACGCTCCCGAGGACACACGGGAATTTCTGTCATGCTAGTTTCATCACGTTCATATGATTCGCGTTCGTTACTTTGATAGTTTGATATGTGGGTGGACCAGCGCTTGGGTACTGCCCTTACTTGGACAAGCATCCCACTTATGATTAACCCCTCTCGCAAGCATCCGCAACTACGAAAGAAGAATTAAGACAAAGTCTAACCATAGCATTAAACTAGTGGATCCAAATCAGCCCCTTACGAAGTAACGCATAAACTAGGGTTTAAGCTTCTGTCACTCTAGCAACCCATCATCTACTTACTAATTACCAATGCCTTCCTCTAGGCCCAAATAATGGTGAAGTGTTATGTAGTCGACGCTCACATACCACCACTAGAGGAAAAACAACATACAACATATCAAAATACCGAACGAATACCAAATTCACATGACTATTATTAGCATGACTTATCCCATGTCCTCAGGAACAAAAGTAACTACTCACAAAGCATAATCACAATCATGATCAGAGGTGTAATGAGTAGCATCAAGGATCTGAACATAAACTCTTCCACCAAATAATCTAACTAGCATCAACTACAAAGAGTAATCAACACTACTAGCAACCTTACAAGTACCAATCGGAGTCGCGAGACGGAGATTGGTTACAAGAGATGAACTAGGGTTTGGAGATGAGATGGTGCTGATGAAGATGTTGATGGATATGAGTCCCCTCCGATGAGAGGAGTGTTGGTGATGACGATGGCGACGATTTCCCCCTCCGGGAGGGAAGTTTCCCCAGCAGGATCGTCCTGCCAGAGCTCTAGATTGGTTCTGCTCAAGTTCCTCCTTGTGGCGGCGGAGAAACCACGAAAAATCTCCCTTCTGATTTTTTTCCTGGACGAAACCCTCCATATAGCAAAAGAGGGGGCAAGTGGGCCAGCAGGGTGCCCACAAGCCCCCATGGCGCGGCCTGGAGGGTGGCCGTGCCGTGCAGGCTTGTGGCCACCCCCTGGCGCCCCTCTGGCACTTCTTCGGCCCAGTATTTTTTATAAATTGGGAAAACAATCTCCGTTGATTTTCACGGGGTTTGGAGTTGCACAGAATAGGTATCTCAACTTTGCTCCACTTTGAGGCCAGAATTCCAGTTGTCGCTATTCTCCCTCTTCATGTAAACCTTCCAAAATAAGAGATAAAAGGCATAAGAATTGTACCGTGAAGTGAAATAACAGCCAAAGAAGTGATAAATATCAACATGAAAACATGATGCAAAATGCACGTATCAACTCCCCCAAGCTTAGACCTCGCTTGTCCTCAAGCGAAAGCCGAGCTCAATAAATATGTCCACATGTTTAGGGAGAGAGGTGTCGACAAAACAAGATACGAACATGCATGCATCATGATCAAGATCAGAACAGCATACCAACATATAATATCTCATGCTAAAGTGATAATTCCTTCACAAAGTAAAGCATGGATCAAGAACCTTACTGAGAAGTAACAACCGATAGCCTTTATTCATTGAAGCAATTGCAATTTATCACAACATCATAAAGAGTCAAATAAGAGCTTGTAAAGCAAATCCACATACTCAATCATTCCTTCGTTCTCTACAATTGCTACAACTCACGTGGTACTCATGAGATCAAAGTTTCAGCTGGACACATAGAAAGATAGGGGCTTATAGTTTTGCCTCCCAACTGCTTACCTCGAGGGTAATGTCAACAATAATAATTCATGAATACTTACCTCCAATTTGACATATGAGTATAGATCTTTCCTAAGCATGTGACGTTAGCCAAGATAAAGGCGAGATAAGGAAGTGGTGAAGATCACCATGACTCTTTCAGGAAAAAAAAGTAAAGGTACAAGATAGGCCCTCTTAGTGGGGGAACGTCACTTTGTATTGCCCCCTGTGATAAAGAACTTTATTATGCAGTATGTCGCTTTTATGTCTTCCTCATCATAGGTTCCTATAAAGATTATTTTCCACACACTAATAGATCATACATATTAGAGAGCAATTTTTATTGCTTGCACCGATGACAACTTACTTGAGGGATCTTATTCAATCCTAGGTAGGTATGGTGGACACTCATGGCAGAAATGGTTTGAAGGTTTATGGATGCACAAGTAGTATCTCTACTTGGTGCGGGAGTTTTGGCTAATGTGAGGTGGAAGCAATCATCACATGATAAGGGATCTCTAATCATATAACATTGTTCAGAGCCAAGCAAACACAATTCATTACGTTGTCTTCCTTGTCCAACATCTAATTCTAGGCATGCAATAGTTTGGTGAGTGTTCACAATCATAGATGGTGTCAGAGATGATATATTTATATGTGAACCTCTCCTTCCTTATCACTTCCTATTAATTGCAACAATGACCAAGGTCTACGTTTGCCTACCCTCAACAAGTTTCAGTCCTCATTCTTTTTATATGTGAAGCCATCACTTCCCATAAGATCATTACATGATCTTTCATGCTTTTGTTCTATTCTCACTCTTTTAATCATGGCATGAGGCAAAGCCCTTCAACTAAGACACTCTTTATTATATGGCTCACGAGCAAGAATACATCGGGGGTGACACAGAGCAAAACTCAAGACTAAAGCACTAAGACTTTTACTCAACTAGAGAAAAAGAAAACTGAAAAGGAAAACTAAAACAAAGGTAATGGCAAAAGATGTGATGGTGATACGATACCGGGGCAACTCCCCCAAGCTTAGCAAAAGCCAAGGGGATTGCCCATACAATTGCTTAGTTGTCTTCCTTTGGTGGTGGTGGTGGAGGAGTTGTTGAAGCGGTCTTGAGCTTGTCTAATTTCCACTTGAGCATAAAGTTCTGCTCCCTCAGATCATCATTTTCCTCCTCCAGCTTCAACACTCTTTGGCAAAGCTCCTGCTTACTCTCCTGCAAGAAACGAGAATGGATAAACAAGGTCTTAGGCTTCTTCCTTTGGTCAGGGAGGCTCGACTTCTTGAACTCCATATGAGTGCGTCCAGGTTGAGGTAGAGGAGCCTCCTCTTCATCTGAACTCGTTTGTTCCTTCCCCTTGGGATCATAGTCTTCTTCCTCATCGGTGGTCCAGCCATATGGTTCCAAGTCCCCATAGACCTTGGGGTTAGCAACGAAATCAGCCACATAGCTCTCCCCCTCTGAATCCTGAGAAGACATCTTGACCTAGATCTACGGCAGAAACAGGTTCGAAACGAAAAACAGAGGAAATCTGCCTGATGCAGGGGTCAGACCAAACGGAAGTATATATAATGATTTTTTCCAGACCAGAAGGAGTCCCCTGCACGAAAACGGAGTCCGGGAGGCGCACGAGGTGGCCACAAGCCCTCACGGCGCGGCCAGGGGGTGGGCCCGTGCCGTGCAGGCTTGTCGCCTCCTCGCGCACTTTCCGGACTACTTCCAATTTTTGTATTTTTTCAAATATTCCAAAACGGAGAAAATTTCCTATTGGAAAAGTATTGGACTCTGTTTTCTTACCGAATCACATACCTCTTCGTTTTCGGAGTCTAAAACAGGCTGATAAATATCCCTTAGGTGTTCTTCCGGAGTTATGGTATTGATGATATTGCTTTCAACATTTATGGGAGTACCTGAGATATAATGCTTGATTCTCTGCCCATTTACCACTCTCGGACAATTACCTTCCATGTTGTTGATCTTGATAGCACTGGAACGATATACTTCCTCAACAACATAGGGACCTTCCCATTTAGAGAGAAGCTTGCCTGCAAAGAATCTTAAACGAGAGTTATATAGCAAGACATAATCACCTACATTGAACTCACGCTTTTTTATCCTCTTCTCATGCCACCTCTTAACCTTCTCTTTGAAGAGCTTGGCATTCTCATACGCTTGAGTTCTCCACTCATCAATCGAGCTAATGTCAAATAACCTCTTCTCACCGGCAAGTTTGAAATCAAAGTTGAGCTCTTTGATTGCCCAATAAGCTTTATGCTCTAGCTCAAGAGGTAAGTGACATGCTTTACCGTACACCATTTTGTATGGAGACATACCCATGGGATTCTTATAGGCAGTTCTATAAGCCCATAGTGCATCATCGAGCTTCTTAGACCAATTCTTTCTAGACCTGTTGACAGTCTTTTGCAGAATCAGTTTAATCTCTCTATTACTTAGCTCTACTTGACCACTGGACTGAGGGTGATAGGGGGACGCAATTCTATGGTTGACATCGTACTTAGCAAGCATTTTACAGAAAGCACCATGAATGAAGTGTGAACCACTGTCGGTCATTAGATATCTAGGGACTCCAAATCTAGGGAAGATAACTTCTTTCAGCATCTTGATAGAGGTGTTGTGATCAGCACTACTAGTGGGGATAGCTTCTACCCACTTAGTGACGTAATCAACAACAACTAAGATGTGAGTATACCCATTGGATTTTGGAAAAGGTCCCATATAATAAAAGCTCGAGACGTCAAATGGTTCAATGACAAGTGAATAGTTCATAGGCATTTCCAGACGTTTGCTAATATTACCTATTCTTTGACATTATTCACAAGACAAGACAAACTTACGCGCATCCTTGAAGAGAGTGGGCCAATAGAAACCTGATTGCAATACCTTGTGTGCAGTTCTATCTCCCGCATGGTGTCCTCTGTAGGCCTCAGAGTGACACTTTCGTAGGATCTGTCCCTGTTCATGTTCACGTACACAACGTCTAATAACACCATCTACTCCTTCCTCATAAAGGTGAGGATCATCCCAAAATTAGTGTCTCAAGTCAAAGAAGAACTTCTTCTTTTGCTGGTACGTGAAACTAGGTGGTATATATTTGGCAACGATATAGTTTGCATAATCAGCATACCACGGTGCACTACGTGAAGCATTGATGACATTCAGTTGCTCATCGGGAAAGCTATCATCAATAAGTTGTGGGTCATCAAGAACGTTCTCCAACCTAGACAAGTTGTCTGCTACTGGGTTATCAGCACCCTTTGTGTCAACAACGTGCAAATCAAATTTTTGTAGCAAGAGAACCCATCTGATAAGTCTAGGTTTAGCGTCCTTCTTCTCCATTAGGTACTTAATAGCAGCATGATCAGTGTGAATAGTGACTTTGGAATCAACTATGTAAGACCTGAACTTTTCACATGCAAACACGACTGCTAAGAACTCCTTCTCCGTAGTAGCATAGTTTCTCTGGGCACTGTCTAGAGTTTTACTAGCGTAGTGAATAACATTCAACTTCTTATCAACTCTTTGCCCTAGAATAGCACCAACATCATAATCACTAGCATCACACATGATTTCAAAAGGCAAGTTCCAATCAGGTGGTTGAACAATAGGTGCAGTTATCAAAGCCCTCTTAAGTATTTCGATGGCTTCCTTACAATCATCGTCAAAGACAAAAGGAATATCCTTTTGCAAGAGATTGGTAAGAGGCCTAGAAATCTTAGAGAAGTCTTTAATGAACCTTCTATAGAAATCAGCATGACCAAGGAAACTTCTTATACCTTTGATATCTGTGGGGTAAGGCATTTTCTCGATTGCATCAACCTTAGCCTTATCGACTTCAATACCTCTTTCAGAAATTTTATGTCCTAAGACGATGCCTTCATTAACCATAAAGTGGCACTTCTCCTAGTTCAAGACAAGATTGGTGTCTTTACATCTCTGCAAGACTCGATCAAGGTTGCTGAGGCAATCATCAAAGGAAGACCCGTAAATGGAGAAGTCATCCATGAAAACCTCGACAATCTTTTCACAAAAGTCAGAGAATATAGCCATCATACATCTTTGAAAGGTGGCAGGTGCATTACATAAGCCAAAAGGCATACGTCTATAGGCAAAGGTACCAAAAGGGCAGGTGAAAGTGGTTTTCTCCTGATCAGATTGTGCAACTGGTATTTGGGAGAAACCAGAATAACCGTCTAGAAAGCAGAAGTGTGTGTGTTTAGATAGTCTTTCTAGCATTCGGTCGATAAAAGGCAGAGGGTAATGATCTTTCCTAGTGGCCTTATTCAACTTCCTAAAATCAATCACCATCCTATAGCCAGTAATAATCCTCTGTGGGATCAACTCATCCTTATCATTAGGGACAATGGTGATGCCTCCCTTCTTAGGAACGTAATGCACCGGACTCACCCAATCGCTATGAGCAACAGGATAGATAATACCCGCTTCCAGGAGCTTTAGTATTTCTTTTCTTACTACTTCTTTCATCTTAGGATTCAATCTCCTTTGATGATCAGCAACTTGTTTGAATTCAGGATCAGTTTTGATCTTGTGCTGGCATAGAGTGGGACTAATGCCCTTAAGATCATCAAGAGTATATCTTATAGCAGCACGGTGCTTCCTCAGAGTTTTTAGTAACTTCTTTTCTTCCTGCTCTGAGAGGCTAGCACTAATAATAACAGGATATATCTCCTTTTCATCAAGATAGGCATACTTAAGAGTATCAGGCAACTGTTTAAGCTCGAACACAGGATCACCCTTTGGTGGGGGTGGATCCCCAAGCAGTTCAACAGGCAGATTATTCTTAAGGGTAGGATATTGTTCTAAGACAACTCTATCTATCTCATCCCTTTTATCCATATGCATATCATTTTCATACTCAAGCAAGTATTGCTCTAAGGGATCAGTAGGAGGCACGGCAATAGAAGCTAAGGCAATAGTTTCATCCCTACTAGGCAACTCCTTTTCATGAGGTTGTCTACCAAACTTAGAGAAATTGAACTCATGTGACACTCCTTCAAAGCCAACAGTGACAGTTTGCTTCTCACAATCAATATGAGCATTGACAGTGTTGAGAAAAGGTCTACCAAATATGATGGGACAAAAGCAATCTTGTGCGGTAGCAAGAACGAGGAAATCAGCAGGATACTTCGTTTTACCACACAAGACTTGAACATCCCTAACAATTCCCACAGGGTAGATAGTATCTCTATTGGCAAGCTGAATAATGACATCTACAGGTTCTATCTCAACAGGTGCAATCTCATCTTTGACTTCATCGTATAAGGATTGAGGTATTGCACTAACACTAGCACCCAAGTCACATAACCCATGGTAACAATGATCTCCTATCTTAAGAGAAACCACAGGCATGCCAACAACAGATCTATGTTTGTCTCTAGCGTGAGGTTTAGCAATTCTAGCAGCATCTTCTCAAAAGTGAATATTATGTCCCTCAACTTCTTTAGACAAAAGATCTTTGATAATAGCAATGCTAGGTTCGATTCTAATTTTCTCAGGGGGTGTAGGTGTTCTAATATAGCCTCTACGTCAGTTGAAGCTTCAGAATATCCTTTATCCTAACAGGGAAAGGTGGTTCCTCAATGTAAGCACTGGGTACAACAGGATCATTATAGGCAATGGCTTTCTCTTCAACTGGAGTGGGTTGGACTACATTGACTTCTAAAGGAGGATGAAATTTAAACCACTTCTCTTTGGGGAGATCAATATGAGCAGCAAAAGATTCAGACAATGAAGCTACTATCTCAGAGTCAAGTCCATACTTAGCGCTAAAATCAAAAAAAGTACTTGTCTCAACAAAGGATTTAACGCAATCAAAAGTGAAATTCATACCTGAATCCTTACCTTCTTCAAGCTCCCAATCTTCAGAGTTGCGTTTAATTCTCTCCAATAAATTCCACTTGAAGTCAATGTATCTCTTCATAAAAGAACCGGTACAAGAAGTGTCAAGCATGGTGCGATCATCATGAGAAAGCCGAGCATAGAAGTTCTGAATGATAATTTCTCTCGAGAGCTCATGATTGGGGCATGAATATAGCATTGATTTAAGCCTCCCCCAAGCTTGAGCGATGCTTTCTCTGTCATGAGGCCAAAAAATTTAAATATAATTTCGATCACGATGTACTAAATGCATAGGATAAAACTTTTGATGAAATTCCAATTTCAACCGATTGTAGTCCCATGATCCAGTATCATCACATAGCCTATACCATGTCAACGCCTTATCCTTCAAAGATAAAGGAAAGATCTTCTTCTTGACCTCATCCTCAGGCACACCTGCAAGCTTAAATTAACCACAAACTTCATCTACATAGATTAGATGCAAGTCTGGATGTGATGTTCCATCTCCTGTAAAAGGATTAGCCAGTAGTTTCTCAAGCATACCCGAAGGAAATTCAAAGAAAATATTTTCAGTAGGTGAAGCAACTTGAGGAGCAACTCTTTGTGCTTCCGTTTGAGGTGAAGATACCCCGAACAAGCCCCTCAAAGGATTAGTATCCATAGTAACAAGTGACAACAAATTTCAGCACAATATATGAATGTTTCCTTACCAAGTTCCACTTACCAAAGGTGCTTCACTCCCCGGCAACGGCGCCAGAAAAGAGTCTTGATGACCCAGAAGTATAGGGGATCAATCGTAGTCCTTTCGATAAGTAAGAGTGTCGAACCCAACGAGGATCAGAAGGATCTGACAAGTGGTTTTCAGCAAGGTAAAATCTGCACGCACTGAAATTATCGGTAATAAGTGATTTTGTGGTGAGATGATTCGTAGCAAGCAACAAGTAACAGAAGTAGCAACGGTGCAGCAAAGTGGCCCAATCTCTTTTGTAGCAAGGGACAAGCCTGGACAAAGTCTTATAGCAGGAAAAACGCTCCCGAGGACACATGGGAATTTCTGTCATGCTAGTTTCATCATGTTCATATGATTCGCGTTCGTTACTTTGAGAATTTGATATGTGGGTGGACCAGCGCTTGGGTACTGCCCTTACTTGGACAAGCATCCCACTTATGATTAACCCCTCTCGCAAGCATCCGCAACTACGAAAGAAGAATTAAGACAAAGTCTAACCATAGCATTAAACTAGTGGATCCAAATCAGCCCCTTACGAAGTAACGCATAAACTAGGGTTTAAGCTTCTGTCAATCTAGCAATCCATCATCTACTTACTACTTCCCAATTCCTTCCTCTAGGCCCAAATAATGGTGAAGTGTTATGTAGTCGACGTTCACATAACACCACTAGAGGAAAAACAACATACAACATATCAAAATACCGAACGAATACCAAATTCACATGACTATTATTAGCATGACTTATCCCATGTCCTCAGGAACAAAAGTAACTACTCACAAAGCATAATCATAATCATGATCAGAGGTGTAATGAGCAGCATCAAGGATCTGAACATAAAATCTTCCACCAAATAATCCAACTAGCATCAACTACAAAGAGTAATCAACACTACCAGCAACCTTACAAGTACCAATCGGAGTCGCGAGACGGAGATTGGTTACAAGAGATGAACTAGGGTTTGGAGATGAGATGGTGCTGATGAAGATGTTGATGGAGATGAGTACCCTCCGATGAGAGGAGTGTTGGTGATGACGATGGTGACGATTTCCCCCTCTGAGAGGGAAGTTTCCCCGGCAGGATCGTCCTGCCGGAGCTCTAGATTGGTTCTGCTCAATTTCCGCCTCGTGGCGGCGGCGAAACTACGAAAAAGATCCCTTGTGATTTCTTCCTGGACGAAACCCTCCATATAGCAAAAGAGGGGGGCAAGTGGGCCAGCAGGGTGCCCACAAGCCCCCATGGTGCGGCCTGGGGGGTGGCCCTACCACGCAGGCTTGTGGCCACCCCCTGGCGCCCCTCTAGCACTTCTTCAGCCCTGTATTTTTTATAAATTGGGGGGGGGGAATCTCCGTTGATTTTCACGGTGTTTGGAGTTGCGCAGAATAGGTATCTCAACTTTGCTCCACTTTCAGGCGAGAATTCTAGTTGCCGGTATTCTCCCTCTTCATGTAAACCTTGCAAAATAAGAGAGAAAAGGCATAAGAATTGTACCGTGAAGTGAAATAACAACCAAAGAAGTGATAAATATCAACATGAAAACATGATGCAAAATGGACGTATCACTCAATCGTTGAGCATGTGCTCAGATTGTCTGAGTACAACAATCGCTTGAATCAAGTGGGAGTAAATCTTCCAGATGAGATAGTGATGGGTCTCCAAAGTCACTGCCACTAAGCTGCTAGAGCTTCGTGATGAACTATAACATATCAAGGATAGATGTGATGATCCTTGAGTGACTCGCAATGTTTGACACTGCGAAAGTAGAAATCAAGAAGGAGCATAAATTGTTGATGGTTAGTAAAACAACTAGTTTCAAGAAGGGCAAGGGCTAGAAGGGATACTTCATGGAACGACAAACCAGTTGCTGCTCTAATGAAGAAACCCAAGATTGAACCCAATCCCGAGAGTAAGTGCTTTTGTTATGAGGGGAACGGTCAATGAGGCGGAGCTACACTAGATACTTGGTAGATAAGAAGGCTGGCAAAGTCGACAAAAGTATATTTGATATACATGATATTGATGTGTACTTTACTAGTACTCCTAGTAGCACGAGGGTATTAGATACCGATTCGGTTGTTGAGTGATTAGTAACTCAAAATAAAAGCTACGGAATAAACGAAGACTAGCTAAAGGCGAGGTGACGATAAGTGTTGGAAGTGTTTCCAAGGTTGATGTGATCAAATATCGCACGCTCCTGGGATTGGTGTTAAACCTAAATAATTGTTATTTGGTGTTTGCGTTGAGCATGAGCATGATTGGATCATGTTTATTGCAATCCGATTATTCATTTAAGGAGAATAATGTTTATTCTATTTGCTTGAATAATTACCTTCAATGGTTTTATTGAATCTCGTTCGTAGTGTTACACATGTTCATAATAGTGGTGCCAAAATATAAAAATTAATAATGATAGTACCACTTAGTTGTGGCACTGCCACTTGAGTCATGTTGGTGTAAAATGCATGAAGAGGCTCCATGCTGATGGATCTTTGTACTCACTCATTTTTGAAACGTTTGAGACATGCAAACCACACCTATTGGTATAAAACGCATGAAGAAACTCTATGCGGATGGATTGTTTGGATTCACCTGATTTTGAATCACTTGAGACGTGCAAAAGCATACCACATGGAACAGGAAAGTGGCTTGTTGGAAGCAATGCATTTTGATGTGTGCAGCCCCATGAGTGCTAAGGCACGCAGTAGATTCGTTATGTTCTTACTTCATTGACGATTTGAGTAGATACAGGAGTATTTACTTGATGAATCAAAAGTCTGAAATATTGAAAAGTTCAAAGCTATTTCAGAGTGAAGATCGTCGTGACAAGAGGATAAACTGTCTACGATATGATCATAGAGATGAATATCTGAGTTACGAGTTTTTGGTACGCAGTTAAGACAATGTGGAAATTGTTTCGCAGTTCATGCCACCTTGAACACCATAGTGTGATGGTGTGTCTAAACGTCCTAGCCGCGCCCTATCGGATATAGCGCATACTATGATGTCTCTTATCGAATTACCACTATCGTTTATGGGTAATGCATTAGAGACAACCGCATTCACTTTAAATAGGGCACCGCATATTTCCATTGAGATGACACATTATGAACTATGGTTTGGAGAAACCTGAGCCATCGTTTCTTGAAAGTTTGGGGTTGCGACGCTTATGTGAAAAAGTTTCAGTCTGATAAGCTCGAACCCAAACAAGATAAATGCAGCTTCATAGGATATCCAAAACGGTTGGATACATCTCCTATCTCAGATCCAGAAGCAAAGTGTTTGGTTCTAGAAACGGGTCCTTTCTCGAGGAAAGGTTTCTCTCGAAATAATTGAGTGGGAGGGTGGTGGAACTTGATGAGGTTAGTGAACCGTCAGTTCAACCAATGTGTAGCAGGGTGCGGGAAGATGTTCCTGTGACGCCTACACCAATTGAAGTGGAAACTGATGATGGTGATCATTGAGCTTCGGATCAAGTTACTACAAACCTCGTAGGTCGACAAGGTCGCGTACTACGACAGAGTGGTACGGTAACCCTGTCTTGGAGGTCATGTTGTTGAACAACAATGAAACTACGAGCTATGGAGAAGCGATGGTGGGCCCGGATTCTGACATATGGCTGGAGGCCATGAAATCCGAGAGAGGATCCATGTATGAAAACAAACTGTAGACTTTGGAAGAACTACTTGATGGTCATAGGACTATTAAGTAAAGATGGATCTTTAAAAGGAAGACAAACGATGATAGTGAAAGGTCACCATTAAGAAAAGCTCGACTTGTCGCAAAGATGTTTCCGACAAAGTTCAAAGAGTTGATTATGATGAGACTTTCTCACTCGTAACGATGCTAAAAGTCTGTTGGAATTAGGTTAGTAGTTGTTACATTATTTATGAAATATTGCACATAGGATGTAAAAACATTGTTTCCTCGACGGTTTCCTTGAGGAAAGGTTGTATGTGATACAACCAGAAGGTTTTTTCGATCCTAAGGATACTAACAAGTATGCAAGCTCCAGCGATCCTTCAATGGACTGGTGCAAGCATCTCGGCGTTGGAATATACACTTTGATAAGATGATCAAAGCTTTTGGGTTTGTACAAGGTTTATGAGAAACTTGTATTTACAAAGAAGTGAGTGGGAGCACTATAGAATTTCTCATAAGTATATGTGGTTGACATATTGTTGATCGAAAGTGATGTAGAATTTCTGTGAAGCATAAAGGTTGTTTGAAAGGGGGTTTTCAAAGGAAGACATGGATAGAGCTACTTGAACATTGAGCATCAAGATCTATGGAGATAGATCAAAATGCTAAACAGAACTTTCAAATGAAACGCATGCCTTGATAAGTTTTTAAAGGAGTTCAAATTAGATCAACAAAGAAAGAGTTATTGGATGTATTGTAAGCTGAGAATTTGAGTAAGACTCAAAAGACCGACCACGGCAGAAGAAAGAGAAAGGACGAAGGTCGTCCCCTATACCTTAGCCGTAGACTCTTAAGTATGCCATGTTGTGTACCGCACTTAGTGTCTGCCTTGCCACAAGTCTATTAAGAGGTACAAAGAGTGATCCAGGATTGAATCACTGAACAACGATCGAAGTTATCCTTAGTAACTAATGGACTAAGGAATTTTTCTCGATTATGGAGGTGGTTAAAGAGTTCATCGTAAAGGGTTACGTTGATGCAAGCTTTGACACTAATCCGAATAAACTATGAGTAGTAAAACAGATTCATATAGTAGAGTAGATATTTGGAGTATTTCCGAATAGCACATAGTAGAAGAATCTATAAGATGACATAAAGATTTGTAAAGCACACACGGATCTGAAAGTTTCAGAACCATTGACTAAAACCTTTCTCACGAGCAAGACATGATCAAACCCCAGAACTATATGGGTGTTGGATTCGTTAAAATCACATGGTGATGTGAACTAGATTATTGACTCTAGTGCAAGTGGGAGACTATTGGAAATATGCCCTAGAGGCAATAATAAATTAGTTATTATTATATTTCTTTGTTCGTGATAATTTTTTATTGTCCATGCTATAATTGTATTGATTGGAAACTCAAATACATGTATGGATACATAGACAAAACATTGCCCCTATTAAGCCTCTAGTTGACTAGCTCGTTGATCAAAGATGGTCAAGGTTTCCTAACCATAGACAAGTGTTGTCACTTGATAAATGGGATCACATCACTAGGAGAACCATGTGATGGACAAGACCCGAACTATGAACGTAGCATATTGATCGTGTAGTTTTATTGCTATTGTTTTCTGCGTGTCAAGTATTTGTTCCTATGACCATGAGATCATATAACTCACTGGCACCGGAGGAATACCTTGTGTGCATCAAACGTTGCAACGTAACTGGGTGACTATAAAGGTGTTCTACAGGTATGTCCGAAGGTGTCCGTTGAATTAGTATGGATCAGGACTGGAATTTGTCACTCCGTGTGACGGAGAGGTATGTCGGGGCCCACTCGGTGATACAAGATCACACACAAGCCTTGAAAGCAATGTGACTAAGTGTAAGTCACGGGATCTTGTATTACAGAATGAGTAAAGAGACTTGCCGGTAACGAGTTTGAAATAGGTATGCGGATACCGACGATCAAATCTCGGGCAAGTAACATACAAAAGGACAAAGGGAATGAAATACGGGATTATATGAATCCTTGACACTGAGCTTCAACGGATAAGCACATACCTTGATAAAGTTTTGAAGAGGTTCAAAATGGAACAGTCCAAGAAAGGGTTCTTGCCAGTTTTACAAGGTATGAGATTGAGGAAGACTCAGTGCCCAGCAACTGATCAGGATAGAGAGCATATGAGCACCGTCCCCTATGCTTCAGCCATAGGTTCTATCATGTATGCAATGCTGTGCACTAGACCGGACGTTAGCTTGGCCATAAGTATGGCAGGCAGGTTCCAGAGTAATCCAGGAGTGGATCACTGGACGGCGGTCAAGAATATCCTGAAGTACGTGAAAAGTACTAAGGAGATGTTTCTCGTGTATGGAGGTGACGAAGAGCTCGCCGTAAAGGGTTACGTCGATGCAAGCTTTGACACAGATCCGGACGACTCTAAGTCGCAGACCGGATACGTATTTATTCTTAATGGGGGTGTGGTAAGCTGGTGCAGTTCCAAGCAAAGCGTCGTAGCAGATTCTACATGTGAAGCGGAGTACATGGCTGCCTCGGAGGCAGCTAAGGAGGGTGTCTGGATGAAGCAGTTCATGACGGATCTTGGTGTAGTGCCAAGCGCACTGAATCCAATAACCTTGTTCTGTGACAACACGGGTGCCATTGCCCTAGCAAAGGATCCACGGTTTCACAAGAAGTCCAGACACATCAAACGACGCTTCAACCTCATCCGCCACTACCTCGAAGGGGAGGACGTAAATATATGCAAAGTGCACACGGATCTGAATGTAGCACACCCGCTGACTAAACCTCTTCCACGGGCAAAGCATGATCAACACCAGAACTGTATGGGTGTTAGATTTATTACAATGTAATTCGCATGATGATGTGAGGGCTAGATTATTGACTCTAGTGCAAGTGGGATACTGTTGGAATTATGCCCTAGAGGCAATAATAAATATAGTTATTATTATAATTCCTGTATCAAGATAATCGTTTATTATCAATGCTATAATTGTATTGAATGAAGACTTATATACATGTGTGGATACATAGACAAAACACTGTCCCTAGCAAGACTCTAGTTGGCTAGCCAGTTGATCAAAGATAGTCAGGGTCTTCTGATTATGAACAAGGTGTTGTTGCTTGATAACTGGATCACGTCATTAGGAGAATCACGTGATGGACTAGACCCAAACTAATAGACGTAGCATATTGATCGTGTCATTTTGTTGCTACTGTTTTCTGCGTGTCAAGTATTTGTTCCTATGACCATGAGATCATATAACTCACTGGCACCGGAGGAATGCTTTGTGTGTATCAAACGTCGCAACGTAACTGGGTGACTATAAAGATGTTCTACAGGTATCTCTGAAGGTGTTCGTTGAGTTAGTATGGATCGAGACTGGGATTTGTCACTCCGTGTGACGGAGAGGTATCTCAGGGCCCACTCAGTAATACAACATCGCACACAAGCCTTGCAAGCAATGTGACTTAGTGTAAGTTGCGGGATCTTTTATTACGGAACGAGTAAAGAGACTTGCCGGTAAACGAGATTGAAATAGGTACGCGGATACTGACGATCGAATCTCGAGCAAGTAACATACCGAAGGACAAAGGGAATGACATACGGGATTATATGAATCCTTGGCACTGAGGTTCAAACGATAAGATCTTCGTAGAATATGTGGGATCCAATATGGGCATCCAGGTCCCGCTATTGGATATTGACCGAGGAGTCACTCGGGTCATGTCTACATAGTTCTCGAACCCGCAGGGTCTGCACACTTAAGGTTCGACGTTGTTTTATGCGTATTTGAGTTATATGGTTGGTTACAGAATGTTGTTCGGAGTCCCGGATGAGATCACGGACGTCACGAGGGTTTCTAGAATGGTATGGAAACGAAGATTGATATATAGGATGACCTCATTTGATTACCGGAAGGTTTTCGGAGTTACCGGGAATGTACCGGGAATGACGAATGGGTTCTAGGTGTTCACCGGGGGGGGGGGGGGCGCAACCCACCCCAGGGAAGCCCATAGGCCTTGGGGTGGCGCACCAGCCCTTAGTGGGCTGGTGGGACAGCCCAAGAAGGCCCTATGCCACATAGGAAGAAAAATCAAAGAGAAAAGAAAAAAAAGAGTAGGTGGGAAAAGGGGAAGGACTCCTCCTTCCAAACCTAGTTGGATTCGGTTTGGAAGGGGAGGACTCCCCCCTTGGCTCGGCCGACCCCCTTGAGGGTCCTTGGACCCCAAGGCAAGGCTCCCCCTCTTCCCCCTATATATACAGAGGTTTTAGGGCTGATTTGAGACAAATTTGCCACGGCAGCCCGGCCACATATCTCCACAGTTTTGCCTCTAGATCGCGTTTCTGCGGAGCTCGGGCGGAGCCCTGCTGAGATTAGATCACCACCAACCTCCGGAGCGCCATCACGCTGCCGGAGAACTCATCTACCTCTCCGTCTCTCTTGCTGGATCAAGAAGGCCGAGATCATCGTCGAGTTGTACGTGTGCTGAACGCGGAGGTGTCGTCCATTCGACACTAGATCGTGGGACTGATCGCGGGACGGTTCGCGGGGCGGATCGAGGGACGTGAGGACGTTCCACTACATCAACCGCGTTCACTAACGCTTCTGCTGTGCGATCTACAAGGGTACGTAGATCGAATATCCCCTCTCGTAGATGGACATCACCATGATAGGTCTTCGTGCGCGTAGGAAATTTTTTGTTTCCCATGCGACGTTCCCCTACAAGAGGGCCACGGAGGAGGCCACGAGCCCCCTAGGCGCGCCCTAGGGGGGGCTAGCAGGCTCGTGCCCTACCCCCGTGCCTCCTTGGCCCTACCTCTTTCGCCTATAAATTCCCTAAAATCCCCAAACCAACAAAGAGAGCCACGAAAATACTTTTTCGCCGCCGCAAGCTTCTGTTTCCGTGAGATCCCATCTGGGGACCGTTCTGGTGCCCTGCCGGAGGGGGATTCGGACACAGAGGGCTTTTTCATCAACACCATTGCCTCTCCGATGATACGTGAGTAATTCACCAAAGACCTCCGGGTCCATAGCTAGTACCTAGATGGCTTCTTCTCTCTCTTGGGTCTTCAATACAAAGTATTCCATGATCTTCATGGAGATCAATCTGATGTAACTTTCTTTTGCGGTGTGTTTGTCAAGATCCGATGAATTGTGGATTTATGATCAGATTATATATGAATATTATTTGAGTCTCCTCTGATTTATTATATGCATGATTTCGTATCCTTGTAATTCTCTTCGAGTTATGGGTTTCGTTTGGCCAACTTGATCTATAATTCTTGCAATGGGAGAAGTGCTTGGTTTTGGGTTCATACCGTGTGGTGTCCTCACCTAGTGACAGAAGGGGTAGCGAGGCATGCATTGTGTTGTTTCCATCAAGGGTAAAAAGATGGGGTTTATATCATATTGCATGAATTTATCCCTCTACATCATGTCATCTTGCTTAAGGCGTTACTCTGTTTGTTATGAACTTAATACACTAGATGCATGCTGGATAGCGGTCGATGTGTGGAGTAATAGTAGTAGATGCAAAAAGTATCGGTCTACTTGTCTCGGACGTGATGCCTATATGTATGATCATTGCCTTAGGTATCGTCGTGACTTTGCGCGATTCTCTCAATTGCTCGAGAGTAATTCATTCACCCACCGTAATACTTGCTATCATGAGAGAAGCCTCTAGTGAACACTATGCCCCCCAGGTCTATTTTACACATTATATATTCAGATCTACATACAAAAATACCAAAAATACCTTGCGGCACTTTTATTTATTTATTTATATTTACCTATTATCACTATCAGATCTCACCTTGCAAGTAATCGTAAAGGGATTGACAACCCCTTTATCGCGTTGGGTGCAAGTTTGTTTGTTTTTGCGCAGGTGCCTTGGTGCCTCATCTTGATACTCCTACTGGATTGATACCTTGGTTCTCAAACTGAGGGAAATACTTATCTCTACTTTGCCTCATCACCCTTTCCTCTTCAAGGGAAAAACAAAACGCAAGATCAAGAAGTAGCAGGTGCATGACCATAAAAGATATTACTCATATAAATAGAACAACCATTATTCTGTGACTTAAATGAGGATCCGTCTCGCAATAAACAATATCCATATATAATGTTCATGCTCAACGCACACACTAAATAATAATTATTTAAGTGAGAGTGTGCCAACAGTGATCGCATAAACCTCGGAACCATTTCCCATGCGCGTCGTCACGTCATCCTTCGCCAGACTTCATTTATTCCGCAGTTCTGGTTTCGAGTTGCAAATGTGAGCAACAAAACTGGTATGAAATACACAGGCTCTACTATGAGAGTTGGTGACATACACATCAATAACATGTATATCAAATATACCTTGTTTGGCATTGGCCGCCTTCTTATCGGCCAGATACTTGGGGCAGTTTCGCTTCCAGTGACGAGTTCCCTTGCAATAATAACACTCAGTTTCCGGCTTAGGTCCATCCTTGGGTTTCTTTGTCGGAGGGGCAACAGGTTTGCCGCTCTTCTTGGAGTTCCCTTCTTTCCTTTTCCGTTTTTCTTGAAAATGGTGCTCTTATTGACCATCAACACTTGATGCTCTTTCTGGATTTCTGACTCTGCGACTTTCAGCATCGCAAATAACTCGGCGAGTGACTTATTCATCCCTTGGATGTTATAGTTCAACACAAAGTTCTTATAGCTAGGTGGCAGTGAACTCTGTCAGTGGTAGTCTCTTGCGGGAGTTCAATCCCCAGCTCAGCTAGACGGTGAGAGTACCCAGACATTCTTAGTATGTGTTCACTGGCAAACCCGTTCTCCTCCATTTTGCAAGCATAAAACTTATCGGAGGTCTCATGCCTCTTGATTCAGGCATTCTTCTCAAAGATAAACTTCAATTCCTAGAACATCTCATATGCTCCATGACGTTCAAAACGTCTTTGAAGTCCCGGTTCTAAGCCATACAAAATTGCACATTGAACCAATGAGTATTGATCCTTACGGGGCTGCCAAGTGTTCAAAACATCTTGGGTCGCCGTAGCGGGTGGTCCATCACCTAGAGTAGCATCAAGGACATATTGCTTTTTGCCAGCCATGGGGATAAGCATCAGATTACGAGCCCAGTCAACAAAGTTGCTTCCATCATCTTTCAGCTTAGCTTTCTCTAGGAACGTATTAAAATTCAGGATTTCTACTACGCGAGCAATTGATCTACAACATAAAAGTTTGCAAAGATTACATAGACTATGTTCAAGACAATTGAGTTTAGCTAATCATATTACTTATAAACTCCCACTCAAATAGTCATCCCTCTAGTCATTCAACCGTCGCATTATCCAAATCTACTAACTCTAGTCTGATCATCACGTGAGTTGAGATTAGTTTCAATGGTGAACATCTCCATGTTGATCATATCAACTATATGATTCATGCTCGACCATTCGGTCTCTTGTGTTCTGAGGCCATGTGTGTACTAGCTAGGCTCGTCAAGTTTAACCCGAGTATTCCACGTGTGCAACTGTTTTGCACCCGTTGTATGTGAACATCGAGTCTATCACACCCGATCATCACGTGGTGTCTCGAAACGACGAATTGTCGCAACGGTGCACAGTCGAGGGGACCATAATTTTATCTTGAAATTTTAGTGAGGGATCACCTTATAATGCTACTGTCGTCCTAAGCAAAATAAGGTGCATAAAAAGATTAACATCACATGCAAATCAAAAATGATATGATATGACCATGAACTTGTGCTTCTTGATCTCCATCACCAAAGCATCGACATGACCTCCATCGTCACCGGCGCCGCACCATGATCTCCATCATCGTGCTACCATCGAGGTTGTCGTGCTATCTATGCTATTAGTACTAAAGCAACTGCCTAGCAATATAGTGAGAGCATCTGCAAGTGCAAAATTAATTTAAAGACAACCCTATGGCTCCTGCCAATTGCTGTAGCATCGACGCGCAAGTCGATATTTAACTATTACAACATGATCATTTCATACATCCAATATATCATATCATGTCATTGTCCATATCACATCACAGGCATACCGTGCAAAAACAAGTTAGACGTCCTCTAATTTGTTGTTGCATTTTTACGTGGCTGCTATGGGTATCTAGTATCATCGCATCTTACTTACGCAAAGGCACAATGGTGATATGCAAATTTATATTTAACCTTCTCCAAGGACCGCCTCGGTCAAATACGATTCAACTAAAGTTGAAGAAACAGACACCCACCAGTCATCTTTATGCAACAAGTTGCATTTCAGTCGATGAAACCGGTCTCTCGTAAGCGTACGAGTAAAGTTGGTCCAGGCCACTTCCATCCAACAATGCCGCTCAATCAAGAAAGGACTAAGGAGGGCAACAAATTGAACATCAACACCCACATAATCTTTTGTGTTCTACTCGAGATATCATCTACGCATGAACCTAGCTCATGATGCCACTGTTGGGGAACGTTGCATGGGAAACAAAAAATTTCCTATGCACACGAAGACCTGTCATGGTGATGATCATCTACGAGAGGGAGACCGGCTCCACATACCCTTGTAGATCTCTAACCGGGAAGCATTAAGAAACGATGTTGATGTAGTGGAACGTCTTCGTGATCCAAATTGCCACCGTCCCACGATCCATCCCGATCTAGCGCCGAACGGATAACACCTCCACGTTCAACACACATACAACTCGACTATGATCTCCGCCTTCTTGATTTAGAAAGAGGGGCGGAGAGGTAGATGAGTTCTCCAACAGCGTGACGACATGACGACGATGGTGGTGGAGCTAGTCCAGCAGGGCTTCGCCAAAGCACCGCTGAAAACTAGACTAGAGGAGAAAGGGATCTACAGAGAGGGCAGGACGTGGCTGATTATTGTGTCTCAAAAACCCTCAAAACCTCTAGTATATATAGGAGGAGAGGAGAGGAGGCTGCCTTGGACCCACCTCCAAGGAGAGGGGTCGGCCGAACCAAAGGAGGAGTCCACCTCCTTGTGGGAAGGTGGAGTACTTTGGGAGGATTCCTCCTTTCCCTTCCTTTTAAAAGTTCTTTGCCTTTTATCTCTTCTCCTAGCCGCATGGGCCCTTGAGAGAGGCTCTGGCCAGCCCACCACGGGCTGTTACACCTCTTCTCACAGCCCACAAGGCTCTTGGGTCGTCACACCCCTCCCGGTGGTCCCCAGGCACTCCCTGTACACTACCGATGAGCCCGAAACTTTTCTGGTGACCAAAACAGGACTTCCTATACATCAGTCTTTACCTCCAGACCATTACGGAGCGTCTCGACGTCGAGGATCTCATCCGGGAGTCCTAACAACCTTCGGTCACCAACACCTATAACTCAACTATACCGAAATGTCATCTAACCTTAAGTGTGCAGACTGTGTGGGTTCGAGAACTATGCAGACATGACAGAGACACTCTCCGATCAATATCTAATAGAGGGACCTGGACATCCATATTGGATCCTACATATTCTACAAAGATCTTATCGGTTGAACCTGTATGTCAAGGATTCACTCAATCCCGTATACCATTCCCTTTGTCCTTCGATATATTACTTGCCCGAGATTCAATCGTCGGTATCGACATACCTAGTTCAATCTCGTTATGGGAAAGTCTCTTTACTTGTTCCGTAATACAAGATCATGTGGCTAATTCTTTAGTCATATTCCTTGCAAGGCTTGTTTGTGATGTTGTATTACCGGGTGGGCCCCGACATACCTCTCCGTCACACGGAGTGATAAATCCCAGTCTTTATCCATGCTAACTCAGCGAACACCTTCGGAGATACCTGTAGAGCACCTTTATAGTCACCCAGTAATGTTGTGACGTTTGATACACATAAGGCATTCCTCCGGCGTCAGTGAGTTACATGATCTCATGGTCATAGGAATGTATACTTGACATGCAGAAAACAATAGCAACAAAATGACACGATCATATGCTACGTTTATCGTTTGGGTCTTGTCCATCACATCATTATCCTAATGATGTGATCCCGTCCTCAAGTGACAACACTTGTCTATGGATAGGAAACCTTAACCATCCTTGACCATCGAGCTAGTCAACTAGAGGCTTACTAGGGACATTATTTTGTCTATGTATCCACACATGTATTTATGTTTCCATTCAATACAATTATAGCACGGATAATGAACGATTATCTTGAAACAGGAAATATAATAATAACTATTTTATTATTTCCTCTAGGGCATATTTCCAACATGAGGATGCCCCGGAAGGCATCCCCTCTTTTTGTCTGGATTCATCGACATGTCACTTGGAGTTATATTTTCATTCATCACATGATATGAGTCTTGCTTGGAGTGTCGTTTGCTTTTGTTTGCTTTTAGTTTCAGTTTGCCACAATCATCGTTTGGTGGACACACCTATTTGTGAGAGATACCACAGCATCATAATTTGTTAGAATACTCTATGTGCTTCACTTATATCTTTTGAGTTTAGCAGTTGCTCTAGTACTTCACTTATATCTTTTTTGAGAATGGTGGCGTGTAGATTTCATACTAATATTATGCTCTCATTCTTCACTTATATTTGTTTGAGAGTTAAGTAAATAGTGATGTTAATTTGCATGGGTCATAAGACTAGATAAAAAATAATGGGTATTCAGTGAGTGATAATTAAAACCATCATGTAGGACATATAGGGAAATTATGAGTTAATGATATTGATGTTGTGATATGAAAAAGGTGTGAGTGCATCATTATTAATTCAGAGGGGTGTCGATATTAATAGATGTTGAACTTCTTGTTCATCTAAAATTAAAAGGGCATGTTGATGATGTGTGAGAATTTCTACTCCTCATTGAAATCCTAGGGTTGTTTTGAGTTGGAGTTGCGCGATGGTTAATTCCTACCAACCCTCTCCCTCGGGGCATGCGAGTAGTACTTTGATTTGTGATAAACTAATAGAACGTTGGAATAAGTACATGGGTTCTTCATGACTAATGTGACACCATGGACATTCGCAATCTCACCTCCTCATATTGGCTAGCCTTTTCGGTACCGTGCATCACCCGTTCTCACCTTGATGATCGGTGCATCCAAACCTCGTGACATGACATTCTCTCTTGCACATAAGACTTTTTATATCCTCCTCAAAACAGCCACCATACATACCTATCATGGCATCTCCATAGCCATTCTGAAATATGTTGCCATGCAAATGCCATCGTCACTTCACATGACTAGTTCGTTCATCATCATAATGCTTTGCATGATTATATAGAGCTAACATAGTATTTGTGGCAAAGACACCATTCATCATATTTTTGATACATGTCATGCTAGATCTTTGCACATCCCGGTACACTACCGGAGGCATTCGTACAAAGTCATATCGTCCTATCAGTTTTCATATTGAGTTGTAAGTAAATAAAATTGGGGGAGGCCAAATGAATCCACCATAAAAAATGAAAAAATTAATAAGAGAAAAAGAGAGAAGGGACTTTGCTACTATCCTTTACCACACTTTTGCCTCAAAGTGGCACCTTGTTCTTCATATAGAGAGTCTCATGTTATATCATTCATATGCTAGTGGGAATAACTTTTTCATAAACCTGGCTTGTATATTCCGATGAAAGGCTTCCTCAAATGCCCGAGGTCTTCACGAGCAACCAAGTTGGATGCACACCCACTTAGTTGTTGGAAATATGCCCTAGAGGCAATAATAAATTAGTTATTATTATATTTCTTTATTCATGATAATCGTTTATTATCCATGCTATAATTGTATTGATTGGAAACACATTGCATGTGTGGATACATAGACAAAACACTGTCCCTAGTAAGCCTCTAGTTGACTAGCTCGTTGATCAAAGATGGTCAAGGTTTCCTGACCATAGGCAAGTGTTGTCACTTGATAATGGGATCACATCATTAGGAGAATCATGTGATGGACTAGACCCAAACTAATAGACGTACCATGTTGATCGTGTCATTTTGTTGCTACTGTTTTCTGCGTGTCAAGTATTTGTTCCTATGACCATGAGATCATATAACTCACTGACACCGGAGGAATGCTTTGTGTGTATCAAACGTCGCAACATAACTGGGTGACTATAAAGATGCTCTACAGGTATCTCCGAAGGTGTTCGTTGAGTTAGTATGGATCGAGACTGGGATTTGTCACTCCGTGTGACGGAGAGGTATCTCAGGGCCCACTCGGTAATACAAAATCGCACACAAGCCTTGCAAGCAATGTGACTTAGTATAAGGTGCGGGATATTGTATTACGGAACAAGTAAAGTGACTTGCCGGTAAACGAGATTGAAATAGGTATGCGGATACTGACGATCGAATCTCGGGCAAGTAACATACCGAAGGACAAAGGGAATGACATACGGGATTATATGAATCCTTGGCACTGAGGTTCAAACGATAAGATCTTCGTAGAATATGTGGGATCCAATATGGGCATCCAGGTCCCGCTATTGGATATTGACCGAGGAGTCACTCGGGTCATGTCTACATAGTTCTCAAACCCGCAGGGTCTGCACACTTAAGGTTCGATGTTGTTTTATGCGTATTTGATTTATATGGTTGGTTACCGAATGTTGTTTGGAGTCCCGGATGAGATCCAGGACGTCACGAGGAGCTCCGTAATGGTTTGGAGGTAAAGATTGATATATAGGAAGTCCTGTTTTGGTCACCGGAAAAGTTTCGGGCTCATCGGTAGTGTACCGGGAGTGCCGGGAGGGGTGCCGGGGACCATCGGAAGGGGTGTCACGCCCCAAGGGGTCTCATGGGCTATGGGAAGAGATAAAACAGCCACTAGTGGGCTGGAATAAGTTCCCACTAAGGCCCAAAAGGTTTGAGAAGGAAAAAAACACAAGGTGGAAAGAGTTTCCAAGTGGGAAGGTGGAATCCTACTCCAAGTAGGATTGGAGTAGGACTCCTCCACTTCCAATTTCGGCCAAACCTTGAGGGTTTGAGGCTGCCTCTTCCCTCCCCCTCCCTCCTATATATACTGAGGTATTAGGGCTGATTTGAGACAACTTTTGCCACGGCAGCCCGACCACATACCTCCACGGTTTTACTTCTAGATCGCGTTTCTGCGGAGCTCGGGCGGAGCCCTGCTGAGATTAGATCACCACCAACCTCCGGAGCGCCGTCATGCTGTCGGAGAACTCATCTACCTCTCTGTCTCTCTTGCTGGATCAAGAAGGCCGAGATCATCGTCGAGCTGTACGTGTGCTGAACGCGGAGGTGCCGTCCGTTTGGCACTAGATCGGAGCGGATCGTGGGACGGTTCGTGGGACGGTTCGCGGAGCGGATCGAGGGACGTGAGGACGTTCCACTACATCAACCACGTTTCTTAACGCTTCTGCTGTGTGATCTACAAGGGTACGTAGATCGGAAATCCCCTCTCGTAGATGGACATCACCATGATAGGTCTTCGTGCGCGTAGGAAATTTTTTGTTTCCCATGCGACGTTCCCCAACAGTGGCATCATGAGCTAGGTTCATGCGTAGATGTCTTCTCGAGTAGAGCACAAAAGTTTTTGTGGGCGGTGATGTGCGTTTTGCTGCCCTCCTTAGTCTTTTCTTATTTCCGCGGCATTGTTGGATCGATGCGGCTCGGACCGACATTACTCGTACGCTTACGAGAGACTGGTTTCATCGCTACGAGTAACTCCGTTGCTCAAAGATGACTGGCGGGTGTCGGTTTCTCCAACTTTAGTTGAATCGGATTTGACCGAGGAGGTCCTTGGATGAGGTTAAATAGAAATTCATACATCTCCGTTGTGGTGTTTGCGTAAGTAAGATGCGATCCTACTAGATACCCATGGTCACCACGTAAAACATGCAACAACAATTAGAGGACGTCTAACTTGTTTTTGCAGGGTATGCTTGTGATGTGATATGGCCAACGATGTGATGTGATATATTGGATGTATGAGATGATCATGTTGTAATAGTTAATATCGACTTGCACGTCGATGGTACGGCAACCGGCAGGAGCCATAGGGTTGTCTTTAAACTAACATTTGTGCTTGCAGATGCGTTTACTATATTGCTAGGACGTAGCTTTAGTAGTAATAGCATGAGTAGCACGACAACCCCGATGGCGACAGGTTGATGGAGATCATGATAATGAAGATCATGGTGTGACGCCGGTGACAAGAAGATCGTGCCGGTGCTTTGGTGATGGAGATCAAGAAGCACATGATGATGGCCATATCATGTCACTTATGAATTGCATTTGATGTTAATCCTTTATGCACCTTATCTTGCATAGAACGACGGTAGCATTATTAGGTGATCTCTCACTAAAATTTCAAGACGAAATTGTGTTCTCTCCGAGTGTGCACCGTTGCGACAGTTCTTCGTTTCGAGTTACCACGTGATGATCAGGTGTGATAGACTCAACGTTCACATACAACGGGTGCAAAACAGTTGCACACGCGGAACACTCGGGTTAAGCTTGACGAGCCTAGCATGTGCAGACATGGCCTCGGAACACATGAGACCGAAAGGTCGAGCATGAATCGTATAGTTGATATGATTAGCATAGAGATGCTTACCACTGAAACTATTCTCGACTCACGTGATGATCGGACTTGAGATAGTGGATTTGGATCATGTACCACTCAAATGACTAGAGAGATGTACTTTTTGAGTGGGAGTTCTTAAGTAATATGATTAATTGAACTAACTGTCATGAACATAGTCTAATGGTCTTTGCGAATTACGATGTAGCTTGCGCTATAGCTCTACTATTTTTTTATGTTCCTAGAGAAAATTTAGTTGAAGTTGATAGTAGCAAACTTTGCAGAGTATTGTCCTCGTTGCTGCGCAGAATGCTTATGTCCTTAATGCACCACTCGGTGTGCTGCACCTCGAGCGTCGTCTGTGGATGCTGTGAACATCCGACATACACGTTTCTGATAACTACACGATAGTTCAGTACAAAATACTTAATGGATTAGAAGCAAGGCGCCGAAGACGTTTTGAAACGTCACGAAACATAAGAGATGTTCTAAAGAGATGAAATTGTGATTTCATGCTTGTGCCCTTGTTAAGAGGTACGAGACCTCTGACAAGATTCGTTGTCCACAAAGTAAGGGAGAAAAGCTCAATCGTTGAGCGTGTGCTCAGATTATCTGAGTACGACAATCGCTTGAATCAAGTGGGAGTTAATCTTCCAGATGAGATAGTGATGGTTCTCCAAAGTCACTGCCACCAAGCTGTGAGAGCTTTGTGATGAACTATAACATATCAAGGATATATACAATGATCCTTGAGAAATTTGCGATGTTTGACACTGCGAAAGTAGAAATCAAGAAGGAGCATCAATAGTTGATGGTTAGTAAAACCACTAAGTTTCAAGAAAGGCAAGGGCTAGAAGGGATACTTCGTGAAACGGCAAAACAAATGCTGCACTAATGAAGAGACCCAAGATTAAACCCAAACCCGAGACTAAGTGCTTCTGTAATGAGGGGAACAGTCACTGAGGCGGAGCAACTCTAGATACTTGGTAGATAAGAAGGCTGGCAAAAGTCGAAAGAAGTATATTTCATATACATGATGTTGATGTGTACTTTACTAGTACTCCTAGTAGCACGAGGGTATTGGATACCGGTTCGGTTGCTAAGAGATTAGTAACACGAAATGAAAGCTACTGCATAAGCGGAGACTAGCTAAAGGTGAGGTGACGATACGTGTTGGAAGTGTATCCAAGGTTGATATGATCAAACGCCGCACGCTCCCTCTACCATCGGGATTGGTGTTAAACCTAAATAATTGTTATTTGGTGCTTGCGTTAAGCATGAACATGATTGGATCGTGTTTATTGCAATACGATTATTCATTTAAAGAGAATAATGGTTACTCTATTTGCTTGAATAATCACCTTCAATGGTTTATTGAATCTCGATTGTAGTGTTACACATGTTCATGATATTGGTGCCAAAAGATACGAGGTAATGATGATAGTACCACTTACTTGTGGCACTGCCGCTTGAGTCATGTTGGTATAAATTGCATGAAGAGGCTCCATGCTGATGGATCTTTATACTCACTTGATTTTGAATCACTAGTGACATGCAAATCACACCACATGAGCAAGGCCTTGTTTTCATTGAGATGAAACAAGATAGTAACTTGTTGGAAGTGATACATTTTGATGTATGCAGTCCAATGGGTGATGAGGCACGCAGTGGATGTCATTATATTCTTACTTCAATGACGATTTGAGTAGATACAAGAGTATTTACTTAATGAATCACAAGTCTGAAATATTGAAAAGTTCAATTCTGTTTCGGAGTGAAGTTCGTCGTAACAAGAGGATAAACTGTCTACGATATGATCGTAGAAATGAATATCTGAGTTGCGAGTTTTGGTACGCAGTTAAGACAATGTGGAAATTGTTTTGCAGTTCATGCCACCTGGAACATCATAGTGTGATGATGTGTCTGAACGTCATAGCCACGCACTATTTGGCATGGTGCATGCTATGATGTCTCTTATCGAATTACCACTATCGTTTATGGGTTATGCATTAGAGACAACCGCATTCACTTTAAATAGGGCACCGCGTATTTCCGTTGAGATGACACAGTATATGCTGAGGTTTAGAGAAATCTAAACTGTCGTTTCTTGAAAGTTTGGGGCTTCGACACTTATGTGAAGAAGTTTCAGTCTGATAAGCTCGAACCCAAAGCGGATAAATGCATCTCCATAGGATATCTAAAACAGTTGGGTACATCTCCTATCTCAGATCTGAAAGCAAAGTGTTCGTTTCTAGAAACGGATCCTTTCTCGAGGAAAGGTTTATCTCGAAAGAATTGAGTGGGAGGGTGGTAGAACTTGATGAGGTTATTGAACCATCACTTCAACTAATGTGTAGCAGGGCGCAGGAAGTTGTTCTTGTGGCGCCTACACCAATTGAAGTGAAAGCTAATGATGGTGATCATCATGCATCGGATCAAGTTACTAAAAGCCTCGTAGGTTGACAAGATCGCGTACTACTGCAGAGTGGTACAGTAACCCTGTCTTGGAGGTCATGTTGTTGAGCAACAGTTAACCTACGAGTTATGGAGAAAGCAATGGTGGGCCCGGATTCCGACAAACGGCTGGAAGCCATGAAATCCGAGAGAGGATCCATGTATGAAAACAAAGTGTAGACTTTGGAAGAACTACTTGATGGTCATAGGACTATTGAGTAAAGATGGATCTTTAAAAGGAGGATAGACAATGATGGTGATAAGTCACTATTTAGAAAAGCTCGACTTGTCGCAAAGATGTTTCCGACAAGATCAAACAGTTGACTATGATGAGACTTTCTCACTCGTAGCGATGCTAAAAGTCTGTTAGAATTATGTTAGTAGTTGATGCATTATTTATGAAATATTGCACATAGGATGTCAAAACATTGTTTCCTCGACGGTTTCCTTGAGCAAACATTGCATGTGATACAACCAGGAGGTTTTGTCGATCCTAAAGATACTAGCAAGTATGCAAGCTCCAGCAATCCTTTGATGGACTGGTGCAAGCATCTTGGAGTTGGAATATACACTTTGATAAGATGATCAAAGATTTTGGGTTTGTACAAGGTTTATGAGAAACTTGTATTTCCAAAGAAGTGAGTGGGAGCACTATAGAATTTCTGATAAGTATATGTGGTTGACATATTGTGGATCAGAAATAATGTAGAATTTCTGTAAAGCATATAAGGTTGTTTGAAAGGAGTTTTCAAAGGAATACCTGGATTGCGCTACTTGAACGTTGAGCATCAAAGATCTACGGAGATAGATCGAAAGCGCTTATTAGAAGTTTCAACAAGATGCATGCCTTGACAAGTTTTTGAAGGAGTTCAAAATAGATCAGCAAAGAAGGAGTTCTTAGTTGTGTTGTGAGGTGTGAATTTGAGTAAGACTCAAAACCCGACCCCGGCAGAATAAAGAGAATAGACGAATGTCGTCTTCTATGCCTTGGCCGTAGAATCTGAAGTATGCCATGCTGGGTACCGCACCTGATGTGTGCCTTAACTCAAAGTCTGTTGAGAGGTACAGAGAGTGATCCATGATTGAATCACTAGCAGTGGTCAAAATTTATCCTTAGTAACTGATGGACTAAGGAATTTTTCTCGATTATGGAGGTGGTTAAAGAGTTCGTCGTAAAGGGTTACGTCGATGCAAGCTTTGACACTAATCCGAATAACTATGAGTAGTGAAACGGATTCGTGTAGTAGAGTAGATATTTGGAGTATTTCCGAATAGCACATAGTAGCAGCATCTATAAGATGACATAAAGATTTGTAAAGAACACATGGATTTGAAAGTTTCAGAACCGTTGACTAAAACCTCTCTCACGAGCAAAACGTGATCAGACCCCATAACTATATGGGTGTTGGATTCGTTGGAATCACATGGTGATGTGAACTAGATTATTGACTCTAGTGCAAGTGGGAGACTGTTGGAAATATGCCCTAGAGGCAATAATAAATTAGTTATTATTATATTTCTTTGTTCATGATAATCGTTTATTATCCATGCTATAATTGTATTGATTGGAAACACAGTGCATGTGTGGATACATAGACAAAACACTGTCCCTAGTAAGCCTCTAGTTGACTAGCTCGTTGATCAAAGATGGTCAAGGTTTCCTGACCATAGGCAAGTGTTGTCACTTGATAACGGGATCACATAATTAGGAGAATCGTGTGATGGACTAGACCCAAACTAATAGACGTAGCATGTTGATCGTGTCATTTTGTTGCTACTGTTTTCTGCGTGTCAAGTATTTGTTCCTATGACCATGAGATCATATAACTCACTGGCACCGGAGGAATGCTTTGTGTGTATCAAACGTCGCAACGTAACTGGGTGACTATAAAGATGTTCTACAGGTATCTCTGAAGGTGTTCGTTGAGTTAGTATGGATCGAGACTGGGATTTGTCACTCCGTGTGACGGAGAGGTATCTCAGGGCCCACTCAGTAATACAACATCGCACACAAGCCTTGCAAGCAATGTGACTTAGTGTAAGTTGCGGGATCTTTTATTACGGAACGAGTAAAGAGACTTGCCGGTAAACGAGATTGAAATAGGTACGCGGATACTGACGATCGAATCTCGAGCAAGTAACATACCGAAGGACAAAGGGAATGACATACGGGATTATATGAATCCTTGGCACTGAGGTTCAAACGATAAGATCTTCGTAGAATATGTGGGATCCAATATGGGCATCCAGGTCCCGCTATTGGATATTGACCGAGGAGTCACTCGGGTCATGTCTACATAGTTCTCGAACCCGCAGGGTCTGCACACTTAAGGTTCGACGTTGTTTTATGCGTATTTGAGTTATATGGTTGGTTACCGAATGTTGTTCGGAGTCCCGGATGAGATCCAAGACGTCACGAGGAGCTCCGGAATGGTCCAGGGGTAAAGACTGATATATAGGAAGTCCTGTTTTGGTCACCGAAAAAGTTTCGGGCTCATCGGTAGTGTACCGGGAGTGCCGGGAGGGGTGCCGGGGACCATCGGAAGGGGTGTTACGCCCCAAGGGTTCTCATGGGCTATGGGAAGAGATAAACCAGCCCCTAGTGGGCTGGAATAAGTTCCCACTAAGGCCCATAAGGTTTGAGAAGGAAAAAACACAAGGTGGAAAGAGTTTCCAAGTGGGAAGGTGGAATCCTACTCCAAGTAGGATTGGAGTAGGACTCCTCCACCTCCAATTTCGGCCAAACCTTGAGGGTTGGAGGCTGCCTCTTCCCTCCCCCTCCCTCCTATATATACTGAGGTATTAGGGCTGATTTGAGACAACTTTTGCCACGGCAGCCCGACCACATACCTCCACGGTTTTACCTCTAGATCGCGTTTCTGCGGAGCTCGGGCGGAGCCCTGCTGAGATTAGATCACCACCAACCTCTGGAGCGCCGTCATGCTGCCGGAGAACTCATCTACCTCTCCGTCTCTCTTGTGGATCAAGAAGGCCGAGATCATCGTCGAGCTGTACGTGTGCTGAACGCGGAGGTGCCGTCCGTTCGGCACTAGATCGGAGCGGATCGTGGGACGGATCGCGGGACGGTTCGTGGGACGGTTCGCGGGGCGGATCGAGGGATGTGAGGACGTTCCACTACATCAACCGCGTTTCTTAACGCTTCTGTTGTGCGATCTACAAGGGTACGTAGATCGGAAATCCCCTCTCGTAGATGGACATCACCATGATAGGTCTTCGTGCGCGTAGGAAATTTTTTGTTTCCCATGCGACGTTCCCCAACATTAGTTTTAGTGGAGCTTTCATACACTGATAGCTCTAGTGCATCATTTGCATGGCAATCCCTACTCCTTGCATCGATATCTATCAACAGGGATATCCATAGCCTATTGGTACGCCTAGTTGATGTGAGACTATCTTCACCAATTTGTACCCCTCTGAAACCTACCACCATATTCTATTCCACCTTTATGCTATGTCCAATGGTTCACGCTCATGTATTACGTGAAGAATAAAAGGTTGATGCATATTAAAAAATTACGTTCCAATTGCCTGACTTGGACACTATGCTTCTTGATATTTGTATTAATGTGGTGAAGATGGAGCCATGCCTTGCTAATATAATAAGATGGATAGAGGTAAAACAATCTTTAAGGATCCTGTACTTTGAAAGATTAATGATTTTGCTGCTTATACCTATAAGTATTTCTGTGTTAATATTTGTTAATTTAACGTTTCTCAATGAGAATACATGCAGAAGGTTACATCATGGATAGCATGTCACATCAAATATTTTGTTTTTATCATTTACCTACTCGAGGATCAGCAGGAATTAAGCTTGGGGATGCTTGATACGTTTCGAACGTATCTATTATTTTTTATTGTTCCATGCTGATATATTATCATTCTAGAATACTTTTGGGGTATTTATTTACCAATTTATATTATTTTTTAGCACTAACCTATTGACCCAGTGCCGAGTGTCGGTTGCTGTTTTCTGCATGTTTTTCACTTTTTAGGTTTTCCATATCAAACGAAGCCGAATTGACCTGGAACTTTCTCGTGATTTTTTCTGGATCAAAAGAAGACCGAGGAGTATCGGAAGAATGCTCGAGACCGCACGAGGGGCCCACAAGCGAATAAGGCACGACGTGGGGGTGCTCCCAAATGGCTTGTGCCTCCCTCGTGGCCCTCCAGTCTATGTTTCTCGCTTATAAATTCTTGTATACCCTAAAACCATCAGAAGGAGTCCCAAAACACTTTTTACGCTGCCACAAGTATGTATTCCATTGGGAGGCCATCCGGAGCTTCGTTCTGGCACCCTACCAGAGGGGGGATCGATCATGGAGGGCCTCTTCATCAACCTCTCTGCCCTCACGATGATGTGTGAGTAGTTCACCGTAGACCTACGAGTCCATAGCCAGTACCTAGATGGCTATCTCACTCCCTTTGATATTCAATACAATGATCATCGCATCTTCGCTTTGATCCACATGATGTAATTCCTTTTGTGCGATGCTTTCGTTGGGATCCGATGAATTGTGGGTTTATGTTCACATTATTCATGATTAATATACAAGTCTTCTCTAAATACTTATATGATTCTTATGTGCATGATTATCATAGCTTCATAATTATCTCCAATCTATTGAAATAGTTTGGCCAACTAGATTGACATTTCTTTGGAGAGAGAGGTGTGTTGTAGTAGGTTCAACCTGGCGAATTTCTATGTCCCATTGACAGAAGGGGACAATATGCGTCTTTGTGTTGCTCCTACTAAGGATAAAATGATGGGGTTTATTCATATTGCTTGAGTTTAGTTTGTGTACATCATGTCATTGTTCTCCATGCATTACTCTGTTTTACTTAATACTCTAGATGTATGCTAGATAGTGGTCGATAAGTGGTGTAATAGTAATAGGTGCATGCAGAAGTCGGCCTATCGTTTAGGGACGTGATGCCTATATACACATGATCATTGCCGTGAATATTGCATAACTATCTGTTTTTCCGTCATTTGCCCAACTGCGTCACCTGGTAGATGACAAGTATTAGTCGTCTCCTGGTAGATCACACCACACCTCTGTCCACTCTGTGTCTCCCGTGTCGGCGCACGATGTGGTGCTATGGTCATTGTCGTGCATGCCACCACCTGCGTCATTCATGGAGCCCTAGACACTCCAATCCGATGGCCCCTTCACCTACATCTTTAACCTCATCAGATATCCAAATCCAGTAGGACGTAAGAAGGCCGAGGCGGAGGACACACAGGGCCGCACAGTGACACATGTTGCCGTCGGGCACAGGTCCGAGGTGTGCCTACAATGCTCGTGGACACGGGCGGATGTAGACTACGTGCGGCATGCCAGTGTAGGAGGCCCTGATACGTCTCCAACGTATCTACTTTTCCAAACTCGTTTGCCCTTGTTTTAGACTCTAATTTGCATGATTTGAATGGAACTAACCCAGACTGATGTTGTTTTCAGCAGAATTGCATTGGTGTTATTTTTGTGCAGAAATATAAGTTCTCGGATTGACCTAAAAATTTACGGAGAATATTTTTGGATTTAATAAAAAAAGGAGAAAGAATCTACAGGAGAGGGGCCACGCCTAGGCCACAAGCCTGCAGGGCGCCCTCCTAGGCCGCGCCCCTAGGCTTGTGGGGCCCCTGAAGCTCCACCGACCTATTTCCACTCCTATATATTCCCATCCGCGGAGAAAAAAATCAAGGAGAAGAGTTCATCGCGTTTTACGATACGGAGCCGCTGCCACCTCCTATTCTTCCTCGGGAGGGCAAATCTGGAGTCTGATTTGTGCTCCGGAGAGAAGACATCGACGCCGTCGTCATCACCAACCATCCTTCATCACCAATTTCATGATGTTCTCCATCGTTCATGAGTAATTCCATCATAGGCTTGCTGGACAGGTGATGGGTAGGATGAGATCTATCATGTAATCGAGTTAGTTTTGTTAGGGTTTGATCCCTAGTATCCATTATCTTCTGAGATTGATGTTGCTATGACTTTGCTATGCGTGATGCTTGTCACTAGGGCCCGAGTGCCATGATTTCTGATCTGAACCTATTATGTTTTCATGAATATATATGTGTTCTTGATCCTATCTTGCAAGTTATAGACATCTATTATGATTTATGTTCAACATCCCCCAGGGTGACGATAACTGGGATTCTTTTCGGTGATTGCCGTAGTTTAAGGAGTGCATGTATTCACTAAGTGCTAATGCTTTGGTCCAGTTCTCTATTAAAAGGAGGCCTTAATATCCCTTAGTTTCCATGAGGACCCCACCGCGATGGGAGGGTAGGACAAATGATGTCATGCAAGTTCTTTTCCATAAGCACGTATGACTATATATGGAATACATGACTACATTACATTGATGAATCAGAGCTAGTTCTGTATCACCGTATGTAATGACTCTTGCATGATGAATGCCATCCAACATAATCATCCATCACTGATCCATTGCCTGCGAGCTTTCCACTTATTGGTTTTTGCTAAGTTACTTTTCCGTTGCTATTGTTATGATCACTACAAAACTACTAGTGTTACGTTTGTTACCGTTACCTTTGCTTCCATACTACTTTGCTACTAAATACTTTGTGGCAGATATTAATTCTTTCAAGTGTGGTTGAATTGACAACTCAGCTGGTAATACTCGACAATATTCCTTGGCTCCCCTTGTGTCAAATCAATAAATTTTGGTTGAATACTCTACCCTAGAAAATTGTTGCGACCCCCTATACTTGTGGGTTATGAAGACCTTTTTCTAGCACCGTTGCCGGGGAGCTTATATTTATTCTCTGAGACACTTGAAATTTATATCTATTGTTCGCAACGAAGAATCTGAAAGACGCTAACTACGAGGACAGGAAAGGAACTGCCATCTAGCTCTGCACTTGATTCATCGTCTGTTATGAGTAACTTATGACACCACCACGTGTTGAGACATGTTTTCTTAAGTATGCGCTTAAGTGATATTCTGAAAATGTCTCCCTATGCTAAGTACATGAAAGACATTGTTACTAATAAAAGAAAGATACCGGAAGCTGAGATCTCCACGATGCTTCCTAATTACACCTTTATGGGTGGAATACCAAAGAAACTGGGACATCCTGGAGTACCTACCATACCATGCTCCATTAAAGGAAATTATGTTAAAACTGCTTTATGTTACCTTGGAGCTGGTGTTAGTGTTATGTCGTTCTCTTTATATCGTAGACTTAACTTGAATAAATTGATACCTACTGAAATCTCTCTGCAAATGGATGATAAATCAACTGCTTTACCTATCAGTATTTGTGAGGATGTGCCTATTGTGGTTGCAAACGTTACTATCTTAACAGACTTTGTTATTCTTGATATTCCCGAGGATGACAGCTTGTCGATCATCCTTGGTAGAACCTTTCTGAATACTGCAGGGGCTGTTATTGATTGCAACAAAGGCAATGTCACTTTTCATGTCAATGGTAATGAGCATACGATACATGTTTTGAAGAAGCAATCTCATGTTCATAGCATAAACACCATTGAAAAAATTCGAACGTTCATTATTGGAGGCTTTGAATTCCCTCTTCCTACTGACAAGAACAAATATGATATACTTATTGTTGGGGACATGGATATCCCCATTGAGGTAACCTAGTACTATTCGAAAGTTCTCCGGTTCCATGTCATTCAAAAAAAGTTTGTCAATAAGACTTGATCAACCTTATTGATTGATTCTTTTTGACGGGCATGAGACATATGAATTTAGAAAGCACAACCTTTTGTACCTAACTTTTTATTTTATGTTCTTTAGTTTCAATTTAGTAAAAAGGTTATTATTTCCTTGTTTTCCGTTTTACCCGTGCAATAGAGAATATCCTGAAAAATAAAAGTTCTCAGAACTCCGTGAAAATTTAGTATGATTTTCTGGAATATTTAAGAATTTCTGGTACTAATGACACATGAGGGGGCTGCACCAGTGGGCCACAAGCCTGTAGGGCGCGATCACCCCCTAGGCGCACCCTAGGCTTGTGGGTCCCATGTGGGGCCCCTTCAGTTATTCCAGTACCCATCCACTCCTTCCTCTAGAAAAAAACCCATCATTTCTCAACTGGTCTTTTAGCTCATCTTGCTGCCATTTTCATTCTCCTTGCTCCAAGCTTCCAATGCAAAACTATTTTAGGGGATTGTTCATCGGTATGTGACTCCTCCAACGGTCCAATTAATTTTTGTTGTAGTGCTTTATATATTGCAAAATCTTGCTGCTATGGTGACCTTGTTCTTGAGCTTGCATGTCAATTTTGTAGGGTCCCAAGTAGTTTTGATGCATGATATAGCTTCTAGGCACTTGTGGGAGTAGTTGCTACAAGCTTTGATTGAGTTTTGTTCATTTTTATTTGGAGTCACTAAAAATTTCAGATTTATTTTTCAGAAAAAGAAAGGATGAGGAGATTGTTAAGAGGCTCTTCAAGCCGGGGCACTAAAGAAACTGAAAATGAGAAGCCTAGATACAATATTCTTCGCACCGCGAAAGTTCGACCATGCGAATGGCCAAGTGAGGCATTCTTGAGGGCGGCCTGAATTTATGAAGATTTTTACTATCTATTAGAAAATGCAAGCATCACCGACTTCCTCAACGGTAAGTGTGACCATTATCTCCTACTTACCAATACTTTCGTGCAAAATTTTCACTTTTATCCTAGGAAGAATCTTCACATGGTAGAATTTCATTTATATGATGTGCCTAAGGTGTCACTTTATGATTTTTGCAATGTTTGCAAATTACCTTTTGAGGGCAGCATTAGTGAACCACGTCCTAGAGACAGGGAGGATTTTATTCCCTTAATCACTGTAGGAGAAGAAAGAGGGGTGTCAAAGGCAAGAGCAGCCAACGTACATTTTCCCATTCTACGTTATTATTCATTATTTGCATGGAGATCTTTAGTTGTTCGCGGTGAGAGTAGAAGCCTCGATGCTCCCGACCTCACTATTCCGCGCCACGCTCTATTTGCTGATAGAACTTTTAGTGTGGGCGCTATAGTGGCTCAACGGTTGAATCTAAACTGTTCGAAGGGCATTATATTAGGCTTAACAAGGAAGAGGAAATGCGACTACCTACGAGATACTTAGATTATGATAGAATGGTAGCACATGATTTTATTAAGAAAGATAATAGTAGGAGGCTGCTCTATAACTTAGTATTTAGTGAGGGTACCTAAGAGATTATGACCTTGCCTACTCCTTCTTTGTTCGATATCCATGCAGGAAAGTACACTATTATGCCTGAGGACATTTACAAATATCGGGGGCTGTCACAACCCCCAGCACCTGAGCCTGCACCAGCCCTAGATCCGTACAGAGTTCCAGTTTTTCAGCGGGAGCCGCAGGAGCTCGCAAACCAATGGAACCCTCAATATTCTCCGGAGTATCCAAGAGAGGGTTATTTCCATCCATGGCCTTAGACCAACTTAGGCCAAAAGCCTAAGCTTGGGGGAGTACGTATTTCTCACCGACAATACATTCATGTTCACACACACATTCCATTTGTCGGTGTTCATACTTTTTCATTGTACTATCCATGGTAGTTTCTTTCTTCTTTTTGTTTTCTTCTCGTGTGTTTCATTAACCTTGAGAAAATTCAAAAAATAGTTCTAGCTTTAGCTTCTTCTTTGTTTAGTTGTAGTGTTAAAAGAAAACCGAAAAAGATTTTTCGTTCTTCTTTTGCTTGTTGCGGGCTTTCCCGTGTAAATAGTTTTCTTTTTTTATTTGGGTCGTAAGGAGAAGACAAAATGACATGCTGAGTGGCTCTCATATTTATTACCATTTATCTACCAGAGTCCATACTACCTTGTCTTCTCCTTTGAGTTATTACTTGCAAATTCCAACTTAGTCCAATGCACGAACACTCTTATTATTATTTTTCACACCGTTCGGTCGTGCAAGTGAAAGGCAATAATGACAATATATGCTGAAGTGACTGAGATGCAGAAAAGCTAGTATGAACTCAACCTATTTTGTTTTTGTAAATATGATTATCGCATCGCTCTGAATTCAGCTCGTTATGGATTGAACATGTTTGCAATGAAAATTAGAGACTATAGTTACTTATTCCATGCTTAATTAGCTAGGAGTGAATAATGGTTTGTCTTGAGTGCCAACATGCGTATTAAAATGGTTTTGATCTAGTATGATAGAATGGTATCCTCCTCCGAATGACTCAAGTGGCTTGACTTGGCACATGTTCGCGCATGTAGTTGAAACAAAATCAACATAGCATCTACGATGTTTATGTTCATAGTGATTTATATCCTACTCATGCTTGCATTAAATGTTGGTTGATCTCAAAGCATGTTTATGACTGTTGTCGCTTGATACGTCCATTTTGCATCATGCCTTCATGTTGATATTTATCGCTTTTTGGACTGTTATTTCACTTCAAGGTACAATACTTATGCCTTTTCTCTCTTATTTTGCAAGGTCTACATGAAGAGGGAGAATGTCGGCAGCTGGAATTCTGGCTTGAAAATGGAGCAAGTTTGAGATACCTATTCTACGCAACTCCAAACACCGTGAAAATCAACGTGGATTTTTTTGGGATTTATAAAAAATACTGGGCCGAAGAAGTGCCAGAGGGGCGCCAGCAGGTGGCCACAAGCCTTCTAGGTGCGGCCACCCCCCTGGCCGCGCCTAGGGGGCTTGTGGGAACCCAGCTGGCCCTCTGGCTCCCCCCTTTTTCTACAAGAAGGGTTTCGTCCAAAAAAACAGGAGGAGGCTTTTCGGAGGATTCACCTCAGCCACGAGACGGAACTTGAGCAGAACCAATCTAGAGCTCCGGCAGGACGATCCTGCCGGGGAAACTTCCCTCCTGGAGGGGGAAATCGTCGCCATCGTCATCACCAACACTCCTCTCATCGGAGGGGACTCGTCACCATCAACATCTTCATCAGCACCATCTCATCTCCAAACCCTAGTTCATCACTTGTAACCAATCTCCGTCTCGCGACTCTGATTGGTACTTGTAAGGTTGCTAGTAGTGTTAATTACTCTTTGTTGTTGATGCTAGTTGGATTACTTGGTGGAAGAGTTTATGTTCAGATCCTTGAAGCTACTCATTACCTCTCTGGTCATGAATGTGATTATGCTTTGTGAGTAGTTACTTTTGTTCCTGAGGACATGGGATAAGTCATGCTAATAGTAGTCATGTGAATTTGGTATTCGTTCGATATTTTGATGTGTTGTATGTTGTTTTTCCTCTAGTGGTGTTATGTGAACGTCGACTACATAACACTTCAGCATTGTTTGGGCCTAGAGGAAGGCATTGGGAAGTAGTAAGTAGATGATGGGTCGCTAGAGTGACAAAAGCTTAAACCCTAGTTTATGTGTTGCTTCGTAAGGGGCTGATTTGGATCCACTAGTTTAATGCTATGGTTAGACTTTGTCTTAATTCTTCTTTCGTAGTTGTGGATGCTTGCGAGAGGGGTTAATCATAAGTGGGATGCTTGTCCAAGTAAGGGCAGTACCCAAGCGCAGGTCCACCCACATATCAAACTATCAAAGTAACGAACGCGGATCATATGAACATGATGAAAACTAGCATGAAAGAAATTCCCATGTGTCCTCGGGAGTGTTTTTCCTCCTATAAGACTTTGTCCAGGCTTGTCCCTTGCTACAAAAGGGATTGGGCCACTTTGCTGCACCGTTGTTACTTTTGTTACTTGTTGCTTGCTACGAATCATCTCACCACACAATCACCTGTTACCGATAATTTCAGTGCTTGCAGATTTTACCTTGCTGAAAACCACTTGTCACATCCTTCTGCTCCTTGTTGGGTTCGACACTCTTACTTATCAAAAGGACTACGATTAATCCCCTATACTTGTGGGCCATCATCGCTCTCTAGTTGTTCGCCTCCCAGTCTTTTGCTAGCCTTCACTTGTACTAAGTGGGAATACTTCTTATGCATCCTTTTCCATAAATCCAAAGTTATTCCATATGAGTCCACCATACCTACCTATATGTGGTATTCACCTATCGTCCTAAGCAAATTTTCATGTGCCATTCTCTAAACCTTCAAATAAATATTCTGTTTTGTATGCCCGAATCGCTCATGTGGTGACTAGGGGCGATCAGTATCTTCCATGCTAGGTGGGTTATTCTCAAGATATGTGTTGATTCACTATCATTCACGAGAAAGTGGTTGGTAATCGGGATGCCCAGTTCCATGCTCAAAGTTCAAACCAAACTTAATGAAACAAAACTCCCCTAGGATTGTTGTTTGTATACACGGTACCCGTGGATGCGGTCCGTCGTGGAATGTGATTGATTGATGGAGGGGGGGGGGGTTAAAACTTTACTATTCTATTTGGGAACCGCTTATAATGTATTTAGCATGGAAGTTATTGAGAACTCTTAGTTGTTACGTTGACAATTAAAGCATACCTCCCAAAATTTTGGTTCGCCCCTGTTTTAAAAGCTCGAGCTCTGGCACCTCTGCAAATCAATGCTTCCCTCTGCTAAGGGCCTAACTATTTTACTTTATTGTTGAGTCATCCTCTTCTTATAAAAGGCACCAATTAGAGAGCACCCCCGTCATCTATATGCTTTGCTATTAATTGATATTGAGTATCAGCATGACTCGATCTCTTTTACCATGAATTACAATGTCTAGTCAGTCCTTGTTCTTCGGAGGTGCTCTGCATTTATGTTCTGCAGTCTCAGAAAGGGCTAGGGAGATACTGGTTTATCATATTGTATTATGATTGTTTTGATAAAATTATTGTCATCCGAGACTTATTATTATCATTCACTAGTTGATTATGCCATTGATATAAGTAAACATGAGACCTAGGTATTATTGTGAATGTGGTTAGTCTATAATTTGAGCTGAAAATCTCAACATAAGTTACACATATTTACAACAACAAGATCAAACAAAGTTTGTAAAAGTTTTTCTTTATCACTTTCAGTTTATCAACTGAATTGCTTGAGGACAAGCAAAGGTTTAAGCTTGGGGGAGTTCATACGCCTCCATGATTTGAATGGAACTAACCCAGACTGACGTTGTTTTCAGCAGAATTGCCTTGGTGTTATTTTTGTGCAGAAATAAAAGTTCTCGGAATGACCTGAAAATTTACGTAGAATATTTTTGGATTTAATAAAAAATATCGGCAAAAGAATCTACCGAAGACGGGCCACCCCCTAGGCTACGCCCATGGGCTTGTGGGGCCCGTGAACCTCTACCAACCTATTTTCCACTCCTATATGTTCCCATCCGCGGAGAAAAAATACAAGGAGAAGAGTTCATCATGTTTTACGATACGAAGCCGCCACCAACTCCTAGTCTTCCTCGGGAGGGCAGATCTGGAGTCTGATTTGGGTTTCGGAGAGGGGAAATCGACGTCGTCGTCATCACCAACCATCCTTCATCACCAATTTCATGATGCTCTCCATCGTTCGTGAGTAATTCCACTATAGGCTTCCTGGACAGGTGATGGGTTGGATGAGATCTATCATGTAATCGAGTTAGTTTTGTTAGGGTATGATCCCTAGTATCCATTATGTTCTCAGATTGATGTTGCTATGACTTTGCTATGCTTAATGCTTGTCACTAGGGCACGAGTGCCATGATTTCAGATCTGAACCTATTATGTTTTCATGAATATATATATATGTGTTCTTGATCCTATCTTGCAAGTTATAGACACCTATTACGAGTTATGATCCGCATCCCCCACGGTGACGATAACTGGGATTCTTTCCGGTGATTACCGTAGTTTGAGGAGTTCATGTATTCACTAAGTGCTAATGCTTTGGTCCAGTTCTCTATTAAAAGGAGGCCTCAATATCCCTTAGTTTCCATTAGGACCCCGCTGCCACGGGAGGGTAGGACAAAAGATGTCATGCAAGTTTTTTTCCATAAGCACGTATGACTATATATGGAATACATGCCTACATTACATTGATGAATTGGAGCTAGTTCTGTATCACCCTATGTTATGACTGTTGCACGATGAATGCCATCCAACATAATCATCTATCACTGATCCATTGCCTACGAGCTTTCCAGTTATTGGTCTTTGCTAAGTTACTTTCCATTTCTATTGTTACGATCACTACAAAACTACTACTGTTACGTTTGTTACCGTTACTGTTACTTCCGTACTACTTTGCTGCAGATTTTAAGTCTTTTAGGTGTGGTTGAATTGACAACTCAGCTGGTAATACTCGAGAATATTCTTTGGCTCCCCTTGTGTCGAATCAATTAATTTGGGTTGAATACTCTACCCTCGAAAACTGTTGCGATCCCCTATACTTGTGGGTTATCACCTGTTGCTATGCAATTGGCCGGGTCGATGACGCGGTGGCATCTGACTCGGTAGCACGACCAAGCTTTGGTCTTTCCTTGGCTTCAACAAGGTCGTGTTGTGCTTGTGCATCAGTCTCGCGTGATGGTGCGTATGTCAACTGTCGTGGTTTTGTCACAGCAGATGTACCTCGTGAAAGGACCTAGAGATGGAGCCATCGCACCTTGGTAGCGACTCAAAGGGGTTAAGCGGAAGCGAGACTCGGGTCTACCCAGGTTTGGCCCCTCTGTTGGAGTTAAAAGCCTACGTCCTGCTTTGTGTATATTGATGGTGGAATCGATTACAAGGGTGCGAAACTCACCTGACCTGGCTCTCGATGGATTGTAACTTAACTCTACCAACCCTAGAGACTCGCCTTTATATACAGGTCGAGGCCCTAGGCTTACAAGAGTCCAAGTCATATCACAAGTCGTGACCTGACATATCTCTAAGACGCCATGCCTCTTAAGTAAGAATTTGCACGACGAGTCTTTCTCATCTTGGGCCCTGAGTCGCCATCTAGGCCCTTGGGCTTGGTCGGCTCTTCGTTGAAGATCACTTCATGCCTTCCATATTCCGGGTCTAAGCCCATCTTCGGGTCACAAGTGTTGAGTCGCCATGAGCCTGACTCGGCCCAATAGGGCGGGTCGGGCAACGGATAATATCCCCAACATCAGTTATCCTATTACACGTATAATTTCACTGTTACTTTCCTTCAGCACAAGATGCATGCTTTGTTACACTATTTTCTTGATCTTTTTTCCTGCTACACTATTGTTTTAAGTGGTGATGCCACGAAGGAGGAGCGGACACGTACGCCATGTGTCACCAGTGGAGGAAGGAAGGCAAGAAGAAGCTCTCCAACACCAACTTCACATTATTCCGTAGTTTGATTCATTATATTTTCCCCAAGTTCCATGTTCCCCCCCTTTTCCATTCCATGCATGCATGCGTTGTGTTGTGTGTGGTAAATCAATTTTCAGAAGAACCATAACTATTTACGTATGTTTATATATTTACTGGTGAATTTGCAGGACATTGGAATGGGTGAGTTAATTAGGGTGTGTGTGGTTATTCAGGAGATATGGATATGGACGCAGTTGTTCTACTCCTTATTTAACTAGAATAATTCCTAGCTGGGACGAAGCTGGACCATCTTAAGGCTAGCTTTTGCATGTTCTCCAAGTGTTAGAGCTTCTCAAATTGTAGAGTCACTATTGCCTTGCAGTTTCTACTCGACCGTCGCTTGCTTATATGAATATTTCACTTTAGAGTTGTCACTAATTTGGTATTCTAGACACACAAAAGTGACCCTTACAAATTTTCATAAAGTATTCGATTAGTGCACAATTTGTTTCTTTGTTCATTTGCTACACTCGGATAATTAATGATACACGTGTATTGATGTAAAAATATTTTGCTATAACAAATGGACGTTGATAGTGATGATAGCTTATATTTTTAACACACCTTACTTTCGGATGAGTTTCTCGTACTAAAAGTAATTTTTCTACAAAGTAAGTCTCCAAATACCAATTTTGTGTGAAGTGATCGATTTTCCATTGGACGTTAACGTTTATTTCTTTTAATGGTTTGTTCTCATCATAGAATCCTTGTATCCATACATTACTTTCTCATACTAAAAAGAGACCATTGTGGAAAGTGCATCACGAGCTTTCAGCAAAGTGACCAATTTTTCTTGTACGGACACGAGTTCATTGCAGTGCTCGTACATGAGAAACAATGAATGTGAGTTTGGTGAAATGCATGAGGTAAAGCTTTTTTCATATTGAATTGTGATGGGAAATATGTTCATCTCAGATACAATAGTATGAGTCACCTTGATATTGTTTAATTGTAAAAAATGATATTTATGTCAAATAAATTATAATCCATGTGCGACATACACATTGTGAATTACAAAGGCATTTCATTTTTTTGCAAATAAGGTAATAGGTTTATATTCAAGGCTTACAACAATACAAGACATTCCAAAAAACAAGGAAATTACCATAGTAGTTTTTTCCACGAAATTGATAAGATCTATATAATATTCACCAAAAGTACAAAGCACCTCAAATATAATAAAAATCATATCAAGGTCCATGGACCACGAGAAGACCATTGTAATAAGAGAACGAGCCGCATTCGTTGGTAGATTTGACTATAGCTATGTCTCGTACTTCCAAGTAGTGGCGAATCCAGCCCACAAGGCCAGGGTGGGCCAAGCATACACTCATAAAGATATATTTTTATTTGTTTATTCTATCTATTTTTTCTATTATATTAAGGCTGATTTCTAAATCCAGGGTGGGCCACGGCCCACCCTGACCGCCCTATAGCTCTGCCACTGCTTCCAATCATGATAGTTTTGCACATCAATTGTCAAGGCACGTATAAGGATGTGCTCCAAGTGAGAATTTACACATCTTTGGTAATTCACCAAGGTTGACACCTCTATGGATATTTAAGAAGTTCCAAGTGAAGCACAACCTGTTGCTGGAACCTTACATGTCGAAGCTGAAAAATATTGAGTCTAATATCAGAGCTACGACCAAGGTATTGAAAAAAATGAATGAATAAGTTGCACTGATGGAGAAGCTGGAACAATCAAATAGGAATATATGTTATGTTTTCCAAAGAACATTAAATATGAGACATCCACACTTCGTTACACATTTGTAAATATCTCTAATATTGACCTACATTGTATGTGTTTAGCTATCAAGTTTGCTGGAAATGGCAAATCATTCCCAACTTACTATGACATTGTATATCTCTAATGTGGTACATGCTGGAAGGAGGGGACATATTTAGCTGACAATGTTTATGAAAATGACCAAATGAGTCAAGGTATAAGGCTGTGTATATAACATGTATCGTACTCTCTTTATTATTAGCTTTTTTCTCTCATGTGTAGAAGCAAGCTTAAAATTGTTAACACATATGCCCATAAAATAACAAGATGAAATCTTGTTTTTTCTTGCTATGATGAGATGGTACCGTAATTAATTTGCATGTCTCATTGTGTCAATATCATCAATCAAAGCACAGCTCCTGATTTTCAATTGTTTGAACATGCGAATAAATTCACTTTGTTGTCCATTTTCTAACTTGCTAATTTCCTTCTTGCAGATCATGATGGATTTGTGTATGGAAGTGTGATTGGGCATAAACATGAAAGAACTAGGAATCAAGTATTGGACTGTACTTCGTGTGTTCATTAAGATGAACTAATTTTTATATGCGTCAACAAGTTGTAAAACTGAGATGAATGTTTTAAACTTATATCCAATTTCTTAGTAAGAACTAGAATGATCAGTTCATGAAGGCGTAGGTGCATCCGAGAGCTGTCACACATTTCTCTTCATTTATTTTTATTTTAGCCCATAGCAACGAATGTGCGATCTACTAGTCATTATATAGCATTATCTGCCACATCTCGTAAGGTGCCACATTTTTGTTGAACATTCTTTAAGGTGCCACCTAACTTCTTAAGTAATAGTGTATCAACATGTGATTGGAGGTTAGGAAGATAGTGGTATTTTCAGCGCACCAGAGTTCAAGTCCTACACTTGACATTGATGCTTGTATTTTTTTTAGATTTATTTCAGGCCTTTCGGCAATGAGCATTCAGTGGTAGGATACATTCCCATCGACAACGAAGGCGTCTATCCCGACTTCGTCAATCTCAAGATGATGTGCCGGCTAAGTCTATCGAAGATGCTCATAGGATAAAATATGCATCCGTGCGTTATGAGTGTGTGTCAGCGACTTTGATTATATTGTGTTAAAAAACTTCTTAATCAATAGGCGTATGTCCTATACTTGTATGTGGGAAAAGAGAAGTTTGTGCCTTAGAAAAAATTTATGTACACATGCCGAAAACCAATTCGGCTCTCAGGAGCATATGCTCCTACGTGCGAAAATACTTTTTCAAATGTTACAAAATATTTGATGTGTTCATAGTCACATTCAAATGTTACTTGTAAATTTTTATGTGCAAAGCTTAAGCATTTTGGCTTGCAAAAAGATAGAAATTGAACGCCAAATGTTACCTCAAAACGTTTCACCCAAATTAAGCTTTTTCATCAAAGAATCTCCTCTACTCCGTTTTGCATGAAAATTGTGAGGCATGATTTAAAGACTAATATGAATTTCTATAAAACAAATTAGATATTTCTTAAAATCTTCTATTTGTTTTCAATTTACTGTTCACTCGGGAGCAAATGCATCTGGAATGCAAAATGACCCTTCCTACACATACAAGGCTTTAAGGACAACTCCAATACGAATCACCAAACCATCCCTAAATGTCTAGATTGGATGGCTCGAACTTTTTTGGTTATCCAAAGAAAGTCGGTAAATTTCCGCGGCTCAAGACACACACAACTAATATCCCTCAAGACGGAACCAAAATTGAGGAAAAGTTGGACATGTCTAGACGTTCGCAAGGACAACATGGGGTAGCGTACTCGTGGTGTTGCACTATGTTTTGTTTGTGTCTTCTATTTTTGAGTGTTTGATTTATTTGATCCTTTGTGATCGGAGTTAAAAAAGATAATATGAGTTACCTTGTTTAATTTATCTATTCCTCATTGTTCCATCCATGTGGTTATGTAAAATTTGTCCTCTCAAACATATCAACATTTTTTGAAGTCGTCAACATTTTTCAAATTCATGAGCATTTTTTTAAATCCTGAACATCTTTTATAACTTCACGAACATTTTCTGAAACTTTGAACATTCTTTTGAATTTTGGGAACACCTTTTGAAATTCACAAAAAATATATTTTGAAATGCATGAATAATTATTGTATTTATCAACACTTTATGAATCAGCCAACATTTTTTGAACAATGAAATTCTTTTGAAGTTTGAGAAAACTTTTTGAAATTCGCACACATTTTTTCCATCCACATCTCACCATAGCCAATGAGCTTTTGTCTCTTGGTCCGCCTGAACCTCTGCCAGGCACTAGCCCACTATCTAAATTTGATGACTAGAGTTGGATAGTCGGCTTCCCTAGCGTCATTGCCGAATGTTTCCTCAGACATTTGGTGTTGTCCGTCTGTTGAATCACGTTTCAGTTGTCGTAATGTGGGAACTAGAAACACAAAGTTTGATCATTCACTTGTGCCCACATCTCATACAGAATAAAGGCATGATATCCAATATGTGAACTTGCAATACTGCACTAAAAACGTGACAATTTATGCACCACATAGAGCTTGTGCTATTGATCATGGGGGTGAGGCGGTACTTGAATATTAACACCTTTTGCCAAATCAAGACCTATCAAATTTGGGATTCCAGAATGTACATGAGATGATGGCTGTAACTGCATGGTATATGTGGTGGGATAGACGGAAGCTGAACTAGGTAAAGATGCAAGATGCATACCACATATCCATGGGGGTCCGGGGTATAACGACCATTTTTTTTTAAAACTTACTCCCCTAATGTGACCAATAAAAGAGGGGGTGAAGTAAGCTTCCTATAGGTTTTGTTAAACTAAATGCAGATGCATCTTTCTATCATGACCAACACAGGGGCACAACAGGTGTTGTCCTTAGAGATGATAAAGGAAATTTCATCATCGATGGAAATTGGAAGATTAATTGGTGTGTGGATGTTCTTTCAGCAGAAGCGTTAGCTCTAAGGTTTGGCTTATCTCTGGCACCAAAGGCGGGATGCAATAATATGGTAATAAACTCGAATAATATGGCAGTCATCGAGGAGTCTGGAGGAGTGGTGGCGGCAATTTCTGACGATTGCTATTTTTTGGCTTGTGATTTTCACCTTACTAGTTTTGAACACTGTAATAGGAAATCCGATAGAGTTTCGCATGAACTAGCTAGGTTAGCAATAGTTTTTGAGACAAATGAGTGGATATAGGATCATATGAATGATAGTGTATCTACTCTTATAGACGATGTAACCGTTATTTCCAATTAATAAAGTTATTCATTTAAATAAATAGAGTAAGGAAGAGCCAAGTAATATTCATTACAAGTTCAATGCGGCATCATTCTTAATTATTTCGGACAATGTTGAGGAAGATATCTCATGCAATGGAGGACTAAAGCTAAATCTTCATTTCTCTTGCCACCTAAGACGAAAGCCCATTCAGTTTTTCAATGTCGACCCTCTTTGATGATACAAATACATATGACATGCCCAAATTGAAGGAAAAAAATACCTCCCTAATAACAATCCAATAATCCTTATCACATTATACACACATTAGTATATCTTCCCCTTTAGTGACACGTGCAGTTCCAATCATGCCCTCTGCTGCTATCTACGCCTATAGGGATTTCCTTGGCAAATATGCAAAAGATTCCCCCGCGGCTTGGAGCCTTGCGTTGGTGTTCCCTTGAAGAGGAAAGGGTGATGTAGCACAGCGGCGGTAAGTATTTCCCTTAGTTTGAGAACCAAGGTATCAATCCAGTAGGAGGATCGCGTCAAGTCACAAGTACCTGCACAACTACAAAGAGCTTCCACCCAACGCTATGAACGGGTTGTCAATCCATTATAGATTGTTTGCAAAGTGAGAACTTAAAGCAAAACGTAAACAAAGCAAAGTAATAGTAAAAGCTGAGGTGATAATTGTGAGTAGACCCGGGGGCCGTAGTGTTCACTAGTGGCTTCTCTCATGAAAGCTAGTAGACGGTGGGTGAACGAATTACTGTCGAGCAATTGATAGAACCGCGCAAAGTCATGACGTTATCTACGGAAATGATCATACATATAGGCATCACGTCCAAAACAATTAGACCGATACTTTCTGCATCTACTACTATTACTCCACACGTTGACCGCTATCCAGCATGCATCTAGTGTATTGAGTTCATAAGAACAGAGTAACGCCTTAAGAAAGATGACATGACGTAGATGGACAATCTCAAATCTATGATGAAAACCCATCTTGTTACCCTTGATGGAAACAACACGATGCGTGCCTTGCTGCCCCTTCTGTCACTGGGAAAGGTCACCGCACGGTATGAACCCAAAACCAAGCACTTCTCCCGTTGCAAGAATCATAGATCTAGTTGGCCAAACAAAACCCAAGACTCGGAGAGACTTAAAAGGATATCAAATCATGCATATAAGAAATCAGCAAAGACTCAAAAAGAATTCATAGATAATCTGATCACAAATCCACAATTCATCGGATCTCGACAAACACACCGCCAAAGAGGATTACATCGGATAGATCTGCATGAAGATCATGGAGAACTTTGTATTGAAGATCCAAGAGAGAGAAGAAGCCATCTAGCTACTAACTACGGACCCGTAGGTCTGAAGTAGACTACTCACGAGTCATTCGAGAGGCAATGATGTTGATGTAGAAGCCCTCCAGCTCCAAAGTCCCCTCCGGCAGGGCACCGGGAAGGGTCTCCAGATGAGATCTCGCGGAAACGGAAGCTTGCGGCGGCGGAAAAGTGGTTTCCTGGACGCCCTGATTTTTTCTGGGATTTTAGGGAATATATAGGCCAAAGAGCTAGGGCAGGGGAGCTCCAGGTAGGCCACAAGCCTGGTAGCCGCCCCCCTAGCCACGGCTACACGGCTTGTGGGCTCCGTGTGGGCCTCCTGCCTTGGCCTTCAAGTCCCCCGATCTTCTTCTGTTCTGGAAAAATTCATTTCGGGGATTTTATTCCGTTTCGACTCTGTTCCAAAATCAGATCTGAAAAGAGTCAAAAACACAGAAAAAACAGGAACTGGCACTTGGCACTGAATTAATAAGTTAGTCCCAAAAAAGATATAAAAGGTATATAAAGCATCCAAAGTTGACAAGATAACAACATGAAACCATAAAAAATTATAGATACGTTTGAGACGTATCACCCTCCTCCACCACGCCCTCGTCGGTGCAACCGCCGCAGTGACCTAGTTGTCCCACAACCTTACAACGGTGCCATCGATCACTACGATGTCAAGGTGGTGGTACCAACCCAAATCATGCCAAACAAAGGACTTTAAGAATTATTTTTCCACAAAATTCTTATTCTTTAGAATTTGTAAAAAAATGGAAACCAAAGGAGGCATTATACTATGAAATACAACGACATTGGACTTCCCTATGAAATCATTCAGCAACTTTGGTATTGGACATTCAAAAACCGTGTACTATCTCATCGGCAATACTATTTATCGGCTCTCCGCTGTAATGTGCAAGGAATGAGATACTGAGACAATGAATTTTGAAAAAAACTGACAAATAAAAAAACTTAGAGCAACATAATAACTCCATTAAAAACCTCATGTAAAACTGGTTTTATGGAATGTTTGTAAAATTCAGAGAAAGTTTTATGAGAGCAAGTTTTTTCATTTTCTATAAATTTCTCTCACTAAAATCTGTTTTTAGCTCTCACTGAACAATCGTAGCTATTGGCCTAGGGCTCAACACATGTGACAACAACTCACACAACACAATGAGGCAGCGGAGCTATGACACATGCAGTGAAGTTTCACGCATTTTCCTTCCCGCAAAAGATTTGGGGGAAGACCATCCTCCGGTAAAAAAGAGGGAAGTTTGGAGTTAGTTTACGTTATCCTCTAAATTTATTCTAGGTTCTGATAACCCACAAGTATAGGGGATCGCAACAGTTTTCGAGGGTGCAGTATTCAACCTAAATTTATTTATTCGACACAAGGAGAGCCAAAGAATATTTGTAAGTATTAGCAGTTGAGTTGTCAATTCGACCACACCTGGTGACTAAATATCCGTAGTAGAAAATAGCACAGTAGTATGATAGTTTGATAGCAATAGTAATGGTAGAGGTAACAGTAGTAGTTTTGTAGCAATTGTAATAGTAGAAGCAACAACGGTAACTTAGAAAAGCTCAATATGTGAAATCTCGTTGGCATTGGATCGGTGATAATGTTGGATAATATTTATCATGTAACCGTCATAACCTAGGGCGTCACAGAACTAGCTCCAACTCGTCAATATAATGTGTGCATGTATTTCGTATATAGTCATACGTGCTTATGGAAAATAACTTGCATGCCATCTTTTGTCCTACCCTCCTATGGTAGCGTGGTCCATAAAGAAACTAAGGGATATTAAGGCCTACTTTTCATAGAGAACCAGAACAAAGCATTAACACATAGTGAATGCATGAACTCCTCAAACTACGGTCATCACAAGAAAGAATCCCAATTATTATCACCTTTAGGTATGCCGATCATAACACGTAATAGGTGCATAGAACTTGCATGGTAGGATCTAGAACACAAATATATTGTTGAAAACATAAAAGGTTCAGATCTGAAATCATGGCACTCGGGTCCTAGTCACAAGCATTAAGCATAGCAAAGTCATAGCAACATTAATCTAAGAATATAGGGGATACTAGGGATCAAGCTCTAAGAAAACTAACTCGATTAGATGATGAATCCCATCCAACATTGTCGGGCCTTTGGGACTGGGGGCACCCATTCCCGTCTTCCTGCAGCCCAAGACACGACAGATGCCATGGGCCCGACATGGCCCACCATCAGCCTTCGTGGGCAAGGCCTTTGCGAGGCGCCACACCTCGTGAGACGCATGTCAGCAAACGTTGCCAATAGCCACGCGAAGCCCCCTCGCGAGGGCGCCTCCCATGGCTGATCTCGAGGCCCACGCAGGGCGGACTAAGCATCGTCACGTGGGTGACGCGCGCCGCACCAAGCAGTGCCAGAATGCACACCACGAGGCATAGATGAGGAGTATTTCCTCTTTTGTCCTAAAGGATCTGGGCTACTGTTCCCAAAGCGATCACCAAAGGCTTCCCCTTCGGTGCAAGAAGACCAAGGCTACAGGCTCTCCATGACGGAGGTCGTTGATAACCCACAAGTATAGGGGATCGCAACAGTTTTCGAGGGTAGAGTCTTCAACCCAAATTTATTGATTCGACTAAAGGGGAAGCCAAAGAATATTCTCAAATATTAGCAGTTGAGTTGTCAATTCAACCACACCTGAAAGATTTAGTATCTGCAGCAAAGTATCAGTAGCAAGGTAGTATGATAGCAGCAGTAGCAACAGTAACCATTAGCAGCAAAGTGACAGCAGTAGCAATAGAGTAACAGAAGTAGCAACAGAGTAACAGTAGCGGCAAAGTAACGTAGCAAGGACCAGTAGGAAAAGACTCATAGGCATTGGATCGGTGATGGATGATTATGCCGGATGCTATTCATCAGGTAACAGTTATAACACGGAGAGATAAGTAACTAGCTCTTGTTCGTCAATCTAATGTAGGCATGTATTCCGTATGTAGTCATACGTGCTTAGGGAAAAAAACTTGCATGACATCTATTGTCCATCCCTCCCGTGGCAGCGGGGTACTAATGGAAACTACGGGATATTAAGGTTCTCCTTTTAATAAAGAACCGGAACAACGCATTAACACTTGGTGAATACATGGACTCCTCATACTATGGTCATCTCCGGGAGTGGTTCCGGCTATTGTCACTTCGGGGTTGCCGGGTCATAACACATAGTAGGTGACTACAACTTGCAAGATAGGATCAAGAACACACATATATTGGCGACAACATAATAGGTTCAGATCTGAAATCATGGCACTCGGGCCCTAGTGACAAGCATTAAGCATGGCAAAGTAGTAGCAACATCAATCTCAGAACATAGTGGATACTAGGGATCAATCCCCGTCAAAACTAACTCGGTTACATGATAGATCTCATCCAACCCATCACCGTCCAGCAAGCCTACGATGAGATTACTCACCAACGGTGAAGAGCATCATGGAATTGGCGATGAAGGAAGGTTGATGATGACGATGGCGACGATCTCCCCTCTTCGGAGCCCAGAACGGACTCCAAATCTGCCCTCCGGATGAAGAACAGGAGGTGGCGGCGCCTCCGTATCGTAAAACGCGATGAACTCTTCTCCCTGATTTTTTTCCAGACGAAACGGACTAAATAGAGCTGGATTTTGAGGCGGCGAAGCGTTGTGGGCCCCATAAGCCTACCAGGCGCGGCCAGGGGCCCCGCGCCTGGTGGGCTTGTGGGCTCACTGCTCCACTTCCTCCGCTGATTCTTGCGCCAGTATTTTTCATAAATTCCAAAAAAATTCTCCGTAAATTTTCAGGTCATTCCGAGAACTTTTATTTGTGTGCAAAAAACAACACCATGGCAATTCTGCTGAAAACAGCGTTAGTCCGGGTTAGTTCCATTCAAATCATGCAAATTAGAGTCCAAAACAAGGGCAAAAGAGTTTGAAAAAGTAGATATGACGGAGACGTATCAACTCCCTCAAGCTTAAAGCCTTGCTTGTCCTCAAGCAATTCAGTTGACAAACTGAAAGAGACAAAAGAAAAACTTTGACGAACTCTGTTTGATCTTGTTGTTGCACCTATGTCTAACTCATAATCAGAATTTTAGCAAGATCACAAGCAAATGACATCTAGGTCTCACGGTAAACTCATATCAATGGCATAATCAACTAGCGAGCAAATAATAATAAGTCTGAAACGTCAACACTTCAAACAAAACAACATGAAGCAGTACGAACAGATGGTATCTCGCTAGCTCTTTTTGAGACCGCAAAACATAAATGCGGAGCACCTTCAAAGACCAAGGGCTGACTAAACATTGTAATTCATGGCAAAGAAGATCCAGTCACAGTCATACTCAATCATAGTTAAATGGAAAGCACAAAAATGACAGAGGTGCTCTCTAATTGGTGCTTTTACAAGAGGAGGATGACTCAACAGGAACATAAATAGACAGGCCCTTCGCGGAGGGAAGCATTGATTTGCAGAGGTGCCAGAGCTCAAGCTTTGAAAACAGAGATAATAATTTTGGGTGCATGCTTTCATTGTCAACGCAATGACTAAGAGTTCTCACCATCTTCCACGCTACACACGCTATAGGCGGTTCCCAAACAGAAAAGTAAAGTTTTGACTCCCCCACCATCGATCAATCACACTCCATGACTAGCCGAATACTCGGGTGTCGTCCATACCAACATCAATCCAGGGGTGTTTTGTTTGCAATTATATTTTCGATTTGAGCAAGGAACTGGGCATTCCAATTACCGGCCCCTTTCTCGTGAATGATAGTGAATAAACACATATCGAGGATAACACGTCTAGCATGGAAGATACTGATAGCCCCCTATCACCACATGAGCGGTTCGGGCATGCAAAACAGATTATTTCTTGAAGGTTTAGAGAGTGGCACATGCAAATTTACTTGGAACGGCAGGTAGATACCACATATAGGTAGGTATGGTGGACTCATATGGAACAACTTTGGGTTTATGGAGGTGGATGCACAAGCAGTATTCCCGCTTAGTACAAGTGAAGGCTAGCAAAAGACTGGGAAGCGACCAACTAGAGAGCGACAACAGTCATCAAACTGCATTGAGATTAACTAACATTGAGTGCAAGCATGAGTAGGACATAAATCACCATGAACATGAACATCATAGAGGCTATGTTGATTTTGTTTCAACTACATGCGTAAACATGCGCCAAGTCAAGCCACTTGAATCATTCAAAGGAGGATACCATCCTATCATACTACATCATAGTCATCTCAACATTCATGTGGGCATCCAAGACAAACCATTATAAGCTCCTAGCTAATTAAGCATGGCATCAGAAACTATGATCTCTAAATTGTCATTGCAAACATGTTTCTCTCACAACAAAGCTGAATCAGGAACGATGAGCTAGTCATATTTACAAAAACAAAATAGATTGAGTTCATACCGGCTTTTCCATGCTCAATCACTTCATCACATATCGTCATTATTGCATTTCACTTGCACGACCGAACAATGTGAAAAATAATAAGAGTGCTTGTGCATTGGACTACGATGGAATCTGCAAGCAAACACAAAGGAGAAGACAAAGTAATATGGCTCTTTGACAGATAAATAGATATGCATGCGAGAGCCACTAAACATTGTAACCATGGTCTTCTACCTTGACCCAAAGAAAAAGAAAACTATTTACACGGGAAAGGTCCCAACAAGCAAAAGAAGAACGAGAAATATTTCTGGGTTTTCTCAAACTAGACAAACACACGAGAAGAAAGCGAGAAAAAGAAATAAACTAGCATGGATGATACAGTGGCAAAGTGTGAACACCGACTAACAAAGTGAAAGCATAAGCAAGAATATAAAGTCGGTGAGAAACACGTACTCCCCCAAGCTTAGGCTTTTGGCCTAAGTTGGTCTACTCCCAAGGAGGGAAATAACCAGCTCCGGGGTACTCCGGAGTGGACTGAGGATGCCACTGCTGTGTGAGCTCCTTCGGCTCCCACTGATAAACTGGCGTCTGATACTCGACTGGTGGCTCGGGCATGGGCGCATGTGGTTGGGCTATGCCCCAAATATGTGTAGATGTCCGAGGGCATAATAATGTACCTACCTGCATGAAGATTGAACAAAGAAGGAGCAGGCAAAGTAATAGTCTCACGAGTACCCTGACTAAATACCAGGTTATAGATCATCCTTCTATTTATATCTCTATCAAGAAAGGCATGGCGAACCATGCTATCGTAATCTAGATATCTCTCAGGAAGAAGAATATCTTCTTCCTCATCCAGTCTAATAGGTATCTCAAAATGTCTAGCAAGACGAGTAGCATAGATACCTCCATAGACAACTCCTTTAGAACGGTTCGTGTTCAACCGTTGAGGTACTATAGCGCCCAAGCTATAAGTTTTATTATTATAAAGGGCTTCACGCAAGATCGCAAGATCTGGGGAGCTAAGGGCCCTAGCTTTCCCATGGCCAATCAAACATTTTCCCACAAATAATGAGAAGTACCGAAGCACGGGAAAATGTATGCTAGCAGCTCTAGCACAAGACACTCCTCTCTCCTCTCCTACAACAATAGTATCGATGAGAGCTTCCAAGCCCCGTGGACGAGGTTCATGAATATACCCAAAAATAAGGTCAAGCATTGCAAAAATCCTGGAGTGACATGCGCTGGGGGATATCATAAAGTTTGAACTCAACCATAGGAGGATTCCTCCTCGGATAGAAGTTAAAGCTTTGTACGAAGATATTAGTGAGGAGGAGCTATTGCGGACACTTATCTTCAACGAAGGCGGTAAGCCCTGCGTTCTCCACCAAGTAGTAAAAGTCCTCATAAAGTCTAGCGGCGCGTAAGAACACATTGCTTGGCCACTCACACGCTCGAACTTCTGCAACTCGAGGGACACGATACTTGGGCTTCTTCTCACTTCCATCATCCTTGGGATCACGGCTTGAAGAGCCTCTTAAGAACCTCCTCATCTTTTTCGTTTTTCTATCTCTGAAAATTTCTGAAATTTTAGTGATTCTAAGAAAAAGTGAACAAGGCTCAACGAAACTCGTAGCAACTACTCTGACAAGTACCTAGAGGCCAAATTACGCATCAAAACCACTTGGGACCAGCTAAAATTAGCATGCAAAGCTCAAGAACATGGTCACCAAGGCAGCAAAAATACGCGAAGTATAAGGCACTAGAGAAAAAACTAATTGGACCAATGGAGGAGTCACTTACCAAGGAGTAATTTCCTGAAAAAAGTTCGGAGAATGGTGCTTTGAGCAAGGAGATCGAAAATCCCAGCAAGAAGAGCAAGAACACGGGTTTGAGCTGCGAAACAATTTTTTCTAGAGGTAGGAGAAGCAGATGAGAGCTAGAATGAGTGGAGGGGGTGCACGTGGGCCCCACAAGCCTGGTAGGCGCGGCCAAGGGGTGCCCGCGCCTCCAGGGCTTGTGGCCCACTGGTGCAGCCCCCAGACTAGCTCTTCGTCTGAGTATTTTTCAAAAAATCCAGAAAAATCATACTTGATTTTCAGGATGTTCGGAGAACTTCTTATTTTCGGGGTACTTTTCTACGTGGCGCTAAAACAAAAAACAGGGAAAACTAAACTAAACCTATCATTTTTCTTCTAAGCAACAGAAGGTGAAAGCTTGGAACAGAGGTTTGTGACTCCTCGATTCATCCATCTCATGGTCATCGAAAGAAATCCGTCAATGAGGTTGATCAAGTCTCCTCGACAAACCTTTTCGAATCGCAAAAGAGAACGAAGAATTTTTGAATAGTCACTAGGTCACCTCAATGGGGATATGTATTTCCCCAACAAGCAAATCATACTTCATCTTAACAGGAGGCATAGGGCATTTAAAGCTCCCAATAAGAATCGATGAAGTTTTTTCGATAGCATTGATGCAATGTACTTGATATTGTTTCTTCGGAAAGTGCACCGTATGCTCATTACCGTTGACATGGAAAGTGGCATTGCCTTTGTTGCAATCTATAACAGCCCCTGCAGTGTTTAAAAAGGGTCTTCCAAGGATGACCGCCATGGCATCGTCCTCGGGAATATCCAGAATAACAAAGTCTGTTAAGATAGTGGCGTTAGCAACCACAACAGGCACATCCTCGCAAATGTCGATAGGGAAAGCAGTTGATTTGTCAGCCATTTGCAGAGAGATTTTAGTGGGTGTCAACTTATCTAGTTCAAGTCTAAGATAAAGAGAGAGAGGCATAACACTAACACCGGCTCCAAGGTCGCATAAAGCAGTTCTAACGTAGTGGCCTTTAATGGAGCAAGGTATAGTGGGCACTCCGGGATCACCTAGTTTCTTAGGAGTTCCACCCTTGAAGGTGTAATTAGCAAGCATGGTGGAAATCTCAACCTCAAGTATCCTCTTCTTATTAGTCACAATATCCTTCATGTACTTAGCATACGGAGACATTTTGAGCATATCTGTCAAACGCATCTGCAGAAAGACAGGTCTAATGATTTCAACAAAGCGCTCAAAATCCTCATCATCCTTTTTCTTGGATGGTTTGGGAGGAAAGGGCATGGGTTTCTTAACCCATGGTTCCCTTTCTTTACCATGCTTCCTAGCAGCAAAGTCATTCTTATCGTATCTCCTAGCCTTAGGCTGTGGGTTATCAAGATCAACAGGTTCAATCTCCACATCCTTATCATTGCTAGGTTGAGCATCAACATGAACATCACTGTTGATATTACATTAGGCGCATGTTCATCACCGGATTGTGTCTCAACATCAGAGACAGAGACATCGTTTGGACTCTCAGGGGTAACAGCATCTGGGTTGCTAGCGTGCAAATCCCTATCATATTTCTTCTTCTTTCTAGGATGACTAGGTGCATGAGTGCTAACTCCTTGAGAATCTTGTTCAATTCTCTTAGGATGACCCTCAGGATACAAAGGTTCCTGGGTCATTCTACCGCCTCTAGTGACGACTCTAACAGAATTATCATTCAACTCATTGAGCAAGTCATTCTGAGCCCTAAGTACTTGTTCTACCTGAGTAGTAACCATAGAGGCATGTTTACTCAGAAGCTTAAGATCATTGACGTTTCTGTCCACACAAGCACTTAAATAACTAAGCATACGAGCATTCCGTTCCAATTGTCTGCTAACATAATCATTGAAACTTTGTTGTTTTGGCAACAAAGTTATCAAATTCATCCAGGCATAAGCTAGTAGGTTTATCAAAAGGAATATCACTCTCATCAAATCTACACAGAGAATTTACTTCTACTACCTGCATCGGGTTATCAAGACCATGGATCTCTTCGATAGGTGGTAGATTTTTGACATCTTCAGATTTAATGCCTTTCTCTTTCATAGATTTCTTAGCTTCTTGCATACCTTCAGGACTAAGGAATAGGATACCTCTTTTCTTAGGAGTTGGCTTTGGAGGAGGTTCGGGAATAGTCCAAGCATTCTCATTGCACAAGATATTATTCAATAGGATCTCAGCTTGTTCCACAGTTCGTTCCCTAAAAATACAACCGGCACAACTATCTAGGTGGTCCTTAGAAGCATCGGTTAGTCCATTATAGAAGATATCAAGTATTTCATTCTTCTCAAGAGGGTGATCGGGCAGAGCATTCAGTAGCTGGACAAGCCTCCCCCAAGCTTGTGGGAGACTCTCTTCTTCAACTTGCGCAAAGTTGTATATTTCCTGCAAGGCGGCTTGCTTCTTATGGGCAGGGAAATATTCTTCAGAGAAATAGTAGATCATATCCCGGGGACTGCGCACACAACCAGGAGCAAGAGAAGTGAACCAAATCTTAGCATCATCCTTTAGCGAGAAAGGAAACAGCTTAAGGATATAGTAGTGGTGGATCTTTTACTCACTCGTGAATAGGGTGGCTATATCGTGCAGCTTAGTAAGATGTGCTACAACCGTTTCAGACTCATAACCGTGAAAAGGATCAGATTCGACCAGAGTGATTAACTCAGGGTTGACAGAGAATTCATAATCCTTATCGGTCACAAAGATAGGCGAAGTAGCAAACTTCGGGTCGTATTTCATCCTAGCGTTCGAAGATTCTTCTTTCCACTTGCGCAGTAAGTTCTCAAGATCGTAGCTATCCTTACAAGCAAGAAAGTCCTCAGCTATATCTCCCTCCATAACATAACCCTCAGGCATATCAGGCAATTCATATCTAGGAGAGCTAGTTCTAACAGGCGAAATAGCAGGTTCTACTTCAATAATCTCAGCAGTTTCAGAATTATCATCACATCTAGCGGCAACTCTAGCAATTTGTGCATCAAGGAATGCACCTAGTGGCAAAGCAGTATCAAGCAAAGCATCATCACAAGCATCATGGACAACAGAAGTAGCATCATCAAGCACAGGCGACACATCAAAATTTCTAGCAGTAGGTGGTGTCGCAAACTTACTCATAACTGAAGGTGAATCAAGTGCAGAGCTAGATGGCAGTTCCTTACCTTTCCTCATAGTTGAGGGCAAGACTTTAGTTCTTGGATCTCTCAGATTCCTCATAGTGATCAGCAGACGTAAATCCCAAGTGACTCAGAGAATAGAGCTATTCCTCCCAGGCAACGACACCAGAAAAAGGTCTTGATAAACCACAAGTATAGGGGATCGCAACAGTTTTCGAGGGTAGAGTATTCAACCCAAATTTATTGATTCGACTGAAGGGGAAGCCAAAGAATATTCTCAAATATTAGCAGTTGAGTTGTCAATTCAACCACACCTGAAAGATTTAGTATCTGCAGCAAAGTATCAGTAGCAAGGTAGTATGATAGCAGAAGTAGCAACAGTAACCAGTAGCAACAAAGTGACAACAATAGCAACAGAGTAACAGTAGCAGCAGTGACAGCAGTAGCGGCAAAGTAACGTAGCAAGGACCAGTAGGAAAAGACCCATAGGCATTGGATCGGTGATGGATGATTATTCCGGATGGTATTCATCATGTAACAGTTATAACACGGAGAGATAAGTAACTAGCTCCCGTTCGTCAATCTAATGTAGGCATGTATTCCGTATGTAGTCATATGTGCTTAGGGAAAAGAACTTGCATGACATCTATTGTCCATCCCTCCCGTGGCAGCGAGGTCCTAATGGAAACTACGGGATATTAAGGTTCTTCTTTTAATAAAGAACCGAACCAACGCATTAACACTTGGTGAATACATGAACTCCTCATACTATGGTCATCTCCGGGAGTGGTTCCGGCTATTGTCACTCCGGGGTTGTCGGGTCATAACACATAGTACGTGACTACAACTTGCAAGATAGGATCAAGAACACACATATATTGGCGACAACATAATAGGTTCAGATCTGAAATCATGGCACTCGGGCCCTAGTGACAAGCATTAAGCATGGCAAAGTAGTAGCAAGATCAATCTCAGATATAGTGGATACTAGGGATCAATCCCCGTCAAAACTAACTCGATTACACGATAGATCTCATCCAACCCATCACCGTCCAGCAAGCCTACGGTGAGATTACTCCCGAACGGTGAAGAGCATCATGGAATTGGCGATGAAGGAAGGTTGATGATGACAATGGCGACGATCTCCCCTCTCCGCAGCCCAGAACGGACTCCGGATCTGCCCTCCAGATGAAGAACAGGAGGTGGCGACGCCTCCGTATCATAAAACGCGATGAACTCTTCTCCCTCGTTTTTTTCCGGACGAAACGGACTAAATAGAGCTGGATTTAGGCGGTGGAGCGTTGTGGGCCCCACAAGCCTGCCAGGCGCGGCCAGGGGGGCCGCACCTGGTGGGCTTGTGGGCTCACAGCTCCACTTCCTCCGCTGATTCTTGCGCCAGTATTTTTCATAAATTCCAAAAATAATCTCCATAAATTTTGAGGTCATTCCGAGATATTTTATTTCTGCGCAAAAACAACACCATGGAAATTCTGCTGAAAACTGCGTTAGTCCGGGTTAGTTCCATTCAAATCATGCAAATTAGAGTCCAAAACAAGGGCAAAAGAGTTCAGAAAAGTAGATACGACGGAGACGTATCAGTCATCCCCGAGCCCCCCAACGCGTCATAGCAAGAAGCTTTTGCACGCAAAGACCACTTTAGTCAGGATAAGCTGCACTCATGTCCCCCTTCAAACTGGCAGTGTCCAATGTTCCTCTTCCTTAGCTCGAGCATACCGGAGCGTCACGGATGGGCTGCAAAGTAGAGTAGAGCACAAGAACCACCGCACCCTAGAGTTCGAACCTCTTGGGGCCCTGGAGCCCCGATTCTGACAAACACATCACCATCCACCAAGACTAAGCAGAGATTAATCACTCCCGCGGTGAGCATAATGAAATTTGTGATGGAGGATGGTTGATGATGAAGATGACGGCGAATCCCCCTCTCTGGAGCCCAGAACGGACTCCAGATTTGGCCTCCCGATGAAGAACACGAGGTGGCGGCAGCATCGTATCATTAAACACGATGAAACTACCTCTCCTATTTTCTTTGGAAATCGGAATTTATAGTATCCACATTAGGGTCAGCGGAGCCGCGTGGGCCCCACTACCCACCAAGGCACACCAGAGGGGGGGCGTGCCCTGGTTCCTAGTGGGCAGCTGGGGACACCCATCCAGTGGGTGTTGGTTCCAGTATTTTTTTGTTTCCTCGAAAATAATTCTCCAAAAAGTTTCATTAAATTTCGAGAACTTTCATTTCTGCACACAAAAAACACCATGGTTGTTCTGCTTAAAACTGCGTCAGTCTGAGTTATTTTCATTCAAATCATGCAAATTAGAGTCCAAAATAGGAGCAAAAGCGTTAGAAAAAGCAGATACGACAGAGACGTATCAACTACCCCAAGCTTAACCCATTGCTTGTCCTCAAGCAGTTCAGTTGACAATGTGAAAGTGATAAAGAAAAAAAATTGATGAACACTTTTGTTCTTGTGTCCATATATATGCTTAAATAATACCGAGGTTTTCAGCAAAGATCATGACTAACCATGCAAACGATAACTCTTAGAAATTATATTCACTCATATCACTCGCATAATCAACTAGCGAGCAATAATAAAATATTTCAAATGCCAACACTATATCAAAACGATCATGATATAATATGACAATAGTGGTTTCTCGCTAGCCCTTTCTGAGACCGCAAAACATAAATGCAGAGCACCTCCAAAGTTCAAGCAGTGACTAAACATTGTAATTCGTAGCAGAAGAGATGTAGTCATGATGCACACAACATTGACTATAAGCAATGCATGAGAATCACAATAGTGATCTCTAGGCTGGTGCTTGTTTGAGAAGGTGATGACTCAGTAACAAAAGTGAACTAACATAAAAGTAAATAGATATGCCTTTTGTAGAGGGAAGTAGGGATTTGCACAGGTGCCAGATCTCATAGCTAAACTTATAGATAAGTACAATTTTGAGAGGTGCACCTTTCCTGTCAACGTTACGCCCAAGAGTTTTCAATACCCTTTATGCTAAACAAATTAGCGGCAGTTCCCAAGCGGTAAAATTAAAATTTACTCCCCCGCCACCAACAAACATAAGCCATGGCTAGCCGAATCCTCGGGTGCCCTCCATACCAACAACAGTCTGGGGGAGTTTTGTTTAATTATTTGCAATTTTGATCATGGGACTGAGCATCCTGATTAACGACCCCTTTCATGCAAGGATGAGTGAATAAACACTCATCATGGGCACACAAAACATATGTTCATTTGCATTTTTAGAGGTGGCACATGCAAATTTTCTTGGAACGGCAGAGTAATACCACATATAGGTAGATATAGTTGACCCGTGTAGAATAACTTTGGTTTAAGTATTTAGATGCACAAGTAGTATTTTTGCTTAGTATAGACGGAGGCTAGCAAATAGGTTGAGAAGCGACCAGCTAGAGAGAGAAAACGGTCATAAACATGCATTATGAATAATTAACATTGAATACTAGCATGAGTAGGATATAAACACCATGAACATAAATATCGTGGAGGCTATGTTGGTTTTGAATCAACTATATGCGTGAACCTGTGCCATGTTAAGCCACTTGAAAGATTCATAGGAGGATACCATATCATCATACTACATCAGAACCATTTTAATGCATGTTGGCATCTAAAATAAATCGTTATCCACTCCTAGCTAATTAAGCATGGCATGGGCAAGTATAATTTATAATTGTCATCATAAACATGTTCAATCATAATATGTTGGATCATGAATACTGAGTTAAACATATTTACAAAAGAAAAACAAGTCGAGTTCATACATGTCTTTCTTTCCCCGGGTCACTTGATGTCAGTTGTGCTTCCACGGCAACAACGACATGAATAGTCGTGTCGACGGCACCGGGAATCCTTCTGCTACAGCTATGGAGCCTTGCGTTGGTGTTCCCTCGAACCGGAAAGGGTGATGTAGCACAGCGGTAGTAAGTATTTCCCTCAGTTTGAGAACCAAGGTATCAATCCAGTGGAGGAGTATCACAAGATCCTGCACAAACACAAAAAGCTTGCTCCCAACGCTATGAAGGGGTTGTCAATCCCTTATAGATTGTTTGCCAAGTGAGAGCTGAAAGCAACAAAGTAATAAAGCAAAGTAAAGTGGAGGTGTAAACGATGGATGTGAATAGACCCGGGGGCCGTAGTGTTTACTAGTGGCTTCTCTCATGAAAGCAAGTAGACGGTGGGTGAACAAATTACTGTCGAGCAATTGATAGAACCGCGCAAAGTCGTGACGATATCTATGGCAATGATTATATCTATAGGCATCACGTCCAAAACAAGTAGACCGATACTGTCTGCACCTACTACTATTACTCCACACGTCGACCGCTATCCAGCATGCATCTAGTGTATTAAGTCCAAAAGAACAGAGTAACGCCTTAAGCAAGATGACATGATGTAGATGGACAATCTCATATCAACGACAGAGCCCATCTTGTTACCCTTGATGGCAATTACTTAATGTGTGCCTTGTTGCCCCTAGTGTCACTAGGAAAGGTCACCACATGGTAGAACCCAAAACCAAGCACTTCTCCCATTGCAAGAATCATAGATCTAGTTGGCCAAACAAAACCCAAGACTCGGAGAGACTTACAAGGATATCAAATCATGCATATGAGAAATCAGCAAAGACTCAAATATATATCATAGATAATCTGATCACAAATCCACAATTAATCGGATCTCGACAAACACACCGCCAAAGAAGATTACATCGGATAGATCTCCATGAAGATCATGGAGAACTTTGTATTGAAGATCCAAGAGAGAGAAGAAGCCATCTAGCTACTAACTACGGACTTGTAGGTCATTGGAGGGGTTATGATGATGATGAAGAAGCCCTCCAACTCCAAAGTCCCCTCCAGCAGGTCGCCGGGAAGGGTCTCCAGATGAAATCTCGCGGAAACGGAAGCTTGCGGCGGCAGAAAAGTATTTTTGAGGCTCCCCTCATTTTTTGTTGTATTTTAGGGAATATATAGGCCAAATATCTAGGTCAGGGGGCGGCCAGGGAGGCCACAAGCCCTGCCACCGCTGCCTCCCCCCTGGTGGCGGAGTGGGGGCTTGTGGGCTCCCTGGAGCCCTCCTGGCTTGGCCCACAGGTCCCCTCATCTTCTTCCGTTCGGGAAAAAATCATTACTGGTATTTTGTTCCGTTTGGACTCCGTTCCAAAATCAGATCTGAAAAGAGCCAAAAACACACAAAAAACTGGAACTGGCACTCGGCACTGAATTAATAAGTTAGTCCCAAAAAAGATATAAAAGGTACATAAAACATCCAAAGATGACAAGATAACAGCATGAAACCATCAAAAATTATAGATACGTTTGAGGCGTATCAAGCATCCCCAAGCTTAACTCCTGCTCGTCCTTGAGTAGGGAAGTGATAAAGAATGAATTTTTGATGCTTTCATGCTACCTAGCATAGATGTCCTTTGTAATTCCTCTTATCTGACGTGAATGTTCAGATCCATTAGATTCAAAACAATAGTTTGCTATTGACGTGGAAACAATAATAATTCGAGCAAACTAGCAAGGTAATCATGAACTTTCTAAATAACAAGGCCAAAAAAAGTTATCCCTACAAAAGCATATAGTCATGCACAACCCCGGTGTTGGCCAAGTAATTGTTTCACACCTTTACTTTCTCAAACCTTTTCAACTCTCACGCAATACATGAGCGTGAGCCATGGTTTTAGCACTATAAGTGGTGTGGAGTGTGGTGGAGGTTGCAAGACAAAAAAGGAGAAGATAGTCGCATTAACTAGGCATATCAATGAGCTGTGGAGATGCTCATCAATAGATATCAATGTGAATGAGTAGGGATTTCCATACAAATGATGCACTAGAGCTAAGAGTATTTGAAAGGTCTTAAAGAAAACTAGTGGGTGTGCATCCAACTTGCTTGCTCACGAAGACCTAAGGCAATTTTGAGGAAGCCTGTCATTGGAATATACAAGCCAAGTTATATAATGAAAATTTCCCACTAGCTATATGGTTGTGACAAAACGAGAGACTCTCAATCAGGAAGATCATGGTGCTTAATATGCACAAGTGTGGAAAAAGTGGTAGCATTGTCCCTTCTCTCTTTTTCTCTCATTTATTTTTTATTTTTTGGTGGGCTCTTTGGCCTCTCTTTTTTTTGGTGGGCTTCTTTGGCCTCTTTTATTTCCTCACATGGGAAAATGCTCCATTAATGATGATCATCACACTTTCAACTCAAAACTTAGAGCAACAATGACTCTATATGGAATGCCTTCGGTAGTGTACCGTGACAATGATCTAGCATGACATAGACATTAATGGAAACATCATGCTAGCTATCTTACGATCATGCAATGGCAAAGTAGACGTGGTGGCACATGTCATGGTGGTAGTTGCATGGCAATATATCTCAGAATGACTTTAAAAATCCATAGTAGGTAGGTATGGTGGCTGTTTTGAGGGAGGCTAATGGTGGGTTTTGTGCACCGGCGAAAGTTGCACGACACTAAGAAGATAGTGATGGTGGCAGGTGAAAGTGCATCTAAACCATGGACTCAACATTAGTCATGAAGAACTCATATACTTATTGCAAAAGTTTCATTAGTAATCAAAACAAAGCATTCAACGCATACTCCTAGGGGAAGGGTTGGTAGGTATAAACCATCGCGCGATCCTGACCGCCACGCAAAGGATGACAATCGATATACTAATCATGCTCTGATTTCATCACATAGCGGTTCACCATACGTGCATGCTACGGGAATCACTAACTTCAACACAAGTATTTCTAGATCCACAACACCTTACTAGCATGACTTCAATATTACCATAACCACAACTCAAAACTAATTGAGATGAATCAAACTTTTCTAACTATTAAACGCACATGAAGGTGGAAGTTTTCGTATCCCTTTGGATAACTACCCCTTTTGAGACTACTTTCAAAGCATAGATCAACTACCAAGCCACGCACCGTTGTGCTCTAAAAGATATAAGTGAAGCACATAGAGCAAAAGTATCTAGCTCAAAAGATATAAGTGAAGCACATGTGAGCTGAATTGTCTACCAAAAGATATAAGTGAAGCTCGACAAAATCACGGTGAGTGCATGTCTCTCTCTCTAGGTGTGCAGCAAGGATGATTGTGACACAACAAAAATAAAAGACTCCTACGATACAAGACGCTCCAAGCAAAAACACATAACATGTGGTGAATAAAAATATAGCCCCAAGTAACGTTACCGATGGATTGAAGACGAGAGAGGGGATGCCTTCCCGGGGCATCCCCAAGCTTAGGCTTTTACAGCATCCTTGAATCTCTTGGGGTGCCTTGGGCATCGCCAAGCTTGAGCTCTTGCCACTCTTTATCTTTTTGTCCATAAGAACTTCACCCAAAACATGAAAACTTCACAACATGAAACTTAAACAGAAACTCGTGATAACATTAGTATGAGAAAGCAAACCACCACTTCCTTAGGCACTGTAGAAAACTTAAATTCTACTTATGCTGATGTTGGGTTACTATATTTTCAATCTTCCATGGCTAATACCCCCCGATACTATCCATAGTTTCATCAAAATAAGCAGCCAACACAACAAAAACAGAATCTGTTAACAGGAGACCAGTCTGTAGCAATCTGTATATTTTGTATACCTCTGGTACTTCACAAATTCTGCAAAATTACGACAGTCTGAAGAATTTGCGTAGCAATCAGCAGCAGAAAGAATCAACTCAAAAACTCTTACAGAAAAAAAACGAAAATAAAGTTTCTATCTTTTCCAGCATGACCAAACGATCATCCCCAAGACTAATCATAACGGCTTTGCTTGGCATAAACGCAAAAAGAAACACAAAAACACTATCATAACAGAATTATGAAAGTGTGGAAAACACAAAACAGAAAGAAAAAAGATAGATTCGTTGGGTTGCCTCCCAACAAGCGCTTTTGTTTAACGCCCTTAGCTAGGCAAAAGGTGATGGAATCACGTATAGTCATCTTTGGTGCTCAAACCATAAGTAGCCCTCATCATAGATTCATAAGGCAATCTTATTTTCTTTCTAGGAAAGTGCTCCATGCCCTTATTTAAAGGAAACTAAAATCTAATATTCCCTTCCTTCATATCGATGATAGCACCAATAGTCCTTAGGAAAGGTCTACCAAGAATAATGGGACATGAAGGATTGCAATCTATGTCAAGTACAATGAAATCCACGGGTACATAGTTCTTATTTGCAACAATAAGAACATCATCGATCCTTCCCATGGGTTTCTTGACAGTAGAATCCGCAAGATGCAAATTAAGAGAACACTCTTGGATCTCATGAAAACCAAGAATATCACATAAAGACTTTGGAATCGCGGAAACACTAACACCCAAATCACACAAAGCATTGCAGTCATAGTTTTTGATCTTGATTTTGATAGTAGGTTCCCACTCATCAAGAAGTTTTCTAGGTATAGAGACTTCTAGTTCGAGCTTCTCTTCAAGAGATTTCATCATAGCATCTATGATATGCGCGGTAAAGGCTTTGCTTTGGCTATAAGCATGTGGAGAGTTTGCAATGGATTGCATCAAAGAAATGCATTCAAACAAGGAGCAATTATCATAATTGAATTCCTTGAAATCCAAAGTGGGAGTTTCATTACTACCCAACATTTTGACTTCTTCTACTCCACTCTCCACACCTTTATCATCAAGATAGGTGGACTCCGAATCATTGGGGCGTTTTTCAACCAAAGTGGATTCATATCCAGCCCCTCCATAAATAGGTTTGACACGCGAAAACAAAGATTCAAGAGGAGACACACCAAGCACTTTAAGATCTTCGTGATGTGCATCACTAGAACGCACCCTTTTAAACTATTCATGCCTAGCACGAATTTGGGCGGTTCTTTCTTTGCTCTCATTCATGGACACACGCATAGCTTTCAAAGTTTCATCCAAGTTGACCTTGGAGGGAGCGCATCTAACTTTCAAAGCATCAATATCACAAGACATCCTATCAACGCTCTTAGCAGAATCGTCTATTTTGAGTAGTTTTTCCTCTATGGACGCACTGAAAATCTTTTGAGAGTTAATGAACTCTTTGATATTACTCTCTAAATCAGAGGGTAATTTGTTGTGATTTCCATAAGTGTTGTTGTAGGAATTGCCATAATTGTTAGAGGAGTTACTAGGAAAAGGCCTAGGAACATAGTTTCCTCTAAAAGCATTGTTGTTGCCAAAATTGTTCCTACCAACAAAATTCACGTCCAAACTTGCGTTGCTACTCTCAATCAAAGAAGATAGTGGCATGTCATGAAGATCTACGGTAGCGTTTCTACTAGCAACCAAATTCATCAACTCGTCCATCTTAGCACTAAGCGAGTTAATTTCTTCTATAGCGTGCACCTTTTTTCTAGCAGGCGACCTTTCAGTGTGCCACTGAGAGTAGTTGGTCATGATATTGTCTAGGAGTTTTGTAGCGTCTCCTAACGTGATTTCGATGAACGTTCCACCTGAGGCAGAGTCCAAGATATTGCGAGAAGCGAAATTCAAGCCAGCGTAAAAGATTTGTATAATCATCCACAAACTCAATCCATGAGCGGGACAATTTCTAATCATAAGCTTCATCCTCTCCCAAGATTGTGCAACGTGTTCATGATCAAGTTTCTTGAAATTCATGATATAGTTACGTAAGGAGAAAAACTTAGCCGGCGGAAAAATACTTGGATCTGTAAGCATCTTTGCACTTATCCCAAGAATCGATACTATTTTTAGGCAAAGAAGAAAACCAAGTTTTTGCGCGATCTCGCAACGAGAAAGGAAAAAGTTTCAACTTAATCACGTCATTATCCACATCTTTTTTCTTTTGCATATCACAAAGCTCAATGAAGGTATTGAGATGGGATGCAACATCTTCACTAGGAAGGCCAGAGAATTGCTCTTTCATAACAAGATTCAGAAAAGCTGCGTTGATTTCATACGATTCCGCACTAGTGGCGGGAGCAATCGGAGTACTAATAAAATCATTATTATTAGTGCTCGGGCAAAGTTTGGTGTTTTCAGCCATGATGACTTCAACAAACAAACAAGCACACAAGCAAGCAAGAAAACCGGCAAAGGAAAACGGCAAAGCCAAAAGAAAACGGCAAAGGAGAAAGGCAAATGAAAACAGCAAATGTGAAGTGGGGGAAAGGAAAACGAGAGGCAACTGGCAACAAAAGTAAATGCAAGAGATGAGTTTGTGAGACCTACTTGGATAGATCTTGATCTCTCCTCCCCGGCAATGGCGCCAGAAATACTTCTGATGTCAGTTGTGCTTCCCCGGCAACGGCGATAGGAATAGTCGTGTCGACGGCACCAAGAATCCTTCTGCTACGGCTATGGAGCCTTGCGTTGGTGTTCCCTCGAAGCGGAAAGGGTGATGTAGCACAGCGGTGGTAAGTATTTCCCTCTGTTTGAGAACCAAGGTATCAATCCAGTGGAGGAGTATCACAAGATCCTGCACAAACACAAAAAGCTTGCTCCCAACGCTATGAAGGGGTTGTCAATCCCTTATAGATTGTTTGCCAAGTGAGAACTGAAAGCAACAAAGTAACAAAGCAAAGTAAAAGCGGAGGTGTGAACGATGGATGTGAATAGACCCGGGGGTCATAGTGTTTACTAGTGGCTTCTCTCATGAAAGAAAGTAGACGGTGGGTGAACAAATTACTGTCGAGCAATTGATAGAACCGCGCAAATTCGTGACGATATCTATGGCAATGATTATATATATAGGCATCACGTCCAAAACAACTAGACCGATATTGTCTCCATCTACTACTATTACTCCACACGTCGACCGCTATCCAGCATGCATCTAGTGTATTAAGTCCAAAAGAACAGAGTAACGCCTTAAGCAAGATGACAAGATGTAGATGGACAATCTCATATCAACGACAGAGCCCATCTTGTTACCCTTGATGGCAAATACTTAATGTGTGCCTTGTTGTCCCTACTGTCACTGGGAAAGGTCACCACATGGTAGAACCCAAAACCAAGCACTTCTCCCATTGCAAGAATCATAGATCTAGTTGGCCAAACAAAACCCAAGACTCAGAGAGACTTACAAGGATATCAAATCATGCATATAAGAAATCAGCAAAGACTCAAATATACATCATAGATAATCTGATCACAAATCCACAATTCATCGGATCTCGACAAACACACCGCCAAAGAAGATTACATCGGATACATCTCCATGAAGATCATGGAGAACTTTGTATTGAAGATCCAAGAGAGAGAAGAAGCCATCTAGCTACTAACTACGAACCCGTAGGTCTGAAGTGAACTACTCATGAGTCATTGGAGGGGTCATTATGATGATGAAGAAGCCCTCCAACTCCAAAGTCCCCTCCGGCGGGGCGCCGGGAAGGGTCTCCACATGAGATCTCACGGAAACGGAAGCTTGCGGTAGTGGAAAAGTATTTTCTAGGCTCCCCTCATTTTTTGCTCTATTTTAGGGAATATATAGGCCAAAGATCTAGGTCAGTGGGTGGCCAGGGAGGCCACAAGCCCTGCCACCGCCGCCTCCCCCCTGGTGGCGGAGTGGGGCTTGTGGGCTCCCTGGAGCCCTCCTGGCTTGGCCCAGAGGCCCCCTGATCATCTTCCGTTCGGGAAAAAATCATTTCGGGGATTTTATTCCGTTTGGACTCCGTTCCAAAATCAGATCTGAAAAGAGCCAAAAACACAGAAAAAACAGGAACTGGCACTTGGCACTGAATTAATAAGTTAGTCCAAAAAGATATAAAAGGTACATAAAACATCCAAAGATGACAAGATAACAGCATGAAACCATCAAAAATTGTAGATACGTTTGAGGCGTATCATCACTTCATCATATATCGTCATTATTGCCTCTTGCTTGCACAACCGAATGATATGAAAATAATAATAGTGCTGGAGTGTCGTGGATAAAGCTGGAATCTACAAACATTTTATTCAAAGGAGAATACAAGGTAGTATGGCCTCTTTATTAAATCAACAATAATGCATATGAGAACCACTCAACATTTTTATCGTGGTCTTGTCCTTAGTACGACTCAAGAAAAGAAAAGAATTTCACAGAAACACACCAAGATATTTTTGGAGTTTTTAGTTTTTCTTGAAGAAAAAAAATTAACAAAGGAAAACAAAAAACGAGAAAACAATTTACACGGGAAAGCTCCCAACAAGCAAAAATAAGAACAAGAAATCTTTCTCGGTTTTATTTTAATACTACAACTAATTAACTAGAAAGAAAAACTAAAAAGAACAGAGAAATGTTTTTGGGTTTTCTCAAAGTTTTTCAAACACACAAGAAGAAAGCAACAAAATAAATATAATATGATAACACAAATGAAAGAGGATGAACACCGACAACTGGAATGAAATGTGTGAAAATTAATGTAATGTGGGTGGAAATACGTACTCCGTGAGGCATAGGCTTTAATCACCATCCCTGGCTTGGGTAATAGTCAAAGTGATAACTTTTGTACGCTCTAGGTGCAGCCTCCTCAGCCAGACGGGCAGCTTCCACTGCTACGTTATACTCACGTGCCTCTCTCTCATAAATGTAATATCTTCCTTTACCCTGGTAATCAAAGAGAGAAGGTACCAGAAAAATAACAGGTATGATAGGTTTTTTTGTTAAACATCAATTTATAGTTGTAATTTTTGGCCCCATACTTAATGAACATGGCATTGCATTGCATCAAAGTATAAATATCTATTAGGTAAAACAACGTCATTTGGAAAGGGTGGGACTCTTAGCCTTGGAGCTAGGCGGGAGGCATAAATTCGTCCATAAATATGGCCACTATCAGCATTACGTTGTAGCCTCCATGCAACAATTGCTCCAAGATTATAACATTTAATGCTTGTTAAAGCAATATCTATAAGGCTAAAATTTGGAGCACACAGTGTGTTGCATTCTTGTTTACCCACGACACATTTGCCGTTAAAGAGTGCAAAGTATGAGATGCGGGGAAATTGTATATTTCTTATTCTAGCTTGTGCGACCCCTCTATCCTCACCACAACATAGACTACTGAGGAACATTTCATAATCATATTTTGGTGGTTCATTTAACGAACCCCAATATGGAGTCTTTCATGCATCACATCATTCTCCTAAGGGAATACTATAAGTTCTATCATAGAGGCAAAATGAGACCCTAGAATCACGAGAATGATACTTAAACTTCTTGTTGAATGACTCAGTATGGTTGTAATGATGAGTACACTTATATGCGGTGAATGGAGTCAGCTCAATGTTGTGAACATACTAATCAAATTCTTCTTTAATACTGTCACCTATCATAAACTAATCACACGGCCATAAGCATGATCCTATCATAATCAAATTCCGCATCGAGCTTGCCGTTGGTTCCACATAGGCTTGTCATATCGAGCTTTCACTCGACGATGCCTCCAAGAACCTACGGATCAAAGTAATCCTTATAAAGAGGTGCATTTTTATTTGCAAACAATTTCTGGAAATTTTGGAGACACAAAATATTATCAATAAAACTCTACAAAACTGATAGCAACTACTCATATGGGTGTCTAGAGGCTATATCAAGCATTCAAACTACTTGGAACTCAAAGAATCCAACATGAAAGATCATTTTTAGTAGCACCAAGAGAATCTATTACTCAAAATATAAACCACTAGAGAAAAAACTAATTGGAGCAATGCAGGAGTCACATACCAAGTAGCAATCCCCCAAAATAGTTTCGAAAACACAGCTCCAAGCAAAGAGATCGAAAATCTCAACTTTGGGAGCAAGAACACGAGAGACATAGCTACACTGTTTTTTTCTCGAGGTAGGTAATGAAGTGAGATAAAGGAGTGAGTGAGTGGATGCTCCTGGAACCCACTACCCACAAGGGCATCCAGGTGGGTGTGGCGTGCCTTAGTGCCTTATGGGCACGACATAAATTCTCAAATATTCAGAAAAAAATTGTGTTCAAATTTTATGACATTCCGAGCACTTCTATTTTTGGGCTATTTTTTATTGCATGGATAATTCAGAAAATAGGACAAACATGACATTTTATTGCATTTAACTAAAATTAACAGAAAACTAAAAGTAGGGATAAAAGATTGTGCTTACTAAATTTATCGACCACATGCCTCTTTAAAGTAATGAATTAATAAAGTTGATCAAGTCTTATTAACAACCACATTCAATTAGCATGAACCCGACGAATCTTCGTCAAACACTAAGTTACCTCCACGGGGATATGCATATCCCCAAGAATAAGTATTTCATATTTCATTTTGGCAGTAGGAAGGGGAAGTTAGAAACTTCCAATAATAATTGTCGAAGTCTTTTCAATAACGTCAATACCATTCACTTGAAATAGTTTCTTCGGAAAGTGCACCATATGCTCATTATCATTGAGACGAAAAGTGACCTTGCTTTTTTTGCAATCAATAACAGCCCGTGCAGTATTCAAAAAGGGTCCATCAAGGATAATCGAGATGTTGTAGTCCTCGGGCATCACAAGTATAACAAAGTCTCTTAAGATAGTAAGATTTGTAACAACAACGGGCACATCCTCACAAATACCGATAGGTATGGCACTGGATTTGTGAGCCATTTGCAAAGATATTTCATTAGGTATGAGTTTAGTTAAATCAGGTCTTTTGTACAAAGATAAGGGCATAATGTTGGAAATATGCCCTAGAGGCAACAATAAATTAGTTATTATTATATTTCTTTGTTAATGATAATCGTTTATTATCCATGCTATAATTGTATTGATTGGAAACACAGTGCATGTGTGGATACATAGACAAAACACTGTCCCTAGTAAGCCTCTAGTTGACTAGCTCGTTGATCAAATATGGTCAAGGTTTCCTGACCATAGGCAAGTGTTGTCACTTGATAACGGGATCACATCATTAGGAGAATCATGTGATGGACTAGACCCAAACTAATAGACGTAGCATGTTGATCGTGTCATTTTGTTGCTACTGTTTTCTGCGTGTCAAGTATTTGTTCCTATGACCATGAGATCATATAACTCACTGACACCGGAGGAATGCTTTGTGTGTATCAAACGTCGCAACGTAACTGGGTGACTATAAAGATGCTCTACAGGTATCTCCGAAGGTGTTAGTTGAGTTAGTATGGATCGAGACTGGGATTTGTCACTCCGTGTGACGGAGAGGTATCTCGGGGCCCACTCGATAATACAACATCACACACAAGCCTTGCAAGCAATGTGACCTAGTGTAAGTTGCGGGATCTTGTATTACGGAACGAGTAAAGAGACTTGCCGGTAAACGAGATTGAAATAGGTATGCGGATAGTGACGATCGAATCTCGGGCAAGTAACATACTGAAGGACAAAGGGAATGACATACGGGATTATATGAATCCATGGCACTGAGGTTCAAATGATAAGATCTTCATAGAATATGTAGGATCAAATATGGGCATCCAGGTCCCGCTATTGGATATTGACCGAGGAGTCTCTTGGGTCATGTCTACATACTTCTCGAACCCGCAGGGTCTGCACACTTAAGGTTCGACGTTGTTTTATGCGTATTTGAGTTATATGGTTGGTTACTGAATGTTGTTCGGAGTCCCGGATGAGATCACGGACGTCACGAGGGTTTCCGGAATGGTCCGGAAACGAAGATTGATATATAGGATGACGTCATTTGATTACCGGAAGGTTTTCGGAGTTACCGGGAATGTACCGAGAATGACGAATGGGTTCCGGGTGTTCACCGGGGGGGGGAAACCCACCCCGGGGAAGCCCATTGGCCTTGGGGGTGCGCACCAGACCTTAGTGGGCTGGTGGGACAGCCCAAGAAGGCCATATGTGCCATAGGAAGAAAATCAAAGAGAAAAAGGAAAAAAAAGAGGAGGTGGGAAAAAGGGGAAGGACTCCTCCTTCCAAACCTAGTTGGATTCGGTTTGGAAGGGGAGGACTCCCCCCCTTGGCTCGGCTGACCCCCTTGGGGGTCCTTGGACCCCAAGGCAAGGCTCCCCCTCTTCCCCCTATATATACGGAGGTTTTAGGGCTGATTTGAGATAACTTTGCCACGGCGGCCCGACCACATATCTCCATGGTTTTACCTCTAGATTGCGTTTCTGCGGAGCTCGGGCGGAGCCCTGCTGAGATTAGATCACCACCAACCTCCGGAGCGTCGTCACGCTGCCGGAGAACTCATCTACCTCACCGTCTCTCTTGCTGGATCAAGAAGGCCGAGATCATCGTCGAGCTGTACGTGTGCTGAACGCGGAGGTGCCGTCCGTTCAGCACTAGATCGTGGGACTGATCGCGGGACGGTTCGCGGGGCGGATCGAGGGACGTGAGGACGTTCCACTACATCAACCACGTTCACTAACGCTTCTGTTGTCCGATCTACAAGGGTACGTAGATCGAATATCCCCTCTCGTAGATGGACATCACCATGAGAGGTCTTCTTGCGCGTAGGAAAATTTTTGTTTCCCATGCGACGTTCCCCAACAGTGGCATCATGAGCTAGGTTCATGCGTAGATGTCTTCTCGAGTAGAACACAAAAGTTTTTGTGGGCGGTGATGTGCGTTTTGCTGCCCTCCTTAGTCTTTTCTTGATTCCGCGGTTTGTTGGATTGAAGCGGCTTGGACCGACATTACTCGTACGCTTACGAGAGACTGGTTTCATCGCTACGAGTAACCCCGTTGCTCAAAGATGACTGGCAAGTGTCGGTTTCTCCAACTTTAGGTGAATCGGATTTGACCGAGGAGGTCCTTGGATGAGGTTAAATAGCAACTCATATATCTCCGTTGTGGTGTTTGCGTAAGTAAGATGCGATCCTACTAGATACCCAAGGTCACCACGTAAAACATGCAACAACAAATTTAGAGGACGTCTAACTTGTTTTTGCAGGGTATGCTTGTGATGTGATATGGCCAATGATGTGATGTGATATATTGGATGTATGATATGATCATGTTGTAATAGATAATATCGACTTGCACGTCGATGGTACGGCAACCGGCAGGAGCCATAGGGTTGTCTTTATACTAATGTTTGTGCTTGCAGATGCGTTTACTATTTTGCTAGGATGTAGCTTTACTAGTAATAGCATGAGTAGCACGACAACCCCGATGGTGACACGTTGATGGAGATCATGGTGTGGCGCCGGTGACAAGAAGATCGTATCGGTGCTTTGGTGATGGAGATCAGGGAGCACGTGATGATGGCCATATCATGTCACTTATGAATTGCATGTGATGTTAATCCTTTTATGCACCTTATTTTGCTTAGAACGATGGTAGCATTATGAGGTGATCTCTCACTAAAATTTCAAGTGGATGGAAGAAACCTTCAATCACTGCCGCCAAGCTATAAAGGCTTTGTGTTGAACTACCCGCTACGGCTGATCCTTTTATGCACCTTAATTATCTTGAACATAGTCTAAGTCCACTTTGAATATATTTGTGTTGTAGATCATGGCTCACGCGACAGTCACCCTGAATTTTAATACGTTCCTAGAGAAAGCTAAGTTGAAAGATGATGGAAGAAACTTTGTAGACTGGGCTCGTAATCTTAAGCTAATCTTACAAGATGGGAAGAAGTATTATGTCCTTAATGCTGCGCTAGGAGATGAACCACCCGCTACGGCTGATCAGGATGTTAAGAACGCTTGGTTAGCACGTAAGGAGGACTACTCAGTAGTTCAATGTGCAGTCTTGTATGGCTTAGAACCGGGACTTCAACATCGCTTTGAGCGTCATGGAGCATTTGAGATGTTCTAGGAGTTGAAGTTTATCTTTCAGAAGAATGCCCGGATTGAGAGGTATGAGACCTCCGATAAATTCTATGCTTGCAAGATGGAGGAGAACTCGTCTGTCAGTGAACATGTGCTCAAAATGTCTGGGTACTCAAACCGTCTAGCAGAGCTGGGGATTGAACTCCTGCAAGAGGCTATCACTGACAGAATCCTTCAATCACTGCCGCCAAGCTATAAAGGCTTTGTGTTGAACTACAACATGCAAGGGATGAACAAGTCTCCCGGCGAGTTGTTTGCGATGCTGAAAGTCGCAGAGTCTGAACTCCGTAAAGAGCATCAAGTGTTGATGGTGAATAAGACCACTAGTTTCAAGAGAAACGGCAAAGGCAAGAAGGGTAATTCAAAGAAGAGCGGCAAGCTTGTTGCCAATCCGACGAAGAAACCCAAAGCTGGACCTAAGCCTGAAACAGAGTGTTACTATTGCAAGGGTATGGGTCACTGGAAGCGCAATTGCCCCAAGTATCTGGCAGATAAGAAGGCGGCCAAAGAAAAATCAGGTATATTTGATCTACAAGTTATTGATGTGTACTTAACCGGCTCTCGTAGTAGTGCGTGGGTATTCGATACTGGTTCTCTTGCTCATATTTGCAACTCAAAACAGGAACTGCGGAATAGACGAAGGCTGGCGAAAGATGAAGTGAGGATGCGCGTAGGAAATGGTTCCAAGGTTGATGCAATCGCCGTCGGCACAGTTTCACTTCAGTTACCATCAGGATTAGTTATGAACTTAAATCATTGTTATTTAGTGCCTGCGTTAAGCATGAACATTATATCTGGATCTTGTTTATTGCGACACGGTTACTCTTTTAAGTCAGAGAATAATGGTTGTTCTATTTCTATGAGTAACATCTTTTATGGTCATGCACCCAATGTGAGAGGATTGTTCATATTGAATCTTGATAGCGATACACACATACATAACATTGAGACCAAAAGTGTTAGAGTTAACAATGATAGCGCCATATTTTTGTGGCACTGCCGCTTAGGTCATATTGGTGTAAAGCGCATGAAGAAACTCCATGCTGATGGACTTTTGGAGTCACTTGACTTTGATTCACTTGACACGTGCAAACCATGCCTCATGGGCAAGATGACTAAGACTCCGTTCTCCGGAACAATGGAGCGTGCAAGTGACTTGTTGGAAATCATATATACCGATGTGTGTGGTCCGATGAGCGTAGGGCACGCGGCGGATATCGTTATTTTCTCACCTTCACTAACGATTTGAGTATATATGGTTATGTCTACTTAATGAAGCACAAGTCTGAAACATTTGAAAAGTTCAAGCAATTTCAGAGTGAAGTTGAAAATCATCACAACAAAAAGATCAAGTTCCTACGGTCTGATCGTGGGGGTGAATATCTGAGTTTCGAGTTTGGTGCTCACTTAAGACAATGTGGAATTGTTTCACAGTTGACACCGCCTGGAACACCACAGCGTAATCATGTGTCCGAACGTCGTAATCGTACTTTATTAGAGATGGTGCGATCTATGATGTCTCTTACCGATTTGCCGTTATCGTTTTGGGGTTATGCATTAGAAACAGCTACATTCACTTTAAACAGGGCACCATCAAAATCCGTTGAGACGACACCATACGAACTGTGGTATGGCAAAAGGCCAAAGTTGTCGTTTCTTAAAGTTTGGGGATGTGATGCTTATGTCAAAAAGCTTCAGCCTGAAAAGCTGGAACCCAAAGCGGAAAAGTGCGTCTTCATAGGTTACCCAAAAGAGACAGTTGGGTACACCTTCTATCTCAAATCTGAGGGCAAAGTGTTTGTTGCTAAAAACGGAGCTTTTCTCGAGAAGGAGTTTCTCTCGAGAGAATTGAGTGGGAGGAAGATAGAACTTGACGAGGTTGTCGAACCTCTCATCCCTCTGGATGGTGGCGCACGGCAAGGGGAAACCTCTGTCGTTGCGACGCCGGTTGAGGAGGAAGTTAATGATGATGATCATGAAACTCCGGTTCAAGTTTCTGTCAAACCACGCAGGTCGACGAGACCACGTGCTTCTCCAGAGTGGTACGGTAATCCCGTCTTGTCAATCATGTTGTTGGACAACAATGAACCTGCAAATTATGAAGAAGCAATGGTGGGCCCAGATTTATATCTTAGTTCCTTGTTATTATTTTTTGTTGGACCAAAAACTATTTAGTGTTTGACGTAGTAGAAGACTCCCTAGTCTTATTTGAAGTTTCCTTCGGATTCCTATTCGCTCTCTTTTGTTTTGATTGCTAGAATGATTGCTAGTATGAGTGCTTATGTGAATGATATGTTTGTTATATAGATTTCATCGGAGAGTGACGAGTAGTCTATCAAGTTATTTCTCGAGAAATTCTTCTTCGTCAACATCACCAGGCAAGTCACTTTGATCATACTATCACCTATGTTTTATGCATCGTAGTTCTACCATCCTATGCCCAATTGCATGCTGAGTAGGTACTTGGAAATTTTAGTATAGATTGTAGTATCATGTGGTAGGCACACAACAACCCCGATACTTGGCCCCGGGACGACAAATTTCATATTGCTATGCTTGAGTAGACGGGATTTCGGTTGAGTGCATAACACGAGTGATGCGAGGTTGATTAATAATCAAGACCGGTTAAGACAAGATTTTCAAGACCTCGGACGCAATGCAACTCTGGGTGAAGGACGGTTGATCGGCTCCCTCGAGAACCCAGTGGATGACCCGGGATGCTGGGGACGGCCATGACATCCTGCGGAAAGCATCACCCAGGCTCAAAAGGACGGATGGATATCTTCAAGACCCAAGGCTTACCTGCACAGCCACAAGTCATTATGGGCTCTGGCTTGGTTGGACAACGCGGCGACTCTGGACAGGCGGTGCTAGCAGATGTAGACGAACGGTAGGAATGGATGGGCACCGACAGGGATTGAGAGGGACCCGTTGAAAGACCATGTTTTGATCATCCGATCTTCAAACACACTGAAGTGCGAGGACAAACACGGAGGCGATCAAATCTTGTGGGGAACGTGTGCAAAACTCTGCAGAGTACTCAAACCTAATCGATTAGCCGTGTCCACGGTCATGGAGAACTTGAGCCAAAGGAACTGAAGTTATCTGGATTTCTCAACACCATTATATATATTTGATGAGGGTAATTATTGACAACTCGGGTACAAGAACTGGTTGGCGGAACCATCTCGTTAACAACCAACAATGTAGTAACATTTTGCTTTTAGCCCTCTCTTGTTGTAGGAGAAAAATTTGCTTTACGCTAAAACTTACAACCCCACCTGCCATATATGCATATAGTATAGATGATTACTTTTCACCCCTCTCATATGTGACTTGCCGGCATATTCAATATGCTGACCTACACGGCTGCAACGTCTTATGTTGCAGATATTTTTCTTCGACGAGTAAGAGTACGATTCGGGGTTACGGTCTACACTCAACTTGTCGTTGGTGTTTATTGGGACTCCACTCCCTTGACCGCTTCCGCTGAAATAATTATGGTATATATCAGTTTTATGCTATTTACATGTGATTGCACTTTGATATATACATTGATGTACTGTGTGTGCCAGCATACTGATCCAGGGATGGCACAAAAACACAGAGGCTCGACTCGTCTTGAGTCGGGTCGCTACAGAAATGGTATCAGAGCACATGTTGACTGTAGGACGTGACCCTAGAAACTGGAAATTTCTTAGGAAATGATCTCTCAAAAATTTTCTTTTCAACAACACCTTTTACTTCTCATCTCTTCTGATTTCATCAAATGTTCTCTCTCACCTCAATTAGTTAGACAATACCCTTACCCCTTTGACGACATGAAGGATCGACTGAGTCCCACTTCAAAGTAAAGAGGATTTCATCATGCTTTGAAGAATTGAAGCTGCACCAATTGAAGACTCTCAAGACCCGAAGAATTCGAAGACCCTGAAGCGTTCAAATATTTATATGACCATTAGAAGTCCAAACCCCTGTTATATACCCACGTTAGTTACGATGATTTGTGAGCCGTCATTGGTGTGTGTTTTCCGACGGCCACAACTAAAACCTATTCTCAAAAATATTGTTTGTATTGTGTGTATCTCCCTCCCTCTCTTACCCGTCTCATCCCCAAAACCTCAACCCTACCAGATGGAGTATGAAGCTGGACTTGTAGTCTCTGGACCAATGACCCAGTCGGAGGCTGAAATATGGATTCAAAACATGGAGAACCACTTCGGGAGCAACTTGATCTCAAGGAAGTATGAAGTGGAACACGCTCTCCAGTACTTTACCCGAAGTGCTGCAATCTGGTGGAAAATGAATCATGCCATACAAGGATTTAGTGGAGCAAAAACCTGGGACGAATTCAAGAACACTCTGTTAAGATCCCGACTTATTCAGAAGTGCTATGATAATCCGAAGGTGAGGACTTGTGCATGCAAGATCTGTGGAGAAATAGGACACACCCAGGAAGAACACAAGGATGGATGCACTCATTGTGAAGAAAATCACCCAGTTGAGGAGTGCCCAAGTAGTCAGGTGACTTGTTTCTTGTGTGAAGGAACCACCCACTACCCAGCTCAGTGTCACATTTACCCCAAGGTGCAACAAGTTGTCAAGCAACAGAAAGGTGCAGTGAAGGAAAGCCTCAAGAAGAAGATTCTAGAAGAACCGGTGATGAACGAAAATATTGAAGACCCTGATGAACAAAGTCTGACCAGATTTTTCTCCAATGCCTGCTACTAATGTGGAGAAGAAGGACATTATTCACAGGATTGCACGAAGAGAAGCCAAGAGTATCTGGGAAACTTCCCGACGGAAAAAGTGGAGTTTGATCCACTTGAAATAGAAGAACTGGCCAAAATAAAGGAGTCCGGAAAGAAAAAAAGGTACCCTCGGAAGAGCCAAACCTCTGCAGATATAGACCTGAGTCATGTCAGATGTTACAAGTGTATGGAATTTGGCCACCACAAATACATGTGCTCAGGAAGGAAGCCGGAAATCCAAGGAGCAAAAGCAAACACTAAGATGCCTCGAGACTTGTCAGAACTCATTTGCTTTCGTTGCAAGGAAGCAGGACATTTTGCGAGCGATTGTCCACAAAGGAAGAAAGCTAAAAAGGAGTAGTTAAGCTTTGACCATGGCAATTAGTGTAATCTGAAGAACTCTTGTTTTTCATGAGATCATGGAGTGAAATTTTTGTAACAGAAGTCCCTGAGATTGTAATAACATCATGAATAAATGGAATTTATTGTCTCATGATTGCCTATGTTGAAAATGTATGCGTTGTTTCTCTACGAGCAAAGATCTCTGAACATTATGAGGATATGAGAAAATATGGTCTATGCAGGCATGAGTATAATTCATTTAAGTTTGGTAGAAATCGGTAAACCCCACAGGATCCACTTAGTAGGAATGTACCATGATTTCAAGGAACACATTGGAAAGTTCTAGTGGAACTAAAGTACTTCCAAGAGAGACGAATGAATAATGTTCGCAGAAATGCTTGACCATACCGAACAATGTGGATGGCGGCATTTGTAATAAATTACTTTTGAGTTAGAATTTCGAAGAAAGCAAGGATGTAATAAAGGATTGATTATGAAATGAATATGATTTATGGAAGAAGCTATGATGGATCAGCAAACGTTTTCTTAGGAGCATACGAAAACCTGAGAGTTGTGAAGATACGATAGATGTTTCGTTCAGCTTGCAGAACAAATGGATTATCCGAACTTTGTTCGTGGACAAGAGAAATTCTGCAACGCTTGTGAGGATGCCCAAGTGTTAGAATGCGAGATTCCCTAAACCTTATACAGAGAAATGATTTGGGTGCGGAATGGATTGATCACCATGACGACTTACTCTTATCATTTATCTTGCTATTCGGAATGGTAAATCTGATAGACTTACCCATAGTGAGAGTCGGCGTTCTTTGAACCTTTTGTTTAAGCCATAGAATGGTATGATGAACGCCCCAAGTACATGACAGTTGTTGTCACACGTAGGAAATTTTATGGTGAGAATGAAACCAAGACCTCTCTCTCTGCTGGATAACCAAAAATGGTAGACCACCACGAGAACCATCGATATGTTATTTAGAATTGGCCACGAGACTGTGAGTTAAAGAAGACCCAGTAACGGAAGAAGCTTATATCCACAGGGGAACCCTCGATTTTGATGGAAAACGTTATGAATATAATGGGAGAGCATCACCAAAGGATTTAATATGAAGATTGTGCGATGTCAGTTGCCAAAACCCCAGAGGATTGTTAAACTCTTAAGGGACCAGTATCTCTCATTTTAAGTGTGGTAGCATCCCACCTTGCCGGAGATTAGAATTGTTAGAAGACACCCAAACCCTAACCTTTCTTTCTAGCCTCTTCGAATCTAGAGGACGAGATTCATTTTAAGTGTGGTAGTTTGTAACATCCCAAAATTATAAATTTTTGGAATGTTAATATAATTATTAGATTGATTGTTTGTTTGTTTGCCTGAGTGATTGAAACTTGTGTAAAATTTGAAACTTTTCGAAACTTTTGAATGAGAGGGAATAAAATGACTTTCCCCATCTCCGGTGAATTCAAATTCAATCTTTTAAAAGCAAAGAGAGAATATGACATGACTTCTTCAACTATAAATAATTTGAACGGAGATATTTGCATTTGAATTCTTTTGCATTTCTATTTGTTTTCTTCGTGCAAGAAATGCCGGGAAATACATTCTGTCAAACAGAAAAGAGAGGAGGAACGTGACCCTCAAACCCACGGGCATTTTGAAAGTTATTTGAACCCAAAAACATAGAGGGTCATTTGAAAATTATTTGCAAAAGAAAATAAACCTTTTAGGCAATTTTGTGAAAATAATTTTTTCTGAAGTTTTTATTTTTGTCGTGGAAAAATGCCCATCATTTATATTTTATTTTTCTGATAATTTTAGTATATAGAACCTCTTTATTCCGAATTGATTTGAATTCCCTTTTATCGTTTTAGTTTCCTAGTTTTAAAAATAGGAAAGGAAATATTTTTTATTAGGAAACTCCAGGTGGCCCATTAAGACTTTCCTTTTCTCTGGCCCAATAGGAGATCTTCTCCTACCTCTCTTCTTCTTCACGTCACACAAAGTTTTCCTTCCATGGACAGAAGATCTCCACCTCCGGGATTCGTGAAGTACCTTCCCTCCCAGCGCCTCCCGTCGCCTCTATAAGAACCCCCATGGCTCCCTCGTTCCATTCCCGTTGAAACCACCCCCTCTCCTCGCCTCTAGCTCGCGCGCCATCTCGCCGGAGTCGGCACCAGAGAACTCGCCGGCCACCTCCACATCGCCCGTGCACCTCCCCACCCCTCCCTGCCGAGCCCTCCCACCCCTTCGGCCACCCCTCCTCCACCACCCCACCTCGCTGCACCCCTCCCCGTCGGCCCCTCCACCTCGCTGCACCTCCCTGGAACCAGCGACCAGAGAACTCGCAGGAACTTCACCACCGCCCCCCCTGCAGCCCTCCCTCCACCTCGCCTCCCTCCCCTCCCTGGAGCCCCACCGCCCCCCTGCCACCCCCACCTTCCCCGTCGGCGACCCCCATCCCCACCAGAGCTCCACCCCCTGCACCGCTTCCCATCGGCCACCATTCCAGCCACGGGAGCTTCCCAGCCACGGTAAGGATCCTCCCTCCTTTTTTTTTCTTTTACTTGTTTTGTTTTTTTAGTTTTACCCTTAGATCTATTTTCAACGGTGTAGATTACAGTAGATAACCTTTCGGTTTTTAAACAAAAAACCGCAGTGATTTTTATTCACTTAACTTTTAGCGAGAGAACTTTTCTTGTTTAGCGGCCATTCGCTGTTTAGCCTATGCGGCAAACACCCTTAGCCAATCAGTGGGCGCCACGTGTCTGTAGCAATTATTCTCTTTTTCTGTCTAGTTCCAAAAACAGCAAAGTTTCTGTTTTGTTTTGGCCATAACTTTTGATCCCGAAGTCCAATGATAGTGATTATTTTTTGAGTAGCTCACAAATTTCCTATAGTTTTTAAAAACATATAATTTGTCTATGTTTGAAATTTTCAAATATAAGTTAGATCAGATTTAGTTTAAACCTTGTTTTGCCTATTCCAGGAGTTTAAAAATAGATTTTAATTTGATTCCTTTTGGTACTGATCACTAGTGATCTTAGTTATCAGTGGTAAAAATGTCAGATTTGTTTGAGTATTTTAGCTCATTGTTTCGTGTGAAACAATTTCTGTTTCACCTCTTTTAGGATTTCGGCTAATTCCTTTTCGAGAATTGTTTTTAAAATATTTCCTTTATTATTTCAGACATATTATGTTTTGTTACTGTTAGTTAAAAGTAGTTTTGCAACAAGTTTTTATTTTATTTTGATTTGTTTTCATGAAATCAATTCTAGTTCTTTAGTAACTTGCAATTGGTTTCCCCACTGTTTCAAATCCCGTTTGGAAATACTTTCAAATAGTTTTGTCAAAAATACTCTATTTTATCGTAGTTAAATTTATATCTTAGTTCCTTGTTATTATTTTTTGTTAGACCAAAAACTATTTAGTGTTTGACGTAGTAGAAGACTCCCTAGTCTTATTTGAAGTTTCCTTCGGATTCCTATTCACTCTCTCTTTTGTTTTGATTGCTAGAATGATTGCTAGAATGATTGCTAGTATGAGTGCTTATGTGAATGATATGTTTGTTATATAGATTTCATCGGAGAGTGACGAGTAGTCTATCAAGTTATTTCTCGAGAAATTCTTCTTCGTCAACATCACCACGCAAGTCACTTTGATCATACTATCACCTATGATTTATGCATCATAGTTCTACCATCCTATGCCCAATTGCATGCTGAGTAGGTACTTGGAAATTTTAGTATAGATTATAGTATCATGTGGTAGGCACACAACAACCCCGATACTTGGCCCCGGGACGACAATTTTCATATTGCTATGCTTGAGTAGACGGGATTTCAGTTGAGTGCATAACACGAGTGATGCAAGGTTGATTAATAATCAAGACCGGTTAAGACAAGATTTTCAAGACTTCGGACGCAATGCAACTCTGGGTGAAGGACGGTTGATCGGCTCCCTGGAGAACCCAGTGGATGACCCGGGATGCTGGGGACGGCCATGACATCCTGCGGAAAGCTTCACCCAGGCTCAAAGGGACGGACGGATATTTTCAACACCCAAGGCTTACCTGCATAGCCACAAGTCATTATGGGCTCTGGCTTGGTTGGACAACGCGGCGACTCTGGACAGGCGGTGCTAGCAGATGTAGACGAACGGTAGGAATGGATGGGCACCGACAGGGATTCACAGGGACCCGTTGAAAGACCATGTTTTGATCATCCGGTCTTCAAACACCCGGAAGTGCGAGGACAAACACGGAGGCGATCAAATCTTGTGGGGAACATGTGCAAAACTCTGCAGAGTACTCAAACCTAATCGATTAGCCGTATCCACGGTCATGGACAACTTGAGCCAAAGGAACTGAAGTTATCTGGATTTCTCAACACCATTATATATATTTGATGAGGGTAATTATTGACAACTCGGGTACGAGAACTGGTTGGCGGAACCATCTCGTTAACAACCAACAATGTAGTAACATTTTGCTTTTCGCCCTCTCTTGTTGTAGGAGAAAAATTTGCTTTACGCTAAAACTTACAACCCCACCTGCCATATATGCATATAGTATAGATGATTACTTTTCACCCCTCTCATATGTAACTTGCCGGCATATTCAATATGCTGACCTACACGGCTGCAACGTCTTATGTTGCAGATATTTTTTTTCGACGAGTAAGAGTACGATTCAGGGTTACGGTCTACACTCAACTTGCCGTTGGTGTTTATTGGGACTCCACTCCCTTGACCGCTTCCGCTGAAATAATTAAGGTATATATCAGTTTTACGCTATTTACATGTGATTGCACTTTGATATATACATTGATGTACTGTGTGTGCCACCATACTAATCCAGGGATGGCACAGAAACACAGAGGCTTGACTCGTCTTGAGTCGGGTTGCTACAAATATGTAGGATCCAATATGGGCATCCAGGTCCCGCTATTGGATATTGACCGAGGAGTCTCTCGGGTCATGTCTACATAGTTCTCGAACCCGCAGGGTCTGCACACTTAAGGTTCGACGTTGTTTTATGCGTATTTGAGTTATATGGTTCGTTACCGAATGTTTTTTCGGAGTCCCGGATGAGATCACGAACGTCACGAGGGTTTCCAGAATGGTCCGGAAACTAAGATTGATATATAGGATGACCTCATTTGATTACCGGTAGGTTTTCGGAGTTACCGGGAATGGCGAATGGGTTCCGGGAGTTCACCGGGGGGGCAACCTATCCCGGGGAAGCCCATAGGCCTTGAAGGTGGCGCACCAGCCCTTAGTGGGCTGGTGGGACAGCCCAAAAGAGCCCTATGTGCATTGGAAGAAAAATCAAAGAGAAAAAAAAAGGGGAGGTGGGAAAGGAAAGAGGGACTCCACCCACCAAACCAAGTAGGACTCGGTTTGGGGGGGAGTCCTTCCCCCCTTTGGCTCGGCCGACCCCCTTGGGGCTCCTTGAGCCCCAAGGCAAGGTCCCCCCTCTCCCACCTATATATACGGAGGTTTTAGGGCTGATTTGAGACAACTTTTCCACGGCAGCCCGACCATATACCTCCACGGTTTTTCCTCTAGATCGCGTTTCTGCAGAGCTCGGGCGGAGCCCTGCTGAGACAAGATCATCACCAACCTCCGGAGCGCCGTCACGCTGCCAGAGAACTCTTCTACCTCTCCGTCTCTCTTGCTGGATCAAGAAGGCCGAGATCATCGTCGAGCTGTACGTGTGCTGAACGCGGAGGTGTCGTCCGTTCGGTACTAGATCGTGGGACTGATCGCAGGATTGTTCGCGGGGCGGATCAAGGGACGTGAGGACGTTCCACTACATCAACCGCGTTCACTAACGCTTCTGCTGTACGGTCTACAAGGTACGTAGATCACTCATCCCCTCTCGTAGATGGACATCACCATGATAGGTCTTCGTGCGCGTAGGAAAATTTTTGTTTCCCATGGGACGTTCCCCAACATGATAGACTCAACGTTCACATACAACAGGTGCAAAACAGTTACACATGCAGAACACTCGGGTTAAGCTTGACGAGCCTAGCATGTGCAGACATGGCCTCAGAACACATGAGACCGAAAGGTCGAGCATGAATCGTATAGTTGATATGATTAGCATAGAGCTGCTTACCACTGAAACTATTCTCGACTCACGTGATGATCGGACTTGAGATAGTGGATTTGGATCATGTACCACTCAAATGACTAGAGAGATGTACTTTTTGAGTGGGAGTTCTTAAGTAATATGATTAATTGAACTAATTGTCCTGAACATAGTCTAATGGTCTTTGCGAATTACGATGTAGCTTGCGCTATAGCTCTACTGTTTTTATATGTTCCTAGAGAAAATTTAGTTGGAAGTTGATAGTAGCAAACTTTGCAGATTGAGTCTGTAAAACCGAGGATTGTCCTCGTTGCTGCGCAGAAGGCTTATGTCCTTAATGCAACACTCGGTGTGCTGCACCTCGAGCGTCGTCTGTGGATGTTGTGAACATCCGACATACACGTCTCTGATGACTACACGATAGTTCAGTGCAAAGTACTTAATGGCTTAGAAGCAAGGCGCCGAAAACATTTTGAAACGTCACAGAACATGAGTGATGTTCCAAAGAGATGAAATTGTGATTTCATGCTTGTGCCCTTGTTAAGAGGTACGAGACCTCCAACAAGATTCTTTGTCCACAAAGTAAAGGAGAAAAGCTCAATCGTTGAGCGTGTGCTCAGATTGTCTGAGTACGACAATCACTTGAATCAAGTGGGAGTTAATCTTCCAGATGAGATAGTGATGGTTCTCCAAAGTCACTGCCACCAAGCTGTGAGAGCATCGTGATGAACTATAACATATCAAGGATAGATACAATGATCCTTGAGCGATTCGCGATGTTTGACACTGCGAAAGTAGAAATCAAGAAGGAGCATCAATAGTTGATGGTTACTAAAACCACTAAGTTTCTAGAAAGGCAAGGCCTAGAAGGGATACTTCGTGAAACGGCAAAATAGTTTCTGCACTAATGAAGAGACCCAAGATTAAACCCAAACCCGAGACTAAGTGCTTCTGTAATGAGGGTAACAGTCACTGAGGCGGAGCAACTTTAGATACTTGGTAGATAAGAAGGCTGGCAAAAGTCGAAAGAAGTATATTTGATATACATGATGTTGACGTGTACTTTACTAGTACTCCTAGTAGCATGAGGGTATTGGATACCGGTTCAGTTGCTAAGTGATTAGTAACACGGAATGATAGCTCCGGCGTAAACGGAGACTAGCTAAAGGCGAGGTGACGATACGTGTTGGAAGTTTTTCCAAGATTGATATGATCAAAACGTCGCACGCTCCCTCTACCATCGGGATTGGTGTTAAACCGAACTAATTGTTATTTGGTGCTTGCGTTAAGCATGAACATGATTGGATCGTGTTTATTTCAATACGATTATTCATTTAAAAAGAATAATGGTTACTCTGTTTGCTTGAATAATCACCTTCAATGGTTTATTGAATCTCGATCGTAGTGTTACACATGTTCATAATATTGGTGCCAAAAGACACGAGGTAATGATGATAGTACCACTTACTTGTGGCACTGCCGCTTGAGTCATGTTGTTATAAATTGCATGAAGAGGCTCCATGCTGATGGATCTTTGTACTCACTTGATTTTGAATCACTAGTGACATGCAAATCATACCACATGAGCAAGGCCTTGTTTTCATTGAGATGAAACAATATAGTAACTTGTTGGAAGTGATACATTTTGATGTATGCGGTCCAATGGGTGCTGAGGCACGCAATGAATATCATTATGTTCTTCCTTCAATGACGATTTGAGTAGATACAAGAGTATTAACTTAATGAATCACAAGTCTGAAATATTGAAAGGTTCAATTATGTTTCAGAGTGAAGTTCATCGTAACGAGAGGATAAACTGTCTACGATATGATCATAGAAATGAATATCTGAGTTACGAGTTTTGGTACGCAGTTAAGACAATGTGGAAATTGTTTCGCAGTTCATGCCACCTGGAACATCATAGTGTGATGATGTGTCTGAACGTCATAGCCACGCACTATTTGGTATGGTGCATGCTATGATGTCTCTTATCGAATTACCACTATCGTTTATGGGTTATGCATTAGAGACAGCCGCATTCACTTTAAATAGGGCACCGCGTATTTCCGTTGAGATGACACAGTATAGGCTGAGGTTTAGAGAAATCTAAACTGTCGTTTCTTGAAAGTTTGGGGCTTCAACACTTATGTGAAAAAGTTTCAGTCTGATAAGCTCGAACCCAAAGCGGATAAATGCATCTTCATAGGATATCCAAAACAGTTGGGTACATCTCCAATCTCAGATCCAAAAGCAAAGTGTTTGTTTCTAGAAACGGATCCTTTCTCGAGGAAAGGTTTCTCTCGAAAGAATTGAGTGGGAGGGTGGTAGAACTTGATGAGGTTATTGAACCATCACTTCAACCAGTGTGTAGCAGGGCGCAGGAAGTTGTTCCTATGGCGCCTACACCAATTGAAGTGGAAGCTGATGATGGTGATCATCGAGCATCGGATCAAGTTACTACAAGCCTCGTAAGTTGACAAGGTCACGTACAACTGCAGAGTGGTACGGTAACCCTGTCTTGGAGGTCATGTTGTTGAGCAACAATGAACCTACGAGTTATGAAGAAAGCAATGGTGGGCCCGGATTCCGACAAATGGCTGGAAGCCATGAAATCCGAGAGAGGATTCATGTAAGAAAACAAAGTGTAGACTTTGGAAGAACTACTTGATGGTCATATGACTATTGAGTAAAGATGGATCTTTAAAAGAAGACAGACGATGATGGTGATAAGTCACTATTAAGAAAAGCTCGACTTGTCGCAAAGATGTTTCCGACATGATCAAACAGTTGACTATGGTGAGACTTTCTCACTCGTAGCGATGCTAAAAGTCTGTTAGAATTATGTTAGTAGTTGCTGCATTATTTATGAAATATTGCACGTAGGATGTCAAAACATTGTTTCCTCGACGGTTTCCTTGAGCAAACATTGTATGTGATACAACCAGAAGGTTTTGTCGATCCTAAAGATACTAACAAGTATGCAAGCTCCAGTGATCCTTCAATGGACTGGTGCAAGCATCTCGGAGTTGGAATATACACTTTGATGAGGTGATCAAAGATTTTGGGTTTGTACAAGGTTTGTGAGAAACTTGTATTTCCAAAGAAGTGAGTGGGAGCACTATAGAATTTCTGATAAGTATATGTGGTTGACATATTGTGGATCAGAAGTAATGTAGAATTTCTGTAAAGCATACAAGGTTGTTTGAAAGGAGTTTTCAAAGGAGTACCTGGATTGCGCTACTTGAACGTTGAGCATCAAAGATCTATGGAGATAGATCGAATTAATGGAAGTTTCAACAAGATGCATGTCTTGACAAGTTTTGAAGGAGTTCAAAATAGATCAGCAAAGAAGGAGTTCTTGGTTGCGTTCTAAGGTGTGAATTTGAGTAAGACTCAAAACCCGACCACGGCAGAATAAAGAGAATAGACGAAGGTCGTCTTCTATGCCTTAGCCGTAGACTCTAAAGTATGCCATGCTGAGTACCGCACCTGATGTGTGCATTGCAGCAAGTCTGTTAAGAGGTACACAGAGTGATCCAGGATTGAATCACTGAACAGCGGTCAAAGTTATCCTTGGTAACTAAACAGACTAAGGAATTTTCTCGATTATGGAGGTAGTTAAAGAGTTCGTCGTAAAGGGTTACGTCGATGCAAGCTTTAACACTAATCCGAATAACTATAAGTAGTGAAACGGATTCGTATAGTAGAGTAGATATTTGGAGCATTTCCAAATAGCACGTAGTAGCAGCATCTATAAGATGACATAAAGATTTGTAAAGATCGCACGGATCTGAAAGTTCCAGAACCGTTGACTAAAACCTCTCTCACGAGCAAGACGTGATCAGACCCCATAACTATATGGGTGTTGGATTCGTTGGAATCACATGGTGATGTGAACTAGATTATTGACTCTAGTGCAAGTGGGAGACTGTTGGAAATATGCCCTAGAGGCAATAATAAATTAGTTATTATTATATTTCTTTGTTAATGATAATCGTTTATTATCCATGCTATAATTGTATTGATTGGAAACACAATGCATGTGTGGATACATAGACAAAACACTGTCCCTAGTAAGCCTCTAGTTGACTAGCTCGTTGATCAAAGATGGTCCAGGTTTCCTTACCATAGGCAAGTGTTGTCACTTGATAACGGGATCACATCATTAGGAGAATCATGTGATCGACTAGACCCAAACTAATAGACATAGCATGTTGATCGTGTCATTTTGTTGCTACTGTTTTCTGCGTGTCAAGTATTTGTTCCTATGACCATGAGATCATATAACTCACTGACACCGGAGGAATGCTTTGTGTGTATCAAATGTCGCAACGTAACTGGGTGACTATAAAGATGCTCTACAGGTATCTCCGAAGGTGTTAGTTGAGTTAGTATGGATCGAGACTGGGATTTGTCACTCCGTGTGACGGAGAGGTATCTCGGGGCCCACTCGGTAATACAACATCACACACAAGCCTTGCAAGTAATGTGACTTCGTGTAAGTTGCGGGATCTTGTATTACGGAACGAGTAAAGAGACTTGCCGGTAAACGAGATTGAAATAGGTATGCGGATACTGACGATCGAATCTCGGGCAAGTAACATACCGAAGGACAAAGGGAATGACATACGGGATTATATGAATCCTTGGCACTGAGGTTCAAACGATAAGATCTTCGTAGAATATGTAGGATCCAATATGGGCATCCAGGTCCCGCTATTGGATATTGACCGAGGAGTCTCTCGGGTCATGTCTACGTAGTTCTCGAACCCGCAGGGTGTGCACACTTAAGGTTCGACGTTGTTTTATGCGTATTTGAGTTATATGGTTGGTTACCGAATGTTGTTCGGAGTCCCGGATGAGATCACGGATGTCATGAGGGTTTCCGGAATGGTCCGGAAATGAAGATTGATATATAGGATGACCTCATTTGATTACCGGAAGGTTTTCGGAGTTACCGGGAATGTACCGGGAATGACGAATGGGTTTCGGGTGTTCACCGGGGGGGCCACCCACCCCGGGGAAGCCCATTGGCCTTGGGGGTAGCGCACCAGCCCTTAGTGGGCTGGTGGGACAGCCCAAGAAGGCCCTATGCGTCATAGGAAGAAAATCAAAGAGAAAAAGGAAAAAAAAGAGGAGGTGGGAAAAAGGGGAAGGACTCCTCCTTCCAAACCTAGTTGGATTCGGTTTGGAAGGGGAGGACTCCCCCCCTTGGCTTGGCCGACCCCCTTGGGGGTCCTTGGACCCCAAGGCAAGGCTCCCCCTCTTCCCCCTATATATACGGAGGTTTTAGGGCTGATTTGAGATAACTTTGCCACGACAGCCCGACCACATATCTCCACGGTTTTACCTCTAGATCGTGTTTCTGCGGAGCTAGGGCGGAGCCCTGCTGAGATTAGATCACCACCAACCTCCGGAGCGCCGTCACGCTGCCGGAGAGCTCATCTACCTCAGCGTCTCTCTTGCTGGATCAAGAAGGCCAAGATCATCGTCGAGATGTACGTGTGCTGAACGCGGAGGTGCCGTCCGTTCGGCACTAGATCGTGGGACTGATCGCGGGACGGTTCGGGGGGCGGATCGAGGGACGTGAGGACGTTCCACTACATCAACCGCGTTCACTAACGCTTCTGCTGTGCGATCTACAAGGGTACGTAGATCGAATATCCCCTCTCATAGATGGACATCACCATGATAGGTCTTCGTGCGCGTAGGAAAGTTTTTGTTTCCCATGCGACGTTCCCCAACACATAACACTAACACCAACACCTAATAATTGATATAGAGCATGGTATAGTTGATATTCCACGATATTTTAATTTCTTAGGTACTCCATTCTTAAAAGAATAATTAGCAAGCATGGTGGTGATTTCAGCTTGAGGTATTTTTCTTTTATTAGTGATAATATCTTTCACGTATTTAGCATAAGGCGCCATTTTGAAAATATTAGTGAAACGAGTATGCAAAAAGACTGGCCTAAGCATTTCAGCAAAGCATTCAAATTCTTCCTCATCCTTTTTATTAGATCATTTAGACGGAAAGGGCATGGGTTTCTGAAACCATGGTTCTCTTTCTTTACTGTGTTTCCTAGCAATAAAGTCTCTCCTATCATAACGCTTATTCTTAGAAGGTGGGTTATCAAGATCAACAACAGGTTCTATTTCAACATCATTGTCACGTTCTTTATCATTATCTAGCCAGGCATGTACATGAGCATCATCATTTTCATTTTCATTATCATTAGGTGAATGTTCATCAACAAGTTGTGCTTCAACATCAAACATAGACACACCATTATTATCCTCGGTAGGTTTTTCTACCTCAGGTTCACTAGAAGTATGCAAAGTCCTACTCCACCATTTTTATATACAAGGCCACTTAGTTTTTCTTGTCAAACTTTGAATTATAATTTTGATCAAGAAAATAAGGGTTGTATGTCATAAAAATATATTATCATAGAATTCTTTCAAATGTGCATCAAGTGGCATACTTTTTATGGCATATAATTCACATTTTGTTAGGAAAATTAATGGTCAAAATTAAACATGAAAATGTGAAGTGGCCTTGTATTAGTAGATGGAGGGACTGTCATTTTTCTTTTTCTTTTTATTTTTGGATAGATTAGGTGCATCAACATTGGTTCTTTGAGAATCTTGTTCAATTATTTTAGGGTGTCCCTCAAGATAAAGAGGTTTCTCAGTCATTTTACCTCCTCTCGTCATTACTCTAACAACAAGATCATTCATATTATTGTTCATTTCATTAAGAAATTCACTTTGAGATTTAGCAACTTGCTCTAACTGAGTTTGAACCATGCAAGCATTTTTACTAACACCATTGACATCATTAACAATTCTAAATAGCAAGTCACCTAATCGTTCAATCATATCATACTTTCATTTCAATTGTTTCATGACATGTTCATTGAAGTGATCTTGGTTTATAATGTAATTGTTAAACTCATACAAGCATTGACTAGGATGTTTATTGTAAGGAATATCACCTTCATCAAACTTTATCAAATAATTTGCCTCTACCAGCTGTGGTGGTGTGTCAATACCATGTATTTCTTCAATAGGTGGTGAATTCTAAACATCTTCAGCTTTAATACCCTTTTCCTTCATACATGTCTTTGCTTCTTGTATATCTTCAGGAATGAGAAATAAGATACCCCTATTATTAGGAGTAGGTTTAGCCAGTGGCTGAGGAAGTGTCCAACCATTATCATTCTTTAATATATTGTTCAAAAATTCCTTCACTTTTTAAATAGTTCGTTCCCTCAGAACACATCCATCACAACTATCCAGGTAGTCCCTAGAAGCATCGGTTGGTCCATTATAGAAGATATCAAGTACTTCTTTGTTATTAAGAGGATGATCAGGGAAAGCGGTAAGTAATTGGAGAAGCCTCCTCCAAGCTTGTGGGAGACTCTCTTTTTCAAATTGCACAAAATTAAATATTTCCTATAAGACAACTTGTTTCTTATGAGTAGGAAAATATTTTTCAGAGAAGTAATAAATAATGTCCTCGAGACTACGCACACATCCAGGAGCAAGAGTATTATACCATATCTTAGCATCACCCGTTAATGAAAAAGGAAACAACTTAAGATATAGTAATAGCGAATTTTCTTCCTCGTGATCAAATAGGGTGGCTATTGTTGGGGAACGTCGCATGGGAAACAAAAAATTTCCTACGCGCACGAAGACCTATCATGGTGATGTCCATCTACGAGAGGGGATGAGTGATCTACGTACCCTTGTAGACCATACAGCAGAGGCGTTAGTGAACGCGGTTGATGTAGTGGAACGTCCTCACGTCCCTCGATCCGCCCCGCGAACCGTCCCGCGATCAGTCCCACGATCTAGTACCGAACGGACGGCACCTCCCCGTTCAGCACACGTACAGCTCGACGATGATCTCGGCCTTCTTGATCAAGCAAGAGAGACGGAGAGGTAGAAGAGTTCTCCGGCAGCGTGACGGCGCTCCGGAGGTTGGTGATGATCTTGTCTCAGCAGGGCTCCGCCCGAGCTCCGCAGAAACGCGATCTAGAGGAAAAACCGTGGAGGTATGTGGTCGGGCTGCCGTGGAAAAGTCATCTCAAATCAGCCCTAAAACCTCCGTATATATAGGTGGGAGAGGGGGGACCTTGCCTTGGGGCTCAAGGAGCCCCAAGGGGGTCGGCCGAGCCATAGGGGGGAAGGACTCCCCCCCAAACCGATTCCTACTTGGTTTGGTGGGTGGAGTCCCTCTTTCCTTTCCCACCTCCCCTTTTTTTCTCTTTTCTCTTTGATTTTTCTTCCAATGCGCATAGGGCTCTTTTGGGTTGTCCCACCAGCCCACTAAGGGCTGGTGCGCCATCTTCAAGGCCTATGGGCTTCCCCGGGGTGGTTTGCCCCCCCCCCCCCCGGTGAACTCCCGGAACTCATTCGTCATTCCCGGTACATTCCCGGTAACTCCGAAAACCTTCCGGTAATCAAATGAGGTCATCCTATATATCAATCTTCGTTTCCAGACCATTCCGGAAACCCTCGTGATGTCCGTGATCTCATACGGGCCTCCGAACAACATTCGGTAACCAACCATATAACTCAAATACGCATAAAACAACGTCGAACCTTAAGTGTGCAGACCCTGCGGGTTCGAGAACTATGTAGACATGACCCGAGAGACTCCTCGGTCAATATCCAATAGCGGGACCTGGATGCCCATATTGGATCCTACATATTCTACGAAGATATTATCGTTTGAACCTCAGTGCCAAGGATTCATATAATCCCATATGTCATTCCCTTTGTCCTTAGGTATGTTACTTGCCCGAGATTCGATCGTCAGTATCCGCATACCTATTTCAATCTCGTTTACCGGCAAGTCTCTTTACTCGTTACGTAATACAAGATCCCGCAAGTTACACTAAGTCACATTGCTTGCAAGGCTTATGTGTGATGTTGTATTACCGAGTGGGCCCCGAGATACCTCTCCGTCACACGGAGTGACAAATCCCAGTCTTGATCCATACTAACTCAACGAACACCTTCGGAGATACCTGTAGAGCATCTTTATAGTCACCCAGTTATGTTGTGACGTTTGATACACACAAAGTATTCCTCCGGTGTTAGTGAGTTATATGATCTCATGGTCATAGGAACAAATACTTGACACGTAGAAAACAGTAGCAACAAAATGACACGATCAACATGCTACGTCTATTAGTTTGGGTCTAGTCCATCACGTGATTCTCCTAATGACGTGATCCAGTTATCAAGCAACAACACCTTGTTCATAATCAGAAGACACTGACTATCTTTGATCAACTGGCTAGCCAACTAGAGGCTTGCTAGGGACAGTGTTTTGTCTATGTATCCACACATGTAAATGAGTCTTCATTCAATACAATTATAGCATGGATAATAAACGATTATCTTGATACAGGAATTATAATAATAACTATATTTATTATTGCCTCTAGGGCATAATTCCAACAGCTATATCATTTTATTTAGTGATATGTGCCACAACAGTTTCAATTTCATAGCCATGGAAAGGATCAAATTCAACCAAAGTAATTAAGTCCGGGTCGAGAGAGAATTCATAATCCTTATCAGTAATAAAAATAGGTGAAGTAGCAAACTTAGGATCATATTTCATTCTAGCATTCAAAGATTTTTCTTTCAGCTTGCATAGTAATTTCTTAAGATCATCTCTATCCTTACAAGCAAGAAAGACTCCAGTTACTTCTCCATCCATAACATTACCCTCAGGTATCTCAGGTAGTTCATATCTAGGAGCACTAATTCCAATAGATGAATCAAAAAATTTAGTTTCAATTATTTCATGAGTTTCAGTAATTTCATTAGTTTTAGCATTCTCAATTTCTCTAGCTTTAGCAAGTTGTTCACCAAGAAATTCACCTAGTGGCACAGTCTTAGCAAGCAAAGTACTAGCATCATCAATAGAAGCATTCCTATCATCATCCATAGAAGAAGTGGCATCATCAATTACTTGCAACATATCAGAAAGAATAGGAGGTGGTGGTGTTGCAAGTTTACTTAAAACAGAAGGTGAATCAATTGTAGAGAAAGATAACAGTTCCTTACCTCCCCTCGTCTTAGTGGGAACGATCTTGGTTCTATCATCCTTAAGATTCTTCACAGTTATCAACAAATATAAATCCCAAATTACTCAACAAATATAGCTATGCTCCCTGACAACGGCGCCAGAAAAAGTCCTTGATAACCCACAAGTATAAGGGGTCCCAACAGTTTTCGAGGGTGGAGTATTCAACCTAAATTTATCGATTCTACACAAGGGGAGCCAAAGAATATTTGTAAGTATCATCACTTGAGTTGTCAATTCAACCACACCTGGTAATTAAACATCTACAGTAGAGTGATCGGTAGCACGGTAGTATGATAGTTTGATAGCAATAGTAATGGTAGCGGTAACAGTAGCAGTTTTGTAGCAATTGTAACTGTAGAAGCAATAGTAGTAACTTAGCAAAGCTCAATATGTGAAAAACTCATAGGCATTGGATCGGTGATAATGTTCGATAATATTCATCATGTAATTGGCATAACCTAGGGCGACATAGAACTAGCTCCAATTCATCAATATAATGTGTGCATGTATTCCGTATATAGTCATACATGCTTATAGAAAAGAACTTGCATGACATCTTTTGTCCTACCCTCCCGTGGCAGCGGGGTCCATAAGGATGCTAAGGGATATTAAGGCTTACTTTTAATAGAGAACTGGAACAAAGCATTAACACATAGTGAATGCATGAACTCCTCAAACTACGCTCATCACGGGAAAGAATCCCAATTATTGTCACCTTGGAGTATGTGGATCATAACACGTAATAGGTGCATGTAACTTGCATGGTATGTTCTAGAATATTGGTGAAAACATAAAAGGCTCATATCTGAAATCATGGCACTCGGGCCCTACTGACAAGCATTAAGAATAGCAAAGTCATAGCAACATCAATCTAAGAACATAGTGATACTAGGGATCAAGCCCTAACAAAACTAACTCGATTACATGATGAATCTCATCGAACACATCACCGTCCATCACACCTACTAAGAGATTACTCACTTTCGGCGATGAGCATCATGAAATTGGTGATGGAGGATTGTTGGTGATGACGATGACCGCGGATCCCCCTCTCCGGAGCCCAGACCGGACTCCATATCTGACATCCCGATGAAGAACAGGAGGTGGCGTTAGCTTCGTATCGTAAAACGTGATGAAACTTCCTCTCCTATTTTTTCTCGAGAAATAGGAATTTGTAGTATCAAGATTATGGTCAGCAGAGCCTTGTCGGCCCCACTACCCACTAGGCCTGGCGAGAGGGGGTGGCGCACCGTGGTCCCTAGTGGGCAGCCGGGGACCCCCTCCAGTGGGTATTGGTTCCAGTATTTTTCTTTAATTCTAAAATAATTCTCCAAAAAGGTTTGTCCAGTTACGAGAACTTTTATTTCTGCACAAAAACAACTCCATGGTAGCTCTGCTAAAAACAACGTCAGTCCGGGTTAATTTCATTCAAATCATGCAAATTAGAGTCCAAAACAAGAGCAAAAGTGTTCGAAAAAGTATATACGACAGAGATGTATCAGGTTTACGGGGTTTTTCGGTGAGGATCTTTTGCCCCCAAGTTCATTTAAACCGCGGTTTTGTAGAGATAGGGGAGTTATTGTAGTTGCTCTCTATTTCCATGGCTTACGAGAGACGAAAATAACTTCGGGCCAAAATGTGACTGACATAACAAAACGGTGGCTATAAGTTGCCCTTGAGAGTGACAGAGAAGAATCGTCGTCGAATGAAGCAACGGAACCCCATGTTACCTATGTTATTTAAGATTGTGGCAGATATGTTCATTATTCTCATAGCAAGGGCTAAGGAGGACTGTCAAATTAGGGGTCGTATCACGTATCTGGTTGATGGAGGTGTGTCTATCCTCTAGTATGCAGATGCACCGCCATTTTTATGAAACTTGACCTTCGAGGCGACTAATACGAAGTTGATCTTATGTCTTTTCGAAGAACTTTTGTGTCTTAAAATTAAGCTCTTCTGCTTTGGTAAGGCCAAAGAGGTCGCGACTTAGTAGAAGCAATTGTTTGGTTGTGTAGTGGTATCCCTATCGTTCATGTACCTTGTTATTTCTATTCATCATCACAAGCTCACAAAGAAGGAATTTAATACATTATAGAAGACCACTTCAAAAAGAAGCTCAACGGTTGAAATGGTGAACTTTTGCCATATGGAGGACGACTTACCCTCAGTAACATTGTCCTTACTAGTCTACTAATATTCATGCTATCCTTTTTGATATACTCATAGTTGTGGTGAAAAGGCTAGACTTTATTGATCTAGGTTCTTTTGACAATGCAAGGATAAGAAGCGAAAGCACAGGCTTGCTAAATGAGTCATTTTGTGTAGGCCCGACGATCGAGGTGGGTTGGGTATTGAGAATATCGAAATAATAAATAAGTGCTTACTCAAAAAATAGTTGTATAAGCAGCTTAAATAGGAAGTTGTTTGGCAATGATTGTTGCGCAACAAAAATACATAAACTCCAAAACGTTATCCCAAGTAGATGGTAAGCCTACTGATTTACCGTTTTGAAAGGGCTTGATGAAGGTCAAGTCTTCCATTTTTAAGAAAGATTCCTTTAAGATTGATGATGAACAATTGACGAGTTTTTTGAAAGATACTTGGTTGGTGACACTTCATTAGCTCTAAAATATACGACCTTGTATAATATTTTGTTCAAAAAACAGGATTCGATGGTTGTCATTCTTGGGTCTAGTACTTTGAGCATCCAATTTTGATGTGCTTTACTCGGTGAAAAATGGACTGAGTGGTTGATATGTCTCAAACGTATCGACTTTTCCAAACAGTTCTTCTATTGATTTGGCCTCATTCTTGCATGATTTGAATGAAACTAACCCGGACTGACGCTGTTTTCAGAAGAGCTGCCTGTATGATTTTCTTGTGTGCAGGAAAATGGATATTTAGACGTCCCGGAAAAACCCAATAAAAAATAGAGAAAATCCACGCACCGGGAGGAACCATGGCCCAGAAGATGGGCTAGAGGGGGGCCACCAGGGCTCCAGGTGACCTGTGGGCACGGCCTGCCCCCTGGCCGCGCCGGGAGGCCGCCTGGGTGGGGTCCACCCCATCTGGTGCCCTACTTTGGCTCTTTTTCTTACCCGTGTCGAGGAAATCCCAGAAGATAAGTCGTTTTGCAAGTTCTCGACGCGGAGCCGCCGCCACTCTCGGTTCTTCTCCGGGAGAGCTAATCTGGAGGCTGTCTTGGCCTCCGGAGAGGGGAAATCGTCGCCATCGTCATCACCATCATCACTCCATCACCCTTCCATGGCTTCCCCCATCATGTGTGAGTAATTCCCTGCTATAGGTGAAGGTGGTAGGGATTTGATGAGTTAGATCATGTAATAGTTCATCGGATTGTTGGGGGCATGTTGCCTATCATCTACTATGGTGTTTATCATCTTTGCTAGTACTGCTTACTCTTAATGCTTGTCACTTTGGGCCCGAGTGCCATGATTTCAGATCTGAATACCTTATATTTTCATGAATATGTTTGTGTTCAAAGATCCTATCTATGAGTAGTATGCATCTATTATAGTCCAGAACCGGCGATCTCAATGGTGACAGCTTGGGACACCAAAGGGGATAGACTATAGTTTGAGGATTCCATGTATCCATTGATCGTTAATGCTTTGTTCCGGTGCTCTTTATAGGAGCACTTTAATCTCCATAAGTTCCTTTTGGCCCCGTTGGTAGCGGGATGGCAGGACAAAAGATGTTGTGCAAGTTCTTATTGCAAGCACGCATGACTACCTTGGGATACATGTCTAATGTTTGATATTTTCCTAGATGATCATTACTTTTCTATGTACCTTGCCCCAAGTTAAATACACGATATCTCTCATTCATGACCAACCATCCATCTCCCTAGCCTAAAGTGTTTTAATCCTGCTAGTTACAAGTTACTTTACTTTCGTTGTTTTACTTTTGTTGCTTTGTCACAATCACTTCCATATCGCCATTGCTGCTAATATTTCGTTGCCAAGCAAGTATCTTTCACGTGCGGTTGAATTGACAACTCAACTGTTAAAGCTTATAAATATTATTTGGCTTCCCTTGTGTTGAATCAATAAATTGGGTTAACTTACTCGCGAAGACTGTTGCGATCCCCTACACTTGTGGGTCATTAGTGGTTCCGTTTTATTTCTAGATTCATATTGATTAATCTAACTCACATGTAGAATTCATTCCAGTGGAGGTTATGGTGTCTGTATTGTGAAGTCTATCTATGCGGATCTTCTGGACTCTAGTCCTACTTTTCGCAGAAAACACATTTGGAAAAGAAAGATTTCTTTCAAGATCAAGTTTTTCATGTGATTTTTGCATAGGGAGATAGTTCTTACAAAAGACAGACTTGCTAATTGTAACTAGCATGGTAGCAAAAAGTGTTCTTTCTACAAAGGGACAATTCATCATTTATTTATGTCATGTCTGTTTACTACCTTGATCTGGAACACGATTCATATTACATATAATTTAATACCGCCAATGAGTATTTCAAATTTATTTGGAAATTAGTTGGGTGGTATTCATCATCCGTTGAAAGGGCCAAAATCGTGTGGGAATTTGTGTCTTTTGGTGCAATATGGAATTGCCGATTGACTGCGTTCTTAACTGATCATCTATCCCTAACTTTTTGCATGTTGCTATATATTTAACCTGTATTTGGTCATCATTGCAGCATGTGACCGCGAGAGCGTTTATGTTCTCTACATACAGCTGTCTGCGGTTATATGGTGTTTATTCAACCAGTTTGACTGGCGGGTTACTCATAAATTTCATATTTATGTGCGTCAGTTATGTATCTCGGGTTTTAAGGTCGTGTTTTCTTTGTAATTGTACTAGTGTTTGCTACATGTAACTTGAATATTTTATCTACATTTCATCATGGTTCTGGATGCACATGTTGAGATAATCCCCTTTTCGAAAGTTAATTGCAAAAAACCACCACAATTCGTGCTTATTTCGCACAAATTCACTTGATCACTAATTTATTGCAAAATTCACCGGGAAAACGATGATCTTTTTTCAAAAAGCACGGATTGGATGATTTGGTCCAAATGGGACCAAATTGTAAGAAGGTGACTTGGCAAAACAATTACACACACCACTCGATCTGAAAACAAAAACACAATCAAACCCCCTCCCTTGGTCGTGTATAATTGCACAGCCTCGTCGCCTGCAAGAGGCGGCGCCGGCGGGATGGAGGCCGACGACCAGCCATCTATGTCGTGCACTCCACCGGCGAGCAGCAGGATCGGCCTTGAAGGCACGATCTGTTGAGTAAATAGGCAATTTTCCGAGTATACTAATCCACGAGATAATAACTAGCATGGCATTGACTAGACTAATGATATACTAATCTTGAGCTAACCTAGCACATACTACGCATATAATGGATACATCTATGCAGACAAGTAGTACAGCTAGGATAAATACGAACATGAGGATAAACGAGTCATACTCTCCAATCGACCAGTTGGCCGTAGCAGCAGCGGCGGCGGCGGCAGTATCCTCTGCCGCCTTCTTCTCGGCTTCGGCCTTCTCGCGGAGACGGTCAACTTCGCTTGGTGAAGACATGGCGATGACGAGGGCGACGCGGACGTAGACGAAGCAGACGGACGGAGGCGAGCAGTCGCGTGATCGCTCCCCAAAAACCTAATCGCCCCTCTCCCGTACAGGAACCGGAGAGGCGAGGTTTCGGAGGCCTGCTCTCCCGTCGACCGTGTACGCGGCAAACGGGACGGAGTCGCCGGCGGCAGCAGCAGTTCAAGGAACGAACGCGTGAGGCAGATGTGATCTGATTCTCGTGACGGCTAGGGTAGGCGATCGCGTGCTTATAAAGGCGGCTGGGTGGAGAGACGTGGGCCGAACCCACGTCCGAGTCGGTAACAGCCACGATCCGACGTCTCGGATCGTGCCTTGTCCGTTACGTATTCTCCGTTCCTGACCGGCAAAAATAAGCGCGTAGGTATGAGCTCGGCTCGGCTCATTCCTGCAACCCGCGGCGTGGCGAGGCGGGCGGCGGAGGAGGAGTGCGCGAGGGCACCTTCTCTTCTCACTCTCCAATAGCATGTGGAAGAGAGACCCTTATAAAGGGGTCCAAACTCTCCTCCACTAGCGGTGTGGGACTAAACTTCCCACCACCTTGTCATGCCACCACCTACATGGGCCCTTGGAGATTTTTCTGAAATTCTCTAATGGGCCTAAAGCCCACTACCAATTTCAACAATCCCCCACCAGATCTCAAGGGCACATCGTGTTCCCTCGTTCCAATCACTGTTTTAATATAACAGCATTTCAGTGAAGACCTGTTAAGGTTGAGCTTCACCTAGAACAAGTAGCTACACCCCTTTACAACTGAACAATGGACTATGCCTTGAATTGTCAATTTGGCGTAAAGGAGCTTCACCACAAGTCTTACTAGTACTAGGCTGCCGAAGGTGACCCCTCAGGTGGAGCATATTAGTCACACTCCTGGCCTATTCATGAGTTTACTAGAGATCACCCAAATCTCATAGACTGTGACCAGCAGTCAAGCTCATATAGGTGTGTTCCTCCAAAGATCGCTCTGTAGGACAGCATCTCGCTTACATATAAGCTTTAGAACACATTAAGACAGTAGTCATCCTACCATACAGTATCCGAGAGTATTGCATCTCCAACGGAGTGGGTTAGTAAAGTTACTCTCCTCAGTTCACCACTGGCTTGTTTTCCGAGGTCCGACTTCACGGGATCTCCGATCATATAGGTTGGGTTACTTCCATGGCACATCATGTGGGTCTCATACCCATCTCCCTCGATGCACTATCTATCACAACACGTGATAGCCCTTTAGTAAAGGGATCTGCCAGATTCTTAGCCGTTTGGATATAATCCAACGCTATCACTCCGGAGTTTCTCAAACGTCTGACAGACTTCAATCTCATTCTTATATGTTTGTTGGACTTCATATTGTCCTTTGAACTCTTCACTTTAACAATAACTGTTTGATTATCGCAGTTCATAAGGATAGCCGGAACCGGCTTCTCAACCACAGGTAAGTCCATCAAAAGATCTCAAAGAAATTCTGCTTCGACACCAGATGTGTCTAATCCTGTTAATTCTGCTTCCATTGTCGATCTCGTTAAGATCGTTTGCTTGCAAGACTTCCAGGAAACAGCACCACCCCCAAGAGTAAACATATACCCAGTGGTAGCCTTCATCTCATCAGCATCAGAGATCCAATTTGCATCACTATACCCTTCAAGTACGGATGGGAATCCCGTATAGTGAAGCCCGTGATTGACAGTACCTTTCAAGTAGCGCATAATTCTTTCAACGGCGCGCCAATGAACATCACCCGGGTTTGCAACAAACCGGCTAAGTTTGCTCACAGCAAACGCGATGTCAGGCCTCGTTGCGCTAGCTAGGTACATAAGTGAACCGATAATTTGAGAGAATCTCAATTGATCTATAGCTGTGCCTTTAAACTTTCGAATAAGCACACTAGGATCATATGGTGTTTTACTAATTTTGCAGTCTGAATATCCAAAGCGACTCAAAATCTTATCAACATAGTGGGATTGCAGAAGTGTAATCCCACCCTCATCATCTCTCAACAGCTTGATGTTCAAGATAACATCAGCCACCCCAAGGTCCTTCATCTCAAAGTTTTGAGACAGAAAAGACTTAACCTCCTCAATTACTTTGAGGTTGGTTCCAAATATCAGTATGTCATCAACATACAAGCACAATATAACTCCTTCGCCCCCACCATGGCGATAGTATACACATTTGTCAGCTTCATTAACAACGAAGCCAACAGATGTCAGAGTTGTATTAAACTTCTCATGCCATTGCTTAGGTGCTTGTCTCAGACCATATAAAGATTTCAGCAACTTACACACCTTTCCTTCCTGACCTTCTATCACAAAGCCATCTGGCTGTTGCATATAGATTTCCTCATTTAACTCTCCATTCAGGAAAGTCGTCTTAACGTCCATTTGATGAACGAGAAGACCATGAGAGGCCGCCAATGAGAGTAGTACTCGAATGGTGGTCAGTCTAGCCACAGGTGAATAAGTATCGAAGAAATCTTCTTCCTCTTTCTGGGCATAGCCCTTGGCCACAAGCCTAGCCTTGTACTTTTCAATCGTACCATCGGGCCTAAGCTTATTTTTGAACACCCACTTGCATCCCAATGGTTTGCAACCATAGGGACGATCAGTGATTTCCCATGTCCCGTTAGCCATGATGGAATCCATCTCTCTACGGACCGCAGCTTTCCAGTAATCAGCATCTGGAGAAGCATACGCTTCTGAAATAGAAGTGGGATTATCATCCACGAGGTATACGAAGAAATCATCACCAAAGGTCTTTGCAGTCCTTTGTCTCTTGCCCCTACCACGGGCTTCCTCGTCATCCTCCTCAGGATTTTCATCATGTGTTTGTTCATAGTATTCCATAGGAATGGCAGGCTCAGGAGTTATCTCAGATTCCTGTCTAGAAGTGCTTTGCATATCTCTCATGGGAAATATATCCTCAAAGAATGTAGCATCCCTCGACTCCATTATTGTACCGACCTTCACGTCAGGTACCTCAGATTTCACTACTAGAAATCTATAGCCTACGCTATTCTTAGTGTATCCCAAATTAACGCAGTCCACAGTCTTTGGTCCAAGCTTACGCTTCTTGGGGATCGGTACATTGACTTTTGCCAAGCAGCCCCAAGTACGTAAGTACGAGAGCGTCGTCCTTCTCTTCGACCACTCCTCGTAGGGAGTGACCTCATTATCTTTTGTAGGAACTTTATTCAGGACATGACACCCGGTCAATATAGTCTCCCCCCACCATGCCTTGGATAAACCCGATGTATCTAACATGGCGTTAACCAAATCAGTTAGAGTACGGTTTTTCCGCTCGGCAACCCCGTTTGACTGGGGTGAATAGGGAGGCGTCCTCTCATGAATAATGCCGTGTTCCGCACAAAATGAATCAAATTCGTTTGAGAAGTACTCTCCACCACGATCAGACCGGACTCGTTTAATTTTCTTTTCAAGTTGATTCTCAACTTCTGCCTTATAGATTTTAAAGTAGTGTAGAGCCTCATCTTTAGTATTTAACAGATACACATAGCAAAATCTAGTGGAATCATCTATCAATGTCATGAAGTATTTCTTTCCACCTTTAGTCAACACACCATTCATCTCACAAAGATCAGAATGTATGAGTTCTAATGGTGCCAAGTGTCTCTCCTCTGCAGCCTTGTGAGGCTTGCGAGGTTGCTTTGCTTGCACACACGAATGGCACTTAGAACCTTTGGCTAAAGTGAAAGTTGGGATTAAATTCAGTTTTGCTAGCCGCGACATAACACCGAAACTTATGTGACAAAGACGTGAATGCCAAACTTCAGATTCATTAACACTCGAATGAATATTGTTCACGACTTTATTACAAAAATCTGCAAGAGAAAGGCGGAACAGACCTCCGCATTCATAACCTTTTCCAACGAAAAGTCCATATTTCGTAACTACTACTTTATTAGACTCGAATACCAACTTAAACCCTTCTCTGCACAGAAGGGAGCCACTAACGAGATTCTTCTTGATGGCGGGGACATGCTGCACGTTCTTCAGCTGCATGATCCTTCCCGAAGTAAACTTCAGATCGACCGTGCCAACACCAAGAACAGAAGCACTCGCACCATTCCCCATCAATACGGACCCGCGACCGGTGGCCTGATAAGAAGAGAACAATGATAAGTCAGCACACACATGAATATTTGCACCCGTGTCCACCCACCAATCGGTGGACTGACAAACTGTAAATACAGTAAGTAAATTACCGTACCCAGATGCACCACTTTCATTGTTGCCCACAATCATGTTGGCAGACTTGGAGTCCTGCGCCGGCTTCTTGTACTTGTTTGGGCATTTGTTCGCCCAATGTTCCTCTGAACCACAAGTATAGCAGCCATCTCCCTTCTTATTCTTCTTGAAGGGCTTCTTTCCCTTCTTCTTGAAGTCGGTATTCTGTGGGACAGAATTCTTTCCCTTGGGCTTGTGAGAATTAAAGTTCCTCTGATGTACCATATTGGCAGCAGAAGAGCTTTCCACCGCTTTTCCATTGGAGTCCTTTGCTCTCGAGTTCTGCTCAACACTCAGATGGCCGATGATGTCCTCTACTGAGAACTCACGCCTCTGATGTTTCAGAGTAGTAGCAAAGTTCCTCCAGGAATTAGGGAGCTTAGCAATTATACAGCCCACGACAAACTTGCCCGGAAAATTGCACTTAAGAACCTCAAGTTCCTTAGCTATGCATATTATCTCATGAGCTTGTTCCAATACAGAACGGTTGTCAACCATCTTGTAATCGTGGAACTGCTCCATAACATACATCTCACTCCCAGCATCGGTGGCCCCGAATTTAGATTCGAGCGCCTCCCACAAGTCCTTGGCGACATGCATATGTAAATATGCATCAACCAGCTTATCTCCGATCACGCTAATAACTGCTCCAAGGAATAGGACGGTGGCCTCCTTAAACATCTTCTCCTGTTCAGGAGTGATAGTTTCCGTAGGAGTGACACCGGCTACCCAGAACACGTTCATAGCCGTGAGCCATAAGGTGGTTCTCGTTTGCCAACGCTTGAAAAAAGTACCGGTAAACTTATTCGGTTTCAGTGCAGCAGCAAAACCATTACTCGAAAAATTCCTACACACATTAGGTTTTTGGATTGTTGAGTAAATAGGCAATTTTCCGAGTATATTAATCCACGAGATAATAACTAGCATGACATTGACTAGACTAATGATATACTGATCTTGAGCTAACCTAGCACATACTACGCATATAGTGGATACATCTATGCAGACAAGTAGTACTGCTAGGATAAATACGAACATGAGGATAAACGAGTCATACCCTCCAATCGGCCAGTTGGCCATAGCAGCGGCGGCGGCGGCGGCAGTATCCTCTGCCGCCTTCTTCTAGGCTTCGGCCTTCTCGCGGAGACGGTCAGCTTCGCTTGGTGAAGACATGGCGATGACGAGAGCGACGCGGACGTAGACGAAGCAGACGGACGGAGGTGAGCAGTCGCGTGATCGCTCCCCAAAAACCTAATCGCCCCTCTCCCGTACAGGAACCGGAGAGGAGAGGTTTCCGAGGCCTGCTCTCCCGTCGACCGTGTACGCGGCAAACGGGACGGAGTCGCCGGCGGTAGCAGCAGTTCAAGGAACGAACGCGTGAGGCAGATGTGATCTGATTCTCGTGACGGCTAGGGTAGGCGACCACGTGCTTATAAAGGCGGCTGGGTGGAGAGACGTGGGCCGAACCCACGTCCGTTTCGGTAACAGCCACGATCCGACGTCTCGGATCGTGCCTTGTCCGTTACGTATTCTCCGTTCCTGACCGGCAAAAATAAGCGCGTAGGTATGAGCTCGGCTCGGCTCATTCCCGCAACCCGCGGCGCGTCGTGACGAGGCGTGGCGTGGCGAGGCGGGCGGCGGAGGAGCAGTGCGCGAGGGCACCTTCTCTTCTCACTCTCCAATAGCATGTGGAAGAGAGACCCTTATAAAGGGGTCCAAACTCTCCTCCACTAGCGGGGTGGGACTAAACTTCCCACCACCTTGTCATGCCACCACCTACATGGGCCCTTGGAGATTTTTCTGAAATTCTCTAATGGGCCTAAAGCCCACTACCAATTTCAACAATCCCCCACCAGATCTCAAGGGCACATCGTGTTCCCTCGTTCCAATCACTGTTTTAATATACCAGCATTTCAGTGAAGACCTGTTAAGGTTGAGCTTCCCCTAGAACAAGTAGCTACACCCCTTTACAACTGAACAATGGACTATGCCTTGAATTGTCAATTTGGCGTAAAGGAGCTTCACCACAAGTCTTACTAGTACTAGGCTGCCAAAGGTGACCCCTCGGGTGGAGCATATTAGTCACACTCATGGCCTATTCATGAGTTTACTAGAGATCACCCAAATCTCATATGTGACCAGCAGTCAAGCTCATATAGGTGTGTTCCTCCAAAGATCGCTCTGTAGGACAGCATCTTGCTTACATATAAGCTTTAGAACACATTAAGACAGTAGTCATCCTACCATACAGTATCCGAGAGTATTGCATCTCCAACGGAGTGGGTTAGTAAAGTTACTCTCCTAAGTTCACCACTGGCTTGTTTTCCCAGGTCCTACTTCATGGGATCTCCGATCATATAGGTTGGGTTACTGCCATGGCAACTCATGTGGGTCTCATACCCATCTCCCTCGATGCACTATCTATCACAACACGTGATAGCCCTTTAGTAAAGGGATCTGCCAGATTCTTAGCCGTTTGGATATAATCCAACGCTATCATTCCAGAGTTTCTCAAACGTCTGACAGACTTCAATCTCATTCTTATATGTTTGTTGGACTTCATATTGTCCTTTGAACTCTTCACTTTAACAATAACTGTTTGATTATCGCAGTTCATAAGGATAGCCGGAACCGGCTTCTCAACCACAGGTAAGTCCATCAAAAGATCTCGAAGAAATTCTGCTTCGACACCATATGTGTCTAATCCTGTTAATTCTGCTTCCATTGTCAATCTCGTTAAGATCGTTTGCTTGCAAGACTTCCAGGAAACAGCACCACCCCCAAGAGTAAACATATACCCAGTGGTAGCCTTCATCTCATCAGCATCAGAGATCCAATTTGCATCACTATACCCTTCAAGTACGGATGGGAATCCCGTATAGTGAAGCCCGTGATTGACAGTACCATTCAAGTAGCGCATAATTCTTTCAACAGCGTGCCAATGAACATCACCCGGGTTTGCAACAAACCGGCTAAGTTTGCTCACAGCAAACGCGATGCCAGGCCTCGTTGCGCTAGCTTGGTACATAAGTGAACCGATAATTTGAGAGAATCTCAATTGATCTATAGCTGTGCCTTTAAACTTTCGAATAAGCACACTAGGATCATAACTAGCATGGCATTGACTAGACTAATGATATACTGATCTTGAGCTAACCTAGCACATACTACGCATATAGTGGATACATCTATGCAGAAAAGTAGTACTGCTAGGATAAATACGAACATGAGGATAAACGAGTCATACCCTCCAATCGGCCAGTTGGCCGTAGCAGCAGCGGCGGCAGTATCCTCTGCCGCCTTCTTCTCGGCTTCGGCCTTCTCGCGGAGACGGTCAGCTTCGCTTGGTGAAGACATGGCGATGACGAGGGCGACGCGGACGTAGACAAAGCAGACGGACGGAGGCGAGCAGTCGCGTGATCGCTCCCCAAAAACCTAATCGCCCCTCTCCCGTACAGGAACCGGAGAGGCGAGGTTTCGGAGGCCTGCTCTCCCGTCGACCGTGTACGCGGCAAACGGGACGGAGTCGCCGGCGGCAGCAACAGTTCAAGGAACGAACGCGTGAGGCAGATGTGATCTGATTCTCGTGACGGCTAGGGTAGGCGATCGCGTGCTTATAAAGGCGGCTGGGTGGAGAGACGTGGGCCGAACCCACGTCCGAGTCGGTAACAGCCACGATCTGACGTCTCGGATCGTGCCTTGTCCGTTACGTATTCTCCGTTCCTGACCGGCAAAAATAAGCGCGTAAGTATGAGCTCGGCTCGCGGCGCAGCGCGTCGTGATGAGGCAGGTGGCGGAGGAGGAGTGCGCGAGGACACCTTCTCTTCTCACTCTCCAATAGCATGTGGAAGAGAGACCCTTATAAAGGGGTCCAAACTCTCCTCCACTAACGGGGTGGGACTAAACTTCCCACCACCTTGTCATGCCACCACCTACATGGGCCCTTGGAGATTTTTCTGAAATTCTCTAATGGCCTAAAGCCCACTACCAATTTCAACACGATCACGCCCCACCTTACCGTCCGCAAGGGATGTCGTGGTCGCCTCACTCTCCAACAGGCTCACGACCTCTCCTGATGGAGTACAACTCGTGGTGGAGCTCGGGCTTGGCAGACCGTCGGCCCCTTTGCTCGTCGTCTAGGTCACGTGACCGGCGCCGGCAGGGGAAGACCACGATAGCCAAATCTAGTCGTTGAAGCCGGCCAAATCCACCGTATTCCCATTTCCCAGTAATCTCCCTCGACTATGGTTGGCCTGGTGGTGCAGTATGACGGCTCATCCGCGGCGGCCAGGAACAAGACGGCGGCCTGGTGCAGCACGGCGACCTCGTTCGTGGCGACCCGAAGAAACACGGCAGCCTCGTTCGCGACATCCTAGTTCAGCACGACGGCTGGTCCGCGATGGCCAGGAATAGCACGATGGCCTCGTTCGCAGCGTCCCGTTGCAGCACGAAGGCCTCGTCCGCGGCGACCCGAAGCAGCATGGTGGTCCCGCTGTCGCGGCCGCCCGGAGCAGCACGACGGCCTTGAAGGCCAGGATTGGAGGAGAGTGGGTTGCTTGCTTTTCTATTTAAGGTGATAGGTGTTTTTTTGGCTAAGTTAACTCCTTGCAATCCGGCACCACTTGTCAGATTAAACGGAGTAAATCACTCGACCAATGTTTTACTTTTAAATTACCGAATACGCGATGACTTCTGCAGCAAATCAGTGAATAGATGATTCACTTCTTGTTCGGTACAACCTCCAAACACAAGGACAGCTGAGATTAAACGATACCCCTTCGTAACAAAGGGCATGATTGTCTTTCCCCGTCCCGATGTACGCGCGTCATTCCGACGGGCGTCAGCTGACGAAACGGCGACGTACAGGAGCCCCGTATACGCGTCGTACATGCGTCCCACCCCGCTGCGACGTGGCGTCGCCACGTCGGTCTAACCGCGGTCAATCCGTCGTTTCGCGAGACCACGGCATTAATTCCGCGTTGCGTCGTCAATTCATGTCGGTTCCCGAAGACGCCGCCATTAATCCCGCGCTGCGTCGCCAGTCCACGTCGGTTCCCGAAGCCGCCGCCATTAAACCACCGCGTCGCCAGCTAGCCGCGTCGGTTCCCGAAGCCGCCGCCATTAACCACCGCGTCAGCGTAGTCAGATGCCGCCGTTAGCCCGTTGGTTCGACGGCTCCCGAGGCGACGCCATTAATGGCGGCCCCGTCGTCAGAACCCAGTCGCGTCGGTTCCCGAGGCCGTCGCCGCTGGCCCGTTGGTTCGACGGCTCCCGAGGCGACGCGCATTCACTCCGGGGAGTTACACCGGCCAGCTGCCCCGTCGCCTCCCCTCCCGTCGTGGCGCTATATATACCCGTCGTCCCGCGGCTCGTCGGCACACCCGTCGCTCCCCTGCTCTCCTTGTCTCCCCCGCGCTTCGTCGTTCCGCCGCAGATCCCCGTCGCCCCGAAGCTCTCTCCCTCCCTCCCCCGTTCTCCGACGACCCGGCGATGGACCATGCCGGCGGCAGCAGCTCCGGCGGCGGCGGCGGCGGCGCGCTGGAGAGCAACTGGCCCCAAAGCCTCGACAAGCCGCTGACGCAGGAGCTTTTCAACTTCGGCCTCCTCGTCCCGCCGGGCTGCCGCCTTGCAAAACCTTGGCGGATTTGCAAGGACGGCTACCCGATGCTGACCGACCCCGCGAAGCCAGAGCAGCTTCGGGTCCACCCCGGCGGCCGCTACAACACCCACGGCCGGCACACCTTCTGGGACGGCAAGAACTACAACGACGTCATCAGGCGCTGCCGGCAGGCGGCGGCGGCAGGCGGCGGCAGTGGCGAGGGCGTCCCGCGTCGCCGTCGGGAGGCGATCCACCACCCACCTCCGGCGGCCCCGGTGGCGGCCCCGGCTGTCCCGGCGAAATACGAGGTGCCGCCGGAGCAGTTCGTTCTCCGCGAGGACGGCGACCCCGACGACTCGCCGGGGATACTCGTCGCGATGAGGGCGTCGCAGGCGACGGCGGTAGCGACGGCGGCGGCAGCGAGGGAAGAGGCGGAGATCGCGGCGGCGATCCAGGCGACGGCGGCAGCGGCGGCGAACCCGCCGCCTGACGACGACGTCGACTAGGACGCCCTCGCCGACAGCTCCGACGACGACGGCGGCGAGGGGGGACGGCGACGGCGCGGTGGACGGGCTCGCCGTCGTCTACCTTGACTCCGATTAGATTAGGCTTTTTAGAATGTAGTGATGTTTAATTAAATTTTATTTTTAGTTTTTTAATTATATTCGAATGTACTCCGGAACTATGAAATTTTATCTAAGCTTATTATGAATCTAAATTCATTGTTTACATAGTTATTATTATTATTATTTATTTGAACTATTTAAATTATTTACATTAGTTAACTAAATATTTAAATTTACAAAAATGAGAAAAAAAAACAAAAATAAATAACTTATATTATTTCTTAAACGATATAAACATTCATCAAATTATATTAAGACGTAAAAAATTTGACGTGCCGCCTTGTCAAGTTCATACGGAATCACGAAAAAATAATGAAAAATTTTCATGAAGGGTGGTTGCAAGATGGCGTTGTAGCACCCCTTCCGTCCATACCGACACCCATGGGTTGCACATGAAGTACATGCATGCATTCATGAAATTCACCCAACTTTTGCCGGCACCTCAGAATGGACATGCAATGATGCCACGCAAAATTTCAACAAAATCGGAGACTAAACGCACGTTGCGTCACGTCCGGCATCTATTTGTGCCGGTTTTTGAATGGAAATTTATACAAAAAGCACGGATTGTCAGAAAATTCTAAAATTTGACGTGCCGCCTTGTCAAGTTCATCGTGAAGCGTGGAAAAAATGAAAATATTTCATGAAGGGTAGTTGCAAGATGGCGTTGTAGCACCCCTTCCGTCCATACCGACATCCATGGGTTGCACATGAAGTACATGCATGCATTCATGAAATCACCCAACTTTTGCCGGCACCTGAGAATGGACATGTAATGATGGCACAAAATTTGAACGAAATCGGAGACCAAACGCACGTTGAGTCACGTCCGGCATCTGTTTGTGCCTGTTTTTGAATGGAAATTCATAAAAAAAGCACGGATTGTCAGAAAATTCTCAAATTTGACGTGCCGCCTTGTCAAGTTCATCGTGAAGCGTGGAAAAAATGAAAATATTTCATGAAGGGTAGTTGCAAGATGACGTTGTAACACCCCTTCCGTCCATACCGACACCCATGGGTTGCACAAGAAGTAAATACATGCATTCATGAAATTCACCCAACTTTTGCCGGCACCTGAGAATGGACATGCAATGATGCCACGCAAAATTTCAACGAAATCGGAGACCAAACGCACGTTGTGTCACGTCACGCATCTGTTTGTGCCTGTTTTTGAATGGAAATTCATAAAAAAAGCACGAATTGTCAGAAAATTCTAAAATTTGACGTGTCGCCTTGTCAAGTTCATACGGGAGCGTGGGAAAAATGAAAAAAATTCATGAAGGGTAGTTGCAAGATGGCGTTGTAGCACCCCTTTCGTCCATACCGACCCCCATGGGTTACACATGAAGTACATGCATGCATTAATGAAATTCACCCAACTTTTTCCGGCACCTCAGAATGGACATGCAATGATGCCATGCAAAATTTCAACGAAATCGAAGACCAAACGCACGTTGCGTCACGTCCGGCATGTGTTTGTGGCAGTTTTTGAATGGAAATTCATAAAAAAAGCACGGATTGTCAAAAAATTCTAAAATTTAACGTGCCGCCTTGTCAAGTTCATCGTGAAGCGTGGAAAAAAATGAAAAAAATTCATGAAGGGTAGGTCCAAGATGGCGTTGTCGCACCCCTTCCATCCATACCGACACCCATGGGTTGCACATAAAGTACATGCATTCATGAAATTCACCCAACTTTTACCGGCACCTGAGAATGGACATGCAATGATGTCACGCAAAATTTTAACGAAATCGGAGACCAAACGCACGTTGCGTCACGTCCGACATCTGTTTGTTGCGGTTTTTTAATGGAAATTCATAAAAAAGCACGGATTGTCAGAAAATTCTAAAATTTGACGTGCCACCTTGTCAAGTTCATACGGAAGCGTGGAAAAAAATGAAATTTTTTCATGAAGGGTAGTTGCAAGATGGCGTTGTAGCACCCCTTCCGTCCATACCGACACCCATGGGTTGCACATAAAGTACATGCATGCATTCATAAAATTCTCCCAACTTTTGCCGGCACCTAAGAATGGAAATGCAATGATGTCACGCAAAATTTCAACGAAATCGAAGACCAAACGCACGTTGCGTCACATCCGGCATCTGTTTGTGGCGGCTTTTGAATGGAAATTCATAAAAAAAAGCAAGGATTGTCAGAAAATTCTAAAATTTGACGTGCCGCCTTGTCAAGTAATCCTGAAGAGTGGAAAAAAATGAAAAAAATTCATGAAGGGTAGTTCCAAGATGGCGTTGTAGCACCCCTTCCGTCCATACCGACACACATGGGTTGCACATGAAGTACATGCATGCATTCATGAAATTCACCCAACTGTTGCCGGCACCTCAGAATGGACATGCAATGATGCCACGTTAAATTTCAACGAAATCGGAGACCAAACGCACATTGTGTCACGTCTGTCATCTGTTTGTGCCGGTTTTTGAATGGAAATTCATAAAAAAGCACGCATTGTCAGAAAATTCTGAAATTTGACGTGTCGCCTTGTCAAGTTCATCGTGAAGCGTGGAAAAAAATGAATTTTTTTTATGAAGGATAGTTGCAAGATGGCGTTGTAGCACCCCTTCCGTCCATACCAACACCCATGGGTTGCACATGAAGTACATGCATGCATTCATGAAATTCACCCAACTTTTTCCGGCACCTGAGAATGGACATGCAATGATGCCACGCAAAATTTCAACGAAATCGGAGACCAAACGCACGTTGTGTCACGTCCGGCATCTGTTTGTGCCGGTTTTTGAATGAAAATTCATACAAAAAACACGGATTGTCAGAAAATTCTAAAATTTGACGTGCCGCCTTGTCAAGTTCATAGTGAAGCGTGCAAAAAAATGAAAAAATTTCATGAAGGGTAGTTGCAAGATGGCGTTGTAGCACCCCTTTCGTCCATACCCATACCCATGGGTTGCACATGAAGTACATGCATGCATTCATGAAATTCACCCAACTTTTGCCGGCACCTGAGAATGGACATGCAATGATGCCATGCAAAATTTCAACGAAATCGGAGACCAAACGCACGTTGTGTCACGTCCGGCATCTGTTTGTGCCGGTTTTTGAATGGTAATTCATAAAAAAAGCACGGATTGTCAGAAAATTCTAAAATTTGACGTGCCGCCTTGTCAAGTTCATCGTGAAGCGTGGAAAAAAATGAAAAAATTTCATTAAAGGGACTTGCAAATTCATATGGAAAGATTTCATGTAGGAGACTTGCAAATATTCATATGGAAAAAAAATAAAAAAAGACACCCGATGTCGTGATATTGTTTTCCCACGATGGCGGGGATTAGCGACGTTGCATACCCTAGCCACAGCGACGTGATCTCGCCGCCGCCGCGCCCCCGACGCCTCGCTCTGCACCCGACGTGGTCTGGCCACCCCACCCCCCGATGCCTCGCTTTGCACCCGACGTGATCTCGCCGCCTCCAACCCTCCCGACGCCGCGCCATCACAACTCCGTCACCGTGGCCGTCGCCCGTCCGTTCGCGCGCCGCCGTTCATCACCGTCACCATCCGTCCGCCGTCGTTCTTCACCTTCCGTCGCCGTCGGCATTGACCGTACGTCAGTGCGTCGCCGCGGCCTTCACCGTTCATCCGTGTGTTCTTCATTCATCGGCATTATAATTGGGTAAGTATGTTTATAATGTTCATGTTATTATTGAAATATCAAGTAAATTGCATCGTACGTGACAAATTGTTTAAATTATGAAGGATGGAAATCGACGGTGTGATTCCGTGTTCTGTTGAGAAGTGGGTTAGTCTTGTTGATAAACTTTCAGCAAGTCAAAAATTTACGTTTTATGAAACGGATTTGCAAGGCATGTTACAAATGTCGTCCGTTAAGATGCGTCAATTTTTACTTCACTTTTTGATCCAAGGCTACAATCGGCATAACAAAAAATTCATGGTTCAAGAGTCAGCTGGTAGTAAAGTTCTTATTTCAATAGGGCATGATGATGTGTTATCTATTTTTGGATTGAAAAATCAAGGAGTTGATGTAGTTGGTTTTATTAGAATAGAAGGACAGAAAAGTATGAAAAAAATACCAACTAGTTTTGTGGACACAAAAAAGGGTAAGATCATGATTGATGATCTTATCAATAAAATTGTGAAGAATGATAACACGGATGATGACTTTGTCCGGATGACGATTCTAGTTTTGTTGGGAACAGTAATCGCACCAGTCTCCCACGAATATATTCCGAAGGAATATTATGCCTTAGTTAAGGACAAAAGGATGATAAGTAAGTTCAACTGGAACGATTTTACGTTGAAATTCTTTCTTTCGGAGATTGGAAAGGTTCTAGAGGATGGCCGTGTGAGGGAATGGCCACATGGAAACCTTGCCCTTTTGCTGGTATGTATTATTCGATTTATTACTCACGTATAGTACAACCGCAGTATGATATATATTATTTAAATTATTTGGTGTATTGCAGTATGCCTATTGGGAGAAAGTACAACCAATTATAGGTCCAAAATATGATCCGTTGTCACTTATGAGCCCATTGATGGGGAACTGGACGGAACCTGTCGCGAAGAAAAGAGACAAATACGACTATGATTATGCTCGTTGTGTTGGAATGGCAATCCATATTCTCTAAATTTATTTTTTAATGTTACATTTCCATGGTTTGACTTATTGTCTAAATTAGATGTATAATTATCGATCTCTAATTATTGTTTTTGTAGATTGATGACAATATTACATATGAGTATAGGGTGAAAAAAATTGCTCAAGAACAAGCTGAAAAAATAAAAAATCAAGTACTAAAAAATCTACTGTTAGTGGAAAGAAGAAAGAGAGCAACACATCAGAGGCTTCCGCGAGTAACGTTATGGACCGCATTTGGCATGATCTGAAGGAAATACACAAGGAAATGTGTCGCTTGCCAGAGTTATGCGCATGGGTAACGACGCAACACTATTTTACTATCGTGCATAATGTATTTCATTCACTTAAATAACTCTTGTTAATAAATATATTTTTAGAGGATGATTGAGAAAATGAACAAAACCGATGTGTTCTATAGAACCGGTAACATGGAGGAAGAAGAAGAGAATCTATATGGTGACATTAATGAATCTACAAATGATGGTGCATTTGGTCATAAGGAGTTTGTTTATCAGTCTGATAAGGACAACTATCGCACACCTTCTTAAGGTAAAATTAATAAGAAAAAGGACGATGACGAAGGTAATGTACCTTATTATTGCACTTCAGAATATCTGAATAGTTTCAAGGGTGATTGGAGTGATCCTATCGAAGTACCTGAGGTATCACATGAGAAGGCGGTCACGTCTTTAGATACAAATGAAATTTCATCACATGAATCGGGTCATTACAATGGAGTAGATGCGCAAGTGGAAAAGGGGATTGGCAAACGTAAACGCACTGCATCAAGAGCCATAAAGTCTCCTTTTGTTGTTGTTAAACCCATCAAGCGTGCAAAACTTTCTATCAAAGCGAGTAAGATTGTTATGAATCAATATTATTTTCGTAGAACAAAGTTTATTGTAGAGTTACGCTTACTAATTTTAATTTGTGATTTGCAGAATTGTTTAATAAACTAGATGGTAAGAAAAGTAGTGTTGACGTCGATGTAATAAAATCGAGTGTTATGTTTGTACGCGCATGTGAGCGCTCAAAGAAACATAACGCTACACAAATTTTCAATGATGGTGTGACCGACGCTTTGACTGCAGAGAGAGCTTGTCAGATTCTGAACCGCCAATGGATAAGCGGCGATGTAAGTTATTCATATTTTTAACATTATATTTGACAACAAAGTACAATTATTACATTTGTTATATTATTTTCAGGTTATGAATGCATACTCATCTTTTTTGTTGTAGGAAGCTAAAGACGAACGTTACATAATACCTACTTTGAGGGTGACGTGGCTGCTTGAATATAGAAAGGATAAGAATGTAAACGGTAATGAGTATCAAAAAGTGTCAAATTCTAATGAACCCGTAAATAGGTGTATGAACGAGTATTTCAAAGCACCTAAGGTATGTTCTTGTGGTTGTAATGTATATAAATAATGCACTACTATTAAAAATGTTGCATTGATCTAGTTAATATTTTATTTTATTTTCTTTATGCAGACTTATATGTCTCTCAACAAGGATAACACCCATTGGGTTACGGTCGTCATGCATAAGGAAAAGGAAGAGTTTGAGGTTCTAGACTCGTTGATCGGAAAAGAACTTGACAGTACAACTAGAAAACTCGTTGAGGACTTGGTAGATTTTAATACATATTTGCATTGCGGAACCATCGTGTGTTTACATTATTTATTGAAAGTTTCTTGTGTTTTATTACTATTTTTAGAGAAGAGAAATTGGAGCAGATATTGTAGAAGCAAATGCAAGCGGATCTGTGCAGTACCCGGATGTATCCACATGGCCTATTAAAACCTACGACATGCCTCAACAAGAAGATGGGTGAGTATGTAGTTGAATATAACGTTGATGTATTATATGTGTGTGATGCATAATTATTTATTGTTAATTACATGTATGAGGAACTCATGTGGATTATTTGTTCTTCATTGCTTTAAAAATTGGAACGGCGATACATGGGATTGATCTTTTTCACAGGTACAAAACTAATATTAGTACTCTTTACTATGAACATTTATAGTGGACTATAATAATTTGTGTGTTGCTTTGTAGAGATCAATTGATGGTTCGAGGGAGCTAATTATAGGGCAATTGATTTTTGCTATGAAGAACACACTTGGGGAAATTAAAGACAAAGTTATTAGGATTGCAAGGAGAAAGAAATAGATGACATCAGAGGAGATTCATGCGTGTTTGAGTTTACTACGGGGTACATGATTTTATCATATTTTGTGTTTAAATATTACGCTTTGTTGTTGAAAAATCTATCAACTGTGCTATGTTCTGGTGCATACAGTCGGCGCGACGTCGGCGCGACGTTTTCTGCGTTCGCGTGGCGTCGGGACATGCAGTCGACGCGACGGGTTTAGCCCGAAAAATGACGAGGTCAACGGCCCCCGCGCGACGTCGGCGCATGCAGTCCCAGCGACGTCTTTTTTTGCACGAAAAACCAACGTCATTCTGCGTTCTCGTGGCGTCGGGGGATGCAGTCGGCGCGACGTTCGTTTGCCCAGAAACGACGGGGTCGGCGGCCCCACGCAGTCGGCACGACGAGATTAACTACTCCCGCGTGACGTCGGCGCATGCGGTCGATGCGATGGGTTTTCACCCAGAACACACAGCGCCGTCATGACGTCGGTACATGCATTTTTTGCATTTTTAAAATAGCACAACCGATATCGGCTGTAGTGCTCGTAGTATTGTCTTATATAAAATACGTATTATCTTAAATAACAAGAAAAACATATACATATTGTCTTATGTAACACAATATTATTGTAGATATAAAAATCTAAAGATTACAATAACACGGCTTCTGTCTTCTACCCCAATTACTGCATGAAAAAAATTATAGGTTATAAGAAAATAATTACCAAAACGAAACAACATAAGTAAAATAACAAACATATACGTACTCTGGATTTTGGTTACAAGTGGCTTTGTTATGACCTGGAAGTCTTCATAATCTACATAGACGTCCGCTTTTCTCATTAAATGCTTTTGGTCTTCCATTTTTGGTCACCTTAGGAGCATTCTTACCCTGACCTCTAATATTCTGTTTAGGTGCCCCTTTGATGGACACCTTCACTGGATCACGAATAAGAATATGATTCTGCTTAGGCTGAAATTCATCATTACTCACAAAGCTTTGCTGACTGGATTCTTCATTATTCCATATGTCCTTATTCCCTATAACTTCTTTCATTGATGTCAGCATCTTGTCGAATAAGAATGGGTTATGACATGTGATATGAGAAGCTTCTGCAGATACACTGCTCAACGTACTATATCTAGCTCTGGACTCCTTACCCGTCCAACCCCATGAAAACAGATCGCTGGTGAGCTTCACGGGCAATCCAGATCTTGCTTTCTTCGTGAACCATCGCAGGATACAACACTTAGGTATTGCAGGTAAGTTGAGTGCATTCAAAACATGAAGAATATGCTTGCAAGGAAGGCCTTTGCGAGTCATACTTCGACAAGTGCACTTTATAGTTTTTGCAGAGTTACCTGGTGCGTAGTCCACATTAAACCTATGATCCCTGTTATTTTTCCAAGCAACCACAAATCTGTGACTGTCTGCTCCTCTTAATCTATCAATTACCTCAAGCTGATGTACCTTTTTTAAATCTTCCTGCAAGATGTAAAAGTTTGCCTTCGTGAATGCTTTGGAAGCAAACACCTCAATGGTCTTACACTGAGTCACTGCTACTGGTAGAGTCTGTGAGGCCACGCAATCGTCATGCGATTCATTCTCGCGCAGGCGCATGATGCAATTCTCATAGTGTACAATCATATAAACAATTGTCATACCGTAGTCCAGATGTAGGTGCAGGCATGAGTTCAGGCTCTCGCTCCTCTGATTACTATGCATACCAAGAAATAACCCACCAGACAAATATGATGCAGCCCAAAGCTTCTTCTTCCTGTACATCCTATGGAGCCATGTTTTTGTTTTCTCCGTCTGCCATTTCTGAACAAACGTGGCCCATCTCTCCACGAAAACTGCATGTGTGGTGGCGTAGTACAAGAGTGACCTGAATTCCTTCAATGACTTGTGATGGAGGTGTTTCTGCATGTTTTTTTCAATATGCCATGAACATAGACGATGCCACACGTCAGGAAGCACCTTCCTGATATCCCTTATCATCGCTGCATCTCCATCAGTAATTACAGACTGGGGCTTCTTCTCGCAGTTAGCTTTCAAAAACGTCTCTAGCAGCCAAACATACGTACCTTCAGTCTCATCTGAAATAATGGCGCATGCAAAAACCGTAGTGCAACGGTGATTGTTGAGACCAACAAAAGGGGTAAATGGCATTCCATACCTATTCATCTTGTACGTACTGTCGAACACAGTGACATCACCATAGTCAAGATAATCCCGACGTCATTGCGAATCACACGAGAAAAGGTTGTTCAGCCTACCTTCAGCGTCAACGGTATGCTCAAAGAAGAAATCCGGATCCTTGTCCTTTCTAGCCAACATGATTCCTATAGCAGTGTCAGCATCACCTTGGACAAGCAGTTTCATCTTCTCCCTGTAGCACATATTATACAATTTCGTCCTCCCAAACCCTGTCTTAGCGTACGAACCGTACCTACTGACAAAGTTATCAAAAATGATATGCTTTCTTATCCCAGCTCCTGCCATAGCTAAAATCTCTGCTTTCTGGAAATCTTTGATTACATTGTGAGACTGTAGGAAAGGGACTTCGTCCGGTTTTGCAAGAACATGGATGTGATCATCGAAGAAACTGCTGACATACCAAAGTCCACTATTTCTATCAAGCTTCACTTTTAAATGGGCTTCACAGAAACATCGACTCTCCGGTCTCAGTCTGCGGGTCCGGCCTTCCATAGTTAAAAATTTTGCCTGTCGTTTTCCTGCCCTGGAACAGAGATACCTCCTCATGCGTAAAACTTTTTGGGAACCTTTTTCAAATCTTTTCAAGTCCCTCTAGATACTGAATCCACGATCTTTGGCGTACTGGTTATAGAACATGTACGCCTCTCCTTCTGACCTGAATGTCTTGGCCATGACTTCCCAATGCCTATCCAATGTCTCTTGCTGATATTCATCATAGCTGATGTCAAGGTCAAAATCAAGATCGCCAAAATGCTCATCGTTCCCATTAGAACCATCAACACCCCCCTGCAAAATAAGACATATCACCATGTTCGTCAGTCTTTTGATATGTTAGTTTTCATGAGTAATTTGAACATGTAATATAACTTACTTCGCTCATATTTCCTTCAGTAGATGCATTCTCATCATCCTCATCATTCTCATCATCTTCATCATTATCATCATCCTCATCATTATCACCATCCTCATCATTGTTATCATCCTCATTATTGTCATCATTCTCATCATTGTCACCATGTAAGGTTCTCGTCTCAGCGTCACCATCGGTATTTCTCTGTACAGATTCAAAAGTGTAAGTGGTAATACAATTTGTATGTTAGTAATAATACAACAACATATTTAAAACATATCTGGGTTCCACTTTCAGCATAAGATTGATCATCGTTGTCCTAATCGTCATTGTCATCATTAGCATGTACCTATTTAAATTCAATAGCAATTGTAAGTGTTAATGTAATAACTTATATTTTTATTATTTATAGTCAACGTACACAACACTTACATTACCACTATATGATTCATCCCGACTCATATAGTTGTGTCCGAGTGATTTATTTGCATTCAATGACGAAGATTCATCATCGCTACTAGAGTCATCGCCAGCATATCCGGTGTTGTCTCGATCTATTAATAATGAAATCGGTATTGTATCAATGTACAATGAAATCGTGAAAAATTGTATGGATTCAATGAAAAAACTTAGTGTCCGTCGTCGAAGGGTTGATCGACATCGTTCGACGTCGGTGCCACGTCGGTCACTGCAACCGCCGGCGTCGAAGCGGAGGGAGAGGGTCCCGTCGCCGGTGGAGATGTGTGCGGCGGCGTATCGGAGGCGGCGGAGACGAGACGTCGGCGGCGGAGGCGACGTGTACTGGACTCGCGGCGGTGTCGGAGACGTGTGGGGGGGGCACGTCGGCGAGGTCGCGGCGGCGGAGTCGCGACGGAGGAGTCGGCGTGACGAAGTTAGGTTTTTTTTTCTCAGCCAAACCGCCGACGCGTGGGTGACGTGGCGTATGTACGACGGGCGGGCGGGCGTACGACGGGTGGGCGGGCGTACGATGGGCGGACGGATGGCGCGACGTATAAGGTATGGAACGTGCAATGACCATACTGCCCTTATACGTTTAGGGGGGTGTACCGAAGAAGACCTCTAGATGATTTTGTGCACAACAGGCCTAAAATGTGGTGGTTTATGCTTTTAAGTCCTTTTTAAGAAAACAAATGCGACCACACGTTAGAGCAACTCCAATGGGACGACCCATTTCGTCCGTCGCCGTTCGTTTGGGTTGGCGCGGACACAAAAGGCGGCCCAAGGTGCCGATGCAAACGGACGCGCGTCCTGTTTTCGTCCGCGAACGACCCATTCCCGGCCCATTTTTGAGCCAGATTTGCGTCGGCGCGGACAGGCGACGGACGCGCGCACGCTCGCCTTCTCTTCCTCCGGGCCCGCTAGTCGGAGGCACATTGGCCTCCCACATCCCACCCTCGCCCGCCTCCTTCGTCGTCGACGCCTGTGACATCCTCGACTTTTGCTACAGTGATTATTGTAATTAAGCTACAGTGATCAACCGCTAATGATGCCACGTCATAGAATTTCCATCTCAGACCCGCATTGATTCGAGTTTGTCCGGATTTCAAAGTTCAAAACAAAAGTAGAGTACGTTATGAGTTCATTGCAAATATTAAAAGAATATATATGTAAAAAAAGGAAAGTATTAAAGAAATAATAATGATAAAAGAAAGAAAAGAAAACTGAAAGAAAGAAATAATAAAAAAGGTAAAACAAAACAAAACAAATCAAACAAAAAAAAACAAAAGAAAGCAACCCCACCCCTTGGCCCAACGGGGCTCAAGGCCCAGCCGGCACCCCCCCCATCCCGCAACCCTAGCGTCCCGCCCTCGTGGCGAGGGGAGCCGCCGCCTCCTCCCACTCGCCTCCCACGCGCCGCCAGCGCCCCCCCAGCCTCCCCTCGTGGGGGGCCCCACCCCCACCCCCACGGACAACCCCCACCCACGAGAGCAATCTCTCTCCCGTGGATCCCTCCCCTCCCGTGACGACTCCCTCTCCCACCCCATCTCGCCTCCAACACCGAGCCCCTCTCCCTCCCGCAGATCCCCGGCGGCCTCTCTACCTCCCGCCGGCGACCCCCTCCCCCCCTCACGGCCACCTCCTCCCGCCGGCGGCCTCCTCCCCCACGGCCACCTCCTCCCGCCGGCGGCCTCCTCCCCCCACGACCTCCTTCCTCCCGCCGGCGGCCTCCTCCCCCCACGGCCTCCTCCCTCCACCGGCCTATCCTCCCCCGGCGACCCCCCCTGCCTCTCCTTACCGGGGGGGCCCCCCCTCCCCGTCGCGCCCCCCTCCTCCCGCTCGGTCCAGGAGGGACCGGGCAGGGAGACCGGCCTCCCTCGGCCCCTTCACCACGCCGGCGAGCCCCTCTCCCACCGGGCCTCCCCTACGCCTCTTCCTCGCCGGATCCGGCCGGTTCCCCCTCGCCGGCGCGTCACCATCATCACCGTCCCCTTCATCACCGGAGCCGTGTCGCCGTCTCCACCATCACCTTCGTGCGAACTCCGGCTTCACCGGGCCGTCTCGTCACCGTCGGTGAGCCCCTCCTCGGGCTCCTCCCACCATGTCGATCTCCTCGCCGTCCCAGTTCCGTTCCGGCAAACGGGGCCTCGATCCGTCGACGGTGGACTCCGGTAGAAGGATTTGAAGTTTGTGTTCTTCTAGGTGGAGTTAGAGAGAGTTCTATGTCTTTGTTAACACAGAGAAGAGTTGAGAGTTTTGAGAGAAAAAAAATAAAAACAAATGTTGTATTAGATGCGTATGTATGTATGTATGTATGAGATGTGATGTATGTATTTGCGTATATGGATATTTAGAGGAATACGGTATTTGCACGGTTAGGTATCTAATAAAAATAAATGAGAAATTAGCCTTAGGCCACTTACCGGTGGGGCCAATGCACCCGGGTCTATGACAAGGAGGCCCCACGCGATAGTTGAAATAAAAATATAAAAATAATGTTTTATTAAATAAATAAATAGATATATTAGTTAAAATAATTAATTAACATAATTAGAGTATGACACGCGGGTCCCCCACTAAATTAATCTGATTAAATAATATTTAATCTTAAATAAAACTTGTGCCTATGACGTTCGGGACCCGCAGGTCAGTTGACCGGTCAAATGTTGATGTCAGCATGACATCGCGATGATGTCATAATAGGATTTTATTAAATCATTTAAATATGTTTTTAATTCCTAAATAATTAATAAAACTTTGAAAATTAATATTAAATAATCCGTAAGTCAGATCAAAATAATTTCAACATGAAAGTTGATCAGCAGAGCGAGACGAACCCGGATACACGGCCCGTTCGTCTGTCACGCGTCCCTAGCATAGCAAACATGGAAATTTTCCATCGTTTCCAGTATAACCGGTAGTAGCCCGAGACCCGGAAAATATCGTCAGGTATTCTTCCGACCCGTCTATGACGGATGTTGCTGCGTTAGTTCATATCTAGCCTGCATCTTTCCATGTCATGCTTTGTGTTGCATCGGTGCTATTATTTATTGTTTCTTCCCCCTCTTCTTACCGGTAGACCCCGAGACTGACGCTGCTGCCGGGTTCATCTACGACCCTGCCGATCAGTCCTTTGCCGCAGAGCAGCAAGGCAAGCAAACCCCCCCTTGATCATTCCTATATCACCTATGTCTTTCTTCCTACTGCTTGCATTAGTATTTTGCTACTGTTGTAGTTAGCTCCTATATCTGATGCATAGCCTGTTTTTGATGAACTGCTACTTTCAGTCATGTACCTTTAATATGCTTAGTATAGGTGGAGCAGTCATCCCCTCTGACCCCGTAGCTCAGTTGCCCCGCTTGTTTTCAATTCTCGATCTTTGATCGACGAGCCAGACCCGACACAGCACATTCACCCCCCTTCGTTGTACGACGCTACAGAGATACTATCGGGCACCGAGGGTGACACCTCGCTAAGTACTCCTGATGATATCTCTGTAGTATAGCTAGTCGGTCGTGGTTATCGAGGGTGATTCCTCTTTCACCATTCCCGATGACGTCTCTGTCGTGCCACCCCGCGAGTGTGGGACCCCCGAGGGTGATTCCTCTAAGCCCACCTTGACGGGTACATCGTTCGGAATCCAACGAGGGTGATACCTCGGATTCCCCCGATGTTACAACCACACAGTTACTCGACCATGTTACTGGGATCATTGGTGATTAGTTGTAAGACGGGTGGATTCCCGCGAGACTGTGTTGCTGGCCTAATTAAAATGCTAATGGATTTGGGTATTTGATCTGGGTTGGTCGGAGACCTTTTCGCACTAACCGGTTACGCGGGAAGAATTATGGGTACTCGGCGTCGCGGTATCAGCCGAAGCTTTTCAGATGCCAGCAGTGTAGCGGCGCGCGCCCGAGTGGTCCCGAGATGCATCGCGCTTGTGATTAAGGGATGCTAGGACTGACGTCGGCCGCCCACGCCACGTGCAGGAGCGTGAAGGGGAACTGGGCCCACGAACCCTTTGTGCTTAGGATTTAGACCGGCGGGCTGGCCTCTCTGATTAGTCTTAGGTGGGGCTGCGACGTGTCGATATTCCGAGGCCGGGCAGGACCCAGAAAAGTATGTCCGGCCAGAGTGTTATCGAGCGTGACGGGACATGTGGTGCACCCCTGCAGGGATGAAAATTAACTATTCGAATAGCCGTGTCCACGGTTACAGGACGACTTGGAGTTGTGCCCCGATCTTATACAACTACAATTGTTACTTAACTGGAATTAGTGTGCCTCGGGATTGCTTCCTCGCAGGGAGTCGAGGGAGGATCTTTAGGCGTGACCTCACTTTAATATTGCTGCAACAATATGACTATTAATGTGTTACCCCTGTTCTACTCTCGTCTATTGCTGCAAGACCCTGAAGATGCTAGTCTTCGATAGGACTAGGCCTTTCTCTCTCTATTTTTCGCATTGCTGCAGTCAGTCCACATATAACCCCCCTTCTTTGATACTGATGCATAATTAGAATAGTTCTGATGTAAGACTTGCGAGTACTTTGGATGAGTACTCACCGCTGCTTTGCTCCCCCCCTTGTCCCCTTGATCCGTTTGCTGCGACCAGATGATGAAGCCCAGGAGATGGAGGTCCCCGCCACCGACGACTGCTACCCCGACGGTGCCTACTACTACGTGGAGGCCGCTGATGATCAGGAGTAGTTAGGAGGTTCCCAGGCAGGAGGCCTCGCCTCGTTCGATCGTTGTATCTTTTGTGCTAGCCTTCTCTAAGGCACCTCATGTTTTATGTCTGTACTCAGATATCTGTTGCTTCCGCTGACTCGTGTGCTTATCGAGCTTTCGTATTCTAGCCCTCGAGGCCCGTGGCTTGTAATATGAAGCTGATGTTATTTTATTTGTGTCTAGAGTTGTGTTGTGATATCTCCCCGTGAGTCCTTGGGTTTGATCGTACGCATTTGTGTGTATGATTAGCGTACGATTAAGCCGAGGGCGTCACAACGCCGCCGGTCATTTTTTCGGCGACTCTGCCAGCTTTCGGTGCCTCCACATCCGCCCAGCAACGCCGCCCACTCCCACGTCGCCCGTCGCCACCGCCGTCTTGCCGCCGGGGAGCCAACTGCTTTCCACTCCCCCCCCCCCACACACACACACAGCCCGCCGGGGAGCCGCCTCGTCGCCCGGTCAGGTCCTCACTGGCACGCTCGTCGGACACCGGATACCCGCAGGGCAGCTAGCTCGTCCGTGCGCGCCGCAACTCCCTTCGCCGGCCTCTTCTTCGTCGACGCCCGCAAGCTGTTCGACAGTTTGTCAAGGTACAAAATAGACTCTGCCGACGAGTTCTTTTTTCACAATTTACTTTGCGACTTTGACGATTCGTCGTCCGATGATGAGGAGGAGCTATTGGTTGCCGTGTTGGTGCATCACCAGCTCAACAGCCAGGGCCGTTGTTCCGTGGATCCATTCCGGACCACCTTCCGGCGTTGAATCGTAACCTAGAGAGTGGGCATTTCCTTTTTTGGAAGGACTACTTTGATACAACAAACCCGCTCTTCAAGCATCAAAAATTCTGTCGTCGCTTCCGTATGAGTAGGCATCTTTTCAACCGTATTAGAGAGGGGGTGGTCGGCTATGATGACTATTTCGAGTGCAAAGAGGATGTCGTTGGCAAGATAGGTTTTTCCTCTTATCAGAAATGCAATGATACCATCCGAATGCTTGCATACGGAGTGCCCGGTGATCTTATTGACGAGTACGTCCGTATGAGCGAGTCTACTTGCCTAGACTCCCTGTATAAGTTCTGAAAGGTTGTTATTGTTGTGTTTGGCACTGAGTACTTAAGAGAGCCGACTGCTGAAGATACAACCCGTTTATTGACGATGAATGCCAGCAGGGGCTTCCCAGGGATGCTTGGTAGCATAGACTGCATGCACTGGGAGTGGAAGAATTGCCCTTCTACTTGGCAAGGGCAGTATAAGGACCATGTCAAGGCTTGCACTATCATACTAGAGGCTGTTGCGTCTGAAGATCTCTGGATCGGACACTCTTTCATTGACATGGCCGGACCACACAATGATATCAACGTGCTTCAGCGCTCGCCGGTGTTTGCTAGGCTTGCCGAAGGCAACAACCCACCGGTGAACTTTACTGTCAACGGTCACAACTACGACAAAGGATGCTATCTGGGTGACGGTATCTATTCTCAGTGGACCACTATTGTCAAGACAATACCCAACCCTGTCGGAGAGAAGAGGAAAAGATTTTTCCAAGGGCAAGAGGGTGCTAGGAAGGATGTCGAGCGTGCCTTTGGTGTTTTGCAATCTCGACGGGGCATCGTTCGGTATCCTGCTAATACCTAGAGCACGCAGAAACTGTGGAAGGTCATGACTGCTTGTGTGATCATGCATAATATGATCGTAGAAGACGAGTGACCGGAACGTCTGTACGATCAAGGATTTCAGTTTTAAGGTGAGAATGTTGTGCCTGAGCATAGAGTAGCGGCAACGTTTGAACAGTTTACCCAATTTCATCAAGACATGCGTGATTGGGAAAGTCACGTGCAAGTGCAAAATGATTTTGTTGAACATATATGGACTCATGTTGGCAACCAATAGATTTATCTTTTTTTATTTGTTAGCAAAACTATGTACGAACTATGTGAGATATTTTCATCTTTATTCGGCTTGTAATAACTATGTTATTTTTGGTCTAAATTATGTTATTTGATTCAAACTATGAAAATCATGCAAAATAGGGCGGCCAGACGGCACATATGGATCGACGTGTTGGATGTGTTGCCGACACATATCTAAAAAAAAACGGACGCCGGACGAACGGCCGACCTAAACGGACAAAAAATGAACGAAATTGATGTCCGTTTGAATCGTCCCGTTGAAGTCTCTTAGTATCGGTGATATTACGTCGACTCCCGGCCAGGCAGCTCCACCGGCAACGTCCCAACGAGACCGCACAGAAACATACGGCCAACGCATGAGCAGCGAGCAAGGATGCCGCACAGCCACAGGACGCCGACGTCCCTCCGGAATCCGGACGTACGCTACGCAGCCACAGCCCGCACCGGCCGGTGCCGCCGCCACAGCCCGCACCGACCGGTGCCGCAAGCACGCACGGGTTCCTCAACTCGACGTCGTCCACCAGTACCTGATACTACGAGAGAACCGAAAGCTACGCCGCGATAAAACTCAGCCACTCCTTTGCAGCCGCGCAGCGACTTGCTTGGGATACGGACAGAAGCGGCCTCGATGCCTTTGATGGGCTTGACGGGTGCGTGTGATCTTGCCTTGTTTGGAGCCACTCCGGGGGATGGTTAGGTTCACCTGACGTCCAAGTCTCCAACTGCTCCAAATCCTCCAAAAAGATGCACGATTATTCGGTTCCTTATCGGTGTGGAGAGTTTATCGCGCTAACTTTTTCTATGCGGTTTGCAGACTTTCGGTCTCAACCAATCATTGCATCGAGATTTTGTTTAGCGCAAGTAATTTCGTAATTGGTGAGACCAGTGTTACGCATGAACTTGGGAGCCACGAACAAGAGTTGGGCATGGCATGAACGTGCCTTGAACCACGAACAACAGTCCTATTTTTGAACATTAGAAAAAAAGGTCCTATTTTTGGACACACGATATTTTTAAGGCAACGCTACGCGTCCACCGGCGGATCATTTCCAATGATCCATCATCTTCACAGCCGTTTGATTTGGTGCATTCAGCCGATCTCATCCATCCGATCCGCACGCGGGGCTTTGGTCTAATTCCTGAAACGATGTTCGAGTTTCGGAAACATTCGCTTTGTTACAAATTTTTTTCTTTGCGCGCGCTTCGGCTGGGTATCAGATAATTCCTGAAACAACGCTCGAGTTTCTGAAACAATCGCTTTGTTGCAGTTTTTTTTTCTTTGCGTATGTTTCGGCGTTTTCTTTGTTTTTTATGTTTTGTAACGTGTGTATTGTTGTGGAAGAAAATTTTGCAGCATAGATCAAGTTACAGAAAAAAAAACACGCGTCGTACAGAGGAGCCGGCGGATCGCTCGCGTGCGATCCGTCGGCTGAACGTAAACTTTTCTCATATTTTTAGGGCAAGAGAGGACAAAATTGACCTCCAATAACTGCACAATCCTAAAAGTTTTTAAGAATATATTTGGACAGCTCAAAAGAGAGGCTCCTCGTGGAGTAAATATAAGGCAGTCGGATAGCTGCTCAAAAACGCGAGACTCCTTTCGGATACCCGTCCGATGCTGGAAACCCTCAGATCCGCCAGTCGGGCGTTGCACACCATGGCCGGCTCCTTTGACCCCCGCTGTCGACTTTGATATGCTCGTCGTCGTTCTCGCACTATTTTAGGGCAGTTGTTCGAGCGGTCTTGCCCTATTTCATGCTAAATAAAGTTTTTTGTGCTTTGTCATAGGGCTGTTGTTGGTGATGGTGCTTGCAAAAAAAATTGTGCCCTAAGTTTTTTACTACAGCATATTTTTGTGCACGCAAATAAGGTTGTTATTGGAGATGCTCTATTTCTCTTGTGTGGTCATTCTGTATGATATGGTTATGCTCATTGGATCTCAAAGATGTTTATACATCTTGAGGGGATGAGCAACCTGAGTTAGAGCATCTTCGATAGCTGCCCTAGTTTAGGACACCAAAAATCGTTTGGAGTAAAATATGGGGCATCAAAAGTGCTTTCTAGAGCATGGTAAAATCCGCACCTCCAACAACAACTCTAAAACAGTTGCCCAAAACATCATGCAAACTACACCGATCTCACATTGCATACTTCCATTCAAACTTTTAATCACAAAACATATGATGAACCGATTAAGATCCAAACTGCTAAATCATTCAAAGATCACCCAAAACACTATTACAATCGACTCCTACGAACACCTAGGTTGTCCCGGTCAATCTCACCATCAGACAATGGCGGAGCTTCACTAGGGCGAATGGGAGCCATGTCCCGGCCCCTACCCTAGAGAAATTGTGTGAAATACCACTATCTGTTAAGCTAAAAATTTAAAGATTATCAAAATTTAAGAAAAAATTGTCTTTTTGGCCCCCTCAACTCCGCTTTGTCCCCTCAAAAATTTGTGTTAAGCTCTGTCACCTTGTTGGAGTCGCCACTCTCAGACTCACACTCAAATTCCTGTCAAGGTCCGACCTCATCCTCCTTCACCATCTCCTTCTTCCTCTTATGATTGTGCTTCCAGAAGAACTCCGTCCCCTCCTACACAAGATGTGGATTCTCCCACGCGAACCTCACCATCATCGCCTCGTCGCTCTCTAGGGTGTTTCACTCCTTGAGGATGATGCGGGTCTCCTTCTTCATCGGGCAAAACTCGACGACCATCGGAGGCCTAACGAACTCCGCTTTTGCAGTGACTCGTGTGACGGTCGATCGAGCCTCCAAATGACAATGTCGTAGGCACGTGTGACCACATGTGGTGTCGCGTAATTGCCCATCTAGTATCGTCGGACGTCGATTAGGAATTTGACGTCGAAGTGGCCGGATGGCCACGACTGAACCCCTTGGAAGCCGGACCAGCCCTTCGTGTGTTTTGACGCCATACGATGGATGCGACACGACGACGGGGGATGGTGAATGTAATGGATCGGAGGAGAAGGAGGCGGACCCATGCGAGAGGGTGGTACCACGGTGGTAGAATTGGCCGGATTTTGTTGGAATTAGTGGGGCTGTTGCGGAACGTTCCGCATGTGAGGGTTCGGCTGCAAGTGGCTCTTTTGATTGGGTAATTATTGGAGGCTACCTTTTGGCTTCAAATGGTCTAAAAAAGGTTGGATCCTGAAATAAGGTTGGTATTGGAGATTTATATATTATTATTACTAGTCAAGTGCCCGTGCGTTGCCACGGGAATAAATGTTTGTGCTGCTATTTCATCGTGATGTTGCTTGTGTCATCATGATGACCAAAGTTATAAATGTTTATCCTGCTATTTCCTTGTGATGTTGCTTGTGTCATCATGATGATGAAAGTTATTTTGCGTAGTGTCATGGATCGTGTTTGCTTGAAAGAAAATGTTCCTTTAACGCATACTTCTAGTACCCGAATTAATACTCCCTCCGTCCCAAAATTCTTGTCTTAGATTTGTTTAGATATGAATGTATCTAGTCAAGTTTTAGTATTTAGATACATCCATTTCTAAACAAAGTTAAGACAATAATTTTAGGACGGAGGGAGTAGTAAATAGGACTATCTTGTGCATTCCTATAAGTATTTGCTTTAGTCATGAGCCTGCAAATTTTTTATATCGGGTATTGAATCTTTTTTGTGCTAAAAAACCAGACATCAATGAAGGATTTACCCATTAATCGAATAGGTATTATGTTTGAAACATATATTTTCTACTAATAGAAACTAAAAGAATATGGTATACACGTCACTTATAGGATCCAAAAGATAAAGATAAATATGCCAGAAGCTAGTAAAATGTCAAAACAAAAACCAAATGTTTGCATTTATACTTGACCATGTACATTAGGCCCATTCGACCCACTAGTTCATCGAATATTATCTTCTACTACTGTAGTCGGTCTTGATTCATCTGAAGATCACATCTACACTTGCATCTGAAGACCTACGAGACATTTGTGTTTTAAAGGTGCCCAATATGCGTCCACAATTGTTCTGCACATGGGAAGCTCTCCATCCTGTCAAAGGAGAAGCTTCGTTAATTCATACACATGCAAATCAGAGTATCATCTCCCCTCAGCAACAACTCGCATTAGTGGATGTTTGTTATATCCTATAATAACATTTTTGCAACAAGGTGTCCTGGAGTGAGTGTGCTTCTGATGGTGGCAAAGAGATCGGGAGCCAGAGTGTTCATAGTATTCCTGAATCTAATAACAGTCCAAAAACAAGCGTGATTGCCATCCCACAAGATGGTCGTGACGGAAGCTTGGTGATTCCCTACACAACTACACCACAGGGAAACATGATCTATTTAGGCTGGGCATGAAAATAAATATATAGTTTAAGTATGTTGACATGGCAAACCAACATATTCATATCACAAACACAAAACCATTCATATAAATAAAATCATGCACCCACACACTGATCACTTGTTTCTTCATGTCAAAGTCTAGCATATTAATCGCCCGCGAAATATCGTTCAGGCTAACCCAAGTCGCATGGTAGTTTCCTAGAAAAATGATGCACCCACACACCCACGTCTTTTTTAGATATAGACATGTTAAGAAGGTATAAAGCTTCAATGCAAAAAAAATTGCCGTGTGCTATTTCTAGCGTTGAACTTCCATTCAAAGTTCCGAAAAATATATTCAAAGTTCCGTACATTTAATGATTGCGTGCAGGTTAGTATTTTACTTTTTAGATCCTTGAGGCTCTTCTTATCCTATTCTAGAATAGCTTATGTAAATATTTCTATTCATGGTTCGATAGTTGCTCATCCAACTTGTAGGAAAACCAAGCTAATCTTTCAACCATAGAGCTAAGAGGAATACACTTGGTATGAAATTCATTGATAACATGAACAATAAAAATGAAAAATGGCATGAGAGAAGCAAAAAGTAAATGCAGCCAAGTAACATTGGCAAGGTAAACACAAAAATGCTTTATTGATTTATCATTTTCAAATAAGTTCACAAAGACATCATAATAAGAATTTCTAATCATGTGATATTAGTTAACAAAAAATGTGTACCCGATACAGAAAATGATAAGCTGCACCAAAAGCTCATGCAAGATGGTGCAACAATGTCTGGAATAATTTACGTTGGCGCATACTTGGGAATCATAGCTGGCCATTCAAAATTAGAAGAAGCAGAAAAAGGCATTGGAATGAAGTTCATGCCATTAAGGTTTAAAAGCTAGCAGAGAATCAAGTGCGGGGAATCACAAGCTTACCAACCCATAACCGTAGAAGCTTATTCGCATTGCGGTCTTCCGCATCTCACTCAAGAGAATCACCATAGCAGTGTGACAATGTCTCCCCCAAAAAGGTCATCTTCACAACAAAGTAAAGCAATTGATATCTCATTCCAGTTGATGAGTTGGTGTATCTGTTGGAATTATGCCCTAGAGGCAATAATAAATGTATAGTTATTATTATAATTCCTATATCAAGATAATAGTTTATTATCCATGCTATAATTGTATTGAATGAAGACTCATTTACATGTGTGGATACATAGACAAAACACCGTCCCTAGCATGCCTCTAGTTGGCTAGCCAGTTGATCGATGATAGTCAGTGTCTTCTGATTATGAACAAGGTGTTGTTGCTTGATAACTGGATCACGTCATTAGGAGAATCACGTGATGGACTAGACCCAAACTAATAGACGTAGCATGTTGATCGTGTTATTTTGTTGCTACTGTTTTCTGCGTGTCAAGTATTTATTCCTATGACCATGAGATCATATAACTCACTGACACCGGAGGAATGCTTTGTGTGTATCAAACGTCGCAACGTAACTGGCTGACTATAAAGATGCTCTACAGGTATCTCCGAAGGTGTTAGTTGAGTTAGTATGGATCAAGACTGGGATTTGTCACTCCGTGTGACGGAGAGGTATCTCGGGGCCCACTCGGTAATACAACATCACACATAAGCCTTGCAAGCAATGTAACTTAGTGTAAGTTGCGGGATCTTGTATTACGGAACGAGTAAAGAGACTTGCCGATAAACGAGGTTGAAATAGGTATACGGATACTGACGATCGAATCTCGGGCAAGTAACATACCGAAGGACAAAGGGAATGACATACGGGATTATACGAATCCTTGGCACTGAGGTTCAAACGATAAGATCTTCGTAGAATATGTAGGATCCAATATGGGCATCCAGGTCCCGCTATTGGATATTGACCGAGGAGTCTCTCGGGTCATGTCTACATAGTTCTCGAACCCGCAGGGTCTGCACACTTAAGGTTCGACGTTGTTTTATGCGTATTTGAGTTATATGGTTGGTTACCGAATGTTGTTCGGAGTCCCGGATGAGATCACGGACGTCACGAGGGTTTCCGGAATGGTCCGGAAACGAAGATTGATATATAGGATGACCTCATTTGATTACCGGAAGGTTTTTGGAGTTACCGGGAATGTACCGGGAATGACGAATGGGTTCCGGGAGTTCACCGGAGGGGGGCAACCCACTCCGGGGAAGCCCATAGGTATTTGGGGGGGTCACACCAGCCCTTAGTGGGCTGGTGGGACAGCCCACCAATCCCCTATGCGCCAAGGAAGAAAAAATCAAAGGAAAGAAAAAAAAAGGAAGAAGTGGGAAAGGGGAAGGACTCCCTCCCACCAAACCAAGTAGGACTAGGTTTGGGGGGGGAGAGTCCTCCCCCCTGGCTCGGCCGACCCCTTGGGGATCCCTTGGACCCCAAGGCAAGGTCCCCCTCCCTCCTCCTATATATATGGGGCTTTTAGGGCAGATTTGAGACGACTTTCTCACGGCTGCCCGACCACATACCTCCATAGTTTTTCCTCTAGATCGTGTTTCTGCGGAGCTCGGGCGGAGCCCTGCTGAGACAAGGTCATCACCAACCTCCGGAGCGCCGTCACGCTGCCGGAGAACTCTTCTACCTCTCCGTCTCTCTTGCTGGATCAAGAAGGCCGAGATCATCGTCGAGCTGTACGTGTGCTGAACGCGGAGGTGCCGTCCGTTCGGTACTAGATCGTGGGACTGATCGCGGGATTGTTCGCGGGGCGGATCGAGGGACGTGAGGACGTTCCACTACATCAACCGCGTTCTTTAACGCTTCTGCTGTACGATCTACAAGGGTACGTAGATCACTCATCCCCTATCGTAGATGGACATCACCATGATAGGTCTTCGTGCGCATAGGAAATTTTTTGTTTCCCTTGCGACGTTCCCCAACAGTGGCATCATGAGCTAGGTTCATGCGTAGATGTCTTCTCGAGTAGAACACAAAAGGTTTTGTGGGCGGTGATGTGCGTTTTGCTGCCCTCCTTAGTCTTTTCTTGATTCCGCGGCATTGTTGGATTGAAGCGGCTTGGACCGACATTACTCGTACGCTTACGAGAGACTGGTTTCATCGTTACGAGTAACCCCCTTTGCTCAAAGATGACTGGCAAGTGACGGTTTCTCCAACTTTAGTTGAATCGGATTTGACCGAGGAGGTCCTTGGATGAGGTTAAATAGCAACTCACATATCTCCGTTGTGGTGTTTGCATAAGTAAGATGCGATCCTACTAGATACCCTTGGTCACCACGTAAAACATGCAACAACAAAATTAGAGGACGTCTAACTTGTTTTTGCAGGGTATGATTGTGATGTGATATGGCCAATGATGTGATGTGATATATTGGATGTATGAGATGATCATGTTGTAATAGAAATATCGACTTGCACGTCGATGGTACGGCAACCGGCAGGAGCCATAGGGTTGTCTTTATACTAACATATGTGCTTGCAGATGCGTTTACTATTTTGCTAGGATGTAGCTTTAGTAGTAATAGCATAAGTAGCACGACAACCCCGATGGCAACACGTTGATGGATGATCATGGTGTGGCGCCGGTGACAAGAAGATCGTGCCGGTGCTTTGGTGATGGAGATCAAGAAGCACGTGATGATGGCCATATCATGTCACTTATGAATTGCATGTGATGTTAATCCTTTTATGCACCTTATTTTGCTTAGAACGACGGTAGCATTATGAGGTGATCTCTCACTAAAATTTCAAGACGAAATTGTGTTCTCCCCGACTGTGCACCGTTGCTACAGTTCGTCGTTTCGAGACACCACGTGATGATCGGGTGTGATAGACTCAACGTTCACATACAACGGGTGCAAAACAGTTGCGCACGCGGAACACTCGGGTTAAGCTTGACGAGCCTAGCATGTGCAGACATGGCCTCGGAACACATGAGACCGAAAGGTCGATCATGAATCATATAGCTGATATGATTAGCATAGGGATGCTTACCACTGAAACTACTCTCGACTCACGTGATGATCGGACTTGGGATAGTGTAAGTGGATCATGAACCACTCAAATGACTAGAGAGATGTACTTTTTGAGTGGGAGTTTAGCATATAATTTGATTAAGTTGAACTCTAATTATCTTGAACATAGTCTAAGTCCACTTTGAATATATTTGTGTTGTAGATCATGGCTCACGCAAGTGTCATCCTCAATTTTAATACGTTCCTAGAGAAAGCTAAGTTGAAAGATGATGGAAGCAACTTTGTAGACTGGGCTCGTAATCTTAAGCTAATCTTACAAGCTGGAAAGAAGGATTATGTCCTTAATGCTGCGCTAGGAGATGAACCACCCGCTACGGCTGATCAGGATGTTAAGAACGCTTGGTTAGCGCGTAAGGAGGACTACTCAATAGTTCAATGTGCAGTCTTGTATGGCTTAGAACCGGGACTTCAACGTCGCTTTGAGCGTCATGGAGCATTTGAGATGTTCCAGGAGTTGAAGTTCATCTTTCAGAAGAACGCCCGGATCGAGAGGTATGAGACCTCCGATAAATTCTATGCTTGCAAGATGGAGGAAAACTCGTCTGTCAGTGAACATGTGCTCAAAATGTCTGGGTACTCAAACCGTCTAGCTGAACTGGGGATTGAACTCCCGCAAGAAGCTATCACTGACAGAATCCTTCAATCACTGCCGCCAAGATTTAAAGGCTTTGTGTTGAACTACAACATGCAAGGGATGAACAAGTCTCCCGGCGAGTTGTTTGCGATGCTGAAAGTCGCAGAGTCTGAACTCCGTAAATAGCATCAAGTGTTGATGGTGAGCAAGACCACTAGTTTCAAGAGAAACGGCAAAGGCAAGAAGGGCAATTCGAAGAAGAGCGGCAAGCCTGTTGCCAATCCGCCGAAGAAACCCAAGGCTGGACCTAAGCCTGAAACAGAGTGCTTCTATTGCAAGGGTATGGGTCACTGGAAGCGCAATTTCCCCAAGTATCTGGCAGATAAGAAGGCGGGCAAAGAAAAATCAGGTATATTTGATATACATGTTATTGATGTGTACTTAACCAGCTCTCATAGTAGTGCCTGGGTATTCGATACCGGTTCTGTTGCTCACATTTGCAACTCGAAACAGGAACTGCGGAATAGACGAAGGCTGGCAAAAGACGAAGTGACGATGCGCGTAGGAAACGGTTCCAAGGTTGATGCAATCGCGGTCGGCACAGTGTCACTTCAACTACCATCGGGATTGGTGATGAACTTAAATCATTGTTATTTAGTGCCTGCGTTGAGCATGAACATTATATCTGGATCTTGTTTATTGCGAGACGGTTACTCTTTTAAGTCTGAGAATAATGGTTGTTCTATTTCTATGAGTAACATCTTTTATGGTCATGCACCGAATGTGAGAGGATTGTTCATATTGAATCTTGATAGAGATACGCATATACATAACATTGAGACCAAAAGAGTTAGAGTAAACAATGATAGCGCCATATTTTTGTGGCACTGCCGCTTGGGTCATATTGGTGTAAAGCGCATGAAGAAACTCCATGCTGATGGACTTTTGGAGTCACTTGACTTTGATTCACTTGACACGTGCGAACCATGCCTCATGGGCAAGATGACTAAGACTCCGTTCTCCGGAACAATGGAGCGTGCAAGTGACTTGTTGGAAATCATACATACCGATGTGTGTGGTCCAATGAGCGTGGAGGCACGCGGCGGATATCGTTATTTTCTCACCTTCACTGACGATTTAAGTAGATATGGTTATGTCTACTTGATGAAGCACAAGTCTGAAACATTTGAAAAGTTCAAGCAATTTCAGAGTGAAGTGGAAAATCATCGTAACAAGAAGATCAAGTTCCTACGGTCTGATCGTGGGGCTGAATATCTGAGTTTCGAGTTTGGTACTCACTTAAGACAATGTGGAATTGTGTCGCAGTTAACACCGCCTGGAACACCACGGCGTAATGGTGTGTCCGAACGTCGTAATCGTACTTTGTTAGAAATGGTGCGATCTATGATGTCTCTTACTGATTTGCCGTTATCATTTTGGGGTTATGCATTAGAAACAGCTGCATTCACTTTAAATAGGGCACCATCGAAATCCGTTGAGACGACACCATACGAACTGTGGTATGGCAAAAGGCCAAAGTTGTCGTTTCTTAAAGTTTGGGGATGTGATGCTTATGTCAAAAAGCTTCAGCCTGAAAAGCTGGAACCCAAAGCGGAAAAGTGCGTCTTCATAGGTTACCCAAAAGAAACAGTTGGGTACACCTTCTATCTCAAATCCGAGGGCAAAGTGTTTGTTGCTAAGAACGGAACTTTTCTCGAGAAGGAGTTTATCTCTAAAGAATTGAGTGGGAGGAAGATAGAACTTGACGAGGTTGTCGAACCTCTCATCCCTCTGGATGGTGGCGCAGGGCAAGGGGAAACCTCTGTCATTGCGACGCCGGTTGAGGAGGAAGTTAATGATGATGATCATGAAACTTCAGTTCAAGTTTCTGTTGAACCACGCAGGTCGACGAGATCACGCGCTGCTCCAGAGTGGTACGGTAATTCCGTCTTATCAATCATGTTGTTAGACAACAATGAACCTGCAAATTATGAAGAAGCAATGGTGGGCCTAGATTCCGACAAATGGCTAGAAGCCATGAAATCCGAGATAGGATCCATGTATGAGAACAAAGTGTGGACTTTGGAGATACTGCCTGAGGGCCGCAAGGCTATTCAGAACAAATGGATCTTTAAGAAGAAGACGGACGCTGACGGTAATGTGACCGTTTATAAAGCTCGACTTGTGGCAAAGGGTTTTTCACAAGTTCCAGGAATTGACTACGATGAGACTTTCTCTCCCGTAGCGATGCTTAAGTCCGTCAGAATCATGTTAGCAATAGCTGCATTTTTCGATTATGAAATCTGGCAGATGGATGTCAAAACGGCGTTCCTTAACGGTTTCCTTAAGGAAGAGTTGTATATGATGCAACCCGAAGGTTTTGTCGATCCTAAAAATGCTGACAAAGTGTGCAAGCTCCAGCGATCCATTTATGGACTGGTGCAAGCATCTCGGAGTTGGAACAAACGCTTTGATGAGGTGATCAAAGCATTTGGGTTTATACAAGTAGTTGGAGAATCTTGTATTTACAAGAAAATGAGTGGGAGCTCTGTGGCGTTTCTAATATTATATGTGGATGACATATTACTGATTGGAAACAACGTAGAGCTTTTGGAGAGCATAAAAGGTTACTTGAATAAAAGTTTCTCTATGAAGGACCTAGGAGAAGCTGCTTACATTCTAGGCATTAAGATCTATAGGGATAGATCAAAACGCCTGATAGGACTTTCACAAAGCACATACCTTGATAAAGTTTTGAAGAGGTTCAAAATGGAACAGTCCAAGAAAGGGTTCTTGCCAGTGTTACAAGGTACGAGATTGAGTAAGACTCAGTGCCCAGCAACTGATGAAGATAGAGAGCATATGCGCTCCGTCCCCTATGCTTCAGCCATAGGTTCTATCATGTATGCGATGCTGTGCACTAGACCGGATGTTAGCCTGGCCATAAGTATGGCAGGTAGGTTCCAGAGTAATCCAGGAGTGGATCACTGGACGGCGGTCAAGAATATCCTGAAGTACCTGAAAAGGACTAAGGAGATGTTTCTCGTGTATGGAGGTGACGAAGAGCTCGCCGTAAAAGGTTACGTCGATGCAAGCTTTGACACAGATCCGGACGACTCTAAGTCGCAAACCGGATACGTATTTATTCTTAATGGGGGTGCAGTAAGCTGGTGCAGTTCCAAGCAAAGCGTCGTAGCAGATTCTACATGTGAAGCGGAGTACATGGCTGCCTCGGAGGCGGCTAAGGAGGGTGTCTGGATGAAGCAGTTCATGACGGATCTTGGAGTGGTGCCAAGTGCACTGGATCCAATAACCTTGTTCTGTGACAACACTGGTGCCATTGCCCTGGCAAAGGAACCAAGGTTTCACAAGAAGACCAGACACATCAAACGACGCTTCAACCTCATCCGCGACTACGTCGAGGAGGAGGACGTAAATATATGCAAAGTGCACACGGATCTGAATGTAGCAGACCCGCTGACTAAACCTCTTCCACGGCCAAAACATGATCGACACCAGAACTGTATGGGTGTTAGATTTATTACAATGTAATTCACATGGTGATGTGAGGGCTAGATTATTGACTCTAGTGCAAGTGGGAGACTGTTGGAATTATGCCCTAGAGGCAATAATAAATGTATAGTTATTATTATAATTCTTGTATCAAGATAATAGTTTATTATCCATGCTATAATTGTATTGAATGAAGACTCATTTACATGTGTGGATAGATAGACAAAACACCGTCCCTAGCATGCCTCTAGTTGGCTAGCCAGTTGATCGATGATAGTCAGTGTCTTCTGATTATGAACAAGGTGTTGTTGCTTGATAACTGGATCACGTCATTAGGAGAATCACGTGATGGACTGGACCCAAACTAATAGACGTAGCATGTTGATCGTGTTATTTTGTTGCTACTGTTTTCTGCGTGTCAAGTATTTATTCCTATGACCATGAGATCATATAACTCACTGACACCGGAGGAATGCTTTGTGTGTATCAAACGTCGCAACGTAACTGGGTGACTATAAAGATGCTCTACAAGTATCTCCGAAGGTGTTAGTTGAGTTAGTATGGATCAAGACTGGGATTTGTCACTCCGTGTGACGGAGAGGTATCTCGGGGCCCACTCGGTAATACAACATCACACATAAGCCTTGCAAGCAATGTAACTTAGTGTAAGTTGCGGGATCTTGTATTACGGAACGAGTAAAGAGACTTGCCGATAAACGAGGTTGAAATAGGTATACGGATACTGACGATCGAATCTCGGGCAAGTAACATACCGAAGGACAAAGGGAATGACATACGGGATTATACGAATCCTTGGCACTGAGGTTCAAACGATAAGATCTTCGTAGAATATGTAGGATCCAATATGGGCATCCAGGTCCCGCTATTGGATATTGACCGAGGAGTCTCTCGGGTCATGTCTACATAGTTCTCGAACCCGCAGGGTCTGCACACTTAAGGTTCGACGTTGTTTTATGCGTATTTGAGTTATATGGTTGGTTACCGAATGTTGTTCGGAGTCCCGGATGAGATCACGGACGTCACGAGGGTTTCCGGAATGGTCCGGAAACGAAGATTGATATATAGGATGACCTCATTTGATTACCGGAAGGTTTTTGGAGTTACCGGAAATGTACCGGGAATGACGAATGGGTTCCGGGAGTTCACCGGAGGGGGGCAACCCACTCCGGGGAAGCCCATAGGTATTTGGGGGGGTCACACCAGCCCTTAGTGGGCTGGTGGGACAGCCCACCAATCCCCTATGCGCCAAGGAAGAAAAAATCAAAGGAAAGAAAAAAAAAGGAAGAAGTGGGAAAGGGGAAGGACTCCCTCCCACCAAACCAAGTAGGACTCGGTTTGGGGGGGAGAGTCCTCCCCCCTTGCTCGGCCGACCCCTTGGGGATCCCTTGGACCCCAAGGCAAGGTCCCCCTCCCTCCTCCTATATATATGGGGCTTTTAGGGCAGATTTGAGACGACTTTCTCACGGCTACCCGACCACATACCTCCATAGTTTTTCCTCTAGATCGTGTTTCTGCGGAGCTCGGGCGGAGCCCTGCTGAGACAAGGTCATCACCAACCTCCGGAGCGCCGTCACGCTGCCGGAGAACTCTTCTACCTCTCCGTCTCTCTTGCTGGATCAAGAAGGCCGAGATCATCGTCGAGCTGTACGTGTGCTGAACGCGGAGGTGCCGTCCGTTCGGTACTAGATCGTGGGACTGATCGCGGGATTGTTCGCGGGGCGGATCGAGGGACGTGAGGACGTTCCACTACATCAACCGCGTTCTCTAACGCTTCTGCTGTACGATCTACAAGGGTACGTAGATCACTCATCCCCTCTCGTAGATGGACATCACCATGATAGGTCTTCGTGCGCATAGGAAAATTTTTGTTTCCCTTGCGACGTTCCCCAACAGTATCTTTACTTACTCTTTGTCTGATCCAAGCATGTGCACGGTTCCAAAGTCCAAACTACAATCATATCGACTACCGGAATGAGTGGCTATGCCGATGGTTGATGCCCATCAGCGTAGGGCCATATGGCGTCGGCGTAGGGGTGTATCGACGGCCACCGTCGGCATAGCACCTTCGGGATCACGAACATCGGCGTATCCGACCAGGCCGTCGGCAGTGAGCCTTATTCTAGTAGTGGTCATCCCTTTATTTTTTCACTGTATAGAAGCACAAGCATTGAAACCAATTTTGCTGCCTTCAATCAAATAAGAACATGGATTTAGATTCTTTAAGTACTATCGGAAATCTTAGCCGTGTGCAAAAAATAAATTGTCTAAACTAATCAGCATGTTCGTATGAAGCGTCTAGTGAGACTGAAGCTCCCTCTGAGCCACCTCCCTGCCGACACCCTCCAGCTTGGTGGCGCCACCGCCACCGTTCTCCTCCAGCGCAGCCACCATGCGCCAGAATGCCACCATGTTGGACATGAGCCCGTCTCCCACGAGGGCCACGAGCCCACGACACCGACCTTCTCCACCTACGTTGTCGCATGGCGCCTCCCCGCAGATCCCACGCCTCTACAAACCTATGCTTCTAGCAAATTCAACAGAGCCAATTTCATGGGGACAACACTAATTTAGCGGTTCAATTTTTTCAATAGTGTTGTGTTCTCTAGAACACAAAAACGTTGAATAGAGAAATTGACCAAAGTGAATCAAGAAAGAGTACAATTTTTTTATAACAAATACTCGATCTCACTAAAAAATGCAATACAATAATTACAACATCACAAGAAAGCTACATATTTATCACTATAATTGAAAATTGAAAATAAAAATAGTGTAGGCCAGATAGCTCACTATAGGTGATTGTACACATGGCCCATATCCTTTTGCACCATCTGTTGTGTTGTCAAAACAGGTACGCAAGAGAAATTTATAGAGAAAGGTCATAACCTTTAACACTACTTTCGTACCATAGATGCTTCCAGATTACATGGACACATACCATTATATTGCTTCTAGTTTTCTTCCAACTTATTGTGTTGATTTCGTGACCTGATCTTGAAAAGCGACATAGCAGACCTACTTTGTCACAAGTCATTGCAATCACATGTATATATGCTCCAATAACCAGAACATCAAGTCCCAAGCCTTCACGAAATTTCAAGTTTGGGCTAAGAAACTTCAGGCAACCTGTCAATATTGAAGATAACAAAACTAATGAAGTCATTACTTAGTCCATATACCAATAAGTAGTCATTGAGCCCAACAAATTTGGAATGATGAATGCTCCCTGATTTCTTAGAAAAACTCATTGCGTACATGCAAATGAATAACTAAGTTTTAGATAATTGATATGTGCAAGTAAGTAGTCAACAAAAACCCCATAATGTCAGCGCATTCTGCACTACAACACTCCATAATAAAATTATTATCCCTACAACGCGCTTTCCAAAATTCATGGCAAACTTTATTGGAAGTTGTGGACCACAAGAGCAAGGGGATTTGGGGACATCCTAGCTCTAGCGTAGATTGGAACATATTAGGGGAATCAAGGTCACACACACCATGGATGAGGCAAGTAGTCTCGTTGGATCCCCTTGATGTTGGAAATATGCCCTAGAGGCAATAATAAAATGGTTATTATCATATTTCCTTGTTCATGATAATCGTCTATTGTTCATGCTATAATTGTATTAACAGGAAACAGTAATACATGTGTGAATAAATAGATCACAATGTGTCCCTAGCAAGCCTCTAGTTGGCTAGCTCGTTAGTCAATAGATGATCATGGTTTCCTGATCATGGGCATTAGATGTCATTGATAACAGGATCACATCATTGGGAGAATGATGTGATGGACGAGACCCAATCCTAAGCCTAGCACTAGATCGTATTGTTCGTATGCTAATGCTTTTCTAATGTCAAGTATCTTTTCCTTCGACTGTGAGATTGTGCAACTCCCGGATACCGTAGGAGTGCTTTGGGTGTATCAAACGTCACAACGTAAAAGTGTGACTATAAAGGTGCACTACGGGTACCGCCGAAAGTGTCTGTTGGGTTGGCACGAATCGAGATCGGGATTTGTCACTCCGTGAGACGGAGAGGTATCTCTGGGCCCACTCGGTAGAACATCATCATGAGCTCAATGTGACTAAGGAGTTAGTCACACGATGACGTGCTACGGAACGAGTAAAGAGACTTACCGGTAACGAGATTGAACAAGGTATAGGTATACCGACGATCGAATCTCGGGCAAGTTCTATACCGACAGACAAAGGGAATCGTATACGGGATTGATTGAATCCTTGACATCGTGGTTCATCTGATGAGATCATCATGGAGCTAGTGGGAGCCACCATGGGTATCCAGACCCCGCTGATGGTTATTGGCCAGAGAGGTGTCTCGGTCATGTCTGCCTGTCTCCCGAACCCGTAGGGTCTACACACTTAAGGTTCGATGACGCTAGGGTTATAGGGAATTGTTATACGAGGTTACCGAAAGTTGTTCGGAGTCCCGGATGAGATCCCGGACATCACGAGGAGCTCCGGAATGGTCTGGAGGTAAATATTGATATATAGGACGGATGGTTTCGGATACCGGAAGTGTTTCGGGCATCACCGGTAACGTACCGGGACCACCGGGACCACCAGAGGTGGCCCCGGGGGACCACCGAAGGGGGGCAACGACCCCGGAAGATAAGGTGGGCCAAGTGGGGGTGGGAACCAGCCCCTAGGTGGGCTGGTGCGCCTCCCCACTCAGCCCATAGCGCAAGGGAGAGAAAAGGGGGGGCAAACCCTAGGCCAGGTGGGCCTATGGCCCACCAGATGGTGCGCCACCCCCTCCTCCCCTTCTGGCCGCCGCACCTCCCATCTGGGGGGGCTGCCGCACCCCCTAGGGTGGGAACCCTAGGGGTGGCACCCCCTCTCCCCTCCCCCTATATATATCAGGCACTTTTGGCCATTGAGACACACGGTTTTTCCCTCTCTCGGCGCAGCCCTGCTCTTCTTCCTCCTCCTTTGTGCCGGTGCTTGGCGAAGCCCTGCCGGGAGACCCCGTCTCTCCATCGACACCATGCCGTCGTGTTGCTGGAGTTCTTCCCCAACCTCTCCCTCCTCCTTGCTGGATCAAGGTGTGGGAGACGTCACCGGGCTGCACGTGTGTTGAACGCGGAGGTGCCGTTGTTCGGCACTAGATCGGAATCGCTGCGAGTACGACTCCATCAACCGCGTTCTAGCAACGCTTCCGCTTAGCGATCTTCAAAGGTATGAAGATGCTCTTAACCCTCTCTCCTTGCTGGTCTCTCCATAGGAAGATCTGAATATGCGTAGGAAAAATTTGAATTTATGCTACGTTACCCTACAGTGGCATCCGAGCCAGGTTTTCTATGCGTAGATTCTATGCACGAGTAGAACACAAAAGTTGTGGGCGATGATTTGTCAATTTGCTTGCCGCTACTAGTCTTATTATTTTCCGGCGGTATTGTGGGATGAAGCGGCCCGGACCGACTTTACACGTACGCTTACGTGAGACTGGTTCCACCGACATACATGCACACCGTGCATAAAGGTGGCTAGCGGGTGTCTGTCTCTCCCACTCTAGTCGGATTGGATTTGATGAAAAGGGTCCTTATAAAGGGTAAATAGCTTTGGCATATTATCGTTGTGGCTGTCACGTAGGTAAGAAGGCGTTCTTGCTAGAAACCCAAATCAGCCACCTAAAACTTGCAACAACAATTAGAGGACGTCTAACTTGTTTTTGCAGGGTTTGACATGTGATGTGATATAGCCAAAGTTGTGATGTTGCATGTATGATGTATGAGATGATCATGTTATTGTAATAGGTTTCACGACTTGCATGTCGATGAGTATGACAACCGGCAGGAGCCATAGGAGTTGTCTTAATTTATTGTATGAGATGCGACGCCGTGTGCTTACTACTTTTACTTCATTGCTAACGGTTAGCTATAGTAATAGTGATAGTAGTAGTTGGCGTGACGACTTCACGGAGACACGATGATGGAGATCATGATGATGGAGATCATGGTGTCACGCCGGTGACGATGATGATCATGCGATGCCTGAAGATGGAGATCGAAAGAGCAAAGATGATAATGGCCATATCATGTCACTATATGATTGCATTGTGATGTTTATCATGTTTTACATCTTATTGCTTAGAACGATGGTAGCATAATAAGATGATCCCTCTTAAAATTTCGAGAACGTATTCCCCTAAGTGTGCACCGTTGCGAAGGTTCGTTGTCTCGAAGCACCATGTGATGATCGAGTGTGATAGATTCTAACGTTCGCATACAACGGGTGTAAGCCAGATTTACACACGCGAAACACCTAGGTTAACTCGACGAGCTTAGCATGTACAGACATGACCTCGAATACAAGAGACCGAAAGGTCGAACATGAGTCGTATGGTTGAATACGATCAGCATGAAGTTGCTCACCATGGTGACTAGTCCGTCTCACGTGATGATCGGACACGGGTTAGTCAACATGGATCATGTATCACTTAGATGACTAGAGGGATGTCGATTTAAGTGGGAGTTCATACTTAATTTGATTAAATGAACTTAATTGTCATGAACTTAGTCCAAAAGTTGTCTTTATAAATATTGTAGATGTCCAACGTCAACCTCAACTTCAACGCATTCCTAGAGAAAAACAAGCTGAAAGATGATGGTAGCAACTATGCGGACTGGGTTCGCAACTTGAAGCTCATCCTTGAAGCAGCTAAAAAGGCTTATGTCCTTAATGCACCGCTAGGTGACCCTCCCGCTCCCGCAGCAGCCCAGGACATTCTGAACGTCTGGCAAACGCGGAGTGATGACTACTCTCTGGTCAGGTGTGGCATGTTATACAGTTTAGAAACGGGGCTCCAAAGGTGTTTTGAGCAACACGGGGCATATGAGATGTTCCAGGAGCTGAAGCTAGTTTTTCAAGCTCATGCCCGTGTCGAGAGATATGAAGTCTCTGACAAGTTCTTTAGCTGTAAGATGGAGGAGAACAGTTCTGTCAGTGAGCACATACTCAAAATGTCTGGGTTACACGGTCGTCTGACTTCACTTGGAGTCGAACTTCCGAATGATGCTATAATTGACAGAATCCTCCAGTCTCTCCCACCAAGCTACAAAGGCTTTGTGCTTAACTACAACATGCAAGGGATGGAGAAGACCATTCCCGAGTTGTACTCGATGATCAAGTCTGCAGAAGTAGAAATCAAGAAAGAGCATCAAGTGTTGATGGTCAACAAGACCACTAGTTTCAAGAAAGGCAAGGGTAAGAAGAACTTCAAGAAAGACGGCAAAGCTGTTGCCGCGCCCGGTAAGCCAGATGCCGGGAAGAAGAAAAAGAACGGACCCAAGCCTGAGACTGAGTGCTTCTATTGCAAGGGAACGGGTCACTGGAAGCGGAACTGCCCCAAATACTTAGCGGACAAGAAGGCCGGCAACGTTAAAGGTATATGTGATATACATGTTATTGATGTGTACCTTACCAGCGGTCGTAGTAGCTCCTGGGTATTTGATACCGGTGTTGTTGCTCACATTTGCAACTCAAAGCAGGAACTGCGGAATAAGCGGAGACTGGCCAAGGACGAGGTGACGATGCGCGTCGGGAATGGTTCAAAGGTCGATGTGATCGCCGTCGGCACGCTACCTCTACATCTACCGTCGGGATTAGTTTTAAACCTTAATAATTGTTATTTAGTACCAGCTTTAAGCATGAACATTGTATCAGGGTCTTGCTTAATGCGAGACGGCTACTCATTTAAGTCAGAGAATAATGGTTGTTCTATTTATATGAGTGATATGTTTTATGGTCATGCTCCGCTGGTGAATGGTTTATTCTTGATGAATCTCGATCGTGATGTTACACATATTCATAGTGTGAGTACCAAAAGATGCAAAGTTGATAATGATAGTCCCACATACTTGTGGCACTGCCGCCTTGGTCATATTGGCGTTAAGCGCATGAAGAAGCTCCATACTGATGGACTATTAGAGTCTCTTGACTTTGAATCATTTGACACATGCGAACCGTGCCTCATGGGCAAGATGACTAAGACTCCATTCTCAGGAATAATGGAGAGAGCAACCGACTTATTGGGAATAATACATACTGATGTGTGTGGTCCAATGAACGTTGAAGCTCGCGGTGGTTATCGTTATGTTCTCGCTCTCACCGATGATTTGAGTAGGTATGGGTATATCTACTTGATGAAGCACAAATCTGAGACGTTTGAAAAGTTCAAGGAATTTCAGAGTGAGGTTGAGAATCAACGTGACAGAAAAATTAAATGTCTACGATCTGATCGTGGAGGAGAATATTTGAGTCACGAGTTTGGCACACACCTAAGGAAGTGTGGAATCGTTTCACAACTGACGCCGCCTGGCACACCGCAGCGCAACGGAGTGTCTGAACGTCGTAATCGCACTTTATTAGATATGGTACGATCTATGATGTCTCTCACCGACTTACCGCTATCATTTTGGGGATACGCATTATAAACTGCAGCATTCACTTTAAATAGGGCACCGTCTAAATCTGTTGAGACGACACCGTATGAACTATGGTTTGGCAAGAAACCTAAGTTGTCGTTTCTTAAAGTTTGGGGCTGCGATGCTTATGTGAAGAAACTTCAACCAGAAAAGCTCGAACCCAAAGAGGAGAAATGCGTATTCATAGGATACCCTAAGGAAACTATTGGGTATACCTTCTATCTTAGATCCGAAGGTAAAACCTTTGTTGCCAAGAACGGATCCTTTCTAGGGAAAGAGTTTTTCTCGAAAGAAGTAAGTGGGAGGAAGGTAGAACTTGATGAGGTAATTACACCCCCTCTCGAACAGGAAAGTAGCGCAGCGCGGGAAGTTGTTCCTGTGGCGCCTACACCGACTGAAGAGGAAGTTAATGATGATGATCATGAAGCTTCGGATCAAGTTACTACTGAACCGCGAAGGTCCACAAGGGCACGCTCCGCACCAGAGTGGTACGGCAACCCTGTGATGGAAATCATGTTGTTAGACAACGGTGAACCTTCGAACTATGAAGAAGCAATGGCGGGCCCGGATTCCAACAAATGGCTTGAGGCTATGAAATCCGAGATAGGATCCATGTATGAGAATAAAGTATGGACTTTGGTGGAGTGCCCGATGACCGGCGAGCCATAGAAAATTAATGGATCTTCAAGAAGAAGACTGATGAAAACGGTAATGTAACCGTTTACAAAGCTCGACTTGTCGCAAAGGGTTTTCGACAAATTCAAGGAGTTGACTACAAAGAGACTTTCTCTCCCGTAGCGAAGCTAAAATCAGTTCGAATCATGTTAGCAATTGCCGCCTTTTATGATTATGAAATTTGGCAAATGGACGTCAAAACAGAGTTCCTTAACGGGAACCTTAAGGAAGAGTTGTATATGATGCAACCAGAAGGTTTTGTTGACCCTAAGGGTGCTAACAAAGTGCGCAAGCTCCAGCGCTTCATCTATGGGCTGGTGCAAGCATCTCGGAGTTGGAACATTCGCTTTAATGAGGTGATTAAAGCGTTTGGGTTCATACAGGTTTACGGAGAAGCCTGTCTGTACAAGAAAGTGAGTGGGAGCTCTGTAGCTTTCCTCATACTATATGTGGATGACATATTATTGATGGGGAATAATATAGAGATGTTGGAGAGCATAAAGGCCTATTTGAACAAGAGTTTTTCAATGAAGGACCTTGGAGAAGCTGCATACATATTAGGCATCAAGATCTATAGAGATAGATCGAGACGCCTCATAGGTCTTTCGCAAAGTACATACCTTGACAAGATATTGAAGAAGTTCAATACGGAAAACTCAAAGAAAGGGTTCTTGCCAGTTTTGCAAGGTATGAGATTGAGTAAGACTCAGTCGCCGACCACGGCAGCAGATAGAGAGAAGATGAGTTTGTCCCCTACGCTTCAGCCGTGGGCTCTCTAATGTATGCCATGTTGTGTACCAGACCTGATATAAACCTTGCCATAAGTTTGGTAGGGAGGTACCAAAGTGATCCAGGCATGGAACACTGGACAGCGGTCAAGAATGCCCTTAAGTACCTGAAGAGGACTAAGGAAATGTTTCTCGTTTATGGAGGTGACGAAGAGCTCATCGTAAAGGGTTACGTCGACGCTAGCTTCGACACAGATCCGGATGACTCTAAGTCACAGACCGGATACGTATATGTGTTGAATGGTGGGGCAGTGAGCTGGTGCAGCAGCAAGCAAGAAGTCGTGGCAGCATCTACATGTGAAGCGGAGTACATAGCTGCTTCAGAAGCGGCTCATGAAGGAATTTGGATGAAGGAGCTCATCACCGACCTTGGAGTGGTTCCAAGCGCGTCGGGTCCTATGACACTCTTCTGTGATAACACTCGAGCCATTGCCATAGCCAATGAGCCCAGGTTTCACCGGAAGACGAAGCACATCAAGCGCCGCTACAACTCCATCCAGGACCATGTCCAGAGTGGAGTGATAGATATTTGTAAAGTACACACGGATCTGAATATTGCAGACCCGTTGACTAAACCTCTTCCACGAGCAAAACATGATCAACACCATGATGCTATGGGTGTTCGATACATCACAATGTAACTAGATTATTGACTCTAGTGCAAGTGGGAGACTGTTGGAAATATGCCCTAGAGGCAATAATAAAATGGTTATTATCATATTTCGTTGTTCATGATAATCGTCTATTGTTCATGCTATAATTGTATTAACAGGAAACAGTAATACATGTGTGAATAAATAGATCACAATGTGTCCCTAGCAAGCCTCTAATTGGCTAGCTCGTTAGTCAATAGATGATCATGGTTTCCTGATCATGGGCATTAGATGTCATTGATAACGGGATCACATCATTGGGAGAATGATGTGATGGACGAGACCCAATCCTAAGCCTAGCACTAGATTGTATTGTTCGTATGCTAATGCTTTTCTAATGTCAAGTATCTTTTCCTTCGACCGTGAGATTGTGCAACTCCCGGATACCGTAGGAGTGCTTTGGGTGTATCAAACGTCACAACGTAACTGGGTGACTATAAAGGTGCACTACAGGTACCTCTGAAAGTGTCTGTTGGGTTGGCACGAATCGAGATCGAGATTTGTCACTTCGTGAGACGGAGAGGTATCTCTGAGCCCACTCGGTAGAACATCATCATGATATCAATGTGACTAAGGAGTTAGTCACACGATGACGTGCTACGGAACGAGTAAAGAGACTTACCAGTAACGAGATTGAACAAGGTATAGGTATACCGACGATCGAATCTCGGGCAAGTTCTATACCGACAGACAAAGGGAATCGTATACGGGATTGATTGAATCCTTGACATCATGGTTCATCCGATGAGATCATCGTGGAGCTAGTGGGAGCCACCATGGGTATTCAGACCCCGCTGATGGTTATTGGCCAGAGAGGTGTCTCGGTCATGTCTGCGTGTCTCCCGAACCCGTAGGGTCTACACACTTAAGGTTCGATGGCGCTAGGGTTATAGGGAATTGTTATACGAGGTTACCAAAAGTTGTTCGGAGTCCCGGATGAGATCCCGGACGTCACGAGGATCTCCGGAATGGTCCGGAGGTAAAGATTGATATATAGGACGGATGGTTTCGGATACCGGAAGTGTTTCGGGCATCACAGGTAACGTACCGGGACCACCGGGACCACCGGAGGTGGCCCCGGGGGACCACCGAAGGGGGGCAACGACCCCGAGAGATAAGGTGGGCCAAGTGGGGGTGGGAACCAGCCCCTAGGTGGGCTGGTGCGCCTCCCCACTCAGCCCATAGCGCAAGGGAGAGAAATGGGGGGGCAAACCCTAGGCCAGGTGGGCCTAAGGCCCACCAGATGGTGCGCCACCCCCTCCTCCCCTTCTGGCTGCCGCACCTCCCATCTGGGGGGGCTGCCGCACCCCCTAGGGTGGGAAACCTAGGGGTGGCACCCCCTCTCCCCTCCCCCTATATATATCGGGCACTTTTGGCCATTGAGACACACGGTTTTTCCCTCTCTCTCGGCGCAGCCCTGCTCTTCTTCCTCCTCCTCTCTGCCGGTGCTTGGCGAAGCCCTGCCGGGATACCCCGTCTCTCCATCGACACCACGCCGTCGTGTTGCTGGAGTTCTTCCCCAACCTCTCCCTCCTCCTTGCTGGATCAAGGTGTGGGAGACGTCACCGGGCTGCACGTGTGTTGAACGCGGAGGTGCCGTTGTTCGGCACTAGATCGGAATCGCTGCGAGTACGACTCCATCAACCGCGTTCTAGCAACGCTTCCGCTTAGCGATCTTCAAAGGTATGAAGATGCTCTTACCCCTCTCTCATTGCTGGTCTCTCCATAGGAAGATCTGAATATGCGTAGGAAAATTTTGAATTTATGCTACGTTACCCAACACTTGAGGCCATGCACGAGCTGCCTCAATGCCGGTGGGTTCTTCGTATCCTCCGCTGTCATGGATGTGTGCACACGGATCCGGTTTCACAAAATATTCAAAATACATGTGTAAGTTCTAAAAATATTGAAATAAAAGGAAGAGAATGGTGTATACAACAAAAATGGACATATCCTCAATCTAAAAGAAAGCACCGGAGTAAAAGTTTTGGTGCTACATTACAACTCAGGTTCATTTATTTGTGTGGCAAAGGAAACATATGAACATAACCTAAAACTTAAATAAACGGGTATCCACTTTCACAAGCTTGTGACAAAAATATACATCAACCATATATCCAATGGTCTATGAAGTTGAACAAGATTTATATTGTGCAAAGGAAAAAGATTACCAGACGTGTGCCCACGGTGAATTGGTGATGCATATCCATTATTCTCACCTTCAAATAATCAATAGAATATTCCCGTACTTGTGGCCACTTGCAGGTGTCATTGTGTATCCCGTAATAAAAAATCAATTCCTTGTGTCTAATAATGAACTACGATTATCACTAAAACAATTAGCACACATTCCATCGGCGGCTCGGTATGCAACAGTGCACATGCCAAAGCTCTCATGGACAACTCTATACAACCTCTTTCGGAACTCTACTTGGCTCAGTGTTGTGTTTTCAGCAGAAAAACATAACAAAAAAACATACTGGGTATTTCTGAGATTTTGATCTAGAAAGTTTAACAATTACATGAACTGCAAAAAATCAGCTTAAAAGGAAGGGAAAGAATGCCAACCAGTCGACAATATCACCAGTTCACAAGTTTTTCCCGTAGATTTAATCTGGAATGAGCTCTTGCGGCAACTTTAGCTATCTTTATATTTTACCTGAACCATGGAAACTCAGAACCAGGATGCTTTGTTCCTCAGGAACAGATACATATAGGACGGGAAATTCAGAGAGATAATGAACTATTGTCCAAGTGCTCTTGCTACATACCTGTATCAAATATCATAGGGTTACTTGTGATTATATCATGTGAAAGATATCCAACTTTGACTAATAGATAAGAAAGATGGAGTAAAAAATGCTAGGCAAGAATTTGATAGAATACATGTGAAACCAGCTTCCTTCTCAGATAAAGCTATGTTCTTCTACTTTCTCTGCCAAAAACACAAGCATGTTAATATACTTCAGTTAACAAACAAAAAAAATAATATAAAGCTAGCAGTAGATTTACATATTGCAGAAGGGCAAAAATATTCAATAGAGCAGATGCGCCCGGTCCTCTTATGCGGAACGTCCACATTCATAGGGATATGTACCGCATAAGAGACCACAGTTATCTAGCAGGGATTACCAGCCTTACGCAATAGTGATCGAACTACTACCTTTTTTTGAGGGATATGATCGGCTTACTACCTAGGACAATCCCCACGCTCGAAGCCCGTGATGCAGGCACAAATATGCGCCCTTTTGGAGTAGATATGCATTCTTGCTGCCTCCTCGTTCAAGGGGTCTGAGGTCTGGGTACAAGAAGCTGAGGTAAAAACACCTCAAAGATGTCCACAAGGTCCGCAGCAACAGGACAACAAAATTTGATGCTCTAGTACGCAGAGACGTGGAAAAGAATTGAGGTCTTACAGCTGTTTTGCAACTAACTGGTGACGACGGGAGGAAGATGGGCAAGAAAACATACTGGAGAGACGCAGGCTTGCCGTAGTGAGCAAAGTCGAGTGATGATGACCCCGGCGGCCCCTTCTCCATCCCTCAGCTGCTTGTGGGGCACAGTGCGGCGCCACGGGGTGGGGATAGGGTTCCTGTAGCACGGCGGGGCGGGGATAGGGTTCAGGCGGCGCAGCGCGGGGGCAGACGGTCGACCCGACGGTCGGTGTCGTGTGGGATGGAGCGGGGGTTGGGGCATGTGGGGTTGGGCATCGAGCTCATTGAGGAGTCAGATGAAGACGACCGGCTATGATGGAACAAAGAGGCGATGGGTGGCGTGATGGGCGGTGCAATGACGGAAGATCCTCCACGACGCGCATCTCCAACAACTTTGAGCCCCACATCCCTTCCTTTACCAACCTGGATGTATTCATGGTGTGTCACGTTGCCTCGATGGAGAGCACAGTTGAATCCAGCAAATATATCCTCGCTGATGTTGATCACCTTGGATGCTTTACTAATACCACCTCGGCCCAAGAACCAAAGACGATCAAATACATCGGGGTGGCTGTAATGCATCCTAACCTTGAGTAGGTTGGCAAGGATACGCTAACTCAGAGTGACGAAGCATGTTTCTTGGGCAGACATAAACCAGGCCAGGGAAGAGACAGAACCGGTGAACACATGCTCCCAAACTCCAAGGATATTTGGCTTGCGAGCTGACGGGCGATAAGGATTGAACTCCTCGAGCAGGTCTCTCATCTTGAGAGCTTCTTAAAAGTAGTTGTCTTGGTTCATGTCGATGGTCTGAACCGCATCGCCCCTTGTGAAGATGAGCACATGGTTCTGGTTCTCCGGTTTACCTTCACCAAGCTTCATCAGTCCAGGAAGCTTAACCCGATAAATCTCAACCTCCCTGTGGACCAGTTGGTCGTACTTCAGAAGGACGGAGAAGTACTCTATTTCACTTGCACCTGCGGCGTCTGAGCGTTTTTCATCAACATAAGCGACACGCAGTGCCTCGTACTTCTTCATCAGCTCCAGTATCTCAACAGCACGGGGGTCATTTCTAGCTTTCTGCCGACCATAAAGCTGGCATGCAACCACATAAGTGTATTTCATAAGAGGGGCGGTCCGATAATCGCTACCTTGAAACAAGGAGCTCACCCCAGCACCACTGCCTGCTCTGCTCAGTGCTGCTGGTGCACGTGAAGAAGATGCGCTGCTAGAGGAAGTAGAAGCCAGATCTAGTGTTGAACAATTCTTCTTCGATCGAGTAATCAATGTAGGATGTTCAGACGCGGATTCGGAGATCATCGGCCTCTGTTGCTGGTCAGATGCAGATTCAAGAAAAGTCAGCATCTTGAGAGCTTCATAGTAATACATCATCCCCCTCACGGTGCGGGAGAGCGTCTGTCCCCTGTACGAGACCCACTGCCGGAGTGTGACAGCCCGATGCCGACGTTCCAGAAGATTCCCCTCTCTTTCCGTTTTCGCCATGTGATTTATTTTATTTGTCGCATCATCATCGCATTATGTGCATCATCTGCATTGCATCGGCATCTCCGTTGCCGCCCGTTTTCAAACTTGCACCCGTTGTTAGTTGCCGGTTATCATCGTCGGTCGTCCCGAGCCTGACCGCACACGCACGTGCCCGCGGCACCGTCGAAACCCTGTTTTTAAAAACGCGTTTTAAACTTTCTCTAATCGTGGTGAAACTCGGCACGCGATCGCGATTAGATATAGCTAGGCCGCTTGTCGAATTTCGTCGCGATCGGAGACCGTCTGGTACCCGAACGGTCGCCCGTAGCGGCACCGTCTTTGGTTATTCGTCGGACGTCTGTCGGTGTTTTAAAATTCGTGCCGTGCCGCCCGTTCTCCCTCTCGTCTCCGGATATCCCCTCTACACGGCCGCGTACCCATTCCCGCGTTCGGAATCGTCCGAATCCGACCCCGCGGTTGGATCCGGAACGAAATTCCGGTTAACCGAGCCCTCCCGTTTGTCTATATATACCCCACCATCACATTTAGACAGCATCCCCCTAATCTTGCCTCGTTTTCCACGCCCGAAACCCTAGCCGCCGCGCCCCCTCTCTCTCCCCCCGCAGCACCTCCACCCACCAGCCGCCGCGGGCCCGCCGAGCCCAGATCGGGCCCGGGCAGGCCCATCCGGCCGCCGCCGCCGCCCCGTTCTCTCCCCGCAGCCCGAGCTCCTCCTGCCCGAGCCAGCCCCGCCGGATTCCTCCCGCTCGCCGCCGGGCTGGAGTCCCGCCTCGCCCCGGAGCCGTGCCCCGCCACCGGCCAGCAGCAGTCGCTGCCGACCAGCCCCGCCGCCGTGGCCTGCAACTCAAGCCGCCGCCATGGCCGTCCTCCTCCCGGGAGCCTCGTCCTCGCCGATTCGTTGCCCCGCCGGATCCAAGCCGGGCAGCTCCCGCGGCGCCCCCACCGAAGGATCCGGATCTGGCCAGTCGCCGGCCCGTCCCGGTCTTCTTCCCTGAGCATCGCGCCGGCTAGTGAGCTCCAGCGACAGCCGCCGTCTCATCTCGGTCCCCGGTCGAGATCTGCTCGAGGTGGGACGAGCACCGCGGTGGAACCGCTCCTGGGCCGCCTCCCTTCGAGCCCAGGTCGGCTCGGCCTCGCCCTGGCCGCGTGGGCCAGCGCCCCGGCCCAGCAGCAGGCAGCGCTTGGGCCTCCCTCTGCCTCGCCCCGAGTCCCAGGTGGCTAGCAGCTTCCTCGGTCCGCCTCCAGCCCGCCTCCTCTCCTGGCCCATTGGCCCAAGGTGAGGCCCAGATTCCCCCCTATTTGCCGCTCGTGCGGGATTTAGTTGTCCAGCGCCCACCAGATTCGGCCCGATTAGGATTTTCTAATATTCTGATAATATTCGTTTCAGAAATATATTAGAATTTAAAACGCCCGTAACTTTTGTTCCGTTAGTCGGATCGAGGTGATCTTTATATCGTTTTGGGGTAGTTTTGCGAGTAGAACGCGATTTTACAACTTGCATATTTATCTGAGTTAGTTTAACGTGCCAAATACTTTGTTTAGCGTGCTGTCCCAATAGGGGAGCGACCGGTAATTATTTTCGCGCGTGTTTCAATTGCTCGAATGCCATGATAGAAATGTCCATGTTTTAGGGACCATATTTCTACGCTTTTTAGAGGGGTCAATTGTATTTTTGCGTGTAGGGATTTGCCGGTAGTTTATTTTCTCGTGAATAGGTCATCTTCCCGCATTATTGTGTGGCATTATTTTGTGTTGCAAACCCCACATATTTTATATGTTTCCGGGGTAGAAAAATTCCATGGATTTTTCTGTGCAATTAGTTTTAGCTTTTGAGCAAGTTAGTTCGCGAGATATTTTGCTATGTTGCCCTTTTGTTAAATTCGTAGAATTTATTCCGTGCCTCGTTTGAATTAGTTGTCAACTAGGGAGTTGATCTTGGATGTTTTGTTTAGCTCCTGGTATTTTTAGTTGCAATAGAAATGCATGTTTAGGTGTTGTTTGCTTGCCCTCGAGTTGCTAGAAATAGTGTTGTTTTGGACGTGCTGAGATATTTCTAAGTCTGGAATCTGTTATTGTTTTGTTGCTATTTTGTTTTGCTTCTAGCTTGTGATCTGTAGCTCTTTTGGGGTTGGTCCAATGGAGTTAGTTGTACCCCTTATATTTCTCTAGCATGCTGTTAAGTTTCATGCCATTTGGAGTCCTGTAGCTATAGGTTTTGCTGCTGTTAATATAGCTTCAGGCTGAAAACTGCACTTTCAGGAGGTGTTATTTTCACTAAGTCTGAAATTGTGTGTGAGATGCCCTTTTGTGACCTCTACCTCTAGTGATCCTTGCTGCCATGCTAGTTGTTGTTAGTTGTTTGTAGTATTGCGTCTTGCCCTCTTTCATGTCGTGCCTTGCTTGAGTTTATCGGAGTTGGGTAGCCGAAGTTGTGAGGCGTAGAAAGTGCTATGTGGCTGATTTTGGCAGATTGTAGTGTTTTCTTGTTTTGCTCGTAGTTTTTGAACCGTAGCTCCGATTTGATCGTGTCCTACATGAAACTTGCTTAGAATCTCGTGTAGTTTCATTTTCTCTTGCATGATATATGTTTTGAAGTGCTTGTGACCGCCGTTGCACACATATTGCATTCATGCCATCATATCTTGCGATGCTTGTAACTTTTGATCAGTAGCTCCGTTGGAGATGTTCTTAATGTGTAGATTGCTTGCCTTGACGCGTAGAATCACGTGAACCTATTTTTTTTGCTGTTTAACAACCAATTAAAGGTGTTAATTCAGATCTGGACAGAATTGTAAATTAACATGTGAAGTCGTTTCGGAGGTGCTATATGTCATTTCCGACCTCACTTAAAATGTCTAGATAGGTAGTTCAATTTCCGCTTCACCTCTTGCATGTTTGACAACATTAATATTGCCGTGTAGATAACCGGGAGTGAACTAAATAATTAACGTGGAGTTTCGTCAATATGCAACTCGTGCATATTGAACTTCACTTAATGTGTAGGTGTGATTGTGTGATTTGTCATGCCGTGACTTGCATGTATTCAGTAGCTCATGCATCATATGTGTTGTGCATCGTGTGGTGAATATCGTGTGTTGATGCTTGTTTCCGGTTTCCCCATCTCGATAGAGTTTCTCAAGCGTGTCGGATGTGAGGACCCGTTCGACTACGTCGGTTCGTCTGCTTCACGGAGGCATTCTTCTTCCAAGCGGGATCTCACGCAAGATGATCATTTCCCTAGATACCATTACTATCATTGCCATGCTAGTTATCCCGATGCTATCGATTATGTCTCATTGCCTACCACTTGTTAAATATCAGCCTCTCAACAATGCCATGAAACCTTCAACCTGTTCAACCTAGCAAACCACTGATTGGCTATGTTACTGCTTGCTTAACCTTGTTGTTAGCGTTGCTAGATGCAGGTGCAGATGCTTCCATGTGAAAACATGGGTTCCTTGTTATATCACCATATTTAAATGCTATTTAATTTAATGCACCTATATACCTGGTAAAGGTGGAAGGCTCGGCCTTTCTAGCCTGGTGTTTTGTTCCACCTTTGCCCCTTTTAGTTACCGGCTACCGGTGTTATGTTCCATAATTGAGCGCTCCTAACACGATCGGGGTTGTTATGGGGACCCCCTTGATAATTCGTTTTAGATTAAAGCTGGTCTGGCAAGGCCCAACATTGGTACTACTTTTGCCTAATCATCGAATAAAATTGCATAGGGACCCGTCGGCACCCGCGGACTATTTTAACCAACCCCCGGGCCAGTGCTCCTCATGAGTGTTGGTCCAAAACAGAGCACTGTGCGGGGCCACCGTGAGGTAACTCGAGGTTTGGCACTTGTACGCGTCGCTTATCCATCGTGTCCTGAGAACGAGGTACGCGACTCCTATCGGGATCGTCGACACGTCGGGTGGCCTTGCTGGATTAGTTTTACCTTTGACGAGATATCTTGTGCATCGGGATTCCGGTGATGCTTTGGGTAATCTCAGAGTTCAGGTTTTCCACTAGGGAATCCGACGAGATCGCGAGCTTCGTGATTGAGGATTTCTATGCGGCTTGTGGTAATTTGTGATGGACTAGTTGGAGCACCCCTGCAGGGTTAAATCTTTCGGAAAGCCGTGCCCGCGGTTACGTGGCAATGTGGAAACTTTGTTTAACACTGGTTCTAGATAACTTGAAGTTAACTTAATTAAAACTTGCCAACTGTGTGCGTAACCGTGATTGTCTCTTTCGTGAGTTCCTTCTCCGATCGAGGACACGGTGGGGTTATGTGTGACGTAGGTAGGTGTTCAGGATCATTCATTTGATCACCAGTGGTTCACGTCCGTTATGCGTAGATCTTTCCCCTCTTATTTCTTGTACTCGTAAGTTAGCCACCAAATATATGCTTAGCCGCTGCTGCAACCTCACCACTTAACCATGCCTCACCCATTAAGCTTTGCTAGTCTTGATACCTTTGGAAATGAGATTGCTGAGTCCCCTGTGGCTCACAGATTACTACAACACCAGTTGCAGGTACAGGTAAAGGTTATTTGACGTGAGCGCGTTGATTGTTCATTTGGAGTTGCCTCTTCTTCTTCTTCATCATCGATCTAGGATGGGTTCCAGGCCGGCAGCCTGGGATAGCAAGGATGGACGTTGTTCTCATTTTTCTCGTTTTTTTCGTCCGTAGTCGGACCCTGCTCTTACTCTTGATGTTTATGTAATGTACTGATGTGACTCTGATGTAGCTTGTGACGAGTGTAAGCCAATTCTATTATATACCTCTTCTTTTCAGTACATGTACTTGTAATGATATCCATTCTTGCGACACGACGAGATGCGCTTCTATCCCTGACGAGGCCTTCATGCCAAATTGAGGATAGGGTCACATCTGGGCGTGACACGGAGATGTCTTAACCTCTGCTCCTCGCTATACATCCCCTCGCGCTTCATGCACTCTACAAAGAAGTCCCACTCATCGGGGTAAATCTGCTGCAGATAGTATAATAACGAGATGCCATCTTCATTCTCCTTATAGAGCTGGTCTCTGGTCTACAGGACCTCTTCATCATAGTACGGTGTCAGGACACTGAAGGCCATCATCTTGTCTACCTTGGTTGCTCGTGGCTTGTCCATGAACAATGAGTTGCTGAAGAAGGCAATCCTTTGGCGAGCTCCAAGGTTCTTTGGGACATGGATCATATGGTCCCTTGAGGTAAGGATGGTGTGCATCCGGCGCACCTGCGTGTAGAAGGTGTCATTCCCCTCCTCAGCAGCAGCGGGCAGCAGGATATTGTCCAGAAAAAGAAGTTTGGTAGGCCTCTCACTGCTCCTTTTCTCGACCCGGAAGTCACGAACCGCAACATCATAGAGAGTCTGAAGCGCATTGACAATCTCGTACATATCATTATTGGGCTTGAGCAGCAGGCTGAATAAAGCTACGAGCTCAGCATGGACATCTTGGAGCACCGACATGTTATACTCGGCCGTGAACCTCTCCCTTTCCATGGATCCATCGAATTCATGGAACAACCGTGTCACGATGCCACGATCCTCAGTTTCGTCCTCGATGATCTATGGCAGCAAGTGCTTTGTGGTGTCATATACCTCAATAACCGCACAACGGCGATAATCGTTCTTGCAGATCTTCCTCCACAGCGTGCGATCAAATCCTCCTTTGAATTCCTTTGCCTGAGCAAGTGCAAGGGGCAGCTCGTTGGATAGCAAGAAGCACGGCCACCGGATTACACGCACATTTAGTTGCGCAGGTAGCAGCTGAAGAAGCTCCACCTCAAGATCGCTTATGATGTGCTCTTCCCGGAACTTGGCGATTATCTCGTTCCAAATAAGCCCAAACCGTCTCTCCTCCACCTTATTTGACTCAAGGGAGATGGATCGGTATAAGAAGAGCCCATATCGTAGCCGCAACTAACGCAGGAAACTCCGAAGCCTACCGAGAAAGTTTTTGGGTTCATTCTCGTGCTGCTCCTCCAGCATGATGTTAAATGACATGGCACTTGCAAAGAACTGAAACCGAAGCCGCAGTTGGTTCATGTCTCTGATCTCCCCCAGGTGCATGAAAAGCCCCATCCATGCGCCCGTCAGAGAAGAGAAGATGACATACCAGATCTGTATGTCCATGAGGTAGATCAGAACCACGGGTAACCACAATAAGAGCACGTCAAATGGATTCTTGTGGATAAACAGCTCGTGCCAAACATATGCGGCCGTGCTCAGGCTATATATCTCTTTGGTGGGTGTCACAAGTGGCCTGATCTGGAGGAAATAACTGAAGGAGAACTTGACAGCAAGCACAAGTATCCAGAAGGCCGAGTATTTCACACTATCGAAGGTGTTGGTCTGCCGTAGCCCACAGCCAACGTAGACCCGGCTGTGGAACCACCAGCTGAGAGTGTAAGAGGTTTTCCAGCTTATCTTCTCCAATGCACACCGCACGTAGGGGAAAATGAAGAGCAACATGGAAAGGAGCGCTGGGAGCACAAACACCGCCACGGCCGCATACAGAAACCTCATGATTCGTGCATGGGTTGCCGGCGACCAGCTCTGGTCGCTGTCCCTCTGGTTCCAGATTCCCTTGTACAACAGGGAAAATGCGAGGTCCCACCCTGCTGCCACAATGGCCTTGAGCACCATGCGCACGGCAAGCACTCGGCCGTCCCTGTCCCCGGAGCCGGTGGCACGGCGAAACTGGGTGCCAATCTCCAGCAGCGTCTGCAGGAAGTTGAGCCTAGCCCAGGTGATGAAAACGGAAAGCATGTGCACCTGCACCCCACGGTGCGCCCTGAGACTTTGCCACGGCCACGTCGCAGCATGCTCATCCCATGCCACGATCACCGTGGCGTGCAGGTAGAGCACCAGCATCACCCACAGCCTGTCGAAGCTCCGGTAAACGTTCCAGAATGTCCGGACCTCGACGAATCCCATCTTGCGGACGCGGCTGTGGCCCGTGTCCGGCGGCATGCGGAAGAAGTGATGCGAGTGCGCCTGATCCATGGGCCATCCCAGGCGGTCGAACACGTCGCCTCGCCAAAAGTACTCGTTGATGTCATCGTAGTTCCGCCAGGCAGCGTGCGGCGCGGTGCCGTTGCGGCTGGACTCGGCCTCCGCGCGGATGACGCTATAAACGGGCGTGATGACGCGGGTGAGGACAGCGTTGTCGCCGCGCCCGCGCGCCAGCACGGCGGGGCTGGTGGCGCTGCCCTTGAGGATTCGATGCAGCTCCAGAGCCATGTGGTGGTAGATGTAGCAGAGGCACTCCGGCAGGAAGCGGAGGTTGGCGGCCTCGCTCCACACAAGGAGGCTGAGCCCCGTGAAGAGCAGGTCGGCGCGGGTAGTGTCGGCGTCGTTAGCAGAGACGTTGGGCGGGCAGCCGACGAAGCTGCACCACGAGGTGTAGTTGCCGAGGAGCTTCTCGCGGAGGGAGCGCGCGATGCGAGGGTCGAGCGCGCCGGGCGAGCCCGCGGAGGAGGAGGAGACCCGCATTTGCGCGTTGGCCAGCAGGAGCAGCAGGTGCTTGCGCTGGTTCCGCATGTTGTCCCTATGAAACCCTAAGAAGGCGCCGAGCCAGTCCATCAGGTCCTCGCCGGTGCGCAACGGAGAGTCGGGCGGCGGGCGGAGGCCATCCACCGCCCGGAGCGCGGCGGCGGCGGCCCGCACCTGGGGAGGCGGAGGGTGGCGGCGGCGGCCCGCGCCTCGGGGAGGCGAAGGAGGGCCGGGTGCTCGGCATGGAGGTCGTGGCTTGGCGGGATGTTGTAGGGTTCGCTGGCCGGTGGCGGCGCGGGGGGTGGTCGTATGGTGGCGGTGCGCGTCATCTCTATTGTAGACTTCGGGTGAATTTGTGATGCATATGGCCCGCATCTCCAACAACTTTGGCCCGCCATGGCCACATGGATCAACGGAGGTAGGCGGCGGCGGGGCAGAGGAAGGTTGCTCTCGGGAGGAAGGGAAAGGGAGTGGGGGTACGGCCGTGCGGGCCTGCAGCTAGGGTTTGACCGGGCAGCAGTTTTCATCGGTTTTCTTCTATGGATAAAAATCATGGGAGAAACAATCGATGGGAGCGTGGGTTGAAAAAAATCGAACAAAACGGTGGAAGGTTAGCGCTACATGGGGATCGAGCCTGGTCGAACCATCACGACGACGGCAGATCCCCCTTTAATAGTAGAAATTTAAAAAGAAGGATGATCCCCGACATCTGCATGAGGACGATGCTTGTTGTCATTTTATTAATTATTCATCGAGACCTTATAAAGTAATACATCAATATATGTGAAGCCATCATCTTGACGACATTTTTTGGTACTCTAATCCACTTGATGAGGGGGTGCATATTGTTGGGGCTGCATATCCACGCCTCACACCAAAGCACAATATCTAAAGCCGGAGACCCTAACCAAGACGAATTGCCAGGTCTGTGTCGCACATTGGTCTGGTGCCCTCTCAACGAACACCACATGCACACGATGTAGAGGTCGTCGCCACCGTCTTTCACCGGTCCATCTTCACAGCACGTACTCACACATCCACCTTGCCAACCATCTCGTCGACGCGACCATGGCGCCAGGCAACTTCACCACCCTACACGCGTCCATCATCACGCATCCGTCGTCGAGGCCCTCCAGCGCCACACTGCCAAGACACCACGTCGTCGAAGCGTCGCAGGAACCACCGCTCCACTGCAGAAGTCGTCCACTGGTCCCTCAAGCCTATGCACACCTCCAAGAATGACGCCCCCAAGGAGGAATGATACAAGAGCGTCGTTATCCTCCGGTCGACTGATCTAGGGTTTACCCCGAAAGTCGCGGATAGAGATCTGTAGCTTCTTCACGACAATGCCTTCAAGAAGGGACGACACAGAAGAGTGTTGCCATCGCCGGCCTTGAAAACTAGCCCACAACAAGGTTTTCACCCGGATCTGCTTTACGAACCTCCATCCAGCATCGTGTGCACGGGCCGCCAACGGTTTGTGTCAACGGTGACCGGAGGTTGTACCACGCATGTCGTCGACCCGTCCACCAGGTCCTCCATGCTGCCGCCACCGATCTGAAGTCAGATGACCGTCCACCGCAGAATGCAGGTATCTGAGTCACGGTCGGCCGCCGCCGCCCGAGACAGGGCCTTTCGCCGTGTTGTCAAAACCAGATCGGCCTCACCTCCTCATGCAAAGGGGATCCACACCACCCCCATGACGCAGACGAGAGGGAGACCCCCGCCACCACCGTGGGCTCCCGGGCTTAGCCCGACGGCATCCCTGGCGTCGGCGGAGTGAGGGAGGGAGGGAAGGAAGGAGCACCCTCGGTGGCTAGGGTTTCGGTCCCGCCCTAGTCGCCCGAGCGGGGGCGGCGTTGGTATTGAAGATGCTCTTAAAACAATCATTTCATGGAAATTAAACCACCTACCAAGTAGTATATGTCCTCGCATATTCTTGTGGTATCATCAGTCATGGTGCAGACCTATCAACACGCACATCGCTTTCATAATCCAGACAAGGATTTAAGCCCGTCATGGTCCGCCTAATTATAATTCCATGCCTCTATTGATTACTACTATACTATGTTATTTAGACACTGCTATCGATTGGAAAGCAACACATGGTGTTGTTTTCTCCACCGCCACCAAGAGGACCAAAGCCATCAGTTTTATGTGGCTTCAGAAGTGGTGACAATGATGTGTTACACCTACTGAAATATTTGGCTGGAAACTGTGGCATAGATCAAGCAAAACAGTGTAGTGGCCATGAATTGGGAGCAAAAAATCTAGGAGTGCTGCCTGCCACTACATGATAATCAAAGGTGGTTCACTGAATTCATTTGAAAAAGAACAGCTAATCATGTGCCAACTTTCTTAATAGTGCAATTGATAAGCTGGCTTGGTCTTTACATCACTATGATTGTACTCCCTCCGTTCCTAAATATATGTCTTTAAAAGGGTTTTATTTGTGGACTACATACGCATGTATATAGACATATTTTAAAAAATAGATTCACTCATTTTGTTCCGTATGTAGACTTCTAATGAAATATCTTAAAAGACTTATATTTAGGAACGGAGGGAGTATAACATTATCTGCTACATTGCCGTATGGTGTCACTTAACCAACAGGCATGGGTTGTATACTTGTATGTTGGGGGGGAAATCATGGATGTTGGGAATGATATCCAATATGTGAACCAGGAAAACACCATTAAAGATATGGAAATTTATGCACCGGATAAAGTATACAAGAGATATTTCTTAACAAATTTTTGCAAGGGCACAGCGGCAACATTGTTGAAAAAAAGATTAGAATTGTTAGAAAGAAAACTCATCCATTGCAGAACTGAAGCTAAGTATAAATTTGTTTTGAAAGTGTTGTTTATCAGATAAATAAACCGAGGGAACAAAAAGGGTCAGAAGGATGTAATGGAAAGCAGTGCAAACCATGGAAATGGAAGCAGAGAACTGAGCAAAGAATACTCTGCCATTTGCCAAATTTTCATTTCTCCTGAGAGCTGAGACGAAGGCTGTTCATTTATTCAGCCTCGGCCCTCTTTCAATGATACACATACACATGACATGCCCAAATTGAAGGACAAAATTGTCATACCCACCATAATAACATTCCAATAATCCTAACCACATTATACACACATTAGGATCTCCTTCTCTATAGTAACAGGCGCAGTTCCAATCCTGCCCTCCCCCGCCGCGCCCTCGGCGACGCCACCGACGCGGTGACCTCGCCGTCCCACAGTCTTACAACGGTGCCGTCGACCACCGTCATGTCAAGGTGGCGGTACCAGCCCAGATCTGCCCGCCTCCTCACGGCCATCTCCCTCTCCTCCCAGCAGGGCACCGCCGGCCTGATCCTCATCGACGCCGTCCGTCTCGACAGCGTCTCGCTCAGGTCATCGACGGCATGCACACCGCTGTCGTCGTCATCGTCCCTGTCCGCGCATTTCCTGACGCCATCCACTACTCCGTCATCGCCGGCGTCAGCTCCGGCCCCGCCGTAGTACGCCGTGAACCGGACCTTGGACGGCGAGCTCGGCTCGCTCATCGGGGAAGCCGGCTCCACCGGCTCGGCGAGTCTGGGTCGTGACTCGTCAGCGGCAGGCGAGGAAACAGCCTGCAGCGGCTGCTTGTTTTCCACGAGGGTGCTGCTGCGGTCGCCAGAGCCGGGTGCTTTGCTGGAGGAGCCGACCGCGCGCATGCGCCAGAGGCCGACGGCGGCGGCGAGTGCCGCGACGAGCCAGGCGAAGAGCGAGGCGACGGTGTTGGCCGCCGCGGGGAGGGAGTAGAGGGGGAAGTCCATGGCGCCCGCCGGCACCACGTTGAGCAGCTCCATTTGCGGCGGCGGCGGCGACGGGGAGGTCTCTCGGCGGTTGTTCGAGATAGAAAGGAGCAAGTTTGGTTGTTGCGATGAGGATAGTGAGGAGGTTGGGCTTGGGTAGGAAGTGTACATATAAGTGGCGGAATGGAAATGATGGAATTTGCAGTTTAGTACTGCGAGCTTTTGCAATTTCTATATATTTAGTGAATGTTGGATTAGGTAAACAAGTGCACTGATACACGGTTTTTTATTTTATTTTGCAAACCTGATGCGTGTACATTGCGCTAGGCAGAACACAGTCCACTAGCTACTGAAAATTATAGCCTAGAAACTTTAATTGCTCAATCTTTTGGCTTAAACTTTTAAGCCGCCGAGGCATTTTTCGACCACTTTCTTGAAGAATGCACATATATATATACCACTACATCGTTTTCAAAAACAAAGAATTCCTTGGACGTGTAAACAGAAAACCAGCTAAACTCGAGGTGCTTGCATGCAAAAGAGAAACGCTTCCGTTTAACGGGAGCTGTCAAGCGTAATAGTGGCGGGCAAAGATGCCACGGAATTGGCATCGACGGGGATCTGAGAGGGAGATGCTCGGAATCGAGCCCGGAGATGCCACAAGATATCCCGTCTCCGCAGCCAGCCAGCGCCAAGCATGCGTGTGCGCGGTTTGCAACCAGCGGTCGAGATGGCTCGTTGACGGAACCGGCTCGGCTGCATGTGGGCCTGCCTGAGACGCGGTACTTCGTGGCTCCTGTACGCCGAGGGAGATATCGGCTGAGATTTTTCCTTTCTTCTTTTCGAAACGGCCGGTCGAGATATATGTATCGTGATGTGTGGTGTGTCGCGTTTGTGCGAGTTTGGGAAACCGTTTTGCTCTTCTTTGGTCCGCACCCACATTCCTTTCAACTTCGGCATTACTGGCCGAGGGTTGTGCTGTGTTGTGTTTGGTTTGAGGGAAAGGAGACCGCCGGGGATGTATCGTTTTGACGTGGCGCGGGCATCTCGTGTGATCAACGTGATGTCCCACGTCTAAACGTTTCATCCAATTCCGGACTGCTCGACTGATCTTTACCTAATAATAAAGAGGCTATCGCTTCCGTCAGAAAACTCATCAAGGTGATTTTACAAAAAAGCCCTTACTGTTTATGACATTAAACTCGTAGTATATAATAAATATTTTTTAAATACTCATATCTTTTAATCTTTACCTAATTTTACCTAATAATAAAGAGGCTATCGCTTCCGTCGGAAAACCCACCGAGGTGATTTTACAAAAAAACCCTTATTGTTTATGACATTAAACTCGTATTATATATTAAATATATTTTTAAATACTCATATCATTTAAACCGTAACTCCAAATTTAACATATTATACATGGAATTTGATTAAAAAATATGTAGAATTTAAATATGATATTATTTTATCCGTTAAACGTTTAATAAAAATACTATCTAGGGTGTAATCTTAATAAATGAGTCATTATTCGTCTTTCTTTCATACCGGTACTCATCCGGGTTGGGGATGAACACGTCAACAAAATCAGGATTAGAGATGAAACTGAAGTCACTTGACTGATTCTTTGTACATATTAAATCTACATGCAAGCCGTGTTAAAATAGAAGATCTGTGAAATTTTGAACTGCATTTTTGTAGGATAAGACCATCTTTATTTGTATCGTAACTATAAATTCTCAAATTATAGACATTTTTTATAAATTAAGAGCGTGTGCCGTGTGGTATTTCTTTATCCCGTTGCACGCATGGGCCCTTTTGCTAGTAATAATAAAGCGGCTATTGCTTCCGTCGGAAAACCCACCACGACATTTTTATAAAAAAGCTTTTGTAATTTTTGTTATTCAACCCACGCTCCATCATTTATCTGCAACGCAAAAAGAAAAAACAATTCGCTGTAAAAATTATACCCGTACGCATCGCCTCCTCCCGTCGACCCTGGGCTACCCTGGCCTGTGCCCAGGCCGCCGCCACACCACTCGCCGCCGCGGCCGACCTCAACCGCCACTGCTGCCGATCTCAACCCACCCGCCTCCGCGGCTGTACCTCTCCCCGCTCACTGCCCCCGTTGCGGCGCTCGAGCGCATCGCGTCGACCCTGGTCCACCCTGGCCTGTGCCCAGGCCGCTGTCACACCACTCGCCGCCGCGCCCGACCTCAACCACCAGTGTTGTCAATCTCAACCCACCCGCCTCTGCGGTCGTACCTCTGCCCACTTGCTGCCCCCGTTTCGGCGCTCGAGCATAGCTTCTGGATCAAATCAACGCGACAGCTACAACGACTTGGGATGATGTGTCTGCTCGATGCAGAACGGCGGCGGCGCGCTGATAAGGTGTGGCGGAGCGAAGTACTTGCAGGTGGAGGCGGGCCTCCATGGCTCACACGGGAAACTCCGAGGTTATGGCGCGGCAATGACGACTCCTTATAACCAGATAGAGGCGCCTAACCCTTGCTCCCCTCATCGTATCCCCTCCTCCGGCACGAACTCATCATCTGATGAGATCCCCTCCCCATGCCTCCAACCGTGTGCCAAGCACCGGTAAGAAATTTTGTTTTGTGGGAATTTGTTTGGTGATGAATGAATGTATTGAATGAAAGATTGCATTATTGTAGAGAGAGAGAATGGAACACCACCTTCAGTTTGTCATCTGATCCCACATTCTCTACCCCATGAGTGAAATAAGATAACAGTCCATTGATCAATTCACGTAGCCTCTTTGTTTTGCTTTGCTTGTCCCGCTCAATTAATTTCTCATCATGATGGAATTAACAATGGGCGGGTTGATTTCTCAATAAAATAGGATAGGACTGACTACATTAGTTAGTTAGCTTATTATTTTAATAAATCAAAATGATTATAAAAAGATTAAAAGCGTGTGGTATTTTTTTCTCCCGTTGCAACGCACGGGCCCTTTTGCTAGTAGATACAAATTCGCCTTGGATGACTTTCGTAGTCCGAACCGAATGATCTTGATACATGCGGACAATTTAAGAGTTGATGTGGGACATGATTTTATAGTGTTATCCTAACTAGCTTATATATCATCAAGCTTTGAAAGCTTTTTTTTTGTAGGAATCCAAAGTTCATATCGACCAAGCATCATTTCTTTAAATTGAAAGGAACTCCTCCTCCTTGCAAACTCAAGTCATTTCAGTTGTTTCATGTATAAGGGTATCTCTATAGTAGGCCCTCAAACTGTCGACATACGTTCTCATCACACAGTGGTTCACACGTGTTGTGCTATCAAATGTAGGCATGTATCAGTGTGTCGAGCGGTTCGAACGTACTTTTTCTGGCAAATGCGACACGAACTCGGGGTGGGGGCTTTGCGGGAGTCCACACAGCATACACGTAGGACTCCGACCCTCCCCCCCCCCCACCCTGCCGCTGACAAACCCCGCACCTCCATGCTCTCATCTCTCTTGCCTTCATCGCCGCTCCACTACCCGGGTTCCATGTCGGTTTTCCTCCGCCGCCAGGATGAGCCTCTCCTCCGACCACCACTCAAGTACCATCCGCTTCTATGCTACTCACCATGCCCCGCAAGTGTTCGTTGAATTGCCCGAGCAAAAAAAAGTCCCTTCTTTAAAGTAAAGGATTCGGATATGGAGTACATACATAAGTACTATGTTCAGTCATCAAACAGCTCGCCTGACAAGGACTACACATATGAGAAGTCAATGATGCAGGCGGTCCTTGCAGACGCGGAGCATTCGGAAAAGCATGTTCTCAATTTGAAGGGATTGATCAAGGGGTCATCGAATGCTCAGCTGCAACAGTGTGCACCGTCATTTGACGTTGATGTCCAACTACTTTGCCTTCAATACTCTCTTTAAAAGGATAGATATGGTTGACTAGAGGGGGTGAATAGGCAACTATCAATTTTTTAGTTTTCTTAACAAATTAGGTATAGCAACAAATAGTTTGTCTAGATATGCAACTAGGTGAGGAGCCTATATAATGCTAGCAACAACAACAATACAAGCAACCAAAGGATACAACATAAATATAGCTTGCACAAAGTAGAGGTAAGAAGTAACCACAAGTGGAGCAGGTGGAGATGAGGATGTGTTACCGAAGTTTCTTCCTTTTGAGGGGAAGTACGTCTCCGTTGGAGCAGTGTGGAGGCACAATGATACCTAAGAAGCCACTAGGGTTACCGTATTCTCCTCACGCCATCACACAATGCGAGATGTCGTGATTACACTAGTGGTGCCCTTGAAGGTGGCAACCGAACATTTACAAACAAGGTTGGCCAATCTCCACAATTTAATTGAAGGCTCTGAACAGCACCATGAAGCTTCACCACAATGGATTGTGGCTGCAAGGTGACATCAATCGTCCAAGGTGGTCAAACACCCAAGAGTAACAAGATCAGCAAGGGATTAGCGAGGGGAATCAAATTTCTCTTGATGGAAGTGTAGATCGGGACCCTCTCAACCAGACCCTAGAAGATCAACAAGTTTTGTTGGCTAAGGAGAGAGATCGGGTGAAAATGGAGCATGGAGAAACAATAGAGCTTTTGAAACGAAGAGATGGTCTTCTTGGGGAACTAGATCCCTTTATAAAGTGGGGGGAAAGAACCATGCCGTTACCCCCTCTCGGCCCGCACACAAGAGATACTACCGCTCTACTACCGCTTGGGCGGTTGTGCTTGCTGCACAATGCAATGACATAGGGCCACAAGCTGGTAGTGTCGTCGGAGCAGTACTATCGCTTGCCCCAACGGTACTACCGTTGGGGTTGCAGTACACGACCCATGGACGAGAGGCGGAGGCATGAACGGAGGCCGTACCACATAAGCGGTACTACCACTTATGAGTGCTAGTACCTCCCCCTACTGCCGCCACTATGTCCTCTAAGAGCGTTCAGAGACTAGAAGCTTAGGCGGTAGTGGAGCGATAGTTGCACGCGGTACTACCGCTTATAGGTGGTACTACCACGCCCCACTACTGGCCCTACCACCGCCCGGCCTGACATGGAGTCCGAGGCTCCAGAAGGTTAGGAAGTAGTGGAGCAGTACTGGCATGTGGTACTATCGCTTATAGGCAGCACTACCATGTCGCACTACAATCCTTACTACCGCCCAGTCTGACATGGATTTTTTAGGCTCAAGAAGGTGAGGCGGTACTACCGCTTGGCACCTTCGGGATCAAAACAGTGGGCATAGTGGAGCAACTTCATTGATACGGAAAAGAGACAAGGGTGCAAATCAAAATGTGTAAGTGTTGATTCCACCCAAACCTTTCCGATGCGGCCCCCTCTTAGTAGTATGGTTCTCGTACGACTCAATTCCACCAAAAATGTAACAAAGAAAAATAATCGTCTCCATTATTATCCACTGAGGGGCAAGAATTGTCTTGTGTCATATGATGAATTCTCTAAAAGGCTAAATACACACGATTATCACCAAAACCAATAAGGAAGAAATATATCCTAACAATCTCTCCCTTTTCGGTGGATTGATGACAATGTAGGATTGTTGTCAGGATTTGCACAAGGAATATCATAAGATAGAAAGAAAACCCCAACACCTACAAAATATATGTTGGGGAACGTCACATGGGAAACAAAATTTTCCTACGCACACGCAATACCTATCATGGTGACGTTCATCTACGAGAGGAGATTTCCGATCTACGTACCCTTGTAGATCGCACAGCAGGAAGCGTTAAGAAACGCGGTTGATGTACTGGAATGTCCTCACGTCCCTCGATCCGCCCCGCGAACCGTCCCACGAACCGTCCCGCGATCCGTCCCACGATCCGCTCCGATCTAGTGCCGAACGGACGACACCTCCGCGTTCAGCACACGTACAGCTCGACGATGATCTCGGCCTTCTTGATCCAGCAAGAGAGACGGAGAGGTAGATGAGTCCTCCGGCAGCGTGATGGCTCTCCGGAGGTTGGTGATGATCTATCTCAGCAGGCTCCGCCCGAGCTCCGCAGAAATACGATCTAGAGGAAAAACCGTGGAGGTATGTCATACTCATCGACATGCAAGTCGTGAAACCTATTACAATAACATGATCATCTCATACATCATACATGCAACATCACAACTTTGGCCATATCACATCACATGTTAAACCCTGCAAAAACAAGTTAGACGTCCTCTAATTGTTGTTGCAAGTTTTACGTGGCTGATTTGGGTTTCTAGCAAGAACGCCTTCTTACCTACGTGACAGCCACAACGATGATATGCCAAAGCTATTTACCCTTCATAAGGACCGTTTTCATCAAATCCAATCCGACTAGAGTAGGAGAGACAGACACCCGCTAGCCACCTTTATGCACGATGTGCATGTCTGTCGGTGGAACCAGTCTCACGTAAGAGTACGTGTAAGGTCGGTCCGGGCCGCTTCATCCCACAATACCGCCGGAAAAGAATAAGACTAGTAACGGCAAGCAAATTGACAAACCATCGCCCACAACTTTTGTGTTCTACTCGTGCATAGAATCTACGCATAGAAAACCTGGCTCGGATGCCACTATTGGGTAACGTAGCATAAAATCAAAAAATTTCCTACGCATGTTCAGATCTTCCTATGGAGAGACCAGCAATGAGAGAGGGGTAAGAGCATCTTCGTACCTTTGAAGATCGCTAAGCGGAAGCGTTGCTAGAACGCGGTTGATGGAGTCGTACTCGCAGCGATTCCGATCTAGTGCCGAACAACGGCACCTCCGCGTTCAACACACGTGCAGCCCGGTGACGTCTCCCGCACCTTGATCCAGCAAGGAGGAGGGAGAGGTTGGGGAAGAGGACCAGAAACACGACGGCGTGGTGTTGGTGGAGAGACGAGGTCTCCCGGCAGGGCTTCGCCAAGCGCCGGCAGAGAGGAGGAGGAAGAAGTGCAGGGCTGCGCCGAGGGAGAGAGAAAACTGTGTCCTCCAAAGGCCAAAAGTGCCCACTATATATAGGGGAAGGGGAGAGGGGGTGCCACCCCTAGGGTTCCCACCCTAGGGGGTGCGGCAGCCCTCCCAGATGGGGTTTGTGGCGGCCAGATGGGGAGGAGGGGTGGCGCACCTCTCTGGTGGGCCTAAGGCCCACCTGAGTTAGGGTTCCGCCCTTCTTTTTCTTTCCCCTGCGCCATGGGCTGAGTGGGGAGGCGCACCAGCCCAACTAGGGGCTGGTTCCCACCCCCACTTAGCCCATCTTACCTCTTGGGGTCGCAGCCCCCCTTCGGTGGTCCCCCGGGACCACCTCCGGTGGTCCCGGTGGTCCCGGTACGTTACCGGTGATGCCCGAAACACTTCCAGTGTCCGAAACCATCCGTCCTATATATCAATCTTTACCTCCGGACCATTCCGGAGCTCCTCGTGACGTCCGGGATCTCATCCGGGACTCCGAACAACTTTCGGTAATCTCGTATAACAATTCCCTATAACCCTAGCGTCATCGAACCTTAAGTGTGTAGACCCTACAGGTTCGGGAGACATGCAGACATGACCGAGACACCTCTCTGGCCAATAACCATCAGCGGGGTCTGGATACCCATGGTGGCTCCCACTAGCTCCACGATGATCTCATCGGATGAACCACGATGTCAAGGATTCAATCAATCCCGTATACGATTCCCTTTGTCTGTCGGTATAGAACTTGCCCGAGATTCGATCGTCGGTATACCTATACCTTGTTCAATCTCGTTACTGGTAAGTCTCTTTACTCGTTCCGTAGCATGTCATCGTGTGACTAACTCCTTAGTCACATTGAGCTCATGATGATGTTCTACCGAGTGGGCCCAGAGATACCTCTCCGTCACACGGAGTGACAAATCCCGATCTCGATTCGTGCCAACCCAACAGACACTTTCGGAGGTACCCGTAGTGCACCTTTATAGTCACCCAGTTACGTTGTGACGTTTGATACACCCAAAGCACTCCTACGGTATCCGGGAGTTGCACGATCTCACGGTCGAAGGAAAAGATACTTGACATTAGAAAAGCATTAGCATACGAACAATACGATCTAGTGCTAGGCTTAGGATTGGGTCTTGTCCACCACATCATTCTCCCAATGATGTGATCCCGTTATCAATGACATCCAATGTCCATGATCAGGAAATCATGATCATCTATTGACTAACGAGCTAGCTAACTAGAGGCTTGCTAGGGACACATTGTGATCTATTCATTCACACATGTATTAGTGTTTCCTGTTAATACAATTATAGCATGAACGATAGACGATTATCATGAACAAGGAAATATGATAATAACCATTTTATTATTGCCTCTAGGGCATATTTCCAACAGTCTCCCACTTGCACTAGAGTCAATAATCTAGTTACATTGTGATGTATCGAACACCCATAGCATTATGGTGCTGATCATGTTTTGCTCGTGGAAGAGGTTTAGTCAACGGGTCTGCAATATTCAGATCCGTGTGTACTTTACAAATATCTATCACTCCAGTTTGGACATGGTCCTGGATGGAGTTGTAGCGGCGCTTGATGTGCTTCGTCTTCTGGTGAAACCTGGGCTCCTTGGCTATGGCAATGGCTCCAGTGTTGTCACAGAAGAGTGTCATAGGACCCGACGCGCTTGGAACCACTCCAAGGTCGGTGATGAGCTCCTTCATCCAAATTCCTTCATGAGCCGCTTCTGAAGCAGCTATGTACTCCGCTTCACATGTAGATGCTGCCACGACTTCTTGCTTGCTGCTGCACCAGCTCACTGCCCCACCATTCAACACATATACGTATCCGGTTTGTGACTTAGAGTCATCCGGATCTGTGTCGAAGCTAGCATCGACGTAACCCTTTACGACGAGCTCTTCGTCACCTCCATAAACGAGAAACATTTCCTTAGTCCTTTTCAGGTACTTAAGGATATTCTTGACCGCTGTCCAGTGTTCCGCACCGGGATTACTTTGGTACCTCCCTACCAAGCTTACCGCAAGGTTTATATCAGGTCTGGTACACAGCATGGCATACATTAGAGAGCCCACGGCTGAAGCGTAGGGGACAGAACTCATCTTCTCTCTATCTGCTGCTGTGGTCGGCGACTGAGTCTTACTCAATCTCATACCTTGCAAAACTGGCAAGAACCCTTTCTTTGAGTTTTCCATATTGAATTTCTTCAATATCTTGTCAAGGTATGTACTTTGCGAAAGACCTATGAGGCGTCTCGATCTATCTCTATAGATCTTGATGCCTAATATGTATGCAGCTTCTCCAAGGTCCTTGATTGAAAAACTCTTGTTCAAGTAGGCCTTTATGCTCTCCAACATCTCTATATCATTCCCCATCAATAATATGTCATCCACATATAGTACGAGGAAAGCTACAGAGCTCCCACTCACTTTCTTGTACAGACAGGCTTCTCCGTAAACCTGTATGAACCCAAACGCTTTAATCACCTCATTAAAGCGAATGTTCCAACTCCGAGATGCTTGCACCAGCCCATAGATGGAGCGCTGGAGCTTGCATACTTTGTTAGCACCTTTAGGATCGACAAAACCTTCTGGTTGCATCATATACAACTCTTCCTTAAGATTCCCGTTAAGGAATGCTGTTTTGACGTCCATTTGCCAAATTTCATAATCATAAAAGGCGGCAATTGCTAACATGATTCGGACTGATTTCAGCTTCGCTACGGGAGAGAAAGTCTCTTCGTAGTCAACTCCTTGAATTTGTCGAAAACCCTTTGCGACAAGTCAAGCTTTGTAAACGGTTACATTACCGTTTGCATCAGTCTTCTTCTTGAAGATCCATTTATTTTCTATGGCTCGCCGGTCATCGGGCAAGTCCACCAAAGTCCATACTTTGTTCTCATACATGGATCCTATCTCGGATTTCATGGCCTCAAGCCATTTGTTGGAATCCGGGCCCGCCATCGCTTCTTCATAGTTCGAAGGTTCACCGTTGTCTAACAACATGATTTCCATTACAGGGTTGCCGTACCACTCTGGTGCAGAGCGTACCCTTGTGGACCTTCGTGGTTCAGTAGTAACTTGATCCGAAGCTTCATGATCATCATCATTAACTTCCTCTTCAGTTGGTGTAGGCATCACAGGAACAACTTCTTGCGTTGCGCTACTTTCCTGTTCGAGAGGGGGTGTAATTACCTCATCAAGTTCTACCTTCCTCCCACTTACTTCTTTCGAGAGAAACTCTTTCTCTAGAAAGGATCCGTTCTTGGCAACAAAGGTTTTACCTTCGGATCTAAGATAGAAGGTATACCCAATAGTTTCCTTAGGGTATCCTATGAATACGCATTTCTCCGCTTTGGGTTCGAGCTTTTCTGGTTGAAGTTTCTTCACATAAGCATCGCAGCCCCAAACTTTAAGAAACGACAACTTAGGTTTCTTGCCAAACCACAGTTCATACGGTGTCGTCTCAACGGATTTAGACGGTGCCCTATTTAAAGTGAATGCTGCAGTTTCTAATGCGTATCCCCAAAATGATAGCGGTAAGTCGGTGAGAGACATCATAGATCGTACCATATCTAATAAGGTGCGATTACGACGTTCAGACACTCTGTTGCGCTGCGGTGTGCCAGGCGGCGTTAGTTGTGAAACGATTCCACACTTTCTTAGGTGTGTGCCAAACTCGTGACTCAAATATTCTCCTCCACGATCAGATCGTAGACATTTTATTTTTCTGTCACGTTGATTCTCAACCTCACTCTGAAATTCCTTGAACTTTTCAAACGTCTCAGATTTGTGCTTCATCAAGTAGATATACCCATACCTACTCAAATCATCGGTGAGAGTGAGAACATAACGATAACCACCGCGAGCTTCAACGTTCATTGGACCACACACATCAGTATGTATTATTTCCAATAAGTCGGAGGCTCTCTCCATTATTCCTGAGAATGGAGTCTTAGTCATCTTGCCCATGAGGCACGGTTCGCATGTGTCAAATGATTCAAAGTCAAGAGACTCTAGCAGTCCATCAGTATGGAGCTTCTTCATGCGCTTAACGCCGATATGACCAAGGCGGCAGTGCCACAAGTATGTGGGACTATCATTATCAACTTTGCATCTCTTGGTACTCACACTATGAATATGTGTAACATCACGATCGAGATTCATCAAGAATAAACCATTCACCAGCGGAGCATGACCATAAAACATATCACTCATATAAATAGAACAACCATTATTCTCTGACTTAAATGAGTAGCCGTCTCGCATTAAGCAAGACCCCGATACAATGTTCATGCTTAAAGCTGGTACTAAATAACAATTATTAAGGTTTAAAACTAATACCGACGGTAGATGTAGAGGTAGCGTGCCGACGGCGATCACATCGACCTTTGAACCATTCCCGACGCGCATCGTCACCTCGTCCTTGGCCAGTCTCCGCTTATTCCGCAGTTCCTGCTTTGAGTTGCAAATGTGAGCAACAGCACCGGTATCAAATACCCAGGAGCTACTACGAGCGCTGGTAAGGTACACATCAATAACATGTATATCACATATACCTTTAACGTTGCCGGCCTTCTTGTCCGCTAAGTATTTGGGGCAGTTCCGCTTCCAGTGACCTTTTCCCTTGCAGTAGAAGCACTCAGTCTCAGGCTTGGGTCCGTTCTTTTTCTTCTTCCCGGCATCTGGTTTACCGGGCGCGGCAACAGCTTTGCCGTCTTTCTTGAAGTTCTTCTTACCCCTGCCTTTCTTGAAACTAGTGGTCTTGTTGACCATCAACACTTGATGCTCCTTCTTGATTTCTACTTCTGCAGACTTGAGCATTGAGTACAACTCGGGAATGGTTTTCTCCATCCCTTGCATGTTGTAGTTAAGCACAAAGCCTTTGTAGCTTGGTGGGAGAGACTGGAGGATTCTGTCAATGATAGCATCATCCGGAAGTTCGACTCCAAGTGAAGTCAGACGACCGTGTAACCCAGACATTTTGAGTATGTGCTCACTGACAGAACTGTTCTCCTCCATCTTACAGCTGAAGAACTTGTCGGAGACTTCATATCTCTCGACACGGGCATGAGCTTGAAAAACTAGCTTCAGCTCTTGGAACATCTCATATGCCCCGTGTTGCTCAAAACGTCTTTGGAGCCCCGTTTCTAAACTGTATAACATGCCACACCTGACCAGAGAGTAGTCATCACTCCGCGCTTGCCAGACGTTTGGAACGTCCTGCGCTGCTGCGGGAGCGGGAGGGTCACCTAGCGGCGCATTAAGGACATAAGCCTTTTTAGCTGCTTCAAGGATGAGCTTCAGGTTGTGAACCCAGTCCGCATAGTTGCTACCATCATCTTTCAGCTTGTTTTTCTCTAGGAATGCGTTGAAGTTGAGGTTGACGTTGGACATCTACAATATTTATAAAGACAACTTTTAGACTAAGTTCATGACAATTAAGTTCATTTAATCAAATTAAGTATGAACTCCCACTTAAATCGACATCCCTCTAGTCATCTAAGTGATACATGATCCATGTTGACTAACCCGTGTCCGATCATCACGTGAGACGGACTAGTCACCATGGTGAGCAACTTCATGCTGATCGTATTCAACCATACGACTCATGTTCGACCTTTCGGTCTCTTGTATTCGAGGTCATGTCTGTACATGCTAAGCTCGTCGAGTCAACCTAAGTGTTTTGCGTGTGTAAATCTGGCTTACACCCGTTGTATGCGAACGTTAGAATCTATCACACCCGATCATCACGTGGTGCTTCGAGACAACGAACCTTCGCAACGGTGCACACTTAGGGGAATACGTTCTCGAAATTTTAAGAGGGATCATCTTATTATGCTACCGTCATTTTAAGCAATAAGATGTAAAACATGATAAACATCACAATGCAATCATATAGTGACATGATATGGCCATTATCATCTTTGCTCTTTTGATCTCCATCTTCAGGCATCGCATGATCATCATCGTCACCGGCGTGACACCATGATCTCCATCATCATGATCTCCATCATCGTGTCTCCGTGAAGTCGTCACGCCAACTACTACTATCACTACTACTATGGCTAACCGTTAGCAATGAAGTAAAAGTAGCAAGCACATGGCGTTGCATCTCATACAATAAATTAAGACAACTCCTATGGCTCCTGCCGGTTGTCATACTCATCGACATGCAAGTCGTGAAACCTATTACAATAACATGATCATCTCATACATCATACATGCAACATCACAACTTTGGCCATATCACATCACATGTTAAACCCTGCAAAAACAAGTTAGACGTCCTCTAATTGTTGTTGCAAGTTTTACGTGGCTGATTTGGGTTTCTAGCAAGAACGCCTTCTTACCTACGTGACAGCCACAACGATGATATGCCAAAGCTATTTACCCTTCATAAGGACCCTTTTCATCAAATCCAATCCGACTAGAGTAGGAGAGACAGACACCCGCTAGCCACCTTTATGCACGATGTGCATGTCTGTCGGTGGAACCAGTCTCACGTAAGAGTACGTGTAAGGTCGGTCCGGGCCGCTTCATCCCACAATACCGCCGGAAAAGAATAAGACTAGTAACGGCAAGCAAATTGACAAACCATCGCCCACAACTTTTGTGTTCTACTCGTGCATAGAATCTACGCATAGAAAACCTGGCTCGGATGCCACTGTTGGGTAACGTAGCATAAAATCAAAATTTTTCCTACGCATGTTCAGATCTTCCTATGGAGAGACCAGCAACGAGAGAGGGGTAAGAGCATCTTCGTACCTTTGAAGATCGCTAAGCGGAAGCGTTGCTAGAACGCGGTTGATGGAGTCGTACTCGCAGCGATTCCGATCTAGTGCCGAACAACGGCACCTCCGCGTTCAACACACGTGCAGCCCGGTGACGTCTCCCGCACCTTGATCCAGCAAGGAGGAGGGAGAGGTTGGGGAAGAGGACCAGCAACACGACGGCGTGGTGTTGGTGGAGAGACGAGGTCTCCCGGCAGGGCTTCGCCAAGCGCCGGCAGAGAGGAGGAGGAAGAAGTGCAGGGCTGCGCCGAGGGAGAGAGAAAACTGTGTCCTCCAAAGGCCAAAAGTGCCCACTATATATAGGGGAAGGGGAGAGGGGGTGCCACCCCTAGGGTTCCCACCCTAGGGGGTGCGGCAGCCCTCCCAGATGGGGTTTGTGGCGGCCAGATGGGGAGGAGGGGTGGCGCACCTCTCTGGTGGGCCTAAGGCCCACCTGAGTTAGGGTTCCGCCCTTCTTTTTCTTTCCCCTGCGCCATGGGCTGAGTGGGGAGGCGCACCAGCCCAACTAGGGGCTGGTTCCCACCCCCACTTAGCCCATCTTACCTCTTGGGGTCGCAGCCCCCCTTCGGTGGTCCCCCGGGACCACCTCCGGTGGTCCCGGTGGTCCCGGTACGTTACCGGTGATGCCCGAAACACTTCCGGTGTCCGAAACCATCCGTCCTATATATCAATCTTTACCTCCGGACCATTCCGGAGCTCCTCGTGACGTCCGGGATCTCATCCGGGACTCCGAACAACTTTCGGTAATCTCGTATAACAATTCCCTATAACCCTAGCGTCATCGAACCTTAAGTGTGTAGACCCTACGGGTTCGGGAGACATGCAGACATGACCGAGACACCTCTCTGGCCAATAACCATCAGCGGGGTCTGGATACCCATGGTGGCTCCCACTAGCTCCACGATGATCTCATCGGATGAACCACGATGTCAAGGATTCAATCAATCCCGTATACGATTCCCTTTGTCTGTCGGTATAGAACTTGCCCGAGATTCGATCGTCGGTATACCTATACCTTGTTCAATCTCGTTACTGGTAAGTCTCTTTACTCGTTCCGTAGCATGTCATCGTGTGACTAACTCCTTAGTCACATTGAGCTCATGATGATGTTCTACCGAGTGGGCCCAGAGATACCTCTCCGTCACACGGAGTGACAAATCCCGATCTCGATTTGTGCCAACCCAACAGACACTTTCGGAGGTACCCGTAGTGCACCTTTATAGTCACCCAGTTACGTTGTGACGTTTGATACACCCAAAGCACTCCTACGGTATCCGGGAGTTGCACGATCTCACGGTCGAAGGAAAAGATACTTGACATTAGAAAAGCATTAGCATACGAACAATACGATCTAGTGCTAGGCTTAGGATTGGGTCTTGTCCACCACATCATTCTCCCAATGATGTGATCCCGTTATCAATGACATCCAATGTCCATGATCAGGAAATCATGATCATCTATTGACTAACGAGCTAGCTAACTAGAGGCTTGCTAGGGACACATTGTGATCTATTCATTCACACATGTATTAGTGTTTCCTGTTAATACAATTATAGCATGAACGATAGACGATTATCATGAACAAGGAAATATGATAATAACCATTTTATTATTGCCTCTAGGGCATATTTCCAACAGAGTCCTTATCTATTTTCCCACTTCCCCTTTTTCTCTTTGATTTTTCTTCTCTCCTGCGCAAGGGCCCTCTTGGGCTTGCCCACCGGCCCACTAAGGGCTGGTGCGGCACCCCTAAGGCCTATGGGCTCCCCTCGGGTGGGCTGCCCCCCCCCCCCCCCCGGTGAACATCCGGAACCCATTCGTCACTCCCGGTACATTCCCGGTAATGCCGAAAACTTTTCGGTAATCAAATGAGACAAACCTATATATCAATCTTTGTTTCCGGACCATTCCAGAACCCCTCGTGACGTCCGTGATCTCATCCGGGACTCCGAACAACATTCGGTAACCAACCATATAACTCAAATACGCATAAAACATCGTCTAACCTTAAGTGTGCAGACCCTGCAGGTTCGAGAACTATGTAGACATGACCCGAGAGACTCCTCGATCAATATCCAATAGCGGGAACTGGATGCCCATATTGGATCCTACATATTCTCCGAAGATCTTATCGGTTGAACCTCAGTGTCAAGGATTCATATAATCCCGTATGTCATTCCCTTTGTCCTTCGATATGTTACTTGCCCGAGATTCGATCGTCGGTATCCGCATACCTATTTCAATCTCGTTTACCGGAAAATCTCTTTACTCGTTCCGTAATACAAGATCATGTGACATACACTAAGTCACATTGCTTGCAAGGCTTGTGTGTGATGTTGTATTGCCGAGTGGGCCCCGAGATACCTCTCCGTCACACGGAGTGACAAATCCCAGTCTTGATCCATACTAACTCAACGGACACCTTTGGAGATACCTGTAGAGCATCTTTATAGTCACCCAGTTACGTTGTGACGTTTGATACACACAAGGCATGCCTCCGGTGCCACTGAGTTATATGATCTCATGGTCATAGGAATATATACTTGACACGCAGAAAAACAGTAGGAACAAAATGACACGATCAACATGCTACGTTCATTAGTTTGGGTCTAGTCCATCACATGATTCTCCTAATGATGTGATCCCGTTATCAAGTGACAACACTTGCCTATGGTTAGGAAACTCTGACCATCTTTGATCAACGAGCTAGTCAACTAAAGCTTACTAGGGACAGTGTTTTGTCTATGTATCCACACATGTATTGTGTTTCCAATCAATACAATTATAGCATGGATAATAAACGATTATCATGAACAAAGAAATATAATAATAACTAATTTATTATTGTCTCTAGGGCATATTTCCAACAGTCTCCCACTTGCACTAGAGTCAATGATCTAGTTCGCATCACCATGTGATTCTAACGAATCCAACACCCACATAGTTCTGGGGTCTGATCACGTCTTGCTCGTGAGAGAGGTTTTAGTCAACGGTTCTAAAACTTTCAGATCGTGTGTTCTTTAGAAATCTTTATGTCATCTTATAGATGCTGCTACTACGTGCTATTCGGAAATACTCCAAATATCTACTCTACTATACGAATCCGTTTCACTACTCATAGTTATTCGGATTAGTGTTAAAGCTTGCATCGACGTAACCCTTTACGACGAACTCTTGAACCACCTCCATAATCGAGAAAAAATCCTCGGTCCATTAGTTACTAAGGATAACTTTGACCGCTGATCAGTGATTCAATCCTTGATCACTCTGTGTACCTCTTAACAGACTTGTAGCAAGGCACACATCAAGTGCGGTACTCAGCATGGCATACATTAGAGTCTATGGCTAAGGTATAGAAGACGACCTTCGCCTATTCTCTTTATTCTACCGGGGTGAGGTTTTGAGTCTTACTCAAATTCACACCTTACAACACAACCAGGAACTCCTTCTTTGCTGATCTATTTTGAACTCCTTCAAAAAACTTGTCAAGGCATGCATCTTGTTGAAACTTCAATTAAGCGTTTCGATCTATCTCCATAGATCTTGATGCTCAACGTTCAAGTAGCACAATCTAGGTATTCCTTTGAAAAAATCCTTTTCAAACAACCTTTTATGCTTTACAGAAATTCTACATTACTTCTGATCCACAATATGTCAACCACATATACTTATCAGAAATATTATAGTGCTCCCACTCACTTCTTTGCAAATACAAGTTTCTCATAAACCTTGTACAAACCCAAAAGCTTTGATCATCTCATCAAAGCGTATATTCCAACTCCGAGATGCCTGCACCAGTCCATAGAAGGATCGCTGGAGCTTGCATACTTGTTAGTACCCTTAGGATCGACAAAACTTTCTGGTTGTATCACATACAACCTTTACATCGAGGAAAACAATGTTTTGACATCCTATGTGCAATATTTCATAAATAATGCAGCAGCTGCTAACATAATTCCAACAGACCTTTAGCATTGCTATGAGTGAGAAAGTCTCATCATAGTCAACTCTTTGAACTTGTCGGAAAACATCCTTGCGACAAGTCGAGCTTTTCTTAATGCTGACGTTTCACCATCAAAGTTTGTCTTCCTTATAAATATCCATCTTTACTTAATAGTCCTACGACCACCAAGTTGTTCTTCCAAAGTCTATACTTTGTTCTCACACATGGATCCTCTCTCGGATTTCATGGCCTCCAGCCATTTGTCGAAATCCGGGCCCACCATTGCTTCTCCATAACTCGTAGGTTCATTGTTGTTCAACAACATGACCTCCAAGACAGGGTTACCGTACCACTCTGTAGTAGTACGCGACCTTGTCGACCTACGAGGTCTGTAGTAACTTGATCTGATGCTCAATGATCACTATCATCAGCTTCCACTTCAATTGGTGTAGGCGCCACAGGAACAACTTCCTGCGCCCTGCTACACACTAGTTGAAGTGATGGTTCAATAACCTCATCAAGTTCTATCACCCTCCCAATCAATTCTTTCGAGAGAAAACTTTCCTCGAGAAAGGACCCGTTTCTAGAAACAAACATTATGCTTCCGGATCTGATATAGGAGATGTATCCAACTATTTTGGATATCCTATGAAGATGCATTTATCCGCTTTGGGTTCGAGCTTATCAGACTAAAACCTTTTTCACATAAGCATCGTAACCCCAAACTTGCAAGAAACGACATCTTAGGTTTCTCTAAACCATAGTCTATATTGTGTCATCTCAACAAAAATATGTGGTGCCCTATTTAAAGTGAATGCGGTTGTCTCTAATGCATAACCCATAAATGATTGCGGTAATCCGATAAGAGACATCATAGTATGCACCATATCAAATAGGTCGCGGCTATGACGTTCGGACACACCATCACACCATGGTGTTCTTGGTGGCAAGAATTGTGAAATAACTTCCACATTATCTTAACTGTGTACCAAAACTCGCAACTCAGTTATTCATCTCTATGATCATATCGTAGACAGTTTATCCTCTTGTTACTACGAACTTCACTCTGAAACAGAATTGAACTTTTTCAATATTTCAGACTTGTGATTCATTAAGTAAATACTCCTGTATCTACTCAAATCGTCATTGAAGTAAGAACATAATGATATCCACTGCGTGCCTCAGCACCCATTGGACTGCATACATCAAAATGTATTACTTCCAACAAGTTACTATCTTGTTTCATCTCAATGAAAACAAGGCCTTGCTCATGTGGTATGATTTGCATGTCACCAGTGATTCAAAATCAAGTGAGTATAAAGATCCATCAGCATGGAGCCTCTTCATGCAATTTATACCAATATGACTCAAGCGGCAGTGCCACAAGTAAGTGGTACTATCATCATTACCTTGTATCTTTTGGCACCAATATCATGAACACGTGTAACACTACGATCGAGATTCAATAAACCTTTGAAGGTGATTATTCAAGCAAATAGAGTAACCAATATTCTCTTTAAATGAATAATAGTATTGCAATAAACACGATCCAATCATGTTCATGCTCAACGCAAGCACCAAATAACAATTATTTAGGTTTAACACCAAACCCGATGGTAGAGGGAGCGTGCGACGTTTGATCATATCAACCTTGGAAACACTTCCAACACGTATCGTCACCTCGCCTTTAGCTAGTCTCCGTTTATTCCGTAGCTTTCATTTCGAGTTACTAATCACTTAGCAACCGAACCGGTATCCAATACCCTCGCGCTACTAGGAGTACTGGTAAAGTACACATCAACATCATGTATATCAAATATACTTCTGTCGACTTTGCCAACCTTCTTATCTACCAAGCATCTAGGGTAGCTCCGCCTCAGTGACCGTTCCCCTCATAATAGAAGCACTTAGTCTCGGGTATAGGTTTAATCTTGGGTCTCTTCATTAGTGCAACAACTGTTTTGTCGTTTCACGAAGTATCCCTTCTAGCCCTTGCCTTTCTTGAAACTTAGTGGTTTTACTAACCATCAACTATTGATGCTCCTTCTTGATTTCTACTTTCGCAGTGTCAAACATCGCGAATCGCTCAAGGATCATTGTATCTATCCTTGATATGTTATAGTTCATCACGAAGCTCTCACAGTTTGGTGGCAGTGACTTTGGAGAACCATCACTGTCTCATCTGGAAGCTAACTCCCACTTGATTGAAGCGATTGTCGTACTCAGACAATCTGAGCACACGCTCAACGATTGAGCTTTTCTCCTTTACTTCGTGGACAAAGAATCTTGTCGGAGGTCTCATACCTCTTAACAAGGGCACGAGCATGAAATCACAATTTCATCTCTTTAGAACATCTCTTATGTTCCGTGACATTTCAAAACGTCTTCGGCGCCTTGCTTCTAAGTCATTAAGTATTTGGCACTGAACTATTGCGTAGTCATCAGAAACGTGTATGTCGGATGTTCACAACATCCACAGACGACGCTCGAGGTGTAGCACACCGAGTGGTGCATTAAGGACATAAGCCTTCTGCGCAGCAACGAGGACAATCCTCAGTTTTACAGACTCAGTCCGCAAAGTTGCTACTATCAACTTTCAACTAAATTTTCTCTAGGAACATATAAAAAACTGTAGAGCTATAGCGCAAGCTACATCATAATTCACAAAGACCATTAGACTATGTTCATGATAATTAGTTCAATTAATCATATTACTTAAGAACTCCCACTCAAAAAGTACATCTCTCTAGTCATTTGAGTGGTACATGATCCAAATCCACTATCTCAAGTCCGATCATCACGTGAGTCGAGAATAGTTTCAGTGGTAAGCATCTCTATGCTAATCATATCAACTATACGATTCATGCTCGACCTTTCGGTCTCATGTGTTCCGAGGCCATGTCTGCACATGCTAGGCTCGTCAAGTTTAACCCGAGTGTTCCGCGTGTGCAACTGTTTTGCACCCGTTGTATGTGAACGTTGAGTCTATCACACCCGATCATCACGTGGTGTCTCGAAACGACGAACTGTCGCAACGGTGCACAATCAGGGAGAACACAATTTCGTCTTGAAATTTTAGTGAGAGATCACCTCATAATGCTACCCTCGTTCTAAGCAATATAAGGTGCATAAAGGATTAACATCACATGCAATTCATAAGTGGCATGATATGGCCATCATCAAGTGCTCCTTGATCTCCATCATCAAAGCACCGGTATGATCTTCTTGTCACCGGTGCCACACCATGATCCCCATCATCATGATCTCCATCATCGTGTCGCCATCGAGGTTGCCGTGTATGCTATGCTATTACTACTAAAGCTATGTCCTAGCAATATAGTAAACACACCTTTGTTTAAAGACAACCCTATGGCTCCTGCCGGTTGCCGTACCATCGACGTGCAAGTCGATATTATCTATTACAACATGATCATCTCATACATCCAATATATCACATCACATCGTTGGCCATATCACATCACAAGCATACCCTACAAAAACAAGTTAGACGTCCTCTAATTTTGTTATTGCATGTTTTACGTGGTGACCATGGGTATCTAGTAGGATCGCATCTTACTTACGCAAACACCACAACGGAGATATATGAATTGCTATTTAACCTTATCCAAGGACCTCCTCGGTCAAATCCGATTCAACTAAAGTTGGAGAAACCGACACTTGCCAGTCATCTTTGAGCAACGGGGTTACTCGTGGCGATGAAACCAGTCTCTCGTAAGCGTACGAGTAATGTCGGTCCAAGCCGCTTCAATCCAACAATACCGCGGAATCAAGAAAAGACTAAGGAGGGCAGCAAAACGCACATCACCGCCCACAAAAACTTTTGTGTTCTACTCGAGAAGACATCTACGCATGAACCTAGCTCATGATGCCACTATTGGGGAACGTCGCATGGGAAACAAAAAATTTCCTACGCGCACGAAGACCTATCATGGTGATGTCCATCTACGAGAGGGGATTTCCGATCTACGTACCCTTGTAGATCGCACAGCAGAAGCGTTAAGCAATGTGGTTGATGTAGTGGAACGTCCTCACGTCCCTCGATCCGCCCCGCAAACCGTCCCGCGATCCGTCCCACGATCTAGTGCCGAACGGACGGCACCTCCTCGTTCAACACACGTACAGCTCGACGATGATCTCGGCCTTCTTGATCCAGCAAGAGAGACGGAGAGGTAGATGAGTTCTCCGGCAGCGTGACGGCGCTCCGGAGGTTGGTGGTGATCTAATCTCAGCAGGGCTCCGCCCGAGCTCTGCAGAAACGCGATCTAGAGGTAAAACCGTGGAGGTATGTGGTTGGGTTGTCGTGGCAAAGTTGTGTCAAATCAGCCCTAAAACCTCCGTGTATATAGGGGGAAGAGGGGGAGCCTTGCCTTGGGGTCCAAGGACCCCCAAGGGGGTCGGCCGAGCCAAGGGGGGGACTCCCCCCCTTCCAAACCGAATCCAACTAGGTTTGGAAGGAGGAGTCCTTCCCCCTTTTCCCACCTCCTCCCTTTTTTTTCCTTTTCTCTTTGATTTTCTTCCTATGGCGCATAGGGCCTTCTTGGGCTGTCCCACCAGCCCACTAAGGGCTGGTGCGCCACCCCCAAGGCCTATGGGCTTCCCCAGGGTGGGTTGCCCCCTCGGGTGAACACCCGGAACCCATTCGTCATTCCCCGTACATTCCCGGTAACTCCGAAAACCTTCCGGTAATCAAATGAGCTCATCCTATACATCAATCTTCGTTTCCGGACCGTTCCGGAAACCCTCGTGATGTCCGTGATCTCATCCGGGACTCCAAACAACATTCTGTAACCAACCATATAATTCAAATACGCATAAAACAACGTCGAACCTTAAGTGTGCAGACCTTGCGGGTTCGAGAACTATGTAGACATGACCCGAGTGACTCCTCGGTCAATATCCAATAGCGGGACCTGGATGCCCATATTGGATCCCACATATTCTACGAAGATCTTATCGTTTGGACCTCAGTGCCAAGGATTCATATAATCCCGTATGTCATTCCCTTTGTCCTTCGGTATGTTACTTGCCCGAGATTTGATCGTCAGTATCCGCATACCTATTTCAATCTCGTTTACCGGCAAGTCTCTTTACTCGTTCCATAATACAAGATCCCACAACTTACACTAAGTCACATTGCTTTCAAGGCTTGTGTGTGATGTTGTATTACCGAGTGGGCCCCGAGATACCTCTCCGTCACACGGAGTGACAAGTCCCAGTCTCGATCCATACTAACTCAACGAACACCTTCGGAGATACCTGTAGAGCATATTTATAGTCACCCAGTTACGTTGCAACATTTGATACACACAAAGCATTCCTCCGGTGTGAGTGAGTTATATGATCTCATGGTCATAGGAACAAATACTTGACACGCAGAAAACAGTAGCAACAAAATGACACGAACAACATGCTACGTCTATTAGTTTGGGTCTAGTCCATCACATGATTCTCCTAATGTTGTGATCCCGTTATCAAGTGACAACACTTGCCTATGGTCAGGAAACCTTGACCATCTTTGATCAACGAGCTAGTCAACTAGAGGCTTACTAGGGACAGTGTTTTGTCTATGTATCCACACATGCACTGTGTTTCCAATCAATACAATTATAGCATGGATAATAAATGATTATCATGAACAAAGAAATATAATAGTAACTAATTTATTATTGCCTCTAGGGCATATTTCCAACACTGCCCCCCCCCCGGTGAACATCCGGAACCCATTCGTCACTCCCGGTACATTCCCGATAATGCCGAAAACTTTCCGGTAATCAAATGGGACAAACCTATATATCAATCTTCATTTCCGGACCATTCCGGAAACCCTCGTGACGTCCGTGATCTCATCCGGGACTCCGAACAACATTCGGCAACCAACCATATAACTCAAATACGCATAAAACATCGTCTAACCTTAAGTGTGCAGACCCTACGGGTTCGAGAACTATGTAGACATGACCCAAGAGACTCCTCGGTCAATATCCAATAGCGGGACCTGGATGCCCATATTGGATCCTACATATTCTTTGATGATCTTATCGGTTGAACCTCAGTGTCAAGGATTCATATAATCCCGTATGTCATTCCCTTTGTCCTTCGGTATGTTACTTGCCCGAGATTCGATCGTCTGTATCCGCATACCTATTTCAATCTCGTTTACCGACAAGTCTCTTTACTCATTCCGTAATACAAGATCCCGTGACATACACTAAGTCACATTGCTTGCAAGGCTTGTGTGTGGTGTTGTATTACCGAGTGGGCCCCGAGATATCTCTCCGTCGCACGGAGTGACATATCCCAGTCTTGATCCATACTAACTCAACGGACACCTTTGGAGATACCTGTAGAGCATCTTTATAGTCAATCGGTTACGTTGTGACGTTTGATAAACACAAGGCATTCCTCCGATGCTAGTGAGTTATATGATCTCATGGTCATAGAAATAAATACTTGACACGCAGAAAAACAGTAGCAACAAAATGACACGATCAACATGCTACGTTCATTAGTTTGGCTCTAGTCAATCACATGATTCTCCTAATGATGTGATCCCGTTATCAAGTGACAACACTTGCCTATGGTCAGGAATTTTGACCATCTTTGATCAACGAGCTAGTCAACTAGAGGCTTACTAGGGACAGTGTTTTGTCTATGTATCCACACGTGTATTGTGTTTCCAATCAATACAATTATAGCATGGATAATAAATGATTATCATGAACAAAGAAATATAATAATAACTAATTTATTATTGTCTCTAGGGCATATTTCCAACAATATATACGTGCTCCCCTAGACGTGTGCACTATTTTAGATATTCTTTTAGATTGCAAAGCGCACACACAATAGGATCAACACTTCCCCGATATTGTATAGACAGGCAATACTTGCAATAATATGAGGAATGATAAGCATATATTCAAGAGATGACATGTGAGCATAATCATAGGGCACAAGATAAGCATAAGCTCACATGTTAGTAGAGCACTAAGAAATATATAGATAAGTAGAGGGTAGCATATGTCTCACACCATATCACTCGGTCTTTAAGTCTCACAAACACAAACAAAACGAAAGCAAATGATAAAAGAGTTCACACGCAAAGAAGGCAAGCAACTAAGACGCACTCGCGACTCGACAAATCCCTAAACTCAGCAAATTCCTAAATTCTCTATTTGGGGGGGGGAGAGGGATTTTCTAATCTGTTTTTCATTTTTTGAGGACACGTATATTTTATCAATTTTGGGGGGATTTCCTCATTCTGTTTTCCTTCTATTTATGTCTTCATCTTTTTCAGAAAACATTGCAATATTTGGAGCATTTATTGAAATCTAAGAATATTTCAAATTCATATACATAATTTGAATATGTATTTTTTAAATATGTAACAATTTTCAGATACATGATTGTTTTCTCAAACCATTTTTTCAAATTTGTAAATATTTTTCAAAATTCAGAACACTTTTTTATACAGAATTAAATTTCAAATTCGAGAACATTTTATGAACTTAAAGATTGTTTTTATAACTCAAGGAATTTATCAAATTTGTGAATAATTCTTCAAATTTTGAAACATTTTCTAAATCCCAGAACATTGTTTTATGTTCGTGAACATTTTTCAAAATCTAGGAACATTTTTGAATTTCCATAATTTTATTTAATCTAAAACATTTATAAAACCCAGGAACTTATTTGTAAATAAAACTAATATTCAAATACTGAAAATTTTATAGAAAAACAGAAAAAAATAAAAAGGGAAAAATAAGGGGAAAAGAGAAGAAAAAGGGAAAAGGATAAAAAGGCAAGAACGCCCACCACATGGGCGGGCCCAAATCCCAATGCCGTGGGAGGCTGGGTTGGGGACGAAATAAGTAAGTAGCGAGTACTCCTTTTAAAGAACACTCTAACTCCTAGGTTGCGACAAGTGGTACATTGCATGTGTGTCACTTGTTATAACATGGGAGTTTTCCCTTTTTCGTATATTCGTTTTTTCAAAATGTTTTATCTCGTAAACTGTGCATCCAAATCTCGAACCATTTTCTTGGATTTCTCGCGTCGAGATCTTCAAAATTAGATCACATGTTAATAGGTTTTGAAGAATTTTCTTTTTCACGAAAATAACGAACCAAAGAAACCATGCCTCCCGTGATAGGAAAAAACAAAAAACACATTTTTCGCATTTTTCGCTTCCCGGGAGGCATGGCCGTGCATCTTACGAATGCAAAACCATGCCTATCACAGAAGAAAAATCATGCCTCTGTCGAAAAAAACACTTTTCCTTTTTCGAAAGGCATGGATGTGCGTGTCACAAAGGCAAAACCGTATCTCTCGCAGAAGCAAAACCGTGCCTCTTACAATAAATATAAAATAAAACACATTTTTCCCTTTCCGAGAGGCACGACCGTGCCTCTCGCGGAAGCCAAACCATGCCTTTTGCCAAAAAAAACAAAAAACACGTTTTTTTTCGTTTCCGAGAGGCACGGCCGTGCCTCTCGTGGAGGCAAAAACATGTCTTTCGCGAAAGCAAAATCGTACCTCCCTTTTTTTGCAAAAATATTTTGAATTTTTTTCATAAAAAACTAAGAACGATCGGTGAAAACCCGAAACACAAAAAAACCATTCTTAAAAGCCGAAAACGCATGGAAAAAAAAACAAAATCTCAAGAAAACGCTCAGAGCGTGACACGTGACGGCGGCTAAAAACGCGTCAAGTGACAGTGCGTAGGAGTGCTCTCTGAGATGCTCCGGAAGTATCGGCTGGTGCGTGGTGCGCGTTTGTTGGTTATTCCATCACCCACGCGCTGTATAGGAGGTCTCGCCATTCAATTTCCCTATTTAACGCTCTCTGCGTCAAATTGCTAGGGCTTCGCACAGGAGAAGCGGCCTGGCGACAAGATAGGACGGACGATTTTGCCTGGTTTTCTTTGTTCTGTTTTTTCATTATTTCATTTCCATTTTTGTCTTTTCCTTTTTTCGTTTTCTGTCTCTACTTTTTTCCTTTTTCTTTGTCAGAATAATTTTATGGTCTAAAATTGTTCTTAAAAATTCAAAAATGTTCTGGCTTTTCAAAAAAGATTTAAATTACAAATAATTGTTGTTTTTAAAAACATTCGTAACTTTAAAAAATTGTTTGGGATTTAACAAAATGTTCAGAAATTTTGATTTTTTTTTCTTATTTTTGAAAAACGTTTCCAAATGTTTCTTTCCAAAAAATTACAACCTCTCGAAAAAATTCAGGCGCCATAAAAATTTCCGTTCCAAAATCTGTTCTACAAATTAAGAAATGTTCAAGTTTAATTTTTTTTCAGATTTTCAGAAAATATCCCTGTTTCAGAAATTGTTCACGAGTTTCAAAAAATGTTCGTGATTTCAAATTTTCTTCAGGAGTTTCAAGAAATCTTCATGATTTTCAAAAAAAGGTCCTGCTTTTCTTTCAGTTCATTTTCGATTTTGTCTCCGTTTTCACTTTTTATTTTCCCATTTTCAAAATCATTTTCTGTTTTTCAACAAATGTTCTGGATTTTAACAATGTTTGAATTTTTTAAATTATGTTCGCATTTTACAGTCAAACCTCTGTTTTCAATTTTTCTTCAGAAATTTCAAAAAACTGCACAATTTCGAAATTTGTTTGCTTATTTTCAAGAAAAGTTTGATATTTTGGAAAAGATTAGAATTTCAAAAAATATTTGCATTTGTAAATTTTGTTCACGGATTTAAAAATTGTTCAAGGATTTCTAAAAAATATTGATCCGTCTTTCAAATATTCTTCAAGGATTTCAAAAAATTGATCCGTTTTTCCAAAAATAGTTCAAAAGCTTCATAAAAATGATCCTATTTTTAAGAAATTGTTCACACATTCAGGAAATGTACTTGTTCCAATATATGTTATCCAATTCAAAATATGTTTTCATTTTAAATTTTGTTCATAAATTAAGAAAATTCGGGAACATGTTGAAAATTTTCAAAAAAATCGTTCCCATTTTTTTTTTCGAAATCGATTTTTTTTTAAAGTTTGTTCCCAAATTAAAACAATGTTTGTCCGGAAAGGTTTCTTTCAGAATCATGTATTTTTCATCAGGAATTCAGATGGATTGTATCTGGCCCTTTTTTGTTTGTTTTCCGGGCGACTATTTTTCCCTGACGTGATGGGCCAGCGATATAAGCCAGGAACGCTCGCTCGGCCTCGGGACAGGTTACACCTTGATACGCTGGCCCAGACGCGTTGTTTTCTGTGCGTTTCGTCGCTGATTTGACGCAAAGAGCATCAAATAAGGTCTCCCGCTCGACTTTGACGGCATATCTTTTGCGGCAGGACTACGTCACATCTTAAGCGAGCCCTAACCTAGCATCGCCTACCCCTGAAAAAAAACCACCAATGCCTGAACTGTGTTGCTCTGTGTTGTTTTTCTACTGTTCTTCCATAGATTTGTTGTTGTTCGCTCGCTTGCTAAAAAAACCGGTCCACTTTCTTCCTTTCATTTCTTTTTCATTTTCTTTATAGTTTTCTTCAATTTTCATATTTTTGTCAGTTTTCTTCAACTTCACAGTTTTAGACTGTTTCTTTTGCTTCTTAACTGTTTTCTTTTGGTTTTTTTCTCTGTTTTGCTTGTTTATTTCTCGGTATTCACCATTTTTTCTTTTATTTCATATTTTTCTTCCGTTTTTGTGTTTATTTCTTTGTTTTGTTAGGTTTTTCTATACTTTATTTTGATGCATTGGGTTACTCCGGTTTTCTTTTTCTTGGTTTTTCTTTGTTTCGTCATGGATTGTTAATTATTTTCTTCGGGCTGTCCCATTTAGCTTAGTTTCCGAGGTCTATCTTTTGTTTTTGTCTTCCTTTCTTCGGATTGCGTTGCTTATTTTGAATTTTCTTTGCTCTCCATACATGTCTACATTTTTTAATACACATTTGTACAAAAAATTTATATATCATGCACATCTTTTCATAGTTGTTTAACACTTTTCAGATACATAATTTAAAAAAATAGATGATTGAGATTTAAATATATGTGTTTGATAAATAATTTTTCCATACATATTATACAGTTTTTCTATATATAAGGAACAATTTCAATACATGTTTAAATTTTTTATTACATTTCGAACATTGTTTTAAATTTATTTGTCTATATTCCAAATTTTCAAGACACGTTCTTCATTTTTCATATATATGTGGAACATTTTTAGGTAAGATTTTCACATTATAAAATGTATGATATTTTTTTGGGAATAATTGTCTTTGGAAAATACTTTTTTCATACTCATTGGGCATTTTTTATATATCTCAGAAACATATTTTTCAGGATTAGTATTTTTTTTAATATATGATTGACATTTCTTTGATACACGATCAAGACAGTTTAATCTTTTTTTTGTTTATTTTCAATTTTTTAATACATGTTCTACATTTTTTTATACATCCGAAGAAAAATATAAACATTTAACATTTTTCAAATTGATGATTAACATTTTTCAAATGTGTTGTCAACTTTGTCATACACTACCATTTTGTATACATTTTTCGTATATATGAGAAACATAGTTTCTATACACTTTAACATTTGTAAAGTGCTAGATTAGTATATTTTGTCGATTGTTTTGTAGTATATGTTTAGATATTTAAAAGTACGAACAAAACTAGTAAAAAAGACAAGGCACCGTCTCGCTCGAGCTGGGCCATCCTTCTGGTGCTAGGTTTCCCTACATTTTGCTACCAAGATAGGGGGGGGGAGTTCAAATCACTAATTGATGAGTACTCTTTTTAAAGATCACTCTTACCTTTTCAGGTCGTGACAAGTACGCATTGTATGTGTGTCACTTGTGGTAACCTGAGAATTTTCCCTTTTTTCGTACATCCATATTTTCAAAACGTTTTACCTCTTAAACCGTGCGTCTAAATCTTGAACTTTTTTCACCGTTGAGAGCTTCAAAACTAGATACCATGTTTATAGGTTTTGACAAACTTTCTTTTCATAAAAAACTCAGACCAAAAAAACATGCCTCTCGCGGAAGGAAAAACGTAATTTTTTCGTGGTCGAGAGACATGGGCGTGCCTCTCGCGGAAGCAAAGCCGTGCCTCTCGTGAAAGAAAAAAGCAGAAAAAACATTCTTTTTGTTTTCAAGAGGCACGAGCATGCCTCTCGCGAAAACAAATCCATACCTCTAGAGGAAGCAAGACCATGCCTCTTCCGAAAAACCCCAGAAAATGTGTTGTTTTGTGCCTCTCGCGAAAACAAATTCATGCCTATTGCAGAAGCAAAATCGTGCCTCTCGATGAAGGGGAAAATAGAAAACATATTTTTTTCATTTTCGAGAGGTGTCGTGGTATTTCCACGGCAGATGCGAGTGGATGGCTTAGATCGTGGTTTGGGGCCGACGGGCGCAGACGGCGTCTAGGAACGGGTGTAGGTGCGATACACATGAAGCCAATCTACCGAGGTTCAGGGCCCTCCGGTGAGGTAAAACCCCTAGTCCTGCCTGTGTGACTATACGAGATCACAATACAAATGGTGGTCCTAGAGTTGTTCGTGAGGAGGGGGACTGAGCTCTTGCTGCCGGCCTCACTGCCTCGGTGGTGTGTGTTTCCCTCTTGTGCGTGTGTGTTTACGTGTGGGGCGTGCCCCCTCTCTGGGGGCTAAAATGAGGCTTTATAGTGCAGCCTGGGATGTACAGTTATGGGAGAAAGTAGGGGGTGGGACCCGGCTGCCAGCCTCTGTCGGTAGCCGTGGGCCCGCCGGCTGTCAGGTCTTGTCCGCGCGCGGGGCCCGCCGGCCGTGCGTCTCAGCGGCTAACGCGTCGGTCGTCGGGGAGTAGGTAGTGGTGAGCATGGATAAAGGGTCGTCTCGCCCGGTCAGCCTCGGGGTGACGTGAGCCCTATAGCCTCGCTGACCCTCACATCATCGCACATGTGGCCACACCGAGCTTGTGAGCGCACACTGCTGCCACGAGTGCCTCTGCATCATGCATCGGGTCTTGCACCGTACGTTGGTACGGTCAGATGGGATGGGAGCCGACCGACCGGCTGGCGTCGGGCTAGCTGGCTAGGCCGAATGCCGCCAGTCGGCCTGCATGGCGTCGGCCAGACGGCCTGAGGGGGTAGTCGGCCCCAAATGTCTTGGAGATGGGTTTTCTCCGCTTGGGCATACCACGAGTTGTATCCCCGTTAGTAGCCCCCGAAACCATTGGGATCCGGAGGCCTCCGGGTGAGGGGAGCCAGCGGTTTTTCCCCCGTGCCCGACATTGTTGTTGAAGCTCATGCCCGTGTGGGAGCCGACGAGAGGAAGCATACGTTCGTTTGCCGGCTGGGGCGGCAGTCGGGCGCGAACGAGCTGGTTGGCGCGGCGCCTCGGCCCCGCGGTGACGCTTCGGGCTCGGTGCCGGTTGATGTGTGCCACGTGTGAACTGGTGGTGGACAGCGGGCCCGCCACTACTGTTGGAAATATGCCCTAGAGGCAATAATAAATTGGTTATTATTATATTTCCTTGCTCGTGATAATCTTTTATTATCCATGCTAGAATTGTATTGATTGAAAGCTCAAATACATGTGTGGATACATAGACAACACACTGTCCCTAGTGAGCCTCTAGTTGACTAGCTCGTTGATCAAAGATGATCAAGGTTTCCTGGTCATAGGCAAGTGTTGTCACTTGATAACGGGATCACATTATTAGGAGAATGATGTGAAGGACAAGACCCAAACTATAAAGGTAGCATATGATCGTGTCAGTTTATTGCTACTGTTTTCTGCATGTCAATGTATCTGTTCCTATGACCATGAGATCATGCAACTCCCGGACACCGGAGGAATACCTTGTATGTATCAAACATCGCAACATTACTGGGTGACTATAAAGGTGCCCTACGGGTATCTCCAAAGGTGTCTGTTGGGTTGGCATGGATCAAGATTGGGATTTGTCACTCCGTGTGACGGAGAGGTGTTGGGGAATGTTGCATGGGAAACAAAAAATTTCCTACGCACACGACGACCTATCATGGTGATGTCCATCCACGAGTGGAGATTAGATCTACGTACCCTTGTAGATCGCTCAGCAGTAAGCGATAAGAAACGCGGTTGATGTAGTGGTACAACTTTGTGATTCAAATCACCGTCGTCCCACGATCCGTCCCACGAACGATTCCGATCTAGCGCCGAACGGACGGCACCTCTGTGTTCAGCACACGTACAGCTCGACGATGATCTCGGCCTTCTTGATCTAGCAGGCAAGACGAAGAAGTAGATGAGTTCTCGGGCAGCGTGACAGTGCTCCGGTGGTGGTGAAGATCTACTCCTGCACGGCTCCGCCCGACCTCCGCAGAAATCCAATCTAGAGGTAAAACTATGTGGAATAGCCCTGAGTTGCACGTGGCAAAGTTGTGTCTCAAAAAGCCTAAACCACCACTATATATAGTTGGAGTGGAGGGGCTAGCCTTGAGGCACAAGGGCCTCAAGGTGCGCCGGCCACCATGTCACGCCCAAGATGCGACCCTATCCTCAATTTGGCATGAAGGCCTCGTCAGGGATAGAAGCGCATCTCGTCGTGTCGCAAGAATGGATATCGTTACAAGTACATGTACTGAAAAGAAGATATATATATATAGAATTGGCTTACACTCGCCACAAGCTACATCAGAGTCACATCAGTACATTAGATAATCATCAAGAGTAAGAGCAGGGTCCGACTACGGACGAAAACAAACGATAAAATAAGAAGGACGTCCATCCTTGCTATCCCAGGCTGCCGGCCTGGAACCCATCCTAGATCTAAGAAGAAGAAGAAGAAGACGCAACTCCAAATGAACAATCAACGCGCTCGCGTCAAGTACCCTTTACCTGTACCTGCAACTGGTGTTGTAGTAATCTGTGAGCCACAGGGGACTCAGCAGTTTCATTTCCAAAGGTATCAAGACTAGCAAAGCTTAATGGGTGAGGTAAGGTTAAGTGGTGAGGTTGCAGCAGCGGCTAAGCATATATTTGGTGGATAAACTTACGAGCACAAGAAAATAAGAGGGGGAAGATCTACGCATAACGGACGTGAACAACTGATGATCAAATGAATGATCCTGAACACCTACCTACGTCAAACATAACCCCACCGTGTCCTCGATCGGAGTAAGAACTCACAAAGGAGACAGTCACGGTTACGCACACAGTTGGCATATCTTAATTAAGTTAACTTCAAATTATCTAGAACCAGTGTTAAACAAAGTTTCCACGTTGCCACATAACCGTGGGCATGGCTTTCCGAAAGATTTAACCCTGCAGGGGTGCCCCAACTAGTCCATCACAAATTGCCACAAAGCCGCATAGAAATCCTCGATCGCGACACTCGCGATCTCGTCGGATTCCATAGTGGAAAACCTCAACTCTGAGATTACCCAAAGCATCACCGGAATCCCGATGCACAAGATATCTCATCAAAGGTAAAACTAATCCAGCAAGGCCGCTCGACGTGTCGACGATCCCGATAGGAGCCGCGCATCTCGTTCTCAGGACACGACGGATGTAACTAGCTACGGGTGCCAAACCTCGAGTTTCCCCGTGGTGGCCCCGCAGGCAGACCGTTTGGGACCAACACCATCAGCACTGGCCCCCCTGTTTATGTAAAATTACTCCTCGGGTTCATGATGCCCTATGCATTTCAGTATTAACAAAATTATTATGTTGGGCAAATGTAAAACCAATGTTGGGCCTTGCCAGACCAGCTTTAATCTAAAACGAATTATCAAGGGGGTCCCCATAACAACACCAATCGTGTTAGGAGCGCTCAATTATGGAACATAACACCGGTAGCCGAAACTAAGGGGGCAAAGGTGGAACAAAACACCAGGTTAGAAAGGCCGAGCCTTCCACCTTTTACCAAGTATATAGATGCATTAAATTAAACAGCATTAATATATGGTGATATGGCAAGGAACCCATGTTATCACATGGAAGCAACTGCACCTGCAACTAGCAACGCTAACAACAGGGTTAAGCAAGCGGTAACATAGCCAATCAGTGGTTTGCTAGGTTGAACAGGTTGAAGGTAATCATGGCATTGTTGAGAGGCTGATATTTAACATGTGGTAGGCAACGAGACATAATCGATAGAAACGGTGTTACTAGCATAACAATGATAGTAATGGTATCTGGGGAAATGGTCATCTTGCCTGAGATCCCGCTTGGAAGAAGAACAACTCTGAGAAGTCGGCGAACCACGTAGTCAAACGGGTCCTCACATTCCGACACGCTTGCGGAACTTTATCGAGACAGAGCAAACCGGAAACAAACATCAACACAAATATTCACCACACGATGCACAACATGATGCACAACCTAATATGATGCATGAACAGTTCAACGATGCAAGGGATGGCATGGCAATTCACCTCAAGCAAACTCTACACATTAAGTGAAGCTCGATATGCAACGGGTTGCATATCGACGAAACTCCACGATTAATTATTTAATTCACTCCCGATTATTTACACGGCAATATTTAATTGTTGTTAACATGGCAAGGGTGAAGCGATGATCCTACAAGGCATCCTAGATGGTAAACACGAGGGGCATAGAACGGACGCTACGACACAAGAGACATGCAACACAAGAAGTATATGCCATGAATGCGTCATGCATGCGAGTTCAAACATCACGGGCAAAAAGAGAAGGAAACATGTGTCGCCACGGCGAGCGAGAGGGAACCATGGCAGCAAGACGGAAACGAAGCCACGGCAACGTTCCTATCCCGACAACTCGTCGAGATATCGTGCCAACATACTGGGAACGCGTGTGGGAGCGGTAAATAAAGATGGGGTGATCCCGTATATCGGGTTCCCATGTGTCGGGCACAACATAGAGGGACAACGTGCACGGTTAACATACGGTGCATACATACATTCAACTCATACATCACATTCGTTCGTTACATGACACGTTCTCACGGTATACCTTCGACGCGTGCGAATTGGAGCGGTTCGGTTCAGAGAAGGAGACCAACGGTCGTCGTGGAAGTAGTCGTACACAGTCTCGTCGACGGTAGTCGTTCGCTCGGCGTCGTGGTTCTCGGGTCTTCGGCGTCGGTAGTCGATCACGTCTCCATCGATGTTCGGGGTTCGTCGTTGTGCATGATGATCTTGTCGGTTCCACGACGAAGGGGAACGGCGCACGCGGCGACGCAAGCGGCAACACAGCAAAAATTCAACGGCGCCGGCAAACAACGGCAAGCAGCACATGAACCAAGCCTAGCAGGGCATCTACAACCACATAGCAGCAACTACAGCTCTTTGCATCAGCAGGCCAAACGCAAGCAGGCAAGGCAACGACAGCACAAGCTAGCTAGCTACGCTACAACATGCATCAGGAAGAGCAACTCCAAGGAGCTAGGCACAGGAAGCTCCGCAACCTAGCGAGCTAGCATCTACAGCAACAACAAACGCAGCAGGCAACAGCAACGGCTCGGCACATCTAGCAAAACGGCGGCAACAAACTACGGCACGGGGTAAGCAAGTACAGTGAGCTGCGACAGTAGCCTAGCAGGCAATGACAGCAGCACGCGGCAGGATCAGTAAGCAACGGCAACAACTTCGGCACAACAACCAGCAAAAGCAGGGACAACAACAACGGCATGGGAGCAACATGCATCAGCACCAACAACACTCGCATCAGGCAACACAACAACGCCAGCAGCAAGCATCCAACGCGACAGCGACAACAGCAAACGACACAACAACAGCAGACACGAACGGCAACGCCAGCACGCAACAACATTAGGCAGGACCAAAACGCACAGCAAGCAGCTACGGCCCCAACAACAAGGCAGTAGCAACGGCGCAACAACAGCAGCATCGACAACGGCGCAAGCAGGCAATGGCCAGCAACTACATTAGGCAACGGCCACAGGTCGGCACGGGACCGTGGGAGGCGGCAGCGGGGAACTACCCTGGCGGCGACGGGGCGAGCACCGCGGGGTTGCGCTGCAGGTGGGGAAGAGGGAGGAGGCCGAGGCCGAGGGCGAAGCCATGGCAGGGCGACGCCGGTGGAGGCCTCGGGCCGGCCGGGGGCTTGGCGTGCGGGCACGGACGAGGTCGGCTGGGCTGGAGGCGAGCACACGGGCGAGGGGGCGAGGGAGGTGCCACGGCGGGCGGCGTGGCACCGACGCGGGCGGCATGGCAACTGGGCGGCGAGCTTGCGAGGGCGAGGGACGAAGGCGGCGACGCACGTACAGAGGAGGGAGACGGGGAGAACAGAGGGGATCGGGGGAGAGGCGCAACGTCGACGCTAGGGTTGGAGGGGGCCTGGGTCCTCCCCTTCTAGTTTTTTTTCTTTAAAAACCTTTAAAACAGAATTTTTTAACTAAAGAAAGGCTTTTAACAAAGTAAAGGGAAAAAATAAGGAAAAAGCCTTTGCTCTTTTAAAAATAAACCCCAACTCTAAAATAGATTGGGCATTTTTTTAAATGATTAAAAACTAAAACTTTTTAAAGAATTAAAAATTAAAACCCTTTTCAAAAGAATAAAAAAATCAAACCCCTTTTATAAATAAAAGGGTCACTAGTTTTAAAACAAATAACAAAGGGAAAAAATAAAGCAAAACCTAGGGGTTGCCCCCACATTTAATAAAATGATTTTCTTTAAAAGAAGACGAATCCATATTTTTTTAAAAGATGGGTTTAAAACGGAACTTTAGCAAAACCACCAATTGAAATGAGGGGAGAGAGAGGGGGAGCTACTATCGCAGTACGACTCGGTGATTACTCGAAGCACAACACTCAAAACACCACACGTGACAGACGATGCAAGATGCCATGCATGATGCGACGATGCAAACTAAATGACGAGGCACAAATAAAACTAATCACACGACAAAAACGGAAAAGAAGGGGGAATCTTCTGGGGCGTCGGCATCGGGCTGTCACACGCCAGGAGGAGGAGGACTCCTCCTCCAATTCGGTTTGGGAAGGAGGAGTCCTCCTCTTCCTTCCCACCTCCCTCTTTCCTTTTTCTTCTTCTATTCTTTTGGTATTTTCTTATGTGGCGCCATAGCCCTCTTGGGATGACACCACCAGCACAATAAGGACTTGGTGCGCTACCCTAGGGCCTTGGGCTCACTCTCGGGTGGATGGGCCCCTCCCGGTAAACACCCGAAACCCATTCATCACTCCCGGTACACTGCCGGAAATGCCCGAAACTTTCCGGTGACCAAATGAAACCATCCTATATATCAATCTTCGTTTCTGGACCATCCCGGAAACCCTCGTGACGTTCGTGATCTCATATGGGACTCCGAACAACATTCAGTAACCACACATATAACTCAACTATATTAAAAACATCATCGAACCTTAAGTGTGCAGACCGTGCGGGTTCGAGAACTATGTAGACATGCCCCGAGAGACTCCTTGGTCAATATCCAATAGCGGGACTTGGATGCCCATATTGGATCCTACATATTCTCCGAAGATCTTATCAGTTGAACCTCAGTGCCAAGGATTCATATAATCTCGTATGTCATTCCCTTTGTCCTTCAGTATGTTAGTTGCCCGAGATTCGATCGTCGGTATCCGCATACCTATTTCAATCTCGTTACCGGCAAGTCTCTTTACTCGTTCCGTAATACAAGATCCCGTGACTTACACTTAGTCACATTGCTTGCAAGGCTTGTGTGTGATGTTGTATTACCGAGTGGGCCCCGAGATACCTCTCCGTCACAGAGAGTGACAAATTCCAGTCTTGATCCATACTAACTCAACAGACACCTTTGGAGATACCTGTAGAGCACCTTTATAGTCACCCAGTTACATTGCGGCGTTTGATGCACACAAGGTATTCCTCCGGTGCTAGTGAGTTATATGATCTCATGGTCATAGGAACAAATACTTGGCACGCAGAAAACAATAGCAACAAAATGACACGATTAATATGCTACGTTCATAGTTTGGGTCTAGTCCATCACATGATTCTCCTAATGATGTGATCCAGTTATCAAGTGACAACACTTGCATATAGTCAGAAAACCTTGACTATCATTGATAAACTGGCTAGCCAACTAGAGGCTTGCTAGGGACATTGTTTTGTCTATGTATCCACACATGTATCTATGTTTTCATTCATTACAATTATAGCATGGATGATAAACGATTATCTTTAAACAGGAAATATAATAATAACTATTTATCATTACCTCTAGGGCATATTTCCAACAAAAGGTATCTCGGGGCCCACTCGGTAATACAACATCACAACAAGCCTTGCAAGCAATGTGACTAAGGAGTTAGTTACGCGATCTTGTATTACGGAACGAGTAAAGAGACTTGCCGGTAACAAGATTGAACTAGGTATGGAGATACCGACGATCGAATCTCGGGCAAGTAACATACCGAAGGACAAAGGGAACAACATACGAGATTAGGTGAATCCTTGACAAAGAGGTTCAACAGATAGAGATCTTCGTAGAATATGCAAGATCCAATATGGACATCCAGGTCCCGCTATTGGTTATTGACCGGGGAGTGTCTCAGGTCATGTCTGCATAGTTCTCAAACCCGCAGGGTCTGCACACTTAAGGTTCGCTGACGTTTCGGTATTACTGAGTTATGTGTGTTTGGTAACCGAAAGTTGTTCGGAGTCCCGAATGATATCCCGGACATCACGAGGAGCTCTGGAATGGTCCAGAGGTAAATATTGATATGAAGAAAAGTGGGTTTTGAACTCCGGAAAAGTTTCAGGCATTCCCGACAGTGTACGAGGAGTGATGAATGGGATCCGGGGGTCCATCAGTTGGGCCCACCCACCCCAAAAGGTCTCATGGGCTGTGGGAGGACGTGGACCAGCCCTTAGTGGGCTGGCCGAAGCCTCCACTAAAGCCCAAGGCATTTTGGAGGTGGGAAGGAAAGAAATCCAAAGGTGGAAAGGAGATTTGTCACTCCGTGTGGCGGAGAGGTATCTCGGGGCCCACTCGGTAATACAACATCACACACAAGGCTTGCAAGCAATGTGACTAAGTGTAATTCACGAGATATTGTATTACAGAACGAGTAAAGAGACTTGCAGGTAACGAGATTGAAATAGGTATGCGGATACCGACGATCGAATCTCGGGCAAGTAACATACCGAAGGACAAAGGGAATGACATACGAGATTATATGAATCCTTGACACTAATGTTCAACCGATAAGATCTTCGGAAAACATGTAGAATCCAATATGGGCATCCAGGTCCCTCTATTGGATATTGAACGAGGAGTGCCTCGGGTCATGTCTACGTAGTTCTCGAACCCGCAGGGTCTGCACACTTAAGGTTCGATGATCTTTTAGTATAGTTGAATTATATGTGTGGTTACCGAATGTTGTTAGGAGTCCCAGATGAGATCATAGACGTCACGAGGGTTTTCGGAATGGTCTGGAAACGAAGATTGATATATAGGATGGTTTCATTTCTGTTGGGGAACGTCGCATGGGAAACAAAAAATTTCCTACGCGCACGAAGACCTATCATGGTGATGTCCATCTACGAGAGGGGATGAGTGATCTACGTACCCTTGTAGACCGTACAGCAAAAGCGTTAGTGAACGCGGTTGATGTAGTGGAACGTCCTCACGTCCCTCGATCCGCCCCGCGAACAATCCCGCGATCAGTCCCACGATCTAGTGCCGAACGGACGGCACCTCAGCGTTCAGCACACGTACAGCTCGACGATGATCTCGGCCTTCTTGATCCAGCAAGAGAGACGGATATGTAGAAGAGTTCTCCGGCAGCGTGACGGTGCTCCGGAGGTTGGTGATGATCTTGTCTCAGCAGGGCTCCGCCCGAGCTCCGCAGAAACGCGATCTAGAGGAAAAACCGTGGAGGTATGTGGTCGGGCTGCCGTGGAAAAGTCGTCTCAAATCAGCCCTAAAACCTCTGTATATATAGGTGGGAGAGAGGGGACCTTGCCTTGGGGCTCAAGGAGCCCCAAGGGGGTCGGCCGAGCCAAAGGGGGGAAGGACTCCCCCCCAAACCGAGTCCTACTTGGTTTGGTGGGTGGAGTCCCTCTTTCCTTTCCCACCTCCTCTTTTTTTCTCTTTAATTTTTCTTCCAATGCACATAGGGCCCTTTTGGGCTGTCCCACCAGCCCACTAAGGGGTGGTGCGCCACCCTCAAGGCCTGTGGGCTTCCCCGGGGTGGGTTGCCCCCCCGGTGAACTCCCGGAACCAATTCGTCATTCCCGGTACATTCCCGGTAACTCCGAAAACCTTCCGGTAATCAAATGAGGTCATCCTATATATCAATCTTTGTTTCTGGACAATTCGGGAAACCCTCGTGACGTCCGTGATCTCATCCGGGACTCCGAACAACATTCGGTAACCAACCATATAACTCAAATACGCATAAAACAACGTCGAACCTTAAGTGTGCAGACCCTGCGGGTTCGAGAACTATGTAGACATGACCCGAGAGACTCCTCGGTCAATATCCAATAGCGGGACCTGGATGCCCATATTGGATCCTACATATTCTACGAAGATCTTATCGTTTGAACCTCAGTGCCAAGGATTCATATAATCCCGTATGTCATTCCCTTTGTCCTTCGGTATGTTACTTGCCCGAGATTCGATCGTCAGTATCCGCATACCTATTTCAATCTCGTTTACTGGCAAGTCTCTTTACTCGTTCCGTAATACAAGATCCCGCAACTTACACTAAGTCACATTGCTTGCAAGGCTTGTGTGTGATGTTGTATTACCGAGTGGGCCCCGAGATACCTCTCCGTCACACGGAGTGACAAATCCCAGTCTCGATCCATACTAACTCAACTAACACCTTCGGAGATACCTGTAGAGCATCTTTATAGTCACCGAGTTACGTTGCGACGTTTGATACACACAAAGCATTCCTCCGGTGTCAGTGAGTTATATGATCTCATGGTCATAGGAACAAATACTTGACACGCAGAAAACAGTAGCAACAAAATGACACGATCAACATGCTACGTCTATTAGTTTGGGTCTAGTCCATCACATGATTCTCCTAATGATGTGATCCCGTTATCAAGTAACAACACTTGCCTATGGCCAGGAAACCTTGGCCATCTTTGATCAACGAGCTAGTCAACTAGAGGCTTACTAGGGACAGTGTTTTGTCTATGTATCCACACAAGTATTGTGTTTCCAATCAATACAATTATAGCATGGATAATAAACGATCATCATGAACAAAGAAATATAATAATAGCTAATTTATTATTGCCTCTAGGGCATATTTCCAACAATTTGGTCACCGGAAAGATTCGGGCAATTCCGGGAGTGTACCGGGAGTGACGAATGAGTTCCGGGTGTCCACCGGCAGGGGCCCACCCACCCGGGAGTGATCTCAAGACCCTAGGGTGGCGCCACAAGTCCTTAGTGGGCTGGTGGAGTCAGACCAAGAGGGCCATGGCGCCACATAAAGAAAATACCAAAAGAAAAGAAAAAGAAAAGGAAAAGAGGGAGGTGGGAAGGGAGAGGAGAACTCCTCCTTCCCAAACCGAATTGGAGGAGGAGTCCTCCTCCTCCTGGCGGCCGACGCACCTTGAGGGCCTTGTCCCTCAAGGCTATCCCCTCCCCCTCCGTCCTATATATAGTGGTGGTTTAGGGATTTTTGAGATACAACTTTGCCAGGTGCAACTCTAGCCTAAACCACATAGTTTTACCTCTAGATCGGATTTCTGTGGAGCTCGGGCGGAGCCCTGCAGGAGTAGAGCATCACCACCACCGGAGCGCCGTCACGCTGCCAGAGAACTCATCTACTTCTCTGTCTTGCTTGCTCAATCAAGAAGGCCGAGATCATCGTCGAGTTGTACATGTGCTGAACGCGGAGATGCCGTCCGTTCGGCGCTAGATCGGAACGGATCGTGGGACGGATCGCGAGACGGTTTGTGGGACGGTTCGAGGGACGTTAAGACGTTCCACTACATCAACCGCGTTTCTTAACGCTTCCCGCTGTGCGATCTACAAGGGTACGTAGATATAATCTCCACTCGTAGATGGACATCACCATGATAGGTCTTCGTGTGCGTAGGAATTTTTTTGTTTCCCATGCAACGTTACCCAACAATATACGCTTCCATTTAGCGATCTACAAGGGTATGTAGATTAACTCTCCCCTATTGTAGATGATCATCACCATGGATAGGTATCGCGTGTGCGTAGGCAAATTTTTGTTTCTGTTAGAGCATATATCTCCAGATGTGGTTTTGGTAATTGATGACAACTCCTATGGACTAATGGTTACTTTAAGTTATATTTATAGGATTTGTCCATAGGCACTTCTTGAAGTCCATCTGTTGGGTTCAAGGAGTTTATATGGTGACCAAGATGTTATTCAAAGTATTATTCAAAGAATGGTCATAGAAACACTAGGTTGATCAAGATCTCAGACAAAGAGTAAATCAAGATGATCAACACACAAAGCGTACAAGATGTACCAAGAGGGATCAAGTGATCCCATGGTATGGATTTGTCCATAGGCACTTCTTGAAGTCCATCTGTTGGGTTCAAGGAGTTTATATGATGACCAAGATTTTATTCAAAGTATTATCCAAAGAATGGTCATAGAAACACTAGGTTGATCAAGATCTCAGACAAAGAGTAAATCAAGATGATCAACACACAAAGCGTACAAGATGTACCGAGAGGGATCAAGTGATCCCATGGTATGGTAAGCATTGTCCATTACGTGTTTGTGTACTAACCTACGGTCTTTGTGAGACTCCTATGTGGGGATTAGGTGTGCTTCCATTGGGCTTGCGTCAAAATGAAGATCTCATACAACCCATGAAGGATGACGTCAAGTGGTGATCGTCATCAAGATTGTGGTGTGCAAGTTCAAGCGGATCAGCACGAATATATCATTGAAACTATTGTCAATGATCATGTGCTGACAAGGACAACCTCATGTGCTAACAAGGACAAGATCAAGATAAGCATTCCTGAGCACTACATGCTTGATTCTTGTGGATGTTCACATGGTGGCCAAGACAAGATCAAGATAAGCATTCTTGAGAACTTCATGCTTGATTCTTGTGGATGTTCACATGGTGGACAAATGAAGATGAATACATAAGCTAGGCTTTCCGCATTGTGTATGGGAAAGCTACTTGAAGACTTCATCATGTCTTGCTTTCAACTTGAGCCAAGAAGGAACAACAACATCAAGCTCAGGTGAAAGGGCTAACTCAAAGGTATCAGTTCCTTTGACGTTAGTGGTGCGGAGTGATGATCAGCGAATAAAAGTATACACTCAAGTATGGATCACCAGTACTCTTTTATGATTCTTGAGTCCTTAGGGATCCCGCACTATTAAGAGGGGATCACAGGTTTTGCGATGAACTTGCTCAAACTACATCATCACTTTTTGCTCAGTCCACATCTCCACTGTTTTGTTGTTATCTGAAAACAGAACCAGTGCCTCGGACATCCGGCTTTCTCCGAACGTCCGAGGACCGGACGACCGACTAGTTCGGAAATCCGGAATCCTATACCAGAGAAATCAGAGCCATATAACTCGAACTTTCGGCTCCCTCCGGACGTCCGAGGCCCGGATGTCCGGCCAAGTCCTGGAAATCCGGAAGCCTGCACCAGTAGAAGTTGAGTTCTATATCTCGGAAATCCGGCTCCCTCCGGACGTCCGAGTGCCGGACGTCCGACACCCGTCGGAAATCTGGAACCTACCACCAGTAGAAGTTGAGCTGTATAACTCGTATTTCTGGTCCTCTCCGGACGTCCGGTGGCTGATAAATTCAACATTGGTTCAGTCGTATCTACAGGCCTCGGACGACCGACCCCTGTCGGACGTCCGGTCACTGTTTAATTCAAAATAGTTTCAGTCGTATCTATAGGCCTCGGACGTCCGGACCCTGTGTGACTTAAAGTGTCCCCAACGGCTCTTTTTCTCTCCCCACTATAAATACCCCCCTCCCACTTCGTGAGAGGGTTGCCCAACACAGCCTTATCCTCATAAGAACACATTTCCACCTCACACACATTTGTTCACATCCAAATCTTAGATCCCAAGAGAATTTGTGAGCCCCTTTGAGAGTTGTTCCAATCAAAAGATAGATCGTCTCCCTCTCCTTCTCTCAACCCAAGCTATTTGTGATTTGAGAAAGTTTTGAGCATTCCCCGTGATCTTGTTACTCTTGGAGGTTGGAGACTCCTAGGCGGTAGGAGTTCTTCGGAGAGGAATCAATTCGTGTGATTTCCCCCGGAAAAGTTTGTGAGGGTTTGGAAGCCACCTCAAAGGCTTACCACTAGTGGTTGAGAAACGCCTTCGTGGTGTTATCTCAAAGGGAGAATAGGGTGAGCCTTCGTGGCGTTGGTGTGCCTTCGTGGTAACATCCACCTCTCTAACGGTGACTAGCTTCCCTCCAAGGAAGTGAACATCGGGATACATCTTCGTCTCAGTGACCTTGGTTATCCTTAACCCAAACTCCTTACTTGTGGTTTACTTGTGTTATTTGAGCATACATACATTGCATATTGGTTGTGCTCATTATATTGTGTTGGCTATTTCTTGTACAAGATTAATATTCAAGCATACCCTCTATATCCACACGTTCATACTTGCAGCCCTTGATATTTTGTGTTGATATAGTGTGATCTAGTATCTTGCGTTGTTCACCTACTTGTCGAGTGATATAGCTCAAGTAAGTTTGTGTAACTTACTTGTGCTTGTTAGTAACTGTATTGTGTCCATCTTGGTAGATCGTGTTGTTGATACACGTTGCAGTGCCTAGTGCATTTAGGATTTGTGCTTGACAAGTACCCTCTTAGTTTATTTCCGTATTAGGTTCAAGCCAAATCCGAAGAAGTTTTTAAATAGCCTATTCACCCCCCTCTAGGCGTCATCGAGGTCTTTTCAGTTTCCCATGCGACGTTCCCCAACAGTGGCATCATGAGCTTGGTTCATGCGTAGATGATATCTCGAGTAGAACATAAAAGAGTTTGTGGACGTTGATGTTCAATATTCTGCCCTCCTTAGTATTCTCTTGATTCGGCGGTATTGTTGGATTGAAGCGGCCCGGACCAACTTTACTTGTACACTTACGAGAGACCGGTTTCATCGACTGACATGCAACTTGTGTTGGGGAACGTTGCATGAGAAACAAAAAAAATCCTAAGCACACGAAGACCTATCATGGTGATGTTCATCTACGAGAGGGAGATCGGATCCACATACCCTTGTAGATCGCTAAGAGGGAAGCGTTAAGAAACGCGGTTGATGTAGTGGTACAACTTCGTGATTCAAATCACCGTCGTCCCACGATCTGTTCCGATCTAGCGCCGAATGGACGACACCTCCGCGTTCAGCACACGTACAACTCGATGACGATCTCCGCCTTATTGATACAACAAGAGAGACAGGGAAGTAGATGAGTTCTCCGGCAGCGTGACGACGCGCCGGTGATGGTGGTGATCTATTCCTGCAGGGCTTCACCCGAGCTCCGCAGAAAACCGATCTAGAGGAAGAGCTACGAAGTAGAGGTTTGAGTTGCACATGGAAAAGTTGTGTCTCAAAAACCCTAAAACCTCTAGTATATATAGGAGGAGGGGAGAGACTAGCCTTGGGGCTCAAGGGAGCCCCAAGGGCGCCGGCCGAGAGAGGAGGAGGAGGACTCCAACTCCAATTCGGTTTGGAGGAGGAGGAGTCCCCTCCTTCCTTCCCACCTCCCCTTTTTTCTCTTTGTTTTTTTCCTTAGCCGACATAGCCCACTTGGGCTGGCCTCACGAGCCCACTAAGGGCTGGTGCGCCACCCTTGGGCTATTAGGCTCTCTCCCGGGGTGGGTGGGCCTCTCCCGGTGAAAACTCGGAACCCATTCGTAACTCCCGGTACACTGCTGGTAATGCCCAAAATCTTTCCGAAGACCAAATGAAAGCATCCTATATATCAATCTTCGTTTCCGGACCATTCCGGAAACCCTCATGACGTCCGTGATCTCATCCGGGACTCCGAACAACCTTCGGCACCTATAAATCAACTATACCGAAACGTCACCGAACCTTAAGTGTGCAGGCCATGCGGGTTCGAGAACTATGCAGACATGACCCGAGACACTCCCCGGTCAATATCCAACAACGGTACCTGGATTTCCATATTAGATCCTACATATTCTACGAAGGTCTTATCGGTTGAACCTCTGTGCCAAGGATTCATATAATCCCGTATAACATTCCCTTTGTCCTTCGGTATGTTACTTGCCCGAGATTTGATCGTCGGTATCCCTATACCTATTTCAATCTCGTTACTGCTACGGCAACAAACAACAGCTCCAGAAATTGGCACGTTGACGGAGACTTGGCTTGCGCTGGTTTTTCCCTTGAAGAGGAAAGGGTGATGCAGCACAAGAGCGGTAAGTATTTCCCTCAGTTTGAGAACCAAGGTATCAATCCAGTAGGATAATCGCGTCAAGTCGAGAGTGCCTGCGCAAACACAAAAGAGCTTGCACCCAACGCTATAAAGGGGTTGTCAATCCCTTCAAGATTGATTGCAAAGTGAGATCTGGAGGAGGAAAGTGCAACGAAGTAAAAGTGTAAGGCTGAAAATATGATGTGAAGTAGACCCCGGGGCCATAGTGTTCACTAGAGGCTTCTCTCAAAATAGCAAATATTACGGTGGGTGAACAAATTACTGTCGAGCAATTGATAGAACCGCGCAAAGTCATGACGATATCTAAGGCAATGATCATACATATAGGCATCACGTCTGAGACAAGTAGACCGATACTTTCTGCATCTACTACTACTACTCCACACATCGACCGCTATCCAGCATGCATCTAGTGTATTGAGTTCATGACGAACAGAGTAACGCCTTAAGCAAGATGACATGATGTAGAGGGATAAACTCAAAACAATGATGAAAACCCCATCTTTTTACCCTTGATGGCAACAACACGATGCGTGCCTCGCTACCCCTTCTGTCACTGGGTGAGGTCACCGCACGGCATGAACCCAAAATCAAGCACTTCTCCCATTGCAAGAATCATAGATCAAGTTGGCCAAACAAAACCCACAACTCGAAGAGAATCACAAGGATATGAAATCATGCATATAAGAGATCAGAAGAAACTCAAATAAGATTCATAGATAATCTGATCATAAATCCACAATTCATCGGATCTCGAAAAACACACCGCAAAAGAAGATTACATCGGATAGATCTCCATGAAGATCATGGAGAACTTTGTATTGAATATCCAAGAGAGAGAAGAAGCCATCTAGCTACTAGCTATGAACCCGAAGGTCTATGGTGAACTACTAACACATCATCGGAGAGGTCATGATGTTGATGAAGAAGCCCTCCGTATCCGAATCCCCCCTCCGGCACGACACCAGAACGTGCCCTAGATGGGATCTTGCGGAGACAGAAGCTTGCGGCGACGGGAAAGTATTTTCGTGGATCTCCTGATTTTTTCTGGGATTTTAGGGAATATATAGGCGAAGGAGCTAGGGCAGAGGAGGCCCAGGGAGCCCACAAGCCTGGGAGGCGCGTGTCCCCTGGCCGCACCATGAGGGCTTGTGTGGTCCCTGGTGACCCTCTGCCTTGGTTCTCAAGTCCCCGATCGTCTTATGTTTCGAAAAAAATCTTTTTGGAAGTTTTATTCCGTTTGGACTCCGTTTAAAATCCTCCTCTGAAAAGGGTCAAAAACACGGAACAAACAGGAACTCGCACTTGGCACTGAGTTAATAGGTTAGTCACAAAAAAGATATAAAAGGCATACAAAACATCCAAAGTTTGACAAGATAATTGCATGAAACCATAAAAAATTATAGATACGTTGGAGACGTATCAGTTACCGGTAAGTCTCTTTACTCGTTCCGTAATACAAGATCCCGTGACTAACACTTGAGTCACATTGCTTGCAAGGCTTATTTGTGATGTTGTATTACCGAGTGGGCCCCGAGATACCTCTCTGTCACACGGAGTGACAAATCCCAGTCTTGATCCATGCTAACTCAACGGACACCTTCAGAGATACATGTAGAGCATCTTTATAGTCACCCAGTAACGTTGTGACGTTTGATACACACAAGGTATTCCACCGGTGTTAGTGAGTTACATGATCTCATTGTCATAGGAATGAATACTTGACATGCAGAAAACAATAGCAACAAAATGACATGGTCACATGCTGCGTTCATAGTTTGGGTCTTGTCCATCACATCATTCTCCTAATGATGTGTTCCAGTTATCAAGTAACAACACTTGCATATGGTCAGAAAACCTTAACCATCCTTGATCAACTGGCTAGTCAACTAGAGGCTTACTAGGGACATTGTTTTGTCCATATATCCACACATGTATCTATGCTTTCATTAAATACAATTATAGCATGGATAATAAACGAATATCTTGAAACAGGAAATATAATAATAACTATTTTATCATTGCCTCTAGGAAATATTTCCAACAACTTGTTGCATAAAGATGACTAGCGGGTGTCTGTTTCTTCAACTTTAGTTGAATCGGATTTGACCGAGGCGGTCCTTTGAGAAGGTTAAATAGCAATTTGCATATCACCGTTGTGGCTTTGCGTAAGTAAGATGAGATCATACTAGATACCCACAGCAGCCACGTAAAACATGCAACAACAAATTAGAGGACGTCTAACTTGTTTTTGTAGGGTATGCATGTGATGTGATATGGCCAAAGACATGATATGCTATATTGGATGTATGAGATGATCATGTTGTAATAGTTAAATATCGACTTGCACGTCGATGCTATGGCAACCGACATGAGCCATAGGGTTGTCTTTAAACTAACATTTGTGCTTGCAGATGCTTTACTATATCGCTAGGTGGTAGCTTTAGTAGTAATAGCATAGATAGCGCGACAACCTCGATGGTGGCACGATGATGGATATCATGGTGCGGCGCCGGTGACGATGGAGATCATGTCGGTGCTTTGGTGATGGAGATCAAGAAGCACAAGTTCATGGCCATATCATGTCAGTTATGATTTGCATGTGATGTTAAGCCTTTTATGCACCTTATTTTGCTTAGAACGACGGTAGCATTATAAGGTGATCCCTCACTAAAATTTGAAGATAAAATTGTGTTCTCCTCGACTGTGCACCGTTGCAACAGTTCGTCGTTTCAAGACACCACGTGATGATCGGGTGTGATAGACTCACAGTTCATATACCACGGGTGTAAAACAGTTGCACACGCGAAATACTCGGGTTAAACTTGACGAGCCTAGCATGTACAAACATGGCCTCGGAACACAAGAGACCGAAAGGTCGAGCATGAATCATATAGTTGATATGATCAACATGGAGATATTCACCACTGAAACTATACTCAACTCACGTGATGATCGGACTTGAGTTAGTGGATTTGGATCATGCGCCACTCGAATGATTAGAGGAATGTCTATTTGAGTGGGAGTTATTAGTAATATGATTAGCTAAACTCAATTATCATGAACATAGTCAAAAGGTCTTTGCAAATTATGTTGTAGCTTGCGCTGTAGCTCTACTGTTTTTGATATGTTCCTAGAGAAAATTTAGTTGAAAGATGATAGTAGCAATTATGCGGACTGGGTCCGTAAACTGAGGACTGTCCTCATTGTTGCGCAGAAGGCTTATGTCCTTAATGCACCACTCGGTGTGCTGAACCTCGAGCGTCGTCTGTGGATGTTGCGAACATCTAACATACACTTTTTTATGACTACGTGATAGTTCAGTGCGTAATGCTTAACGACTTAGAATTGAGGCGCCAAAGACATTTTGAACGTCACGGAACATATGAGATGTTCCAAGAGATGAAATTGGGATTTCATGCTCGTGCCCTTGTTGAGAGGTATGAGACCTCCGACAAGATTCTTTGTCTACAAAGTAAGGGAGAAAAGCTCAATCGTTGAGCATGTGCTCAGATTGTCTGAGTGCTACAATCGCTTGAATCGAGTGGGAGTTAATCTTCCAGATGAGAGAGTGATGGTTCTCCAAAGTTACCGCCAGCAAGCTACTAGAGCCTCGTGATGAACTATAACAGATCAGGGATAGATATGATAATCCTTGAGCTATCCCCGATGTTTGACACCACAAAAGTAGAAATAAAAAAGGAGCATCAATTGTTGATGGTTAGTAAAACCACTAGTTTCAAGAAGGGAAAGGGCAAGAAGGGATACTTCATGAAACGGCAAACCAGTTGCTGCTCTAGTGAAGAGACCCAAGGTTATACCCAAACCTGAGACTAAGTGCTTCTGTAATGAGGGGAACAGTCACTGAAGAGGAACTACCCTAGATACTTGGTAGATGAGAAGACTGGCGAAGTCGACAGAAGTATATTGGATATACATGATATTGATGTGTACTTTACTAGTACTCCTACTAGCACGAGGGTATATTGGAAATATGCCCTAGAGGCAATAATAAATTAGTTATTATTATATTTCTTTGTTCATGATGATCGTTTATTATCCATGCTATAATTGTATTGATTGGAAACACAATACTTGTGTGGATACATAGACAAAACACTGTCCCTAGTAAGCCTCTAGTTGACTAGCTCGTTGATCAAAGATGGCCAAGGTTTCCTGGCCATAGGCAAGTGTTGTTACTTGATAACGGGATCACATCATTAGGAGAATCATGTGATGGACTAGACCCAAACTAATAGACATAGCATGTTGATCGTGTCATTTTGTTGCTATTGTTTTCTGCGTGTCAAGTATTTGTTCCTATGACCATGAGATCATATAACTCACTGACAACGGAGGAATGCTTTGTGTGTATCAAACGTCGCAACGTAACTGGGTGACTATAAAGATGCTCTACAGGTATCTCCGAAGGTGTTAGTTGAGTTAGTATGGATCGAGACTGGGATTTGTCACTCCGTGTGACGGAGAGGTATCTCGGGGCCCACTCGGTAATACAACATCACACACAAGCCTTGCAAGCAATGTGTCTTAGTGTAAGTTACATGATCTTGTATTACGGAACGAGTAAAGAGACTTGCCGGTAAACGAGATTGAAATAGGTATGCGGATACTGACGATCGATTCTCGGGCAAGTAACATACCGAAGGACAAAGGGAATGACATACGGGATTATATGAATCCTTGGCACTGAGGTTCAAACGATAAGATCTTCGTAGAATATTTAGGATCCAATATGGGCATCCAGGTCCCGCTATTGGATATTGACCGAGGAGTCTCTCGGGTCATGTCTGCATAGTTCTCGAACCCGCAAGGTCTGCACACTTAAGGTTCGACGTTGTTTTATGCGTATTTGAGTTATATGGTTGGTTACCGAATGTTGTTCGGAGTCCCGGATGAGATCACGAACATCACGAGGGTTTCCGGAATGGTCCGGAAATGAAGATTGATATATAGGATGACCTCATTTGATTACCGGAAGGTTTTCGGAGTTACCGGGAATGACGAATGGGTTCCGGGAGTTCACCGAGGGGGGGGGGCAACCCACCCCGGGGAAGCCCATAGGCCTTGAGGGTGGCGCACCAGCCCTTAGTGGGCTGGTGGGACAGCCCAAAAGGGCCCTATGCGCATTGGAAGAAAAATCAAAGAGAAAAGAAAAAAAGGAGGAGGTGGGAAAGGAAAGAAGGACTCCACCCACCAAACCAAGTAGGACTCGGTTTGGGGGGGAGTCCTTCCCCCCTTTGGCTCGGCCGACCCCCTTGGGGCTCCTTGAGCCCCAAGGCAAGGTCCCTCCTCTCCCACCTATATATACGGAGGTTTTAGGACTGATTTGAGACGACTTTTCTACGGCAGCCCGACCACATACCTCCACGGTTTTTCCTCTAGATCGCGTTTATGCGGAGCTCGGGCGGAGCCCTGCTGAGACAAGATCATCACCAACCTCCGAAGCACCGTCACACTGTCGGAGAACTCTTCTACCTCTCTGTCTCTCTTGCTGGATCAAGAAGGCCGAGATCATCGTCGAGCTGTACGTGTGCTAAACGCGGAGGTGCCGTCTGTTCGGCACTGGATCGTGGGACTGATCGCGGGATAGTTCACGGGGCGAATCGAGGGACGTGAGGACGTTCCACTACATCAACCGCGTTCACTAACGCTTCTGCTGTACGGTCTACAAGGGTACGTAGATTACACATCCCCTCTCGTAGATGGACATCACCATGATAGGTTTTCGTGCACGTAGGAAATTTTTTGTTTCCCATGCGACGTTCCCCAACAGTGGCATCATGAGCTAGGTTCATGCGTAGATGTCTTCTCGAGTGGAACACAAAAGTTTTTGTGGGCGGTGATGTGCGTTTTGCTGCCCTCTTTAGTCTTTTCTTGATTCCGCGGTATTGTTGGATTGAAGCGGCTTGGACCGACATTACTCGTACGCTTACGAGAGACTGGTTTCAACGCTACGAGTAACCCCGTTGCTCAAAGATGACTGGCAAGTGTCGGTTTCTCCAACTTTAGTTGAATCGGATTTGACCAAGGAGGTCCTTGGATGAGTTTAAATAGCAACTCATATATCTCCGTTGTGGTGTTTGCGTAAGTAAGATGCGATCCTACTAGATACCCATGGTCACCACGTAAAACATGCAACAACAAAACTAGAGGACGTCTAACTTGTTTTTGCAGGGTATGCTTGTGATGTGATATGGCCAATGATGTGATGTGATATATTGGATGTATGAGATGATCATGTTGTAATAGTTAATATCGACTTGCACGTCGATGGTATGGCAACCGGCAGGAGCCATAGGGTTGTCTTTAAACTAATGTTTGTGCTTGGAGATGCGTTTACTATATTGCTAGGACGTAGCTTTAGTAGTAATAGCATGAGTAGCACGACAACCCCGATGGCGACACGTTGATGGAGATCATGGTGTGACGCCGGTGACAAGAAGATCGTGCCGGTGCTTTAGTGATGGAGATCAAGAAGCACATGATGATGGCCATATCATGTCACTTATGAATTGCATGTGATGTTAATCCTTTATGCACCTTATCTTGCGTAGAACGACGGTAGCATTATGAGGTGATCTCTCACTAAAATTTCAAGACGAAATTGTGTTCTCCCCGACTGTGCACCATTGCGACAGTTCTTCGTTTTGAGACACCACGTGATGGTCGGGTGTGATAGACTCAACGTTCACATACAACGGGTGCAAAACAGTTGCATACGCGGAACACTCGGGTTAAGCTTGACGAGCCTAGCATGTGCAGACATGGCCTCGGAACACATGAGAACGAAAGGTCGAGCATGAATCGTATAGTTGATATGATTAGCACAGAGATGCTTACCACTGAAACTATTCTCGACTCACGTGATGATCGGACTTGAGATAGTGGATTTGGATCATGTACCACTCAAATGACTAGAGAGATGTAATTTTTGAGTGGGAGTTCTTAAGTAATATGATTAATTGAACTAATTGTCATGAACATAGTCTAATGGTCTTTGCGAATTACGATGTAGCTTGCGCTATAGCTCTACTGTTTTTATATGTTCCTAGAGAAAATTTAGTTGAAAGTTGATAGTAGCAAACTTTGAAGAGGATTGTCCTCGTTGCTGCGCAGAAGGCTTATGTCCTTAATGCACCACTCGGTGTGCTGCACCTCGAGCGTCGTCTGTGGATGCTGTGAACATCCGACATACATGTTTCTGATGACTACACGATAGTTCAGTACAAAATACTTAATGTCTTAGAAGCAAGGCACCGAAGACGTTTTGAAACGTCACGGAACATAAGTGATGTTCTAAAGAGATGAAATTGTGATTTCATGCTCGTGCCCTTGTTGAGAGGTACGAGACCTCCGACAAGATTCTTTGTCCACAAAGTAAAGGAGAAAAGCTCAATCGTTGAGCGTGTGCTCAGATTGTCTGAGTACGACAATCACTTGAATCAAGTGGGAGTTAATCTTCCAGATGAGATAGTGATGGTTCTCCAAAGTCACTGTCACCAAGCTGTGAGAGCTTTGTGATGAACAATAACATATCAAAGATAGATACAATGATCCTTGAGCGATTCACGATGTTTGACAGTGCAAAAGTAGAAATCAAGAAGGAGCATCAATAGTTGATGGTTTGTAAAACCACTAAGTTTCAAGAAAGGCAAGGGCTAGAAGGGATACTTCGTGAAACGACAAAACAGTTGATGCACTAACGAAGAGACCCAAGATTAAACCCAAACCCGAGACTAAGTGCTTCTGTAATGAGGGGAACAGTCACTGAGGCAGAGCAACTCTAGATACTTGGTAGATAAGAAGGCTGGCAAAAGTCGAAAGAAGTATATTTGATATACATGATGTTGATGTGTACTTTACTAGTACTCCTAGTAGCATGAGGGTATTGGATACCGGTTCGGTTGCTAAGTGATTAGTAAACACGAAATGAAAGCTACGGTATAAACGGAGACTAGCTAAAGGCGAGGTGACGATACGTGTTGGAAGTGTTTCCAAGGTTGATATGATCAAACGTCGCACACTCCCTCTACCATCGGGATTGGTGTTAAACCTAAATAATTGTTATTTGGTGCTTGCGTTAAGCATGAACATGATTGGATCGTGTTTGTTGCAATACGATTATTCATTTAAAGAGAATAATGGTTACTCTATTTTCTTGAATAATTACCTTCAATGGTTTATTGAATCTCGATCGTAGTGTTACACATGTTCATGATATTGGTGCCAAAAGATACGAGGTGATGATGATAGTACCACTTACTTGTGGCACTGCCGCTTGAGTCATGTTGGTATAAATTGCATGAAGAGGCTCCATGCTGATGTATCTTTATACTCACTTGATTTTGAATCACTAGTGACATGCAAATCATACCACATGAGCAAGGCCTTGTTTTCATTGAGATGAAACAAGATAGTAACTTGTTGGAAGTGATACATTTTTTATGTATGCAGTCCAATGGGTGCTGAGGCACGCAGTGGATATCGTTATGTTCTTACTTCAATGACGATTTGAGCAGATACAAGAGTATTTACTTAATGAATCACGAGTCTGAAATATTGAAAAGTTCAATTCTGTTTCGGAGTTAAGTTCGTCGTAACAAGAGGATAAACTATCTACGATATGATCATAGAAATGAATATCTGAGTTACGAGTTTTGTTACCCAGTTAAGACAATGTGGAAATTGTTTCGCAGTTCATGCCACCTGGAACATCATAGTGTGATGATGTGTCTAAACGTCGTGCCACACACTATTTGGTATGGTGCATACTATGATGTCTCTTATCGAATTACCACTATCGTTTATGAGTTATGCATTAGAGACAACCGCATTCACTTTAAATAGGGCACCACGTATTTCCGTTAAGATGACACAGTATAGACTGAGGTTTAGAGAAATCTAAAATGTCGCTTCTTGAAAGTTTGGGGCTTCGACACTTATGTGAAAAAGTTTCAGTCTGATAAGCTCGAACCCAAAGCGGATAAATGCATCTTCATAGGATATCCAAAACAGTTGGGTACATCTCCTATCTCAGATCCGAAAGCAAAGTGTTTGTTTCTAGAAACGGATCCTTTCTCGAGGAAAGGTTTCTCTCGAAAGAATTGAGTGGGAGGGTGGTAGAACTTGATGAGGTTATTGAACCATCACTTCGACCAGTGTGTAGCAGGGCGCAGGAAGTTGTTCCTGTGGCGCCTACACCAATTGAAGTGAAAGCTGATGATGGTGATCATCGAGCATCGGATCAAGTTACTACAAACCTCGTAGGTTGACAAGGTCGCGTACTACTACAGAGTGGTACGGTAACCCTGTCTTGGAGGTCATGTTGTTGAGCAACAGTGAACCTACGAGTTATGAAGAAAGCAATGGTGGGCCCGGATTCCGACAAATGGCTGGAAGCCATGAAATCCGAGAGAGGATCCATGTATGAAACAAAGTGTAGACTTTGGAAGAACTACTTGATGGTCATAGGACTATTGAGTAACGATGGATCTTTAAAAGGAAGACAGACGATGATGGTGATAAGTCACTATTAAGAAAAGCTCGACTTGTCGCAAAGATGTTTCCGACAAGATCAAATAGTTGACTATGATGAGACTTCCTCACTCGTAGCGATGCTAAAAGTCTGTTAGAATTATGTTAGTAGTTGCTGCATTATTTATGAAATATTGCACATAGGATGTCAAAACATTGTTTCCTCGATGGTTTCCTTGAGCAAACATTGTATGTGATACAACCAGGAGGTTTTGTCGATCCTAAAGATACTAGCAAGTATGCAAGCTCCAGCGATCCTTCAATGGACTGGTGCAAGCATCTCGGAGTTGGAATATACACTTTGATGAGATGATCAAAGATTTTGGGCTTGTACAAGGTTTATGAGAAACTTGTATTTCCAAAGAAGTGAGTGGGAGCACTATAGAATTTCTGATGAGTATATGTGGTTGACATATTGTGAATCAGAAGTAATGTAGAATTTCTGTAAAGTATACAAGGTTGTTTGAAAGGAGTTTTCAAAGGAGTACCTGGATTGCGCTACTTGAACGTTGAGCATCAAAGATCTATGGAGATAGATCGAAAGCGCTTAATGGAAGTTTCAACAAGATGCATGCCTTGGCAAGTTTTTGAAGGAGTTCAAAATAGATCAACAAGGAAGGAGTTCTTGGTTGTGTTGTAAGGTGTGGATTTGAGTAAGACTCAAAACCCGACCACGGCAGAATAAAGAGAATAGACGAAGGTCGTCTTCTATGCCTTGGCCGTAGAATCTGAAGTATGCCATGCTGGGTACCGCACCTGATGTGTGCCTTGACTCAAAGTCTGTTGAGAGGTACAGAGAGTGATCCATGATTGAATCACTAGCAGCGGTCAAAATTTATCCTTAGTAACTGATGGACTAAGGAATTTTTCTCGATTATAGAGGTGGTTAAAGAGTTTGTCGTAAAGGATTACGTCGATGTAAGCTTTGACACTAATCCGAATAACTATGAGTAGTTAAATGGATTCGTATAGTAGAGTAGATATTTGGAGTATTTCCGAATAGCACATAGTAGCAACATCTATAAGATGACATAAAGATTTGTAAAGAACACACGGATCTGAAAATTTCAGAACCGTTGACTAAAACCTCTCTCATGAGCAAGACGTGATCAGACCCCATAACTATATGGGTGTTGGATTCGTTGGAATCACATGGTGATGTGAACTAGATTATTGACTCTAGTGCAAGTGGGAGACTGTTGGAAATATGCCCTAGAGGAAATAATAAATTGGTTATTATTATATTTCTTTGTTCATGATAATCGTTTATTATCCATGCTATAATTGTATTGATTGGAAACACAGGCTAGCTCGTTGATCAAAGACAGTCAAGGTTTCCTGGTCATAGGCAAGTGTTGTCACTCGATAACGGGATCACATTATTAGGAGAATGATGTGATGAACAAGACCCAAACTATAAACGTAGCATATGATCGTGTCAGTTTATTGCTACTGTTTTCTACATGTCAATGTATCTGTTCCTATGACCATGAGATCATGCAACTCCCAGACACCGGAGGAATACCTTGTATGTATCAAACGTCGCAACGTTACTGGGTGACTATAAAGGTGCCCTACAAATATCTCCAAAGGTGTATTTGGGTTGACATGGATCAAGACTGGGATTTGTCACTCCGTGTGACGGAGAGGTATCTCGGGGTCCACTCGGTAATACAACATCACAACAAGCCTTGCAAGCAATGTGACTAAGGAGTTAGTTACGGGATCTTGTATTACGGAACGAGTAAAGAGACTTGCCGGTAACGAGATTGAACTAGGTATGGAGATACCGACGATCGAATCTCGGGCAAGTAACATACCGAAGGACAAAGGGAACAACATACGGGATTAGTTGAATCCTTGACATAGAGGTTCAACCGATAGAGATCTTCGTAGAATATGTAGGAGCCAATATGGACATCTAGGTCCCGCTATTGGTTATTGACCGGGGAGTGTCTCAGGTCATGTCTGCATAGTTCTCGAACCCGCAGGGTCTGCACACTTAAGGTTCGGTGACGTTTCGGTATTATTGAGTTATGTGTGTTTGGTAACCTAAAGTTGTTCGGAGTCCCGGATGAGACCCCGGACATCACGAAGAGCTCCGGAATGGTCCGGATGTAAATATTGATATATAGGAAAGTGGGTTTTGAACTCCGGAAAAGTTTCGGGCATTTCCGACAGTGTACCGGGAGTGACGAATGGGTTTCGGGGGTCCACCAGGTGGGCCCACCCACCCCAAAGGGTCTCATGGGCTGTGGGAGGACGTGGACCAGCCCTTAGTGGGCTGGCCGAAGCCTCCACTAAAGCCCAAGGCGGATTGGAGGTGGGAAGGAAAGAAATCCAAAGGTGGAAAGGGTTTCCAAGTGGAGAGGAGGAATCCTACTCCTAGTAGGATTGGATTCGGACTCCTCCACCTCCAATTTCGGCCAAACCTTGAGGGTTTGAGGCTGCCTCCTCCCCTCCCTCCCTCTTATATATACTAGAGGTTTTAGAGGTGAGGGCTAACCCTAATTGCCACGTGCTCCCTCTACTTGTGTCTAGATTTGTTTCTCCTCTAGTCTAGTTCGGCGGTGCTTAGGAGAAGCCTTACTGGATTAGTTCACCACCACCACCACCATGCCGCCGTGCTGGAGAACTCATCTACCTCTCCGCCTCTCTTGCTGGAAAGAAGGCGGGGATCGTCATCGAGCTGTACGTGTGCTGAACACGGAGGTGTCGTCCGTTCGACACTAGATCGGGATGGATCGTGATGGGATCGCGGGACGGATCGTGATGAGATCGCGGGACGGGCTGCGATTTGGATCGCGAAGATGTTCCACTACCTCAAACGCGTTATATACGCTTCGGCTTAGCGATCTACAATGGTATGTGGATTAACTCTCCCCTCTCGTGGATGATCATCACCATGGATAGATATTGCGTGTGCGTAGGAATTTTTTTGTTTCCCATGCGACGTTCCCGAACAACTACGTGCACGACGGGACGTTGCCGCAGGACGTTCACGACGGTCAATTTCTTCATCCAGTCTTACACCTCAGATTTACATGTGATAAAGGGTCATGTGAACACTCCATTGAGGCCACACGTGGCTCGGCTGTCCTCCCAATGGATCCCTCCGCCGGTGCTCCTTTTCAAGGTAAATGTTGATGTTGCTGTGTCACTGAATCAGAGACGAGGGGTTGCTGCAGCCATATGTCGTGATCACAATGGAATATTCCATGGGGCGTGAGCTATTGTCTTCAAAGGTATAAATGGTCCAACAACACTTGAAGCATTAGCGGTGCACGAGGCCTTGACCCTGGCGGAAGATCTCAATGCGCATAAGATATACTCCCTCCGTCAGAAAATACTTGTCCTAAAGATAAATAAAATGATGTATGTATAACTAAAATAAGTCTAGATACATTCATTTCGAAGACAGGTATTTCCGGACGGGGGGAGTATGTGGCTTGAGATTGCAAGGTGGTGGTGGATGATATTAAGCATGGAATCTGCCAAGCTATGAAGCTATATTACATGAGATTATAGACCATAAAAACTCATTTATATTCCGTACTTTTGTTCATGAGTTTAGAAGCTCGAATTTCAAGGCTCGCAATTTAGTGAAGCACGTTATTAGGTTAGGGATTTACCATCATGTGTGGTTAGGCAATCCCGATGATCTTGCATTTATTTCTATAAACATTGATCAGAGTTAAATAGAGCTTCGCGAGATTGTCTAAAAAAAAAAGGCTATAAGGCACTTTTTGTAGGCTGACCAAAATCCAGTGTACCATATTCTTTGGAGAAATGCGGCACCATTTTTGTGGCCATGGCAAGAAAAAAGAAATACTATTTGTTTAGACGATTCTGATTTCTTTTGTCATTGCCAACTCTTCCTAGTCTCGACAACGTCGACCAACTCATCATGAGTAGGCAAAACCTTGACCACAGTTTTGGTTAGCAAATACTACTAATATCTGTCAGAACAAACTTTAGATAAAACAAAAAAAATTACAGTAGTTTAGATGACAAAATGGCGTGTTGCTTACCGGAACCATGACGAGCAGAGAAAGGGATCAACACCGCAACTGACCAGCCGAAACCACGGGCTGGCTGGCAGGTAATCTCGGATCACCCACCGGTCATTGAAATTTCAAAAGCAGCACTAGCCTTGGAGGGGAAGACGGTCGCGTGGGCCCGGAGCGCAGGGTCAAGAAAGCGGAAAGAAAAGGACGGAGAAAAAGACTCCCCACGTTCTTATCTGCAGCGAGCTGCCCGTTGTTGCTCCTGCTTTCGCTCCGCCCGCCGGCTGGCAGCCAACTGAAATCCGGTACCAGCGCTACTCTCCGGCGCTAATCGCGATGATTTTCGCAGTAGGGGGGTCTTGGACTCCTCCGCTGGTCCTCATCCACAATGCCGACTATTTAGGGCCGCGCCGCGGCAGCAGGGAACACAACAGACGCCGTCCTCACTGCCACTGCCACTTCACCGCTCCCACCTTTCCCCACTCGTCTCTTCTTCTCCAAGCCCCCGGACGGAGGTAAAGAACCGTGGCCACCCCAAAAACCCTCGTTTCTCCCCCGTCCTTCTTCAGTTCTTCCTCGTTAGCTGACTATTTCTGGGTGAGATCCGGGCATTTCGTTGTGGTTCCTCTGCTCTAGGATTCCGCTCCGCTTCTTGGTAGGGGAGGGCTCGACCTTGACGGCCCGAGCACATCGATCTCCCTCTCTGTTTTTCATTTTTTTTTCCCGTTTTGTGTTCCTGTTCTCCTTCTCTGCTTTTGCCCTGCCCTGCTTCTTCGTTTGATGTAGTCTCTAGTCTAGTACGGAGTATTTGCGTGTCGTCGATGTCCTCAACCCGCACCACATCTCTTGCGCAATTTCTCCCGTGACTCTTTCTTCTTGTTCCGTTGCCTTTACCCTCTCTGCTTTTTTTTTGTTTGGAAAAAACCTAATGTTCAGGATGGATTTTACCCTGTTTTTCTCCACACGCTGTCTCTTTCTTGATGTCTGGTGCGACGACTCCAAGGTCTAGTCGTCCTCGATCTCTATCCTCTGCGATTTCCTCGTAATTATATAAATTGGAAGTTGCTGCAGTTTAGTCGTCTGGACTCTGGACGACGACTGTAGCGTGTGCGCGTGTACTAGTTGCTCCCAGTCCATATATTTTCCCTCGTTGGGTGTAGCATCAAATCTTATCCGGGTGTCTTTTCCCTAGTTTTCTCCTTATTAGATAATTAAGTAAGTACTTTTTGTGGATGCTTTGCTGCCGAAATCACTGAACTTTTGTGTGTGGTATGAGTAGGATCATAGAATTTTCTGCCCGTGGCCCCTCAAATCAAATAATAATGATGGCAACACCATCACTGAACCTTAAGCATCCTGTCGATGTCCAATCTAACTGTTCCTGTACGCCATTGTCTGCCGATTTGCATATATCATATCCCCCTGAAAGTGTTTATAATACTCAAGCATGCAAGTGGGGCATTAGTCAGTCAGTGCTTAGGGTCACTCCCTGATTGGTTCTGGTTCGTGTCTGTACAACGGGGTAATTGTAACATGGTGTAGGCTGTAGCACGTCGTTGCTTATAAATAGAACCGCAGACACCTCTTCCCTGCCCAAGTAATCACTCCACCCTGTCATTTGGCCCTATCCTAACACAGTAGCACGAGCCAATCATTATCTCTTTTGTCCTGCCGTTTCAAGTTTCAGCTTGGGCAAGTTCTGTTGCATACCTTGCATTCTTCTATCGTTTGCTTTCTAGTATTAAACATGTTCTCAAGAATTGCTTTTAAATTCGATATTGTCATATATGGAGTGGTTAATATTTGTTAGTTCTTTCGGCTTTCTTGTTTTCTGGAGCTCTACCGAAAGCCTTTAAAGTCGTTGTATTATGTATATGTATGCTAGTCATGTCTGAAGCCTTATAATGCTTATAAACGAATTAAATCATGTTGCTACTACTATTTTGTGTGTGGTGGGAGTGGGACCATAGATTAGTCTTCCGATTGTACATCAATCCTTTGGAATCAACAATGGTTTCAGGAAGAGCAGTTGCATTCTTTAGTATCTTACTATTGTCTAACCTGAGTGTTCTGTACGCAGTTGTCTCCTTTACAGTTAGCCTATGGCATTATGCATTTCTGAAAGTGATTCATATGTTTGTAAGTTAGCTCAAACGCCCAAGTGGGTGATCAGTGAATTGCTTAGGATGCGTATACTCATGCTGATTGGTCTCATTTGTCTCCGTCCAAGTGGATACAGATAACAACGGGTATAATTGAACAGGCTGTAGACCTGTAGTGTGCCCTTGCTTATAGGGCGCATTGCAGATACCTGCCTTCATTGTAAAGATCCAGCTTATTTGTCATTTGGCCTTATCCTTGTACCAGCTGAGCTTTTCTCTTTTGCCCTGCCAATTCAAGTTTCGGTTCAGGCATGTTCTGTTGCATTCTTCTATTGATTGCTGAGTATTGTTATTAGTATTGTTCTCAAGAATTGTTACTTCTTTTGCAGTCCTATTTTTGTGGTGTTCTACAGAAAGCTCTTATAGTTATATGTTCATCTCTGCATCTTTGTAATTTTACAAAAAAATAAATGTTTTTCTCTAGGAAGCCTGCAGTATGGGGAATCTGTGCTGCTGTGTTCAAGTCGACCAGTCTACCGTGGCCATCAGGGAGCAGTTTGGGAAGTTCGACAGTGTGCTTCAGCCAGGATGCCACTGCCTGCCTTGGATCTTTGGGAAGCGTGTAGTTGGCCATCTCACACTCAGGTTGCAGCAGCTGGATGTGCGCTGTGAGACTAAGACAAAGGTTTGTCACTCTATCTTAAACACCTAGTTAAATGGATCGTTAGCTTTCTCTTATTTCTGAAGAAAATAATGCCATCATTTTCGTCCCAACAGATATTTCAAAGCTTAACGTTGCATCTTATAGTAGTTTTTTTGTAGGTTGTAAATCACACGAATCCCTATTTGTAGAAACATTGATTTTCCTGTTACCTTCCATGTAAAATGAACGGCACTGGAAGTTAAATATATAAAAATATAGACAGTGAGTTGCTTCCCACAACTTCTAGATTTGAGCATTTTGGTTTGCCATCTGGATATAATCCTAGAATGACTACCACATGAGATTAAGAAACTTATTCATATAACTATAATTACTAATCATTAATACTGTGTTCTGTATTTTCTTCTGCTATTAAAAATTATCGTGATGTTGCTGACATGTGAAGTTCTACAGGACAATGTGTTTGTCACTGTTGTTGCATCAATTCAGTACCGACCTCTGGCTGGCAAAGAAAGCGACGCGTACTACAAACTGACCAACACAAGATCCCAGATTCAAGCCTATGTTTTTGATGGTAGGAGTTCTTTGTAATAAGTGAAGATTTCTATATGCTATTTCAGTAGCTTAGTAGTATATTCATATCATCACTGATACAACTGACTGTAACTTGTTCACCATATCCCACTATTCCTGTATCCACTAATTTGGGGCACTGATTGATATCTGCAGTGATCAGGGCAAGTGTTCCGAAGCTCAACCTGGATGACGCTTTCGTGCAGAAGAACGATATAGCAAAGGCTGTGGAGGATGAACTTGAAAAGGCTATGTCAGCATATGGCTTTGAGATCGTGCAGACCCTCATTGTCGACATCGAGCCAGATGCGCATGTCAAGCAAGCGATGAATGAGATCAATGCAGGTTATTTGCTAAAGTCCTGACATGATGAAAGTTTTGGACACACGAAATACTTAAGTCTGACCTCCATCATATTACTGAGATTGTGATCTGATACTTTGTGCGTTTTGCAGCTGCAAGGATGAGGGTGGCTGCAAACGAGAAGGCAGAGGCTGAGAAGATTGTCCAGATCAAGCGTGCTGAGGGCGAAGCAGAAGCCAAGTACCTGTCCGGCCTAGGTATCGCCCGCCAGCGCCAGGCCATTGTGGATGGCCTGAGGGACAGCGTCCTGGGCTTCGCAGTCAATGTGCCTGGCACCACTGCAAAGGACGTGATGGACATGGTGCTGATCACCCAATACTTCGATACTATGAAAGAGATCGGCGCGTCCTCCAAGTCCTCGGCGGTGTTCATCCCCCATGGCCCTGGCGCAGTGCGCGACATCGCCACACAGATCCGCGACGGTCTTCTTCAGGGCCAGTCTGCCTCTGACAACTAGCAGTTTGCTTCAGGGCCAGTCTGCCTCTGACAACTAGCAGTTTGCTTCAGGGCCAGTCTGCCTCTGACAACTAGCAGTTTGCTTCAGGGCCAGTCTGCCTCTGACAACTAGCAGTTTGCTTTGCCGGCATGAACTTTAAAAGCTGGCGGTGGTTTGTGGTTTGCTAGCTATTGCCTACAGTACTGTCTAATATGATGCATGCCGTATTATTAAGAACTTATATGGAACCATATGTGGATCGTGGCATGCCATGCCTTAGGTTGATGTGCGGTAACAAAACCCATTAACCCTGTGGGAATGCAGTGTGATATAAGCGTGTTATAAAATGTTGGTGATGAACTTGATCTAATGCTTTTGCCTCGTTTATTTTGCATTATAGTGCTGTCAGTTACATGTAAAATGATGGCTTGAGGTTACATGTTTTTCATTGGGGATTTCTTCTGAAATGCCTTTCCTGTTTTGCAAGAGATGTTTTTTTCTCGAGAGCATGCTTTGTAATCATATCTTTATAGAAGAGGAGAATATGATTACAATTGACGCCAGAACAATCACAGGCTGATTGTTAGGGCCAACACCACACCTGGTGGGGCGCATTCATACCCACCTGGCATGCAGGGCTAAGGCCATTCAAGGTTTCTGATTCCTAAGCCACCAAGGATCTCTGGCTTTCAAACTTCCGTCCAAGCGACCAAGCATTTCCTCCTTGAACTTCATCTTCACCAGCAATGGAAAAGGCTCTGAGCCACTTATCTAACTGCTGCAGAGCCCAGTTAGGGGCTTCCAAAATTAGGAGGTGACGCGTCGGCTTTGCTGTCAGGATAGAGTCCACCAACATCAATCTCCTTGCAAGGGAATGTGAAGATGAATGTTATTCCCTCCGATCCAAAATAAGTGTCGTGGTTTTAGTACAAATTTGAACTAAAACCATGACACTTATTTTGGATCGGAGGGAGTACTACACATTCATGATTTCCTGGAATGCAATGTGAAGATGCAGTTTTGGGAGTTGTTGCATTTAGCTAGATAACAGTGAACTAGAGAACCCCGCAAAAAAAACCCACAAAAAATAAATAAAAACAGTGAACTAGAGAAATGGGGCATGGTAAATTTCAAAATGCTCAGCCTTGAGCTGGATCAAATACAGTAGGTATTTTTCTACAAGTTAGAGTTCAAATAGCTGAATCAAATAAGTAATTTTCTACAAGTTAAAATTCAATTAGCTGAATCAAATAGTTGAGCTGAATCAAATAGGTAATTTTCTACAAGTTAGAGTTCAAATAGTTGAATCAAATAGTTGAGCTGAATATGAAGATACCTAAGATGTTTGTTATTACTCCTTCATCCCACAACATAAGACGTTTTTGTAAACTATGTTAGCTTGCAAAAACACCTTATATTATAAGACAGAGGGAGTACATATTAATGTATGCTGCGTTCCTCAAGTCGTCCAACAGAAGAGTAGCATGTGACGATTTGCAGCTGCGGAAGGACCACGTTGTAGCTTCGTGCTCATGTTTAATTTGACGAACACCCAAATGTCAAGCTGCGTGTGCTTTGGGATGTCAGTGGCCGCCATGGTAAGCTTGCCATCGATAGTACCGTGATGGCCCTCCATGATCCAGTGGAAGGCCTCAATTGTCAGTGTCAAACACGATCATTGTTGTTGTCCATATCGAGTGCATGATGTCACCGGCGGAGCCTCTTGGAGCCTCTTGGAGGCCAAAGGGTGCACTATATATATTAAGCTTTTTATATCAGCGAAGTATGCTGATTCTAGAGCATCAAATCGATTACCGGGATACATCCTACCATCCAGGGGTAATTACCCTATATGTTTCATATACTCTCATGCGGTAGTATATATATACTAATTTATTATTTTAATTATGTTTATATATTATATATAAGATTTTTTTAAAGTAAGTTATATGAAAAATTTACAAATTGATCCATAATTTTTATTATATTTATGAAATATGTATATATTTGTATGTAAAAAAACATACACAAAATATGATACATACTATAAAAAATAGTATATATACTATCTAAATATTATTATATACTACATACTATGTGTATATACTCTCGGATTTGATAGATACTACATACAACATACAAAACGCAAATGATGGTAACTATCACCGGTGGTAGATAAAATTTGTCACGTGTGTATGTATACTAGCTACCTAAAACAACTTGATTGCTTTTTCTTTCAGTGAGTCGGACCTGTTTTCAAGCATATTTTGCTTTTGGTTCAAATTTTGGCCCGCTTAATTGCGTGTCATGCTCCACCACTGCATGATGTGGTCGCTAATACTGACTATCCTCGAGAATGACACGAGGTTGCCCACGGAGAGATTGGCAAAATAAATTAGCACCTAGCCAATTGTAGCCAATTTTCTGGCACCCAACCAAGCAGGGGTCATCTGACAAGAGGATGTTCAACTTATGGAGTGGACAAAAATTAATGTTGACGGTACCTTTAAATTTGGATATTTTGAGGGAGGGATGTTGCTCATGGAAGTACATACTATCAACAAATATCGTCGAAAAGACTGGAATAAATTCAGAAAAGTGCAAACACTCGTGTCAAGTCTAAGACTTGAGTCCGAACGGGTAGGTTCCACCACACAAAACCTAGATATTTGAGCTATGCTCAGTTCACTTGTGCTCGCTAAGTTTTGAGATGAAGGAAACTTTCAATGTTTTCAAGCGGTGTGTCCATCTTAACTGACATCAAGGAACTTAGCAAGAATTTTATTTGTTTTAACTTCAACTTTGTACATACATGTGGCAATGTTGTCCCTCATTTTGAGAAAGTGCCGGGTGGATTGTGGACAAAGCGCGTGGAAACATAATGCACTCGGGATTCTTCACAATTGCCTATAATCTGATTGTAATCCTACTGTTATGGAATGAGAATGCTCATTTAATCGCAAAAATATGGAGCATCTCATAGTGTCATTGAAATCCTTCATGTGCAACACCTAATATTACGTTTCTAATTCACCGGGAGCACAGTAAGAGTAGAATATAACCACGTCGTGGTTGAGATGGATGGGCTCAAGATGGACTTTAAGAGTAGAAGATAACCACATCACGGTTGGCACACGGATTGCATGCATGCATAGGGCCGGGTACCGAAGTAGATCAATAACACACCCTCATTGGATCTCTTCATGTTGAACGCGCTCTCACACTCGAGATCCTCGAGTGCTAAGACGATGTTGTTGAATCATAGTTGGCATGCATGATGGGAGGCGAGGTCGGGCACCTGGATCTTTAAATGAGCGGCGCAAGCCACCAACCCAAGCTCCAACGAGCCTCGTTCAACGTCCCGCCAATAGAAGAAGAGAGACGTGCGAGAGGGAGATGAGCGTAGTCGTGGATTGAACAAACTATCGCCTATAATATCGTGAGCACACTTTGAGATGAGTCCATTGCGAAGCACATCAGCTATCGAGAAGCATCAGTGGATCTCATTAATGAGGTTGTCAGGGAGGTATGGTGTGATGCTTCGTTAGCCACCATGTCAGACGAAGGTTACCATTATGGGTGATTCGTATGAAATGGAGATGGTAGATGTTTGTTTGCTTTGGATTTGGTATCTAGATGGGATGCTTGAACTTACTCTCAAGGCATCGTTGGTGCGAAGTGACATGCTAGTTCGTTTAAAAGGCTATGTGGTGTAGTCGAAGCCACGATGCTAGCCAAAAAGTCGGGGAATATTTTTTTGAGCCGAAACCATAGAACAATTGTTCTATGCTATATTTTCATTAATTGAAAAGTAAAATAATGTACAAATATGTCAAATGGATAGTATCAACCAATGCCAACTCTAGGAAAAATTAACATTATATTACAGATTTTGCTTTATCCAAAGGTGAATATTTTCAGCTTTGACTGGCCTTGCCCTAAGTTTGTTGTTTGTAATCCTTCTTTGAGATAATACTTCCAAGTGTTTGTCCATGGTGCCTCCATTATGAATATCTTATATTTCCACTCATCCATATGCTCCAGCAACCCATTATAATGATGTCCATAACAATTACCGAAGGGAGGTTGCTCAAAGTAAGATGAATTTCATCAAACTGAAATGCCTTGTTGCTTATTGGGAGTGATTGAACGCTAACAACTTAATGCAAAATGACAACCCTAGAAGAGATGGGTGTCAGTTTCTTCTGTGGTATCTATGGACAGGGCACAATTATAACTTTCCAAGTACATGCGCCTTCTATGTAGAAGGTTTCTTGTGCTCATTCTATCATGTAGTAGCAGCCGGAAAAATATCTTGTGCCTGGGTCTGCATGTTGTTTTCAATAGCACCTTGAAGACGTTGTGCACTGAATTACTCCCCCTAATGGCCTCATACAACTTCATGGAGGAGTATTTGGTAAAAAATCCTACAACAATCCAGTTATTTCTATCATCTGATCCAGATCTGTTGTTGAAGCACTCTTGAAGAGCATTGTATTGAGCAAATGCTTGCTGTGAGAGAGGTCTATGGAAGTGTTGACTGATATATGTATGCTCCAGTTCCTTTTGCAATGTTAAGTCAGTATCAATTGCATAGGAGGGTAGCTCTGGATATTGGTCATTGAGTGGTAGTCCATTCCAATTATCATACCAGAATTTTACACTGCCCACTCTTCTTGCTTTGCATATAGCCTGTTGTTTGAATATAGAAAGAAGTTTCAATATTTCCCTCCACCAGAATGAACCCACCATTCCTTCTCCTGGCAATCTTGTCTGGTAATGCTTTTCCCAAATAATATTAACCTAGGGAGTGTCAATATTATTAAAGTATTTATGGAGAAACTTAGTGAGTAGTGCTTAATTTTGGATTTGGATGTCTAGTACTCCAAGACCACCATTATCTTCTGTTCTACTTACTTTATCCCATGAGATAAGAACTGCCCCTATTTCCTGGTACCATATTTTCTCCAAAAGGAGTTCATGTGGTATGAATTTATTTGTTTGATCTTCTTAGGTAACACCAGTGTGCACATGATGAATGTAGGCATGCTGGTAAAAACTGATTTAATGAGGGTCAACTTGTCTCTAGTTGAAAGCATTATTGAGAAGCTCAATAATCTATTCTATATTCTTTTCAGCACGCGCACAAAATCCTCAATTCTAGGTTTAGTAGTAGAGAGGAAGACCAAGATATGTGTGTGGGAGTGTACCATTCTTACAACCATGAAGATGAGATAGCATATTCAATTTGGCTATAGGAGTGTTGATTGATATGAGGGTTGATTTAGCATAATTCACTCTTAGCCTAGTGTAACCAACATAATGTAAGAGGATGTTTTTAATGTGTTGAAGTTTTCTAACATCAGCCTAAGCCACGAGGATTGTGTCATTTGCATATTGGATGATGGTGTAGTCTCGACACAAATCGTGAATAAGGGGTGATTCCACCATGGAATTATGGAAAGCTTCATTAAGTATGGATTGTGGCACGTCTACAACAATCACAAAGACCAAAGGTGAGAGAGGATCCCCTTGCCTGACTCCTTTTTGCGGAGAAAATGATTTCCTCGGACACCATTGAGCAGCACATATGGGAAACTTGTTCCACATATCATCTTGATCCATTGAATCCACTTAGAGCATCTCCAATAGCTTATCTATATGGACGTCTATACTCGTTTTCCACGACGTGATCCCAAAACAGGCATCCGACAGCTTGTTTATATGGTTGTCCAAACATGCACATCCTCTAAATCGGCTCCGACAATGTCCATGCCTGGACAATGTGAAGGCATCGTCAAACTCAGCCACATCCATGATTTCTCCCTCCCCCTAGCGGAGGTCCACCTGTCATGGTCCCTGTATATAGACGTTCTCATGCAAAACTAGAAGTGTATATGAGGAAATATTTTTGGACCATTGTCCATATGAATATATAGACATCCAAATATAGACATGCTATTGGAGATTGTAGTGCCCCAGATGTAATCCTTCCCTATTTGGAACCTTATCTACGTGGGTCCACCATGTCAATGCTATGAGAGAGCCCATGCTCATTATTTCATGTGATGTCACCTTATTATTTTCTCTTCCTTTGCATGCATGCATTCCATATCATGCCATGTGTTCTTGTTGTTGCATTGTGTTCTTGTGATTTCATGTCTTGTCCTTGTGTTGTTGTGCATGTGATGTATAGCTTGTGTGGGGTGTGCATGTGATAGTATATGCTTAGGTTTAAAACCCATCTCCACCCCTCCTCTCTATTTATCCTATGTCAAGATTCTCTTCTCCCTTCCCTCTTCTAAAAAATGCCCATGATTTAGCTTGTTTTGTGGTGGATGTAAAGAGGTGTATTTGCTGATTATAAACTTAGTTTAAAAGGTGCATATATTCACAAAACAGACCAAACAAATTTTGTTTTGAAAATATTTGATGGCTCCAAACATTTATTATCTATTTTATTCAAATAGGCCATAATTTCTTATGACCAGGGGTATTTCTATTTTAATTTTTGTTGCCATAGTTTTTTCCCTGGGAGATTATTTTTGCTGGTGTTGTTTTTAAAATGGAAAAACCCCGAGGAGTCTTTTCTCTTACCAGGCGCCAGATGGGCCACTTCTCCCTCCCGAGGCCCATCCTCTCCTCTCTGTTTCCCCTACGAAAGCCCATCGCACTCCTTCTTCTTTCTTCTAATGCCGTCCGCCCCCTCTGCTTCTTTCCGTCAGTGGCGAGAGAGAGAGACAGAGCTGACGCCGTTGCACAAACGTCGAGGGGCCCTTATAACCTGGGCGTCCGTGCCCCCCTCGACCTAGGGTTCCTCTCCATCCCTCCTGCCGCCGCCACCTCTCTCTCCCATCTCCATCTCATCTTCCTCCCTCCTCTGGTAAGTTCTGTATATAGGCCAGAGAAGGTGCCCGCGTCTACCCCGCCGTCATCGTCGTCACCGGCGCCGTCCGCCATGTTCGGGAGCTCGGGCAAGGTGCCCGCGCTCCATTCCCGGTGCTAGGAGCCCCGGGGAACGACTGCACCGACGGCCTCGACCTCGTCAACGGCTCGGCCCCGGTGCCCCTCACTTCTGCTTCGGTTCCATGTCAGCGACGTCTTCGGCTTCTTATTCCTCTCCGGCAGGGGCCTCTCCGCCGATCGGGCTCTCCCTCCTTCCCCAAGGTGAGGTCCAACCTCCCCTTCATCCTCTTCCTCCTTAGATCGGCCGGATCTGTCGTGGACTCGCCGTGCCTCCCGTCTGTTGCAGTTTCGTCAGGCCAGTAGGTTGTCGCCGGCGAGCAGTGGCTTAGCGCGCTAGATGTTGCGCAGAGGGGTGCTCCCACCCCCCTCGTAGTAGCAGCGTCGAGGCTGTTTGGACCCCCCTCGCCGATGTTGAGCCGTGGTAGGCCAGCACCACGTAGTTTCTCTGTCGCTGTGCTCCTCTGCCGTAGCGCAGCAACAGTTCGCTGTAGTTTTGTGTGTTTCCTCTCTGTCAAGTGCGCCTACATGTGCGTAGCAGTAGCAGGGCTACCTTCCCCCCCCCCCCCCCCCCCGCATGGCAGCGCAGCAGTGAGTTCTCTTGTCGTAGCGCAGCAGCAGTAGCAGGCTTCCTCCGTCGCCTCCCTGTCGCCGGCGTGCGTGTGTGCGTGCACAGTAGTCTGAAGGCACGATTTTTCTTGCTACAGTTCCCCTAGTTAGCAGACTTCGATTCATAGCGCAGTGGTTGGAGTCTCATGTTTGTTCTCGTGAGGTTTCGGGTTCGAGTCCCCCCTCAACCCTTTTTGTTTGTCTGTCTATTTTCGTGCAGCAGTAGCAGCAGGGGATGGCTTATCCTGTATAAGCCCTTTGTTCTATCGAGAGGTAGGTGTTAGCCGAGTGGTTGTGTGGTGGTGTGGTAGACCAGTAGGTCCTGGATTCGATTCCCAGGGCATCCTCTTTTTATTTTCTTGCTATTGTTTTTGACTTTTGCTGTTTTGCCTTGCTAGTTAATTGTGATGCTTGGGCAGCAATGTTGTGTTGTCAAAAATATGAACACCAGTAGGTTTTACACCTTGTTCTAGTTATGTGCATGGTAGATATAACTTGTGAAGGTAAGCATGCATATATTTGAGACCATATATGTGTGTGTGTAAGTAGATGTGTGTGTATGCTCTAGAGGGAGTGCATGTAGGTGCATATGCTAGTATAATCTTGAGGTTGCAAGCATAGCATTTTGTTGTGTGTGATGCACTAGAGTTTCATGTGTAAGTGCATCTTATGGGGGTTATGATGTGTGTATGGTTGCCATGTGATGCAAGCTATGATTAGCATGTGTAGGTATGTGTGTTGAACTAGGGCATGATGTGCTTGTGGGTGAGGTGGAGTAGATGTGTGTGTGAGGAGCATCCCACCCTTTGCAAGCAAGCTTTGCACCTTCAGATGACCATATGTGAGAGGGCATGGTGATTTGTATGTGTGGATAGCTTGGTAGAAGTGGTTGTGAAGTTGATGTGCATGACACAAACGTGGGGTTCAAACACCCATGTCACTTTGGCATTGTGCACATGAGCTCAACCATGTAGTAGATGACATAGTGAAACTACATGAAATGATGCCCTATTCACTAGGCATGATTTGGAGTAGCTTCCTCTTCCTTAATTTGTGGTCACTTGTTCCAAGTAAGTGCCCACATATTATATATGATTTTGGGGTAGAATCTCCCAAGGAATCCAGTGGTGAAGTTAGTTTTTCCATTAGGATACTTTATGGAGTTGACATATTCAGATGTGTTGCAAGTTTGCTCTTTGTCTCCATGGAATAGGTGGAGCCCAAGGGCATGAGCTTTTGTGTGGAAGTAGTAGGGGTTTTTCTTTACACCATGGTGGTGTCATTTATCACTTGGTGTTACTTGTGTGCAAGCTATGCCTAGAAAAAGTGGGCATGTGGCTGAAAATTCCAGCTTAATGAAATCTGGAATTTCACTAAGTCTGAGAATCTGGAAATATTTTCTTCTCGTGTAGATGAGGTTGTGGTGGTCATTGTATTCTGATCTAGCCTTAGTTCAGTGCTAGGAATTTGGACCTGATATGTTTGTGAAGCTCCCTGTTAAATTTCATCCCATTTAGAGTCCTGTAGGTTATGTTTTTGTTGCTGTCAAAAAGCTTCAGAACAAAGACAGAAAGTCAGGTGCAGGAATTTTCACTAAGTCCGTGAGACCTGATGGTTTTGGGAAAGTTTGTAGCCTTGTATCTTCCTGTGTTTAATTCCTTTTTGTGTGATTCTTGATTGTTCTGGTAGTATTCTTGGCTAGCTACAGCCACATATATTATTTGTCATATTTGGAGGGCTGTAGCTATGTTGCATGTAGCTCACAAAGTGCTAAGATGCAGATTATGTCAGATCATGTAGCTTTGTCATTTTGATGATTGTGGGTGCTTAGTTGATGTTGTGGTCTTCTTCCTTGCTCCAATACATTCTTATTGGGTTGTTATATGTCTTGGCAACCTGGAAATACCAGATTTGTGCCAATTGAGTGTGTGGTGATGATTTTGATACGTAGGGCTTCATATCTTGTTTCGTTGATTTCCGTTGATCCGTAGCTCCGATTGTAATGTTCTTTATATGTTTTTGCATCGTTTTCACGAGACGCATCTGATCATGTCATTCTCATGCATGTCAAAATAGCTTAGTGTACAGTTCTGTCCAGAAACTTGTAGTAGCTTCTCTTGCTTGTGCTAGTGATAGAAATAGTGATGCATGCTCATTTTTCATCTCATGCATATGTGCTTGTTGCATATTGAGGTGCTGTTGTTCATTGGATGTTATTCTTATGTTGGGTAGCACCGGGATCGGAGAACGAGTACGTGGATTCGGGAGAGTACGTGCAGGACGAACAAGAACCATTCCAAGCTGAGGATATCACAGGCAAGATGATATGACCTTGATTCCATCTCTAGACTTGTTATGCTAGTTTGCATTTCCATGTCATATTGCTCGCTGCCTACCACTGAATTAAATTGCCTCTTGATATGCCATGAACCCATACACTGATCCCTTCCTAGCAAAACTTGAATGGCTAAGTAGGCTTTGCTCAGCTACTAATGTTAGCGTTGCTAGATGCAGGTGCTTTGACTCATGTGATAACATGAGCTTGATATCATTATCTTAAATTCTGTTATTTAATTAATGCACCTATATACTTGGTAAATGACGGAAGGCCTAGCCTTTTGCCGGGTGCTTTGTTCCGTTATTGCCGCCATAGTTACCGGCTACCGGTGTTTGATTCCATATTGATCGCTCCTAACACGTTCGGGGTTGTTATGGGGATCCCCTCGATAAATCGCGTAGTGCTAAGGCTTGTCCGGCAGGACCCAACATTGGTTTTATTGCTATTCACTTAATAATCTGCATAGGGAATAGCTACCTCGAGGAATTTAATCAACAACCCGGGCCAGCGCTCCTCATGAGTGTTGGTCCAACCACCTAGCAGTCGGCAAGGCCACCCCAAGGAAACTTGAGGTTTGGTCCTTGTCCACTTTGCATAGACGGTGTTGTCCTGAGACTGAGATACGGGGCTCTTATCGGGTCGTCGACACACCGGGAGGTCCTGCTAGCCTTGTCTTACCTTAGCGATATATCTTGCGTATAGGAATCCGAGTGAAGCTTTGGTTTCCCCCGGAGTTGAGGTTTTCCTCTAAGGAATCCGACGAGATCACGAGATTCGTGATAGAGGATGCCTTTGCGGCCTGTGTACGTTTGTGATGGACTAGTTGGAGCACCCCTGCAGGGTTTAATCTTTTGGAAAGCCGTGCCCGCAGTTATGTGGCAACTTGGGATATTTTGTTAACATCCGGTATTAGATAACTCAAACATAAGCTAATAAAATTGCCAACTGTGTGCGTAACCATGACTGTCCCCACGAAGATCTCTCTTCGATCGGGAACACGGTGGGGTTATGAATGCCGTAGGTAGGTGTTCAGGATCACTTAGTGATCAAGTAATCACGACCGCTAGTGTAGACCACCTTCATAAATGCTACGTAAGATAGCCACCAAATCAAGCTTAGGATGCTGCAACCTTAAACACTTCACCTTATCCTACCTAATAACTTGACTAGTTCTCGCACCAAGGTCTTAGATTGCTGAGTCCCCGTGGCTCACGGATTCCTCCAAAATCCCAACAGGTACAGGTACCCCAGAGACAGATGATCCCGACGGCACTCAGCTGGCGTGGCAGTACGACGAGGAGACAGACCGCCTTTACGTGAACTATCCAGAAGATTGAGGCATGGTCGTGATCGTGGGCCTGCAGGCAGGGTAGCATAGCATTTCTATGTTTTGTAGTCCGTAGCGGAACTACCTTGGTTGTATGTGTGATGTACTCTGAGATATTTATGAGAAGGCAATTGAATCCCTGATTGTCTATCTTTATTATTATGTATGTGCTGTGTTACCCGTTTGTGATACGCTTAGATGCGTTCCTTTCCAATTCGGGGCCTCGATCCCCAGATCGGAAAGGACCGCATCTTGGTCGTTACAAGTTGGTAGTCAGAGCCTTACGACCATAGGAGCCTTTGTGTGATCGTACTTGCCCGAGTCGAGTCTAGAAAATGTTTTGAGTCTTAGTTATATCGGAGTGTAGGATTCTTTTTTCTCCTCTTCTATGCTCTGGTGAGGTCCCCGTATTTGGGAATCTTTATCTCTACTCCTTTTCTCGCTCAAATTTTGTTTAGGATCACGCGGGTATTTGTGAAATCTATATGATTTCGATGTGACAGAATCCTGTCCTGGTGCCTCCTATCTGCTCTAAGTCTAAGGGGAGTTGAGCTCCGGGGGATTCTTGCGCACATCGCCATCATTCAGATTTCTGAGTACTTAAGAACGAATCATGTTCGTTATTGCTTCAATACTGGTAGTGGTGAGATAACCCCGATGTCCCCAGTACTGGTGTAGATTGTTCGGGGGTACTACCACACTTGGTATCGTTGTGATCACGAGGATCTGTTGTAGATGAAGGTCCGAGATGCTGGTTGTGTGTTGAAGGATGTGATACAGGTGACGGGTTAGTTTAGGAGTTGTGTGAAATACTCCTTGTATCCGTGTACCTGATTGCATGACCAGTTATTTTGGGAATTCATAGGTGGGATATCTAGTAGTATCTTATATGACTATCTTCCTACAGACGCTTGATTGAGGTTTGGGAAATCTCGGTCATATGTTTGTTCCGAGCAGTTCTAGCTCACACTTGTTTGCAGTGGTCCTTATCGGAGTTTTGTCGTCCGTCACTTTGAGGATGCACTCTTGCTATGTTGTTCAAGTGCAATTGCTAAATTCTGTTCAGATATTCTGTCTTTTGATTCAGCAATATCTTCAATTATTCTGTGGACTAATATGCTGTCCGTCTTCAGGATGGCTCCACCGACTCGTCAGACCCCAGGGCGTGAGGATATGCCGCCTCCACCACCTCCTCCTCCGCCGCCGCCGCCACCTCCTCCTGCAGAGGCTTGGGAAGCGATGATGGCAGCTACTAATGCAAACACTCAGATGCTGTTACAGTTGATCCAGGAGAGAGCCAATCAACAGCAGGGCAATTTCCAGCAGGGTGGCAATCACTTCGCCAATCTGAGTCAGTTCTTGTCGAATCAACCAAAGACGTTCACTTCTTGCGACCAGCCATTTGATGCAGAAGATTGGATCCGTGATATGAACAAACATTTCGAGTGTAGCAATGTGCGTCTGGAGGACTATGTCAAGTTTGCAACGTTTCAGTTGAAGGGACATGCTTCTATATGGTGGCAGCAGCTCAAGGACTCCAGAGGCGACAGGGTGATGTCTTGGGACGAGTTTTGTCGTGACTTCAGGTCCCACTACATTCCTTCCAGTTTTGTAGAGGAGATGCGTGAGAAGTTCAGGCGTTTGAAGCAGGGCAACAATTCTGTGTACAAGTACAATGTCGAGTTCCCCGAGCTGGCCTGTTACGCGCTGCAGGATATCCCGGATCAGAAGAGCAAGATCTATCAGTTCAGGGGTGGCTTGAAGGAAGACTTGCAGTTAGCTCTTGCCTTGCACAATCCTGAGGAGTTTGACAAGTTCTACAACCTAGCTCTCAGAGCAGAGGCAGCCTTGATCAGGGTGGAAAATTCCAAGAAGCGCTTCAGAGATTCCAGCTCTTCCTCGACTCAGGTGGTTCAGAAGCAACAGAGGTTTTGGGTTTCTCCTCCTCCTCCTCGGCACTCACAGCAGCTTAAGCACTCAGGTGGTCGTGGTTCTTCCCACCCACCCAACCCTGGCTTTCAACAAAGATACCAGCATTAGAAGCAAGGGCCTCCTCAGACTCAGTACCGGCAGCCAGCATATGTCACTTGTCACAAATGTGGGAAGAAGGGTCACTATGCCAACAAATGTACTTCTCAGCTTTGTCTGCCGCCTCCCCCTCCAGGCAAACCTCCAAGCAACGCTCTTGTCAAATTCAACCCCAGATCAGCTCGAGTCAACATGGTGAACGCAGCTGAAGCAGACAACTCCTCTGATGTGATCATGGGTAACCTCCTTGTCAATGATATTCCTGCTAAAGTGTTATTTGATTCTGGTGCGTCGCATTCGTTTATCTCAAGTCCATTCTCATTTAAGCATGGGTTCCCTACTCGTGATTTGCTTATGCCTCTTTCAATTGTGTCTCCGGGTAAGATCATGAATTCTCACATGGTGGTTCCGGACGTTCTGTCAAGATGGGTGCTTATGCTTTTCTAGTTTCTCCTATTGTCTTGGGCAATTTCGACATCGACTTGATTCTTGGTATGGACTGATTGGCCATGAACAAGGCATCAATTGATTGTGAAGCCAAAGAAGTGAAGCTTACCCACTCTTCGGAGGATGTGATTATATCCGCGGCGCGCGATGATACAATCCGTCTGTTCTCCTTGAACGAAAAGGGTGAGATCAATCCTATTGAGCAAGTCCCAGTGGTTTGTGAATATCAAGATGTGTTTCCTGAAGAGCTGCCAGGCTTGCCGCCGCACCGTGAAGTTGAGTTTGTCATTGAGCTCGAGCCAGGCACAGAGCCAGTGTGCAAACGACCGTACAAGCTGGGTCGAGAAGAATTGAAGGAACTTAAGAGGCAACTCGATGAGCAGGAGCGTTTGGGTTTGATCAGACCGAGCTCGTCTCCGTGGGGCTGTGGTGTTCTATTTGTCAAGAAGAAGGATGGCACAGACCGGCTGTGTGTCGATTACCGTCCATTGAACAAGAAGACAATCCAGAACAAATATCCACTTTCGAACATAACTGAATTGTTCGAACAGTTGAAAGGTGCTAAAGTATTCTCCAAGCTTGATCTCAGAATGGGCTATCATCAAATTCGCATTCGCGAGAAGACATTCCGAAGACGACATTCAGGACTAGTTTTGGCTCATATGAGTATACTGTCATGTCTTCTGGTCTGGCTAATACTCCTCCGACATTTTGTCGATTGATGAACTATATTTTCTCACCATACAAGAATGAATTTGTCTTGCTCTATCTCGACGACATTTTGGTCTTTTCTGAGACTGAGGAAGAACATGAGAAACATCTCAGATTGGTGCTTGATAAACTGAGAGAGTACAAGCTGTATGCTAAGTTTTTCAAGTGCAAGTTCTGGCTGAAAGAATTGGTTTATCTTGGGCATATTATCTCTGCCGAGGGCATTAAGGTTGATCCGTCCAAGGTTCAAGCCATTGTTGAATGGGAGCCTCCGCAGAACATGAAGCAGCTTCGAAGCTTTCTCGGGCTTGCTGGATATTGCAGAAGGTTCGTTGAGAACTTCTGCAAGATCGCCAAGCCGCTCTCTAGTCTTCTTCAGAAGGGTGTTAAGTATGCTTGGTCTCCAGAGTGTCAACTGGCCTTCGATACACTCAAAGAGAAGCTTATCTCCACTCCGGTCTTGGCCCCTCCGGATGATTCCAAGCCGTACCAGGTCTTTTGCGATGCTTCTCTCCAGGATCTTGGTGCAGTCTTGATGCAAGATAGGAAGGTTGTTGCTTATACCTCCAGGCAGTTGAAGCCTGCGGAGAAGAACTATCCTGTGCATGATCTCGAGCTAGCAGCTGTGGTACACGCCTTGATGACTTGGAGACATCTCTTGTTGGAACGTAAGGTTGAAGTTTTCACCGATCACAAGAGTCTCAAGTACATCTTCACTTAGCCTAACCAGAATCTTCGGCAAACACGTTGGGTGGAAATGCTCTAGGATTTTAATCCGAGTGTTGAGTACACGCCAGGCAAGGCAAATGTTGTGGCAGATGCATTGAGCAGGAAGGCATATTGCAACAGTCTGATTCTGCAACCTCTCCAGCCGGGTCTTTGTGAGTCTTTCAGGAAGCTCAACCTTCAGCTAGTACCTCTGGGATTTCTTGCGAACCTTCATATCTCTCCTACCTTGGAAGATCAGGTTAGAGCAGCTTAGCTTCTTGACGCTATGGTGAAGAAGGTCAAGATTGGTGTGGGAAAGAGTCTCCCCAGGTATAAGTGCTTCACTGTTGATGCCAGGGACACGTTGTTTTTCGAGGATCGCCTTGTCGTCCCGAAAGGTGATCTCAGGAAGGTGATCATGGAAGAAGCTCATAACTCTCTGCTCTCTATTCATCCTGGAAGCTCCAAAATGTACCATGACTTGAAGTAGACATTCTGGTGGACTCGTATGAAACGTGAAATTGCTCAGTTCGTAAATGAGTGTGATGTATGTCGAAGGGTGAAAGCAGAACATCAACGCCCAACAGGCCTCTTGCAGCCTTTGCCGATTCCCGAGTGGAAGTTTGATCACATTGAGATGGATTTCGTCACCGGGTTTCCGAAGTCCAAGAAGGGCAATGATGCCATCTTCGTCATCATCGAGAAGTTGAGTAAAGTGGCTCATTTTCTTCCAGTCAAGGAGTCCATTTCAGCAGCTCAGCTGGCATAATTGTACACCTTCAGGATTGTCTCTTTGCACGGCGTGCCTATGATGATCTCGTTAGATCGCGGAAGTATCTTCACTTCCAAGTTCTGGGACTCCTTTCAGTCTGCTATGGGCATGAAGATCCGCTTCAGCACAGCGTTCCATCCTCAGACTAGTGGTCAAGTGGAGAGAGTGAATCAAGTTCTTGAGGATATGTTGAGAGCGTGTGCTATCTCTTTTGGCATGAAGTGGGAAGATTGTCTGCCTTTCGCGGAGTTCTCGTATAACAACAGTTATCAAGCTAGTTCTGGCAAGGCTCCGTTTGAAATTCTCTATGGCAGGAAGTGCCGTACTCCGCTCAACTGGTCCGAGACCGGTGAGCGTCAGATCCTTGGGAATGATATGATAGAAGAAGCTGAGGAGATGTGTCGGATCATCCGCGACAACCTCAGAGCAGCTCAGTCCCGTCAGAAGAGCTATTATGATAGCAAGCACCATGACATGTCTTATGAGCTTGATGACTTTGTCTATCTCAAGGTGTCGCCTATGAAGGGTATGCAGTGCTTTGGCATCAAAGGCAAGCTTGCGCCTCGTTTCGTTGGTCTGTTTAGAGTGGTTGGCAAGAGAGGCGACCTTGCGTACCAGCTCGAGCTTCCGTCAACCTTTGCAAACGTCCATGATGTGTTCCATGTTTCTCAGCTTCGGAGGTGTTTCAAGACCCCCGAGCGCACTGTGCATCTTCAAGATATCGAGCTTCAGCCTGACCTTTCTTATCGTGAGCATCCAGTTGCGGTTCTCGAGGCGACTGAGCGCAAGACCTGTAACAAGACTGTCAAATTTCTCAAAGTGCAGTGGTCTCCCCATTCCGATAAAGAGGCTATGTGGGAACGCGAGGACCACCTCCGTTCCGAGTTTCCCGATTTCTTTCAGTCTTAGATCTCGAGGGCGAGATCTTCTTTGTAGTGTGGGAGAGTTTGTAGTGCCCCAGATGTAATCCTTCCCTATTTGGAACCTTATCTACGTGGATCCACCATGTCAATGCTATGAGAGAGCCCATTCTCATTATTTCATGTGATGTCACCTTATTATTTTCTCTTCCTTTGCATGCATGCATTCCATATCATGCCATGTGTTCTTGTTGTTGCATTGTGTTCTTGTGATTTCATGTCTTGTCCTTGTGTTGTTGTGCATGTGATGTATAGCTTCTGTGGGGTGTGCATGTGATAGTATATGCTTAGGTTTAAAACCCATCTCCACCCCTCCTCTCTATTTCTCCTATGTCAAGATTCTCTTCTACCTTCCCTCTTTTAAAAAATGCCCATGAGTTAGCTTGTTTTGTGGTGGATGTAAATAGGTGTATTTGATGATTTGAAACTTAGTTTAAAAGGTGCATATATTCACAAAACAGACCCAACAAATTCTGTTTTGAAAATATTTGATGGCTCCAAACATTTATTTTCTATTTTATTCAAATAGGCCATAATTTCTTATGACCAGGGGTATTTCTATTTTAATTTTTGTTGCCATAGTTTTTTCCCTGGGAGATTATTTTTGCTGGTGTTGTTTTTAAAATGGAAAAACCCCGAGGAGTCTTTTCTCTTACCAGGCGCCAGATGGGCCACTTCTCCCTCCCGAGGCCCATCCTCTCCTCTCTGTTTCCTCTGCGAAAGCCCATCGCACTCCTTCTTCTTTCTTCTAATGCCGTCCGCCCCCTCTGCTTCTTTCCGTCAGTGGCGAGAGAGAGAGACAGAGCTGACGCCGTTGCACAAACGTCGAGGGGCCCTTATAACCTGGGCGTCCGTGCCCCCCCTCGACCTAGGGTTCCTCTCCATCCCTCCTGCCGCCGCCACCTCTCTCTCCCATCTCCATCTTATCTTCTTCCTCCCTCCTCTGGTAAGTTCTGTATATAAGCCAGAGAAGGTGCCCGCGTCTACCCCGCCGTCATCGTCGTCACCGGCGCCGTCCGCCATGTCCGGGAGCTCGGGCAAGGTGCCCGCGCTCCATTCCCGGCGCTAGGAGCCCCGGGGAACAACTGCACCGACGGCCTCGACCTCGTCAACGGCTCGGCCCCGGTGCCCCTCACCTCTGCTTCGGTTCCACGTCAGCGACGTCTTCGGCTTCTTCTTCCTCTCCGGCAGGGGCCTCTCCGCCGATCGGGCTCTCCCTCCTTCCCCAAGGTGAGGTTCAACCTCCCCTTCCTCCTCTTCCTCCTTAGATCGGCCGGATCCATAGTGTGCTCGCCGTGCCTCCCGTCTGTTGCAGTTTCGTCGGGCTAGTAGGTTGTCGCCGACGAGCGGTGGCCTAGCGCGCTAGATGTTGCTTAGAGGGGTGATCCCTCCCCCCTCGTAGTAGCAACGCCGAGGCTGTTTGGACCCCCCTCGCCGACGTTGAGCCGTGGTAGGCCAGCACCACATAGTTTCTGTGTCGCCGTGCTCCTCTCCCGTAGCGTAGCAGCAGTTCGCTATAGTTTTGTGTGTTTCCTCTCTGTCAAGTGCGCCTACATGTGCGTAGCAGTAGTAGGGCTACCTTCCCCCTACCCCCCCCGCGTGGCAGCACAGTAGTGAGTTCTCCCGTCGTAGCGCAGCAGCAGTAGCAGGCTTGCTCCGTCGCCTCCCTGTCACCGGCGTGCGTGTGTGTGCAGAGTAGTCTGAAGGCACGGGTTTTCTTGCTACAGTTCCCCTAGCTAGCATACTTCGATTCGTAGCGTAGTGGTTGGAGTCTCGTGTTTGTTCTCGTGAGGTTGTGGGTTCGAGTCCCCCCTCAACCCTTTTTGTTTGTCTGTCTATTTTCGTGCAGCAGTAGCAGCAGGGGATGGCTTATCCTGTGTAAGCCCTCTGTTCTATTGAGAGGTAGGTGTTAGCCCAGTGGTTGTGTGGTGGTGTGGTAGACCAGTAGGTCCTGGATTCGATTCCCAGGGCATCCTCTTTTTATTTTCTTGCTATTAGTTTTGCCTTTTGCTGTTTTGCCTTGCTAGTTATTGTGATGCTTGGGCAGCAATGTTGTGTTGTCAAAAATATGAACACCAGTAGGTTTTACACCTTGTTCTAGTTATGTGCATGGTAGATATAACTTGTGAAGGTAAGCATGCATATATTTGAGAGCATATATGTGTGTGTGTGTGTGTGTGCTCTAGAGTGAGTGCATGTAGGTGCATATGCTAGTATAATCTTGAGCTTGCAAGCATATCATTTTGTTGTGTGTGATGCACTAGAGTTTCATGTGTAAGTGCATCTTATGGGGGTTATGATGTGTGTATGGTTGCCATGTGATGCAAGCTATGATTAGCATGTGTAGGTATGTGTGTTGAACTAGGGCATGATGTGCTTGTGGGTGATGTGGAGTAGATGTGTGTGTGAGGAGCACCCCACCCTTTGCAAGCAAGCTTTGCACCTTCACATGACCATATGTGAGAGGGCATGGTGATTTGTATGTGTGGATAGCTTGGTAGAAGTGGTTGTGAAGTTGATGTGCATGACAAAAACATGGGGTTCAAACCCCCATGTGACTTTGTCATTGTGCACATGAGCTCAACCATGTAGTAGATGACATAGTGAAACTACATGAAATGATGCCCTATTCACTAGGCATGATTTGGAGTAGTTTCCTCTTCCTTAATTTGTGGTCACTTGTTCCAAGTAAGTGCCCACATATTATATATGATTTTGGGGTAGAATCTCCCAAGGAATCCAGTGGTGAAGTTAGTTTTTCCATTAGGATACTTTATGGAGTTGACATATTCAGATGTGTTGCAAGTTTGCTCTTTGTCTCCATGGAATAGGTGGAGCCCAAGGGCATGAGCTTTTGTGTGGAAGTAGTAGGGGTTTTTCTTTACACCATGGTGGTGTCATTTATCACTTGGTGTTACTTGTGTGCAAGCTATGCCTAGAAAAAGTGGGCATGTGGCTGAAAATTCCAGCTTAGTGAAATCTGGAATTTCACCAAGTGTGAGAATCTGGAAATATTTTCTTCTCGTGTAGATGAGGTTGTGATGGTCATTGTCTTCTGATCTAGCCTTAGTTCAGTGCTAGGAATTTGGACCTGGTATGTTTGTGAAGCTCCCTGTTAAATTTCATCCCATTTGGAGTCCTGTAGGTTATGGTTTGGTTGCTGTCAAAAAGCTTCAGAACAAAGACAGAAAGTCAGGTGCAGGAATTTTCACTAAGTCCGTGAGACCTGATGGTTTTGGGAAAGTTTGTAGCCTTGTATCTTCCTGTGTTTAATTCCTTTTTGTGTGATTCTTGATTGTTCTGGTAGTATTCTTTGCTAGCTACAGCCACATATATTATTTGTCATATTTGGAGGGCTGTAGCTATGTTGCATGTAGCTCACAAAGTGCTATGATGCATATTATGTCAGATCATGTAGCTTTGTCATTTTGATGATTGTGGGTGCTTAGTTGATGTTGTGGTCTTCTTCCTTGCTCCATTACATTCTTGTTGGGTTGTTATATGTCTTGGAAACCTGGAAATACCAGATTTGTGCCAATTGAGTGTGTGGTGATGATTTTGATACGTAGGGCTTCATATCTTGTTTCGTTGATTTTCGTTGATCCGTAGCTCCGATTGTAATGTTCTTTATATGTTTTTGCATCGTTTTCACGAGACGCATCTGATCATGTCATTCTCATGCATGTCAAAATAGCTTAGTGTACAGTTCTGTCCAGAAACTTGTAGTAGCTTCTCTTGCTTGTGCTAGTGATAGAAATAGTGATGCATGCTCATTTTTCATCTCATGCATCATGTGCTTGTTGCATCTCGAGGTGCTGTTGTTCATTGGATGTTATTCTTATTTTGGGTAGCACCGGGATCGGAGAACGAGTACGTGGATTCGGGAGAGTACGTGCAGGACGAACAAGAACCATTCCAAGCTGAGGATATCAGAGGCAAGATGATATGACCTTGATTCCATCTCTAGACTTGTTATGCTAGTTTGCGTTTCCATGTCATATTGATCGCTGCCTACCACTGAATTAAATTGCCTCTTGATATGCCATGAACCCATACACTGATCCCTTCCTAGCAAAACTTGAATGGCTAAGTAGGCTTTGCTCAGCTACTAATGTTAGCGTTGCTAGATGCAGGTGCTTTGACTCATGTGATAACATGAGCTTGATATCATTATCTTAAATTCTGTTATTTAATTAATGCACCTATATACTTGGTAAATGACGGAAGGCCTAGCCTTTTGCCGGGTGCTTTGTTCCGTTATTGCCGCCATAGTTACCGGCTACCGGTGTTTGATTCCATATTGATCGCTCCTAACACGTTCGGGGTTGTTATGGGGACCCCCTCGATAAATCGCGTAGTGCTAAGGCTTGTCCGGCAGGACCCAACATTGGTTTTATTGCTATTCAATTAATAATCTGCATAGGGAATAGCTACCCCGAGGAATTTAATCAACAACCCGGGCCAGCGCTCCTCATGAGTGTTGGTCCAACCACCTAGCAGTCGGCAAGGCCACCCCAAGGAAACTTGAGGTTTGGTCCTTGTCCACTTTGCATAGACGGTGTTGTCCTGAGACTGAGATACGGGGCTCTTATCGGGTCGTCGACACACCGGGAGGTCCTGCTAGGCTTGTCTTACCTTAACGATATATCTTGCGTATAGGAACCCCAGTGAAGCTTTGGTTTCCCCGAGAGTTGAGGTTTTCCTCTAAGGAATCCGACGAGATCACGAGATTCGTTATAGAGGATGCCTTTGCGGCCTGTGTACGTTTGTGATGGACTAGTTGGAGCACCCCTCCAGGGTTTAATATTTCGGAAAGCCGTGCCCGCGGTTATGTGGCAACTTGGGATATTTCGTTAACATCCGGTATTAGATAACTCAAACATAAGCTAATAAAATTGCCAACTATGTGCGTAACCGTGACTGTACCCTCGAAGATCTCTCTTCGATCGGGAACATGGTGGGGTTATGAATGCCGTAGGTAGGTGTTCAGGATCACTTAGTGATCAAGTAATCACGACCGCTTGTGTAGACCACCTTCATAAATGCTACGTAAGATAGCCACCAAATCAAGCTTAGGATGCTGCAACCTTAAACACTTCACCTTATCCTACCTAATAACTTGACTAGTTCTCGCACCAAGGTCTTAGATTGCTGAGTCCCCGTGGCTCACGGATTCCTCCAAAATCCCAACAGGTACAGGTACCCCAGAGACAGATGATCCCGACGGCACTCAGCTGGCGTGGCAGTACGACGAGGAGACAGACCGCCTTTACGTAAACTATCCAGAAGATTGAGGCGTGGTCGTGATCGTGGGCCTGCAGGCAGGGTAGCATAGCATTTCTATGTTTTGTAGTCCGTAGCGGAACTACCTTGGTTGTATGTGTGATGTACTCTGAGATATTTATGAGAAGGCAATTGAATCCCTGATTGTCTATCTTTATTATTATGTATGTGCTGTGTTACCCGTTTGCGAGACGCTTAGATGCGTTCCTTTCCAATTCGGGGCCTCGATCCCCAGATCGGAAAGGACCACATCTTGGTCGTTACAGAGATGCTCTTACAACTTGTATGGCTGCCAACATTTGGGCTGCAATTGGTTGAATTCATTAGCGAAACCCAACACCAACACGTTTGGCTGCCCTGAAATTAGATGTCCATATCTATTCCTCAATTCCATATGTGTGAAATGTTGTGTAAATCAAATCTCGGCGAGGAAGCCGTCATTCATCAAATCCACTTGCCCGTGACGCCCTCGCCTCCTTCGATCATAGACGCCCACGAGATCCGCTGCCGGTGCCCAGTCTAGAGGAGCTTGGACATCCGAGTTCGCCCCCACCATAGAGCAGTCTTTGACTTGATGGCATGAGTCCGATTGAATAGCCTTTGATGGCCATTGTTTGACCTGTCATATGTAGTAGTTGTGTATTATTTGGTTTCTTAATTAGTGTAAGTGTGCATGAGCGTTGCTGATCCATAAAACTATTTCTAGTTCTCTTGTTCTCTGATGACAAAGGCATGGAATGCAGCAATGTGAATATTTCAGTTCTTTAAAACCGAATCCAAACATGTGCAGTTTTGTGATTGTTGTAGGAAACGTAACATTAAAATTCGACAGGACCATAACATTAATAAATTTCATACCAAACATTTATACTTAACTAAATTGTACCATACGACAATATTAATGGCACTATCTTAATTGGCACTATTTTCTATTACTCAACAGCCATTTCTAACCACATAACAATGTTGTTAAATAATACTTGTAGTTTTCTTTATTATCCAATTCACCTATATTAGTGAAATTATATCTTGCTAAATTTAAACTGTCCGATGTAACAAACGTTCTCTATGAATTAACTTTTGAAATTTACATAAATTATATAGCATGCATATTTATATTTGTATGTTTGTGCATATGTTCATGTATTTTTTTAATATCATCAAATATCATGACATAAATTTTGATCTCTAATAACTATCTTAATAGTGGTCTCTAGTCTAATATTTAATATTGGTTTCTGGTGTATTATTAGGTAAGATATTTATTGAATTTCTAGAGTATTAGAGATGTAAGTCGATAACATGTGCATGATTTATACTTCGTTTTAAAATATCATTGTTATTGTAACCAAAGGTGTTCATCTTATTATACATGTGCATTAATATTCGAGGGGCAAACCCATTTTAGGCATGTCTAATAAGCTAAATACACATTAATTTATAATCTAAGTGCCTAGGCTATCCAGTATATAATCCAATTTTAGCATATCATCTAATGTAGAAAGATCACATAATGTTTGTTTCCTTGAAATTTCTCTAATTAATCCAACCATCCACCAATTTATATGAACATTGATTAAGTATGTTAATTTCTTACATGTTTCTCGATCAAGATAAAGCCCAAGTGGCACCCAACAATTTGACTTGTAAATCTATTGACCCCTTTATCTCGACCATTGCACATATTACCTTCTAGCTAAATCCAAGTTCTTCCACAAAATTAATTTTCTTTACAAAGTTTATCATCAATTTCACATAAAATTTGGACCACGACTTAGATTTACAATACTATACACTAACACACCTTTATGTTCATCATGTTATGTAAAAAATTGTATTTTTTATTTTTCTTGAATTTTCAAGTAAACACTATTATCAAACCTAACATCACTGATTGGCCAAAGCATATCATGAGTGACGGTTTCTGGCCGGTCAGGGTCTTAGGGCTAGTGATGACATTTTCATCACTGAGGACCAGTTGGCCGGTCACTAATGACTTGTCCTAGTCAATAGTCATCACTAAGAAACCAACAGGCTGGTCATTGATGTGTTGTTGGAGGCACAAAAAATAGAAGTTGGATGCTACATATCACTTAGTTTCTTAAAAGATCACATATATAATCACATAACATCTTGTAAGAGAATATGACTTATACATACATCTTCTCATACAGAACCATATACACACTAGTCAAAAAATGCCCGCCATGGCTTACATACTTAACATGTACACGCAACATTAAATTCACATCACACTAGGAAGATGATATGAAGCACAACAAGAACATAACTAATATCAAATCGGATTCAAAAGTTTATGAAGCATGAAAAATATATATCAGTATGTCATAAGCTCACATCAATGTGCCCTACATCACCACCAATGCATGTGACCATCACTTATCCATGACTACACATGATCTAAAAGGTTGATAGTACCATGTAAACCTTGGATAATCTCCTCCAAAATTCAAGTGCTCAGCTACAAATAATAGAAAGTTAGTTAGTAGCAAGTTAAAGAACCAACTTAAAATAAATGAATTGTGTGGGCATGTCAACATTGTGTAAAACTAAATGAACATACACGTGATATTGTTACTATAATTTATGAATTTGACAGAACATACAAGTGACATGCATGTTCAGTTTATAAATTTGACAAGAGTCAAAAGAGTTATATTGCACTCACTCTATAGGTTGCATACGACTTTGGATTAGTGTTACCCAAAAACAAAAGTTGTTCAATTTGATGAATTTTTTTTCATGTTGAACACCCTGCCTTTCAAACCATCTTGATGACTGAATCAGCCATGCCATACATCTGGCATGTATTAGACAATGTCTGGAATGAGACGATTCTATTTTAGCTTTGGAAGTTGAATATGGTCTTGGATGGATATGACCCAAAAAGCCAAAGTTTTGTGCCTCGGCAATGTTGCATTTTTTAATGCTGATAAGTTTATGTTTTCAAGCAATCTTCAGGGCCAACTCATGCCAAACTTCAAACATGTACAAGTATGTGTCTTGGGTCGGGCGCTCAAATTTAAGTTTTATTCAAGTCAGACTATTTTGGCTCTCAAAGTGGTATGCAACCTTGAATTGAGGTGAGCCTAAAATAAAATTATTCATCTTCATGAAATGAAGAAATTTCGTGTTAACGTCTTTATCATTTGAGTCTTTCTTAATTACATTTATTGCTATGAAAAAATCTCGTGTCAACCAAGCACTCACAAACTAAACCTAAATGTGTTGTTAAGGGCACGATCAAGTGCATCAACTCTGCCATGGTTGATTAAGGCATCCTCAACAGCGTAGGTATGTGCATGATCAAGCTTGAAGAGCGCGCGCATAGAACCAAGTACCTATGTCGGTAGCTAAAACTTGACGAAACCCTTTATTTTGAAAAAAACAAAGGGTGTTCTTAGTGATGTCTTGGCTGTCGTGAATCATAATGATGTTGTGACACACGAGAGCCCTGGCAGATTTCTGGACCGACGCCTTCCTAGCGCGTACGCATGGCTTGAGGTGGGGACTGGTGCACCTGATGGAGAGCCCGCTGTTGATGGATACCCTAGCAAAGGTCTTGTGATCGCAGCAGGAGAGGGGGTGGTGAATGTGGCACCCCGACTCAGTGGAACCGGAACACCCTGTATTCCCGCCCAAAGATCAAGTCTTGTGGAATACGACACTTCTTAGCATAGAACAAACCAAATCTTTATTACAAATAATCGAGGTACAAAGGTTTGTATAATACAAAGGATTACAACGGCACAACGACATTACACCTGCTAATGTGGCTCTATGCTAGAAGTGGAACAACTCATAACAGAGAAATAACTTCTAGCAGCAAAACAATGACAACGGTGATGGACTCCAGTCCATAGGGACTCTGGCTGGGACACGTCGTAGAGCACTAACTCAGGATCCTCTACAAGCAATCAATCATGGCATCACATGCAATCTGGCATGACACGCGAGGTGAGTACTTTGAATGTACTCGCAAGTTCACAACAACCAGAGCAATCAGGACAAACAACAACATGAGATTTATAGGTTAATTAATGATGGGCATGATATCATTATAACAACATGAGATGATATGGCATGTACATGTTAGTCATGATATGAACATGATGGTACTAGCATGAGAAGGGGGTCAATGTTTTAATGTCTCATGGACCAACTTACTCTGCTCGGAGGTTACTTTGTAACCACCATAAATAACCACCTTACTTACCATCGTGATCATTACACGATCACATAATGATCAAGCATCATCAACAATACTATCATTGGCACCTCGTGACCAACCAACTTTTTTCCTCATCCAACTAGGGTTGTTTATTATTCATATTATTATTACCGTTGACCCATAGTGTGACCTACTATGAACTATTTCCATATCCGAGGACGCAACTATCTATAGATTATACACTCTGCAGAGGTGATACTTGTAATCCACGTTGGGTTTTCTATGAAGAGTAATTGCAGCACAATACGGGTAAGTATTTACCTCAGTTAAGAAACCAAGGTGTATCAAACAAATAGGAATATCAATCCTCAACCATCTTCAACGGCTGCACACAAAAGAGCAAACAACTTGCACCCAACGCGAGCAAGGGGTTGTCAAACCCCTTGATCTCGTTATTTGCAAGAAAATGAGGTGTGTAGATAATTGTAGATTGCAAAATAAAATAAAAGACAAATAAAGTCATCAAGGTAAAGATAAGTTCTGTAAATATATAAGTGAATAGACCTGGGGTCCATAGTGTTCCCTAATGCCATCTCTTATGAAAGCAACATATAGTGGGTAAAAAAATTCACCTTTGGGCAATTAATAGAAAAACGGAGAGTTATGCGATTTTCACGGCAATGATCATGTGTATATTGGAATCACGTCCATCAACAAATAGGCCGACTCCTGCCTGCACCTACTACTATAAGTCCACGTCAAGAGCGCTTCTATGCTTGCTTCTCTATGTATTAAGTTCATGACAAATACATTAATGCTTGGAGAACGATGACATGATGTAGACAAAGTAAACTCAATCAATATGAATAAACCCCATCGTTTTATCCTTAGTAGCAACAGAAAAAATATGTATCGTGTCCCCTTCTGTACTGGGATATAGAAACCCGTCAGGTTGAACCCACTACAACACACCCCTCTCACTTAAGAACTATCAAGCTACTTCGTCAAAGCAATTCAATAGTCGGAGAGATTTACGACGCTATGATGATCATGCAATTAAGAATCATAATAATCAGAGGTGACTCAAATAATTTTCATGTATAATATGAACATAAACCCACAATTCATCGGATCCAAACAAACACAACATACAAAAGTATTACATCGGATGGATCAAAGCGAAGATGCGATGACCATTGTAAGATCAACAGAGAGAGAGAGAGAGATAGCCATATAGGTACTAACTACTGACTCATAGGTCTATGATGAACTACTCACACACAATCATGAGGGCAGCAAGGTTGATGAACATGCCCTCCGTGATTGACCCCCTCTCCGACAGGGTGCCGGAATGGAGTTCTAGATGATATCATTGTAGAATAGAGACTTGCAATGGCAAAAAAGTGTTTTGCAATGTGATTTAGGGTTTTTGAAATATATGTGAATTTGTAGGCCACAAAACAAAGGTAGGAGGAGCACCAGGGAGGGACAAGCCATCAGGGTGCACCAACCCCCCTGGCCGTGCCCTGTTGGCTTGTGCCTCCCTCATGTGTCTTCTCATCTTCTACCGAGGCTGCCATGTTTTCTTTTGGTCCAAAAAAATCATAAAAAAGTTTCAGAGCAATTGGATCTCATTTGGTACTATAAAAATGAAAAGTAAAAAAACACGCACAAAACAAATCTGACACTAGGCACTGGGTCAATAGGTTAGTGCTCAAAAGTAATATAAATTGCTAAATTTTTACTCAAAAAGTATCCTAGAATTATAATATAATAGCATAGAACAATCAAAAATTAAAGATACGTTGGAGATGTATCAAGCATACCCAAGCTTACTTCATGCTCGTCCTCGAGTAGGTAAATGATAAAAAAGAATTTTTGATGTGACATCCTACCCAATAAGTAATATTTTGCATGTATTCTCATTAAGAAATGATTTACTAACAAACACCAACATAGTAATTTTTATAAGTACAAGCAAAAAAACATCAATCTTTCTAAGTACGGTCCTAAAAGAATGTTTACTCCAATTCATCTTATCATATTAGCAAGGCATGGCTCCATCTTTACCACATTAATACAAATGTCAAGCACCACGGTGTACAAGTCAGGCAATTGGATCGTACTTTTTCAATGTGCATAACCTTTTTATTCTTCACCCAATACATGGGCGTGAACCATGGACATAACATAAAGGTGGAATAGAATATGGTGGTATATATCAAAGGGGTAAAAAGTGGAGAAGATAGTCTGACATTAATTAGGCGTACCGACGGGCTATGGAGACGCCCATCGGTAGATGTTAATGCAAGGAGTAGGGATTGGCATGAAAATGATGCACTAGAGCTATAAGTGTATGAAAGCTCAACTGATGCTAAGTGGGGTGTGCATCCAACTTGCTTGCTCATGAAGACCTCAGGCATTTGAGGAAGCCTATTATCAAAATATACAAGCCAACTTTATAATAATGAAAAATTAATTCCCACTAGCATATGAAATGACATATCATGTGACTCTCTATATGAAGAACAAGGTGCCACTTTGAGGCACAAGTGTGGTAAAGGATAGTAGCAAAGTCTCTTCTCTCTTTTTATCTCATTTTTTCATTTTTATGGTGGGCTCATTTGGCCTCCTCCATTTTTATTTCATCGCTGGGACAATGCTCTAATAATGATGACCATCACACTTTATTTATTTACAACTCAATGAAACCTCGATTTGAAGAACTATGAAGTAACATGATTCAATATGAATGGCTTTGGAAGTGTACCAGGATGAGCAATGATCTAGCATGACATGTGTTAGCAATATAATGAATGGAGGCTTTGCCATAAATGCTATGTCAGCTCTATATGATCATGCAAAGCAATACGATGATGAACGGACTAGTCATATGATGTAATGGTGGAATTTGCATGACAATATATCTCGAAATGGATATGGAAATGCAATAACAGGTAGGTATGGTGGATGTTTTGAGGAAGATATAGGAAGGCTTATGTGTGACACATCGTGTCATGCCACAGGGTTTGGATGCACTGACGATGTTTGCACCGATCCTCGAGGTGAGAATGGCAATGCACGGTACCGAAAAGGCTAGCAAAATATGAGGAGGTGAGATTGAATATGTCCTTGGTTCCACATTAGTCATGAAGAACTCATATACTTATTGCAAAGTTTTATTAGTTTTTATCACAAATCAAAGCACTACTCGCATGCGCCGAGGGAGGGGGTTCGGAGGAGTTAACCATCACGCGCCTCGACTCGAAACAACACTGGGATTTTAATGAGGAATAGAAATGCTCACACATCCCCACCATGACTTTTTAGTATTCAGATAAACAAGAAATTAACGCCTCTTATTACCAATACTTCTACAAATCAACAATGATGCACTCACACCTTTTTCATATTACCACATCAATATCATTAACCCACAATTTCTCTTTGTGTGCTACATGATGCTTTTGATTATCACTCGTTGTACCTATTACTTTTGGAATAGTAGTATGACCCACACAAATTAGCATATTCATTAACTCTCATACAAATATAAGTGAAGAACGAGAGTGCAAATATTTCTATAAAATCTACACGCCACCATGCTCAAAAATATATAAGTGAAGTACTTGAACAACTGCTAAGCTCAAAAGATATAAGTGAAGCACATAGAGTATTCTAGCAAATCATGATGAAGGTGTCTCTCTCGCAAATAGGTGTGTCCAGAAAATTATGATTGTGGCAAAATAAAAATAAAAACTACCAAAAGCAAAAGACGCTCCAAGAAAAACTCATATCATGTGAAGAAATAAAAATGGAGCTCCAAGTGACATACCGATGGATTGAGACAAAAGAGGGGATGCCTTCCGGGGCATCCCCAAGCTTAGACGCTTGACTCTTCCTAGAATATTACCTTGGGATGCCTTGGGCATCCCCATGCTTAGGCTCTTGCCACTCCTTATTCCTTTGTCCATCGTGATAAGACAAAAAACTTGAAATCGTCAATCACACAAAACTCAACAAAACTTCGTGAGATCCGTTAGTAGAAGCAACATATAGAATACTTCAGTTACTTTTATAAATTGATTCATATTTCATTATTGCATAATAGGTACTGTATTCTAACTTCTCCACGGCTTATACCCCCCGATACAATCCATAGCATCATCAAAACAAGCAAACTATGCAAGCAAAAACAGAATCTGTCTAAAACAGAATAATCTGTAATGATCTACAAAGAACATATACTTTTGTAACTCCAAAAATTCGGAAAAATTAGGAAGACGTGAGGAATTTGTACATCAATACTGTGTAAAAACTTTAGTATCAAGAGGTTAGTACACTTTACCCACACCACAGAACAACAAAAAACTTTAGTATCCTAGAATGATAATATAATAACATGGAACAATCAAAAACTTAGATATGTTGGAGACGTATCAAGATGTTAGTACACTTACCCACACCATGGAATAAATGGTCTCGTGATCCCATTCGGGTGGACCAATGACATTACGACAAAACCTATATATTGCATGAAATTCTCCGGTCACTCTGACAAACTCCCCTTTGGGCTATGCCATGGGTGGCCCCGATGTCAACTCATGGCATCTGCCACCTTTGTGGTCGCCACCGTTGTGGCAAAACAAACTCGTCGCAAATGGGGACACACGGGTACAACACAACTCGATCACACAAGATTATGCCTTCCCACTGGGCCAGGGTAGCGTAAGCGGATAACCTTCCCTATTTGGAGGCACCAGCGAGAGGCATGACAATAGATCAAATTAGGGCCTCCCATACAGACACGTGTTGTTGCATTGTTGAGGTCGATTCGATTGCACCATGACTTAGCCAACAAATATGTTCAAGTTCGATTAATGTTAGGTTTAACTTGAACAGAGATGACTTGAGCCATAATAAAATAAAAAACTAAAATTATAATGCATATGAGCATGATGTGAACATGAACACAACAATTTAGCATATAAATCATCATTCATTCTACGGGATGCAAATGAGCATGACATGGTGATGATCATGCATGTGACAGTTATTTTCAAAACAAATGATTATAATTCATATGAGCATATCATGATTATCACTAGTAGCAGGAACGTATCATAATGATGATACTAATGATAAATAATCATATATGTAGAAGAATATGGAATAAACATGGATTCACAAGCATAATCAAAGTATTAGAAAATTATTGAATAAGCAACCAACGATTTAAATATTAAAGTGGAAACTATGGCTAATGCTATGCCATCGTGCAAGTGGTTGTCGTGGCTTTCTTGGGGATGAAGAACTCATCGGGAAGAAGTGCGATGAACTCGTGGAGAGATTTGCGGGAAAAATTTCTCTCCCAAGGGAGTCGAATAAGGGCAATGGAAAAATGGTCATTTTCAGAATATTACAACATGGTGAAAATGATACCATCGGAACATACTCGATGAATAGAGAACATGGGCTTTTAAATCACCTCATTCAAAGTCAAGGTTCAAGAGATACGGTCGTTCGTTCGTTAGGTAGAAAAAAATAAAAATTTGTCCATTTCTGCTCTTAACGGGCGAACATCCATATCTTAACTGTTTCGGGCGGCGGCTAAGGATGAAGGCGTACTTCCAGAATGTATGAGTTTAGGCCCCTCTCGTGGAGGGGAAAACATATTCTGACAAAAGTGCTTTCACTTATCCATGTCACTGGCTGGCTGGGTCAATGGAGTTAGGGGTACGTAAGGAGGGGGTAGAGTCCTAGCTACGGCGAGATTGTACACACGAATGTATGAGTTTAGGCCCCTCTCGTGGAGGTAAAAAACCTACGTCTTAGTGCTCGAGAGCTTCTGTCGTGTGGAATGTGTGAGTTACAGGGGGTTGTGAACCCTTGTGCTAGAGGGGAGGGGTGGCTTATATAGAGTGCGCTGCCCCTCATGAATACCCGACAACCAATAGTTCGATCGTGGTAATAAAGGTGAACGTTACTGACAACTTATGTAATAAATGGTACTTATAGCGACCAGTCGAATGCCTTCCCATTGGCTTCCCTGGAGTGGCTTCTGATCTTCTGCGGTCGACTGACTTTAGGTTCTTCCAAGTGAAAGGCAACTATCGAATGGAGGGAGAAACCTCCGAGTGGATGTTCTGTCGAGTGACTCATGCACCATGATGATTTCAGTTGGAGTCTTCCTTGTAATATTTAAGTTCTCCAATGTAGTGTCCTTGGGTAGGGCATGTAGGTCAGGCTTATGACCCTACCCTAGGTACATATCGCCATCATTAGCCCCCGAATGGATCGGGGTTTAGGTGAAAAGGGGTCGATGCAGATTCTGATAAGACACAAATTCCGAATGCATTTTAGGGCTTCACAGTAGCATGCGTCGATTGGAGTCTTGGTCATTCACCCTGATCGATTCTGTCTTGAAATGCGTCCGAGTGAACTTGAGCGCGGAATCAGGTTTGAGTGGTAAGCACGGTCTCTTGATGCGACGGTCGCTTCGTCACACACATATTTTATGGGATTCGAAAATTTGGTAAGCCCGCGCCGCGCGACGATGGCGCAACGATTGGGGCAAGTGGGGGCATGACGCCTCAATTTTCATGTCATCTTTAATGCCACGTACTGCGCTTCCTTTGTAATCAGGGTACACAGAGATCTAGTGGGCCCACAGGTCAGTGACCCACTAGGGCATCTCTAAAACGGGATGGCGCAAGGACCGGAACAGTACTCCTCCACCATTCCCCTCTTTTCCTCCGCCTCCTTTGCTTCATAAGCGCTGCTCAGATCCGCCTTGATGACCGCCGCCGCGATGACGAAGGGGAAGACAGAGAAGCTCGAGCGTGCCAAAAAGAGAGCCAAGGCGAAGAAGCCGTCGGCGCCCGGTCCACGGCGCCGACGGGGTGGATCCAAGGGGATTTCCTTTGGTTGACCGTCACGGTGAAGGACGTCCAGAACCTCGTCGCCGACGGGCTGATAGCCGACGGTTCATGGAAGTTGCCGAAGGGAGAGACCGAGCCGATGCCACGCGAAGGTGAGTGAGTCCTCCTCCTCACCCACGCCGAGCAAGGTTTTTCTCTGCCTCCCCATCCATTCGTCCGTGTGTTCTTGAATTTCTTCGGTGCACAACTTCACCATTTCCCTCTGAATGCCATTGCGTATCTCGTTGTGTTCATAACATTGTGCGAATGCTTCCTGGGCTGTCCACCTCGTTGGGGCTTGTTCAAACATCTTCACCATTTGGTCCCAGTCAGTCAAAAAGGCCAACCCCAACAATAGTAAGACCCATGTCAGCCAGCTATGCGGTGGCCTGGGACTCCAAAAGAGGAGCAAGAGTGCATTTCCGTTGAAGACCTTTCCTGAATCTGTTCGGGGCTGGCAGTCGACTTGGTTTTACTGCAAAGATGTTGCACCTCCCAATATGTCGACTGGCCTTCCCCCCTTCACATTGGAGCGACCCACTACTCCCAGAACATTGTACGTGACAAAGGGAGAGAAAGTCCAGGTAGGAATTTTAGTGAATGCAGTAGTAGACTTTATCCATGGCCGAGTGACTAGTCTGGACCTACTAGAGGCGTTTCTCAGTCGATGGATCCAGCCCCTTGAAGCAAGGGACCACACTATGTGGCACTATTCGGGCGCCGAAGACACCACTTGGCCACATCCAGAGGAAGTCTCTGAGGAGAATTTTGCGTAGTGGATTAGAAGCATCATCGGAGCCTGTGACAACCCTCTTGGGCCAGGAGAATCCTGCCCTTCTCTGTCGCAAACCCGCCACCGAACCTGGTGAGTTATATCATTGTCGAATGCTTTCATATTTCGTCGAGTGATTAAGTCTTCAGCCGACTGACTTTACTATTTGTATCTTGCAGGAGTTATCACACATGTATTCACCCATGCCAAATGGAGAACGACCTGATGACGGAGAAGATATCATAGACGGCAGCGTAGACGCTGATTACCTCGAGGACAGTGAAGGCATCGACCACGACTCGAAGGAGAGCAACGAAGAGGTTCAGTCTCCTCCATGCATCGAGCATCAATCCAAGCAGCGCCAAGACCCAGCGGCTGTCCCAAGTAGAACCTTGGCATCAAGCTCCAGGAATTCGAAGCACGACGGGGCCGCAACATCTTAGTCGACTGAAAAGGTTGCAAAACAACCAAGGTCTAACAAACCAAAACCTCAGAAGGGTGTGCCCCATATGAAGATCACCATGCCCGTCGTCTCAATGTGAGTGATCATTTGCATTCATTTGTTTTGTTGGAATTTCATGTCTTTGCTAAACGATTGGAATTTGCTTGCTAGAGCTGCTACCTCGGCGACGTCGCCTCCGTGAGATGAAGAGGAGCACATGGAAGTGGACATTGCTGAGCACATGGAAGTGGACATTGCTGATGTGGCTACCTCTCAATGAGGTATAACAAATCTTCACCCCGTTCTGTTTTTTGGAGACGATTCATCGAATGAATAAGTTAACATTGTTGATTGGCAGTTGTAGACGTCATCCACTTGGAAGACGATGAGGAGCCACCTCTGGGTCCGGGGGTGAAGGTGTGACCTTGGGCACCCCACACGCACACGCTCGGAGGAGATTGTCGGAGCAGGAGCCTCGCAGGTCGACCACTGCATTGTCTCAAGAACTTGGCGACTCTTCCCAAGCCAAAGTTGGACTTGAGGCTCTTGTGGCCTCAACACCAATTGGGCAACTTCACGCAACTCTTGTGACCCCAGCTGCAGCACCGACTCCTCTGACGCCCGCATTCCCTCTACACCATGTCCCAGAGGACCAAACTGGAGCTGGTAAAGAGGCCATGATCCAGGCTGAGCAAATGAAGCTGCGAGCAAAGGAGGCATACGAGGCGAGCAAGTTGGCTTATGATGCCGGCTCAGCGCTTTGTGCCAATGTCCGAGTAAGTGCGATTGTAAGTTCATTTCTAATTGAATTCCTGTCCATCTTGACTCTACACCCACTTGGTGTTTTATTTTGGTGCATACTTGCTTGTTTTCCCCTCGAGTAGATCGGCTCTTAGTCGAGTGGTTTCTGATCCAGTGGGGGCACGCCGAGTACACCCACTGGGTGTAGTCCCCGAGACCACTTTTGAATGACGCTGACATCGGCAGGGGTCTTAGACTTGTTTTGATAGTCGCTTGGCACTCGACAGGCAAGACATGGTCGAGTGATAGTAGGTCCAGTGGGGGCACGCTAACTGCATCCACTGGGTGTAGTCCCCGAGACCGTCGTCAAGTGCTTGCATCGGTGGGGGTCTGATAGAGACAATTTTACATGTTTGCTCTCTTTAAAAAAAACTCGGACAGGTCGGACCTGGTCGAGTGGTGTCATATCTAGTGGGGGCACACTGAGTGCACCCACTAGGTGTAGTCCGTGAGACTACTGTCGATCGTTTACGACTGGCAGTGGTCTTAAGAACTTGGACTCGGGGGTCCATTTTCGTACTTAGAGTATGCTGATCACTCGGTCTGTCGAGTGAGTTCTTTTTCTTAGTGTCTCCACCTCTGAATGCTTGTCTTAGAATGGAAAGTTCTAAACTGGAAAGACCTATCCTGGAGGCTTCACGAATTATATGACACTTTGCAGGGGTATGGGGTGGGGCGGCGGGTCGCCATACAGTCGACTGAACTTGCTCTTTTCCACTCGGGGGTGGAGAAATATTAGTGTCGACTGAACTACTTGTTTGCTGATTTCAGAAAGCATGTGAGCTTGGGACTAAGTACGTCGACCTGGAGAAGGAGGAAAACCAGCTTCAGCTGGATGTGGAGGTGACCATGAACGACCTAAACCGCTTGAAGAAGGCGCTTGAAGATAAAGACAAGGTACTCGCTTATGCTCAAAAGGTGGCGAAGGAGAAAACCAAGGCCGCTGAGAAGAGCTTGCCGCAGCCAATAAGTTGGAAGAAGAGAACACCAAACTTAAGCAAGAACGGGTTGAATGGATCAATAAGGTTGAACAGATGACCAAGAGAAGGAGCGGTCTGGGGAACTACTTGGGAAACTTTGCGAACAAGATGTTTGACATGCTTGAAGGTAACTTTATTCCGTCGAGTGAATTTCCTCAATTTCCACAGAACAGTAGAGTGACCAACCTTTCATTTTCCCTTCATGTAGAATTCTGCCAAGACTTTGACAAGGAAACTGTTGGGGATATACCCAGCGGTATGACCCGACAGACAGTTATGACTCGGTAGACAGTTATGACCCGTCACACAGTTACGACCCGTCAGACAGTCAAGTTCTGGAGACAAGTCCGTGAAGATGAGTCTCAAAGAGAAGCCTGGTTGTAAGCCGCCCGGGACTCAGAAGCCCGGTTGTAAGCGGCCCAGTTGTAAGCAGCCCGGTTGTAAGCCGCCCGGGACTCAGAAGCCCACGAAGAGAAGCCAGTTGTAATTCGCGCGGGACTCAGAAGCCCACGAAGAGAAGCCCAGTTGTAAGTCGCCCGGTCGTAAGTCACCCGGGACTCAGAAGCCCACGAAGAGAAGCCCGTGATGGAGAGTCATAATAGGTTAAGTCTAAATCCGACTTGAACTCTACGTGTAACCCGCCCCTTCAACTTATATAAGGAGGGCGGGACACCCCAAGAGGATAAGGATTTTAGACGTCTCAATAGACGGGTCTTAGACAAACAAGTGGTGAGAGATAGACAGATTTGACACCCACGATATTAGAGGTGGCGAGTCTGCACCCTTGTAATCGAGATCATCATCTTGATCAATGAAACACAAGAAGGACGTAGGATTTTACCTCCATTGGAGGGGACAAACCTGGGTAAACCCGCGTCTCTCGATTCTGACCAACCCCTCTCAAGCCGGCACATAGCTGCGATGGCTGCACACCTAAGTCCTTGCATGAGGACATATGCCGTGACAAAGCTACGACATTTGGCACCCACCGTGGGGCCTACGCACGGTGGAATTGTGTTCTTGGAGTGATTTCTCCTAGGGATCGAGAAGATTACAATCTGCTGGATGAAGAAAAATTATTTTCTGATGGATTTATGTGGACCTGTGTTTATCAATGGATATGGGAATTCTAGCAGTGTTGTACATCAGGAGCAAAGGAAATTTCTCTGGTAGCAAGCGGGCAATCATCACGCGATCGATTAGATCGGGCCCTCCTTTGAGTTGTTTGATCTACCGAATCCGACAAAGAGCATTGCTCCACACATGAATTGCTGCACCCCGAAGCTATCACGGTCTGGAGACAATCAAGAGTTTGAGGCGAAATTTATCAAGGAATTTTTATTCATCGGCTTTCCGTGTGCTTCTCTCATTTAGAGCCGACCTCGCCTTGTCTTCTCGCCTTGCTCACATGCCTTCTGTGTCTGCCTGCACCATGGCCTTGTGTCTGAGTCGCCTGCCACATGTGCGAGGCCCTTCAGAGTTGTGCTCGGGGTTGACCCTATCCCCGAGTCGCCGCCCAGCCATCGCCCGTCTCAGACTCGACTTCGCCTCGACCCGCCACTGTACCTGGGACCGCGCTGCCGACCGTCATCGCGCCTTTAGCCGTCATGGCACCGGCTTCTAGCCTCGCCTAGCACTGATGAACCAGCATGCATGCAAGAAAAAGAAAAAGAGAAAAAAAAGAAGAAGCAGGGCCCACGCGCGCCGGCTCTCCCTACGCGTGCAACCAAGCCGCCGCCGCCTTTAGCTGCTGCCACGCTGGCCCCGCCACCTCGCCACTTCGCGTCGGCCGGATGCCGCTCACCTCGTCGCGCCACCCGCCACGTCGGCCGCATCCCCGCATGAGCCGCCGCTCCGGCCAGGCCCTGTGCTGGCAGCAACATCCGCCGCGTGTGCGTGAGCCGCCTTGCCTCCATGCTGCTCCGCACGTCGGCTCACCTCGCCGCGCCACCCGCCGCATTGGCCGCATCCCCGCACGAGTCGCCGCTCCGGCCGGGCCCTGTGCTGGCAGCAACATCCGTCACACGTGTGTGAGCCGCCTTGCCTCCATACCGCTCCACCCGCTGGCTCATCTTGTTGAGTAAATAGGCAATTTTCCGAGCAGATTAATCCATGAAATAATTACTAACATGGCATTGACTAGGTTCATGACATACTGATCACGGAGTATACTAGCAAGTACTACGCATATAGCAGAAACATCTACGCATATAGGCAATACTACTAGTGCAGACAGAAACAGGAGAGAGACAAACACATCATACCCTCCGATCAGCCAGTTGGCCGTAGCAGCGGCGGCGGCGGCAGTATCCTCTGCCGCCTTCTTCTCGGCTTCGGCCTTCTCGCGGAGACGGTCAGCTTCGCTTGGTGAAGACATGGCGATGACGAGGGCGACGTGGACGTAGACGAAGCAGACGGACGGAGGCGAGCAGTCGCGTAATCGCTCCCCAAAAACCTAATCGCCCCTCTCCCGTACAGGAACCGGAGAGGCGAGGTTTCGGAGGCCTGCTCTCCCGTCGACCGTGTACGCGGTAAACAGGACGGAGTCGCCGGTGGCAGCAGCAGTCAAGGAAGGAACGCGTGAGGCAGAAGTGATCTGATTCTCGTGACGGCTAGGGTAGGCGATCGCCTGCTTATAAAGGCGGCTGGGTGGAGAGACGTGGGCCAAACCCACGTCCGAGTCGGTAACAGCCACGATCCGACGTCTCGGATCGTGCCTTGTCCGTTACGTATTCTCCGTTCCTGACCGGCAAAAATAAGCGCGTAGGTATGAGCTCGGATCGGCTCATTCACGCAACCCGCGGCGCGTCGCGTCGTGACGAGGCGTGGCGTGGCGTGGCGTGGCGTGGCGAGGCGGGCGGCGGAGGAGGAGTGCGCGAGGGCACCTTCTCTTCTCACTCTCCAATAGCATGTGGAAGAGAGACCCTTATAAAGGGGTCCAAACTCTCCTCCACTAGCGGGGTGGGACTAAACTTCCCACCACCTTGTCATGCCACCACCTACATGGGCCCTTGGAGATTTTTCTGAAATTTGTCTTATGGACCTAAGGCCCATCTCTAATTTCAACACATCTTGCCGCGCCACCCACCGCGTCGGCCGCATCTCCGCACGAGCCGCCGCTCCGGTCAGGCCCTGTGCTAGTAGAAACAGCCACCGCGCCTGCGTGAGCCGCCTCGCCTCCATGTTGCTCCACGAGCCAGAGTCGGCTCGTCCCGGCCGAGTCAGCCTCGGCCACCTTGTGTCCCAGCGGTTGTCGCCATGCCTTCGCCTTGACGCGTTTCAAACTGCCGTGGCTGCACTGGCCACCGCCATGTCTTCGCCTTCGCTGTGCCACCTGCCGCGGCCGTGACTTCGCCCCGCCTCACGCGAGCTGCTTTGTCGCTATGGCTCGCTCCGCCACCTCGCTCGCCTCCGCCGCCTCGCGTCCAAGCCGACCTCACCTCATCTCACCTCACCTCGTCAACGCCTGACTCGCCGTTGCAGGCCTCGGGTTGGCCTCGTCTTGGCCTCGAGCCGCCCTTACCGATGCCTTCCTCATCGTGTAGCTTCTGCCTCATCTCCAAGTGGTCGTCCACAAAGCCGCAACCCCGCCGCATAGCCGCAGCCGCCGCCGCATATGAGAAGCCCCTGCGTTTCCGGCAGGATCCGCGCAACTACTGCACCCCCGCGCGAACCGGATCTCCCCCTGCAGTCACGCGTCTAAAATTCCGCGTCATGCCTCTGCTTTCGTTGTGCCTCACTTCGCCCCTGCGGGGCCTGCCTCCGCTCGCCTGCGTGGGCCGCCAGCCTTTCCGAGCTGACTTGCCTCAGCATCTCCATACTCTCCGGCGCTGCCTCTTCCCCGCCTCAAGCCGCTGCTTGGGAGCCGCCTGCTGCGGCCTCTCCCTGCCTTCAGTCGCCGTTCGAGCCGCCATCCAGCGAGCAGCCTCCCCGCAGCCATGCCTCACCGCCTCGCCCGCTCGCCGCTCAAGCTGCCGTCTGGTGAGCCCCCGCCTGATACGTCTCCATCGTATCTACTTTTCCAAACTCTATTGCCCTTGTTTTAAATTCTAATTTGCATTGATTTGAATGGAACTAACCTGGACTGACGTCACGAGGGTTTCCCGAATTGTCCGGAAACGAAGATTGATATATAGGATGACCTCATTTTATTACCGAAAGGTTTTCGGAGTTACCGGGAATGACGAATGGGTTCCGGATGTTCACCGGGGGGGGGGGGGGGGGGACAACCCACCTCGGGGAAGCCCATAGGCCTCGGGTGTGGCGCACCAGCCCTTAGTGGGCTGGTGGGACAGCCCAAGAAGGCCCTATGCGCCATAGGAAGAAAATCAAAGAGAAAAGAAAAAAAAGGAGGAGGTGGGAAAGGGAAGAAGGACTCCACCTTCCAAACCAAGTTGGATTCGGTTTGGAAGGGGAGACCTTCCCCCCTTGGCTCGTCCGACCCCCTTGGGGCCTCTTGAGCCCCAAGGAAAGTCTCCCCCTCTTCCCCCTATATATACGGAGGTATTAGGGCTGATTTGAGACAACTTTGCCACGGCAGCCCGACCACATATCTCCACCGTTTTACCTCTAGATCGCGTTTCTCCGGAGCTCGGGCGGAGCCCTGCCGAGATAAGATCATCACCAACCTACGGAGCACCGTCACGCTGCCGGAGAACTCATCTACCTCTCCGTCTCTCTTGCTGGATCAAGAAGGCCGAGATCATCGTCGAGCTGTACGTGTGCTGAACGCGGAGGTGCCGTCCGTTCGGCACTAGATCGTGGGACTGATCGCGGGACGGTTCGCGGGGCGGATCGAGGGACGTGAGGACGTTCCACTACATCAACCGCGTTCACTAACGCTTCTGCTGTGTGGTCTACAAGGGTACGTAGATCGAATATCCCCTCTCGTAGATGGACATCACCATGATAGGTCTTCGTGAGCGTAGGAAATTTTTTGTTTCCCATGCGACGTTCCCCAACAGTGGCATCATGAGCTAGGTTCATGCGTAGATGTCTTCTCGAGTAGAACACAAAAGTTTTTGTGGGCGGTGATGTGCGTTTTGCTACCCTCCTTAGTCTTTTCTTGATTCCGCGGTATTGTTGGATTGAAGCGGCTTGGACCGACATTACTCGTACGCTTACGAGAGACTGGTTTCATCGCTACGAGTAACCCCGTTGCTCAAAGATGACTGGCAAGTGTCAGTTTCTCCAACTTTAGTTGAGTCGGATTTGACCGAGGAGGTCCTTGGATGAGGTTAAATAGCAATTCATATATCTCCGTTGTGGTGTTTGCGTAAGTAAGATGCGATCCTACTAGATACCCATGGTCACCACGTAAAACATGCAACAACAATTAGAGGACGTCTAACTTGTTTTTGCAGGGTATGCTTGTGATGTGATATGGCCTACGATGTGATGTGATACATTGGATGTATGAGATGATCATGTTGTAATAGTTAATATCGACTTGCACGTCGATGGTACGGCAACCGGCAGGAGCCATAGGGTTGTCTTTAAACTAACGTTTGTGCTTGAAGATGCGTTTACTATATTGCTAGGACGTAGCTTTAGTAGTAATAGCATGAGTAGCACGACAACCCTGATGGCGACACGTTGATGGAGATCATGGTGTGACGCCGGTGACAAGAAGATCGTGCCGGTGCGTTGGTGATGGAGATCAAGGAGCACGTGATGATGGCCATATCATGTCACTTATGAATTGCATGTGATGTTAATCCTTTTATGCACCTTATTTTGCTTAGAACGACGGTAGCATTATTAGGTGATCTCTCACTAAAATTTCAAGACGAAATTGTGTTCTCCCCGACTGTGCACCGTTGCTACAATTCGTCGTTTCGAGACACCACGTGATGATCGGGTGTGATAGACTCAACGTTCACATACAACGGGTGCAAAACAGTTGCACACGCGGAACACTCGGGTTAAGCTTGACGAGCCTAGCATGTGCAGACATGGCCTCGGAACACATGAGACCGAAAGGTCGAGCATGAATCGTATAGTTGATATGATTAGCATATAGATGCTTACCACTGAAACTATTCTCGACTCACGTGATGATCGGACTTGAGATAGTTGATTTGGATCATGTACCACTCAAATGACTAGGGAGATGTACTTTTTGAGTGGGAGTTCTTAAGTAATATGATTAATTGAACTAATTGTCATGAACATAGTCTAATGGTCCTTGCAAATTACGATGTAGCTTGCGCTATAGCTCTACTGTTTTTATATGTTCCTAGAGAAAATTTAGTTGAAAATTGATAGTAGCAAACTTTGCAGACTGAGTCTGTAAAACCGAGGATTGTCCTCGTTGCTGCGTAGAAGGCTTATGTCCTTAATGCACCACTCGGTGTGCTGCACCTCGAGCGCCGTCTGTGGATGCTGTGAACATCCGACATACACGTTTATGATGACTACACGATAGTTCAGTGCAAAAATACTTAATGGCTTAGAAGCAAAGCGTCGAAAACGTTTTGAAACGTCACGGAACATAAGTGATGTTCTAAAGAGGTGAAGTTGTGATTTCATGCTCGTGCCCTTGTTAAGAGGTACGAGACCTCCGACAAGATTCTTTGTCCACAAAGTAAAGGAGGAAAGCTCAATCGTTGAGCGTGTGCTCAGATTGTCTGAGTACGACAATCACTTGAATGAAGTGGGAGTTAATCTTCCAGATGAGATAGTGATAGTTCTCCAAAGTCACTGCCACCAAGCTGTGAGAGCTTCGTGATGAACTATAACATATCAAGGATAGATACAATGATCTTTGAGTGATTCGCGATGTTTGACACTGCGAAAGTAGAAATCAAGAAGGAGCATCAATAGTTGATGGTTAGTAAAACCACTAAGTTTCGAGAAAGCCAAGGGCTAGAAGGGATACTTCGTGAAACGGCAAAACAGTTGCTGCACTAATGAAGAGACCCAAGATTAAACCCAAACCTGAGACTGAGTGCTTCTGTAATGAGGGGAACAGTCACTAAGGCGGAGCAACTCTAGATACTTGGTAGATAAGTAGGCTGGCAAAAGTGGAAAGAAGTATATTTGATATACATGATGTGTACTTTACTAGTACTCCTAGTAGCATAAGGGTATTGGATACCGGTTCAGTTGCTAAGTGATTAGTGACACGAAATGATAGCTACGACATAAACGGAGACTAGCTAAAGGCAAGGTGACGATACGTGTTGGAAGTGTTTCCAAGATTGATATGATCAAAACGTCGCACGCTCCCTTTACCATCGGGATTGGTGTTAAACTAAATAATTGTTATTTGGTGCTTGCGTTAAGCATGAACATGATTGGATCGTGTTTATTGCAATACGATTATTCATTTAAAGAGAATAATGGTTACTCTATTTGCTTGAATAATCACCCTCAATGGTTTATTAAATCTCGATCGTAGTGTTACACATGTTCATGATATTGGTGCCAAAAGATACGAGGTAATGATGATAGTACCACTTGCTTGTGGCACTGCCACTTGAGTCATGTTAGTATGAATTGCATGAAGAGGCTCCATGCTGATGGATCTTTATATTCACTTGATTTTGAATCACTAGTGACATGCTAATCATACCACATGAGCGAGGCCTTGTTTTCATTAAGATGAAACAAGATAGTAACTTGTTGGAAGTGATACATTTTGATGTATGCAGTCCAATGGGTGCTGAGGCACGCAGTGGATATCATTATGTTCTTACTTCAATGACGATTTAAGTAGATACAAGAGTATTTACTTAATGAATCACGAGTCTGAAATATTGAAAAGTTCAATTCTGTTTTAGAATGAAGTTCGTCGTAACAAGAGGATAAACTGTCTACGATATGATCATAGAAATGAATATCTGAGTTACGAGTTTTGGTACGCAGTTAAGACAATGTGGAAATTGTTTCGCAGTTCATGCCACCTGGAACATCATAGTGTGATGATGTGTCTGAACGTCATAGCCACGCACTATTTGGTATGGTGCATACTATGACGTCTCCTATCAAAATACCACTATCGTTTATGGGTTATGCATTAGAGATAACCGCATTCACTTTAAAATAGGGCACTGCGTATTTCCGTTGAGATGACACAGTATAGACTGAGGTTTAAAGAAATCTAAACTATCGTTTCTTGAAAGTTTGGGGCTTCGACACTTATGTGAAAAAGTTTCAGTCTGATAAGCTCGAACCCAAAGCGGATAAATGCATCTTCATAGGATATCCAAAACAGTTGGGTACATCTCCTATCTCAGATCCAAAAGCAAAGTGTTTGTTTCTAGAAACGGATCCTTTCTCGAGGAAAGGTTTCTCTCGAAAGAATTGAGTGGGAGGGTGGTAGAACTTGATGAGGTTATTGAACCGTCACTTTGACCAGTGTGTAGCAGGGCGCAGGAAGTTGTTCCTGTGGAGCCTACACCAATTGAAGTGAAAGCTGATGAGGGTGATCATCGAGCATCGGATCAAGTTACTACAAACCTCGTAGGTTGACAAGGTCGCGTACTACTGCAGAGTGGTACGGTAACCCTGTCTTGGAGGCCATGTTGTTCAGCAATAGTGAACCTACGAGTTATGGAGAAGCAATGGTGGGCCCGGATTCCGACAAATGGCTTGAGGCCATGAAATCCGAGAGAGGATCCATGTATGAAAACAAAGTGTAGACTTTGGAAGAACTACTTGATGGTCATAGGACTATTGAGTAAAGATGGATCTGTAAAAGGAAGACAGACGATGATGGTGATAAGTCACTATTAAGAAAAGCTCGACTTGTCGCAAATATGTTTCCGATAAAATCAAACAGTTCACTATGATGAGACTTTCTCACTCGCAGCGATGCTAAAAGTCTGTTGGAATTATGGTAGTAGTTGCTGCATTATTTATGAAATATTGCACATAGGATGTGAAAACATTGTTTCCTCAACGGTTTCCTTGAGCAAACATTGTATGTGATACAACCAGAAGGTTTTGTCGATCCTAAAGATACTAACAAGTATGCAAGCTCCAGTGATCCTTCAATGGACTGGTGCAAGCATCTCGGAGTTGGAATATACACTTTGATGAGGTGATCAAAGATTTTGGGTTTGTACAAGGTTTATGAGAAACTTGTATTTCCAAAGAAGTGAGTGGGAGCACTATAGAATTTCTGATAAGTATATGTGGTTGACATATTGTGGATCAGAAGTAATGTAGAATTTCTGTAAAGCATACAAGGTTGTTTGAAAGGAGTTTTCAAAGGAATACCTGGATTGAGCTACTTGAACATTGAGCATCAAGACCTATGGAGATAGATCAAAACGCTTAATAGAAGTTTCAACAAAATGCATGCCTTGACAAGTTTTGAAGGAGTTCAAAATAGATCAGCAAAGGAGTTCTTGGTTGCGTTGTGAGGTGTGAATTTGAGTAAGACTCAAAACCCGACCGCGGCAGAATAAAGAGAATAGACGAAGATCATCTTCTATGCCTTAGCCGTAGACTCTAAAGTATGCCATGCTGAGTACCACACCTGATGTGCGCCTTGCAGCAAGTCTGTTAGGAGGTACACAGAGTGATCCAGGATTGAATCACTGATCAGCGGTCAAAGTTATCCTTAGTAACTAAAAGGCTAAGGAATTTTTCTCGATTATGGAGGTGGTTAAAGAGTTCGTCGTAAAGGGTTACATCGATGCAAGCTTTGACACTAATCCGAATAACTATGAGTAGTGAAACGGATTCGTATAGTAGAGTAGATATTTGGAGAATTTCCGAATAGCACGTTGTAGAAGCATCTGTAAGATGACATAAAGATTTGTAAAGAACGCACGGATCTGAAAGTTTCAGAACCGTTGACTAAAACCTCTCTCACGAGCAAGACGTGATCAGACCCCAGAACTATATGGGTGTTGGATTCGTTGAAATCACACGGTGATGTGAACTAGATTATTGACTCTAGTGCAAGTGGGGGACTGTTGGAAATATGCCCTAGAGGCAATAATAATTAGTTATTATTATATTTGTTTGTTCATGATAATCGTTTATTATCCATGCTATAATTGTATTGATTGGAAACACAATACTTGTGTGGATACATAGATAAAACACTGTCCCTAGTAAGCTTCTAGTTGACTAGCTCGTTGATCAAAGATGGTCAAGGTTTCCTGGCCATGGGCAAGTGTTGTTACTTGATAACGGGATCACATCATTAGGAGAATCATGTGATGGACTAGACCCAAACTAATAGACGTAGCATGTTGATCGTGTCATTTTGTTGCTACTGTTTTCTGCGTGTCAAGTATTTGTTCCTATGACCATGAGACCATATAACTCACTGACACCGGAGGAATGCTTTGTGTGTATCAAACGTCGCGACGTAACTGGGTGACTATAAAGATGCTCTACAGGTATCTCCGAAGGTGTTCTTTGAGTTAGTATGGATCGAGACTGGGATTTGTCACTCCGTGTGACGGAGAGGTATCTTGGGGCCCACTCGGTAATACAACATCACACACAAGCCTTGCAAGCAATGTGACTTAGTGTAAGTTGCGGGATCTTGTATTACAGAATGAGTAAAGAGACTTTCCGGTAAACGAGATTGAAATAGGTATGCGGATACTGACGATCGAATCTCGGGCAAGTAACATACGGAAGGACAAAGGGAATGACATACGGGATTATATGAATCACTGGCACTGAGGTTCAAACGATAAGATCTTCGTAGAATATGTGGGATACAATATGGGCATCTAGGTCCCGCTATTGGATATTGACCGAGGAGTCAATCGGGTCATGTCTACATAGTTCTCGAACCCGCAGGGTCTGCACACTTAAGGTTCGACGTTGTTTTATGCGTATTTGAGTTATATGGTTGGTTACCGAATGTTGTTCGGAGTCCCGTATGAGATCACGGACGTCACGAGGGTTTCCGAAATGGTCCGGAAACGAAGATTGATATATAGGATGACCTCATTTGATTACTGGAAGGTTTTCGGAGTTACCGGGAATGTACCGGGAATGACGAATGGGTTCCGGATGTTCACCGGGGAGGGGGGGCAACCCACCTCGGGGAAGCCCATAGGCCTTGTGGGTGGCACACCAGCCCTTAGTGGGCTGGTGGGACAGCCCAAGAAGGCCCTATGGGCCATAGGAAGAAAATCAAAGAGAAAAGAAAAAAAAGGAGGAGGTGGGAAAGGGAAGAAGGACTCCACCATCCAAACCAAGTTGGATTCGGTTTGGAAGGGGAGACCTTCCCCCCTTGGCTCGGCCGACCCCCTTGGGGCCTCTTGAGCCCCAAGGAAAGGCTCCCCCTCTTCCCCCTATATATACGGGGGTTTTAGGGCTGATTTGAGACAACTTTGCCACGGCAGCCCGACCACATATCTCCACAGTTTTACCTCTAGATCGTGTTTCTGCGGAGCTCGGGCGGAGCCCTGCCGAGATAAGATCATCACCAACCTCCGGAGCGCCGTCACGCTGCCGGAGAACTCATCTACCTATCCGTCTCTCTTGCTGGATCAAGAAGGCCGAGATCATCATCGAGCTGTACGTGTGCTGAACGCGGAGGTGCCGTCCGTTCGGCACTAGATCGTGGGACTGATCGCGGGACGGTTCGCGGGGCGGATCGAGGGATGTGAGGACGTTCCACTACATCAACCGCGTTCACTAACGCTTGTGCTGTGCGGTCTACAAGGGTACGTAGATCGAATATCCCCTCTCGTAGATGGACATCACCATGATAGGTCTTCGTGAGCGTAGGAAATTTTTTGTTTCCCATGCGACGTTCCCCAACACCACGTGGCTCTGCCGCCCCCAAACTCAGCTCTATAAATTCACTTTCGTCCCAGAAAAAATAAAGAGAGAAGATTTCGTCGCGTGTGCGATACGGAGGCGCCGCCACATCCTGTTCTTCATCTGGAGGGCAGATCTGGAGTCCGTTTTGGGCTCCGGAGAGGGGAAATCGTCGCCATCGTCATCATCAACCTTCTCCCCTCTCCAATTCCATGAAGCTCTTCATCGTTCGTGAGTAATCTATTCGTAGGCTCGCTGGGCGGTGATGAGTAGGATGAGATCTATCATGTAATCGAGTTAGTTTTGACGGGGATTGATCCCTAGTATCCACTATGTTCTGAGATTGATGTTGCTACTACTTTGCCATGCTTAATGCTTGTCACTAGGGCCCGAGTGCCATGATTTCAGATATGAAATTATTATGTTGTCACCAATAGATGTGTGTTTTAGATCCGATCTTGCAAGTTGTAGTTACCTACTATGTGTTACGATCCGGCAACGCCGGAGTGACAATAACCGGAACCACTCCCGGTGATGACCATAGTTTGAGGAGTTCATGTGTTCACCAAGTGCTAATGCGTTGTTCCAGTTCTTTATTAAAAGGAGAACCTTAATATCCCGTAGTTTCCTTTTGGACCCCGCTGCCACGGGAGGGATGGACAATAGATGTCATGCAAGTTCTTTTCCCTAAGCACGTATGACGACACACGGAATGCATGCCTACATCACATTGACGAACGGGAGCTAGCCACATATCTCTCCGTGTTATAACTGTTGCATGATGAATATCATCCAAACAAATCACTGACCCATTGCCTACGAGTTTGTTCCACTGCTGCTGTTACTTGTTTTGCTCTGCTGCTGTTACTACTGTTGCTGCTGCTGTTACTTGCTTTGCTCTGCTGCTGTTACTACCGTTGCTACTTGCTACTGCTGTTCCTTGCCACTGCTATTACTCGTTACACTGCTGCTACCTGCTACAATACTTTATCTCGCGCCGTTGACGGGAAAGAATATTTTCTGTGCATGGTCAACTTATGGCGCCATTGATACAACCGTTTGGAATAGTGTGCCGTCAACAGATCGTTTCTGGCACCGTTGTTATCATACTACTTTGCTGCTGATACTCTGCTTGCAGATACTAATGTTTCAGGTGTGGTTGAATCTGACGCATTCAGCTGCTAATACTTGAAAGTATCCTCTCACTTCCTGTCGGGCGAACCAACAAATTTGGGTTGAATACTTTACCCTCGAAAACTGCCGCGAACCCACGCACTGGTGGGTCATTGCAAGACAATTGTTAATTGTTGAGCAACTGGGAGCAGTTCTGACTCTGTTGCCGGGGGGGGGGCATCAAGTCAGGTACACGTCAAAAACATTCTTCTATTGCCATTGCTGGGGACTGCTAGCAGCAGCTTTTTCTGGCGCCGTTGCCGGGGAAGGAGATTGCTATATTCTCCTAGTCACTTGGGATTTATATCTGCTGATCACTATGAAGAATCTGAAAGACCCAAAACCAAATCTTGCCCTCAACTACGAGGGGAGGTAAGGAATTGCCATCTAGCTCTGCACTTGATTCACCTTCGGTTATGAGTAAGTTTGCGACACCACCTCCTGCTAGAGATGCTATGCCTGATACTGCTAGAGATGCTATGCCTGATGATGCTATGCTTGATACTGCTTTGCCTGATGATGCTAGAGATGCTATTTTGCCTGATGATGCTATGCTTGATACTGCTAGAGATACTATTTTGCCTAATATGCCACTAGGGGTATTCCTTGATGCTCATATTGCTAGAGTTACTGCCAATGCTCGTGATGCTTTTGAAACTCCTGATACTATTGAGATAAAACCTGCTTTTGCTCCTGCTAGATCTAGCTCCCCTAGATATGAATTGCCTGATATACCTGAGGGTTATGTTATGGAGGGAGAGATGGCTGAGGATTTTCTTGCGTGTAAGGATGCCTACGACGCTGAGAAATTACTTCTCATGTGGAAGGAAAAATCTCTGAAAGCTAGGATGAAATACGACCCGAAGTTTGCCACTTCACCTATCTTTGTCACCGATAAGGATTATGAATTCTCTACCGACCCTAAGATAATCTCTCTAGTCGAATCTGATCCTTTCCACGGTTATGAGTCTGAGACGGTCGTAGCCCATCTTACCAAACTACACGATATTGCCACCCATTTCACTAGTGAGGAGAAGATCCGCCACTACTATATCCTTAAGTTGTTTCCTTTCTCTCTAAAGGATGGCGCTAAAGCCTGGTTCACCTCTCTTACTCCTGGATGTGCGAGTAGTCCCGAGGATATGGTCTATTACTTCTGTGAGAAATATTTCCCTGCCCATAAGAAGCAAGCTGCCTTGCAGGAAATATACAACTTTCCTCAACTCCAAGAAGAGAGTCTCCCACAAGCTTGGGGGAGGCTCATCCAGCTACAGAATGCTTTGTCTGATCACCCTCTTAAGAAGAACGAGATACTTGATATCTTCTATAACGGACTTACCGATGCTTCTAGAGACCACCTAGATAGTTGTGTTGGTTGTGTTTTTAGGGAACGAACTATAGAACAAGCTGAGAGTCTACTGAATAACATCTTGATCAATGATAATGCTTGGACTATTCCCGAACCACCTCCTAAGCCAACTCCTAAGAAAAGAGGTATTCTATTCCTCAGTCCCGAAGATATGCAAGAAGCCAAGAAATCTATGGAAGAGAAAGGCATTAGATCTGAAGATGTCAAAAATCTACCACCTATCGAAGAGATCCACGGTCTCGATAACCCGATACAAGTAGTAGAAGTGAATTCTCTGCGTAGGTTTGATGAGAGTGATATTCCTTTTGACAAACCTGCTAGCCTATGCTTTGATGAATTTGACAACTTTGTTGCCAAACAACAGAGTTTCAATGATTATGTAAGCAGACAATTGGAACAAAGTACTCGTATGCTTAGTCATTTAAGTGCTTGTGTAGACAGAAATGTCAATGATCTAAAGCTTCTGAGTAAACATGCCTCTATGATTACTACTCAGGTAGAACAAGTACTTAAAGCTCATAATGACTTGCTCAATGAATTAAATGATAACTCTGTCAGAGTCATTACTAGAGGAGGCAAAATGACTCAGGAACCTTTGTATCCAGAAGGCCATCCTAAGAGAATTGATCAAGATTCTCAAGGAATTAATGCTGATGCACCCAGTCATCCTAAGAAGAAGAAGGATGATAGAAACCTACATGTCAGTTCACCAAATACTGTCACACCTGAAGAACCAAATGATATTTCTGCGTCTGATGCAGAAACACAATCTGGTGATGAACATGAACCTGGTGACAATATGGACAGCGATGTTCATAATGATGCTCAACCTAGCAATGATAAGGATGTGAAGATTGAACCTACGGTTAATCCTGATAACCCACAACCTAAGAGATACGATAAGAATGACTTTGCTGCTAGGAAGCATGGTAAAGAAAGGGAGCCATGGGTTCAGAGACCTATGCCCTTTCCTCCTAAGCCATCCAAGAAAAAGGATGATGAGGATTTTGAGCGCTTTGTTGAGATGATAAGACCCGTCTTTCTGCAGATGCGGTTAATTGATATGCTCAAAATGTCTCCGTATGCCAAGTACATGAAAGATATCGTGACTAATGAACGGAAGATACCAGATCTTGAGATCTCCACCATGCTTTCCAATTACACTTTCAAAGGTGGAACTCCTAATAAACTTGGTGATCCCGGAGTGGCCACAATACCTTGCTCCATTAAAGGAAACTACGTAAGAACTGCCTTATGTGACCTTGGAGCCGGTGTTAGTGTTATGCCGCTCTCTCTTTACCGTAGAATCGAACTGGATAAGTTGACACCCACTGAAATCTCTCTGCAAATGGCTGCCAAATCAACTGCTTTCCTTATCGACATTTGCGAGGATGTGCCTGTTGTGGTTTCTAACACCACTATCTTAACTGACTTTGTTATCTTGGATATTCCCGAGGATGATGCCATGGCTGTCATCGTCGAAAGACCCTTTTTAAACACTGCAGGGGCTGTTATGGATTGCAACAAAGGCAATGTCACTTTCCATGTCAACGGTAATGAGCATACAGTGTATTTTCCGAAGAAACGATATCAAGTACATTGCATCAATGCTATAGAAAAAACTTCATCGATTCTTATTGGGAGATTTGAATGCCCTATTCTTGGTGTCAAGATGAAGTTTGATTTGCTTGTTGGGGAGATACATATCCCCATTGAGGTGACTTAGTGACTATTCGAAAATTCTCCGTTTCCTTTTGCGTTTCGGAAAAGTTTTTTCATGAGGATTTGATCAACCCCATTGACGGATTTCTTTCGATGACCATGAAATGGATGAATCAAAGAGTCACATACCTATGTTTTAAGCTTTCACTTTCTGTTGCTTAGAAGAAAAATGATAGATTTAGTTTAGTTTTTCCTGTTTTCTGTTTTAGCGTCCCGGAGGGGATGGGCCAGTGGGCCACAAGCCCTGTAGCCGCCGCCCCCTCGTGGCGGCTAGCAAGCTTGTGGGGCCCATGTGGCTCATCCGCCCCCAAACTCAGCTCTATAAATTCACTTTCGTCCCAGAAAAAATAAAGAGAAAAGATTTCGTCGCGTTTGCGATACGGAGGCGCCGCCACATCCTGTTCTTCATCTGGAGGGCAGATCTGGAGTCCGTTTCGGGCTCCGGAGAGGGGAAATCGTCGCCATCGTCATGATCAACCTTCTTCCCTCTCCAATTCCATGAAGCTCTTCATCGTTCATGAGTAATCTATTCGTAGGCTCGCTGGGCGGTGATGAGTAGCATGAGATCTATCATGTAATCGAGTTAGTTTTGACGGGGATTGATCCATAGTATCCACTATGTTCTGAGATTGATGTTGCTACTACTTTGCCATGCTTAATGCTTGTCACTAGGGCCCCAGTGCCATGATTTCAGATCTGAAATTATTATGTTGTCACCAATATATGTGTGTTTTAGATTCGATCGTGCAAGTTGTAGTTACCTACTATGTGTTATGATCCAGCAACCCCGGTGTGACAATAACCGGAACCACTCCCGGTGATGACCATAGTTTGAGGAGTTCATGTGTTGATCAAGTGCTAATGCGTTGTTCCGGTTCTTTATTAAAAGGAGAACCTTAATATCCCGTAGTTTCCTTTTGGACCCCGCTGCCACGGGAGGGATGGACAATAGATGTCATGCAAGTTCTTTTCCCTAAGCACGTATGATGTCACACGAAATGCATGCCTACATCACATTGACGAACGGGAGCTAGCTACATATCTCTCCGTGTTATAACTGTTGCATGATGAATATCATCCAAACAAATCACTAACCCATTGCCTACGAGTTTGTTCCACTGCTGTTGTTACTTGTTTTGCTCTGCTGCTGTTACTACTGTTGTTGCTTCTATTACTTGCTTTGCTCTGCTTCTGTTACTACTGTTGCTACTTGCTACTGCTGTTCCTTGCCACTGGTATTACTCGTTACACTGCTGCTGCCTGCTACAATACTTTATCTTGCGCCGTTGACGGGAAAGAATATTTTCCGTCCACAGTCAACTTCTGGCGCCATTGATACAACCGTTAGGAATAGTCTGCCGTCAACAGATCGTTTCTGGCATCGTTGTTATCATACTACTTTGCTGCTGATACTCTGCTTGCAGATACTAATCTTTTAGGTGTGGTTGAATCTGACGCATTCAGCTGCTAATACTTGAGAGTATCCTCTCACTTCCTGTCGGGCGAACCAACAAATTTGGGTTGAATACTCTACCCTCGAAAACTGCCGCGAACCCACGCGCTGGTGGGCCATTGCAAGACAATTGCTAATTGTTGAGCAACTGGGAGCAGTTCTGACTCCGTTGCCACCGAGGCATCGAGTCAGGTACACGTCAACATCATTCTTCTAGTGCCGTTGCCGGGGACTGGTAGCACCGCCCCATAGCCATGCCTCACCGCCTCGCCCGCTCGCCGCTCAAGCTGCCGTCCGGTGAGCCGCCGCCCCACAGCCATGCCTCACCGCCTCGCCCACTCACCGCTCAAGCCGCCGTCCGATGAGCTGCCGCCCCGCGCCATGCCCGCCGGCTCAGCCACGCCTCCTGACCGCTGCTGCTGCTTCCGCCTTGCCCATCTGCTCTCTTTGCGGGAGGAATGGTGAGCCGCCGGCTCTGCTTCGCCTCCTCACCCGCCAGCGTACATCTGAGCCGCCCCGGCTCCTCCTCCTTGCGTGCGGGCGCTCCCGCGTTTTGGGAGTTAAGAACGAAAGGAGACAAGGATAGGAAGAGAGAAAAGGAATAAAAATAAACAGAGGCCACGTGGGTGTTGATGCTACATCAGCCGGATGTAAATATATTGTCCCAACATTATTCAGCACGAGCGTTCGCGTTTCATCCAACAAAAACATCAGGTGCTATTCATCTTATCTATTTTTAGTACATATTATGTGTCCAAGAACAATTACTTTGGACTGCAATATTTTTATTCAGGGAAATTCTTCATTACAAAAGTGGCTTTATATCTTGGAGATGGAGCGGGTATCGGCATTTTTCTTTGCCGGCTTATGCCACAGACAAATATGAGGACTCTTAAGCCGCCTCCTTGAGTCGACTTAAGATTCGGGGGCTACATGGACCTGACTCGCCAGACTGGGATGAATAATTCAAGAACCACGGGTCGTTACAGCAATAAAGCCGACGCCCATGAAATTCGGGGTCTCTGCAGTTTCATCTTCTTGAAAGCATGAGTCTTTATTGTTTCATAAGCCGTCCAAGCATGGACACTATCAGTATCAAAGAGCATAAGTCTATATGCTGCACTTATTTCAAAACTAGATACTGGTAGGACAAAGAGGACCAAAGTTGCCATGTTGCACGATTCAAACATGGGCGCCTTATATGATTTTGAGAATTAAGCCGGCTTACTTGGGGGCTACTAGCTCCCAAGTCGTTTTTCAGTAAGAGCGTATACGCTTCTGCAATCCTATGTCTGTTGTTTCCCTAATCATAGGTCACTTGGTTCTTCCACTCATTGAGTTCAGCCTGAATACCCTCTTGGCTAGCAAAAAATTAACGCATTACAAATGGTTATACTGGACTGTTTGTTGGACAAATCGCCCTATGGTCCCATGTACTCTTGGCGAGTCAATCCGCTTTTGGACCCTAAAATTGCCTTGGTTAAAACATGAAAGGTACTGGCAAGAGCCAACACATGGAAAATAGACAAACCATAGGTTCGCAAAACTTGCTTCACTGAAGCTTGACACGCGCCTGATCATCCGGTCTAAACAACTAAGGCTGTTGCAAAAGCCTCTTTAGGGTAGCACTAGAACCTTGCAAGCTCGTCCTACCCTGTGTGACTCACTGAGCCGGCCGCCGTGACTCACTGAGCCGGTTTAACCTTTTTTGGGTACCACTAGAGCCTTGAGAGCTCGTCTTACCCGTTGTGACTCACTGAGCCGGCTTCCTTGACTCATTGAGTCGGCTTATTTAAAATAACTTGATGCCATACTATGGTGTTGACAACACTATTCAATCATATACATGCATCATATTGCATTGCATCATGCATCATACATACATATCAATCCAGTCTTCAAACCGGGTCAAAGCATAATTTTTTGCAGCAGCAAATATATTTCTAATAGCCAATTTGGCTAGATTTTCATCATGGTTTATCATAACCAGTGTTAAATGATTGGGGTTTTTAAGCCAGCTCGGAAGAATTGACTATTGTTGAAGAGCCTCCCTATCATATATAATGCCGGGTCATCTAATTGACCGGCTCTTGGATTTGTTCAACTTGTGCTCTGTAGTAAACTACAACACTTACGGATTTCTCAACCATATATTTGTCGGGTTACATTGCAACCATGACCAAGGATTTCTTTCATCACAAAGGCATCATGAGAGTGGATATGATTCTACAATGGAAGGAATAGTCCCAAGTTGCTGCACGCACGCAACCCAACACTTGGGGGCTTGATACGTCTCAACCGTATCTATAATTTTTGATGGTTCCATGCTATTATCTTGTCAAACTTTGGATGTTTTGTATGCCTTTTATTTTTTTGGGACTAACTTATTAACTCAATGCCAAGTGACAGTTTATGTTTTTTTCCGTGTTTTTAACCATTTTCAGAGGACAATATCAAATGGAGTCCAAACGGAATAAAACCCCCGAAAAGATCTTTCCGGAACAGAAGATACGCAGGAAGCTTGAGAACCAAGGAAAAGGGTCCAAGGGGAGGCCACAAGCCCCCTAGCCGCGACCTGGGGGGGGGGGGCTAGCAGGTTTGTGGGCCCCCGTGGCTCCTTTGCCCTACTTCTTCCGCCTATAAATCCCCGAAAAATCTGAAACAACGGGAGAGAGCCATGAAAATACTTTTCTGCCGCCGCAAGCTTCTGTCTCCGCGAGATCCCATCTGGGGCATGTTCTGGTGCCCTGCCGGAGGGCGGATTCAGACACGGAGGGCTTCTTCATCAACACCATTGCCTCTCCGATGATGCGTGAGTAGTTCACCATAGACCTTTGGGTACATAGCTAGTAGCTAGATGGCTTCTTCTCTCTCTTGGATCTTCAATACAAAGTTCTCCATGATCTTCCTGGAGATCTATCTGATGTAATCTTCTCTTGCGGTGTGTTTGTCGAGATCCGATGAATTGGGGATTTATGATCAGATTATCTATGAATCTTATTTGAGTTTCTTCTGATCTCTTATATGCATGATTTCATATCCTTGTAATTCTCTTTGGGTTGTGGGTTTTGTTTGGCCAACTTGATCTATGATTCTTGCAATGGGAGAAGTGCTTGGTTTTGGGTTCATACCGTGCGGTGACCTCACCCAGTGACAGAAGGGGTAGCGAGGCACGCATCGTTTTGAGGCCATCAAGGGTAAAAAGATGGGGTTTATATCTATTGCATGAATTTATCCCTCTACATGATGTCATCTTGCTTAAGGCATTACTCTGTTTGTTATGAACTCAATACACTAGATGCATGCTGGATAGCGGTCGATGTGTGGAGTAATAGTAGTAGATGCAGAAAGTATCGGTCTACTTGTCTCGGACGTGATGCATATATGTATGATCATTGCCTTACATATCGTCATGATTTTGCGTGGTTCTATCAATTGCTCGACAGTAATTCGTTCACCCACCGTAATATTTGCTATCATGAGAGAAGCCTCTAGTGAACACTATGGCCCCCGGGTGTACTTCACATCATATTTTCAGCCCTACACTTTTACTTTGTTGCACTTCCCGCCTTCAGATCTCACCTTGCAATCAATCGTGAAGGGATTGACAACCCCTTTGTAGCGTTGGGTGCAAGTTTGCTGTTTTTGCGCAGGTACTTTGGAGACTTTGATTGATACTCCTACTGGATTGATACCTTGGTTCTCAAACTAAGGGAAATACTTACTGCTACTGTGCTGCATCACCGTTTCCTCTTCAAGGGAAAAACCAACGCAATCTCAAGAGGTAGCAAGAAGAATTTTTGGCGCCGTTGCCGAGGAGGAGGATCAAGTCAAGAATAGTCTCCCGTCAACATGCCAATTTCTGGTGCCGTTGTCGGGGAGCATCAAGTCAAGAATAGTCTCCCGTCAACGTGCCAATTTCTGGCGCCGTTGCCGGGGAGCATCAAGTCAAGAATAGTCTTCCTCCAACATGCCAATCTCTGGCACCGGGTATTATTCCAAGTGAAGCTTATGCAAGTAACCGTCGCAAACTCATCTCTTGCATTTACTTTTTTGCCTTTTGCCTCTCGTTTTTCTCTCCCCCACTTATGAAAAACAAAAATTTACAAAAATATTTGCCTTTTTCGTTTGCCTTTCCTTTGCTTGTGTGCTATGTGCCTTCAGTATGCTTGCATCTTCGCTTGCTGAAAATCTATTGATATGGATCCTCATCCACTTGCTAATCTCTTTAAGAGATCCAATTATGTTGAACCAATTGCTAGTGAGTTGAGTGCACTTGAATTTCTCTATGGATTTTTGCTTGAGATGCGTGAATCTGAAAATCGTAATGAAGAAATTTATGAAGTGATTCACGAGGGCTCCTTGAATGAAAAGCATGATTGCAATGGTTTCACTATAAATCCTATTAGTGTCAATCATGCTAAAAATATGCAAAACCCTAAGCTTGGGGATGCTAGTTTTGCTATGTCCACTACTTGTTGCAATGACCATGATTGGGGTAATGATTTTTCTTACGATCTTGAAAATTTGTTTAATCCTCATGATGAATATGATATTTGCAATATTATTGAAAGTGGGTTTGGAGAAGTCATGACTTTAGTTGATGATAATCCCACTATTTTTGAAGAGCGTAAACTTTGCATGCATGTGGATCATGAAAAGAACATCCTATGTGATATCTATATTGTTGAAATTGAATATGATCCCACATGTAATTGTTATGAGAGAGGAAAATATTGTGGTAGGAACTTTCATATCACTAAATCACCTCTCATTATGTTGAGATTGCTATTGTCTCCTTCTTCTTCCTTGCATGTGGTAACTATTGGTTGTCTTGACAATCTGTTTTCATATAAAATGCCTATGCATAGGAAGTATGTTAGACTTAGATGTGTTTTTCACATGCTTCATGATGCTCTCTTCTTGTCCGATTGCTATCCTTTTTGTGAGCATCATTGAATTATAAATGCCTAGCTAAAAGGCGTTAAACAATAGCGCTTGTTGGGAGGCAACCCAATGAATTTAACTTGGATTTTTTGCTTTCTGTTTTGTTGTGTCCACACCATCATAATTCTGTTATGATTGTGTTTTTTGTGTTTCTTTTTGTGTTTGAGCCAAGTAAAGCCTTTATGACTAGTTTTGGTGATGGTTGTTTGATCTTGCTAAAAAAGACAGAAACTTTGCGCTCACGAAATTATTTTTCATTCCTATCCAGAAATAGCTTTTGAGTTGATTCTTTTTGATGCTCGTTGATATGCAAATTTCCCTAATTTTCGTAATGTTTCAGAATTGTTGAGATACCAGAAGTATATGAAGTATACAAATTGCTACAGACTGGTCTGTTTTTGACAGATTCTGTTTTTGTTGTGTTGATTGCTTATTTTGATGAAACTATGGATAATATCGGGGGGTACTAGCCATGGAAAAGTGAGAATACAGTAATATAACACCAATATAAATAGAAATCAAGTTTGCTACAGTACCTAAAGAGTTGGTAGTTTGTTTTCTTGTGCTAATGATATCACGAGTTTCTGTTTAAGTTTTGTGTTGTGAAGTGTTCAAGTTTTGGGTGATGTTCTCATGGACAATGGCATAAAGAGTGGAAAGAGCTCAAGCTTGGGGATGCCCAAGGCATCCCAAGCCAAATTCAAGGACACCAAAAAGCCTAAGCTTGGGGATGCCCCGGGAAGGCATCCCCTCTTTCGTCTTCAATCCATCGGTAACATTACTTGGAGCTATATTTTTATTCACCACATGATATGTGTTTTGCTTGGAGCGTCGTGTATTATAGGAGTCTTTTCTTTTAATGTGTCACAATCGTCCTTGCTGCACACCTTTTGAGGGAGACATGCACTCATCGTGAATTTTCTAGAATACTCATTGAGCTTCGCTTATATCTTTTGAGTTAGGCAACTGAGCTCGCATGTGCTTCACTTATATCTTTTGAGCTAGATAACTTTGCTCTAGTGCTTCACTTAGATCTTTATAGAGCATGGTGGTGTCATATTTTGGAGAAATAATAACTCTCGATCTTTACTTATATCTTTTTGAGAGTGCTCTCTTTGAGTAGCTGGGTAGTTGGCTTGTGCTATGAAAGTAGTCCTAAAGATGATAGGCATCCAAAGAGGATACAATAAAACTTCCATATTCATGTGCATTGATTAGTAAAGAGAATTTTGATTCCTCTCAATTAATTTTGAGACATGGATTTGGTAATATTAACAGTCATGTTAGTAAGGTGTTGTGAATCTAGAAATACTTGTGTTGAAGTTAGTGATTCCCGTAACATGCATGTATGGTGAACCGCTATGTTAGGAAGTCGGAGCATAATTGATTTATTGATTTTCATCCTTTGTGTTGTGGTCGGGATCATGCGATGGTTAACACCTACCAACCCTTCCCCTAGGAGAATGCATTTAGCATTTTGTTTCGATTGCTAATAAAAACTTTCGCAATAAGTATGTGAGTTCTTCATGACTAATGTGAGTCCATGGTACAGATGCACTTTCACCTTCCACCATTGCTAGCCTCTCTAGTTCCGAGCAACTTTTGCCGGTACAGAAAACCACCATAGACCTTCCTCGAAACAACCACCATACCTACCTATCATGGCCTTTTCATAGACATTCCGAGATATATTGCCATGCAACTCCCACCGTTCCGTCTCATGACATGTGCCGTCACTTTCATATTGCCATTGCATGATCGTAAGATAGCTAGCGAGTCATACGCTAAGCTAGATCGTTGCACATCCCTGTACACTGCCGGAGGCATTTCCTATAGAGCCATCATTGTCCTAAGCATTGAGCTGTGAGTAAATAAAAGTGTGATGATCATCATTATTAGAGCATTGTCCCATGTGAGGAAATAAAAAAAGAGAGACCAAAGTTGCCCACAAAAAAATATGGGAAGAGGCCGAAAAGCCCACAAAAAAAGAGAGAAAAAGAGAGAAGGGACAATGATACTATCTTTTTGCACACTTGTGCTTCATAATAGCACCATGTTCTTCATGATTGAGAGTCTCTTGTTTTGTTACTACCATATACTAGTGGGAATCTTCATTATATAACTTGGCTTGTATATTCCAATGATGGGCTTCCTCAAAATTTCCCTAGGTCTTCGTGAGCAAGCAAGTTGGATGCACACCCACTAGTTCTCCTTTTCAGCTTTCACACACTTATAGCTCTAAGTGCATCCGTTGCATGGTAATCCCTACTCTTTCACATTGATATCTACTGATGGGCATCTCCATAGCACTTTGATACGCTGAGCCAATGTGACCATCTCCTCCTTTTTGCCTCACAACCTCCACCTCACTCTATTCCACCTATAGTGTTATATCCATGGCTCACACTCATGTATTGCGTGAGAGTTGAAAAAGGTTTGAGAAAGAAAGAGTGCAAGAACAATTACTTGGCCAATACCGGGGTTGTGCATGATTTAAATTCGTTGTGTGGGGATGATGGAGCATAGCCAGACTATATGATTTTGTAGGGATAACTTTCTTTGGCCTTGTTATTTCGAAAGTTCATGATTACCTTGCTAGTTTGCTTGAAGTATTATTGTTTTCATGTCGATAGAAAACTATTGTTTTGAATCTTACGGATCTGAACATTCATGTCACATGAAAGAAGTTACAAAGGACAAAAATGCTAGGTAGCATTCCACATCAAAAATTCAGTCTTTATCACTTCCCTACCCGAGGACGAGCAGGAGTTAAGCTTGGGGATGCTTGATACGTCTCCAACGTATCTATAATTTTTGATGGTTCCATGCTATTATCTTGTCAAACTTTGGATGTTTTTTTGCCTTTTATATGTTTTTTGGGACTAACTTATTAACTCAGTGCCAAGTGCCAGTTCCTGTTTTTTCCGTGTTTTGACCTTTTTCAAAGGAGAATATCAAACGGGATAAAACCTCCGAAAAGATTTTTCCCGGAACAGAAGATATGCGGGAAGCTTGAGAACCAAGGCAAAGGGTTCCGGGGGAGGTAACAATCCCCCTAGCCGCGGCTTGGGGGGGGGGGGCGCCTAGCATGCTTGTGGGCCCTCGTGTCTCCTTTGCCCTACTTCTTCCGCCTATAAATTCCTGAAAAATCTGAAACCATGGGAGAGAGCCACGGAAATAGTTTTCCCCCACCGCAAGCTTCTGTCTCCGCAAGATCCTATCCGGGGCACGTTCTGGTGCCTTGCCGGAGGGGGATTCGGACACGGAGGGCTTCTTCATCAACACCATTGCCTCTCCGATGATGCGTGAGTATTTCACCATAGACCTTTGGGTCCATAGTTAGTAGCTAGATGGCTTATTCTCTCTCTTGGATCTTCAATACAATGTTCTCCATGATCTCCATGGAGATCCATCCGATGTAATCTTCTTTTGCGGTGTGTTTGTCGAGCTCCGATGAATTGTGGATTTATGATCAGATTATCTATGAATCTTATTTGAGTTTCTTCTGATCTCTTATATGCATGATTTCATATCCTTGTAATTCTCTTTGGGTTGTGGGTTTTGTTTGGCCAACTTGATCTATGATTCTTGCAATGGGAGAAGTGCTTGGTTTTGGGTTCATACCGTGCGGTGACCTCACCCAGTGACAGAAAAGGTAGAGAGGCACGCATCATGTTGTTGCCATCAAGGGTAAAAATATGGGGTTTATATCTATTGCATGAATTTATCCCTCTACATCATGTCATCTTGCTTAAGGCGTTACTCTGTTTGTTATGAACTCAATACACTAGATGCATGCTGGATAGCGGTCGACGAGTGGAGTAATAGTAGTAGATGCAGAAAGTATCGGTCTACTTGTCTCGGACGTGATGCCTATATGTATGATCATTGCCTTAGATATCGTCATGATTTTGCACGGTTCTATCAATTCCTCAACAGTAATTCGTTCACCCACCGTAATATTTGCTATCATGAGAGAAGCCTCTAGTGAACACTATGACCCCCGGGTCTACTTCACATCGTATTTTGAGCCCTACGCTTTTACTTTGTTGCACTTTCCGCCTTCAGATCTCACCTTGCAATCAATCATGAAGGGATTGACAACCCCTATGTAGTGTTGGGTGCAAGTTTGCTATATTTGCGCAGGTACTTTGGAGACTTGGCTTGATACTCCTACTGGATTGACACCTTGGTTCTCAAACTGAGGGAAATACTTACTACTACTGTGCTGCATCACCCTTTCCTCTTCAAGGGAAAAACCAACGCAAGCTCAAGAGGTAGTAGGGCTACATTATTCAAATCAAGATTACATCAAAGTATGAAAGTCCCATGTCGCTGCAAACATGCACCATGACACTTGGGGGCTAATGCAAACTGCTATTTCAAATCATCACATCATCACTAGACCCAACTATTTCAAGGAGATAAGCCGACCTTGGGGGGCTACAGGTCGCTTTTTATTCAAGTATGGTTTCAAGGGAGAACTGATTCATCATTTTTATAATGACCCGACCCTTGGGGGTAGACATTGCTACTCAAGGTTACATCATCAGATTTACAAAGTCCCTGCTTATTATTGCATAATGACCCGACCCTTGGGGGCTACATCATATGATGTTTTTTGTTCAATGGAGAAGAACGTGGAAGTTTCGAGTCGCCGCAAGCAATCAACTCGCCACTTGGGGGTTACACTATTCAGATCAAAATTTCTAAAGTCCCAGGTTGCTACAGGCAAGACAACCCGACACTTGGGGGCTACAACACTCAGTTGTTTCACGGATCATGAGATCCAAATTGAAGACCCGACCTCTCACACACTGATGAGCCGGCCCTTGGGGGCTACACCAGCTGAAGCTTTATAAATGTAAGACAATTACAAGTCCCAGGCTGTTGCAAGCAAGACAACCTGGCACTTGGGGGCTACATGGCCAAAGGTATTATTGCAAATCTCCAAGTCATCATGAACTGATAAACTTGGAGCTTGGGGGCTACAGGTAATATGGATAGGTCAAAAAATTGAAGAGCACTTTCAAGATGTCAATGTAAGCAAGACTGGTTTTATTTCTTCACGGAGTTCAAGCACTAAAAGACCGACTCAACATCAGATGGATTTCATTATTCCCAATAATTTTATCAAGCTAATTAAAAGTCTGTTGACTGGCATCATCAATGATTTTGACCCGCGGAGGTGACCCGCCAAGAAACATTCGAGGCCGACTCAACGGCATACGGGTGTTGTATTCTCAATATTTTATTTTGCAAAGGACATGGACCTGCAAGATGATTGTGAAGACGGCTCATTCATATGAAGAAGAGACCGAATTTTTTAGGAGCCACTTCACAAACCAGCCAAGGGAGTGAGCCGGTCACTTAGCATATTTGCTATTCTTATTTCAGGAGCTTACCATGAAAAAATTCAAGCTAACCTGGGGGCTAATGTCGGGGATATACCCCGTGGTATGACCCGGTGACAGTTATGACCCGGCAGACAGTTATGACTGGGCAGACAGTTATGACCGTCACATAGTTACGATCCGTCAGACAGTCAAGTTCTGGAGACGAGTCCGTGAAGATGAGTCTCGAAGAGAAGCCCGGTTGTAAGCAACCCGGTAGTAAGCCGCCCGGGACTCACAAGCCCGGTTGTAAGCGGCCTGGTTGTAAGCAGCCCGGGACTCAGAAGCCCACGAAGAGAAGCCCAACTGTAAGTCGCACGGTCGTAAGTCGCCCGGGACTCAGAAGCCCACAAAGAGAAGCCGAGTTGTATGTCGCCTGGTCGTAAGTCGCCCGGGACTCAGAAGCCCACGAAGAGAAGCCCGTGATGGAGAGTCATAATAGGTTAAGCCTAAATCTGACTTGGACTCTACGTGTAACCCGCCCCTTCAGCTCATATAAGGAGGGGCGGGACACCCCAAGAGGATAAGGATTTTAGATGTCTCAATAGACGGGTCTTAGACAAACAAGTCATGAGAGATAGACAAATTAGACATCCACGATATTAGAGGTGGCGAGTCTGCACCCTTGTAATCGAGATCATCATCTTCATCAATGAAACACAAGCATGGCGTAGGCTTTTACCTCCATTGGAGGGGCCGAACCTGGGTAAACCCGCGTCTCTCGATTCCGACCAACCCCTCTCAAGCCGCCACATAGCTGCGATGGCTCCACACCTAAGTCCTCGCACGAGGACATATGCCGTGACAAAACCATGACAGAAACTGAGGACATCGAGCAAAATCTGGACCCCCCCAAGTCACCTATCGGGGACGCTGTGGCCATGAACATGTTTCACCTTGACGTTTGTCTCAAAAGTATTCAAGGGTATATCGCTCGACTGAGTGCTGCACTGGTGAAGATTGACAAAGAATTGTGGCCAGAAGACACCCTCCACACTGACCTTGAGTCGATGATGCTCCGCCTCAATGAGATTCCCAGTCGAGTACAGGCATGGAAAAAAAATCTGTTGATCACTTCAGAGCTGACGTGGCGCTTTCACTCGTCCGAGTCCATTGCAAGGAGGCCAAGGAGGACAAGATGAAGGCTCTCCAGGTGGTCAACACGAAGAAACTTCAATTCGAAAACTTCATGGAGACCTTCATCGAAGAAGCCACTCGGATCACCGAGGGGATAGATCAGGATACCTTCGTCGAGCCCGCGAGCGCTAGTGGTGTTTGAGAAAAACTTTGCTTGAAGTTGAAACTTTATTTGCCTCGGTATGCCAAGTGATGGTGTAACCTTTTAAAACTTCATTTATGCCTTAAGCCCGAGTACTTCCGTTTACGTGGACAACTTTTATCCATGCTAGAGATCCTGGATTTATCCGTATTTTGCTTTCCAATCCTTTGCTGGGGTAAGTTTGTTTTGTTTCCGAGTGAGATAGATGCTCATTACTCGGAAGAATTTCTAACATAGGCGAAAACTGGTTCGCAACTAAATTTCCGAGTGAAAGTGTTGCGTGTCACTCGGAACAACCTTTAACATAAGCGAGGTCTGACTCGCGGCTAAGTCGTCAGGTGGGAGGAGCGCTCGTCACTCGGAGGGTTTCTAACTTAGACAAAAACTGGTTCACATCTAAGTTCCCGAGTGAATAGGATGATATTCACTCGACAAGGTTTTTAATTTAGACGAAAACTTGTTCGCGGCTAAGCCCCCGAGTGAGAGGAGTGCTCATAACTCGGGAGAGTTTTTAACTTAGACGAAGACTGGCTCGCTGCTAAGTTCTCGAGTGAATAGGATGCTATTCACTCGGCAAGATTTTTAACTTAGGCGAAAATCGAGTGAGGGAGTTGCTCAGCACTCGGAGTGTTTTTTTAAAACTTAGGCGAAGACTGGCTTGTAGCTAAGCCCTCGAGTGAGAGGGTCGCTCACCACTCGGGAGAGTTTTTAACTTAGAGAAGACTGGTTCGCAGCAAAGTTCCCGAGTGAATAGGATGCTGACGGGGGGATAACCCCGGGGTAGGCTCATCGAGCCTGCTCCTTTGCCTTCTACCTTGAAGGAACAACACAACTCATTCTATGAGGCACAATCCCCCTGGCCGGCTAGGAAGCTCCTGCCGGCTGGGGGCGAGACGGCCGAATCTCTCTGGCCGACTAGGAAGCTCCTGCGGCTAGAGGCGAGACGGCTACCTCCCTCTGGCCGTCTAAGCCGCGCTGGCCGGCTAGAGGCGAGATGTCCGTTCCCACGCCGGCTAGTGATGCGACTAGCCGGCTAGGGAGCTCAAGTCACATCAGGCCGTAGGTCATGACGAGACCCTACGGTTAAAGGTGGCTACGCGTTATCCAAGGTACTGGATTGGAGCGCACGACAGGTACAACATTGGTGGCCATGCCACTGACCTACTCCGGCTTCGATCCATCATCCTACACAGTGTCGGCCCGTCAAACTCCGACTCCATTATCACACTCGGCGTGGGAACAATGGAGACAGCCGTACTGACACCCCATGAGGAATCTCCCAAGACGACGCCGGACGTACTACATGTGTCCTGCGTCGGCCTTACGCAAGAGCCTTACTGGCTAGCCGGCGGGTCCCATAGCCAGATGGGACCTCGCAGCCGGCGGGCCCCTCCAGCGACAAGACAAGACCCCCGTGGGTCCCCTGGCCAGCCGGCGAGGCTGCCAGCCGGGCCCCACTCATGTACTTTTATCCTTATTGTAGGTCGGTGGGTTCGTCTATAAAACCCCCCGACCCCCTCCATGCAGAGGGTCGGTCAATCCTACACACACACACACTCATACATGAGAGGTAGATACGAGCCGACTGCTCCTTCTTCCTCCTCCGTAGAACAGCTCCAGGAGCACACTGTAGCCTCATTGGTACATTATACACTCCGGCAGGATTAGGGGTGTTATCTCTATGGAGAGCCCTGAACCTGGGTACATCGTGCGTTCCATGCTTGTACCAACCTCGTCCCCAGCACCCACCGGTGTCTCTTCGGTTCCCGCCATCATTAGCGTACCCATGGCATATGTTGTGAGTAAACACCGACTTATGCTATTCACTCAGCAGGGTTTTAAATTAAGCGAAAACTTTTTCGCGGCTAAGCCCCTGAGTGAGAGGAGTGCTCGTCGCTCGGGAGAATTTTTAACTTAGACAAAGACTGGTTCACAACTAAGTTCTCGAGTGAATAGGATGGTATTCACTCGATGGGGTTTTAACTTAAGCGAAAACTTGCCCGTGGCTAGGACAACGAGCGAGAGGAATGCTCGTCACTCGGGAGAGTTTTTAACTTAGACGAAAACTTGTTCGCGGCTAAGCTTCCGAGTGAGAGAGTTTCTCACCACTCGGAGTTTATTTTAAACTTAGGCGAAGACTGGCTCGCAACTAAGCCCCCGAGTTGGAGGGTCGCTCACCACTCGGAGTGTTTTTTAAACTCAGGTGAAGACTGGTTCGCAGCTAAGCCCCCAAGTGGGAATGTCGCTCACCACTCGCAGTGTTTTTTGAACTTAGGCGAACACTAGTTCGCAGCTAAGCCCCTGAGTGGGAGGGTCGTTGACCACTTAGAGTGTTTTTTGAACATAGACGAAGACTAGTTCATAGCTAAGCCCCCGCGTGGGAGGGTCGCTCACCACTCGGAGTGTTCCTTGAACTTAGGCGAAGACTGGTTCAGAGCTAAGCCCCCGAGTGGGAGGGTCGCTCACCACTCAGAGTGTTTCTTGAACTTAGGCAAAGACTGGATCGGAGCTAAGCCCCCGAGTGGGAGGGTCGCTCACCACTCGGAATGTTTTTTTGAATATGATATTGCATGATAGGAATCGATAAAAGACTGTGGGAGTCATACCTTCGATAAGCAACATTGTTTGGAGTACTCTTATTACATCAAACAACTCAGTCGTCAGGTATAGAAACGTTGAAGTAAATCCGTGTTCCAAGCACGTGGTTCGTCGATATTCTTCTTGAGGTGGAAGAGGTGGTAGGCTCCATCATTCAGCAATGTGGTGACGATGAAAGGACCTTCCCATGCAGAGGTGAGCTTGTGAGGCCGCTGATGATCCACTCGGAGCACAAGATCACCTCCATGGAACGACCGATTCCTGACGTGCCTTGCATGGAAGTGATGCCGATCTTGCTGGTACACAGTAGACCGAATCAAAGCCATTTCACGTTCTTCTTCCAGGAGATCTACACCGTCCTGTCATGTTTGTTTAGCCTCAGTCTTTGAGTAAAGATCTACACTGGGAGAATTGTGAAGGAGACCACTCGGCAAAACGGCCTCAGCTCCATACACCATGAATAAAGGTGTGCACCCAGTCGACCGGTTAGGAGTTGTCCTCAAGCCCCATAGAACAGACGGCAATTCAGTAACCCAAGCTCCAACTGCATGTTGATGATGAGTTGATATATATATTTCTCGCCCCTCGTTGGATACCCCAAGTTGAAGATGGAGATGTAGTCAGTAGCAAATTTCCCTTACACGGAGACTGTAAGGTTTATCAAAAAGGTGTCTTCCACCCTTACGCTAGCAAAAGACGTGGACTTGCACACACAACAAATAACTTTCCTCCCAATCAGTACAGAGAGGTTGTCAATCTCTCCGGCCTTGTAGTTTGCAAAGGATGAAGACACAGGTGGGATGGTAATAGTGATTGCAACGGAGAAGTAAATCAAACGGTAAATGATGGAGGTGTAAGCAATGATGGTGATATGGACCGGAGCCACATGATGTTCACTAGTGATGTTTCTCTCCCAAAAGACGATAAACAACTATGCTAGGGTAAACAAATCACAGTTGGGCAATCGATAGAATTATGATCGCACCGCAATGCTAATTATGGTCTTGATAGTTAGAGGTTCGATAGTAATGGGCAGTACGCCAAGACAAGTAGATCGTTTATTCATCAGCATCTACTTACTAATCATCCACCTTGAGATATCTATCCAGAACATCTCTCCGGTATTAAGTTGCGAGCCCCACCCAAAGTGTAAACTCAAAGCAACGGACAACTGCATTAACGAACTATGCGTAAGGTAAACAATCCTTGCAACCGTGGTCACGAGCACCGTTGTTTTCTCCGTGGTGGCAACAAACACATCCCCTAGTCTCATGTTTATGTCACTCAAGCTAGACATCGAGGGGCCCGAACCCACAATCATGCATAACGCTCCCTTTTGGAGTTACAATCTACTACTTGACCAAAGCAATAAAAAGCAACAGAGAACATGCATGAATCACTAAGGAACATAATATAAAAGGATAATCAAATATATAACTCATAACAATCTGAACATAATCTCATAATCCATCGGATCCCAACAAACCGAGCATAGCAATAGCAAGAGAATTACATAGATGCCTTGATCATGTAGGGCAGCTCACAAGGACTAACCATTGAAGCACAAGATTGGAGAGAAGACATCACATATCTACTGGTTATGGACTCATGGTCCAAGGGGAACTACTCACGGCACATCTGGGAAGCGTCCATGGTGGTGGAGAAGCTCCTAGAGGTAAATCTTCCCTCCTGCAGGGTGCCGGGAAGAGGTCTCCTGACGCTCCCGATCTCGGAAGCACTACGGCGGCGGAACGATGGAGAAATTCGCGATTCCAGAAAGTCTGCGAGGGTTTCCTCTCGGAACCCAAAATATAGGCCAAAGGAGGGCATCAGAGGAGGTGGGACCCACCCAGGCGACCTCCTGGCACGGCCTAGGGCCTGACCTTGCCAGCAGGCCGCTTGGGAGCCCCCTGGCCCCCCTCTGGCCCTCTTTTGGTGATCCAGAAGCTTCTGTTTCGCTGATCTTTTATATATTTTTTCTGGATTTTTTCAGGCTTCGGAAAACTGGGTAAAAGCCCGTGCAAAATTGACATCAGCAGACAGAAACTGGCACTGGGTGCACTGAGTTAGTAGGTTAGTCCAAATATGTGTAAAATGATATAAAAGTGTAGCAAAACATATAACAATGTCACCAAAAAGATCATGGAACAGGCGGAAATTATAGATACGTTTGGGGTGTATCACATGTTCAAGGTCTCGCATGAGTCAAGGCTTCGACCCGTGAAGGATAAGGCCATTTGCTCGCACAGTTTGACAATTAGTCCGGGGGTGTGGGTGGACGCGTAATCCACCCGAGTGCCTTGGGCGGAGAAAAATTATCTGAACTCTTCCGAGTAAGAGTTTGAACCATTATCTGTGATGATACTGTGGGGAACTCCATACCGGAACGTTATCTCTTTCATGAATTTGATAGCAGTGCGAGAATACAACTTCTTTATGGGTTTAGCCTCAATCCACTTAGTGAACTTGTCGACTGCTACAAGAAGATGCGTGAATCCACTCTAGCCTATTCGGAGAAGACCGACCATATCCAAATCCCATATAGCGAATGGTCGGACGAGTGGAATAGTCTTCAGGGCGGACGCAGGCTTATGTGACAAGTTTGCGTAAAACTGACACCCTTCGCAGTGTTCACCAATTTCCTTAGCCATTTCATTGACGCACGTCCAGAAGAAACCAGCTCGGTATGCTTTGGCAACAATCGTCCGAGAGGACGCATGATGACCACAGGTCCCCGAGTGAATTTCTTCCAGAATTAGTCGACCTTCCTCAAGACAGATGCACCGCTGAGTTACGCGAGTTATGCTTTCTCTTTAAAGTTGTCCATCCATCACAGTAATAGCCTTGGATCTGCGGACTATCTCGCGAGCTTCAACCTCGTCTTCTAGGAGTTCTTGCCTAAGTATGTATGCACTATACGACACCGTCCAATTGGGCGTAATCACCAGAATCTCCACGACTAGATCTATGACAGTCGGGAAATCAACCTCAGTCGGTTTGGAGGCACTTATTGCTTGCGGGGGCTCTTCAGTGAAGGGATCTTCTTGCACCGAAGGAGAATGTAGGTGTTCCAGAAACACATTGCTAGGTACAGGCCTCCGAGTGGATCCGACCTTTGCTAAATCATGAGTTGCTTGATTCTTTACTCGGGGAATATGGTAGAGTTCCAAACCTTCGAATTTCTTCTCAAGATTTCTCACTGAATGGCAATATCTAGTCATGGCAGGGTTCCTGACATCCCACTCCTTCATAACCTGATTAATCACCAAATCTGAATCATCGTATACCATCAGGCACCGGACGCCGAGTGAGATGGCCATACGTAACCTGTAGAGGAGTGCCTCGTACTCAGCTTCACTATTGGAGGAATCAAAGTGAATATGGAGGACATAATTGAGCCTGTCACCCTTTGTAGATACCAATACCACGCGAGCACCATACCCATTGAGCATCTTAGAGCCATCAAAGAACATGGTCCAGTGCGCCGAGTGGATTTGAGTTGGCTGTTGTTGTTCTATCCACTCAGCCATGAAGTCTGCAAGCACTTGAGATTTGATCGCCTTCTTTGCTTCAAACTTAAAATAAAAGTATAGGAGCTTAATATCCCATTTGGCCACTCGACCAGTCACGTCTCGATTATTGAGGATCTCACACAATGGAGCATCGCTAACGACTAAGACTGAGTGAACTTTGAAGTAGTGTGCCACCTTCTTCGCTGATAGATATATACCATAGACAAGCTTCTGATAATGAGGGTACCGTTGCTTTGAAGGAGTCAACACTACAAAGATATATTAAACTGGACATTGGACTTTATAAGCCTTGCCCTCTTCTTCTCGCTCAACAGTGAGAGCCGTATTGACGACTTGGTTAGTGGCTGCAATGTACACGATTAGGGGTTCTTTGATGTGCGGAGCAGCAAGCACCGACAGGGTGGAAAGCAGGGCTTTGAGATCGACAAACGCTACTTCTGCCTCACGAGTCCACTCGAACGTATCATATTTCTTCATTAGACAGTATAAAGGCAATGCCTTCTCTCCGAGGCAAGAAATAAACCTACTCAAAGCCGCCAGGCGGCCTGTGAGCTTCTAGACATCATGCACACACTCAGGGCGTTTCATTCGGAGGATGGCACCGATCTTCTCGGGAGTGACGTCGATCCCCCGTTCGAAAATGAGGAAACCGAGCAACGTGCCACCAGGAACTCCAAAAGTGCACTTGGTCAGATTTAACTTGATATCATATTTCCTCAAGTTGGCGAATGTTTCTGCCAAGTCAGTTAGGAGGTCAAAACCTTTACGAGACTTGACTACAATACCATCCATGCCTCGAAATTCCAACTGATTTGATTGAGCAAGCATTTTTGAATCATACGCATGAAAGTAGTGCAAGCATTTCTCAGACCAAAAGGCATGGTGATATAACAAAAACACACGAAAGGGGTGATGAAGGCCGTCTTTATTTCATCTGGACCAAATAGACGGATCTGATGGTGACCAGAATATCCATCGAGAAGAGACAAACGCTCGCATCGCGCAGTTGAGTCGACAATCTGTTTGATGCAGGGGTTCGTAAAATGATCTTTCGGGCAGGCCCAATTGACATGTTTAAAGTCAATACACATGCGGAGCGACTTGTCTTTCTTGGGGACCATGACGACATTCGCGAGACACTCGGAGTGGTAAACCACGCATATGAACTTAGCCGCCAAGAGTCGAGCCACCTCCTCACCGATTGCTTTCCCTTTCTCTACTGTCGACCGATGCAAGTGCTCTTTCACAGGCTTGGCTTTCGGGTCAACTCTCAGTCGGTGCTCAGCCAGCTCCCTAGGTACACCCGGCATGTCAGAAGGCTTCCATGAGAAGATGTCCCAGTTCTCACGAAGGAACTAGATGAGCGTGACTTCCTATTTTCTTCTGAGTCTCGTCGAGATGTTGGTCGAGGTAGCATTAGGATTTGTCGGGTGAACGTTCACTTGCTTCATGTCACCTGCCGACTGAAAAGCAGTCTCAGAAGTGGGCTTCTTGGAACGCAGCACATCAGCGGGATCAATATTCTTCTTGTATTCTTCCAGCACGACCACAACCATTTGATGGTCAACAATCTTGGAGCCTTGCTGAAGGCACTCTTCAGCCCTTTGTCGATTCTGCGTGACTGTGATCACGCCGTTGGGCCTGGGCATCTTCAGTTTGAGGTACACGTAACATGGACGAGTCATGAAACGGGCATAAGCCGGTCGACCAAGGATGGCGTGATATGCGCTCTGGAAGTCTACAACTTCAAACGCCAACTTTTCCTGGCGGAAATTCTTGTCGGTGCCCAACACCACATCCAATGCAATCTGTCCGAGTGACTTGGCTGTCGTGGGTATAAGTCTGACAGTAGATGTGTAGGGTTCAAAAGGATGGGCAGAGCCTTAGTTACGGCGAGGTTGTATGAGTTCAGGCCCCTCTACGGTGGAGGTAAAAGCCCTACGTCTCAGTGCTCTTGGGAGCTTGTTGTCGAGTGGAATATGGATTACAGTGAATTGCTAACCCCTGCACTAGTGGGGAAGGGCGGCTTATATAGAGTGCGCTACCCTTCACAACGGTTCGGTGCGCACGGGTGGAGTAGTGGCGAATAAATGCCTACGTTACAGGTAACGTATGTCTTAAATGCTAATAAAGGTACATTGAAACGTATGACCATTACCCTCCAGGGGGGTTACGATGTACAGAGTGGAATCCAGTAGGTAAGTTCGATACGCTCCGAATGTTCATCTCCGACTGGATGATGGAGGAATCGTCACCGACTGGATGATGGGAAGTCCTTAATTTAGTCGGAACTGACTAAAGGCCTTATCCCTTATGAAGGATAGTCCTTGGGTAGGACTCATAGGGCAGGCCTATGACCCTATCCTAGCAGTATAATCCCATCATTAGTCCCCGAATGGAATGTGGTTGGAACGACAAAGTGATGCTTGGAGTACGGATCCGACTGGTACGGATGCGACTTTGGCGTTGTTTGCCTCGATCCATTTTATCCTCTTTGACCAGTGATCCGAGTGGATGTATTTGTGAAACGAATCGTCAGGGACCGAGTGCTTCTGTGGTATCTTTTGACGTGACCAGTCAACTGACAGCGTCGGATTTTTCGGGATCCTCAAATTTCGGTTACCGCGCGCTCGGCGGGGATGACGACATCGTAATCGAGTAGTATCTGTCGCCTCGATTTCCGCGCCTTCATCTTCTCCACTAATATCGCAGCAACCGGTCGGGGGATAAGATTTTGGGGCCACCTGCTAGTGACCCAGTCGGAACCTTACTTAAACCTCTGCAGCGAGGGTTTTTCGTTGCGCTCGCCTGATAGCTCGCACTTGCCCCCCTTCTCTCGTCACCTCCTGCACATCTCAAACTCCTCCCTTCTCCTTCTCCCTCGCGGATCTGTAGCCTTCACCATGACAAAGGGGCAGATTAGCAAGCTTGAGGCGCGGAAGAAGAAGGGGAAGGCGGCGGCTCCTGCTCAACGGCGGTAGCGAGCGCTACCGGCGGGTTGGATCCAGGGGGATTTCCTCCCCTCCACGGTGACGGAGGGGGACTTGCTGGAGTTGGTGGAGCACGACATGATCGCGCACAAGACGTGGAGGTTGCCGACGGAGGGCGAGACCGAGCCGGCGCCTCGGGAGGGGGAGCGCGTCTTGCTGCTCAGCCACGTGCACCGAGGCTTCTCTCTGCCTCCTCATCCCTTCTTCAAAGGTATAATGAACCACTTCGGGGCGCAGCTCCATCATTTCCCCCCCAAAGCAATAGCTCACCTCTCTACCTTCGTCGTGCTGTGCGAGTGTTTCATTGGCTGTCCTCCCCATTGGGGGATTTTCAAACACATCTTCTCTGCTAGATCTCAAACCATCAAACGACTTAACCAGTCGGATGACAAAACTCACCTCCTCCAGCTCTACGGAGGCTTAGGCTTCCAAAAGAAAAGTAAAAGTAGCTATCCCGCTCTTGAGTTGTCTGAATCTGTTAGGAACTGGCAGTCGACATGGTTCTATTGCCAGGATGTTGCTTGCCCGAATGCCGCAACTGGACTGCCTCCTTTTAGCTTAGACCGACCGGCTCCGCCTAGGCAACTCGCACTCACGAAGGTGGAGAAGATCCAGATCCAGCCTCTGGTCGATGCGCTTATAGATGTCGTCCGAAGGGGAGTCACCGGCATAGACTTGTTGGAGGTTTTTCTGGGTCGGCGTATCCAGCCTCTGCAAGCTCGACACCACGCCATGTGGCACTACACGGGGTCTGAGGACTCCACTCGGACTAACGTCGAGTGCGTGACCGGAGAGATGGTGGCGTCGTGGGTCCTCAACATCACAGGCGCCTGCGACAACCCCAGAGGGGCCCGACGAGTGAAGCCCTTCCGCGCGGACAACCCTCCTCCGAATGAGGTGAGTACAACTTGTCGAGTGCACACAATTGTCTTAGATTTATCGCTTTCTTGAATCACTGTCGGACGTTTGATGTTGTCGACTGTATCTCGTGCAGGCGTGGACTAACTGGTTTTCTCCTGTCTCGAACGGGAATCCGACCGAGGAGGAGGAAGGTAGCCAGGAGGGCAGCGCGGAGAGCGTCGAGTACGTCTCCGACAGTGGGGAGACGGAGGAGGAGTCTGAAGAAGAAGAGGAGGAAGATGAGGAGCAGAACTCGAAACCCCCACCGCCAGAGCCTCGAACTAAACGCCGTCACGAACCCGTGACTCCGTCGGCTCCTCCAGCGGCCTCGAGTGCCCCGCCAGCTGCTCGTGTGGTCCAGAGTGCTCGGAGCACAAAGAGGACCAAGAACTCTGTTGCTGAGCCTACGGGTCAGCCCTCTAAGGCGGCCAAACCGAGTGGATCTAAGCCTCGGAAGGCTTTGCCGCGGATGAGGGTCACAGTTCCCGTCACCTCAACGTAAGTGCATTGTTCTTCTATCTCCTTCGAGTATTTGATTGAACTCATGCTTATTAGTCGAATGAATTTTACTGGACAGAGCTGCCACCTCCGCCACCTCTCCGCCACGCCAGGGGGACGATCCCATGGACATGGACAATGTTGTCACATCCCAGCCAGGTGCGTCGTGGCTATTCCGAGAGCTTTACATTATTGATCACGAATTCTGTCTTTGGTCTTGCTTTTTTTTGTGATCTCACGTCGTTCGGTCGGGTTTCCTTCAGAGGTGATTCCCGTGGAGGACGACCAGGAGAGGCCCGAGCAAGCTACGGTGCCTGTCCTTGAGGCTGTTCCACTGGTTACTACTCCTGCCATGGACGCGCCACCGACTGAGACGATGCCGTCGACTGAAACGGCACTTATCGATGTTGAACCGACTTGAGCAGGACTTGGGATGCCCAAGGAGTCCCTTGTGGTGCCAGGTCCGTCGACTGTCCAGTACGCCGCCCGGCGCCTCCCGGAAGATCAGGTGGGAGCTGCCAAGGAGGCCATGGTGCACGCGGAGTTGATGGCGGGTGACACCAAGAGAGCGTACGACTCCATCGCGTCTGTGTACAAGCGAAGCTTGGAACTCCAGGACGACATCCGAGTAAGTGGGCTAGTAAGTATTGACTTTCCTCTTGTAACCCACTAGGTGTTTAAGCAATGTACTCGGATACAGTATGTTTATTTTGCAGTGGGTTCGCTCTTAGTGAACCCATTGGGTGTAGTCCCCGAGACTTCTGTCGAGTGCTTGCACCGACAGTTGTCTTTATATACATTTTCTTTAACTTGATCAGATCAAAACTAATCTGTTCGAATGTTACCGGTGGGGGCACTCCGAGTGCACCTACTGGATGAGTTCCCGAGAGTAATTTTACTCAGGTCGGGTAGTTGTAACCTCATAGGCTTTTTTGTTGTTATGTATCTCAATAGGGCGGGCCTGTTTGAGCTTCATGCCAGTGGGGTCACTCTTAGTGAACCCACTGGGTGTAGTCCCCGAGACCGTTGTCGACTGCTTGCGTCGGCAGGGGTCTGAAGAATTCCGAATTTTTATTGTTGTCCTTGTTGAATTTGTCTGATCGTCTCTTGGCGCTGACTTGCAGAAGACTTGCGAGATGGGATCAGCGTACGAGACTCTGAGGGCTGAAAAGGTTCAGTTTGCTGTGGAACTGGATGCAGCAATGCTTGCCTTGGCTGGTATGAAGGATGTTCTGGCTGAACGAGAAAAGTCTTTGGAGGAGTCCCGTGAGGCAAACAAGGCATTGGCGGCTGAAGTGGAGAAAATGGGAAACAGAGGACCGAGCTGATGGGACAGATGCATGTGTTGAACAGGCGGTGCATAGCGTAGGAGAATTACGTCAGTGACTGGGGAAGGAAAATGATAGCGCTTCTCGGTGGTAAGTTCTGTTTTTTCGAGTGCTTCTTGACTGTGTATTTCACTCTGTGCTTATTTTTGCTCGTATTGTGTGTGCAGATTTTTGCATGGACGCTGAGGCTGAGGCAGCTGACATTGAGTGGTCGGTTCTTCCGAACATTCCACTCGGCGAGGACGCCAATCGAGACCTGCTCCGAGCGCACATTCGCCTGGGCAAAGTGGGACCTTTCATTGGTCCACTGAGAGAGGTCGTCGGCCAAATCGACAAGGAGCTTTGGCCTGAAGACGATTCTCGGCAAGAGGTGGAAGGTTTGATGACTCGGCTGGAGGAGGTCCCGAACCGAGTGCAGGCGTGGAAGAAGTCTGCGGCTCGCTGTGGTGCGGACGTGGCACTGTCGCTGGCCCGAGTGCACTGCAAGGAGGCTCGCGAAGAGAAGCTGAAGGCGTTGCAAGTCGCCAACACCAAAAAGCTTCGATTCGAAGATTTCATGGAGACCTTCCTTGAGAGCGCCACTCGCATCGCAGACGGGATCGACCTCGACGCTTTCGTGGAGCCTGCCAGTCCCAGTGCCAGTCCTGACGACGTTTGAGAAAACTTTTACCTCGGTATGCCAAGTGTTAGTTGTATGAAACTTTGGCCACTGCTGTTGGCCGTCACATTCGTGGTTCGGTGTGGATAAGCTTGATCTACACCGAACCAACTATCTTTAGACGAACTTTGAATTTGAATCGAATCTTTTGCTCTTCTATTGCCAAAGAGTTGTTGACACGATTTTGGCTCGTGGTTTTTGTTTGGCGTTTCCTGGTGAAGCCAATGGCAAACATGCAGAGCATGTAATTTTCAATTGTCTTGACATCTGCATGAGCCTCACTGAGGGTCTGCTGAATCTCCGAGTGGATCTGTAGGATACACTTGAAGGCAATCGAGTACTTAGGCGATTCGTGATCGCGACTAAGTCTTCGAGTGCGACTGTCAGGTCGTACTCGGAGCGAGTTGTTACTCATGTAATTGTCAGTTGTCTTGACATCTACATGAGCCTCAATGAGGTTCCGCTACTCATGTAATTGTCAGTTGTCTTGACATCTACATGAGCCTCAATGAGAGTCTGCTGAGTCTCCGAGTGGATCTGTAGGATACACTCGAAGGAAGTTTTCTATTTAGACGATTCTTGCTTGCAAAAAAGTCCCCGAGTGCGACGTTAAGTGCACACTCGGAGAAAGTTTGTACTTAGGTGATTCGTGATCGCAGGTAAGTCCTCGAGTGGGACGTTTAGTGCACACTCGGAGAAAGTCTGTACTTAGGCGATTCTTGATCGGAGCTAAGTCCCCGAGTGCGACGGTTAGTGCACACTCGGAGAAAATTTGTACTTAGGCGATTCTTGATCGCAGCTAAGTCCCCGAGTGCGACGGTTAGTGCACACTCGGAGAAATTTTGTACTTAGGCGATTCTTGATTGCAGCTAAGTCCCCGAGTGCGACGGTTAGTGCACACTCGGAGAAAGTTTGTACTTAGGCGATTCTTGATCGCAGCTAAGTCCCCGAGTGCGACGGTTAGTGCACTCTCGGAGAAAATTTGTACTTAGGCGATTCTTGATCGCAGCTAAGTCCCCGAGTGTGACAGTTAGTGCATACTCGGAGAAAGTTTGTACTTAGGCGATTCTTGATCGTAGCTAAGTCCCCGAGTGTGATATTAAGTGCGCACTCGGAGAAATTTGTACTTAGGCGATTCTTGATTGCAGCTAAGTCCCCGAGTGCGACGGTTAGTCCACACTCGGAGAATGTTTGTACTTAGGCGAATCTTGATCGCAGCTAAGTCCTCGAGTGCGACGTTTAGTGCACACTCGGAGAAAGTTTGTACTTAGGCGATTCGTGATCGCAGCTAAGTCTTCGAGTGCGACGTTAAGTGCGCACTCGGACAAAGTTAATACTTAGGCGATTCAGGATCGCATCTAAGTCCCCGAGTGTGACGTTAAGTGCGCACTCGGAGAAAGTTAATACTTAGGCGATTCTGGATCGCAGCTAAGTCCCCGAGTGTGACGTTAAGTGCGCACTCGGAGAAAGTTAATACTTAGGTGATTCTGGATCGCAGCTAAGTCCCCGAGTGTGACGTTAAGTGCGCACTCGGAGAAAGTTTGTACTTAGGCGATTCTTGATCGCAGCTAAGTAGCCGAGTGTGATGTTAAGTGTGCACTCGGAGAAAGTTTGTACTTAGGCGATTCTTGATTGCAGCTAAGTCCCCGAGTGCGACGGTTAGTGCACACTCAGAGAAAGTTTGTACTTAGGCGATTCTTGATCGCAGCTAAGTCCCCGAGTGTGACAGTTAGTGCACACTCGGAGAAAGTTTGTACTTAGGTGATTCTGATCGTAGAGTCCCCGAGTGTGATGTTAAGTGCGCACTCGGAGAAATTTGTACTTAGGCGATTCTTGATCGCAGCTAAGTCCCCGAGTGCGACGGTTAGTCCACACTCGGAGAAAGTTTGTACTTAGGCGATTCTTGATCGCAACTAAGTCCTCGAGTGCGACGTTTAGTGCACACTCGGAGAAAGTTTGTACTTAGGCGATCCGTGATCGCAGCTAAGTCTTCGAGTGCGACGTTAAGTGCGCACTCGGACAAAGTTAATACTTAGGCGATTCTGGATCGCATCTAAGTCCCCGAGTGTGACGTTGAGTGCGCACTCAGAGAAAGTTAATACTTAGGGGATTCTGGATCGCAGCTAAGTCCCCGAGTGTGACGTTAAGTGCGCACTCGGAGAAAGTTAATACTTAGGCAATTCTGGATCGCAGCTAAGTCCCCGAGTGTGACGTGAAGTGTGCACTCGGAGAAAGTTTGTACTTAGGCGATTCTTGATTGCAGCTAAGTCGCCGAGTGTGATGTTAAGTGCGCACTCGGAGAAAGTTTGTACTTAGGCGATTCTTGATCGCAGTTAAGTCCCCGAGTGCGACGGTTAGTGCACACTTGGAGAAAGTTTGTACTTAGGCGATTCTTGATCGCAGCTAAGTCCTCGAGTGCGACGTTTAGTGCACACTCGGAGAAAGTTTGTACTTAGGTGATTCGTGATCGTAGCTAAGTCTTCGAGTGCGACGTTAAGTGCGCACTCGGAGAAAGTTAATACTTAGGCGATTCTGGATCGCAACTAAGTCCCCGAGTGTGACGTTAAGTGCGCACTCGGAGAAAGTTAATACTTAGGCGATTCTGGATCGCAGCTAAGTCCCCGAGTGTGACGTTAAGTGCGCACTCACAGAAAGTTAACACTTAGGCGATTCTGGATCGCAGCTAAGTCCCCGAGTGTGACGTTAAGTGCGCACTCGGAGAAAGTTAATACTTAGGCGATTCTGGATTGCAGCTAAGTTTTTTTTTGATACCGGAGTCTGCGACCGCGGAAGAATTTTGAATCTGCAAAAAATCAATCTGCTTTGTATTACTTCACCGATACTTGTTCTTTACATTGCTTCGGTCGACGGTCACGTGTAGAAGCGCTTGAGGAGATCTCCGTTCCATGCTCGCGGTTCGTCCGTTTCCCTGTCGATGTTGTAGAGTCGATATGCTCCGTTGTTCAGCACCTTGGAGATGATGAAGGGTCCTTCCCAGGCAGGAGCCAACTTGTGAGGTCTCTGCTGATCCACTCGGAGCACCAGGTCGCCTGCTTGGAATGTACGACTCCTGACGTGTCGCGCGTGAAAGCGCCGCAGACTTGTTGATAAATGGTTGAGCGTGTCAGTGCCATCTCGCGCTCCTCCTATAGGAGGTCCACTCCGTCTTGCCTTGCTTGCTCTGCTTCAGCTTCGGAGAAGAGTTCAACTCATGGAGTGTTGTGAAGCAAGTCACTCGGAAGGACTGCCTCTGCTCCGTAAACGAGGAAGAACGGGGATCACCGTGTAGATCTATTTGGGGTTGTGCGGAGACCCCAAAGCACCAAAGGTAGCTCGGTGACCCATGTGCCGGCGGCATGTCCCACTTATCGCAGAAGTCGAGGCTTCAAATCTTGCAGAATAAGTCCATTCGCCCACTCTGCTTGCCCGTTTGTTTGGGGATGCGCCACAGATGCAAAATCCACTCGGATACCTTGGCCTGTACAGAAACTTTTGAATCTGTCCGAGTCAAAGTTTGTTCCGTTGTCAGTGATTATGCTGTGAGGTACCCCGAATCTGGAGATGATGTCCCTAACAAACTTGATGGCCGTTAGGGCGTCGAGCTTATTGATGGGCTTGGCTTCAATCCACTTTGTGAACTTGTTGACCGCCACCAAAAGATGTGTGAATCCCCCTTGGCCTGTCCTGAATGGACCGACTGTATCTAATCCCCATACTGCAAACGGCCAAACAAGAGGGATTGTCTTCAACGCAGATGTTGGCTTGTGAGACTTGTTAGAGTAGAACTGACAGCCTTCACATCGGTCAACCATATCTTTCGCCATTTCATTCGCCTGCAGCCAGAAAAAGCGAGCTCTGAATGGTTTGGCGACGATTGCTCTTGAATAGGCGTGATGACCGCAGGTTCGCGAGTGAATTTCTTCCAAGATTAACCGTCCCTCCTTAGGGGAGATGCATCGTTGAAGGACGCCTGAAACGCTTTCCTTGTACAACTGACCATCAATGACAGTGAACGACTTTGACCTGCGGACGATCTGTCTACCTTGGACTTCGTCTTCTGGTAATTCTTGCCTCAGGATGTATGCAACGATCGGCACAGTCCAATCGGGGATGATAGCAAGAATCTCCATGATCAAATCAACCACAGCAGGGACTTCGACTTCAGTTGGATCTGCCGAGCTCTTTGGTTGTACTGGTTCCTCTGTGAAAGGATCTTCTTTAACTGAGGGAAGGCGGAGGTGCTCGAGGCAGACATCACTCGGGACTGGTCTCCGAGTGGATCCGAGTTTTGCCAACTCATCAGCTGCTTGGTTTTTCAGTCACGGAACATGGTGTAGTTCCAGACCTTCAAACTTTTTCTCGAGCTTCCTCACCGCATTGCAGTATGTGGTCATGGTGGGGTTCCTGACATCCCACTCCTTCATCACTTGATTAACCACCAAATCCGAATCGCCATAGACCATCAGGCGACGGACGCCGAGTGCGATGGCCATGCGTAGTCCATAAAGGACAGCTTCGTACTCTGCCTCGTTGTTGGAGGAATCAAAGTGTATCTGCAACACGTACTTGAGTTTGTCACCCTTTGGCGATATGATGACAACGCCAGCGCCGGAGCCATTCAACATCTTGGACCCATCGAAGAACATTGTCCAATGAGCCGAGTAGATGTGGGTCGGTTGCTGTTGTTCTACCCATTCTGCTATGAAGTCAGCCAGAGCTTGAGACTTTATAGCTTTCTTGGCCTTGAACCTGATGTCACAGTATAACATCTCCATTGCCCACTTCGCCACTCGGCCCGATGCATCCCGATTGTGTAGGATTTCCGACAACGGAGCATCGGAAACGACGGACACCGAGTGGTCTTGAAAATAATGAGCCACCTTCTTCGCAGTCATGTAAATCCCGTAGATAAGTTTTTGATAGTGGGGATACCTCTGCTTGGAAGGAGTCAGGACTTCAGAGACATAATACAATGGCTGTTGAACCTTGTATGCTTTGCCTTCTTCTTCCCGTTCGACTGTGAGAACAGTGCTGACGACTTGATTTGTAGCCGCGATATACAGAAGAAGGGGCTCTTTACTAAGCGGAGCAGTAAGAACTGGCTGGGTGGAAAGTAGGACTTTGAGGTCGTCGAATGCGACTTGGGCTTCGTCTGTCCACTCGAAAGTATCTGATTTTTTCATGAGTCGGTACAGAGGAAGCGTCTTCTCGCCGAGTCGACTGATAAACCTGCTCAAAGCCGCTAGGCAACCTGTGAGCCTTTGAACATCATGTATCCTGACCGGCCGCTCCATTCGGACGGTGGTCCCGATATTTTCGGGGTTGACATCGATCCCTCGTTCGGAAACGAAGAAACCGAGTAACTTTCCGCTAGGAACGCCGAATGAACACTTGGCTGGGTTGAGCTTGATATCGTACCTACGAAGGTTGGCGAATGTTTCTGCCAAGTCAGTCAGCAGGTCGGAACCTTTGCGTGACTTCACTAAGATATCATCCATATACGCCTCCACATTCCGACCGATCTGGTCGAGGAGGCATTTTTGGATCATGCGCATAAAGGTTGCTCCTGCATTCTTCAAACCAAATGGCATAGTGATGTAGCAGAAGCACCCGAATGGGGTGATGAAGGCTGTTTGTAATTCGTCGGGGCCATACAGACGGATTTGATGATAGCCCGAGTAGGCATCAAGAAATGACAAACGCTCGCAACCCGCAGTCGAATCGACAATTTGATCGATGCGGGGGAGCGGAAAATGATCTTTCGGGCAGACCTTATTGAGATGCTTGAAGTCGATGCACATTCGGAGCGACTTGTCCTTCTTGGGCACCATGACAACATTGGCGAGCCACTCAGAGTGGTATACCTCGCGAATGAAGTTGGCTACCAAAAGCTTGGCCACCTCTTCTTCGATTGCCTTCCTCTTGTGCGCGGCGGACCGACGCAGGCGTTCTCGGACAGGCCGAGCGGCGGGATCCAGATGCAGTCGGTGCTCAGCCTACTCCCTGGGTACACCTGGCATGTGAGAGGGCTTCCATGCGAAGATGTCCCAGTTCTCACGGAGGAATTGGATGAGCTCGGCTTCCTATATAGGATCGAAGGTGGTGGAGATGTTCGTCGGGGCAGCGGTGTCGTCCGTCGGGTGGATGCTGACCTTCTTCGTCTCTCCCGCCGACTGGAATGCGGATTCCGAAGCTGGCTTCTTCGAACACATCAAGTCAGCGGGGTCGACTGTCTTCTTGTACTCGTCAAGCTCGAGGACAGCCATCTGCTGATTGGCGATCCTCGATCCCTGCTGCAGACACTCCTCGGCCCGTTGCCGATTGCCTGTGATAGTGATCACACCTTTCGGGCCTGGCATCTTCAGCTTCAGGTACACGTAACATTGACGGGCCATGAAACGCGCAAACGCCGGGCGGCCCAGAATTGCATGATACGCACTCTGGAAGTCCACCACCTCGAACGTCAACTTTTCCTTGCGGAAGTTCTTGTCGGAGCCGAAGACGACGTCCAACGCGATCTGGCCGAGTGACTTGGCCTTTCGTCCAGGGACGACTCCATGGAACTGCATGCTGCTCTCGCTAAGTTTGGACATCGGAATGCCCATCCCCTTGAGAGTGTCAGCGTACATGATGTTCAAACCATTGCCGCCGTCCATGAGGACTTTGCGCAGTCGAACTCCTTCCAGCACCGGGTCGACGACTAGAGCCTGCCTCCCTGGGGTGGGTACGTGTGCTGGATGATCCGACTGGTCAAAGGTGATCGCAGTCTAAGACCATTTAAGGAACGTGGGGTTGGTCGGCGTGGCCATGTTCACCTCCCTGTTCACCAGCTTCAGTCGACTCTTGCTCTCAACATCAGCAAAAATCATCAGTGTTGCATGGACTTGGGGGAACGGATCCTCCTTGTCCTCCTCATCCTGTTCATTGCCATTTTCACTCGGTTGCCCTTCGTCGAACCCCTGGAGCAGGAGGCGACATTGTCGAGTGGTATGCTTCGGATATATGGCGGTGCCCTCTTCATCCATCTTCATGTGAATCGGACATGGCTGGTCCAAGATGGGGTTTCCGAATTGCTTCTTCTTGGGGGTGAACTGAGCCTTCCCCTTGCCCTTGAACTTGGCATTGGTAACGGCTGCGGCCTCTGCCTGCGGAGTGGACGGAGCTTTCTGCTTCTGATTCCGAGTGTTGTTCCCATCTCCATCAGCGACTGCTTTGTGCTTGCCGCTCCGAATGCGGTCTTCTTCTTTGCCATTTGCATAGTGCGCCGCTATCTCCATCATCTTACTCATGGAGATGTCGCATGTTCGACCGAACTTCAGGTACAAATCTCTGTACCGCACGCCTGCCTTGAAGGCGCAGACTGCTTGGTGCTCTGTGACGTTCTCCACCGTGTGGTAGAGGGTCGTCCAACGCTGAATGAAATCGCGTAGGGGCTCATTCTGCTTTTGGACACAGTGTTGGAGCTCCACGAGGCCAGCAGGGTGTTTGCACGTCCCTTCGAAGGTCCTGATGAAGACTCGGGCCAGATCTGCCCAGCTGTAGATGCTTGAGGGGGCCAACTGGTTCAGCCACGCTCGTGCCGAGCCGTCGAGCATCAGAGGAAGGTGTTTCATGGCGACGTGGTCGTCCCCTCCTCCGATCTGGACTGCCACTCGGTAGTCGTCCAGCCACGTTTTCGGCTTGTATTCTCATGTAAACTTGCTGATCCCCGTCGCCAATCGGAAGTTGGGAGGGATGTCGGCCGAACGGATGGCTCGGCTGAAACACTCAGGACCAGAGACGATGGTTCTGCTTCCACTCGGACGGTCCATATCGTGACCATCGCGGTGGGCCCGGCCCCTGTCGACCCTCCTTTGAGCGATATGCCCTCTTGCGTCGGGCCTTGGATCGTAAGTGTCACCAAATGAACGCCGATCATCAGGATGTCGGGGCCCGTAGGGCCCACCCCATGGAGGGGTGCGTGAGCGGCGACGATCTTCGGGATTCATGGAGCGGCTGGCTCCCGTGTGTCGCTGATGAGAACCGGGGCTGTGAACTAACCGATGCGTGTTCGCGCGAATAGAACTATTGTGAATCCTGTTGTGCGACTGGGAGACCGCCGAATTTTGTTGCTGCACCGTGCGCAGCAGGGCACGGATCTTCTCGATCCCTCTGCCAGCCTTTGAATCAATCGGCTGGAGGGAATCGGCTGTCCTGGCGGCGGCAGCCAGGTTGTGGACGGGTGTGCGGAACACCTCCACGTTGCTCTGACGAGTGCGCCGACTGGCAGAACGACGGGGTTGACGGCGAGCGCCAGAGGTTTCGCCGACCTCGTGCTCGTTCTGGCCGGTCTGGCGGGGGCTTTCATGGGAGTTGGCCATGTGCACTTCGGATGCATGCCCGCGACCCACGTACTCGGAAGGGAACTCAATCGGAACTGAGTCCGAGCACTGGGATGGCGGCGCAACTACAACCGACTCGAGGACCACCACTTGCGAAGACGCGCTCTGGCGCGCCTGAGCGTGTTGCACCCAACGTTGGAGCCGCGGACGGCGAGACCGCTTGTTGTGGCGCGTGACAGGGGCAAAGGTCGACACCGGAGCCGACTGCTGGAGAAGAAGGATGTCGCGGGCGCCGGCACGGAAGTGCGTAGCCCCGCGACTGGGAAGCGCCTCGACGTCAAGAGGGGCATCCCGAAGCCATGCCTAATCGTCGATGATGAAGGAGAGAGCGCCGAAGAGGATCTCGCGACACATGCTCAAATCACCACCGGACGACATGACGAAAAGATGTAGTCACAAACTCACCGAAAAGTCGCTTAGACGCCTGCCCCACGATGGGCGCCAACTGTCGTGGGTATAAGTCTGACAGTAGATGTGTAGGGTACGAAAGGATGGGCAGAGCCTTAGCTACGGCGAGGTTGTATGAGTTCAGGCCCCTCTACGGTGGAGGTAAAAGCCCTACATCTCAGTGCTCTTGGGAGCTTGTTGTTGAGTGGAATATGGATTACAGTGAATTGCTAACCCCTGCACGAGTGGGGAAGGGCGGCTTATATAGAGTGCGCTACCCTTCACAACGGTTCGGTGCGCAGGGGTGGAGTAGTGGCAAATAAATGCCTACGCTACAGGTAACGTATGTCTTAAATGCTAATAAAGGTACATTGAAACTTATGACCGTTACCCTCCAGGGGGTTACGATGTACAGAGTGGAATCCAGTCGGTAAGTTCGATACGCTCCGAATGCTCATCTCCGACTGGATGATGGAGGAATCGTCACCGACTGGATGATGGGAAGTCCTTAATTCAGTCGGAACTGACTAAAGGCCTTATCCCTTATGAAGGATAGTCCTTGGGTAGGACTCATAGGGCAGTCCTATGACCCTACCCTAGGACTATAACCCCATCATTGGCCTTCTTCCCACGGATGACTGCGTGGAACTACATGTTGCTCTCACTAAGTCGGGACATTGGAATGCCCATCCCCTTGAGGGTATCTGCATACAAGATGTTTTATCTACTCCCTTCGTCCATGAGAAGCTTGCGGAGATGAGTGCCTCCCACAACAGGATCCACCACAAGAGCTTGCTGACCGGGGTAGCGACATGAGCAAGGTGATCTGACTAGTCAAAGGTTATAGGAGTCTGATACCACTTGATGTACGTGGGGGTGGCAGGAACATCCATGTTCACCTCCCTGTTTATAACTTTCAGTCAAATTTTTCTTTCTACATCGACAAAAATCATCAAAGTGGCATTGACCTCAGGAAAATCCTCTTTATCTTCATCATCTTCCTTTTCAGAAGTTTTCTCACTCGATTGTCCTTGCTTGAACTGTTGGATCAGTAATCTGCATTGCCGAGTGGTGTGCTTGGGCAATATCAAATTGCCTTCCTCATCCTTCTTCGTGTGGATTGCACACAACATATGTAGGATGTCCGTTCCTGACTAACTCTTTGATATCTTGGGGGTAAATTTCCCTTTGGGTTTCCCCTTATTCTTTCCTTGCACTGCTAGAGCGGTTGCCTCTGCATGAGCAGAACCATTGGCTTTGCGCTTTTGCTTCCGACTAGAATTGCCGCCACCAGCATCATTGTCGATTACCTTTCCCTTCCAGCTGTGGAGGCGGTCCTCCTCTTCGCCATTGGCATACCGAGTGGCAATCTCCATCATCTGGCTCAGGGACATATCTCATCCAACCAAACTTTAGGTAAAGCTCTCTATACCTAACACCGGCCTTGAAGGCACAGATGGCTTGGTGCTGAGAAACATTTTCCATCGTGTGATGTAGGGTGGTCCAACGCTAAATGTAATCCCTCAAAGTTTCTTTCGGTTTCTGCACACAGTGCTGCAGTTCAGACAAACCAGCAGGACGTTTGCACGTGCCCTCGAAAGTTCTGATGAATACTCGGGCAATGTCCTCCCAGCAGTAGATGCTAGAAGGAGCCAACTGATTAAGCCACACTAGGGCTGAACCATCCAACATCAAAGACAAATGCTTCATGGCTACATTTTCATTTCCTCCACCAATCTGCACCGCCACTCGGTAATAATCTAGCCATGTTTCCGGCTTTGACTCACTAGTGAACTTGCTTATTCCAGCTGCCAACCTGAAGTTGGGGGAATCTCAGGGATCGAATAGCTCTGCTGAAACACTCGGACCCAGAGACACCGTCACCACTTCCACTTGGATGATCCCTATCATAACCATCCCTGTGAGCCCTGACCCTGTCAATCCACTTCTGTAAGAGGACATTCCTCACATTGAACCGAGGATCCCGCTCATTGCCGATCGGGCGCCTATCATCATAGTGCTGGGGCACATATGAACCACTCCACGGGGGAGTAGGCTCTCGACGGCGGTCATCGCGGTGATAACGAGGGGAAAACTGAACTCGCCCTGGTCTCTGTACTGATATTCACGGTAACCGCCGCCCCTGCAACGCAGAGGTGACCTGGGCTGTGAACCGATTGAACTGTGTGTGCCTTGGGTGAATTACTGTGTAACCTATTGCGAGACTAAGAAACAACCGAATTCTGCTGTTGCGCTGCCTGAAGCAATGTTCGGATCTGCTCCAAACCTTTGCCAACCTCTGAATGTGACGGTTGAATGGAATCTGCAACCCAGGCAGCGGCTGCAACATTCAGAACTAGAGTATGAAATACCGGGACGTTGTTAAGAGATCCACCCGGAAACAACCGTTCCTGAAGTCGACCGGAAACTACAGGACGATGGCGGGTGTGCTCACTCGAGGGTCCTCCAACCTCGTGCCCGCCGCAGCAGTAGCCAGGCGGGCTTTGCTCTAAACCCGCCATAAGAACCTTAGCTGCTGGATCATAGCTCTCGCACCCGGAAGGAACGTCAGACTGATCCGACGCCGAGTCGAATGCTACTTCTCAAACAACAGTGCCAGAATTTGACACGTTGATGGAGACTTGCTTGCGTTGGTTTTTGCCTTGAAGAGGAAAGGGTGATGCAGCACAGGTGCAGTAAGTATTTCCCTCAGTTTGAGAACCAAGGTATCAATCCAGTAGGAGAATCTCGTCAAGTCCAGAGTACCTGTGCAAACACAAAAAGCTTGCACCCAACGCTATAAAGGGGTTGCCAATCCCTTCAAGATTGATTGCAAAGTGAGATATGAAGGCGGAAAGTGCAACGAAGAAAAAGAGTAAGGCTGAAAATATGGTGTGGAGTAGACCTGGCGGCCATAGTGTTCACTAGAGGCTTCTCTCAAAATAGCAAATATTATGGTGGGTGAACAAATTACTGTCGAGCAATTGATAGAACCGCGCAAAGTCATGACGATATCTAAGGCAATGATCATACATATAGGCATCACGTACGCGACAAGTAGGCCGATACTTTTTGCATCTACTACTATTACTCCACACATCGACCGCTATCCAGCATGCATCTAGTGTATTGAGTTCATGACGAACAGAGTAACACCTTAAGCAAGGTGACATGATGTATAGGGATAAACTCAAACCAATGATGAAAACCCCATCTTTTTACCCTTGATGGCAACAACACGATGCGTGCCTCGCTACCCCTTCTGTCACTGGGTGAGGTCACCGCACGGTATAAACCCAAAACCTAGCACTTCTCCCATTGCAAGAATCATAGATCTAGTTGGCCAAACAAAACCCACAACTCGAAGAGAATTACAAGGATATGAAATCATGCATATAAGATCAGAAGAAACTCAAGTAAGATTCATAGATAATCTGATCATAAATCTACAATTCATCGGATCTCGACAAACACACCGCAAAAGATTATTACATCAGATAGATCTCCATGAAGATCATGGAGAACTTTGTATTGAAGATCCAAGAGAGAGAAGAAGCCATCTAGCTACTATCTATGGACCCGTAGGTCACGCATCATCAGAGAGGTCATGGTGTTGATGAAGAAGCCCTCCGTATCCGAATCCCCCCTCCGACAGGGCACCAGAACGTGCCCCAAATGGGATCTTGTAGAGACAGAAGCTTGCGGCGGCGAAAAAGTACTTTCGATGATCTCCTGATTTTTTCTGGGATTTTAGGGAATATATAGGCGAAAGACCTAGGGCAGAGGTGGCCCTGGGAGCCCACAAGCCTGGGAGGCGCGGCCCCCTAGCCGCGGCTAGGGGGCTTGTGGGGTCCCTGGTGGCCCCCTGCCCTGATTCTCAGGCTTCCCGATCTTCTTCTGTTTAGAAAAAAAATCTTTTTGGAAGTTTCGTTCCGTTTGGACTCCATTTAAAATCCTCCTCTGAAAGGTTTCAAAAAGATGGAAAAAACAGGAACTCGCACTTGGCACTGAGTTAATAAGTTAGTCCCAAAAAAGATATAAAAGGCATACAAAACATCCAAAGTTTGACAAGATAATAGCATGAAACCATAAAAAATTATAGATACATTGGAGACGTATCAAGCATCCCCAAGTTTAACTCCTGCTCGTCCTCGAGTAGGGCAGTGATAAAGACTAAATTTTTGATGTGGAATGCTACCTAGCATAGTTGTCCTTTGCAACTTCTTTCGTGTGACATGAATGTTCAGATCCGTAAGATGCAAAACAATAGTTTGCTATTGACATGAAACCAATAATAATTCAAGCAAACTAGCAAGGTAATCATGAACTTTCAAAATAACAAGGCGAAAGAAAGTTATCCCTACAAAATTGTATTGTCTCGCTATGCTCCATCATCCTCACACAACTAATTTAAATCATGCACATCCCCGGTATTGGCCAAGTAATTGTTTCGCACTCTTACTTTCTCAAACCTTTGATAACTATCACTGTGGGGACCCAGACTTACTAGTCGAGAATCTCCGTGCTCAGTGATCCCAGAGATCAATGCTCACCGAACAAAGATACTGAATAAAGAGTCTTACATCCAAGTACCGATTATTACATCATGTGACCGAAGGGTCAATTTCACAAGACAGGGCCTAAGGCCAAATCACACGAATACACTAATAGCGGAAAACAAAAGGGGCTAAGCGGGTGCCCATGCCATCAAGCCTACACCGACAGGCATTTTGACTCGGAAGCGTCCTAGTTCGCAGGGGTGTCACCAAAGACGTACTCATCTCCAAACTCCAGTCCTTCCATGTCTGGTCAATAACATAACTAGTGGCAAGCCAATGAGTACTTTGAATGTACTCGCAAACAGCCCATGATATGAACAATGAAAGTGAAGGATAACAAAATCATGCATATCTAGCATAACTCATCGGGGTGGAATTATCATGAATATGCATCAAGTTAAAGAATTACTCTTGAAGAACAGGTTACAGATACCAATATATCTGTTGAGGGCTGAACCATCCCGGTTGACCTATATGCCAAATCACCAAACTTGGTCATATCCTCAATATATCAGTTGAGGGCTAAACCATCCGGGTTCACCCTATATGCCAAGTCACCAGACTTGGTCATATCATTGCTATCATAGCAACACCTTTCTCAACACCACAACACACACACTCACACACACTTGGTTTAAGCGAAAATATCAGGACGTAGTTTAAGCAGGATTACCCAACTGTCCTTGACCGTGGACACGGCTATTCGAATAGTTTACACTTTGCAGAGGTAGTACGCTGGACCCACGAGATCCGGGAAACTTCCGTTTCATCTACAACTCGCGGTATTTCACATACCCGAGGTAAGTACCCGATCAATGCCTTTCCCCTGACGATACTAGACAAAGTCCAACCCACATGTTGTACGTCTTACGAGCGCCAACTCTGGACAGTACCGACCATTCGGGGACCAACGGTTTGACTAGAACTCATGAAAATGGCATAGTCGTCCTACCCGGCATGACCCCATCACGAGAGTGACCACATATCAATCCCGTCACTAGTAATGTGGCTCTTTTCTAGCACCAACCAGAGTAATTAACATAGCCCCGTCCCATAAGGGGTAACGTGGTCGTACTGGTAAGGTTGGGACGCTCGACACATCATAAATTTAATCCCATTTCCGAAACCTTACTCACACAAATACCGGGTGCATCACTTCACCTAAAGTGACCACCAACTCATCATCACCCTCGGGAATTAGTGGCACCCGACGGGGTTTTCATAAACTCTTGCTTTGTGACAACAACATGCTCATGATAGAACTACTGCTACCTTTACTTGTCAACATGGTATTAGCATGACCCTAAGGTGTAGAGTCAAGCTCAATGCATGTGCTCCGGAGGAGCTTTCGGTAACTTCATGTCAGATGATTACCGACGCTTATGATCATATGCAACAGGAATACTTGCTATTATAACATGCAAAGTTACATATGCTCAGTCATGGTCAAAGTGCTGCTTGTCTTGGTCAGCTAAGTATCCGGGGTCTTCGAGGTCTTCCGCTCTGATTCCCTCGTCACACGGGATTTCTATCGTCGATAAAACAATAAATAAGGAATAGCTCACACAGAAACAGTCCACAAAGTCATTTTAAAAATGTTCCCTATTACTGATAAATCTAAGATATCATTCTAAAAATACTTGCCTTAATTTTCCTTGTAGGAATATTTTTGAAATCAACCAAGCAGAAGCAAAACTATTCCATTTTAGCCCTTTTTAATATTATAAATAGAATAGTTGCTTGAAAAATTCATCTAAGCATATCATTAAATACTACACATTTTTAGAAAAATAACAGTGGAAGAATTATATTTTTACACTAGTTAAATGTTTTTACAAAAATCTTAGAAATCCAGGTTTTAAAAATAAAAGAAAAACAGGCCCTCTCCTGGCCTAGCTCGGCCCAGAGCTGGGCTGGCCCATGGATAGCCGACGGCCTGCCGAGGCGCGCACGCCGTCAGGTTTGAACCTGACGTGCGGGGCCCTGCGTCAGCGATCAAGGCCAGCGCGGGGGAGGAGACTGGGCCACTGACAGGTGCGGCACAACTGTCGAGGTTGTCTCCTACCTCCATCCAGAGATGAGGAGGAGGGCGCCGACAAGGCTGCCGACGTGCTCATGCCCTAAGGAAAACGGGAACGAGTCCGCCTGACCATCGCCTACCTGCAGGTGGTCAAAACAACGACGGGGAGGCAGGAGTTCGCCGGCAACGAGGAGGCCGTGGCGGAGGGGTTTCGGGAAGTGGTCGAGGGGTTGGCTAGAGACACGGAAAAGCTCGGGCGAGTTAGGGGAAAGCTTCCTGGGGTCAAGGGGGTCAGTTTGGTGGGTCGAGGGACACAGGAGCCGTCGTGTAGCCGGAGATCGACTAGAGCACCGAGGCGGAGGGCCTCGGTCGATCTCGAGCACCGGGGCTCTTCTAGGTTGCTGGGGTGGCTAGGGGATACTAGTGGATGCGGTGAAGCTATCTGAGGGGTGCTGGAGCGAGGGGGAGGGCTATTTATAGGCCCGCGACGGTGAGCAAACTCGGGAGCGCCCGTGGCTCACCATGGCGCGCATGGGGGTGCAGAGAGACGTTGGGGTTGAAACGACGGTCTCAGGACGTGGTATTGGACTGCTCGAACCGTCTGCTGCAGAGAGAGAGAGAGAGAGAGAGAGAGAGAGAGAGAGAGGGAGGAGAGCCGTGCATTCGTGGCCGCGCAAGCTTGGCCGAATCTGGAGCGCGCGGGCACGCGTCGCGCGAGCTCTAGCGCGAGAGAGGAGGGGCCCAGAGGCTTGCCCGACGCAGAGGGGCTGTCGGGGAGGAGGTTGGACATCTCGGGGGAGGCTGGAACTGGCCGAGGGCGTCGCCCCCACCTCGGTGACTCCCTGTAGCGCGCCCAGAGCGCAGTTTTGGCATGCCACGGCATGCTGGTGCACTCTGAGGCACTTTGGACGTGTTTAGCATGTCCTGGCACTTGCTGGGGGTGTGGCTAGCCGTTTGGTTTTAGTGGGAGCTTCGGCTGGTCAAAGGAGGCAAGAAATACTGGTGCTGTCCGTCATGAACTGAGGTCTAAATTGGGGTTTTTGGCCTTTCCACTTTGAACCAGTGAGGGGCCAGTTGACCGGGGTTAGATACTGGTGCTGGCTGCTTAATCTAAGAGTTTGAAGCAAAGGAGTTTGGTTTAGTTGTGGCTAAGGTGGCCTTTTCCTATCTGTCAGAAGGTGTTCAACAGTGGTCACAGGGGGTTGCACCCCACCACTGGTGCTGTGACTTAACATGTTTGGTTTTGGTGATAAACCATGGAGTTCCACCAAATTTGAGCTCCAATGGACAAGTTTAGCTTTGTAAACCTGAGATTACTCCAATATGACCAGATCTGTTCCTTCCAAAGGGAGTGTGGGCAAACTAAGTCCCACAAATCCCTTTTTTGGTGTAGAACCCTCATTTGAGGTATTAGGCACTCCTGCAAAGTTTTAGCCTCATTGGACAAACTTTGCTATGTAGAGTTGCTCTAACTTGATTCTCGACAAACAAGGTTTTTGGGTTATTTGGGGTCCTTATTCACCTTTGATCAAGGTTAAGCTTTATGTGGACACCAAACAAGGCTTTGGGACATCACCGGAATTTTCTAGGAATTTATTGAGAATATTTCCTTTGGAAATATCTCAAAATGCCAAAACAGACGGAAAAAGCTTTTATAGTTTTAATCTATAAATATAATATAAAATGGGGTTTAAAATCCTATGTATGGAAAATATATGTCCTTGTGATCATCTCTAAATTTAATCAGATTTTTCCAAAGCAGAAAAGTATTTTTTCATGTTGGAATACCAATTCTAACCTTAGAAATGGACAGGCTATTTAATTAGGAAAATACTCACAAAAATAATTATTTTTGTGGTTTTCAAATATAAAGATAGGTAAAAATCAGATTACCAAATATGAGTAGTAGCACTACTTTCTATCAAGGACATGTAGTGCAACTCAAGGTGGTTTTACTATGGTTATCGAAGGTTTTTGGAAATTAGTAAAATACCAAAAAGGAATTTAGGGTTTTGAAATCTCACATGATCAAGCATCCAATGTCAATCATGGCACTCACAACATTAGTTTGGAAAAAGTTTTAACAAGCTCAGAATTTTACAACACAGACAGGTGATAGCAAAAACAGGGTGTGACAATCACGCAATACATGAGCGTGAGCCATGGATATAGCACTATAGGTGGAATAGAGTGTGGTGGTGGTTGTGAGACAAAAAGGAGGAGAAGATCACATTAACTCGGCGTATCAAATGGCTATGGAGATGCCCATTAATAGATATCAATTTGAATTAGTAGGGATTGCCATACAAAGGATGCACTAGAGCTATAAGTATGTGGAAGCTCAAAAGGAGAACTAGTGGGTGTGCATCCAACTTGCTTGCTCATGAAGACCTAGGGCAATTTTGAGGAAGCCCGTCATTGGAATATACAAGCCAAGTTATATAATGAAGATTCCCACTAGCATATGGTGGTGACGAAATGAGAGGCTCTCAATCATGAAGAACATTGTGCTATTATGAAGCACAAGTGTGGAAAAAGATAGTAGCATTGTCCCTTCTCTCTTTTTCTCTCTTTTTTTATATGGGCTCTTGGGCCTCTTTTATTTTTTATTTTTTTATTTCCTCACATGGGACAATGCTCTAATAATGATGATCATCACACTTTTATTTACTCACAGCTCAAAGCTCAGAACGATGACGACTCTATAGGAAATGCCTCCGGCAGTGTACCGGGATGTGCAACGATCTAGCTTGGCGTATGACGTTGAAACATCTCGCTAGCTATCTTGCGATCATGCAATGGTGATATGAGAGTGACGGCACAAGTCATGAGACGGAATGGTGGGAGTTGCATGGCAATATATCTCGGAATGGCTATGAAAATGCCATAATAGGTAGGTATGGTGGCTGATTTGAGGAAGACATATGGTGGGTTTGAGTGGCACTAGAGAGGTTAGCAATGGTGGAAGGTGAAAGTGCATCTGTACCATGGACTCACATTAGTCATGAAGAACTCACATACTTGTTGCGAAAGTTTTTATTAGTAATCGAAACAAAGTGCTAAACGCATACTCCTAGGGGAAGGGTTGGTAGGTGTTAACCATCGCGCGATCCCAACCTCAACACAAAGGATGGCAATCAATAGATCAATTATGATCCTACTTCCTAACAGAGCGGTTCACCATACGTGCATGTTATGGGAATCACTAACTTCAACACAAGTATTTCTAGATTCACAACACCCTACTAACATGACTCTTAATATTACCAAATCCACGTCTCAGAACTAATTGAGAGGAATCAAGACTTCTCTTTCTACTCAATGCACATGAAGATGGAGGTTTTTGTATCCTCTTTGGGTACCTATCACCTTTGGGACTACTTTCATAGCATAAGCCAACTACCAAGTCACGCACCGCCGTGCTCTAAAAGATCTAAGTGAAGCACAATGAGCATTCTAGCATGATCACGATGAGTGCATGTCTCTCTCTAAAGGTGTGCAACAAGGATGATTGTCAAACAACAAAAAGAAAAGACTTCTATGATACAAGACGCTCCAAGCAAAACACATATCATGTGGTGAATAAAAATATAGCTCCAAGTAATGTTACCGATGGATTGAAGACGAAAGAGGGGATGCCTTCCCGGGGCATACCCAAGCTTAGGCTTTTTGGTGTCCTTGAATTTGTCTTGGGATTCCTTGGGCATCCCCAAGCTTGAGCTCTTTCCACTCCTTATCTCTTTGTCCATGAGAACATTACCCAAAACTTGAAAACTTCACAACACAAAACTTAAACAGAAACTCGTGATAACATTAGCTCAAGAAAACAAACTACCACCACTTTACGTACTGTAGCAATATTTATTTCTATTTATATTGGTGTTAGATCACTATATTCTCACTTTTCCATGGCTAGTATCCCCCGATACTATCCATAGTTTCATCAAAAGAAGCAACCAACTCAACAAAAAGAGAATCTGTCAAAAACAGACCAGTTTGTAGCAATATGTATATTTCGTATACTTATGGTACCTTAAATTTTTTGAACAATTACGACTGCCCGGGAAAAAGGCATATAAACCAGCAGAAAAAAGAATCAACTCAAAATCTCTTTCTCAATAAAAATGAAAAATAATCTCGTGAGCGAAAAGTTTCTGTCTTTTTCCAGCAGGATCGAACAACCATCACCAAGACTAGTCATAAAGGTTTTGCTTGGCTCAAACACAAAAAGAAACAAAAAAGACACAATCATAACAAAATTATGATGGTGTGGACGCAAAAAAACAGAAAGAAAAAGAAATAAATTCATTGGGTTGCCTCCCAACAAGCGCTATTGTTTAACGCCCTTAGCTAGGCATAAGGCGATAAAATCACGTGTCGTCGTCTTTGGTGCTCAAATCATAAGTAGCCCTCATCATGGATTCATAAGGCAATCTTATTTTCTTTCTAGGAAAGTGCTCCATGCCCTTCTTTAAAGGAAATTGAAATCTAATATTCCCTTCCTTCATAACGATGATAGCACCGATAGTCCTTAGGAAAGGTCTACCAAGAATAATACGGCATGTAGGATTGCAATCAATGTCAAGCACAATGAAATCCATGGGTACATAGTTCCTATTTGCAATAATAAGAACATCATTGATCCTTTCCATGGGTTTCTTGACAGTAGAATCAGCAAGATGCAAATTAAGAGAACACTCTTCAATCTCATTAAAACCCAGAACATCACATAAAGACTTTGGAATCGCGGAAACACTAGCACCCAAATCACACAAAGCATTGCATTCATAGTTTTTGATTTTGATTTTGATAGTAGGGTCCCACTCATCATGAAGCTTTCTAGGGATAGAGAGTTCCAATTCAAGTTTTCTTCAAGAGATTTTATCATAGTTTCGACGATATGATCGGTAAAGGCTTTTTTTTGGCTATAAGCGTGTGGAGAGCTTAGCATGGATTCCATCAAGGAAATGCATTCAATCAAGGAGAAACTATCATAATTGAATTCCTCGAAATCCAAAGCAGTAATTTCATTACTATTCAAAGTTTTAATATTTTCTACTCCACTTTCAATGCTGTTAGCATCAAGATAGATGGACTCCGAATCACTGGGGCGTTTTTCAACTAAAGTGGATTCATATCCAGCCCCATAATCATTAGGTTTGACACTAGAAAACAAATATTCAATGGGAGTCACACCAAGCACTTTAAGATCTTCGTGATTCTCATCACGAGTTTCAGGTTTAGCAGCCATTTTATTGACTAAGGTAGCCTGCTTATCAGAAATCTGGCCTACCAACTTTTCAAGACAAGCAAACTGAGAATTTAGCACAAGGAATTCTTTGGCCATATCATCAACTTCTTTATTCATAAAGGCCAAAAAAGATTTTTGCTCCTTCAGTTCCCTACGGAAGTAACTATTATAATCAAACTGTGTAGACATGAAGCCTTTAACACTAGTTTCGATCTCTTCCAACCTCGCATAGTGAGCATCAAAATCCCTTGGTTGGGCTATACAGGTCTTAGCAGGCAGACAAGCGAATAGAAAGCAAGCGAGAGAAAAGGGCAAACGAAAAAGGCAAATAATTTTTTGTTTTTCAGAAGTGGGGGAGAGGAAAACGAGAGGCAAAAAAAGTAAATGCAATAGATGAGTTTGCGAAACTTACTTGGATAAGTTCTTGACTTGATCCTCCCCGACAACGGCGCTAGAAATCCTTCTACTACTTCTCAAACAATAGCGTCAGAATTAGACACATTGACGGAGACTTGCTTGCGTTGGTTTTTCCCTTGAAGAGGAAAGGGTGATGCAGAACACGAGCAGTAAGTATTTCCCTCAGTTTGAGAACCAAGGTATCAATCCAGTAGGAGAATCTCGTCAAGTCCAGAGTACCTGCGCAAACACAAAAAGCTTGCACCCAACGCTATAAAGGGGTTGTCAATCCCTTCAAGATTGATTGCAAAGTGAGATATGAAGGCGGAAAGTGCAACGAAGAAAAAGAGTAAGGCTGAAAATATGGTGTGGAGTAGACCCGGGGGACATAGTGTTCACTAGAGGCTTCTCTCAACATAGCAAATATTACGGTGGGTGAACAAATTACTGTTGAGCAATTGATAGAACCGCGCAAAGTCATGACGATATCTAAGGCAATGATCATACATATAGGCATCACGTACGAGACAAGTAGACCGATACTTTCTGCATCTACTACTATTACTCCACATATCGACCGCTATCCAGCATGCATCTAGTGCATTGAGTTCATGACGAACAGAGTAACACCTTAAGCAAGGTGACATGATGTAGAGGGATAAACTCAAACCAATGATGAAAACCCCATCTTTTTACCCTTGATGGCAACAACACGATGTGTGCCTTGCTACCCCTTCTGTCACTGGGTGAGGTCACCGCACGGTATAAACCCAAAACCAAGCACTTCTCCCATTGCAAGAATCATAGATCTAGTTGGCCAAACAAAACCCACAACTCGAAGAGAATTCCAAGGACATGAAATCATGCATATAAGAGATCAGAAGAAACTCAAATAAGATTCATAGATAATCTGATCATAAATCCACAATTCATCGAATCTCGACAAACACACCGCAAAAGAATATTACACCGGATAGATCTCCATGAAGATCATGGAGAACTTTGTATTGAAGATCCAAGAGAGAGAAGAAGCCATCTAGCTACTAGCTATGGACCCGTAGGTCTATGTTGAACTACGCACGCATCATTGGAGAGGTTATGGTGTTGATGAAGAAGCCCTCCGTATCGGAATCCCCCCTCTGGCAGGGCACCAGAACGTGCCCAGATGGGATCTTGGGGAAATAGAAGCTTGCGGAGGCGGAAAAGTACTTCCGATGATCTCCTGATTTTTTCTGGGATTTTAGGGAATATATAGGCGAAAGACCTAGGGCAGAGGTGGCCCTGGGAGCCCACAAGCCTGGGAGGCGCGGGCCCCCTAGCCGGGACTGGGGGGCTTATGGGGTCCTTGGTGGCCCCCCTGCCCTGATTCTCTGGCTTCCCGATCTTCTTCTGTTTCAGAAAAAATCTTTTTGGAAGTTTCGTTCCGTTTGGACTACATTTCAAATCCTCCTCTGAAAGGGGTCAAAAACATGGAAAAAATAGGAACTGGCACTTGGCACTGAGTTAATAAGTTAGTCCCAAAAAAGATATAAAAGGCATACAAAACATCCAAAGTTTGACAAGATAATAGCATGAAACCATAAAAAATTATAGATACGTTGGAGACGTATCATCCAACACGCCGTGAAGTGATTCGGCGGGCTCAATAGCCGCAATCTGCGAAGATAACGCTTGGCGAGCCACCGCTGTCTCACCCAACGCTGGAGCCGCGAGCGACCAGATGGCTTGCGGTGACGAACATCGGGGAGAGAATCTGACACTGGAGTCGACGACTGCCGAAGAAGAATGCCGCAGAAGCTTGCATGGAAGTGCGTCGGCCCGTGGATCAGAAGTTCCTCTACATCCACAGGCGCTTCCTAAAGCCATGCTGAGTCGTCGGCGACGAAGGTGAGTGCACCGAGACAGATCTCATGGCCCAGGAACAAACCGCTGCCGGAAGACACGATGAAGAAGAAAATTGCAAACTCGCAGGAAGTCACTTTGACACCTTCCCCACGGTGGGCGCCAATTGTCATGGGAATGAACCTTACATTAGAAGTTAGGGGTACGTAAGGAGGGGGCAGAGTCCTAGCTACGGCGAGATTGTACACACGTATGTATAAGTTCAGACCCCTCTTGTGGTGGTAACAGCCCTACGTCTCAGTGCTTGGGAGCTTCTGTCGTGTGGAATGTGTGAGTTACAGGGGGTGCGAACCCTTGTGCCAGAGGGGAGGGGTGGCTTATATAGAGGGCACTGCCCCTCATGAATACTCGGCAAACAAGGGTTCAACCATGGTAATAAAGGTGAACATTACTGATAACGTATTTAATAAATGCTACTTATAGCAACCAGTCGAATGCCTGCCTCTTGGCTTCCCTGGAGTGGCTTCTGATCTTCTACGGTCTACTGGCTTTTGGTTCTTCCGAGTGAAAGGAAACTATCGAATTGTGGGAGAAACCTTCGAGTGGATGTTTTGTCGAGTGACTGATGCGCCATTGTGATTTCAGTCAGAGTCTTCCTTGTAATCTTTAAGTTATTCAATGTAGTGGTCTTGGGTAGGGCATGTAGGTCAAGTTTATGACCCTACTTTAGGTACATATTCCCATCACCCGCCTTGCTCGGATTTAAGTTAAGGCTAGAGGTGATGGATCAGCCACGGGAGGGCAGGGAGAGTTCGTTGATCTCAATTAGGGGAGTAGGAGGGGTTCTAGGAAGTGTAGGGGACCGAGGGTGAGGAGAGACGCGGCCAGTGCGGCTTAAATAGCCAGAGCCGGATGTCGTCGGCTACAAGCCACCATGGATGCATGGTCGGAGATTTAGGCAAGCCGTAGACACATTGGCTATTTGAAATGAAATGATAGGAAGCTAATGGAGTGCCAGGCATGCGGGCAAAGTTGCGGCGCACCGTGTTGGGCAAGCAGCACACTAAGGTGCATTGTTCCCGCACGGGAGCGTCGTGTCCGTGTCTGGACGGTGATGAGAGTAGCAGGAAGGGGGTTACATTGATTCAGGAGATATAGGGCGTGGCGGTGTCGAGCAAAGGTGGCATGAGTAGAAGATTTGGGCAGCAGCAGAGGAGGTCCTGGCATTCAGAGCATGCCAAATGCATGCGATACACTGGCTGGCCGCGTGGTCACCATGTCCACTCACATGTGCATGGTGAGTCATCATGACCGGCCATGTCTAGTGTGTAGTCCATCCCAAATGGGGCATCTCTGAAATGATGGATTGACTAAAGCGACTTTGGGCTGATGGGATGGATCAGCTAAAGTTTGCTGTAACAAACTTGGGCATGAAGTTGTGGTCAAATGACTTTTGCAAAGGGCCGAAAAGCTTGTCAAAGGGGTTAAGGCTAGTAAGACTACAGTCCTGTGAAGTTTGAAAGGATTTGGACAAATATTGAATATAGTTGCTTCACAACTAACAATCTGGTCCATAAACTGGAATTTCAAGATGCACTCACATAGAGTGTTGGATTGGGATGGAACTTGGTAGATAATGATTATTTATACATAAGATGATACATTAAAATTTTCATACCATTTGGACATGCCAAAATAGTACTTCCTTTACAGTGGTCCTCTCTGGAGAGAATCTTGGGAAAATTATTTCGAAAAATTGGATGAATTAAATGATCCCAAATTTGGTGGAGGGAAGTTTTATGAGCTGGAGCATGTCATGCTAAATTGTCAGAAACTATGAAGCAATATAAAACATAGTTGCTTCACAAACTGAAAATATTACCAGAAACAAAGATTTGATTTTGTGCTTACATACATGGTTTGATGGAGATGAAATTAGGTATAGAGTGATGGTTTAGGCATATGGATGTCATGCTAATATTTGAACCCATTTGGATACCCCTAGCTATTACTTCTTTCACAAAGCTTCCCACTGGACACAAACTTGGAATTTTTTATGGAAGTAAATTTTGTCATGAGGAAATGATTTGGATATGAGAGAGTTACCAAAAAGTTTTATGGAAAATAAGAATATATAAATGGCACTTCCTTCACAAAGTGGCACTCTAGACAGAATGGAAGAATTAATATTCATGAATTATTTTTGAACTAGGAAAGGAAAGGTTTTGACATATTTGTGTAAGATATGATCCAAAGAATTTATGAGAATTTTATGAGAAATAAGGACAAGGCATAAATAACGTTGCTTCACAACCTAGAGAAAAAAAGGATTATTCCTTTAATAGAAAAAGCAAGATAAAGAAATAACTATTGGGGTTGTGATAGGATGGAAATGACATGATCTTGGGAAGCGTTTGAGAGAGTGACAAGCCACTTGGGAAAGGAAGAAGTGGTGATATTTCCAGGTTTGAAGAGCACAGAGCCACAAAAAATAAATTTCACATGAAAATCCAAAGAAATCCAAAAGAAAAAGGAAGGGACAAAAATTGGGGTGTTACAAACCTACCCCCTTACAAAATTATCATCCTTGAGATTTAGTTGCTCTTTGAACAAGTATGAATATTATGGCTTATGGAAGTCGTTTCCATCTCAGATATCCTTTCCCTTTATAAGTTGTTCCCACTGAATTTCATATGACTGACTGCTTTGCTCTGGGGTGGTTTATTTGATAGTATCCTACATTCTGATAGGTCTTACCTGATGTGTTACTCTCACTCCAATTCTTTTATGTCAGCTGACTTAACTCATATGCTAGTATAATGGGAATGTGTGCTCTTTCCACAAGTCCATGAGTGTTTTCTAGTTGATGGTTCATTCTTACACTACTGCACGATGCTGCTAACAGGACACTACAATCCGAGGACCTTCGACGAAACTGTCTGCGATGCATTAATCGCAAACAGTATTGTAATAAAACCATCAAAAAATATACAAAACATTTGCGATGGCGAAGACATGAAACATGATTCAGATTGTAGTTGCATGTGCAATGTGTGGCATACAGTTCCCTTGAATGAACTATTTGCGATGAGCATAACAGCAGAAACAGCCAGACATATGAAGGTGTGTGTGATATACATCATACAGTTCACTCGGATGAACTGTTTGTGAGTAGGCAACACAACAGAAACAGTTAGCGAGATCAAGGTGCGTGTGATATACGACATATAGTTCACTCGGATGAACTGTTTGCGATTAGTCGACCCAACAGAAATGGTTAAACTTAATAAGATATTTGTGATACGCGACAAATAGGTTAGTAATCAGAAATGTGTGGGAATATCGATAACAACACAACCGACTCCTGTTAGCAAGCCTTGTGTGTTGTGAGAAAACGATTGCTGGTATACAATTGTGAGCGATTGATGAAATCATCACCGATGGGTTCCATTGTTTAGTGCATGTGTGATGTGCTTTGCTCTATCCACACCAACATCTATGTTGTGTCTACAAAACATCAACATATATAGTTATAAGAACAAGATTGCATAACCAAATTAAGCACACAATTACATAAGTGACTACACACATAACATTTCCACACACCAAAGTAAGCAATTACATGCATACTAAACTAGGAAAAACGAGCATATAATCATCTACTTCTTGTTGTGGCGACGCTTGCCATTGTTCTGCTTCCGGCTAGATCCCTGGCCGTTTTGGGGAAGGAGGCACTTCCTTATGTCAATGATTTGCGTGTACATCTCATAGATCATGTACGCCTCCTTGGCCGTGTACACGACGTGAGATTTGTTGAGTTTCTTCATCCAGGACGAGTGTCAGGCATGCTTGTCCTTGTTGCACGAATCCTTCATGTCTCTTTAGTAGGGGTGGATGATGGCCTCAGCGAGGTGAACTAGTGAGTCCTTCTCATGCTTCTTTCTACCCCAGATCTTGTATTGGCCCTGGATGTCGACAAGATTCTGGTAGGCGATGCCCGAATTCTTGATCACATTTACATCATTGATGATGCCTACCATAGTGAACATGTAGTGGCGGTTGTTGACGAACCTGGCGAAACAATCACAAGGCCTCCTGGCCAGACAGTAATGGTAGACGAGGATGTGATTGCGCATGCACATCTAGGCATGGGTAACCTTGGGACGAGACCCGGAACAAGTGGTGTGTACTTGAGGTCGAACCTGACTGCCTTGTACTTCTCCTGAGCAAGCTACAACTCCATGATGTGGATGGAGTGCTGATGACCCACACGTATAGGGTATCAATCGTAGTCCTTTTGATAAGTAAGAGTGTCGAACCCAACAAGGAGCAGAAGGATATGACAAGTGGTTTTCAGCAAGGTAAAATCTGCAGGCACTGAAATTGTCGGTAACAAGTGATTGTGTGGTGAGATGATTCGTAGCGAGCAACAAGTAACAAAAGTAACAATGGTGCAGCAAAGTGGCCCAATCCGTTTTGTAGCAAGGGACAAGCCTGGACAAAGTCTTATAGAGGGATAACGCTCCCGAGGACACACGGGAATTTCTGTCATGCTAGTTTCATCATGTTCATATGATTCGCGTTCGTTACTTTGATAGTTTGATATATGGGTGGACCGGCGCTTGGGTACTACCCTTACTTGGACAAGCATCCCACTTATGATTAACCCCTCTCGCAAGCATCCGCAACTACGAAAGAAGAATTAAGACAAAGTCTAACCATAGCATTAAACTAGTGGATCCAAATCAGCCCCTTACGAAGTAATGCATAAACTAGCAACCTTACAAGTACCAATCGGAGTCTCGAGACGGAGATTGGTTACAAGAGATGAACTAGGGTTTGGAGATGAGATGGTACTGATGATGATGTTGATGGAGATGAGTCCCCTCCGATGAGAGGAGTGTTGGTGATGACGATGGCGACGATTTCCCCCTCCGGGAGGGAAGTTTCCCCGGCAGGATCGTCCTGCCGGAGCTCTAGATTGGTTCTGCTCAAGTTCCGCCTCGTGGCGGCGGCGAAACCATGAAAAAGCTCCCTTCTGATTTTTTTCTGGACGAAACCTTCCATATAGCAAAAGAGGGGGGCAAGTGGGACCGCAGGGTGCCCACAAGCCCCCATTGCGCGGCCTGGGTGGGTGGCTGCACCGTGCAGGCTTGTGGCCACCCCGTGGCGCCCCTCTGGCACTTCTTCGGCCCAGTATTTTTTTATAAATTGGGAAACCAATCTCCGTTGATTTTCACGGCGTTTGGAGTTGCGCAGAATAGGTATCTTAACTTTGCTCCACTTTCGGGCCAGAATTCCAGTTGCCGGTATTCTCCCTCTTCATGTAAACCTTGCAAAATAAGAGAGAAAAGGCATAAGAATAGTACCGTGAAGTGAAATAACAGCCAAAGAAGCGATAAATATCAACGTGAAAACATGATGCAAAATGGACGTATCAACTCCCCCAAGCTTAGACCTTGCTTGTCCTCAAGCGAAAGCCGAGCTCAATAAATATGTCCACATGTTTAGGGAGAGAGATGTCGACAAAACAAGATACGAACATGCATGCATCGTAAACATGATCAGAACAGCAATACCAACATATAATCTCTCATGCTAAAGTGATAATTCCTTCACAAAGTAAAGCATGGATCAAGAACCTTACCGAGAAGTAACAACCGATAGCCTTTAGTCATGGAAGCAATTGCAATTTATCACAACATCAGAAAGATTCAAATAAGAGCTTGTAAAGCAAATCCACATACTCAATCATTCTTTCGTTCTCTACAATTGCTACAACTCACGTGGTACTCATGAGATCAAAGTTTCAGCTGGACACACAGAAAGATAGGGGCTTGTAGTTTTGCCTCCCAACTGCTTACCTCAAGGGTAATGTCAACAATAATAATTCATGCATACTTACCTCTAAGTTTACATATGAATATAGATCTTTCCCAAGCATATGACATTAGCCAAGATAAAGGCGAAACAAGGAATTGGTGAAGATCACCATGACTCTTTCAAGGACAAAAAGTAAAGGTACAAGATAGGCCCTTCACAAAGGGAAGTAGAGGTTATCATGCGCTTCTGAGGTTTGGATGCGTGTCCTCTTAGTGCGGAGGAACGTCACTTTGTATTGCCCCCTGTGATAAAGAACTTAATTATGCGGTCTCTCGCTTTTATGTGTTCCTCATCACAGGTTTGTAAAAAACTTATTTTCCACACACTAATAGATCATACATATTACAGAGCAATTTTTATTGCTTGCACTAATGACAACTTACTTGAGGGATCTTATTCAATCCATAGGTAGGTATGGTGGACACTCATGGCAAAACTGGTTTGAAGGTTTATGGATACACAAGTAGTATCTCTACTTGGTGCGGGAGTTTTGGCTAATATGAGGTGGAAGCATTCGTCACATGCTAAGGGATCTCTAATCATATAGCATTGTTCAGAGCCAAGCAAACACAATCCATTACGTTGTCTTCCTTGTCCAACATCTACTTCTAGGCATGCAATAGTTTGGTGAGTGTTCACAATCATAGATGGTGTCAGAGATGATATATTTATTTGTGAACCTCTCCTTCTTTATCACTTTGTATTAATTGCAACAATGACCAAGGTCTACGTTTTCCTACCCTCAACAAGTTTCAACCCTCATTATTTTTATATGTGAAGCCATCACTTCCCATAAGATCATTACATGATCTTGCATGCTTTTGTTCTATTCTCACTCTTTTGATCATGGCAAAAGGCAAAGCCCTTCAACTAAGATACTCCTTATTATATGGCTCACGAGCAAGAATACATCGGGGGTGACACAAAGCTAAACTCAAGACTAAAACACTAAGACTTTTAAACTACTAAAGAAAAAAAGAAAACTGAAAAGGAAAACTAAAACAAAGGTAAAGGCAAAAGATGTGATGGTGATACGATAACGGGGTAACTCCCCCAAGCTTGGCAAAAGCCAAGGGGATTGCCCATACCAATGCTCAGTTGTCTTCCTTAGGTGGTGGTGGTGGAGTTGTTGCTACCTTTGATTCCAAGAGGGCCATTAGTCTTCGATTTATACTTTGGAGATCTGTGATATGTTTCTCCAGCAAAACAACTTCACGAGTGAGACAAGTATTGCGAGCACGAGTTGTTTCACAAAACCTCAAGAGTTCAATCAAAGATGGAGATAGTAGGTGGAGGTAGGGTTGGAGGAAATCCACTTCTTGAACTTCTTCCTTGTTGAGCACATATTGCATTTCGTCCCATGCCTGATCCTTCTCCTTAGCCTTGCCCTTGGTTTCTTTAGGTAGCCTCTCCTTAGCCTCCATGACCTCCATCCTTTTTAGATCAGCATGAACTTCTCCATAGATTTTACGGAGGTTGTTCTCCCCCACAAACTCTTGAGAAGACATCTTGACCTAGATCTGCGGCAGAAAACAGGCTCGAAACGAAAAACAGAGGAAATCTGCATGATGCAGGGGTCAGACCAAACGGAAGTATATATAATGATTTTTTGCAGACGAGAAGGAGCCCCTGCACGAAAACGGAGTCCGGGAGGCGCACGAGGTGGCCAAAAGACCTCATGGCACGGCTAGGGGGTGGGCCCGCGCCGTGCAGGCTTGTCGCCTCCTCGTGCACTTTCCGGACTACTTCCATTTTTTGTATTTTTTTAAATATTCCAAAACGGAGAAAATTTCCTATTGGAAAAGTTTTGGACTCAATTTTCTTACCGAATCACACACCTCTTCGTTTTCGGTGTCTGAAACAGGCTGATAAATGTCCCTTAGGTATTCTTTCGGAGTTATGGTATTGATGATATTGCTTTCAACATTTATGGGAGTACCTGAGATATAATGCTTGATTCTCTGCCCATTTACCACTCCCGGACAATTACCTTCCTTGTTGTTGATCTTGATAGCACTGGAACGATATACTTCCTCAACAACATAGGGACATTCCCATTTAGAGAGAAGCTTGCCTGCAAAGAATCTTAAACGAGAGTTATATAGCAAGACATAATCACCTACATTGAACTCACGCTTTTGTATCCTCTGATCATGCCACCTCTTAACCTTCTGTTTGAAGAGCTTGGCATTCTCATATGCTTGAGTTCTCCACTCATCAAGCGAGCTAATGTCAAATAACCTCTTCTCACCGGCAAGTTTGAAATCGAAGTTGAGATCTTTGATTGCCCAATAAGCTTTATGCTCTAGCTCAAGAGGTAAGTGACATGCTTCACCGTACACCATTTTGTACGGAGACATGCCCATGGGATTCTTATAGGCAGTTCTATAAGCCCACAGTGCATCATCGAGCTTCTTAGACAAATTCTTTCTAGACCTGTTGACAGTCTTGCAGAATTAGTTTAATCTCTCTGTTGCTTAGCTATACTTGACCACTAGACTGAGGGTGGTAGGGAGACGCAATTCAATGGTTGACATCGTACTTAGCAAGCCTTTTACGGAAAGCACCATGAATAAAGTGTGAACCATCATTGATCATTAGATATATAGGGACTCCAAATCTAGGGAAGATAACTTCTTTCAGCATCTTGAGAGAGGTGTTGTGATCAACACTACTAGTGGGGATAGCTTCTACCCACTTAGTGACATAATCAACAGCAACCAAGATATGCGTATACCCATTGGATTTTGGAAAAGGTCCCATAAAATCAAAGCCCCAGACGTCAAATGGTTCAATGACAAGTGAATAGTTCATAGGCATTTCCTGACGTTTGCTAATGTTACCTACTCTTTGACATTCGTCACAAGACAGGACAAACTTACGGGCATCCTTGAAGAGAGTGGGTCAATAGAAACCTAATTGCAATACCTTGTGTGCAGTTCTATCTCCCGCATGGTGTCCTCCGTAGGCCTTGGAGTGACACTTCTGTAGGATCTGTCCCTGTTCATGTTCAGGTACACAACATCTAATAACACCATCTACTCCTTCCTTATAAAGGTGAGGATCATCCCAAAAGTAGTGTCTCAAGTCAAAGAAGAATTTCTTCTTTTGCTGGTACGTGAAACTAGGTGGTATATATTTGGCAACGATATAGTTAGCATAATCAGCATACCACGGTACACTACGGGAAGTATTGATGACATTCAATTGCTCATCGGGAAACCTATCATCAATAGGTTGTGGGTCATCAAGAACGTTTTCCAACCTAGACAAGTTATCTGCTACAGGGTTATCAGCACCCTTCCTGTCAACAACGTGCAAATCAAATTATTGTAGCAAGAGAACCCATTTGATAAGTCTAGGTTTAACATCCTTCTTCTCCATGAGGTACTTAATAGCAGCATGATCAGTGTGAATAGTGACTTTGGAATCAATTATGTAAGACCTGAACTTTTCACATGCAAACACGACTGCTAAAAATTCCTTCTCCGTACTAGCATAGTTTCTCTGGGCACTGTCTAGAGTTTTACTAGCGTAGTGAATAACATTCAACTTCTTATCAACTCTTTGCCCTAGAACAACACCAACAGCATAATCACTAGCGTCACACATGATCTCAAAAGGTAGGTTCCAATCAGGTGGTTGAACAATAGGTGCAGTTATCAAAGCCCTCTTAAGTATTTCGAAGGCTTCCTCATAATCATCGTCAAAGACAAAAGGGATATCCTTTTGCAAGAGATTGGTAAGAGGCCTAGAAGTCTTAGAGAAGTCTTTAATGAACCTTCTATAGAAACCAGCATGACCACGGAAACTTCTTATTCCTCTGATATCTGTGGGGTATGGCATTTTCTCGATTGCATCAACCGTAGCCTTATCAACTTCAACACCTCTTTCAGAAATTTTATGTCCTAAGACGATGCCTTCATTAACCATAAAGTGGCACTTCTCCCAATTCAAGACAAGGTTGGTGTCTTTACATCTCCGTAAGTGTAGCGACCCGACTCAAGACGAGTCAAGCCTCTGGTGTTTCCGTACCATCCCAAGATCATGCTGGTACACACTCAGTACATCAATGTATATATCAAGAGTTCAATCACACACCTTTATTAATCAAAATCTCATATCGAGTACTTTATTACAATAATGGATTACAATAAAGTGGCTGAAGGCCAGCTCATGAGATATCTAACGAAGACTAACAGAAGCATCAGGTAGACGAGTCCATCCGACTCCAGGGCATGTCGTTGAGCGTAGATCGTAGCCTCACTCCTGGTCAGAAAAGTACTCTACAACATGATACGTTGCAGCCGTGTAGGTCAGCATATGGAATATGCCGGCAAGTCATCAAAGAGAGGGGTAAAAATAATAATCAACTATCTCTACATGCATATTTGGCAGGTGGGGCTATAAGTTTTGCATAAAGCCAATTTTCTCCTACAACAAGAGGGGCTGAAAAATATTACTACATTGTTTGTTGTTAACGAGATGGTTCCGCCAACCAATTCTCGTACCCGAGTTGTTGTTAACACCCACATCATTATTAAGTTGTGTCGAGAGTTCAGGGGAATTCCAATGCCTTCGGCTCAAGTTGTCCATGACCGTGGACACGGCTAATCGATTAGGTTTGGGCACTGTGCAGAGTTTTGCACACGTTCCCCACAAGATTTGATCGCCTCCGAGTATGTCCTCGCACTTCAGGGTGTTTGAAGACCGGATGATCAAAACATGGTCTTTCAACGGGTCCCTCTGAATCCCTGTCGGTGCCCATCCATTCCTACCGTTCTTCTACATCTGCTAGCACTGCCTGTCCAGAGTCGCCACATTGTCCAACCAAGCTAGAGCCCATAATGACTTGTGGCTGTGCAGGTAAGCCTTGGGTCTTGAAGCCTCCGTCCGTCTCTTCGAGCCTGGGTGAAGCTTTCCGCAAGATGTCATGGCCGTCTCCAGCATCCCGGGTCATCCACTTGTTTCTCCAGGGAGCCGATCAACCATCCTTCACCCAGAGTTGCATTGCATCACGTGGTCTTGAAAATCTTGTCTTAACCGGTCTTGGTTATTTAATCAACCTCGCATCACTCGTGTTATGCACTCAACCAAAATCCCGTCTACTCGAGCATAGCAATATGAAATTTGTCGTCCCGGGGCCAAGTATCGGGGTTGTTGTGTGCCTACCACATGATACTACAACCTATACTAAAATTTCCAAGTACCTAAGCAGCATGCAATTGGGCAAAGAAAGGTGAAACTACCATGCATCGAAAAACATAGGAGATAGTATGATCAAAATGACTTGCCTTGATGATAGTTGTCTTGATCGAGCACTTCTAAGTAACAAGCTTCGTACTCCGGGTGATCTACCGATACAAAAAAATACACACCATAAGCACTACAATCAAACAACAAGTAAAAATAACATCACAAGTAAATAGTTGCTATGGCCTAAGTGAAAGAATCCACTATACATCACTAAGGAAGAAACTTGTTTCTGTTAAAACCCCAAGTAAAAATATTTAAAAAAAATTAAACTTATACCACAGTAAGATATAATCACTAGGAAGCAGTAGCAAAAAGAATCAAATCAAAATCATTTTTTAAACTCCTGGAATAAGCAAAACAATGTTTAAACTAAATCTGATCTAATTCAAATTTCAAAATTTCACACATAGACAATTTATATATTTTAAAAAACTACAGAAATTTTTGGATCTATTGGAACAAGTTTCAACTCCATTGGAATTCGGGATCAAAAGCTATGATCAAAACAAAATTGAACCTTTCTCTGTTTTCGAATTAAACAGAAAAAGAGAAAACAGATACTAACAGACAGTGGTACACGTGGCAGTTTCTGATTGGCTGATGGGTGTTTTCTGCGAGGGAAAACTAACACACGGCCGCAATCTAAAGAAAACTACTCGGCTCAGTTTAAGTGACAGAAAAACCGGTCCGGTTTTCTTGACCCGAAGGGGTATGCACATCTAATCCAACCCATTGATCTAAGATCCTACGGTGGAAAAACAACAAAAGGAAAACTAGAGGAGGGGGTGGAGACTTACAGAGAGTTGGCCGGCTAGGGGCTACTCCGGCGAGGTCCATGGCGGCGCTAGCGAGGGGAGGAGCTCCCGTGGTCTCCGGCGTGGTCTGAGGAGTCGAGGAGATGGCGGCGGTCCTCCTCGGGCGGTTGGTGGCGGTGGGGAGGCAGCTCGAGGCGGGGAGAGGGTAGCAGGGCGCCAGGGGCTTCGGGGCGAGGCTCGGCTCCGGCGAGCTTGGGCCGAGGGCGGCGGGGGCTTGGGCAGGGGGCGGCGGCTAGGGGAACGGGGCAAGGGCGCTGCGGGGGTATTTATAGGGGGGGCTAGGGGGCTCGGGCGAGGGGTGGCGTTGCGGGGTGGGGCGCGCTGCGGGTGGGGACGGTCGCGGGGGCGGGCCCAGGCGTCAGCGGGGTGGGCTTAGCGCCGGTGCGGTCGGTTGACCAGATGGGAAAGGGATCCCAGATCCCGGGCTGAGCTTCGAGGTGGGCCGGCTATAAAGCGCCGGCTGGCGCTTTCCTTTTAAAGAATAATAATTCCGGCTTTAGTTGTTTTCCTAAAAACAGAAACTAAAAGGAATTAAAAGGAAACCAAATAAAATATTTAATATAGGGTATTATATACAAAAACGATCAGAAAAATATCCTCTACTCGATTAACATTTTTTAAGGCAAAAATAAAAACTTTAAAATAATGTTTTTTTCAGAAAAAATCCCTTATGCTATATTTTCTTTTTGCAATTATTTTCACGATAAAACTTTGGCTTTCTTGGCTCAAAATATTTCAAAAATGCCTCACACTTTGGAGGGTCATTTTCCTCCGCTCTCTCTTGCGTGCAAGAGATTATTTCCCGGCACTTCTCGTGTGAAGAAAAAAATAGAAATGCAAAAGCAAAAGTCGAAAGAATTCAAATGCAAACTTTATTTAAATCAATATGCATAGATGCTTAGCTACAATGTAAAACATTCCCAATTATGAAAATTGGGATGTTACACTAAGACTCAATCAAGGTTGCTGAGGCAATTATCAAAGGAAGAACCGTAAACGGAAAAGTCATCCATGAAAACCTCGACAATCTTTTCACAAAAGTCAGAGAATATAGCCATCATACATATTTGAAAGGTGGTAGGTGTATTACATAAGCCAAAAGGCATACGTCTATAAGCAAAGGTACCGAAAGGGCAGGTGAAAGTGGTTTTCTCCTGATCAGATTGTTCAACTGGTATTTGGGAGAAACCAGAATAACCGGCTAGAAAGCAGAAGTGTGTGTGTTTGGACAACCTTTCTAGCATTTGGTCGATAAAAGGCAGAGGGTAATGATCTTTCCTAGTTGCCTTATTCAACTTCCTAAAATCAATCACCATCCTATAGCCAGTAATAATCCTATGTGGGATCAACTCATCCTTATCATTAGGGACAGCGGTGATGCCTCCCTTCTTAGGAACGCAATGCACCACACTCACCCAGTCGCTATGAGCAACATGATAGATAATACCCGCTTCCAGGAGCTTTAGTATTTCTTTTCTCACTACTTCTTTCATCTTAGGATTCAATCTCCTTTGATGATCAACAACTGGTTTGAATTCAGGATCAGTTTTGATCTTGTGCTGGCATAGAGTGAGACTAATGCCCTTAAGATCATCAAGAGTATATCCTATAGCAGCACGGTGCTTCCTCAGAGTTTTTAGTAACTTCTTTTCTTCATGCTCTGAGAAGCTAGCACTAATAATAACATGATATATCTCTTTTTCATCAAGATAGGCATACTTAAGAGTATCAGGCAACTATTTAAGCTCGAACTCTAAGGGATCAGTAGGAGGTACGGCAATAGAAGCTAAGGCAATAGTTTCATCCCTACTAGGCGACTCCTTTTCATGAGGTTGTCTACCAAACTTAGAGAAATTGAAATCATGTGACACACCTTCAAAGCCAACAGTGACAGTTTGCTTCTCACAGTCAATATGATCATTGACGGTATTGAGAAAAGGTCTGCCAAATATGATGGGATAGAAGCTATCTTGTGCGGTAGCAAGAACGAGGAAATCAGGAGGATACTTCGTTTTACCACACAAGACTTCAACATCCCTAACAATTCCCACAAGGCAGATAGTATCTCTATTGGCAAGCTGAATAGTGACATCTATAGGTTCTATCTCAACAGGTGCAATCTCATCTTTGACTTCATCGTATAAGGATTGAGGTATTGCACTAACACTAGCACCCAAGTCACATAAACCATGATAACAATGATCTCCTATCTTAACAGAAACTACAGCATGCCAATAACAGGCATATGTTTGTCTCTAACGTGAGGTTTAGCAATTCTAGCAGCATCTTCAGAGAAGTGAATATTATGCCCCTCAACTTCTTCAGACAGAAGATCTTTGATAATAGCAATGCTAGGTTCAACTCTAATTTGCTCAGGGGGTGTAGGTGTTCTAATATAGCCTCTATGTATGACAGTTGAAGCTTTAGAATGATCCTTTATCCTAACAGGGAAAGGTGGTTTCTCAATGTAAGCACTGGGTACCACAGGATCATCATAGGCAATGACTTTCTCTTCAACTGGAGTGGGTTTGACTACATTGAGTTATAAAGGAGGATGAAATTTAAACCACTTCTCTTTGGGGAGATCAATATGAGTAGCAAAAGATTCACATAATGAAGCTACTATCTCAGAGTCAAGTCCATACTTAGCGCTAAAGTCTCAAGAAAGGATTTAACGCAATCAAAAGTGAAATTCATACCTGACTCCTTACCTTCTTCAAGCTCCCAATCTTCAGAGTTGCATTTAATTCTCTCCAATAAATTCCATTTGAAGTCAATATCTCGCTTCATAAAAGAACTGGTACAAGAAGTGTCAAGCATGGTGCGATCATCATGAGAAAGCCGAGCATAGAAGTTTTGAATGATAATTTCTCTCGAGAGCTCATGATTGGGGCATGAATATAGCATTGATTTAAGCCTCCCCCAAGCTTGGACGATGTTTTCTCTGTCACGCGGCCAAAAATTATAAATATAATTCCGATCATGATGTACTAAATGCATAGGATAAAACTTTTGATGAAATTACAATTTCAACCGATTGTAGTCCCATGATCCAGTATCATCACATAACCTATACCATGTCAACGCCTTATCCTTCAAAGATAAAGGAAAGACCTTCTTCTTGACCTCATCCTCGGGCACACCTGCAAGCTTAAATAAACCACAAACTTCACCTACATAGATTAGATGCAAGTCTGGATGTGATGTTCCATCTCCTGTAAAAGGATTAGCCAGCAGTTTCTCAAGCATACGCGAAGGAAATTCAAAGAAAATATTTTTAGTAGGTGCAGCAACTTGAGGAGCAACTCTTTGTGCTTCCATTCGAGGTGAAGATACCCCGAACAAGCCCCTCAAAGGATTAGTATCCATCGTGACAAGTGACAATAAATTTCAGCACACTATATGAATGTTTCCTTACCAAGTTCCACTTACCAAAGGCGCTTCACTCCCCGGCAACGGGGCCAGAAAAGATTCTTGATGACCCACAAGTATAGGGGATCAATCATAGTCATTTCGATAAGTAAGAGTGTCGAACCCAACGAGGAGCAGAAGGATCTGACAAGTGGTTTTCAGCAAGGTAAGATCTGCAGGCACTGAAATTGTCGGTAAGAAGTGATTGTGTGGTGAGATGATTCGTAGCGAGCAACAAGTAACAAAAGTAGCAACGATGCAGCAAAGTGGCCCAATTCCTTTTGTAGAAAGGGACAAGCCTGGACAAAGTCTTATAGAGGATAAATGCTCCCGAGGACACACGAGAATTTCTGTCATGCTAGTTTCATCATGTTCATATGATTCACGTTCGTTACTTTGATAGTTTGATATGTGGGTGGACCGGCGCTTGGGTACTGCCCTTACTTGGACAAGCATCGCACTTACGATTAATCCCTCTCGCAAGCATCTGCAACTACAAAATAAGAATTAAGACGAAGTCTAACCATAGCATTAAACTAGTGGATCCAAATCAGCCCCTTACAAAGTAACACATAAACTAGGGTTTAAGCTTCTGTCACTCTAGCAACCCATCATCTAGTTACTACTTCCCAATGCCTTCCTCTAGGCCCAACTAATGGTGAAGTGTTATGTAGTCGATGTTCACATAACACCACTAGAGGAAAAACAACATACAACATATCAAAATACCGAACGAATACCAAATTCACATGACTATTATTAGCATGACTTATCCCATGTCCTCAGGAACAAAAAGTAACTACTCACAAAGCATAATCATAATCATGATTAGAGGTGTAATGAGTAGCATCAAGGATCTGAACATAAACTCTAAGAATTTGCCGTGGTGCGTGTGCTTCTTGCAATATTGGGGCGCGATGAAAAGGTTGAAGAGACACAAGGGTTAAATGGCCGCTGTGATAAATGGGGGCCAACCGACGTGTAGTCGTCTCGTCTTGTCATCGTGTTCATAGCGGAGGATTCCAGTGCATGCTTGAGAACCCCACATGTCTTTCGTTTGACCACGCATGGGCTCGAAGAGGCGCCAAATGTATCATTGATGGGCAGAGCCTGTTGCTGCGCAACATCGCAGTTTACCGTGCACAATCGAGCAAGATACCCGTCCGGCTAGTTTAGGCACGCCTCGGCTAGAACAGGGGCAAATCATGGGCGTTTATGTGCAAAAAACATTGCAACAACGAAGTGTGTGGAATGACTTCAATCATAACTTTACCCGTGAGTGATGAGGTCAAAGTTACACAGAAGGGTGATGATGGACACTCGAGTGCGATAATAAATTTTGCTTTCTATAGGGCACACGATTGAAGAAACCAACTATGTACAATAATATCCAATATCATAGTCGACTTAGCTATACAGATCGTTTGCAATGAGATCAACATGGGAAACCCATTGGAGAATGGTTAATAAAATCTAAGTCCGTTGCATATTAAGGTCAAAATAGTACTACCAATATATGAGTCGCATACGATGCCATTTCAACGATTGTATCAGAAAAGCCCGAAATATTACAAGGTTCAAATTCCACAGTTATATGGCTCAAATTCTAATATTACAAGGTTCAAATTGGCATTAGAAATGAAATTCCGCTCATTCAGTTGCAAACACCCACGTCAATCAGCTAAATATCGATATAAGAGAGTTTCAAACTAATATTACCACTTCCAACGCTAGTTTCGAAACCTCATCACTTCTGCAAAGGGATCAACCACTCAAAAGTCATGTATGGGGTTGACACAATGACTCCCGATTACTCTATCATCTGAAGTTCCAAGATGAAATTCATATTTTCTTGTAGACATTTCCATCCTGCCGTTGCCGCCGGCACTGACCAACAAACCATTCATTTTTGCAAAATAAATGTAGGGCAAACCTTGTTACCTTCAGCACCCTTGCTCTCACAACAAAGAGCCTTGCGAATATAATCTCCGGTAAGGTCCCTCGGTAGGAGTTCAAAGTAATTTCTGAGAGATGCAGATCTAGGCATTCGATGTGGTTGTTATATTGTATCACATTATCCGCCACCGGTCCTATTCTTATGTGCAAAACAAGAGAACGTATTAGTACCTACATGCATTTTTGAACAATACTACATGCCTATTTGGTTTGCAAGATTTTTAAAATGCACTAACGTGCCATCTTCGATTCGACATGATTAACATGGGCATTTCATTAAAATCTAGAAAAATGTAGTCTTCTTCACAAGAGGTTGGAGTGGATGAAAAATCCCCTAAGAAAACTAGTACATTTGAATCCAAAGGAGAAATTCTTATGGATTGTAACCATATGAATCAAGCAACCAATATGGGGAAAACATGTATGTAATAGAATCCTCCAAAATTCCTTTAGAATTCACAGTACATTGTCATTGTGAACATGGGAAAAGGTGCCAAAAATTGATCTCCCTTGTGGTTAACATTTAACATGTAATGAACATCACCTTGAAATATAGCTTCTGAGGCACGGAAAGCATCTCAGGAAACTAATAACTTGTTCGAGGTTGGGGCCGATAGATTTTAGTGCCAAGACCTTCACTACACACAGATGCGAGTTCAAGCTTGTCGAATCATTTTCTAGATAACAAATGAACATACATCTTCAAAATTTGAAATAATGTTAATTTCAAGAAGGAGAGGTAGAAGGCGACTGTTGTACCTAAACGGGTGTGGATCCAATAACAAGCTCAGAGTATTTGACAGACAAGTAGCCCACCACTGCCAATTTTGGCGTAGAAATGACACTGATTCTTGTTGGACCTTGTTGATCAACTACAAGTAATCTCTCAAGTGAAGGTGTGTCTTCAATGACCATACTATGGTAGACCTTTTTTGATCTCTTGTTCCATTACCAGCAACACACTAAATAGTCGGGAGATTCATGGAGGTGATGTGGAAGCTACTCAACCCATTGATCGCCTGAAGACGAAGGTACTTGAGTGCAGTACACCCACAGAGCAGGTGCTCCATGTCATCCTTTGGGATGTAGATGATGACGAGCTCGATGTGCTTCAATCTTGGTAGAAAAAGAGCGGGCGCGACATTAGGGGATGAGAGATCATGAACTTGGCAAGACGCAGCGTGGGTGCGAGGCGGAGTGCGGACGTTGGCAGCGAGCGCATATGCCCATCATTAATACTGAGCTGCTCAAGCTGATCTAGGACAGGGGATTGATACGTCTCCAATGTATCTATAATTTTTGATGGTTTCATGCTATTATCTTGTCAAACTTTGGATGTTTTGCATGCCTTTTATATATTTTTTGGGACTAACTTATTAACTCAGTGCCAAGTGCCAGTTCCTGTTTTTTCCATGTTTTTGACCCCTTTGAGAGGAGGATTCTGAACGGATTCCAAACGGAATGAAACTGCCAAAAAGATTTTTCCCAGAACAGAAAAAGATCGGAGAGCCGGAGAATCACGGCAGGGGGCCACCAGGGAGCCCACAAACCCTCATGGCGCGGCCAGGGGGGCCCGCGGCCCCCTGGCTTGTGGGCTCCCTGAGGCCCCTTTGCCCTAGATTTTGCGCCTATATATCCCCAAAAATTCCACAAAAAATTGGGAGATCATCGAAAGTACTTTTCCGCCGCCGCAAGCTTCTGTCTCCGCAAGATCTCATCTGGGGCACGTTCTGGTGCCCTGCCGGAGGGGGGATTCGGATACGGAGGGCATCTTCATCAACACCATGACCTCTCCGATCATGCGTGAGTAGTTCACCATAGACGTACGGGTCCATAGCTAGTAACTAGATGGCTTCTTCTCTCTCTTGGATCTTCAATACAAAGTTCTCCATGATCTTCATGGAGATCTATCCGATGTAATCTTCTTTTGTGGTGTGTTTGTCGAGATCCGATGAATTGTGCATTTATGATCAGATTATCTATGAATGTTATTTGAGTTTCTTCTGATCTCTCTTATGCATGATTTCATATCCTTGTAATTCTCTTCGAGTTGTGGGTTTTGTTTGGCCAACTAGATCTATGATTCTTGCAATGGGAGAAGTGCTTGGTTTTGGGTCCATACCGTGCAGTGACCTCACCCAGTGACAGAACGGGTAGCGAGGCACGCATCTTGTTGTTGCCATCAAGGGTAAAAAGATGGGGTTTTCATCATTGGTTTGACATTATGCCTCTACGTCATGTCATCTTGCTTAAGGCGTTACTCTGTTCGTCATGAACTCAATACACTAGATGCATGCTGGATAGCGGTCGATGTGTGGAGTAATAGTAGTAGATGCAAAAAGTATCGATCTACTTGTCTCGGACGTGATGCCTATATGTATGATCATTGCCTTAGATATCGTCATGACTTTGCGCGGTTCTATCAATTGCTCGACAGTAATTTGTTCACCCACCATGATATTTGCTATTTTGAGAGAAGCCTCTAGTGAACACTATGGCCCCCGGGTCTACTCCACACCATATTTTCAGCCTTACACTTTTTACTTCGTTGCACTTTCAGCCTTCACATCTCACTTTGCAAACAATCTTGAAGTGATTGACAACCCCTTTGAAGCGTTGGGTGCAATCTCGTTTGTGTTTGCGCAGGTACTCTGGACTTGATGAGACCCTCCTGCTGGATCGATACCTTGGTTCTCAAACTGAGGGTAATACTTACTGCTCCTTTGCTGCATCACCCTTTCCCTTTCAAGGGAAAAACCAACGCAAGCAAGTCTCCGTCAACGTGTCAATTTCTGGCGCTGTTGTTGAGAAGTAGCAGGGATCGGAACCACTCATCAAGCTTGGCTCGGTCCTTGCCATTGGAATGAAACTTGCGCGTGCTAAGTATCTAATTGGGCCATGGTGACGGCCGAGGATCTGGGACAACACGATCAAGCTCTTGCGATAGCCATGGCAGAGCATCTGGGCGTCGATGAGGTCAAGAGGGCTGGAGTGCCATATGGGTGCCACCGTCGGGAAATGACAGTTGTCCGTGCCCCATATTTGATTGGGAGCAGGAAGACGATGACTATCAACGTATCATCAGAGAGGCTGCTGATAAAGCCTAGGCTTGCTTGAGTCGCTTGCAATTCTTGCTTGACCCACCTCCACTTGCTGGTAGCCTCATTCTCCACCTCCCGAGTCTCCTTGTGAGTGGCGTTTTCTGAGAGAAGTCGGAGTACATGGAATATTTAGTTAAAACAGGGCAAAAGAAAAGTGTATTGGTAACTACAAGTTAGTAGGTAGGAATAGAGTAAGAAAATGGAATAACAATTAGTTTCTTAAACACTAGACAATTCCTTTGATATTGCTGGGTAAGTCAACATGCAGATACTTGAAAAGAACACTTACTTGGAAGAAAGTCTGGTCGGATGATATCATCGGAGAAGTTAGCATATATCTCATGACCATGCTCTTCTACGTGCAGTGCAATTTTATTGCTAGCTTTCAGTACATAGAACTTAGAAATTTATGTCCAAAGGCCCGTGCAAAAATAGGAATGACTACTTTCATCAAGTCTTACAGAAGCAGCGATTGTAAATCCATGGTTTGTGTTCAGTATGACATCCCTACAGTCTTGAGTTATGTAAAGGGAAAGATTGTGTACTACATATGTTGTTGCATAGCAAGGGATGTGCTGCAAAAAATGGTAGGATTTTTAAATAATATGGTAACTGATGTCAACTATTCTTCCCCTTTGCAATGGCACCAGAAGAATGCTGTTAGCACTCTCCGACAATCAAAACTAGAAGAATGTTGTTGACGGCCCACAAGCGCATGGGATTGTAGCAGTTTTCGAGGGTAGATTATTCAACCCAAATTTGTTGGTTCGCACGACGAGAGGTGAGAGAATACTCTCAAGTATTAGCAGCTGAATATGTCAGATTCAACCACATCTGAAAGATTAGTATCTGCAAGCAAAGTAGTAACAGCAAAGTAGCGAGTAACGGGAGTGTAACGAGCAATAGCAGCCGCAAGGAGAAGCAGTAGTGACAGCAGTAGCAAGTAGCAACGGTAGCAAGCGACAGTAGCAGCAGAGCAAGACAAGTAACAGCAGTAGCAACAATACTAGCAGCAGCAGAGCAAGACAAGTAACAGCAGTAGCAAGAGTAGTAGCAGCAGCAGAGCAAGACAAGTAACAACAGTAGTAGCAGCAACAATAGGACAAACTCGTAGGCAACGCGTCGGTGATTTGTTTGGATGATATTCATCATGCAACAGCTATAACATGGAGAGATATGTGGCTAGCTCCCGTTCGTCAATGTGATGTAGGCATGCATTCCATGTGTCGTCATACGTGCTTAGGGAAAAGAACTTGCATGACATCTATTTTCCATCCCTCCCGTGGCAGCGGGGTCCAAAAGGAAACTACGGGATATTAAGGTTCTCCTTTTAATAAAGAACCGGACCAACGCATTAGCACTTGGTGAACACATGAACTCCTCAAACTATGGTCATCACCGGGAGTGGTTCCGATTATTGTCACCCGGGGGTTGCCGGATCATAACACATAGTAGGTAACTACAACTTGCAAGATCGGATCTAAAACACACGTATATTGGTGACAACATAATAATTTCAGATCTGAAATCATGGCACTCGGGCCCTAGTGACAAGCATTAAGCATGGCAAAGTAGTAGCAACATCAATTTCAGAACATAGTGGATACTAGGGATCAATCCCCATCAAAACTAACTCGATTACATGATAGATCTCATCCTACTCATCACCGCCCAGCGAGCCTACGAATAGATTACTCACGAACGACGAAGAGCTTCATGGAATTGGAGAGGGTAGAAGGTTGATGATGACGATGGCGATGATTTCCCCTCTCCGGAGCCCAAGACGGACTCCAGATCTGCCCTCCGGATGAAGAACAGGTGGTGGCGGCGGCTCCGTATCGCAAACGCGATGAAAACTTCTCTTTTTATTTTTTCTGGGACAAAAGAGGACTTATAGAGATGAGGTTGGGGGTGGCAGAGCCGTGTGGGCCCCACAAGCCTGCCTACCGCCACCAGGGGGGTGGTGGTGGAGCCAGGGCTTGTGGCCCAGTGGCCCACCCCCTCAGGTGGAACTTGGCACAGATATTTTTTATATTTTCCTAAACTGCTCCCCGTAAATTTTCAGGACGTTTGGAGAACTTTGATTTCTGCACAAAAATAACATCAAGGCAATTCTGCTGAAAACTACATCAGTCCAGGTTAGTTCCATTCAAATCATGCAAAAGAGAGTCCAAAACAAGGGCAAAAGAGTTTGGAAAAGTAGATACGATGGAGACGTATCAACTCTCCCAAGATTAAAACCTTGCTTGTCCTCAAGCAAATCAGTTGACAAAGTGAGAGAGAAAGAAAAACTTTGACAAACTCTATTTGATCTTGTTGTTGCAACTATGTCTAACTCATAACCAAAATTTCAGCAAGATCACAAGTGAACCACATAAGCAAATGACACAAAGGTCTCATAGTAAACTAACATGAATGGCATAATCAGCTAACGAGCACATAATAATGAGTTTCAAATACCAACACTTCAATCAAAACAAGCATGATGCAATATGAATAGGTGGTATCTCGCTAGCTCTTTCTGAGACCGCAAGACATAAATGCAGAGCACTTTCAAAGATCAAGGGCTGACTAAACATTGTAATTCATAGCACCGAAGATCCAGTCATAGTCATACTCAATATCAATCAAAAGCAAAGCATAAAAATGACAGAGGTTCTCTCTAATTGGTGCTTATATAAGAGGAGGATGACTCAACAGGAAAATAAATAGACAGGCCCTTCGCAGAGGGAAGCATTGATTTGCAGAGGTGCGAGAGCTCAAGCTTTGAAATAGAGATAATAATTTTGAGTGGCATGCTTTCATTGTCAACGCAATGACCAAGAGTTCTCAATATCTTCCATGGTACTCATGCTATAGGCGGTTCGCAAACAGAAAAGTAAAGTTTTAACTCCCCCACCACCAACCAATCACACTCCACGGCTAGCCGAACCCTCGGGTACCGTCCATACTAACATCAATCCGAGGGGAGTCTTGTTTTACAGCTATGTTTTTGATTTAAGCGTGGAACTGGGCATTCCAATTACCAACCCCTTTCTCGTGAATGACAATGAATAAACACATGTCGAGGATAACACTCCTAGCATGGAAGATACCAATAGCCCCCTGTCACCACATGAGCGGTTCGGGCATGCAAAACAGATTATTTCTTGAAGGTTTAGAGAATGGCACATGCAAATTTACTTGGAACGACAGGTAGATACCGCAAATAGGTAGGTATGGTGGACTCTCATGGAAAAACTTTTGGGTTTATGGAAGTGGATGCACAAGCAGTATTCCGCTTAGTACAAGTGAAGGCTAGCAAAAGACTAGGAAGCGACCAACTAGAGAGCGACAACAGTCATCAAGATGCAATGAGTTTGACTAACATTAAATGCAAGCATGAACAGTATATAAATCACCATGAACACGAACATCATAGAGGCTATGTTGATTTTGTTTCAACTACATGCATGAACATGCACCAAGTCAATCCACTTGAAACATTCAAAGGAGAATACCATGGTATCATGCTACATCATAGTCATCTCAAAAGCTATGTTAGCATTCAAGACAAACCATTATAAACTCTCAGCTAAATAAGCATGGCATCAGAAACTATGATCTCTAAGTTGTCATTGCAAACATGGTTCTGTCACAACAAAGCTAAATCTGGGTCGACAAGCTAGTCATATTTACAAAAACAAAATAGATAGAGTTGATACCAGCTTTTCAGTCTCAGTCACTTCATCATATATCATCATTGATGCCTTTCATTTGCACGATCGAACGATGTGAACAATAATAAGCACATTGGACTAAGCTGAATCTGCAGGAAAACACAAAGGAGAAGACAAAGTAATATGGCTCTTTGAAAGCTAAACAGGTAAGCATGCAAGAACCAATAAACATTGTAACCAATATCTTCTACCTTGACACAAAGAAAAAGAAAACTATTTACATGGGAAAGCTCCCAACAAGCAAAAGAAGAAAGAAAAATCTTTTTGCTGTTTTCTCATAAGGACACAAAATAAGAAAATAAGAAAACGAAAATAAACTAGCATGGATAATACAGTGGCAAAGTGTAAACACCGGCTACCAAAGTGAAAGCATAAGAATGAATGTAAAGTCGGTGAGAACACGTACTCCCCCAAGCTTAGGCTTTTGGCCTAGCTTGGTCTACTCCCAACGTGGAAAATAACCAGCTCCAGGATACTCCGGAGGAGACTGTGGATGCCACTGTTGTGTGAGCTCCTCTGGCTCCCACTGATAAACCAGTGTCTGGTACTCGACTGGCGGCTCGGGCACGGGAGCCTGTGGTTGGGCCAAGACCCAATATGCGTAGATGTCCGAGGGCATAATAGTGTACCTGCCCGCATGAAGATCGAACAAAGAAGGAGCAGGCAAAGTAATAGTCTCTCGAGTACCCTGACTAAATACCAGGTTATAAATCATCCGTCTACTAGCATCTCTATCCAGAAAATCATGGCGAACCATGCTGTCATAATCCAGATATTTCTCAGGGAGAAGCATCTCTCCTTCCTCTTCCAGTATAATGGGTATCTCAAAGTGTCTGGTAAGACGGGTAGCATAGATACCTCCATAGACGACACTTTTAGAACGGTTCAGGTTCAACCGTTGAGCTACTATAGCACCCAAGCTATAAGTCTTATTGTTATAAAGGCCTTCACGCAAAACCGCAAGGTCTAGAGAACTAAGTGATCCAGCCTCCCCACGGCCAATCAAACATTTTCCCACAAATAGTGAGAAGTACCGAAGCACAGGAAAATGTATGCTAGCAATTCTAGTGCGAGACACTCCTCTCTCCTCTCCAACAACAATAGTACCAATGAGATCCTCCAAGTCCCGTGGACGAGGGTCACGGATATCCCCAACATAAGGTAATTTGCATACATTGCAAAAATCCTGCAGCGTCATGCACTGGGGGACATCGTATATCATGAACTCAACCATGGGAGGATTATTCCTTGGATAAAAGTTGAAGCTCTGAACGAAAATATTGGTGAGGAGGAGGTATTGTGAACACTTATCTACAACGAACGCAGTAAGACCTGCGTTCTCCACGAAGTAATAAAAGTCTTCATAAAGCCCAGCGGCGCGCAAAAATTCATCACTTGGCCACTCGCACGCTCGAACTTGTGTGACTCGAGGGACTACGTACTTGGGGTGGTTCTTCTCATCCTCCTTGGGGTTACGGCTTGAGGAGCCTTTCAAGAACCTCCTCATCTTTTCCTCTTTCTAGCTCTGAAAAATTCTGAAATTTTTAGGAACTTCAAAAGAAAAGTGAATAAAGATTAACCCAACTTGTAGCAACTACTCCTACTAGTGCCTAGAGACCATAGCTCGCGCTAAAACTACTTGGGACCAGCTAAAATCAACATTTCAAGCTCAAGAACAGGGTCACCAAGGTAGCAAGAATACGCGAAGGATAAAGCACTAGAGCAAAAACTAATTGGACCAATGGGGGAGTCACTTACCAAGGAGTAATTTCCCCAAAACAGTTCAGAGAAAGGTGCTTTGAGCAAGGAGATCGAAAATTACAGCCAAATGAGCAAGAACACGGGTTTGAGCTGCGAAACAATTTTTTCTGGAGGTGGAAGAAGAGGCTGAGAGCTGGAATGAGTGGAGGGGGTGCCTGTGGGCCCCACAAGCTTGCACCCCACCACCAGGGAGGTAGGTGGCGGTGGCAGGGCTTGTGGCCCACTGGTCTCGCCCCCAGGCCAGCTCTCACGCCCAGAAATTTTCAAAAATTCCAGAAAAAATCATACTAAATTTTCAGGACCATCGGAGAACTTTTATTTTTGAGGTCTTTTTCTCCGGGACGCTAAAATAGAAAACAGGAAAAGTTAAACTAATTCTATCATTTTTCTCCGAAGAAAAATAAAAGGAAAGCTCAAAAAAGAGGTATGTGACTCTTTGATTCATCCGTTTCATGGTCATCGAAAGAAATCCGTGAATGGGGTTGATCAAATCCTGATGACAAAACCTTCTCGAAACGCAAGGGAGAACGGAGAATTTTCGGATAGCCACTAAGTCACCTCAATGGGGATATGTATCTCCCCAACAAGCAAATCATACTTCATCTGGACACGAGGAATAGGGCATTCAAAGCTCCCAATGAGAATCGATGAAGTCTTTTCAATAGCATTGATGCAATGTACTGGATATCGTTTCTTCGGAAAGTGCACGGTGTGCTCATTACAGTTGACGTGGAAAGTGACATTGCCTTTGTTGCAATCTATAACAGCCCCTGCAGTGTTTAAAAAGGGTCTTCCGAGGATGACAACCATGGCTTCATCCTCGGGAATATCCAAGATAACAAAGTCTATTAAGATAGTGGTGTTAGCAACCATAACAGGCACATCCTCGCAAATGCCGATAGGGAAAGCAGTTGATTTGTCGGCCATTTGCAGAGAAATTTCAGTGGGTGTCAACTTATCCAATTCAATTGTACGATAAAGAGAGAGCGGCATAACACTAACACCGGCTCCAAGGTCACATAAGGCAGTTCTTACGTAGTTTCCTTTAATAGAGCATGGTATAGTGGGCACTCCGGGACCACCAAGTTTCTTAGGAGTTCTACCCTTGAAAGTGAAGTTGGCAAGCATGGTGGAGATCTCAAAATCTGGTATCTTCCGTTTATTAGTCACGATACCTTTCATGTACTTGGCATACGGAGACATCTTGAGCATATTAGTTAACCGCATCTGTAGAAAGATGGGTCTTATCATCTCAACGAAATGCTCAAAATCCTCATCATCCTTTTTCTTAGATGGCTTAGGAGGAAAGGGCATAGGTCTATGAACCCATGGCTCCCTTTCTTTACCATGCTTCCTTGCAGTGAAGTCATTCTTGTCGTATTTCTTAGGCTGTGGGTTATCAGGATTAACCGTAGGTTCAATCTCCACATCCTCATCATTGCTAGGTTGAGCATTATTATGAACATCACTGTCCATATTGTCACCAGGTTCATGTTCATCACAAGATTGTGTTTCTGCATCAGACGCAGAAATATCATTAGGTTCTTCAGGTGTGACAGTATTTGGTGAACTGGCATGCAGGCTTCTATCATCCTTCTTCATCTCCTTAGGATGACTAGGTGTATCAGCATTGATTCCTTGAGAATCTTGATCAATTCTCTTAGGATGACCTTCAGGATACAAAGGTTCCTGAGTCATTTTGCCTCCTCTAGTAATGACTCTGACAGAGTTGTCATTTAATTCATTGAGAAAGTCATTCTGAGCTTTAAGTACTTGTTCTACCTGAGTAGTAATCATAGAGGCATGTTTACTGAGAAGCTTCAGATCGTTGACATTTCTGTCTACACAAGCACTTAAATGGCTAAGCATACGAGTACTTTGTTCCAAATGTCTACTAACATAATCATTGAAACTATGTTGTTTGGCAACAAAGTTGTCAAATTCATCAAAGCATAGGCTAGCAGGTTTGTCAAATGGAATATCACTCTCATCAAACCTACGCAGAGAATTTACTTCTACTACCTGTATCGGGTTATCGAGACCATGGATCTCTTCGATAGGTGGTAGATTTTTGACATCTTCAGATCTAATGCCTTTCTCTTGCATAGATTTCTTGGCTTCTTGCATATCTTCGGGACTGAGGAATAGAATACCTCTTTTCTTTGGAGTTGGCTTAGGAGGTGATTCGGGAATAGTCCAAGCATTATCGTTGATCAAGATGTTATTCAGTAGAGTCTTAGCTTGTTCTACAGTTTGTTCCCTAAAAACGCAACCGACACAACTATCTAGGTGGTCTCAAGAGGCATCGGTATGTCCCTTATAGAGGATATCAAGTATCTCGTTCTTCTTAAGAGGGTAATCAGGCAAAGCATTTTGTAGCTGGACGAGCCTCCCCCAAGCTTGTGGAAGACTCTCTTCTTGGAGTTGAGCAAAGTTGTATATTTCCTGCAAGGCAGCTTGCTTCTTATGGGTAGGGAAATATTTCTCACAGAAGTAATAGACCATCTCCTGGGGACTACTCACACATCCCGGAGCAAGAGAGGTGAACCAGGCTTTAGCATCATCCTTTAGAGAGAAAGGAAAGATCTTAAGGATATAGTAGTGGCGGATCTTCTCCTCATTAGTGAAAAGGTTGGCTATATCGTGTAGTTTGGCAAGATGGGCTATGACCGTCTCAGACTCATAGCTGTGAAAAGGATCAGATTCGACTACGAAGATTATTTCAGGATCAACAGAGAATTCATAATCCTTATCGGTGATAAAGATAGGTGAAGTGGCAAACTTCGGGTCGTATTTCATCCTAGCTTCTCGAGATTTTTCCTTCCACTTGAGAAGTAATTTCTCAGCATCATAGGCATCCTTACACGCAAGAAAATCCTCAGCTATCTCTCCCTCCATAACGTAACCGTCAGGTATATCAGGCAATTCATATCTAGGAGAGCTAGATCTAGCAGGAGCAAAAGCAGGTTCTATCTCAATAGTATCGGCAGTATCAGAAGCATCACGAGCATTGGCAGTAACTCTAGCAATATGAGCATCAAGGAACACTCCTAGTGGAACATCAGGCAAAGTAGTATCTCTAGCAATATCAAGCATAGCATCATCAGGCAAAATATCATCTCTAGCATCATCAGGTAAAGCAGTATCAGGCATAGTATCAAGCATAGTATCATCAGGCATAGTATCAAGCATAGCATCTCTAGCAGTAGCATCATAGGCATCATCAAGCACAGGTGACATATCAAGATTTCTAGCAGGAGGTGATGTCGCAAACTTACTCATAACTGAAGGTGAATCAAGTGCAGAGCTATATGGAAATTCCTTACCTCCCCTCGTAGTTGAGGGCAAGACTTTGGTCTTCGGATCCTTCAGATTCTTCATAGTGATCAGCAGGTATAAATCCTAAGTAACTCAGAGAATATAGCAATACCTCCCCGGCAACGGTGCTAGAAAAATGCTTGTGTCAACTGTTCTTCCCCTTTGGAACGGCACCAGAAGAATGATGTTAGCACTCTCCAGCAATCGAAACTAGAAGAATGTTGTTGACGGCCCACAAGCGCATGGGATCGTAGCAGTTTTCGAGGGTAGAGTATTCAACCCAAATTTGTTGGTTCGCATGATGAGAGGTGAGAGAATACTCTCAAGTATTAGCAGCTGAATATGTCAGATTCAACCACACCTGAAAGATTAGTATCTGCAAGCAAAGTAGTAACAACAAAGTAGCGAGTAACGTCAGTGTAACTAGCAATAGCAGTGGCAAGGAAAAGCAGTAGTGACAGCAGTAGCAAGTAGCAACGGTAGCAAGCGACAGTAGTAGCAACAATATCAGCAGAGCAAGACAAGTAACAACAATAGCTACAGTAGTAGCAGCAGCAGAGCAAGACAAGTAATAGCAGTAGCAACAGTTGTAGCAGCAGTAGAGCAAGACAAGTAACAGCAGTAGCAACAGTAGTAGCAGCAGCAGTAGGACAAACTCGTAGGCCATGGGTCAGTGATTTGTTTATATGATATTCATCATGGAACAGCTATACACGGAGAGATATGTGGCTAGCTCCCGTTCGTCAATGTGATGTTGGCATGCATTCCGTGTGTCGTCATACGTGCTAAGGGAAAAGAACTTGCATGACATCTATTGTCCATCCCTCCCGTGGCAGCGGGTTCCAAAAGGAAACTACAGGATATTAAGGTTCTCCTTTTAATAAAGAATCGGACCAACGCATTAGCACTTGGTGAACACATGAACTCCTCAAACTATGGTCATCACCGGGAGTGGTTCCGGTTATTGTCACTCCGGGGTTGCCGCATCATAACACATAGCAGGTAACTACAACTTGCAAGATCGGATCTAAAACACACATATATTGGTGACAACATAATAATTTCAGATCTGAAATCATGGCACTCGGGCCCTAGTGACAAGCATTAAGCATGGCAAAGTAGTAGCAACATCAATCTCAGAACATAGTGGATACTAGGGATCAATCCCCATCAAAACTATCTCGATTACATGATAGATCTCATCCTACTCATCACCGCCCAGCGAGCCTACGAATAGATTACTCACGAACGACGAAGAGCTTCATGGAATTGGAGAGGGAAGAAGGTTGATGATGACGACGGCGATGATTTCCCCTCTCCGGAGCCCAAGACGGACTCCGGATCTGCCGTCCAGATGAAGAACAGGTGGTGGCGGCGGCTCCGTATCGCAAACGCGATGAAAACTTCTCTTTTTTTTCTAGGACAAAAGGGGACTTAGACCTGAGGTTGGGGGCGGCAGAGCCGTGTGGGCCCCACAAGCCTGCCCACCGCCACCAGGGGGGTGGTGGCGGAGCCAGGGCTTGTGGCCCACTGGCCCACCCCCTCAGGTGGAACTTGGCACAGATATTTTTTATATTTTCCAAAACTGCTCCCCGTAAATTTTCAGGACGTTTGGAGAACTTTGATTTCTGCACAAAAATAACACCAAGGCAATTCTGCTAAAAACAGCATCGGTACAGGTTAGTTCCATCCAAATCATGCAAATTAGAGTCCAAAACAAGGGGAAAAGAGTTTGGAAAAGTAGATACGATGGAGACGTATCAGTAACGTGCAAATATGGGTGAAATTCAAAGAACAATACAACAGTAGAAATTAAAAGACAAAATCTATAATTAAACAAATAGTGTAACCATGATGTCATGGAAATATGAGAGTAATCTAAAGAACAATACATCATTAATTTTCCTAATATACAAAGAAGAGGAAAAATCCCCTTTGACTTATATGCTGCAAGTGGCACCTTTTATCCAAATGTAGCATTATATAGTATATGCTTAGGAAAGTAGGCCATGCCAAATGATGTAGGGTGAGATTGAACATACCGTGCACATACTAAAGTCATTTGGTACGGTGAGATAGAACTCCACGGATGTCTAGCCGAGGCCACAAAATCCTCATGTGTCCGCGTACTGTACACTCTATGAATGAAACAAAACCCTCAAATCGGCTCGAATAAAAATGAATTCAAGGTGATTTTGGCCGGGTGATTAAAGGTAGCTGATGAACTGGGATAAGAGATGAGAGAATATCTCAATAAATTAGTTAACTTGTCCTCCATGAGAAAAAAAACCTCAATACCACGGGTTCCCTAATCGTGCGGAGCTGGGTCGATGGCGAGCAGCATCGAGAAAGTCGGTGGAGATAGGCGGCGGCAAGCGGAAGTGAAGAAATGCGGTGGGGTTTGCCGATAGCGTGGCGGTGGAGACATGCATCGAGCTAAGTGGTTGCCGCGGTGATAGTCGGTGCCATCCAGAGTCGCGGAGGAGCTTTTGCAGGTGTGAATGGGACTGGAGGGGGTGGTGGGCGGGGTGAGGGTTTTTGTGACGTGAGGATGGTGAGGGTTTTCTCTTTTCCTTTTTGAATTAGGTGGTGAAGATTTTCTCTCCCATATATAAAGAGTTTCGGAGGCAAAGGTTTTGCCAGAGCTAACCTTGTGTGATTGACGTAACTCGGAAAATGGAAGTCATTGCACACAGCTACAATTTGGGGAAAATAACCATGTTTCATGGTGGTTCCACTTATGTTTCATTGGTTGAATCTGAAATTTTTACCATGCTAAACATTCACCCTAATATGCATAATATTCCATCAACCGAACTAATTGCATCCATATCCCACATTTACACATAAGTAAACATAGATTAAACATACTCATGCATGGATAATAAGCATACACAAGCATAGTTCAACCATATATAGTTCAACCGTCAGTAAGTATACTCAAGCACATTTATAATTAGAGACACTACATAGCCATACATAGTTCAATCCCACATCTCATCTGCCAACACGATCGTGAAGCTTCTCCAGGTACACATCGTACGCGGCGTACGCCATCCTACGAGAATACGTCTGCCTGAAGGAGCGAAAGACTCATCCTCTTGCATGCGCTAGAACACTTTCATACGCTTGTTATGAATTTCCGCATAAACCTCCTTGAGGATTTGCCTCTTGTACTTCCTTTGACCAGCCCCATCCTCGTTGTCCACATCGTGAGATAGCACCTATACATTTATTAAAAAAATTTGGTGTCAAATTTGGAATAAAAACTAATCTCTAGCGAGCATTTGGTAGTTGCCAAAATTTGGCATCAAAACGAGTTTTACATGTCGTAAAGTAGGATTAGGAATTTATGTATTTTATGGCTATGTTTTAGACATATCCAAAGATTATCGTTCGATTTTTAAGCACAATCATCTATGTACATACCAATATTGGTAAAAATGGCACAAACCTACATGTAAGTCATTCAAAATCAGTTGTCAAGACCTGACTAGGAATTATTAGCACGAATACTAACCCTTGTCGTATTATTAGCAGAAATCATTTGTGAAGATGAAACAACTATTCACTTCTCGTTTGTAACATTTAAACAATTAATACACTAGGATATATTTGACACATAAGTCGGTATAGATGACTAACCGGTTATCCATCATCGTCGGATTCGTCGCCGGAGTGGTCGTCGGAGTCGTCGACGAAGTCGTCGACGAAGTCGTCACCTAAGTCATCGCCGAAGTCAGTGTGGAGCTCCAGCTCCAGTTGTGGAAGCACGACACCGTCGAGAATGTCAAGGTCGAGCGAGACCTCGCCAGCGGCAACGACAACCTCTAACTCCATCCTCATGCCCTGCTCCGGTGCTTCAGCGGCCCGTCGTTGCCACTCCCTCTGATTGGGCGCTTCGGAGGCATCCTCATACACTGACAGCGGTGAGGAATGAGAGCAGCATCGAGGATGCAGGAGGAGAGAGAGGATTGTGTGTGTGGCGAGGACGGGGTTTCATCTGCTCGTGTGTTCCATTAATATGGAGTAGTGGGAGAGAGGCAGGCGGCGGTCAAACCGCTGGCTCGCCTCTCGGTGAGCCTGCTGATGTCTACTACACAACCTTCTTCTTGTAGACTCGTGTTGGGCCTCCAAGCATAGACTTTTTTTAGGATAGTAGCAAATTTCCCTCAAGTGGATGAGCTAAGGTTTATCAATCTGTGGGAGGCGTAGGATGAAGATGCCCCCCGATGATGCTTTCCCCCTCCGGCAGGGTGCCAGAACAGGCCCCCGATTGGTTTTTCGTGGCTCAGTAGGCTTGTGGCGGCGGAACCCCCGATCTAGGTTTCTTTTCGGGAGTATCTATATTTGTAGGAATTTTTGGCGTCGGAATCACGTCAAGGCGGTTCCTGAGAAAGTCACAAGCCAGGGTCACGACCTAGGGGGGAGGGGGCACCCGGCAGGCTTGTGGCCTCCTCGGTCACTTCCTGCCCCAACTCCGGTGCTTCGGGGGTCTGTTTTGGTCCATAAAAAATCATAGTAAATTTTCACCCCATTCCAAGAATTTTATTTCTGCACAAAAAATGACACCATGGTAGTTCTGCTCAAAACAACGTCAGTCCGGGTTAGTTATAATAAAATCATACCAAAATCATATAGAATTATTGTAAACATGGCATCAATACTTCATAAATTATAGATACATTGGAGACGTATCAGCATCCCCAAGCTTAATTCCTGCTCGTCCTCGAGTAGGTAAATGATAAAAGAAACAATTTAGGAAGTGTGAATGCTAGCATAATGCATAAATTTGATCAACGATATTTCCAATCACCTTTTCTAGCATCATTATATATCATAAATAGTAGCTCATCTCATAAAACTTCTCATGTTCAAGTAGCAATCTATTCACATGTTAAAGTATAGACCAAAAAGTTTCTTGAAAACTAACAAACTATGCTTTGAGTCACCAAACAATTGCAATTCATCTTATTTTTGGGAAGGGTCTATGTAAGAGCTTTTGATTTAGCAAATTCTACATACTCAACTATCATATAGTCTTCCATGATTGCTAACACTCAAAGCATATTTTTAGAGAAAATGGCATCCGTCGAACACAGAGAAAGATAGGGGCTTAAAGTTTCGCCTCCCAACTTATTTATCATATAGATAATTGTCAACAATAATAATTCATGGTCAAATATATTTGTATGGCCATATATGCTTGGATCTTTCCCCACCACATGATGCTTGCCAACTAATAGAATGAGGTTGGAAAAAGAAGTTGACTCAACGACGATAGTAAATAGAATGGCCCTTCGCAAAGGCAAGCAGTGATTTGCATATGTGCCACAGCTCGAGATTTTAAAACAGAGATGAATAATAATTTTGAGCGGTATGCTTTCATTTCAACATAACAACCGAGAGATCTCGGTATCTTCCATGCTAGATACATTATAGGCATTTCTCGAACAGAAAGGTAAAGTTTTTACCCGCCCTCCACCAATCAATCACACTCCACGGTGAGCCGAATCCACGTGTACCGTCCATACCAACAACATTCCTGGGGGAGTTTTCTTTAATTATTTGATTTTTTCCAGGACTGGGAATCCCTAATACCAGCCAATTTCTTATAAATGATAGTGAATCAACACATAACGTGAGAATGCCCCACCTAGCATGGAAGATACTGACATCCCCTAGTCACTAGATGAGCGATTGAGTCATACAAAACATAATATTATTTGAAGGTTTAGAGTCTGGCAGATGCAAATTTACTTGGAACGACAGGTAAATACCACATATAGTTAAATATGGTGGACTCTCATGTCAAGAAATTGGGTTTAAGGGTTTTTTGATGCACAAGTAGTATCTCTACTTAGTACGAAGTGTTGCCTAGCAAAAGGTTCTAAACAAGCACCACATGTTGGAGGATCCATAACAATACAACTTCTATGCAAATATACCCAAACATAACTAATTAAGTTGTATTTATTGTCCAACTTCAACTACTTTGCTCAAGTTTGAAAATAATTAATGGGGTTCACAATCATAGAAGATGTCTAAGATAGTATATTTATATGTGGAATCTCTCTTCCTTCAATATTCTTTCATGAATTGTTCACGTGACCAATGCGTTGTTTGCTAACTTTCTATAAATTTTACCACCTATACTTCTTATATGTGAAGTCATTACTCCCCATGGGATAAGTATATGGAGCATAATTAATTTCAGATTTATGATATTCAATTCATTCAACCATTTACTCATAGGATATAAGTGAAGCACGAAAGTAAATGACAAAACTACTCGAAAACATATAACTAAAGATCAATGAGTAGTCAAAAAATTAAGTAGCTATGTGAGGACTTTATCTCTCTCTATCTTGGTAAAGATTTTCAGATCTGAGTAATTTATTTAAATATCAAGCAAAATAAAAGCATCACTCCAAGAATAGCACGCACCATGTGAACGAATAAAAATTTAGGCTCAACATAGGCTAACCGATAGTTGGCAAAGAGAGGTGGGATGCGTAGCATCCCCAAGCTTAGATGCTTGAGAGTTCTTTAAATATTCACTTGGGGTTCCTTGGTCATCCCCCAAGCTTGAGCTTTCGTATCTCGTTCAATCCTCTCATATCATGGTTTCACCTATTGTCTAAAACTTCATCCACACAAAACTTGAAAACAACTCATGAGATAGGTTAGTGCACATAATAATATATAATTTCTTTATGTACTGCCAAGACAAGTTGCACAATAATTTTCAAACATCATCTACTGTTTACTATCATTTTCACAATTTATATCTATCAATATAGGCTATGGAAATTATACGATATGTAGATAACAAAACTATGACAGCAATCAGTTCAAACAGAACAGTCTGTAGAAATTTATGAAAACAGTGTACTTCTGTAACTGAAACAATTATGAAAATTTAGGAAATGCTATACAATTTATATGACAACATTGTGTAAAAATTTCAGAAACTTTGCACATTCTAGTAAAATACGAAAATTCAAACACTACAACAAAAGTTTCTGTTTTTATACAACAAACATCAAAACATGCAATGCAAGCATCCTAAAGGCAATTCTTGGAACTTTTTATAGAAAAACAAGATTATAAATAACACCTAACATAGAACAATAAAATAAAATGACGCTCCAAGCAAAACTCATATTATGTGACGAATACAAATATAGCTCCAAGCACACAAAAGACGAAAGAGGGGATGCCTTCCGGGGCATCCCCAAGCTTCGGCACTTGAGTCTTACTTGGGTATTACCTTGGGGGTGGATTGGGCATCCCCAAACTTAGGTTCTTGTCACTCCTTATTCTCCTCATATCGGTATCTCACCCAAAACTTGAAAATTTCAATCACACAAAACTTAACGGAACTTCGTGAGATGGGTTAGTATAATAAATAATGATCATTCACTTAGGTACTGTCAAGACAAGATTAATAATTGTTACCACATGATACCTACCGTATTCTACCATTACCATAATTTATATCACTGAATATAAGCTATGGGAACACTAAAACAAGCAAACTATGCATGCAAAACAGAATCTGTCAAAATAGAATAGTCCGTGAAGATCTGTAGTGTAACCATACTTCCCTGTCTCTAAGAATCCTAAACAATTAGGAAATTACAGGAAATTAGTATATAAATCATGTGTATAAAATTCAGCTCAAAATCACGTTCCAGTGAATTTACTAAATTCCTGTACTCACAGCAAAAGTTTCTTCTGTTGCACATAATCAAGCCAACTATCATCCACACTATCCCAAAGGTTTTCCTTGGCACTTTATTGAAATAAAAGGCACTAAACATGATTACTATAGTAGCTCAATCATGTGAACACAAAAAACAAAAAGTAAAAGTGTTGGGTTGTCTCCAACAAGCACTTCTCTTTAAAGCCTTTTAGCTAGGCCTGATGATTTCAATGATGCTCACATAGGAATAATAATTATAACCTCCAAAAAAACATCATTAATCCTATGACAAGCACATTTAAGTTTAACACACTTCCTATGCATAGGCATTTTATGGACAAACAATTTATGGGAGCAAGAATCAACTAGCATAGGAAGGCAAAACAAGCATAACTTCAAAACTTTTAACACATAGAGAGGAAACTTGATATTATTGCAATTCCTACAAGCATATGTTCCCCCCTCACAATAATTTTTAGTAGCATCATGAAGTAATTTCACAATATAACAAGAACATAAAACGTTCTTTTCATGATCTACAAGCATATAAATTTTACTATTCTCCACAAAAGAAAATTTCTTCTCATCAATAGTAGTGGGAGCAAACTCAACAAAATAACTATCATGTGAAGCATAATCCAATTGAAAATTAAAATCATCATGACAAGTTTCATGGTTATCATTATTCGTTATAGCATACATGTCAGCAGAATAATCATCATAAATAGCAACTTTGTTGTCATAGTCAATTGAAGCCTCTTCCAAAATAGTGGACTCATCACTAAATAAAGTCATGACCTCTCCATATCCACTTTTATTATTATGAAAAGATTCAACACCCTCCAAATTAGTGGGATCATTAGTACCTAGAATCGACACTCATCCAAACCCACTTTCATAAATATAATCATCATAAATAGGAGGCATGCTTTCATCATAATAAATTTTCTCATCAAAACTTGGGGGACTAAAAATATCATCTTCATCAAACATAGCATCCCCAAGCTTGTGGCTTTGTATATCATAAACATAATCACTCTCATCATTAATAGTATTAATAGAACCAATAGTATAGAAATTATTATCATCATCCTCCAAGTTGGTGCCATAAATATCTTCAATATTATAAGATATATCATTATCTTCCCAATTATAATTATCACAACAAGCAATAGGCATATCATCTTACACAACTATTTTTGATTCATTCTCATGAACGTTATCAATAATGGGAGCAACCTTATTTGGGAGAGATACCTCTTTACCTTTACTTTTCCTTCTTTTCTTCTTATTCACCGCATCATGTGTGGGTTTATTTGATTCCTCCAAGCTTCTTTTTGAAGAGGTTGGTTGAACAAAAAGCTCCTCCTCGTTACCTGATTCATCATAATAAAAATAGGAGGATATTGGGAAATCTCTTCCCCTTCATTAGTATTCTCTTCATCTTCTATTTATTTTTCTTGTCTTTAAGTAATTGGTAATATAAGGATTCTCAATGCAATTTGACATGCAATACATATAGACTTCATTTAGATCAAAATCAATCATTTTCATGAGAATCCAAGCTAGAATATCATTAGCCTTATGTTTCATTTCTTCATACCCCAAAAATAGACTAAGTTCATTATGATGCTCAAGGGTAATGAGGTTATCACAATTTTTGGGCACAATTTGATCATGAAATAATTCACATTGGAAATTAAAATGAACACTTTCATTGCAAAGTTCACCAGGACAGCTAGAAATATTAAGTCTTTCAACACAAACATATAACCTCTATTGCAACCATTTAGTTTCTAAATACTTATGCCTCTTACAAAATCTATCTTCCCTTTTAGGCATGTCTACACAAACTCTATGCACTCCACAAAAATTGACATGCTTATAAGAAATCTTTTTATCATGACTAGTGCAATCATCATTAGTACTATGGATATTCAAAGAATTCATACTAACAATATTGAAATCATGCTCATCACTCAAGCATTTAGTACCAAACATTTTCGTAACTTCTTCTTCTAACACTTTAGCACAATTTTCCTTTCCATCATTTTCATGAAAGAGATTGAAAAGATGAAGCATATGAGGCAACTTCAATTCCATTTCTTTAGTTTTATTTTATAAAACCAAACTAGTCAAAAAAAAGAAACTAAAATATTTAATTGTAGGATCTAAATATATACCTTCAAGCACTCACCTCCCTGGCAATGGCGCAAGAAATTAGCTTGATGTCTACTACACAACCTTCTTCTTGTAGACTCGTGTTGGGCCTCCAAGCATAGAGTTTTGTAGGACAGTAGCAAATATCCCTCAAGTGGATGACCTAAGGTTTAAGAATCCGTGGGAGGCGTAGGATGAAGATGGCCTCCGGTGATGGTTTCCCCCTCCTGCAGGGTGCCGAAACGGGCTCCCGATCATTTTTTTCTGGCTCTTGAGGCTTGCGGCGGCAGAACTCCTCATCCAGGTTTCTTTTTGGGGGTTTCTATATTTATAGGAATTTTTGGTGTCAGAATCACGTCAAGGAGGTTCCCGAGGGTGCGACCTAGGAGGGGCGCCCTGCAGGCTTGTGGCCTCCTCGGTCACTTCCTGGCCCAGCTCCCGTGCTTCGGGGGTTTTTTTTGGTCCATTAAAATCACCGTAAATTTTCAGCACATTCCGAGAACATTTATTTCTGCACAAAAAACGACACCATGGTAGTTCAGCTGAAAACAGCGTCAGTCTGGGTTATTTCTAATAAAATCATACCAAAATCATATAGAATTATTGTAAACATGGCATGAATACTTCATAAGTTATAGATACGTTGGAGACATATCACCTACGCACGGGACAGCTCACATGCCTACCGTCATTTCAGACAGCTACTCGCACTCCTCCTGATGACATTGTGCAACAAGCACACCTCCCGTCAATTCACACACCTGCATGCACGCCTCCTAGTATGCCCGCGCGACGGACTGCTAGCATGTGTCCCGTCAACTCACGCCTTCTCGCATGGCACGGGATGTGTGGCAGCTCGTATATTGTTTTTCAATTTTGATGATTAATGTTGTCGCTTTATTGCTTAGCCGAAGCATGGCACGTATCCATTCTTGGTCTAAAGTCCACGGTTCGAATACATAATATGTCTGCGATATTGGTTCCCAATTATTAATAATCTCCCGTTTGTACGTAAGAAGATAAAAATTACATCAAAACTTGGCTCAAATTTGATAAAAAAAAGTGCAATACCACTTTGTGTTGGTGTCCATATGACAACAGATAAGTTTCATGAATTTCAACTAACTTTTCGATTTACTAAATTTTAAAAATCAAGATTATCATTGATTGAAATTTCTTGCAAGGGGACTAAACATGCACCCGGTGGCACACATGTGTTTTCCAATCCTTTTAGGTGCACTGTCATGTGAGCATGTAGCTCAAATTTGATTTTTGGACATTATACCCCTAGAAAATCAACCAATGTATTAAAACGTCTTAATGATCTCTGTTTTTATATTAAAATGTACCTCCTTTGGCCAGATATGGTCACCGCAGAATTTTTTAACATGCCTCGTAGTTGCGGTGGATGTGCGGTGTGTGTGTCTTGGGGGGGGGAGTTTGTCACTACAGTACAAGTCGTGAGCTACGTGTGGGATTTGTCGTTTTGTGAGGCATATGCCACATCAAAGTCGTGAATTTTGTTATTTAAAACATTACACATCCCTTTCATACATACATGTTTGAGCCACATGCTGTCGATAGTTGTCTTTCATGACACTCACTTGCGTGTGACGCTTTTTGTGGGCCCGCGAGGTCGTCGTCCATCACTCTGACCTACAGCCGGCAGAGAGGTTAATTTCACCATCAAAGTTATTCTTTTTTGTTTATATTAGGGTAGGAGCATATAGTGCGCATCGAAGAGGTGGGATGGGACCATCATATATACTACGTACGCGTCCATGAATACACCTCACTCAGCATGGGGAGTTTTTTTGGTTTTCGAGGCACGTGCCACATCAAAGTTGTGCATTGGCTATATTCAAACATAATGCAACACCTTTTTGGGCCACATGCATACAAGCGGTGGTTAGGACAGTCACATGTGATGCCTCCATCTCTAGGACCGTGAGGTCGTCGTCCATTCATGCACCACTTTGGCCTACAACAGGAGAGGTTAATTAATTTGACCATCAAGGAGGATTCTTTTTGGTTTGTATTATTGTAGGATAATATGGTACTTGTCGAAGAGGGGGAAGGGTACCAACATATACTACACTTCATGAACCTCGCTCTGTGTAGGGTCTTTACAGTTTTCAAGTCATGTGCCACATCAAAGTTGTGCATTTTGGGTATTCAAACATCACAACCACACATACACCTCCATAGATATGTTTGGACCACATGCAAAGCGATGAAAATTGTCCTCTGGCACCCACTCATGCGGTTATCAACGATATCGATGCTTTCCATCTATGCGACCACTTGGTCCATCGCTACTTAATTTGATCGACACCGAGAGAGGTTAATTTGACTTAGGAGGGGATTGTTTTCTCGTTTGTATTACGGTACGTATATAGGTCATGCTTTGGATTGACATGATATAGTTTAAGCACATGCATGTGTACGCATGAATCCTTCCCGCCAGGTCAAAGTGGGCAACGGGGGAGGGACATCACGACGGCACGCCATGAACCAATCTTGCTCTGTCTGGTGACTGTACGATTTTCGACGCACGTGTCGCATCAATGTTGGGCATGGTATTCAAACATGCATGCATCACCTCCATATATATATATATATATATGTGTGTGTGTGTGTGTGTGTGTGTGTGTTTGGGACACGTGCATGCAATGGTTGTCTTCGAACGATACTCTCCCTCACATGGTTATCGGCGGCAAGCCTATATACTCATGGGCCCACGTCGACATCCATCATCACTTTGGCCCACAACGAGATAGGTTACCATGGTGGATTCTTCTTCTTTAGTTCGTGTTATTGTCTTATCATGGTGAGATTCCAGACCTAAGTTTGAGCACATACGTACATACGCATGCATGAATCTTCATCACTCGCTCGAAGTGTGGTTTCTAGTTCAACTAACCCTCACCCGGTGTGGTTTCTAGTTCAAAAGCACGGTGCCACATCAAAGTTGTGCATTTGGGTATTGAAACATCAACACTCCACACATATGTTTCGGCCACATGCACGCAATGGTTGTCTCTGGGCACTAGTTGTGTGATTATTGGCGAGCTAGCCCATCTTTGGGATCATGTGGACGTCCACCACTTTGATGAACAACAAGAGAAAGGTTGTACGAGCGAGGTAGATTCTTCGATCTTGGTGTGTGTGCATGTATCTATGGGCATGTGCGTGTGCGTGTGTGTGAGTGAGTGTGTGTGTGTGTGCGTGTGTGCATGTGTGTGTGTATGTGTGTGTGTTTGAGGGGTGGGGCTACTTCGCACTTTGCTAGGTGAACCACCGTGGGGTCGGGATGTCCAGTTAATTTGCGAGGCACATGTGTTACATCAAAGTTCTGAATTGGGTAATTAAATATCGCACCACTCATTTGTTGGGCTACCTGGAGGTGGTCCGTATAAGGTCTCACCCCATCTTGTAATAGAAGCACAAATTTGTGGGCCGACAAATGGTCCAACTTTCATTGGAAGGGAAACGGGGCAGGTTTTGACCATGATGGATTCCCATAGGTTTAGTGTTATAGTACGGTGATATCTTAGACCTAGTTATTTGGGGGCATCTGTTCATAGCTAGGATTCACCTCCTTTCGACAAGAAGGAGGGACAAGCAATATTGTGCGCTTCGTGAGACATGTGCCACATCTGAGTTGTGCATTTGGTATTTCAACATCAAACCACCCTTTTCATAAATATTTTGGTCCACGTGCAAGTGTGTTTGTGTTCTAACCCTTTCCTGTGTTATCTTCACCAGATTTATAAACATTAGACAAGTCAGATGACGCAACAGACACGGTTCACTCACACTACCTGTGTGCCATGCCCGTGCCCGTGTCACTCGCATCAGCACGGTACGTTGGGCTCCACGAGGCTTCCCTCGCAACCTCAAAAATATGTATCCGCGTGCAGGGTTTTTCTGTTTGATAACACACAATTATTATGTTCCGACCGAGTGTGATGTTTGTTCACTAAACCACGACACTGCTTCCCCGACAGACAGTTTGGATGGGAATACGAGTTTCGCCAACAAACTGTCAGATGGGAAAAACTATTGCCGACCGAAAATGTCTGTTGGGGAAAGTCCAGATGGGAAAACCCTTTCCCGACCGACATAGATTTCCCGACCGACTGCTTGACAGCTATGGAGTATCTTTCCCGACCAATAGTCTGTTGGGCCTGCCATGGGCCTTTCCCGACCAACAGTCTGTTGGGGCAACCATGTGCCTTTCCCGACCAAGTATTGGATACGGTATTCTTTCCCGACCGACATTATGTTGGGCCTGGTGTTAGCCTTTGCCAACCGACTGTCAGACATGGTTTGTTTTGCCGACCAACAATCAGAAAGGGTTTTTCTTCTCCGACCAACAATTGATAAACATTTTCTTCAGCCAACCACACCTTACATATGGTACTGATTGTCACATACATATAGTTCATGTGTTCTAAGTACAATCACCAAGAAAACGATCAGGCTCACTTCAGGTCCACCAAACATTTTTTATTCCATTAACTATTTGTCACATACACACACTTAAGTCTATTCTAACATAACCAGTGATACACCATGCATCATGTTCACAAAAGGATAGGTAAAAGATGCATGCATGAGAAATAAGTTGTACAAAATGACCATACATCAGGTTCACGAAAGTACATGTAAAGGATGCATGCATGAGACATCAGTTGTACAAAATGAAATCTAACACATCTAGTTGACGTAGATCATTGGCTTCATGGTTCCATGGGAGTGAAGTCCTTTTGGTGGAGGAGGGAGGGGGCAATCGCTAGTCGTCTTTGACCTTTACACTTCTCTGTCCAGCATCTGAAACTAAAACTAACTTCAGTAGTATATAAAATCAAATAATGTATAATTCAGAAAAATACTCAAGTATTATATAGAAAACATCCATGTATACGAAGGCTAAAATGATAAGGGAAAATAGTATCTAATAAATCTAAAACCTGTAGAAGCATGATTGTAAATTAGAAACTGCTAACATATGTATCTAATATTGTTTCTAGAAAGTGAACTAAAGTTTTACAGAGTAAATGTGCCAAAATTACAGATAAAAAAGTAAAGTGCTAATGTGGTACTATTGGCTGCTAGCTAGCTTCTACATGAACACTTCTATGATACTTCTCATCCGTATTGGCGTGTACTAGAGGGCCAACTTACAATGTAAAGCTAGGTCCAATGGCTCTCATGTCATATTACTCGTACAACATATATTATCATAGAAAATTATAGAGAAAAAAAGTTGCAAGTTAATACAAGCCTAATCTACATGTATTACAGAACTACTTCACAAAAATTCAGAAATACAACATACTCCCTCCGTTCCAAAATATAAGTCTTTTCTTGATATTCCATTATGGACTACGTACGGAGCAAAATGAATGAACCTACACTCTAAAATATGTATATATACATCCGCATGTAGTTTTTGATGGAATTTCTAGAAATACTTATATTTAATAATGAAGGAAGTATATCTATAAGAATGGAGGGAGTATGTAAAACAACCAAGTAACTTGCTAACCCTGCACCATTCTTACCAGCACAACAAATAATATGCACCATTCTTACTAGCAAGATAAAGCACGAGTTTTTGCGTTTTGATGCATTCATAGAACAAATGAGTTTGTACAAGCCCAAAGAGTAAAAGATCAAGTAGAGAATATATGTTCTTCTCCAATCTTATCAAACAAGACAAATTATTACCAATATGGGGAATCTAAACTACAAAGTCCAATCGTACCATGGTCAAGAAGCATATTATAACTAAAACAGTAGCATAGCCAAGTCCAGTCAGTTCCTATACCATGCCACTTTCAAAATTAAACCTAGCTAACTTAGCATATCATCTGGAATTAAACAAGCCATGTTCCCATCAAAATTACTCCATAGAAATTCCAGAATGCTGATTGGAAATACGTAAAAGAAAGGAGACCTACCTATAATTGGGTACGAATTTTTATCAGGTCAATTAACATGTTCAAAATTCACATCATAATGATTTCTGGTTCGGATTCAAAAAACAAACACCATGCTTTTTGAAACTCCAAAGTTCATTCCTTTCCATGACTTGTCATAATTTTCCGGATTCCAAAAATCATGCACCTCCCTTAAAAAGTAGGGCTTTAGGTTTCAAAAGAGACACACACCTGGATACAAAACTACCTAAAACCTAACACCCGACAAAACGAAAACCCATCAAGCACTTGCCAGAACAACATCACATTGTAGAATTTGACAACATAGAAGACGGGGTTTATATGCTACAGCCACTATCACAAATGCGTGTATGGTCACATGACCATACTACAAGCCAAACACTACCCTTGAGAAATTACCATGGCTAGAAGGCCATCACAGCACGACTTTGGCACGATGGTCGGGCACCACATGTGATTGCTTAGTACTCCCTTCGTAAAGAAAATAAGGATGTTTAGATCACAACTAGAGTGATTTAAACACTCTTATATTTCTTTACAGAGGGAGTACACTACTGCAGCCAAGATCTAGCCAGCACGGTCAATGGGTACAAGCAACCCGCATCACAAGTTCTTCTAATATAAAAGAAATAGCTCATCTAACCTCACGGGAAGTTAGGGACGGCCCTCCAATCAGCAGATCATAGGGACGTTGTTGGGTTCAACCTTCTTCTGCTTGCCTCCTCCAAACTTGGGATGCTTGGACGACTATGGCAGAGCCTGTGAGAGAGGGGGATGCATCAGTACATGGTTGCACTGCTGCTACTACTATGCAAACAATAATGCTAATAAAATAGTAAGGGAATGAGCTGATTTGGAAACCAATAAATAATTTAAACAGATCAGTTCAAGCATATATCCATGCACACTAGCCATATCAAATACTACAAGGTGATCGCTAAGTACCAAATACTATGCTACTAGATCTTCTTCCTTCGCTCAGTAGTACGAGTAGTGGTTCTCTGTGCTACCTGCAAGAAAACAAGATAGTTTAAGTAAGGTCACAGAGAGCAGTTGTACCTCAGCTAAATGTGAGAAAGTTTGAAAACTAATCCATACCTCAACCCAAAAAACTCAAAATAGGAAAATTCACACATCGGAAGTTAGCGTTCCAATCCTTTTGTGTTGCCTCAAAAGCAACATAATTTTGATTAAGTGTGTGTATTACATTTCATCCTATGAGAGAAACCATGATAGCACCAACACATCCCAAAATAGGAAAATTTGACAGAACTTAAACAACATTAAATCCACTAGCTGTCAAGTTGTTCACCGCACAGTACATATATCAACGTATAGCGCATGGCCTGCATGTTATAGAAAAAAGACAGCACAAGCATACTCCATGTGTACATCGTGACAAAAGAAAATATGATGAATTATTGAAGTAAAATTATATATCATGTCTCTTCATATCTCATGCAGCAAGTAGTAACTAGTAATCCTAATAACCAAACTAATCCATACCTAAACGTGGCAACCCAAACCGTGCAGGTGCGGTGCCGGGGCCAGCGGGTCCAAAGACGGACGGCGCAGGATGGCGCGGGGCGGCGAGGGACGGCGCGGGGCAGTGGGGGCGACGCGGGGCGACGGGGAAGACACCGGGTGGCGGGGGACGGAGTTGGGCGACGCGGGACAGCGAAGGACGGCGAGGCGATGCAGGGCACTGGGGGCGACCCGGGGCGACGCGGGGCGATGGGGGACGGTGCTGGGCGGCGAGGGATGGCGCGGGGCGACGCAGGGCAGTGTGGGCGACCCGGGGCGGCGGGGGAGACATGAGGCGGTGGGGGAGACACGGGGCGACGGGGGCGACACGGGGCGGCGGGGGAGACGCGGGGAGGCGGGGGAGACGTGTGGCGACGGGGGCGACGCGGGGCGGCGGGGGAGACACGGGGTGGCGGGGGACGGTGCTGGGCGGCGCAGGACGGTGATGGGCGGCGTGGAGGAAGACTGGCCGCAAGAACGGGGCACTGGGAGGATAAGGTTTTTGGCTGGAGAAGATAAGGTCATTTGGGGAAAAAAAGACCGCTTGTTGGTCCAGAATTGGCGCTAAAATTTGGCTATTCGCGCGTGAGGCCCATTTATTGTCCAACTGTTGGTCGGGATTATTTACCGACTGACGAACCGATGGGAACATGAGCTTTCCCGACCAACCGTTTGACAGGAAATATTCTACCATTGCCGGCCGACTGTTTATTACTGTTAGTGTGATTGCCCAACCAACTGTTTGTCACAAGTTTTCCCGACCGACAGTCGGTCGGCGATACTGACTTTTCCCAACACCCGTCTATAGGGAATGCAGTGTCGTGGTGTAGTGGTTGTTCCCGCTCCCGCGTGCATCCCTCGAAAATATCTGCCAGGCTTGAGGGTTTTTCTGTTTTATAACACATGGTTGTTACTCGGGACCGTGTGCGATGCATCATCCAAATTTTCAACAGCCTCAGAATTTTAATCCCGCTTAGTAAAATTTTCAGTAGCCGCTTCATTTTCTCAAACATCACCCCCTCCACACCACACAAAAAACTCTACGCGTTCATGCACACACACACACAAACACACACACCCACACACACACACCCCCCCCACACACACACCCCACAAGCCCTCCATCGCTCAAAACCCTAGCAGGGTCGCCGTCGCCGCTGCCACTGCCACCATAAGGCCTCCATTGTCAACATCTGCCGATTTTCCCGAGCATCTTACCCATCGATATCCATACCTTAGCCGCCCCGAGTTTCTTAGATGATGCACGCCAAACGCCCCCTTTCCCATAGATCCCCAGCCCCATCCCCATCCCCCACTCCAGAGTGTCGCAACCTAAGACCGGCGATGCTTCTCATGGAGCTCGACGAGCAACTAGCCCAAAAGAGGTGTATCATGGCCTCTTTGCCCGACTTTGCCTAGGTGGCCGCCAAGGAAGATGACGACCATTACTCGCTGCAGCTTCTCAATCAGCGGGCTGAGTGAGCTGGAATGTCGCGGACGCCGACTAAAACATCAAGGTCATCGACAGTGACTCCTGACGCGGGCTATGTCACAAGTTAAGTGGCCCACCCCTACCACCTCGTGTTCAACCATCGTCGATCTCATCGCTGGCCCCGTTGCTGATCTCCTCTAGCTCGCTGTCAAGAATTTGCCATCCTACTTCGCCATCGAGCCCCTTTTATCATTTTGGAAGGACACGTTCTGCGATGCAGGCTTGGGATCCACAGCTGCCAAGTCAGACCTCATTGACGGTGACCACGAGGAGGACACCCTCTCCGGCTCTTCCAAGGGGAAAGAGCCCATCTGCGACATTAGGGATGGCACCCTACAGTCGTGCTCTTCCAAGGGGAAAGAGCCCATCTGCGACAACATGGAGCGCACCCATGCTTTTTCCACGGGAACGAGACCATCTGTGACAAGTGAGAAAAATCATGATTTTTTTGCCATGCCTTTTCAAAGGGGGGAACCCATGATGCGTTTTGTCGAGTCCCTTTTGTAGTGTAGTGAGAATATGTCCAGTTTTAATTGCGATATTTGGTTGTTTGCAGTATGCCTTGTTTATTTCAGTTTTTCACAATGTGATGCTCTATATGTGCAACTATTTACTGTGCAGTTCATTTTCATCAATACCAGTTTTAAACACACCAATAAGAATGAATATATTTGCTTGCTGTTAAGCTTGTTATAGCTAGCATATGTCTCTTTTATATTTTGTTGGTTGTTCGGTTATTTGTAGTTAGTATATGTCCAGTTTCAAATGCTATACTTGGTTGTTCGTAGTATGCCTTGTTTATTCCAGTTATTCATAACATGACGTTATACATGTGTGAGTATGAACTATGTAGTTTAGTTTCATCCATACCAGTTTCAGCAATACCACTATGAATGACTACATTTCGTTGTTGTTAAGCATCTTGTAGTTAACACGCCTTTCCATTTTTATTTAACAATAACCAGTGTACTTAGACGGGCACGATACAAGTTTGAATGACTACATTTGCTTGTTGTTAAATGTTAGATCTGTTGCAGTTAACACACCTTTCCACTTCTTGTTTTCCTTAAATAGCTTGCTTAAACCTGCACACTGAAGCTATCATTTGGAGATTATTTTGTCTACCATGGATATATAAGATTGATGTTTTGCCTATTGTGCTTAACATGCCTCTAGATGTACTTACACATGACAATTTTGGGAACGAGTGTTGTTTTCCATCAACGTTAGTTTCATCCCATGGCTTATATATACTCACCGTTCAGGATATAGGTAGCTGGTACCATATAGGCTGAGGGCTCATAATGGATTAATCGATGAATCAGACTTTTAACTGAATATATCTGTAAACCATTTATTGGTAGGTGAACTAGGGCCATATCTAATATATTTGAGGCTATGTAGCAACATGCACTATACTGAATGCCTAAATATGCAATCCTAGGCTACATAGCAACAATAAAGAGTGTTACCTTAATGTTCTGATGATGTCTTGTAACATCCCAAATTTTGGAATGTTAAAAATAATTATTAGATTGTTTGTTTGTTTGCTTGAGTGATTGGAGCTTGAGTGAAATTTGAAAAACTTTTCAAAACTTTTGAATTAGAGGGAATAAAATGACTTTCCCCTTCTCCGATAAATTCAAATTCATCCAATTAAAAGCAATGAGAGAAGATGACATGACTTCTTCAACTATAAAGAATTTGAATGGAGTTTTGCATTTGAATTCTTCAAATTTTTGCTTTTGCATTTTTCTATTTTTCTTCCGAAAGAAATACCCCGAAAATAAATCCTTGCAAGCAAGAAAGAGCGGAGGAAAATGACCCTCCCAAAATCAGGGGCATTTTTGAAATATTTTTGAGCCAAGAAAACCAGATTTTTATTGAGAAAATAATTAAAAAAGAAAATCAAACCTTTAGGGGTTTTTCTGAAGAAAAAAAACATTTTTTAAAAGTTTTTTTTGGTCTTGGAAAAATGATAAACAAATAGAAAATAATTTTCTGAAAATTTTGGTATATAATACCCCTATTTTTGGAGTTTATTTACTTGCCTTTTTATTTGTTTTAGTTTCCTTTTTGAAAAAATGGAAAAAATCTTCTTTTTTGGAAACGCGTCGGGCGTCATTTAATGGGCATCGCCCGGATCCCGCCTGACCCGGGCCGAATCGTTACGAGCCGGCCAACCGACCCGCCCGCTATCCACTCCCTACTCGCTGACCCCTCGGCCCGCGCCCGACCCAAATCCCCCCGGTCATCTCCTTCCTTCCCCGACCCCTCCTTCCTTCTCCCAGCCGACCCGAGCTCCCCCTGCTCGCCGGATCCCTCTCCCCCGCTGTCCCTTTCCTCCCTAGCCTCCCCTCTCTCCGGCTATTTAAGCCGAGCCCCTCCGCACTCCGCCCCCCCCATAGCCGCCCTCCTCGCCGCCCAACAACCCGAGCCCCTGCCTCACCGGAGCCGGAGCTGCAGGAGACTCCCCGGGCGCCCTATCGCATCACCCGTCACCGCCCGCACCACCCGAGACCACCGGCAGCCTCGCCCCAACCGCCGCGCCCCATTTTTCCCCTTATACCCCCCATCGTCTCTCCACGCCCCACCCTCGACTCGCAGGAGTTCGGCCGGTACAGGAACCTCCCCGAGCTCCCCCTGCTCGCCACCGGCTCACTCTCGCCTTGTCGTCGCCTCCCTCGAACGTCGGAGCCTCATCGCTATCCTCTGGTGCCGTAGGACCCGCCGGAGACTCGCCGGAGCCTCATCCCCGTCGACCACCACGTCCCTGTTCGCCGGAGAAGAGCCAGCACCGGCAGCCACCTCTGTGAGCAACCCCATCCCCTCTCTTAGACGTTCGATTAAAATCCTACGTGTGAGATTAGATCTAAGTTACCCCTTCGGTCTTTTAGATAAAACCGAACGGCTTTTCTTTCACTTAAGTTTTAGCCGAATCGATTTAGTTACATTGCGGCCGTTTATTGGATTAACTACGCAGCTCACACCCCAGAGCGAACCACAACGCGCCACATGGACCCCCTGTTCGCTAGTTAGATTTTTTATTTTCAGTTTTAATTCAAAAACTGAGGCAGATTCAATTTTGTTTTGCGCATAACTTTTGATCCATAACTCCAATGGAGTAGAAACTTGTTCCAGTAGATCACATTTTTCCTGTAGTTTTCGAAAACATATTATTTGCCTATGTTTGAAAATTTTCAAATTTGAATCAGATCAGATTTAGTTTAAACCTTGTTTTGCTTATTCTAGGAGTTTAAAAATAGATTTTAAATCAATTCTTTTTGCTACTTATCACTAGTGATCTTATTTATCGGTGGTAAAAATTTCAAAATTGTTTGAGCATTTTAACTCATTATTTCATGTGAAACAGTTTCTGTTTCACTTCTTTTTATGATTTTGACTATAGCTCTCTCTTTAGTTGTTTTTAAAGTATTTTCTTTTTGTTTCAAAAAGATTATGTTTCGTTTCTGTTAGTTAACAGTAGATTTGTAACAATTTTTTATTTTTATTTTTATTTGTTATCAAGAAAATCAATTCTAGTTCCCTAATAACTTGCAATTGATTTCTCTACCGTTTCAACTCCCGTTTGGAAATACTATCAAACAGTTTTGTGAAAAATACTCTATTTTATCTTGGTTAAATTTATATCTTAGTTCTCTGTTATTTAATGTTTTATTTTCAGTTAGAACAAAAAAAATTATTTTTGTGATTGTTGTAGTAGAAGACGCCCTAGCTCTCTTTGAAGTTCCCTTTGGATTCTTACTCGATCCTTCATATTGTTTTGATTTCGTCTACTTTTATTGTTGTTTGATATTTGATTGCTAGAATGATTGCTAGTGTGAGTGCTTATGTGAATACTATGTTGCCTATATAGATTTCATCGGAGAGTGACGAATAGTTCTATCAAGTTATTTCTCAAGAACAATAACTCTTCCTCGTCAACCTCACCAGGAAAGTCATTTGATCATGTATCTCCTATGTTTTATGCATCGTATTTCTACCATCCTATACCCATTTGCATGATGACTAGGTACTTGGAAAATTATGGTTACCTGATGTAGTATCATGTGGTAGGCTCCGCAACAACCCTGTTACTTGGCCCGGGACGACAAATTCTATTATGTTATGCTTGTGTAGACGGGTTTCTGGTTGAGAGTTTATCACGAGTGATGCGAGAATAATTTAATAACCAAGACCGGTTAAGTCAAGATTTTCAAGACCTCGTGATGCAATGCAACTCTGGGTGAAGGACGGTTGAACGGCTCCCTGGAGAAACTAGTGGATGACCCGGGATGCATGGAGACGTGCCACGACATCTTGCGGAAAGCTTCACCCAGGCTCAAAGAGACAGACGGATATTTTCAAGACCCAAGGCTTACCTACACAGCCACAAGTCATTATGGGCTCTGGCTTGGTTGGACAATGTCGTAACTCTTGACAGGCGGTGCTAGCAGATGTAGAAGAACGGTAGGCTTGGATGGGCACCAACAGGGATTCAGAGGGACCCGTTGAAAGACCATGTTTTGATCATCCGGTCTTCAAACACCCTGAAGTGCGAGGACATACACGGAGGCGATAAAATCTTGTGGGGAACATGTGCAAAACTCCGCAGAGTACTCAAACCTAATCGATTAGCCGTGTCTACGGTCATGGACAACTTGAGCCAAAGGAACTAGAGTTATCAGAAATTCTCAACACCATTATATAAATTTGATGTGGGTAATATTGATAACTTGGGTATGAGAACTGGTAGGCGGAACCGTCTCATTAACAACCAACAGCGTAGTAATATTTTGCTTTTAGCCCCTCTCTTGTGGTAGGAGAAAACATTGCTTTTCGCTAAAAACTTACAACCCCACCTGCCATATATGCATATAGTATAGATGACATTTTACCCCCTCTCATATGTGACTTGCCAGCATATTCAATATGTCGACCTACACGGCTGCAACGTCTTATGTTGCAGATATTTTTCTTCGACGAGTAAGAGTACGATTCAGGGTTACGGTCTACACTCAACTTGCCGTTGGTGTTTATTGGGACTCCACTCCCTTGACTGCTTCCGCTGAGATTTTAAGGTATATATCAGTTTTACGCTATTTACATGTGATTGCACTTTGATATATACATTGATGTACTGTGTGTGCCAGCATACTGATCCAGGGATGGCACAAATAGACAGAGGCTTGACTCGTTTTGAGTCGGGTCGCTACATGTCTAGATATACGTAGAGGAGCAGCAGCAGGAAAAACAACACAACAACATCTAACTGTAGTTAATCGGCCGATAATATGTAAAAATGCAATAAACTCCCTCCAGCCCATAATATAAGATTTTAATTCATCCAATATGTGAGTATATTGGATGTTATAAGATATTATATAATGGGATGGAGGGACTGTTGTACTCCACCATTGTGCAATTACTGTTTAGCTTCTAATATTAACTTGTGCTTTTAGGTACATATGTCATTGGTAAAGATCCGCGTTTCGACCCTTTGTGCGTATGGGACAATGAGATATTGATGAACCATCATCAAGTGAGGAAGCTGATAAAGATTGTTAGTAAAATGGGTCAAAATATAGCAATTAAACTATTTGTAAACACTTCATCGAAGACAATAGTGAACTACAGGATGGTAAGTAAGAACTCTGCAACCTTCTTTTTACTCCCCATAATGAGTTGTGTTAGATGACAATGTCTGAATCTTTTTCCTTTGCGGTAGTTCCTAGAGCAGTTTACTCAAGATTACCTCTCAAACTACATGATCGGTGGACATGCAAAGGTTAAAGTATTTCTACAAGAACACGATGACTATCTAGATGTGTTCATGAAAGCAGTGAAGGATGGATGGTCATCCATCACAAGGGGTTGGACTAGAGTCGTGCGTGCCTTCTGCATGGAGGAGGGCACAACATTCTGCTTCACCTTGTTTAGCAACCAGAATGTCTTTTGCCTCTTTCTTTACTGTCTTTAATAGTATAAGTATACAACTGTGGTTTATCATTATTTATTTGGTGCTTATGTAATTCTTGAACATATGTACGTGTGAATCGAATAATGCATTGGTTGTTTGAACCTGATTGATATGAATAAAGTTATAGCCTACTTTCAAAGCCAAACCCAGTACAATTTTTAATAGCAGCAATTGATTTAGGGTGAAATTATGTTGTGCATGTCATTACGGCGCACCCGGTCGTTAAACACAAATGCATGTGATATACACAATAATCCGACATGGTTCATAAAGAGGAAACATGTGTGACAGTGCGCACAATTTACGTTTAAAAAGCGTGTGTGGTGGCAAGCAATATCAGAAACTGTTTGTTAAAACTAAATGTTTGTCATAGCCGCCTTATCATACAAATTTACAACCATGAACTATTTGTGATGTGGTACACATCGTAAATGTTGCACCCCAGAATAGCGTGTGCGATTGTTATCCTGTACGACACTCTTACGAAGGTCCGACATTTCGTAATCCTATCCGACACTTGTATGATGATTAGCTAATCTTATTAATTATTTATCACGTACGATTCGGGAGAAGTGAATGGGTGTGATTGTCTGCTTATCATACAAATTCTCTAATCATGAACTATTTGTGATGCGACGCACATCGTAAACGTAGCACCACAGAATACTGAATACGATGGTAATGCCAGCACACATGAGTACCAAGGATGGAGCGTTTGGAATATTTGATATATCACAAACAGTTGTGTGAAGAATCGCATTTGGGATACATACGGGCATCTCATATGCTTTGTTGTGGAAAAGTATGCATTCCTACTCCTTATCCCCAACGGTTTCTGGGTTGTGTGGGAAGGACCCTCCTATCACGCACACTAGGGGTTAAAAACCATTTGTATAACACGTCGTTGCACCAGTGTTATATCAAGTACTGACAGAATTCTAGGGGGTTGTGAACAAATTTTCCTTGGTAGACATAAAGCATTTACTCGCATTGGGTTATTCTAGTAGATTCATGTTTTCCGTGTTAAAAACAATGCTGGGAACCATAACCATTCTCTAGGCGGAACTTGACTACCTGCAGGAATTTCTATAGCATCTTGGCTAATTCCACTGTCTCGAGTATTAAATTTCTACCAAAATTCGAATGTTGCCCGTCGTGACCAGAATAAGGGAGTAATATCTTATAACACTAGCTTATAGAGATTAACGGTGGTCCTGGCAGAAAAAATCTTGTTCACGGCAAACTATACTTTCACTCGGTACCATCTGTGAGGACACATGATCTAAGACCATTGTTCCGCATTTCGATTACTCATTCTGTCGGTATCTTCATAGGCCGTGCGATGCTTTAACACAATCACTGAAGTCGAGCCGGTGAGCTGGCTAATGAATAATTGACCTGATATGGCGGTCTTGGACATTCCATCTACATTTGGACAAGCGAGTTACCTTGATATGAGATTCTTACCAACAGAGTATACCCCTTGGGTATATAATCATGGTGATTCATACATAATTAGATTGTCTTTGTTATCCGTTGCATGTTGTTCATGCAACAATTAGTTATTACACCTACGTTGTCGATCTTGTCCTTCATTGTTGTTCTCTTTTCCCGAATCCTTTGTCGAAAGTACTTGGCCAAATGAATTCTCCATAACCACAAGTATTTCGAGGTGCAATATTTTGGAAAGCATACCTTATCCTTATTCATGACTCGTGTCATAGGATATATACCATGTTAACTTCCCTTGTATAAAGATCCTTGTTGTCGTCAACCATACAAAACAGTGATAAAGATTAATGGTATCACTTTGTCGGGTGTGACGAAGCTGGCCTTGATAGCTACTATCACGATTGTTGTCCAAATGTTATCTTACTACATACCTTGTCGGTCCTTACATCACACTGAGGTGTATAACTAGTTTTCATAAGTCATGTGATTTTTAGATTCTATGGTGCTTGCGTCATCCTACGAGTGACTCGTGACATTAGTAGCATGCCTACAATATATATTAAAATATGGGTAGCTGAGTATTTGATTCCCGAGGTAGGCTTGTGTCCTCGCTGATTCTTGGTTCTGACCAAACTGTTGTGGAACTGATTCCTAAGATGCATTGCCAACTGACTATGTAATATCTTGTACCAGTGTTGCCAACTGTTTGTAGTGGCCTGACGAATTAAGATCGTATAGCTTGTATTGAAGAAGATTGGATATCGTACCACAAAAGTTTTTTCTCCTGGTTTCTTACTAGGGAAGATTTGGTGGCTTATGCTGGAAGCTTTTCACGATAGCTTACCGAAGAAGACTGAGTATCTTACACTCGAAGTCATCCTAATATGGTATCGCGGAGGATTGAGGAGCCTTGCGTCATAAGCTTCTCGCGTAGCATGCGGAGGAAGATTGGATTCCTTATCCCACACGCTTCTCACTTTGATATGCTAAGTGAATGCCATATATAGAACCTTCACACTCTTGATGTTGATTTCTTGTATGAAAAGAGTTTTTCCGAACTACCCCCTTAGTAAGTACTGGGTACATGGCACATTCTTGCTTGCTTTTGGTTATAACCTATTTCAATGTTTTACTCAAGGTGGAGCCAAATTTTTATATGAACCATGCCTTTCAATGAAAATATATTGTTGGTCGTGTTCTCAACTTCTCTTCGAGTTGAGTTAATCATTACATCTGTGAAGATTGCCCCACTGATGTAAACTTGATGATGATAATCAATCTAAAATATTATTTGATTCATACGAGTATTCTCAATACCATGCAGTCGGTTGAGGATTCCATAAATGTTTAGTGGAGCTTCCTAATATTTGAAATCCTCATTGATTCTTCAAGTCCTGTGTCGGTTGATGAGAAACTTTGGTAAGGGAAAATAAGGTGATGTCGGGGGCCCAAAGAAAGAAGCAAAAGAAACGAATAAAACAAAAGTACACAAGGCATCAAGGTTACATACAAGCAACACCACATTTTACTGCTATTCATAACAATATGCATGCCTACTTAAGCACACAAATCTCACGGGAACTCCGGTACTACGATCTAGCAGGCTGTGGCGGTGTGCACGAAGGTAAATCGATGTGTGGAGGAGTTGCTGTAAACGGAGTTACACCACGGGTTAGCTTAACCCAGATTGCACTAGTGACAGACTCAGAGATGAGGATGGATTTGGTGATCATGTAGCAAGACACAGATGTCACGAACACATCATCGTCAAGTGGATAGAATGGAATTCATCTAGGGAAAGGATGACATAGTGGGATAGTGGTGGAAAGCAGGGTCTGCTGGTGTTGAAGTTTCCTGGTAACAAATACGAGTAATGGTTGCCAAAGTGGCGAGTCGGGTGGCAAGATTCGGGGCACAAACATGTGTACCACCGAAGCGATAGGTGTGGGTGAAGAAAATATGTTGGCATAATACTTGTGCATCAATCCCGCAAGTGATCAACACCACTAGGTATCTTAGCATCACTCCACTTGGGCCAAGATGAGACCAAACACCAAAGAGCAGGTATGCAAAACTCAAGGGTGCAGGTAGTGGATCTAATCTGATGCCACATACACTCACAAGATCAACCGTAAGGGACTAGATAATATGTCTACATGCATGCTATGTGCCAAAAAAATGCAACCACCAAATGCAACAAACCAACTAGACTCTATAACACCGGTTTCGAACGCTCACGCTGACTAGGGTGCCCTACAGTTAGGACTGCTGTGATACCAAGCGTTGTGGCACCCCGGATGAGAGGAATCGGTACACCCGTATTCTAGCCAAAGATTAAGTCTCTTGGAATACGTCACTACTTAGCATAGAACAAATAAGCTCTTTATTACAAATAATCAAGGTACAACGGTTTGGGGAATACAAAGGATTACATCGGCACGATGACACTAAGACTTCTAAAGTGGCTCTATGCTAGCAGCAAAACAACTAGTAACAGCAGTATAACTTCTAATAGCGGAACAACAACAACGGTTATGGACTCCACTCCATAGGGATTCTGACCGAGACACGTGCTAGAGCGCAAAATCAGGATCCTCGACAAGCAATCAATCACGACATCACCTGCAATTTGGTATGACACGCCAGGTGAGTACTTTGAATGTACTTGCAAGCTCACAGTAACGAAAGCAATGAAGACAAATAACATCATCACATTTACACGTTAATTAATGATGAGCATGATATCATTATAGCAACATGAGATGAACATGGCATGTACATGTTACTCGTGATATGAATATGATGATACTAGCATGATAAGCGAGTCGATGTTTTAAGGTCTCATGGACCAACTTACTCTGCTCGGAGGTTACTTCATAACCACAATGATAACCACCTTACTTACCAGCACGATCATTACACAATCACATCATGACAAACCATGATCAGTAATACCATCATGGACACCTCGTGACCACATAACGAGCCGGGGTTGTTTATTATTCAGATAATTATTACTATTGACCCATTGTGTGACCTACTATGAAGTGTGTCCATCTCCGAGGACGCGGCCATCGATAGATTATATACTCTGTAGAGGTTATTACAATATACACACACCACAGAATTCATGGCCTCGTGCTCCCATTCGGGTGAACCAATGACATTGCAACAAAATCAATCTATTGCATGACACTTGCCCGGCCACTCCGACAAACTCCCCTTTAGGCTATGCCATGGGTGGCCCTCATGTCAACTCGTGACATCCGCCACCTTTGCACTATTCAGAAAGGGCTTATAGGTGAACCCCAATGAGTGGTGGGTGATGCAGGGCACTCGCCACTGCTGTTGGTTAGAAAGAGTTGTGGCATGTTCTACAGTCCACCCGCCAGAACTAAGGTCATACATGTGTCGGGTGGTAGTTTGTGCCCCTCACAGGTAGGCTCTTCCAAAGTAGGTCACTGGCTCGATAGTGTAGTGGTGAGCAGATTAACGCCGCTCGCCACTTGTTCCCCCATACCTGTGGTGGGTTGGTATAGTCGCCCGCCACAATAGTAGATTGGCAAACCGTGCCAACCAATCAAAATTTTGTTGAAATTTGAAGTGGCACGCAGATGCTTCCCGCTTGCCACAACTGTGTTATGCTTCAAGCCCGGTGATTCATCATGCCCACATTTATTTTTGGTTCCTCTCCCCCTCACCCACTAAGTTAGTTACTCTCTCCCTCTCCCCCTTCTGCGCTGTTGTGCGCCTCGCCCTCCAGCGCCGTCATGCCATCGAGCTGTGTCCACAGCCAGATCTCCTGTTCATTTGCCTGTGACCCGCAACACTGCAGGATTTTCTCGGTGTCATCCGCCTCGACCACTGCTGCTAATGTCTGACTTGAGCGACCGCCACTGTCATCCACCTCCTCGATAGCCAGCTGCTGTCGTCCGCCTCAACCACCATCATCATCATCCGCCCTGACCGACACTACCGTTGACCGTGTAATATTTTCATGTTATTCTGTGTTACCTTCTTTACTTGATAGATAAATTTATCGACCTAGAACCAATATGGAAACCAATGGATAATAGAACAAAAATGCAACATTTTGTATGTAATAGAACAAAATATAATACCTTATTTGTGTTGGTAAAGATGAAATCTATAATCAAAGTGCTTTAGGATTGGTTATGCTCTAAATATGACAATTGCCAAATTTGTAACCCCTTGGGCTTATTAGACGCTTGAAAATGGGTGCCAACATTTCGGTGAAACGTTGATTAACTTCCGTTTCATCAAATTTCTGGTACTCAATATATTCAATATTAAGCAAAGGTCATGCCAAATTTTTGTGTTCTTCCGTGTTACCTTCTTTATTTGATAGAGAAATTTATAGACCTAGGATAGAAAGTACAAGCCCAATTGATAATAGAACAAAAATGCGATATTTTGTATGTAATATAACAAAATGTAATATGTTAATTTTGTCGTTAAGATGAAATTTATAATGAAAGTGCTTTAGGATCAGTTAGTCTCTTAATATAACAAGTGCCAAATTTGATAACCCCTTGTGCTTATTAGAGACTTTAAAATGCGTGACAATGTTTTGGTGAAACAATTATTAACTTGTGTTTCAAAAATTTCTGGTACTCAATATAGTCAATATTAAGCAAAGGTCATGCCGAATTTTTGTGTTCACCCATGTTACCTTCTTTATTTTATAGAGAAATTTATAGACCTAGGATATAAAGTAGGAACCCAAAGCATAATAGAACAAAAATGCAATATTTTGTACGTAATAGAACAAAATGTAATACTTAATTGTGTCGATAAAGATGAAATCTATAATCAAAGTGCTTTCTGATCAGTTAGACTCTAAACATGACAAGTGCCAAATTTGATAACCCCTTGGGCTTATTAGAAACTTGAAAATGGATGCCAAAATTTCTGGTACTCAATATATCCGATATTAAGCAAAGGTCATGTTGAATTTTCATGTTCTTCCATGTTATCGAAGTGCTTTAGGATCAATTAGACTCTAAATATGACAAGTGTTAATTGCATTTCCTTACGTTTGAAACCTGCTTGGGCTTATTAGGGACCATGAGGCGCAAGATGTGCAAGGTCTGCTACAATTCTTGTATGGACAGTGTAGTGTATTTCTGCTTAAACTGTAGTGTAGTTCTAGGTATTTTTGAGAAGGGGATTTAAAAAATGAGTGGTAATGGTATTTAACCGGAATTTGTATTGAATTCTAATAATTTCTTTAACTATTTTACTGACTTTATTGTTGATTATTAACTTCTGCATAGTGTGTTCCATGCAACATACGGGAGGACTTCAACAATTCATATGATAACGTGTTGTACTTTGAGGATGATGAGGAGCACAAATTTGAGTTGGATCTACACAAAGAAAAGAATAAACAATTATATACGGTCATGGATGGGAGTAGTACATTCTATTGAACAATTTTAAGGAGGAGAGCTCATAGCCTTTCGCTTAAAAGGAGAGGTAAACAAGTTAAGGACATTATATGTCAACAATGATGATGATGATGATGACCAAGACGACATCGACAACCAATATGAAGATGAGGACATCCAAGATGAAGATGTGGACAACCAAGATGAAGAAGAGGACATAAATGATGAATATGATGGTCGTATTCTTTCTGCAATTTTTCTCAAAGGATGAAGAAGCTTACTCGGCACGATAAAGCTAATGTGAAAGTGATGTTACCATCCTCTTGGGCCTTCTTGGGGAAGCCCTTTGTGCTCCATCTAACAAAAACCTACATGGGAAAAAATTATGGTGAGATGTTGTATATTCTTTCATCTCTTTTTTGTCATAACCAAGTATGGTGAGATATCTAACGTTTGTGCCCTCTATTTTCTCTTAATGATGCGAAGTTCAAAAGTTACCTTTGAAGATGTTTTTGGGAGTGGACATCCCTGTCGTCGGCATCGGTACAGTAATCCATCGACCAAGAAGGCATGTCACGAACGTACAATACAAGACATAATCTGATGGGTGCATATCATTCAATAAGTCCGTCTTGCGGGAGTACATCAAGGGAAAGAGAGAAGTAAGAGTGGACACCCTTGTGGTAATCATTATAAGAAAGAGCAACCACAACGACTATGTGATGATGGTAGTTGTTGACCATGTTTAGAGAACTATGTGGTAATCATTATAAATCATGAATATATCAGCCAGAGAACTATCAATTAATTAGTTAGTATGTTAAGATGAATGTGATATATTGATGTTTGTTTCTTATGTTGAACAACTTTCAAGTGATATATTAAGAATTAGTTATTATGTTAAGACGAATTCATTCTGCTATTATATTGAGAATCGTCCGTCCTCATCCCTTTGTAGCGACGGGCAGAACATCACATCATCTAAGGTGGCAACTCTTGCGGGAAACATAAGCAAGTTATGGCGGGCAGGTGAAAAGGCTCGACACTGGAAACTACATACGAGTGGCGGGCTGGTCATAGGGCTCGACACTAGAAGGTACATACCAATGGCGGGCGAGCGCCCGCCACTGATAGGTTTATAGCGATGGTAGGAGGTCAGTGACGGACGGCCCTGAGAGCCTTGCCCGCCACTTCTGGGCTTTTCCGACCTACCACTTCTAGGCATTCCTGCAGTAGTGTTGTGGCCACCATTGTCGTGGCCAAACAAACTCGTCCCAACCGGGGACACTAGGGCACAACACAACTCGGGCACACAAGGTTATGCCTGCCCACCGGCCAGGATGGTGCAAGCGGATAACCTTCCCTTGTTGGAGGCACTGATATGTCCATTTTGCATCATATTTACCTACTATTATTTATGTTTTTTATTGAATAATAATGCTTTTTGGAGTAATTCTAATGCCTTTTCTCTGATAATATGCAAGGTATACACTAAGGGGGAGAATTCTCGCAGCTGGAAATCTGGACCTGAAAAAGCTACGTCAGGCTACCTATTTTGCACAACTCCAAATGAGCTGAAACTTTACAAGGAATTTTTATGGAATATTCGAGGAATACTGGAGCAAATAAGTACCAGAAGGGCCCCACCAGGTGGGCACAACCCTCGTGGGCGAGCCAGGGAGCTCACACGCGCCCCGGTGGGTTGTGCTCACCCAGGCCCACCTCCGGTGCCCCTCTTCTGGTATATAAATCATTTTGATCTAGAAAAAAAGGAGGAGAGAACTTTCGGGATGAAGGGCCACTGTCTCAAGGCGGAACTTGGGCAGGAGCACTTTTGCCCTCCGGCGGAGCGATTTCGCTAGGGGAACTTCCCTCCCGAAGGGGGAAATCATCGTAATCATCATCACCAACAACTCTCCCATCTTGGAGAGGGATATCTTCATCAACAACTTCAACAGCACAACCTCCTCTGAAACCCTAGTTTATCTCTTGTGTTTAATCCTTGTACCGGAACTATAGATTGGTGCTTGTGGGTGACTAGTAGTGTTGATTACATCTTGTAGTTGATTACTATATGGTTTCTTTGATGGAAGATTATATGTTCAGATCCATTATGCTATTTAATACCCCTCTCATATTGAGCATGATTATCATTTGTGAGTAGTTACTTTTGTTCTTGAGGTCACCGGAGAAATCATGTTGCAAGTAATCATGTGAACTTGATATGTGTTCGATATTTTGATGATATGTATATTGTGATTCCCTTAGTGGTGTCATGTGAACGTCGACTACATGAAACTTCACCATATTTGGGCCTAAGGGAATGCATTGTGGAGTATTTATTAGATGATGGGTTGCGAGAGTGATAGAAGCTTAAACCCTAGTTTATGCGCTATTCCGTAAGGGGCCGATTGGATCCAAAAGTTTAAAGCTATGGTTAGAATTTATTCTTAATAATTTTCTCGTAGTTGCAGATTCTTGCGAGAGGGTTAATCATAAGTATGAGGTTTGTTCAAGTAAGAACAACACCTAAGCACCGGTCCACCCACATACCAAACTATCAAAGTAGCGAACACAAATTAAGCCAACATGATGAAAGTGACTAGATGAAATTCCCGTGTACCCTCAAGAACACTTTGCTTATCATAAGAGACCGTTTTGGCCTGTCCTTTGCCTCAAAAGGATTGGGCTACCTTGCTGCACTTTTTCACTACTATCGTTACTTGCTCGTTACAAATTATCTTGCTATCAAACTACTCCGCTACTTACAATATTAGCACTTGCACACATTACCTTGCTGAAAACCACTTGTCATTTCCTTCTACTCCTTGTTGGGTTCGACACTCTTACTTATCGAAAAGGCTTCAATTGACCCCATATAATTGTGGTTTATCAAGGATATTTTATGGCGCCGTTGCCGGGGAGTGAAGCACTCTTGGTAAGTGGAAATTGGTAAGGAAACATTATTACTATGTGCTGAAATTTATTGTCACTTGCTACTATGGAAAACAATCCTTTGAGGGGTTTGTTCGGGGTATCTTCACCTCGATCGGAACCACAATTAGTTGCCCCTCAACCTACTGCACCTACTAAAAATATTGAATATGAAATTCCTTCGGGTATGGTAGAACAACTGCTAGCTAATCCTTACGCAAAGATGGAACCGAACATCCTGATATGCACTTGATATATGTGGATGAAATTTGTGGATTGTTTAACCTTGCAGGTTTACCCAGAGATGAAGCTACGAAGAAGGTTTTCCGTTTATCTTTGAAGGGAAAAACATTGACATGGTATAGGCTATCTGATGATACTGGATCTTGGAACTAGAGTCGGTTGAAATTGGAATTCCATCAATAATTTATCCTATGCATCTAGTTCATCGTGATCAGAATTATATATATAATTTTTGGCCTCGTGAAGGAGAAAGTATCTCTCTAGCTTGGGGGGGGGGCTTAAGTCAATGTTATATTCATGCCCCAATCATGAGCTCTCAAGAGAAATTATTATTCATAATTTTTATGCTCGGCTTTCTCGTCATGATCAATCCATGCACGATACTTCTTGTACTGGTTCTTTGATCAAGAAAACTATTGAATTCCGGTGGGATCTTTTAGAAAGAATTAGACGCAACTCTGAAGATTGGGAACTCGACCAAGGTAAAGAGTCGGGTATTTAACCTAAGTTTGATTGTGTTAAATCTTTTATGAATACCGATGATTTTCAAAAGTTTAGCATTAAATATGGACTTGACTCTGAGATAGTAGCTTCCTTTTGTGAATCTTTTGCTACTCATGTTGATCTCCCTGAGGAGAAGTGGTTTAACTATCACCCAACTATTAAAGAAGAAATTAAAGAACCGGTAAAAACTAAATAAGAAACTAGCATTTACAATGTTGATCCAGTTGTTCCCACTGCTTATATTGAAAAACCACCTTTCCCTGTTAGGATGAAGGAACATACTAAAGCTTCAACTGCGATTAACCAAAGTTATGTTTGAACACCCAAACCAGCTGAACAAATCAGAGTTGAACTTAGTGTTGCTATGATTAAAGATCTCTTGGTCGATAATATCGATGGGCATGCTATTTACTTTTGTGATGAAGCTTCTAGAATTGCCAAACCGGATAAAAAAGATAAACATAGACCAGTTGTTGGCATGCGTGTTGTCTCGGTTAAGATAGGAGATCACCGTTATCATGGGTTATGTGACCTAGGTGCTAGTGTGAGTGCTATTCCTTTTTCCTTATATGAAGAAATAAAGAATTAAATAGCACCTGCTGAAATAGAAGACATGGATGTTACTATCAAACTTGCCAATAGAGATACTATATCACCAATTGGGATTCTCACAGATGTTGAAGTCTTGTGTGGGAAGATAAAATACCCTATTCAATTTCTTGTTCTTGGTTCCACACAATATGACTTTTGTCCCATTATCTTTGGTAGACCTTTCTTGAACACCATCAATGCCAAAATAGATTGTAAGAAACAAACTGTCGGTGTTAGCTTTGGTGATGAATCTCATGAATTTAACTTTTGCAAGTTTAGTAGACAACCGCATAAGAAAGATTTGCCTAGTAAGGATGAAATTATTGGTCTTGCTTCTATTGATGTACCTCCTACTGATCCTTTAGAACAATATTTGCTAGACCATGAAAATGATTTGCATATACGTGAAATAAATGAAATAGATAAAATATTTTTCGAAGAACAAACTCTGCTTAAGAACAAATTGCCTATTAAAACTCTTGGAGGTCCCCCTCCACCTAGAGGTGATCCTGTGTTTGAATTATAAAAATTGCCAAACACTTTGAAATATGATTATCTTGATGAGAAAAATATATATCATGTACTCCCTCCGGTACTTTTTAGTCTGCATATTAGCTTTGTCAAAAATCAAAGTATCTCTACTTGGACCAAATTTATAGAAACATGTATCAACATTCACAATGCCAAATTAATATTGTTAGATTCATTACGAAAGGTAGTTTCATGATATGTATATTTGGTATTGCAGATGTTGATATTTTTCAATATATATTTGGTCAAACATTGTAAAATTTGACTTGACTAAAATCTAATATGCGGAGTAAAAAGGACCGGAGCGAGTAATTATTAGTGCTAACCTTTCAGAACATGAAGAATAAAGATTATTGAAAGTTCTAAGGAAGCACCGAGATGCTACTGGATATACTCTTGATGATCTTCAGGGCATTAGTCCCACTCTTTGTCAGCACAAGAGTAATATGGAACCTGATGTTAAACCCGTTGTTTATCACCAACGCCGGTTAAATCTGAAGATGAATGAAGTGGTAAGAATGGAAATATTGAAACTTCTGGAAGAAGGTATAATCTATCCTATAGCTGATAGTAGATGGGTAAGTCATGTTCATTGTGTCCCTAGGAAGGGAGGTATTACTGTTGTTCCTAATGATAAGCATGAACTTATTCCACACAGAATTGTCACATGCTATAGAATGGTAAGTGATTTTATAAAATTAAACAAAGCAACTAGAAAATATCATTACCCTCTGCCTTTTATTGATCAAATGTTAGAAACACTATCTAAGAACACACATTTTTGCTTTCTGGATGGATATTCTGTTTTTTCACAAATACCCGTTTCACAACCTGATCAACAAAAGACCACTTTTACTTGTACTTTTGGAACTTATGCTTATAGATGTATGCCTTTTGGTTTATGTAATGCACCTGCTACCTTTCAAACATGTATGACTGCTATATTCTCCGATTTCTGTGAAAAGATTGTTGAGGTTTTCATTGATGGACTTTTCTTTTTATGGGCAATCTTTTGATGGTTGTTTAAGCAATCTTGATCGAGTTTTGCAGATATGTGAACAAACAAATCTTGTCTTGAATTGGGGGAAGTGTAATGTTATGGTTAACGAAGGTATTGTTTTGGGACATAAAATTTCTGAATGAGACATTGAGGTAGACAAAGCCAAGGTTGATGGAATTGAGAAAATGTCATGTCCTAAAGATATCAAAGTTATCGTAGTTTCGTTGGTCATGCTAGTTTCTATAGGAGGTTTATCAAAGACTTTTCATTTCTAGGCCTCCTACAAATCTTTTGCAAAAGGATATTCCTTTTGTGTTTGATGATGATTCATTGGAAGCCCTCGAAACAGTAAAGAAAGCCTTAATTACTGCACTTTTTGTTCAACCACCTGATTGGAACTTGTCTTTTGAGATTATGTGTGATGCTAGTGAATATGTTGTTGGTGCTGTTCTAGGACAAAGAGTTGATAAGAAATTTAATGTTATCCATTATGCTAGTAAAACTCTGGATAGTGCTCAACGAAATTCTGCTACTACTAAAAAGAATTCTTAGCAGTAGTGTTTGCTTGTGATAAATGCTGATCTTACATTGTTGATTCTAAAGTTACTGTTCACACCGATCATGCTGCTATTAAATATCTTATGTAAAAGAAAGATGCTAAACCTAGACTCATTAGGTGGGTTCTTCTGTTACAAGAATTTGATTTGCATATCACTGATAGGAAAGGAGTAGAGAACCCCGTAGGTGATAACTTGTCTAGGATTGAAAATATTCTTGATGACCCATAACCTATTAATGATAGCTTTCGTGATGAACAATTAGCTCCAATAAATGTTTCTAATAGTACACCTTGGTATGCTGATTATGCTAATTATATTGTTGCTAAATACATACCACCTAGCTTCACATACCAACAAAATCAAAAAAATCTTCTATGATTTAAGACATTACTTTTGGGATGACCCACATCTTTATAAAGAAGGTGTAGATGGTATTATTATATGTTGTGTACCTGAGCATGAAAAAGAACACATCCTATGGAAATGTCACTCCGAAGCTTATGGAGCACATCACGTGGGAGATAGAACTGCTCATAAGCTATTGCAATCTGGTTTTTATTAGCCTACTCTCTTCAAGGATGCCCGTAAGTTTGTCTCATCTTGTGATGAATGTACGAAAATAGGTAATACCGGTAAGCGTCAAGAAATTCCTATGAATTATTCACTTGTTGTTTAACCATTTGATGTTAGGGGATTTGATTTCATGGGACCTTTTCCTTCCTCTAATGGGTATACACATATTTTGGTTGGTGTTGATTATGTTACTAAGTGGGTAGAAGCTATTCCAACTAGTAGTTCTGATCACAACACCTCTATTAAAATGCTTAAGGAAGTTATTTTCCCAAGGTTTGGATTCCCTACATATTTAATGATTGATGGTTGTTGACACTTTATTCATGGTGCTTTCACTAAAATGCTTGCTAAGTATGATGTTAACCATAGAATTGCATCACCTTATCATCCTCAGTCTAGTTGTCAAGTTGAACTTAGCAATAGAGAAATAAAACTAATCTTACAAAAGACCGTCAATAGGCCCCGGAAGACTTGGTCTAAGAAAGTAGATGATGCACTTTGGGCTTATAGAACAACATATAAAACTCCTATGGGTATGTCTCCTTATAAAATGGTTTATGGAAAAGCTTGTCATTTGCCTCTTGAGTTAGAACATAAAGCATATTTGGCAATCAAAGAACTCAATTATGATTTCAAACTTGCTGGTGAAAAGAGGTTACTTGATATTAGCTCATTATATGACTGGAGAACCCAAGCTTATGAAAATGCAAAGGTATTTAAAGAAAAAGTTAAAAGATGGCATGAAAAAAGAATCCAAAAGCGTGAGTTCAAAGTTGGAGGATATGTTCTTTTGTACAACTCTCGTTTCAGATTCTTTGCACGAAAACTCCTCTCCAAATGGGAAGGATCCTAAGTTATTGAGGAGGTCTATCGATCTGGAGCTATCAAAAGAAATAATGCTGAAGGTGCTAACCCAAAGGTTGTCAATGGGCAACGAATAAAACATTATATCTCAGGTACGCCCATTAATGTTGAAAGCAATATTATCCAAACTATGACACCGGAAGAATTCATAAAAGGAACCTTCCGGAACACTCTAGAATCATGAAAAAAGGGAGGTACGTGATACGGTAAGTAAACGGACTCCGAAAAATCCGCAAAAATAGTTTTTCTCAGTTTTGGAATATTTAAAAAATTAGGACAATAAGAAACTTCGAGGAAAGTGACCCTAGTGGGCACGATACACCAGGGCACACCTGGCTTGCCAAGCGTGCCCCGGCGGGTTGTGCCCACCTCGGGTACTTTACGGACTCTGTTTTTCTTCCGTTCTGCTTGTTCACCAAGATAAAAAAAAATCTTTGTATACCCCCCAAACCTGTTGACCTCCGTATCGTGGAGAAGTCTCAAGTTTTCTTTTCTTGCTGTTTTCTGTCAGATCCAATCCACCATGGTCGCTCCAAGCTCCTCCAAGGACAAGTTCTTCAACAACGTCATCAACCCATATCTGCGGGAAGTGATGCAACATCCTCAAGCTATCCAAATGCGTGATGGGGTGCTGCACATCCGCGATGTGCAAGGACCCAACGGGACTGGATCCGTGGAGGCCAGGCTTGAAGCTATGGAGCAGGAAGTCTTCCGGTGCAAGGGGATGGTGGAACGTGGGCTCAATGCCAATCACCTCATGACCGTGGACTACACCCGTGATCTCAAGGTGGATGGAAAGTCCATGAAGGACATCGTCTTCTCCCTCAACAATCAAATCAACTTCCTCCATAGCCAGATACACGACCTTCAAAGCCAAGTGTTTGAATATAAGGCAAGGTTTGAAGGTATGAGTTTGGTTGCCAGTTGTAGGATCCGAAAGACTCACTTTTCCTCTTATGATGGTGATCCTCTGCCATGGAAATCGGAGGACAAGATTGCTTCTACTTCATCACCACCACCTCCTTATTCATCACCAAAATAAAATTGAGTATCGGGTATGGGCACTTCCCTTGGCTTTTGCCAAGCTTGGGGGAGGTGCCCCGGTATCGTATCATCTCCACTATCTTTTTCCTTTACTTTTGTTAGTTCGATCCATGGTTATATTTTTCTTTACATGAATAAAAGTTTAGTTTGATCCTTTATTTCCAAGAGTTTGCTTAGTGATCAATCTATGCAATCATGTGCGAGATATATAATAAAGGTTAGTTTGAGTTTTGCCTTCTTTACTTTCTTGTTTCAATAAAAAGAAAGGAAATAAATGAAAAAGATCATATGCTAATCTTATGGTAATTGATGACATTACACAAGGAAAAGAATAAGTAGAAAATTTTATTATAGATTGACAATCATAGCATTGGTCAATGATGCAACTCATGAAAGAATTAAAAAGGGAAGAGAAGATTCACATGAAAACACACTATCCTGGAAATCTGTTGTGATTGTGAGCACCCATCAAAATATTATATGCCAAAATTGTTGGCGTTGGAAAAGGAAGACAACGTAATGAATTATGTTTGTTCATATTCACATAGAAGTTATATTGTCATGGATCCTTCAACATGTGGTGCTTGCCCCTATCTTTGCTAGCCAAAAACTCCGCACTAAGTAGAGATACTACTTGTGCATCCAAAACCCTTAAACCCAGATCTTGTTTGAGAGTCCACCATACCTACCTATGGATTGAGTAAGATCCTTCAAGTAACTTGTCATCGGTGCAAAAAGGGCAATAAAAATTGCTTCTAAAAGTGTAAGATCATTTAGTGTAAGGGAAAATTAAGCATTGTACGAACTTGTGACGGTGAAGAATAAAAGCGACAGGCTGCATAATAAAGGTTGCCATCACAAGGGGCAATATAACGTGACGTTCTCTTGCACTAAGGGGTTGAGCACACAAACAAAAAGCGCATGGCAACCTCTGCTTCCCTCTGCGAATGGCCTATCTTTTACTTTTATGTATTTACTTTCATGCAAGAGTCAAAAGAATTTCTCTCTATTCCTTTTTATTTTCTACTTTGGCAAGAATCATGTGGTGAGGAAAGATCTAGGCACATATATCTAGTTGAATATGGCTGGCATGAGTTATTATTGTTGACATCACCCTTGAGGTGAATTTGTTGGGAGGCAAAACTATAAGCCCCTATCTTTCTATGTGTCCGGTTGAAATGTTTTGCTCATGTGTACGCGGTGAGTGTTAGAAATCATAGAAGAATAAATGATGGTTGAGTATGTGGACTTGCCTAAAGGCTCCGATATGTGACCCTTCCGGAGAAGATGATGAATTGTAGTTGCAAAGTTGACTGAGAACATAGTTTGTTGGTTTCCAATAGAGTTTATGCTTTATACTTTGATATTGTAATGAATTGTCACTTCTTCTAGAGAAGCCTATGATAAAAGTTATATGATAAAAGTTTATTGTTAAAGTTTGTTGCTATTATAATAAGTTACATGATGCTTGTATGTTCGTATTTTTTTATCGACACCTCTCTCTCTAAGCATGTGAGCATGTTTCTCGATTTCAGTTTTCTCTTGAGGACAAGCGTGGTCTAAGCATGGGCGAGTTGATACATCCATTTTGCATCATCTTTACCTACTGTTATTTATGTTGTTTTATTGAATAATAATGCTTTTTGGAGTAATTCAAATGTCTTTTCTCTCATAATATGCAAGGTATACACAAAGGGGGAGAATTCTGACAGCTGGAAATCTGGACCTCAAAAGGCTACGTCAGGCTACCTATTCTGCACAACTCCAAATGAGCTGAAACTTTACGAGGAATTTTTATGGAATATTTGAGGAATACTGGAGAAAATAAGTACCAGAGGGTCTCCACCAGGTGGGGACAACCCACCTCGGTGAGCCAGGGAGCCCACGCGCGCCCCGGTGGGTTGTGCTCACCCAAGCCAACCTCCCGAGCCCCTTGATAACCCACAAGTATAGGGGATCGCAACAGTTTTTGAGGGTAGAGTATTCAACCCAAATTTGTTGATTCGACACAAGGGGAAGGCAAAGAATATTCACGACTATTAGCAGTTGTGTTGTCAATTCAACACACCTGAAAGGCTTAGTATCTGCAGCCAAGTTTCAGTAACAAAGTAGTGTGATAGTAACAGTAGCAACGGTAACAGTAGCACTGACAGCAGTAGCGGTAACAGTAGCAACAGTGACAGTAGTAGCGGTAAAGTAACGTAGCAAGGACCAGTAGGAAAAGACTCGTAGGCATTGGATCGGTGATGGATAATTATGTCGGATGACATTCATCATGTATTAGTTATAAGAGGGGGAGATATGTAACTAGCTCCAGTTCGTCAATGTAATGTAGGCATGTATTCCGTATTTAGTCATACGTGCTTATGGAAAAGAACTTGCATGACATATATTGTCCATCCCTCCCATGGCAGCGGGGTACTAATGGAAAATAAGGGATATTAAGGTCTCTTTTTACTAGAGAACCGGAACAAAGCATTAGCACTTAGTGAATACATGAACTCCTCATACTATGGTCATCTTCGGGAGTGGTTCCGTCTATTGTCACTCCGGGGTTGCCGGGTCATAACACATAGTAGGTGAGTACAACTTGCAAGATAGGATCAAGAACACACATATATTGATGAAAACATAATAGGTTCAGATCTGAAATCATGGCACTCAGGCCCTAGGGACAAGCATTAAGCATAGCAAAGTAGTATTAACATCAATATCACAACATAGTGGATACTAGGGATCAAACCCCATCAAAACTAACTTGATTACATGATAGATCTCATCCAACCCATCACCGTCCAGCAAGGCTACGATGTGATTACTCACGAACGGTGAAGAGCATCATGGAATTGGCGATGAAGGATGGTTGGTGATGACGACGACATCGATTTCCCCTCTCCGGAGCCCAGAACGGACTCCAGATCTGCCCTCCAGAGGAAGAACAGGTGGTGGCGGCGGCGGCTCCATGTCGTAAAACACGATGAACTCTTCTCTCTTAATTTTTTCTGGGCAAGAGAGACTAAATAGAGCTGGAGTTGGAGGGGGCGGAGCCACGAGGGCCTCACAAGCCTGGCAGGTGCGGCCAGGGGGGCCCACGCCTACTGGGCTTGTGGGCTCCTGGCTCCGTCCTTCCAGGTAATTTTTGCGCCATTATTTTTTATATATTCCACAAAAAATCCTCGTAAATTTCCAGGTCATTCCCATGGCAATTCTGCTAAAAACAACGTCAGTCCGGGTTAGTTCCATTCAAATCATGCAAATTAGAGTCCAAAACAAGGGCAAAAGAGTTTGGAAAAGTAGATACGATGGAGACTTATGAACTCCCCCAAGCTTAAAGCCTTGCTTGCCCTCAATCAATTCAGTTGACAAACTGAAAGAGACAAAATAAAAACTTTTACGAACTTTGTTTGATCTTGTTGTTGTAATTATGTCTAACTCGTATTCATATTTTCAGCAATATCATAAGCTAACCACATAAGCAATGACATTTAGGTCTCATGGTAAACTCATATCAATGGCATAATCAACTAGCGAGCGATAATAGTAAGTTTCAAATGTCAACACTTCAATCAAAGCAACCATGAAGCAATATGAACAGATGTTATCTCACTAGCTCTTTCTGAGACCGCAAAACATAAACACGGAGCACCTTCAAAGACCAAGGGCTGACTGAACATTGTAATTCATGGCAAAGAAGATCCAGTCAGAGTCATACTCAATAACAACTAATAGCAAAGCATAAAAATGGCGGAGGTGCTCTCTAACTGGTGCCTTTTATAAGAAGAGGATGACTCAAGCTTTGAAGACAGAGATAAATAATTTTGGGTGGAATGCTTTCATTGTCAACGCAATGACCAAGAGTTTTCACCATCTTCCATGCTACACAAATTATAGGCGGTTCCCAAACAGAAAAGTAAAGTTTTGACTCCCCCACCACCGATCAATCACATTCCATGACTAGCCGAATCCTCGGGTGCCGTCCATACCAACAACAATCCAGGGGGAGTTTTGTTTGCAACTATATTTTCGATTTGAGCATGGAACTGGGCATTCCGATTACCGGCCTCTTTCTCGTGAGTGATAGTGAATAAACACGTATCGAGGATAACACGCCTAGCATGGAAGATACTGACTGCCCCTTGTCACCACATGAGCGCTTCGGGCATGCAAAACAGATTATTACTTGAAGATTTAGAGAGTGGCACATGCAAATTTACTTGGAACGGCAGGTAGATACCGCATATAGGTAGGTATGTTGGACTCATATGGAACAACTTTGGGTTTATGGAAGTGGATGCACAAGCAATATTCCCGCTTAGTACAAGTGAAGGCTAGCAAAAGACTAGGAATCGACCAACTAGAGAGCGACAACCGTCATTAATATGCATTAAAGTTAACTAACATTGAGTGCAAGCATGAGTAGGATATAAATTACCATAAACATGAACATGTGCCAAGTCAAGCCACTTGAATCATTCAAAGAGAGATACCATCCTATCATACTACATCATAATCATCTTAAAATTCATGTTGGCATCCAAGACAAACCAGTATAAGCTCCTAGCTAATTAAGCATAGCATCAGAAACTATGATCTCTAAGTTGTCATTGCAAACATGTTTCTCTCATAACAAAGTTGAATTAGGAATGATGAGCTAGTCATATTTACAAAAACAAAATAGATCGAGTTCATACCAGCTTTTCCAGGCTCAGTCACTTCATCATATATCTTCATTATTGCCTTTCACTTGCACGATCGAATGATGTGAATAATAATGAGAGTGTTCATGCATTGGACTAAGCTGGAATCTGCAAGCAAACAGAGGAGAAGACAAAGTAATATGGCTCTTTGACGGATAAACGGATATGCATGTGAGAGCCACTAAACATTTTAACCATGGTCTTCTACCTTGACCCAAAGAAAAAGAAAACTATTTACACGGGAAAGATCCCAACAAGCAAAAGAAGAACGATAAATATTTTTGGGTTTTCTTTTTAAACACCACTAAGCAACCTGGAAACTAAACTTACAACTATTTTTTTTGTTTTTCTCATACTAGACAAACACACGAGAAGAAAGCGAGAAAAATAAATAAACTAGCAAGGATGATACAGTGAAAAGGGTGTGAACACCGACTATCAAAGTGAAAGTGTGAGCATGAATATAAAGTCGGTGAGAAACACGTACTCCCACGGCTACTCTGGGCGATATGCAAAATCATAATGGGGGTTGTACGGAAACGCGACAGCTACCACCTGAATAGCTGCCTCACGGAGGCGAGCAACCTTTGCCTCCCTCTCATACTCCTCTGCCTCTCCTCTGGTTATATAATATCTCCGTTTACCTAAAAGTCAAAGAAGGCAGGAGCAGGAAGGGTAATATGGAAAACACGCTATCGGTTAAATATTAACCGGTATAGGAGGGATTCATTATCCCTCTCAAGGAACTGATAACATGTCATAGCGGCGCGATCAAGGAAAGCTGTATGGAATGGGGGGTCTCCTTCGCGGATGGGTACTCCAAGAAAATTTGCTATGCGATTGTCATAGATCCCACCAAAGAAATCCCCTTCATTAGCATTACTATTTAGCCTCCTCGCGATTATAGCTCCCATGTTGAAACTTATATCACTCGTTACTGCGCTCTTAAGAATACTAAGGTGAGGTGCGCAGAGGTGAGAATGCTCAATCTTGCCGTTAATGCATCTACCTATGAAGAGGGCAAACTAATATCTCTAGTTTCTCCGACAGTTATACTAGAGATAAAATCTCTAACCGAAGACTTAGGAGGATCATTGAGACTACCCCAATCAGGTATCTTGCAAATTCTATCCAAATCCTCTAAATCCATGTCATACAATTTGTGATAAAGATCAAACAGTATGGATGTGTCACGGCCAACTGAAAATTTAAATCTAGGAACAAAAGAGGCAGTGAAAGTAGTATACTGTTCACATTTATTGGAGATGAATTCTTCGAGCCCGGCATTGTGAACAAATGTATCAAACTCATCTTTGAAATTTGCATCAATCATGAATTCATCAGAAGGCCATTCACATGGTTGTACCTGTGCGTTCCTAAGTTGGTAAGGATCGGGCTCCCGAATCGCGAGACGGGGACCCCTCTTGCTTGAAGAACCACCATGATAGTTTTTCCTGAACATCTTCTTTTTCTGAAATTTTTAGTGACTCAAAAGAATAATGAACAAGGCTCAACGAAACTCATAGCAAATACTCCTACAAGTGCCTATAGGCCATATCATGCATCAAAACTACTTGGGACCAACTAAAATTAACATGCAAAGCTCAAGAACAGGGTCACCAAGGCAGCAAAAATATGCAACGAATAAAGCACTAGAGCAGAAACTAATTGGACCAATGGAGGAGTCACATACCAAGGAAAAATTCCCCAAAAACAGTTTGGTGAATGGGGCTTTGCACAAGGAGATCGAAAAACGCAGCAAGAAGACCAAGAACGCGGGTTTGAGCTGTGGAATGATTTTTTTCTAGAGGTAGGAGAAGGAGATGGGAGCTGAAATAGGTGGAGGGGGGCACGTGGGTCCCACAAGCCTGCCAGGCGCGGCCAAGGGGGTGCCCGCGCCTCTTGGGCTTGTGTCCCACTGGTGCATCCTCCCTGACTAGCTCAATATCTGAGAATTTTTCAAAAATTCCAGAAAAAATCATACTTGAATCTCAGGGCATTTGGAGAACTTTTATTTTCGGGACACTTTTCTAAGGGACGCAAAGAGCAGAAAAGAGGAAAATAAAGCTAAATTTATCATTTTTCTTCTAAACAACAGAAAGTAAAAGTTCGGAACAGAAGGTTGTGACTCCCAGATTCATCCATCTCATGGTCATCAAAAGAAATCCGTCAATGAGGTTGATCTAGTCTCCTTGACAAACTTTTTTGAATCACATAAAACCGAGAATTTTCGACTAATCACTAGGTTAGCTCAATGGGGATGTGCATATCCCCATCAAGTAAATCATACTTCATCTTGACAATATGTATAGGGCATTCAAAGCTTCCAATAAGAATTGATGAAGTTTTTTCAATAGCATTGATGCAATGTACTCGATATTGTTTCTTCGGAAAGTGCACCGTGTGCTCATTACCATTAACATGGAAAGTGACATTGCCTTTGTTGCAATCAATAACAGCCCCTAAAGTGTTTAAAAAGGGTCTTCCAAGGATGACCGCCATGGCATCATCCTCGGGAATATCCAGAATAACAAAGTACGTTAAGATAGTAACGTTGGCAACCACCAGAGGCACATCCTCGCAAATGCCGATAGGAAAAGCAGTTGATTTGTTGGCCATTTGCAAAGACATTTCGGTGGGTGTCAACTTATCCAGTTCAAGTCTACGATAAAGAGAGAGAGAGGCATAACACTAACACCAGCTCCAAGAACACATAAAGCAGTTCTAACGTAGTTTCCTTTAATGGAGCAAGGTATAGTGGGCACTCCGGGGTCACCTAGTTTCTTAGGAGTTCCACCCTTGAAGGTGTAATTAGCGAGCATGGTGGAAATCTCAACCTCAGGTATCTTCCTCTTATTAGTCACAATATCTTTCATGTACTTAGCATAGGGAGACATTTTGAGCATATCTGTCAAACGCATTTGCAGAAAGACAGTTCTAATCATTTCAACAAAGTGCTCAAAATCCTCATCATCCTTTTTCTTGGATGGTTTGGGAGGAAATGGCATGAGTTTCTGAACCCATGGTTCTCTTTCTCCTAGCAATGAAGTCGTTCTTATCGTATCTCTTGTTCTTAGGTTGTGGGTTATCAAGATCAACAGCAGGTTCAATCTCCACATCCTTATCATTACTAGGTTGAGCATCATCATGAACACCACTATCAATATTATCACTAGGCTCATGTTCATAACTAGATTGTGTTTCGGCATCAGAAACAAAGATATCATTTGGATTCTCGGGTGTAACAGCAGCAGGTTTGCTAGCATGCAAGTTCCTATCATCTTTCTTTTTCTTCCTAATACCAGGATGACTAGGTGCATCAGTGTGAACTCCTTGAGAATCTTGTTCAATTCTCTTAGGATGACCCTCGGGATACAAAGGTTCCTGGGTCATTCTACCACCTCTAGTGACAACTCTAACAGACTTGTCATTCAACTCATTGAGCAAGTCATTTTGAGCCTTAAGTACTTGTTCTACTTGAGTAGTGACCATAGAGGCATGTTTAGTCAAAAGCTTAAGATCATTGACATTTCTATCCATACAAGCACTTATATGATCAATCATACAAGCATTTTGCCTCAATTCTCTGCTAACATGATCTTTGAAACTTTGTTGTTTGTCAACAAAGTTATCAAATTCATCTAAGCATAAGCTAGCAGGTTTATCAAAAGGAATATCACTCTCATTGAATCTACGAAGAGAATTTACCTCTACTACCTGTGTCGGGTTATCAAGACCATGTATTTATTCAATAGGTAGTAGATTCTTAACATCTTCAGATTTAATACCTTTCTCTTGCATACATTTCTGGGCTTCTTGCAAATATTCAGGACTGAGTAATAGAATACCTCTTTTCTTCGGAGGTGGTTCGGGAATAGTCCAAGCATTATCATTGCTCAAGATATTATTCAATAGAATTTCAGCTTGTTCCACAGTTTGTTCCCTGAAAACACAACTAACACAATTATCTAGGTGGTCCCTAGAAGCATCAGTTAGTCCATTATAAAAGATATCAAGTATTTCATTTTTCTCAAGAGGGTGATCAGGCAAAGCATTTAGTAACTGGACAAGCCTCCCCCAAGCTTGTGGGAGACTCTCTTCTTCAACTTGCACAAAGTTATATATATCCTGCAAGGCAGCTTGTTTCTTATGGACAGGAAAATATTTCTCAAAGAAGTACTAGATCATATCCTGGGGACTACGCACACAACCAGGAGCTAGAGAAGTAAACCAAGTATTAGCGTCACCTTTTAGTGAGAAAGGAAACAACTTAAGGATATATTAATGGCGGATCTTTTCCTCATTCGTGAATAGGGTGGCTATATCGTGCAGTTTGGTAAGATGTGCTACTACCGTTTCAGACTCATAACCATGAAAAGGATCAGATTCAACCAAAGTGATTAACTCAGGATCGACACAGAATTCATAATCCTTATCATTCACAAAGATGGGTGAAGTAGAAAACTTAGGATCGTATTTCATTCTAGCATTCAGAGATTTTTCTTTCCACTTGCGCAATAAATTCTCCAGATCATAGCTATCCTTACAAGCAAGAAAGTCCTCAGCTACCTCTCCCTCCATAACATAACCCTCAGGTATATCAGGCAATTCATATCTAGGAGAGCTAGTTCTAACAGGTGAAACAACAGGTTCTACTTCAATAATTTCAACAGTTTCAGAAGTATCATCACATTCAGCAGCAACTCTAGCAATTTGTGCATCAAGAAATGCACCCAGTGGCAAAGCAGTATCAAGAAAAGCATCATCATAAGCATCATGGATAGCAGAAGTAGCATCATCAAGCACAGGCGACACATCAGAATTTCTAGTAGGTGGTGGTGTCGTAAACTTACTCATAACTGAAGGTGAATCAAGTGCAGAGCTAGATCGCAGTTCCTTACTTGTCCTCGTAGTTGAGGGCAAGACTTTAGTTTTTGGATCTCTCGAATTCCTCATAGTGATCAACAGACGTAAATCACAAGTGACTCATAGAATAGAGCTATGCCTATCCGGGAACGACGCCAGAAAAAGGTCTTGATAACCCACAAGTATAGGGGATCACAACAGTTTTCGAGGGTAGAGTATTCAACCCAAATTTGTTGATTCGACACAAGGGGAAGCCAAAGAATATTCTCGAGTATTAGCAGTTGAGTTGTCAATTCAACCACACCTGAAAGACTTAGTATCTGCAACAAAGTTTCAGTAACAGAGTAGTGTGATAGTAACAGTAGCAACGGTAACAGTACCAGTGACAGGAGTAGCAGTAAAAGTAGCAACAATGACAGCAGTAGCGGTAAAGTAACGTAGCAAGGACCAGTAGGAAAAGACTCGTAGGCATTGGATCGGTGATGGATAATTATGCCGGATGACATTCATCATGTATCAGTTATAACAAGGGGAGATATGTAACTAGCTCAAGTTCGTCAATGTAATGTAGGCATGTATTCCATATTTAGTCATACATGCTTATGGAAAAGAACTTGCATGACATCTATTGTCCATCCCTCCCGTGGCAGCGGGGTCCTAAAGGAAACTAAGGGATATTAAGGTCTCCTTTTAATAGAGAACCGGAACAAAGCATTAGCACTTAGTGAATACATGAACTCCTCATACTATGGTCATCTCCGGGAGTGGTTCCGGCTATTGTCACTCTGGGGTTGCCGGGTCATAACACATAGTAGGTGACTACAACTTGCAAGATAGAATCAAGAACACACATATATTAATGAAAACATAATAGGTTCAGATCTGAAATCATGGCACTCGGGCCCTAGTGACAAGCATTAAGCATAGCAAAGTAGTAGCAACATCAATCTCAGAACATAGTGGATACTAGGGATCAAACCCATCAAAACTAACTCAATGACATGATAGATCTCATTCAACCCATCACCGTCCAGCAAGCCTATGATGATATTACTCACGAACGGTGAAGAGCGTCATGGAGTTGGCGATGAAGGATGGTTGGTGATGACGACGGCGTCGATTTCCCCTCTCCGGAGCCCAGAACGGACTCCAGATCTGCCCTCCAGAGGAAGAACAGGTGGTGGCAGCGGCTCCATGTCGTAAAACGCGATGAACTCTTCTCTCTTAATTTTTTTCTGGGCGAGAGAGACTAAATAGAGGTGGGGTTGGAGGCGGCGGAGCCAC